>NC_132933.1:136044159-137355905 GCF_047675955.1 Chlorocebus sabaeus | reverse complement strand
GTGGAAGGATTGTTTGAGCCCAGGAGTTCAAGTCTAGCCGGGGCAACACAGTTAAGACCCTGTCTTTAGAAACATCAAAGGGGATGAAAGTTTTTCCAGTGAAGATTTCAAATAGTTTTTTAAAAGGAGTCATTGAAAGCTAAATCTGAGTTTTTGCTAAGCCCAAAAAGTTGAAAAGACATCTATTTTCTGCATGAAAATAATGTGATAGCCATTCCCTTCTGCACTGACCAATTCTTAGTGTAAATACCACACATGACTTGGTAGTTTCCTTGACTCGTGCCTAGTTTCAAGCAGTCTCCTCTCTGTTAAAATTTATATTTTAGATTGGGATTGGCAAACCACAGCCCAGGACCAGGTCAGTTGGTTTTTGTAAATAAAGTTTTATTGGAACACAGTCATGCCCATTCATTTATGTATTGTCTATGGCTCATTTTATGCTACAACAGCAGAGTAGAGTACTTGCCACAGATACTGCATGTCCCAAAAGGTCTAAAATGCTATGTGGCCCTTTATAGGGTAAGTTTGCTGACTCTTACTTTACTAAAATATCTATATTAAAATTTAGTAAAGGTCATTAGAAAAGGGAAACAATTCTTAAATTGTGACTACATTTTCTGATATTTTTTCTATGTTGTGAGAATATCAAGGCTATTTTCAATCACTGTCGGATGGACCCAGGAGAAATAATCCAAATGTGACTGAGACTTATTTCGTGCCTTAGTTCATAAGTGTAATTTGATTTACTGCTTGTCACCTACAAGATTGCCTTTGAAAAGGGGAAAATTTAGTCATTTATTTCTCTATGTGACACAATTTTTAAAACTATTCCCTTTGTAAAAGTGGCATTGTTCGTTGTTAAAAAAAAAAAGGAAAAAGAAAAAAGATAATCAAACACACATAGAAAAAGAAAAAAAAATCACAAAGATAGCATTTTGGTGAATACTTGATGCCATGTTGTGCTGATTAACTTTTGTACCTTGTTGTCAAAATTAGTTTTGAGGCTGGGTGCAGTGGCTCACGCCTGTAATCCCAACACTTCAAGAAGCTGAGGCGGGCGGATCACTTGAGGCCAGGAGTTCAAGACCAGCCCAGCCAACAAGGCAAAAACTTGTCTCTACCAAAAACACAAAAATTAGTCGGGCGTGGTGGTGCATGCCTGTAACCCCAGCTACTTGAGAGGCTGAGTCACGGGAATCACTTAAACCTGGGAGGCAGAGGTTACAATGAGCTGAGATTGTGCCACTGTACTCCAGCCTTGGCGACACAGCAAGAGACTGTCTTAAAAAAAAAAAAAAAGTTTTGATAATCATGCATCAATTATAAATGATGCCAAAAAATCAGTGCCCTTATTTAATAATTACAGCTTGTTTTTGACCAAAAAATAGTATTACCCAGCTTGATTATTTACTGTATGCCATAGAAGTTGGCCCCAGATATTTTCCAGCTGTTTATAAACACTAAATTCATTCTTAAACCGTATATCCCAGTGAGGATACCCAAAATGAATCAAGGCCTCTGATAGCAATTCCCAAAAAAGAACCCCACAGATAGTTTGAAATAAGTGTGTAGCCTTCAAAAGAGAAAGTTATGAGGAAACTGCATTCTTTTGGATGGTTGTTTTAGATTGTGTGTTTTAAAAGAAAAAAGCAGCCATAAATTTTGTAAGGTTGCTTTATTATAAATATTTGAAAGTAGCTGATTGTTGAAATGTTCTGACCTTGGCCAGCACAGCACAATTGCCACCATTTAGAGAGCACTTGAAACATCTCAGTGCTCTTTTAAATGCTCTATGTGTTTTATCCTATTTCATCCTCACAGCAAGTCCATGAGGTGCAAATACGCCACTTTATAGACAGAGAACCTGAGGCTGAGAGGGGTTGGGGGGAGAAACTCATCCTGCCTGTAAGTGACAGAAGTCAACTTCAAAGGCCATGTCTAACTGACCCCAAATGCCACCCTCCTGGCCACCATGACCAGAACCGAGATTTCTTAACCTGGGGACTGCAGTTTCCTGGATGAGTTTTGGGGGACTGTGAACATCCTGAAACTGAACACAAAAAAAATGCTATGTATTCACTTTTCCAAAAGGCGGCCAGTGGCTTTCATCGGATTCCCAAAAGGGCCCCGACCCATATAAGATTAGGAGCCACTGCAGCAATAGAAAGGAGAATGTTGTCAATGACTTTCTCTTGAAATTTCCACCGAAAGGTAATCTGATTGTGCAATGAAATTGTTGCACGCAGCTGCCAAAGCAGAGAGACAGAAGGGTGGGGACATCAACCACTCATTCATAAGGGTTGGGGCAGGGGCTCACTACACAGGTAGTTGTAGTGAGGCTGTGTGAGGCTGAATGAAATCTCAGCCACTTCCCAGGAGTAGCTCAAGAATTATGTCTTGGCCCCAAGTGGTTCCTCTGTGGCTGCCCTTGCCATTCACCCATTTTCCAGCAAGCACAGATGTACAGGTATCAGGGAACATGGGGAAGAATCCCCAGGCTCCAGAAGCGATGGCACGGGCTCACCTTCCAAGCTCTGCTCATTTCGCTGGGACTCGTTTCCCTGGGATCCCTCGCTCTGACCCATAGCCTTCCTGACCTGTTGTGTGAAAGTCACTCCACAAACCCTGTACTTTCTGATAACGGCTCTCTTCCTTTTGTATCTGGGCCACCTCTTGGTGCGGTGCAGGGATCCTGATGTGGGAGGTGTTCAGCCTGGGGAAGCAGCCCTATGACTTGTATGACAACTCCCAGGTGGTTCTGAAGGTCTCCCAGGGCCACAGGCTCTACCGGCCCCACCTGGCATCGGACACCATCTACCAGATCATGTACAGCTGCTGGCACGAGGCAAGTGTATCCTCTGGGTGGGCTGGAAGGGGTCTCAGGCACATTCAGGGTGATTACTGCATCACCACTGTGACGAAGCTTTTTTGAGGGAAAGCACCTGGCACAGAGCAGGAGAAAATGGCTCTCAGCCCCTGCCCTAAAATGTTTGTAATCTAAAACATGCAGGTGCCAAACAATGTACTGAACAACTTCTATCCAGCAGTGTTCTAAGAACACTATAAATATTAACTTACTTATGCATCAGGAAACACACTGAGGTAAGTATTATCATTGCTAAAACTAACAGAAGAGTAAACAAAGACTCAGAAAGGTGAAGTGACTTGCCCAAGGTCACATAGCTAGTAAGAGGTAGGCTGGCTAGTGCCAGGGTCCCTGTTCTTAACTGCAACACTATGGAGCTCCTCAAGTAGAACATGAGTAGCAGGAAACATCTAACCACACGTAGAGAACACATAATGGACACTATCCCATCTTCTCTCCCCTGCCTCCCAAACACTGAATAAAAGCATTCCATTCAGGTAGAAGATAAGGGTATCTTATGGGGAAGACATGGAGCTGAAGTTTCAGGGGATTAATTTGCAAAGCATCCACTAACTTCATAGAACTAATGGAGGTTGTTAAGGAAGTATGAGCTCCATGTGTGCCCTTACTGAACTCAAAGTCTTTATACACACACACACACACACACACACACACACACACACACACACAACAATGGGACTGAAAACACCTAGCAGTTTATAATTATGTGCCAGAATTAGAAAGACAAGGTTTTTACCATAACTTTCAATGGCAAAAAACATGATTACTTTTGCACCAATCTAACACAAGAAGAGCTCAGAGGAAAGAGAAACCAGCTTCCTGAGATAAAGCAGCTTCTTGAATGCATTGGTACCTGAGCTGAAGCAGGAAATCTCTACGAAATGGCCTAAGTGTGTGAGTGGAGACATTGTAAAAGGGTGTCCAGGTGAGAACAGCACAAGCAAAGGTGTGGCGGCAGGAACGAGCGTGGCATGCTAGGTTGGTGCTATCGTTGGAAGGGCTGGAGATAAGTTTGGAAGAGTAGGTCTGGTTCAGGTTCTACAAGGTGAATAACAAGGAGACAAGTGCGAGTTTTGGTTGTTATAGGCAATGAGGAGCCACTGAAGACTTCTGAGCAGTAACATGATAAAAGGAGGCTTTTGACAACATTAATCTAAGAGCCCATGTTCATAATCATTATATGGTACTTCCTCAATGACAAAGGGCCTAATGCTCCATTCATTCATTCACTAGTAAAAGGCAAATTGGTGTAATGGTTAAGCCTATGGGTTCTCGCATCAGAATACCTGGGTTGAATCCTGTCTTGATCACTTACTAATTATATGATCTTGTGCTTCACTGTACTGTAATACTTACCTGTAATGTAATACTTACCTCAGGATTTTTGTGTGGATTGAATGAATTAACATTATAAAGTCCTTAGGACAGTGCCTGGTACACAGTTCTGTTTGTTATTAATATTGTGTGTGTATATATATATATATATATTTACAAAGCACCTATGCACCAGGCAGTATGCTTGGTGCTAAGAATAAATTGTCGCACACAACTTAAATAGTTTCTAATCTCTTGTACTGGAGCCTAGAGTCCCACTTTGGAAGAGCTACTGATTGCATCACATAACAATATTTTTTGTTTAGCCTTAAATTATCGCCTGGAATATAAGCACTCTGTAATTTCCCACCCTATGGCATTTGAAACAGTATATAAGATTTCCCCACCTTTTTCTTCCCCAAATGTTGACTATGGAAACCATGGATATGGATAGGGATATGCAGACTACAGTGGCCAACAGAGCACTTATGGCAAGGCATCTCGAGGGGGTGGCAATCACCAAAACAATTACCAGCCATACTAAAGGAGAACATTGGAGAAAATAGGATGAGATGTTAAAGTAAGCCATCTTGCAGGACGACATTGAAGATTGGTCTTCTGTTGATCTAAGATTATTACTTTGTAAAAGACTTTCTAGTGTACAAGACACAGTTGTGTCCAACTGTATATAGCTGCCAATTAGTTTTCTTTGTTTTTACTTTGTCCTTTGCTATCTGTGTGGACTCAATGTGGATTTGTTTATACACATTTTATTTGTATGATTTCATGTTAAACTTCAAATAAATGCTTCCTTATGTGATTGCTTTTCTGCATCAGGTACTACCTAGCTCTATAAAAATGTAATTTAAAATAAATAATAATTAAGGCACAGTTGATTTTGTAGAGAGTATTGGTCCATAGGGAGAAACTGTGGTCCTTTATAAAGAGCCAGCCAGGGTCACCCTCTTCCCCAATTTCTAGATGTATTCTATGCTCTTAAGGTTTCATCTTCTGCCTGTTAACTGAGGTTTCTACCACACTTTTGAATAATGTTCTTTCCCCTGTGGTTATCTGAAGACTGTCCTGAGAGGAAGATGTAAGTGTTGTGATTAATAGGAACTTTCTAGTAGACCATGTCTTTTTTCTTTTTTCTATCAGGTTTTAAAGATCTCTTTACAAATTAGGGAGAGTAATACTTTAAGTTATCAGCTTTATTTGATTGAGGGTGGGTGGGTTTTTTTTTTTTTTTTTTTTTGACCATGCAGAAGTTTTTCTTAATATCACTGAATATATCAATATTTGTTTTTATTGCTTCTGGAAATTGTCATAGATAGGCTTTCTCATGCCCAAATTATAATGACTTTTACCCAGATTTTCCTCTAGTACTTTTATGATTGCATTATTTTCCATTTATGTTTCCAATATAGTTTGTGTTTGTTATGGTATATGGTATCAAATATGGCTCCAAATATGTAATCTTATGTGACTATTCTGTTGTTGTCAGCCCTATTTATTAAAAGACCATCTTATCACCAGGAATGAGATACCACCTTAATGGTGGTGAAATGCCACCCTAATATTATACTACATTTCCATATGTACTTGAATCTATTTGGAGACTTCCTCTTCTGTTCTTTGGTCTCTTTGTTCATGTGCTAGCACCACGCTGCTCTGATTCTATAGAGACTTTATAATATGTCTGAATACTAGGTAGGCTAGCAGCCCTCATTGCTCACCTTACTTTATAATTTCTTTGCCATTTTTACATATTTTTTAATTCTATAAAGAATCAATTTGTTTAGCTTGAAACAAACTCATTCATATTTTTGAGGAGACTGTATTTAGTTTGTATTTTAAGTTGGAAAATTTGACATCTTTATGATACTGACTTCTCCTAGTCTAGGACGAAGGAAGTTTTTATTTTTGTTTTTGTTTGTTTGGTTGGTTGGCTGGTTTTTTTTTAGACAGAGTCTTGCTCTATCACTCAGGCTGGAGTGCAGTGGTATGATCTAGGCTTACTGCAACCTCCACCTTCCAGGCTTAAGTGATTTTCATGTCCCAACCTCCCAAGTAGCTTGGACTACAGTTGTGTACAACCACAGCTGGCTAATATTTGTATTTTTAGTAGAGACAGGGTTTCACCATGTTGGTTAGGATGGTCTCGAACTCCTGGCCTCAAGTGATCCGCCCACCTCAGCCTCACAAAGTGCTGGGATTACAGGCATGAGCCACTGTGCCTGGCCAGGGATGCTTTTTTCTATAGTCAAGTCTACATTTGCATTTTTCATCAGTGTTTTAAAGTCGTCCTCATTTTAGAGGGGGAGACGTTTTAGTGTTTTATTTTGGTAGTGTTGTTATTATAAATGGGGTTTCCTCTTCCATGATAACTTCTAAGTGGTTACTGTAGGTACATGGGAAGGCTATTGATTTTGTATGTTAATTTTATATCCTGCTGTCCTAGTGAATTCCTTTATTCTTTAAGTTGATTCTAACATTGATAATCTCAGATTTTCCAGGTACACACTAAAATGCTTGCAAATAAAAGAGACTTTTTCTTTTCCAATTATCAGAGCTCTAATTGTTTTGCATTGGTTAACACCTTCAACATAACGTTAAGAGTGGTTATTATAGTGAGCGTCCTTGCCTTATTTCTGACCTCAATTGAAATGTCTATTGTGTTTCCACATTTTAAAAGTTGCTAGCTTTAGGACTTAGGTGTAAATATTTTATATATTTTATCTTTGATCATAACTTTCATCATCTAAAACACTGGGTTTTTTTGTTGTTTTTGTTTAGCTTCCAGAAAAGCGTCCCACATTTCAGCAACTCCTGTCTTCCATTGAACCACTTCGGGAAAAAGACAAGCCTTGAAGAAGAAACTAGGAGTGCTGATAAGAATGAATATAGATGTTGGCCAGCATTTTCATTCATTTTAAGGAAAGTAGCAAGGCATAATGTAATTTAGCTAGTTTTTAATAGTGTTCTCTGTATTGTATATTATTTAGAAATGAACAAGGCAGGAAACAAAAGATTTCCTTGAAATTTAGATCAAATCAGTAATTTTGTTTATGCTGCTCCTGATATAACACTTTCCAGCCTATAGCAGAAGCACATTTTCAGATTGCAATATAGAGACTGCGTTCATGTGTAAAGACTGGGCAGAATTGAAAAATTACTTATTGGATAGTCATTCTTTTCTTTATATTGTCACTGTCACAACAATTAAATATACTACCAAGTACAGAAATGTGGACATTTGTCTTCATATTTCAATGTTTTCAAACTTCAGTAGGCATGATGATAATCAAATGCAGAGTTTATGAAAAGATTCCTAGAAACTACCTCCATAAAACCTGGCGGAGGAGGTCTGAGTGCAGCCTGTGAATTTGTATTTTTAGCAAACTCCCAGATGTTACTGAAGCAGTTGCTCTGAACTGCCCTAGGGGACCTCATTACATGGTGGGGTATCATGAGGTGGTCCATTATTCAATCCAAATGGCACAATTCTCTCCTAATATCCAGATTAGTACAATGACTCTTAATGTCATGTATAAAACTAAAGTTAAATAATAGCAAATAATATATTAAATATGTTGCACATAAAGCAAGTTTTTTAAGATGCTAAGGTATGATTTCTAGAATTAATTACATTGTTGCTTTCTAATCATTTTAAATCCTTGAGTTTGGGGATCTGGGGCTTCTGGCTAGTTTGAAAACTGAAGTTATCAGTCTGCTATCTTAACATAAAAATACAGAAGTACTATTTTAGCTTCTCATGCCTATTACTAAATAGTATTTCAGCTTTAAAACTGCACCTGGGGATGCCCTTCTTCACGGCCTGCTACTGAACTCACTGGTTTTAACCTCTTTCCGAGTATTCCCTTGTCTTTTCTATAACGTCAAGAAGGGAGAGACCGATTCTGTAGAGGGCACCATTACAATGAAGAGACACCCCAATTATATATACCCTGCTGCTATTTTCCAGAGATCAGTCAATAATCTCTCAGAGACGTTTATATCCTCTCTCATCCCACTCTGTCCTTCAGCCACCAGCTAGTTTCAATGCTCCCTCTTGCTTATTTGTTTCTTCACATTTCATTAATAATTCCTTCATTTCAACAGAGAATTGACACTCGTTAAGTCTTCTATTTTTTACAGAGGCACACAAATCTCAATTTATAATGAAATGTAACTCAAAATAATCACTAGGGCATTTGTATATTTTATTTTTGTAGTTTTTTTTTTTTTGGTAGTATTGACTGTATGCTAGGTTCTTTCCTACCCAAGAGAAAAGAAAGACCAGGTGACCCAAACCCTCTGTCTCAATGGACCCACTGTCCGATGGGGGTGCCAGCCTTTCCTGCACCACAGACTGTTTCCCCACTCAGAGGATGAGCTCATGCACAAGCTGGGTCTTTCTGGTCTCCCTCTTGAAGATTTTTTTCCTCTCTTCTTCTTATTTTTGTATATTTACCTTTTAAAAATAATCCTCTTTATAACAAAATACACGCTTGTGGCAAAAATTCAAACAATACAGAATTGTTTACTATGAAAAGAGGCCAAAGCCCTGCTTAGAAGCCTAGCTGCAAAAATCAAGTCAGGCAACAATGTAAGGTACCACTAGAGGTTTATCAGAAAACAAGTCCAGTGATGCTAGGAGGAGCCAAGTAAAAGAACACTATTCATAGTATTTCAAACATGCATAATGATTTTTTTAATGCCGTATAACTGTGTTTAGTGGTGATATCCAGAATTTATTATTGTTATCTTAAACCAAGAGTCTGCCTATGCTCTTTTGGCAGTGAAGAAAAAGGAAGACTATGTGGTAAGAAACGTTCCCAAAGGGCAGGCTGCAGAGCAAGTTCCGATAAGTCACTTGCTAGGTAAAATCCAACAGATGCTCCCCAGTCTTGCTGAGCATTTTCTGACCTGCCAGAAGTCAAACACAAAGTCAAGAGGGTCTGGCAAAACTCACCTCACATCTACTTGAGTTCATTAAGATTCCAACACAGTAGATTTAGCAAGTTGAGTTTCTCAGTTTTTATTCTATCTTGGGAGTGGGTTTATGAGGAAGAGAGATTGGACTTACGGCCCCATCTTTACCTAAATGTGGAGGGAGGAGGGTCTTAAATGAGGAAGAATAGTTCACTGAGAGACACCAGAGAAAAGGAAGCTAGCACCTGCCCTTTCTGGCCTGATCACTATGTTTCTCTGGTCTGTGAGCTCCACAATGGCCCTTTTGCATTTGCAGTTTCATTTAATCCTTGCTTCCTTATAGCCCAGGGTTTGGCGAAGTTTGTTTGTAAAGGGCTTTGTGGGCCATGCCGTCTCTACTTCAACTACTCAGTTCTGCTCCGTAGCATGAAAGCAGCTCTAGACAATATGAAAATGAATGGGTGTGGCTGGATTTCAATAAAACTTTATTTATGGACACTGAAATTTGAATTTCATATCATTTTCATTTATCATGAAATCTTAATTTTTTTCGACCACTTAAAAATGTAAAAATCACTCTTAGTTCACAGACCAGACAAAAACAGGTGGTGGGGTGGCCGGGTGCAATGACTCACGCCTGTAATCTCAGCACTTTGGGAGGCCAAGTCAGGCAGATCACCTTGGTCAGGAGTTGGAGACCAGCCTGGTCAAATGGTGAAACCCCATCTCTACTAAAAACTACAAAAAATTAGCTGGGTGTGGTGGCACACACCTGTAGTCCCAGCTACTCGGGAGGCTGAGGCAGGAGAATCACTTGAACCTGGGAGGCAGAGGTTGCAGTGAGCCGAGATTATGCCACTGCACTCCAGCCTGGGTGACAGAGCAAGACTCCGTCTCAAAACAGAACAGAACAAAACAAAACAACCCAAAAAAGGTGGTGGGCAGGATTTGGCCCATGGGTCATTGTTTGCCAACTTCCATCCTAGGCCCAGGCACCGGTCCCTCTTTGTAGTGTCTCCATCCTTTCAGAGGGTGCTCCTACCCAGGAAAAGGACCACAAGCTTTACCCGGTGGGCACAGTGAGGACTGTTCTAGAGAAAACCCCAAAATTAAGTTATGGAAATAAGCAGGTTTTTCTTTCTGTGTTACAGTTGGACACTATGTGACATGCACATGGGTCCTTTGCCATGTCTGGGGAGGCTCTTTTGAAGGTGTTAGATGATGAAAGTGGTTCCTGCAGAAATTATTCTTGCACTGTGTTGAAGCAAGACAAGGACTGAGAACTTCATAAAGACCATGTGGCAACTACAAAGGATGTTTAGATAGCAGTAGCTTGAAAGAAGATTTTCATGATATATTAGAGAAGATGGGACATATGCAAGATAAAAGAAAAAAACTGTCTATGAAATGGTTGCTTTGCCAAGGAGTAAATTATGCTGTGGGCCCAATGAATGGCAGGATGATGCAGATGGCGATATGAAATGTTGATTGTATCTCACAAAATAACAAAGAACTCTATCTCTGCTACCTGGGTATCAGATAATTAAGACATCAAAGAGCCTCAAATGATCCTTATTTTGAGGCTATTTTATAGATTATGAAAGTCATCTTCCCCTGACTTGGCTAATTGATCCACCATTACCACAGAGAATTTATGAAGTACAGTCATTCTAACACTATGCTGGTCACCATACAGAATGAGTTAATGGGTAGAGTTTGGATATGTTAACCTATTTAATCTAGTTTTAATCAATCTTCAGGTATCTAAGAAATTCTGTGCTCACACTGGGATAGTGACTGTGAGAAATATAAAAGCAGCATCAGGTTTGGTTCCCAACCTGGTGGTGTATACACTCTGTACACAACTTTTTTGGGACTAATTTTACAATTGCTTTCTACAATAAAGCGATCTGAGAATTTGCAATATATCACGAGACATTTGGGAGGTCAGGAGCCCCAGACACACAGATGATAACTTTGTTCATAGAAGTGAAAAGCAGACAAAATGTAAAGAAGCCCCAGCACATAAGTAAGCATAAGGAATGTGCAAATGTAGCATTTATTGAGTGTCTGCTTTGTGCTCAGCACTACTCAAACACTGTGGGCAAATACAAAAGATTTAAGAGACTGGATACCCACTTCAGAGGGTGAACATACAGTTGGAATTTCCATTCACTCCACAGTTAGAGAACAGTGGAAATGAGTTTCTATCAGGCATGCTCTGGGAGCTCACGGAGGCCCCTGGCGCTAGTTTTGTGTTGTCAGGGAGATGTTGATCAAGCAGCTTGGAAGTGAAAAAGCAATGTCCTCTACCTGTTCCCTGGATTCTTCTCTCTTTAGACCTGTCACCTCGAAGAAAGCGTGATCTATTCCAAACATCACTGTAGGCAAATCACCATAGTACTTGGATTAAGTTAATGTGAAGAAAGCATGTCATCCTTGACAATGGATTAAATGAAAGTGAACTAGTGCATGCCATTCTCAATCCTTGCAGCTGCACTGATTCCCAGGCACTCTCCTTACAAGTGATCCATCCATATTCCATACAAGGTCGAATACTTGCTCCCATGATATATGCTTGTTTTCAACTTCAGAAATTCAACAGACATTTACATTTCGATTATCCCTGAACAGCCTGTGAGACCAAATACACACTTTCCCTAATACACTCTAATACAAAATCCTTACTAGGAAACAGAATAGAAGTCAAATCCAGAGACAGAAATAAATACTGAAAGCAATGTCAATGAAGATGCTCTCTCCTTGACCATGTTGTCTTTGGACAATTTTTTTCTGAACAGATTCATAGTTTTGACATTTAATGATATCTTTATCATCTCATATGTTCTATACCATGAAATTAACATTTACCTACAACAAAATCACCTGAAGAGGAAAAACATAGATTTTTCTAAAAGGAGGTCTGAACATCATCAGTGTTTTGGAATCCTGGATTATTTTCTCCTTTGCTAATATCGATGGAGGCATAAGGATTTTCTTCACTTCTTGCTTGATTTTTCCTGTTAAATAGAGCAAGGTTGCCTTAATATACCTATGTTAAAATCAATCGGATCGATGAAGATCAAAAAGTTTGAGGGTACTCTGTGTTAAGGAAGCTGGGTGGGAGGAACAGGAAGTTTCATAAACTATTGATGTGAGTATAAATTGGTACAGCCGCTATTGAGGGCAATGTGGCAATATTGATCAAAATCAGCAATTGCACGTGTGCTTTGCCGCAGTTTTCCTGCTGCTAGGATTCATCTTACGGGTATATTGGCACACACAGGAAATTACCTATATGAAGCCATCACAACTCTTTTTAAAGTAAACACAAATATTTGGAAACAACATAAAAGTTCATTAATAGATGACTGTTTAACAAAATTACAATCCATTTGTGAAGTGGGAAATTATACTGCCAGAAAAAAGGAGAAGTTTTTTGTGCAACTAATGTGTAATGATCTCTAAAACACATTAAGTGGGCTGGGTGTGGTGGATCACACCTATATAAATAAAAATTTTAAAAAACCATTAAGTGGAAAACAAAATATGCAGAACATTATTTATAGCCTGCTAACATTCGTATACTAAAAAATAAGATATACATATGCACATATACACATATATACACTAAAAAAGTATATATTTGTATACTAAAAAGGAGATATATATATATATATCCGAGAAAAAAGAAAAAAAGACTATATATATATAACTCTCTCTATCTCTCTCTCTCTATATATATATGTGTGTGTGTGTGTCTGTGTGTGTGTGTGTGCACGTGTGTGTGTATCTCCAAGGAACTGATAATTTTGTTTGGCTTTGGGAAGAGAACTTGGAGGCAAAAGGTGATAAGGAAGACTCATGTTCATCTTTGTATTTTTTAATTTTAACTACATGAATGTGTTACACATTCAATGCCTAATTTTTTAGATGAAGCTATTTTGGGTAACCGAAAAATCTCTATAGTGAAGAAAATTGAGCAAAATAGACTAGCACATATAGAGATTCAATCAAGAATATGTTTAAACAACCTGAGGTGTGCATAGAGTTTTGTTAGGTGCTATAAAATATTAACCTTCATTTCATAAGCCCAGCAAGAGTCAATTTTTTAAGGACAGAAGAAAAACATCTAGTAGCAAAGCAAGACTAGAAATCAGGTCTCTAGTAATTTAAATCCTCAATGAGCTTTGATATTCAGTTCAGGAACAAATTAGAGCATGCCTAACCATGAACTGAGAGAATGATATGGAGTCTGAGCTACCCCATGAGAAATAAAGGTGAGTAAAGAGTAGCAGTTTGGGCAGGGCACGGTGGCTCACGCCTGTAACCCCAGCACTGGAGGGCGAGGCAGGCGGATTGCTTGAACTCAGGAGTTCAAGAACAGCTTGGGCAACATGACAAAACCTTGTCTCCACAAAAAATACAAAAATTAGCTGGGTGTGGTGGCATACCCCGGTAGTCCCAGCTACTCAGGAAGCTGAGGTGGGACAATCACTTGAGCCTGGGAGATCGAGGCTGCAGTGAACTATGACTGCACCACTGCACTCCAGCCTAGGTGACAGAGCAAAAGACCCTGTCTCAAAAAAAAAAAATTAAAAATTAAAAATTAAAAAAAAAGAGAGTAGTCGTTTGAAAGAAATCTCACAGCCCATTCTTGAACAATTTCACGGTTCAAACCCATCAGCAATCCAGTCTCCAACAATCTAGTCCCCACTTTTAGACTGAAAAGGATTCAGCAGTGAGAGCAGTAAGAACCATTCCCTGAGCCCAACCACACCTGCTGAGTTTGCAGTGCCTCTTTGCAGGAGGGAAATGACACTGTGGCTGGGATGGAGTTTACTAGGGCATGCTAATAAATCCCAGGCCAGATACTTACTGTGTGGGCTTACTAGGAAGGTGAACTGCTGATGACATCTAGTAAATTTCTAGGGAATGCATCAGAGTATTTAGGTGCAAAATTGTCCAACTGAGTAATTGGCCTATACAATCTACCACTTACTGAAAATTTTCCAGTTACTGTTCTGTAAATCTTTCTATTTTCAGATAGTTAAGTCTAGGAAAGGCCACTTACTTCTTTCGATCTCTGATCCCAGTGAAGATCAGGACGACAATGCCAGCCACTATCACTGCCATCACAACTCCAAAAACAATTAGCCATGTGGTAATGGGGGACTGGTAAGGAGGTACAAGTGTTGACTGTATCCCCAGAAACTCCAGGCTGTTGTCATTCAGCTGGAAAGCATCATTGATACGGCTCCTGGAGAACCTATTTGCAAAAGCAAAACATAGCAAAGGGGACACTTAGACAAAATAAAATTGCGTGTAGTTATTTATTCTTTATATCATTGTTCCTGAAAGGATTTAATAGAACTTATCATAAGAATATACACCTAGCCAGGCGTGGTGGCACGTGCCTGTAGTCCCAGCTACTTGGGAGGCTGAGGTAGGAGAATCGCTTGAACCCAGGAGGCAGAGGTTGCAGTGAGCCGAGATTGCGCCAGTGCACTCTAGCCTGGGCGACAGAGCAACACTTCGTCTCAAAAAAAAAAAAAAAAAAAAAAAGGAATATACACCTAAAATCATAATAGTAGCAAAGTAAATAAAGTCTAATTAAATATATAAGTCTTTGATAATTATGCATCTTTCATGCCTTGCAACCTAGATCAGGTTCATCAACAGCTCCACTGGAAAACTGAGTTGCAAGTGTGGAAATGTATAAATGGTTGGCATTTATTCATTTGTGACTGCTGTGTTTAAGTGCAAAGTTAGCATATTTGGCAAGAATTTCCCTTCTGTCAGAATACGTCTATGATGACTTTATATCAAATAATGGAAACGGATAATTGGATATACTTCTTCTATGATACAAATGAATCAAGTCCTATGACCAAGTCTCTATATAGTAATATTTTCCAAATAAAAGGTATTGGCATTTGGAGGTAGCACTGGGTAGGCACATAAGAAAGGGACCTTTGCCAGTTTCTTCAGCACTGGGGTGGGAAATGGCTGACTTTTATGGAGGCAAAAGGATAAAGATTGTTTAAACAACAACAATAAAAAAACACTGATATGGAGAACATTCTGGATCAAAGACCGAAGTGTCTGGCATCTCATCTTCCTACCCTTGGGTATAGCCCAGGTCAGGAGGTCAGAGTCCACCAGAGAGAGAGAGACAGCAACGCAGAATTAGTCAGGTAACCCCTAGCAACCTCAGCCAAAAAGGATCTGAAAAGAGTCATCCTGGAAACAGAGAGTTTGAGGTCCCCTGTAGCTTGCAGCTGAGTATCCAGGAAGGCTGAACTTCTTCATAAAGATCTCAGCTAGAAGTTTTCCCTAAGACAGACACAAGCCTTCTGGAGGCAGTAAGTGAGTCTCTGGGCACAGTTGGGTCATACATTCCAACCAAGCCAGATTTTCTAGGCACACCCTGCCCAGCAGGTCTTAGATCTGCTTCCAAAATTAAACAGGACTCTGATGCAGCTCGAGAGGGCCACCTAGTGAGCTGCCCAGAAGCAGTAGGTATATTATGCCTTTTTATAATGACAGGAAACCATCTGCAAGGTCGATCCATTTTTCACTCCTGCTGTCTGTTGCGGGAAACAATTGAGGCAAATTGGACAAACTGTTTCTTCTAAACATTCATTGCAAGTCCCTCACCTAGCGTAGAGGTCAAGCAATATGTAAGGAATGCTGTACTTGCCTAACTTGTTTCAGGCTTTGGGCAGTTAAATGAATCCTACATCAAAGTCCCTAGAGCAAATGACGGCAATACCTGTCCATGTCCCTTCTGCACTTACTGTTTTCCATGAGTTCTAGCCAGACTTTCTTTAACCAGCACCTGCTCCCCTTTACCAGAGAGCATTCTCAGACCACAAGATCTGCCCTGCCTGCAGGGCTGAAATGCTGGGGAATTAATGCCACCTGGAAGCAGTTCTCAGCCAATAACTGATGGGAGGTGGTAAATAAATACCCCAGCTTCCTCAGCCCTCTGATGGGACAATTCAGGTGCACATTCTACACAGTCTGTCCAGATTTCCCAGCAGGACTGAGCTCTAGCTGCCCGTAGTGGTAACTTGCTTGATAACATGTAATCTACAGTTTTCCTTTCCTTTTGTAAGGGCCTACATCTGGGGGAACTCAAATCAACATTATTCCCTTGCTGTGGGATCCTTCTAGAATTACATGGAGTTTGTAGCATGAAGTAACACATGTAAATGACTCAGAACAATGCTTGGCACACAGGAAGAACGCACAAAATACTGGTTATTGTTGCTGTATTTGTTAACCCCCTCGCCCTTAGATGAAAGTAAAATGTCACCTGATGGCCTCTTCAACTTCAGTTCTAGGAATGATGTCAGACACATTTTTAGGTGCAGTGACATAGAAATTAAAGGAGATTCTTGGTTTCAAATCAGCAACTCGCACATCCTCCTCCCTGTAGAGAAACAAAACAAACATCTTCACTTGTGGCACAGAGGATACAATAAAGAGAATGAAGACTTCCCCTGCTGGTGAAAAGGAGATGAGAGAGAGGATCACAGGGTAGAGAGACATGGAGGAGGGCAAACAATGGCAGGATGTAATTGTCAAAAAAAATTAATGCTGCCCAAAGCACACGAAATCAACTACATAAAAATGTGATATCAAGTCTTGACACTATTTGTTTGCCTTCATATGAAACCCACATCTTTTTCAATGATAGAAAATTTTCAAACTGACAACAGCAGGAGAATCAACAAGGAATAATTAGTGGCCCAGGATTGTGGCAAACAATGTGGTGGGCAGAGATGGCTCAGTACCACACACAGAGATTTACACCCACAGCCTGGTCCTACTCAGCAGAAAACGTCGTGTTGCACCCATGGGTGAAGGTAATGAGTGGGGTCTACCATATGATGTGACAGGACTGTGCTCTCATAGCTGTCAAGTGATCCTAGCACAAAATAAGGTAGATCATGTGGCTCATAGCCCTTGAGTGACTACCCATCTAACTCAGAATAAAGCCAAAGTCCTTAGAATGGCCCTCAAGGCCCACATGACCTTTTGTCTCTCCCTTCTTCCTCTATGCCCTAACATCATCCTGGCCACGTCTCCACTTGTCTGCTAATCTGCTCCAGCCACACTGGCCTCCTTGCTGTTCCTTTAACAGGCCGAGGATATTCCTTCCGCAGGGTCTGCACCTGCTGTTTCCCCCAGCTGAGACACTTTCCCCATTGTCTGCATTTTTCTCTCTCTCTCTCTGTCGCTCTCTCTCTCCTGCTTCATATACTTGTTCAAATAATAGTGATGTCTTTTCTGACCATTTTGGTTAAAATTGACATACCCCTTGCCCAGCACACACACAGACACACAGACACACACACACACACACACCAGCCCTCCCCAGACCCTTTTCTCTTATATTTTTCTCCTTAGCACTTAGTACCTTGTAATTCTACTGTATTTCACTTACATATTACACACATAGACACACACACAACGTACATACTAGAATATAGGTCAATGAAGGCAGGAAGTTCTGCCTTTTTTTCTTTCAGTGCTGAGGGTGTGTGACAGCATTCTGAGAAGAGAGTGACAGCTGTTTAGTAAGAACAATACTCTTGCAATCTACAAGTCAAATAAGGCACGATCAGCCCTCCATGGAGTCGCCCAAATTCCACGACACCAAGTAAGTGTAAGTTGTTAGGAGATTTTTATCAATTTCACTTGAAGAAATGTTTAGGCAGAGTATCTCCTCAGACTCAAGAGAAATCCTAGTTGGAGTAACCCGAGAACCCAGCAAATCAACTCACCCAAAAAGAATTGTCTGATGTTTGTTTTCTAAAAAGTACTGCCTCATGGCATATGCAACAGATGATCGGAACAGGTACATTTCATTGTCGTTCCATTTATACTGCAAATTCAGAAGAAAGACACTGCTCAGCTGGACTCATAAGACACATTTATAATCTGATACTCCTCAAGAATTATTCTTAATATTCCAGAGATTCCTGCTATTTATTACGTCAGTGACGTCAGCCTAAGTGTGCATCCATATCACCTGAAGGGTTAGTTAAAACACTGAGTGCTGGGTCCAACCCTAGAGCATCTGATTCAGGAAGCCTGAGATGAAACCCAGTAATTTACATCCCTAACAAACTCCCAGGTGGTGGTAATGCTGCTGGTCAGGCGACCATGCTTTAGGAACCATTGGGTTCACAGGTCCTTTTTCTTTAGTTTGATGTAAACTGAAATTAACACTTTGAGTATAGGTTTAGCCACGGGAGTCAAACAAAAGTTGTGGGTTTTGCAGCAAAATGTCTGTACGTTGTGGACAAAATCAGTTTTTACTATTTTTACAGTAAGTTCTCAGAAATGTACTTATCTATAAATGTAAAAGAAAAACTTGAAGTTCAAATAAAAAATAACACTTTGTAAATAGCAAACTACTCTGTTTGTTGTTTTCCAGTGCTAAACAAATAGCTTATGTTTGCATAGCTTTTAAAGACTTAAAGCATTCACTCTTTCCTCCAGTAGCTGGCAGTAGGAATCAATGAATGGCACTAGTTGTATGTTTCTCCTTTCCCTTTAAAAAAATTGTATTTCACAAAAAATTGTTACATTCACCTCAGCTTGGTTTCACCCAGGTTTGGAGGAGTTCCTTTAATAGTAGCATTATTAATATTGTTACTAATAACAGTCTGGCTACTATTTCTATAAATATAAAATATTTTAAAGGCTGAGTTCTCAAAATAATGCCATAGATCCGATTGGAATTCACCATGAAATAGCTTGAACTGAGCAGATATTCTGACCCTGATGTGTATATGCACTAAATATATGATCTCGTTTCATCAAAACATTGTTGTTTGGTGAATTGGCTTCAGAACATTACAGCATCAAACCCGCTGAACACTATTTACCCACCCTCACTGCATGGAAAGAAGATGAGTATAAACGTCAAGAAAAAAAGATAATTGAAAAATGTCCTGATCTGCCGAGACTAATTAAAATTTATTAAACCAAGGAAGAGCTAATAAAAATATGACAGAGAAATAGTCCCACAATTACCCAATGATGGCCGGGCGCGGTGGCTCAAGCCTGTAATCCCAGCACTTTGGGAGGCCGAGAGGGGCGGATCACGAGGTCAGGAGATCGAGACCATCCTGGCTAACACGGTGAAACCCCGTCTCTACTAAAAATACAAAAAACTAGCCGGGCGAGGTGACGGGCGCCTGTAGTCCCAGCTACTCGGGAGGCTGAGGCAGGAGAATGGCGTAAACCTGGGAGGCGGAGCTTGCAGTGAGCTGAGATCCGGCCACTGCACTCCAGCCTGGGGGACAGAGCGAGACTCTGTCTCAAAAAAAAAAAAAAAAATTCACCCAATGATTATTAAGAAATAGGAACTTGAACTCTTAATGATTGGAAAGAAATGCACTTCCATTTTCATTTTTTCTTTCTTGAATGTTCATCTTTTTACTCCTGAGTTATTTATGGTTTGATGTGTTATCTATGAAAATTATACTAAAAGTGTTGTTGAATCTTGGACAATGTGTAACTTTTCAGGAAAGGTAAGGGGGTAGAAACACAATCTTTGGATCTATCCGATGCAGACAACAATTTGCTGTAGCATCTTGGACCATTTTATCCAATAGTCCCAGATTGACTTCTAACCCTGCAAAACCTTCAGGGTGTCATGCCCACTCTCAGGCTTTTGAGCCTCATCTACCCGAGACTACTCTTTCCTCTCCTCTTTCCCAATCAAAGCTACTACTTCCTCAGACTGGATCACCTGAGACAGGTGTTAAGGAGAGAGCAATAGCTAAGTAAACAATTCACATAAAGGGGTAAATAACATAATTTCCTGTAAAATATTTTGTTACCCCAAAATGTATTTCTCTAAATAAGTGGTTCTCAAACTTTGCTGCGACTAGAATCACCTGGGGAGCTTGAAACACTCTTGATGCCCAACTCTTGAGTCCATACCCCAGAACAATTAAATCAGAATCTCTGGAGGTGTATAACCCAGGCATTAATATTTTTTAAACTTCCCATGTGATTCCACTGTGCAGCCAAGTTTGAGAAGCAGTGTTCTATATTAGAGCTTCCCAGTCTTGATTGTATGTACAAATCACCTGGAGGCTTGCTAAAATGCAGATTCTGATTAAGTGGTCCAGGGCTAGGCTTGAAATTATGCATTTTTAACAAGCTTCCAGGTGATTCAAATGCTGCTGGTCCATGGGCCACACCCTGAGTGAAGCCAGGATGCAGATGATTGACTAAAACAAAACAAATTTAAAAAAACCTAACTGTGCTGCTTCTAAAAACAAACTACCTTTCAAAATACAACCATGTTATCTTTCTAGAATAAAAGTAATGGTGACAAGAGTCAATTGAAAGGATTGGTATTTGATATTTAAGGATTGATACAGATGTTTTCTCATTGAAGTTCACAACACCTTTAAGGCAATAAAAAGTAGGAATAGCGTATCTAATAAGGAATGTGTTACTTTAAAAACCCAAAGCCAAAGGCCAGAATCTGGAACTTATAGTTTTGAAAAGAACCACACGGCCTCTCCTCTTTCAGATCACACTGAAAAGGGTTTATTGTGTCCTATTTAATGTGAAGACTGTGCACTCAAAAATAATGAATTCACGGTCCAGAATACTCACTGCGTTAGCTCCAAGAGCTGATTTTAGGCTTATCCTCACTTTGATGCTTTGGTCAGCATCTGATTAAAGAGAAATCGCAGACTGCTGGTTACAGATGACAGATTGCCCACATGTGCTTATTTCCTTTTCCTCCCAAAATCCCACTAAAGTGATAGTAAAGGGATCTTTTAAAGGTATCGACAGACTTTTGGAAAATAAGAAATGATGAGAGAGGGGTAGCTGCTTTCTCAGGGACAGGAAGCCATGACCTAATTTGTACACAGAGGGAGCACAGACCCACAAAGAGCCAAAAAATCCAAAAGAGGTTTGGAATTCAAGCACAGGTGAGGGTGGGGAAATAATACTGGGCTGAAAAGAAGAGGAATGGAAGCCAGGGTGTGGTTAAAACCACTTTGGAGAACAGTTGATCCTCCTACCCCTTGTGCCCTCCTTAGACAGTCAATTGGAGGCTGTGCTCCAGAAAAACAAGAGGTAATCCAAGAAAGAAGACATGGAATCTAGGAAGCAGTGGATTCAACCCAGGAGAACAACAAATGTTGGGACAGAAGGATGTAAGATTCCAAGAGGGAAGTCTTTAGGAGAAAAAAATGAGACTGAAAAGAATAGATATGTTGAAATATTTGGGAGAAAAACAAATACAATGTAGATAGCAAATTAGGTAGGCCAAAAAATTTAGGCAGGTAGAAACTTTTAGACAACAAGCCACATAAGAAAGGACACAAAATAGTATATTACTTGGCTCTTCAGGCATAGTGATGTAAACACTGATAACTGTTTTACTAAAAATCATTATAAGGCCTTATTGGAAGAGCAAGAAATGGAAGTGGAAGAGTAGACCAAAGCGAAGGTTTAAAACTGAGCAATGACAAAATAGCAATATAAGAAAATTATTTAGAAATATGAAAGTGACTGCTAGAAAGAAGAGATAATAGCATTAAAATTGTTTTTTAAAAAAGTATTTGTCTTTGGAAAGCAGGATTCAAGTACAATTGGTTGGAGAAAGTTATAATATGTATTTTAAAGATGAGGTTAATAAAACAGACTTGAAAGAGTATACACTCTTGTATGTGTATGCATCTGTGTGTGTTTGTCTGTACAGTTACTTTCACTATGTCTCATACATAGGTGCTCGACAGTTGTGATTTTTCTGCCATAAAACGGCAGCTGTCGCCATAGCAGAGAAAGCAGCAGGTACTATAGAGAAAGAAAACATTCTCAGCTGTGTCACAAGTCCTCATGAGACTGGGGCCAAAGGAGACTAGAAGAAGTAGACAAGGAATGGGTGTGAAACTTGTCAACTGGGTGTACTCACACGGACTCCAGTCGGTACTCCATCCCACAAAAGAATTCTTGTTCTGGTCTTTCAGCCAGGTAAACAAGGGCTCAAAGTAGTTGAGCAGTGGTCTTACATTCATGTTCTTTGCTCCTACAACATTTTCCAATGCTAGGGTCCAGGGTTCTGATTTTCCAAGCTTCAGCATATTGCTACACAAAAAAGAGGGGGTTCAGGGCCTTTTGAGGGGTTCCAGCTATACATGTATTTACATCTATGATCTACGGTTTCTTCTCTTTGACTTGGCTAAATTTGCTTCTGGCAGATAAGAAAATAATGCATATTAATGGATATATTCCTCCCTCAACCGCTCTTTCCTTCCAATTACCACAAAGAGAGGGCTGTAGTTATAATAGGGAGAAAAGAGGTGGCCCATCCAATTGTTGTATGGTCTAGGTTCCTGTGTGACCACAAATTAAATGTTTGGTTTGTAAATGAGGACATTTTGAGGCCATAAAATTTTCTTTTTAGAACAAAGAAATCAAATTCAAACCTAGGCATGGAAATGAGTAATATTGAATACTAGGGGAGGTTCAACATTTTGAGGTATTTCTTACAGCAATTTCTGTCCAGCTTCTGTAGAGTTTGAGATGTCACATTTGTGCAGAGGACCTTCGTGTTTAGCTGCTTGACAAAGTGCTTCTTGAAACTGGAATTGGTAAAGGGTCCTTGTGTAATATCTGCACAAGAGACAAAAACAAAAAAGCAGTACTATGTTTACTTACTGTCTTAGAGTTATAGATTGGAGCATATATTTAAAATGGGGCCCAAGTAACCAAAGAGATACTGATCAAATCTCTTTCTCCAGACATGAACTCTTCCCTCATCATAACCTATTTGCATTTTATGTATCCATTGATAAACATGGCAATATTACTCTGTTAAATGTTAGCTAACATTTGTTTTGTGTTTTACAGATTAATAGCCCTTTCATATAAATGATGCGAATCCATCCTTATAACAGGTCAATAATATTATTTTCATTTTACAAATAAACTGAGCTCCAGAAAATTCAAGGACTGGGGTTACTAGGTGAAGAACATATGTTTTTGGACTTCAAGTTAAAAATTCTCTTTCTATTACAATGCACAGTAAACTGCCAGTAACAAGAAGACAAACAAAACTACTTTTTATTTCTCCCAATGATACTATTGATTGCTTGATGACAGGGACAAGATCTCACACAAATTTAATTGAACCCAATAAATTGTGTTAATTTAAATTGAATTGAAATTGATCATCTATACAGACAGTCCCCAACTTACAACGGTTGGACTTTCGATTTTTTGCCTTTACAATAGTGCTTTCAGTTGTGTATGCTAATGGTAAGTACCCAAAGGTTTTCACTTTCAGCGCAGTATTAAATAATTACATGAGATATTGAACACTTTATTATAAAATAAGGTCTGTGTTAGATGATTTTGCCCAACAGTAGGCTAATGTGAGTGTTCTGAGCACGTTTAAGGTAGACTAGGCTATGCTTTGGTGTTCCATAGGTTAGGCATATTCAGTGCATTCTTAAGGTATTCTTATGATGAGTGTATTGGGACGTAACCCCATTGTAAAGCAAGGAGCATCTGTATTGAGCCTGGTAGTTACGGGTGGAAAAATTATAATTATCACTTCATTTATCCCTACTTTTTGTCATTATTAGCACAGCTGTCCACAAACCCTAGAAGTTAAACAGAAACAAGAAAACTGTAATTTACCGAATGAATGAGTAATCATTAGAAACATGGAACAGAGATGCGGGGTCACAGTATGTTTCATCATGGGGCACAGGTTCCACCACCCCAACTATCTCTCGCCTTTGGGGAGAAAAGAAAACAATACATTAGCTGTGGATCACCCATCACAAGCAGGTGTGCATAACTAGTGCAGTTTCATCAATCTTTTTTTTTTTTTTGAGACAGTCTTACTCTGTCACCCAGGCTGTAGTGCAGTGGCACGATCTTGGCTCACTGCAACCTCCGCCTCCCGTGTTCAAGCGATTCTCCCATCTCAGCCTCCCAAGTAGCTGGGATTATAGGTGTGCACCACCACATCTAACTAATTTGTGTATTTTTAATAGAGACGGGGTTTCACCATGTTGGCCAGGCTGGTCTCGAACGCCTGGCCTCAAGAGATCCACCCGCCTCAGCCTCCCAAAATGCTGGAATTACAAGCGCCACCGTGTCCAGTCAATCAATGGTATTTATATTAGAAATGGTTGTCGAGTGAAATAGAAACAATGTAAAAAAAATCACCTACAAAAATAAAAAATAAATAAAAATTTTTTAAAAATCAGAGAGTAAAGCTCATTATGTGGTTATCTCTTAGTTTTAATTAATTCAGCCAGAATATACCCTTGGAAAATAGCTATGTCTTCAAAAGATTAATTTAATAAAATTCATAAAGTGCATTGCATGGCCAAAAGTGTACAGTGAAAGCCCTAATAATTCCTCTCAGGCACCACACTTCATGTACTCCTGGCAGAGAGAATTTAATAAAATTGAAATCTTACTTACTCTCCACGCCTACCCAGCTCAAGTGTTCCCTCCTCTGTGAAGCCTGGCCCTGATCCCATCCACCTTCTGGCAGAATTAACCCCCAATCTCCTTTAGCCTTCTCTAGTTGTGCCTCCTTTGCCATTTATCTCCCGTTTTGTTGTTATTCACCTATAGTAACTTCTTGCCCTAGAGACTTCAGTACCTAGAGGGTGGGGCTGTGTCTTGGTCTTCTCTCTAATTCCAGTGTCAGACATGGTGCCTGTCACTACGGAAAGAATTCATTTATATTTATTGAACAAAGGAACAATTGATGCATTAATGAATCACTCTAAGGATCTGATTCCATGTGCCTTTAAAATAAGCTAAGAGGGATCAAAAGATTAATCTAGCCAGAAAAAAAGGTAGCAAAATCATGTATTTGACCTTGATTAAATGGAATACATTTTTCCTTTAAAACTGCAGGATCACTGTAGACATAACTTCAGTAATATTTAAACACTAGAAACAGTTCTTATAGGTGCTGCATATTTCCTCCCACGTAAGATGTATGTTAACAGAGAGAATCTTGACAGAAGAAGTGTACTGTTTTAAACCTGTGCATGTGGAGCTGCTTGTTACACATGAGATCTTCACTTCAAAAAGAAAATATAAGAAAAACAAAGAAAGAAATAATTGACGAGGGTCTAAGATGGTAAAAAGAAGACAGATTTCTTTCTTTTTTCCATTCTCTCCCTCCCTCTCTCCTTTCTTTTTTTCCTTTTCTTTTTCTCTTAAAATTCCTTCATCCAAAAACCTATTTATTTCATAGTTGCATGTGACAAGCACAGTGTGAGGTACTTGTGACACAGCAATGAGTAATGTAGTGCTACAACTATGGAAATGGTCACTGTTGCCCAAATGTGTCAGGTTCTCTCTAGCTTGGAATTCTCTGCGTTCCCCCTATACACCCACATCTTTCTCAGGGCTTAAGTGCCTCTCCTCATCTGATACCCCCAGTTGGGCTTTGGATCTCCCCTGGACATTAACGGACCCTGTACCCTTCCATCACAACACTACACATTGCAGTGGTTTAATTTTCCACACCCTGCAATAAACTAAATGTTTTTTCAGGTTGAGGACCATACCTGAAATTATTAGCATTGTATCCCCAGTGCTTTGCCTAAAATATGGGGTCACCATTTTGTTTAAAAGGCTGGATAAAAGAATATGTAAAATGGATAAATTGATCACTTTCAACATAATATCATAGTTTAATGAGTAAGCCAATACTTAAGAATATAGAGTATGAAGTAGTGTCACCTGACCCAAGGAAATTTTATCTGAGGAGATGGCATCCAAATGGAGACTAAAATATAAAATATAACAAACTAAAAATACCAAAAGGAGTTAATGTGTGCCTCTGAGTGTGTGTGTGTGTGTGTGTGTCTGTGTGTGTGTGTGTGTACACGCCAGTCAAATGCTTTTAAATACACAGCAAACTCATTAGAAAACATTTTACTGATTACATATTCATTGACTTACTTCATCTCCCACCACTTTTTCATCCACTGGTCTTTGGGAATTTCACCTTTAAAGACCATCCACCTCCACTTCTCTAACATGTAAGTAAATGGCAGAGTCCCAACAATCGTGAGTGCTTGTTTGAGCAGGAAGTTTATTTCTGTTTCTGAAAGTAGAATGGAAATGGATAAATATTACGATGAAGATGACAGTGGATGTTTTGTGTTAAAGATAATTTTCCTAACTTCAAAATATTTTTCCTCAAGATATACTTACTATAAGGATACATGAGAAAAATTGACAGTATACATAATAATATGTATATATTTATTTTCTCAGCTAAGGGATTTGGAGTACGTTGAAGCCCTGGAACAGAACAGGTAAATAAAAACCCAAAGTTACTTCTAATCCTCATTTTCTTCATTAGTTTCGGTTTCCTCCCTTAAATACCTCTTATCAGAGTTCATTAGAGCTATTTCATCCACTTTCCCAGTCACACTGTTTATTCTGGAAAGCTCCATGAAGTCAGTGACTGTTAATGTCTCATTTAAGACTGTATAACCTAGTCCCACGTCTGCTATGTGATGCCTTCTGTGAGTCTTTGTTAAATAAACAAATGCTAAACAGATTCAGTGAAAACCTGTAAATCAGGGAGGGGAAATAAAAGAGCCCCCCAGGAGGGCACTATCCACTGGATGGTGGAAAGTACAATGTACTTTAAACATAAGGATATCTTCCTTACCAAGAATTTAAAAGGCTTTAACAAATCATGTTCTTTCATTTTATCCTTTATCAGTGACATAAAGAGGCAGTGGAGTTCATCTCTAGTGTACAAAGGAAATGTATTGAAATGTAAGCAGGGGATGTTACCTACTTTTCACATCACTGTGTCCCTAGTGTCTAGAAAAATGTTTTGCACACAGTATGTGCTCGGTAAATATGTTTGGAAGAAGAAAGAAAGAGAAAGAGGGAGGGAGGAATGGAAGGAATAAAGGAATTTATTTAACATTATTCACAAATCGGGGCAGAGTCAAGAAAAAAAGCAGGAGTTTTCCAAACCAGTGGTTTAATCATGTCTAATACCATCTTTAAAAAAGAAAAACTTTTATTTTAGGTTCAGGGGTATGTGTGCAGGTTTGTTACATAGGTAAACTCATGTCACAGGGTTTGTTGTACAGATTATTTCATCACTGATCTAATACCATCTTAAGAAACAGTCATCAACCATTTTTACCTGCTGTCAGGGAATATTTTTAAATAATAAAATATCTGTTCATTGACTTGAATTAATGATATTTTAAAATTAGGAAGCAGGTGTGGTTACTGTTAACGACCTTTGTTACTCTCTTCATGGGAGGATGCTGCTACTGGTCTGTAAGCCACTAGGACTATGCTTACAGTAACTATTTCAAACATGATGACAGGCTTTACGCTGGCCTACTCCCAGGCCCTTGTGGGATCACCAAGGATCTGGAACCAGAGATCAAGGCAAAGTGAATTGTCTACTCAAGGATGGAGCTCATGACCTTGATCTCATCGACCAAATGCTCCAGACAGAGGAACTGATCTTTATGTCACAAATAACTAAAATTAGAGGAGAGAATACATGGATGACAAGAAGGTATAGGCTTTATTTGTCCTCCTTTTATGAGAAAGAAGCAAAAGCCAAGGCATCCTCACTGAAGAAATTCGATCTCCTGAACATTTGTCGTGTTCCATCAAGTCCAAGCCATCTAAAAGGAAATGGGCTGCCTCAGGCAGAAATGTTGAAGGATAGCACAGATTTAAGGGGATGTTACAGGGGAAATTCACGCTTCAGCAGGATGGACAAAATGTTTCAATCCCTTCTAATGTTGATATTAAACCACCTGTTCTTTAAGAATTCAAAAATTTAAAGCTATACTTTGCTTTGCATAGTATTATGGAAAAGGCTTCAGATTAAGGCTCTTGTTTTGGTTCCGCCACTACATTGCATTTTGACTTCAGGCTACTTTCCCTCTCTTGTCTTCAGTTTACTTCTCTACAGAATGGTTTTTAGATTCTATTCCAACTCTAAAGTTTTGGGAAGTTTTTACCTACAACCAGAGGGGTCTAGTTAGAATGCAGACACTAATTGGACAAGCCATTTCAGTTCTGTGAGACTGTTTCATCATCTTTAAGACAAAAAAAAAAAAAAACTTCTGTTAGATGTTTCACAGGATCCCAAGTCCATTCATTCAGTTACCTCTCTTATTCCCTTTTAAAATATACAAAACCGAAAGTTGACATGTTCTGATATATACTTAAAATTTTTCACCAGTAGTAATTTCCAGCTACCTGTAAATACCTTATACCTTATGCGGCAAAAAGTATTTCCTACATAAGATAACAGATACCTTTGCCCGTATCAGATTAAAGAACCTCCAAAACAAGCCATGAGAAAATGTCCATACCATTGTCTTCTTGAAAATCAGGTGACAGAAGACCAATGGATTTTAAATGCTTAGGTGTGGCTGCAGAAAGTGACATGATTTCCCCAACAGCTTCATGGAATCCTTCATTAGCTCCATTTCTTAGCAGAAAAGGTTGTGCAGCATATGCCATATCATATTGGATATGCCCCATCTCATGATGAGCTGTCAGGAAGTCGTCCATTGTCACCTTTGTGCACATAATGATCCTGCATGAAAATGGACAAGATGAAAATGAATCTCACTGACTTTCATTTAACAATTACAGTGGAGTTGTATGGGGTTTTGGTAGCATGAATCATCTTTCCAAGATTTATTCACCAGTGAATCTTGAGTACCCACCTTTTATGTCCTAGAAACAGTACTAGTTGCTCAATATAAAGCAATAGGCACGGCTGAATCCTGTTCTCTTGCTCATAGACTACCAGGAAGACAGATAAGCAGAGTTCTCTGCTACAAGAACTCTGAGGCAATTACTCTATAAATGATCAGTACACACAGCCTTGAGCATAAAAATGAGTGAACATAGGCACAGTCCTCTAGAAGCACCAAGAAGGGCATGACTGAGGATGCAATGAGCAATTTGGACCTTAATCAATGTGCAGGAGTTTGCCCGGTAGAAGGCACAGAAGTTGATGTTCCTAGTGCTCAATGAGAAAGGCTTAGGGGCAGAGGGATGGAAACGTGGCATTCAGGACACTGCAAGCTGTTTGGTATTGCCAGGATAGAGAAATAGTAGAAGGGGCTGCAAATTGAAACTTGGGAATCATTAGCATGTAAGTTGGGAGGTAAATATGATGGGCCATGGAGCAGGGATAGAGTGCAAGAAAAGAGGACCAAAGATAAACCTATAGAAGGTCCAAGTACCTAAGGAGTAGGGAGAGGAAGATTATTCAGAGGAGATGGAGAAAGTACAGTCAGAGAGGTTCAAGGAAATCTGGAAAAGAATGACAATGTGGAAGTTGGTTAAAAAAAAAAAATAGCATTTGAAAGACAACTCGTAAATCTTGTCTAATGCTGCTATAGCCCAATGGGATAAGAACTGCATTTGGCAATGAGATGGTGGTCCTTTTTAACTTAGCAAGAGCATTTCAAGTGGGTGTAGGGGTCATATTTCAGTAGATTCCCAAATTTATTTCATACCACTTGGATCATATCACCACCCCCTCCAATATCCTGTGAGGCCTCCTCATTGCTCAAGAATAGACTCAGCCACGATACACCAATATGACCCTGTAAACCAAAAACTATTTGAGATAGGTCTCAATCAATTCACAAGTTTATTTTGCCAAGGTTAAGAACATGCCCAGAAGAAAAGAACACAGAATTTATAGAAATAGTCTGTGGTTTGTGCCTTTCTCCAAAAATAATTTTGAGGGCTTCAATATTTATAGGAGAAAAGTGAGCTGGAGGGGATAATGGGAGGGCATGGTAATCCACGCATTGCAAGAGAAAGGGGGAAGGTAAGGAAATATTCAATTATGTATTCATCTTATGCTCAGTAAATCTACTTTCCTTTCACAACCCCAACCTACTTTTCTAATTTGGTTTCTCTCTATTCTCTTCTGAAATAATTATAAAAATAACTACTATATATTTACTGCCTACTGTATGTAAGATTCTGTGCTTGAAAACTTACTTATACTTTCTCATTTTTAAGCCTCACTGGCATCAGTAAACTATGGCCTGCTGGCCAACCATCTGTTTTTATAAATAAATTTTTTTTGGCACACAGCCACATCCATTTGTTTGTGTATTGTCTATGGCTGCTTTCATGTCACAAGGGCAGAGCTGAGTAGTTGCAACAGAGATCTGCAAAGCTTAAACTATTTACTATCTGGCTCTTTACAGAAAAGGATTGTAGATCTAATCCCTATCCTAGTCAATGCTAGTGGGGGCCTGCGGAGACTTTATCCACCATCCCCTAGCTGCCTGAGTCACAGCTGATAAGGGCCAACAGCTGCTCCCTTCACTGCCTTTGACCAAATGGGGGTTATGCTCCCCCATACTCTGGGGCAGTCCACAGTCAAAGACTGCCTAATATAAAAGGCTAGTCCCCTTGTCCTGAGGTGTGGCCTAGTCTGTGGCTCAAGTTATGCTCCAAAGAACTTCATGGGATAAGGCTGAGGCCGAGTTTCCAGTAAAGATCACATCCTTCCTTACCTCCCTCCTTTGTCCCAGCCTGCTTCCCTCATTCCCCTCAGCCTCAGAGCTCTCCTCAATGAAGCATTTGTGAAACAATCTCCTTTTCAAGCTAAGGAATCCAACCTAAGGCTCTCACAAGCCTGCAACCTGGGAGTTACTATTCTACTTTATAAAATAAGGAAACCGAAACCAAAGAAAGTTAAATACCTTGTCCAAGGTTGCACAGTCATTAAGTGACACACCTAGGATTCTGAAGCCCATGCTCATTCTGCCACATTACACAAACTCTCCTTAACTTATTTCTCATTCTAGCCTAACTTGCCGACTTCAATACACAGGTCGGGTCCTGCCTCTCTGTATTTGATCCTGCTGTTCTCACAGCTTGGGTCCTCCTCCCCACTCTGTGTATCTGAATCCTTCTTGTCTTTCCAAACCTAATTCAAATCCCACTTGTAAAGCATGGTCTGATCCTATCTCCCATTGCAAGTGTGGTCAGTTTTCTTCTGATTCTCCATAGGGCATGCCTTGTGTCTCTCTTATGACATGTACCACTTTCTCCGTTCAATCCAAGCTTATTTATTCACTTATTCTGTCTCACTCACAAGAGTGAAACATGGAGGGGAAGATCAATGTGTGATTCACATGTCCATCTTCCAAAAATCTTAGCACCAAATCTTTCCTGATATGGATGCAACCATCCCCAATACCATACAATGCCAATGGATGCATAATATTTCAAAGAAAGCAGATGGTCCAGAGGTTCAAGTTAGAGCCTGCTGGCAATCCTCTTTTCCTGGGAAAACCCAAATGTGCTCTCCTGGACTCCCAGCCTTAGTTCAAGGAGAGTTAACTTATCTTTTCTGTGCTCAGAAAAGCAGAGAAAGAATTCAAGTTAAACTTCAGCCTGCCTCTGTTGTCTCCCATTTAGTATCAGTTGTGTAAGTATCAGCCCCACTACCTGAAGTCGCCCTTCCCCAGGTCCCAAGCTGTGGGGTGGCAGACTACTTTCTGAACATTTCCTGGATCAGTTAGCATGGAATTTTCCCAGAATCCTTGAGTCATATTAGGAAGACCAACAGATACAAAGAACTTCTCGGCCTCCTTGAATATTCTCTGTGCATTCCAGGCCTGGGAAAAGAGAACAGTATTAACTCCAGCATCAAAACAACCGCATTCTTAAATTAAATAAGCCAGGCACAGAAAAACAAACACCACATGTTCTCACTTATGTGTGGAATCTAAAACAATGGAACTGGTAGAAGCAGAGAGTAGAATGGTGGTTACAGAGGCTATGGGGTGGGGGCAATGGGGGAGATGATGGTCAAAGCGTACAAAGTCTCAAACAGGATGAATAAGTTGGTTTTATTTTTTTGAGATTTATTGCACAGCATAGTAAATATAGTTAATAATAGAACATTGTACATTTTGAAATTGCTAAGAGAGTAAATTTCAAATGTTCTCACTGCAAAAAAAAGTATGTTAAGTAATTGATATGTTAATTAGCTTTATTTAACTATTTTTCATTGTATTCATAAATCATGAAATCACCTTGTACCCCATAAATATATAAATTGACAATAATAAATTGTCAATTTACAATAAAATTTTAAAATGGAAAAAGTGCTAATGTAATTTTTAAAATAGCAGCATTATTTCTGTTGGATATATACACTGGCATAACCTTTCCAAAAGGCAATTTGATAACACATATGGATAGCATTTGAAATTTTTTTCTTTGTCTCAGTAATGCTGCCTCTAAGGAACTAACCTAAAAAATTATCAGAAATTAGATTCAACAATTACACTGAGAATTACTTTTAATAGAGAAAAAAGTTGAAACGACCATCAGAATGGTTAAATGATACCTTTGAAAAACAGAATAATGTGCAGCCACCCAAATTATATTTATGAAAAATGTTTTGGTTTAGATCCAAAAGACAGGCAATAACAAATGCTGGTGAGGGTGTGGAGAAAAGGGAACCCTCCTACACTGTTGGTAGGAATGTAAGTTAGTACAACCACTATGGAAAACAGTTTGGAGGTTCCTCAAAAAAGTAAAAATAGAGCTACCGTATGATCCAACAATCCCACTGCTGAGTATATACCCAAAAGAAAGGAAATCAGTATTTTGAACAGATATGTTTGTTGCACTATTTGCATGTTTGTTGCACTATTCACAATAGCCAAGATTTGGAAACAACCTAAGTGTCCATTAATAGATGAATGGATAAAGAAAATGTGGTACACATACACAATGGAATACTATTCAGCCATAAAATAAATGAAATCCTGTCATTTGCAACAACATAGATGGAACTGAAGGTCATTATATTAAGTGAAATAAGCCAGGCACAGAAAGACAAACATTACATGTTCTTACTTATTTGTGGGATCTAAAAAACCAAAAGAATTGAACTCATGGACGTACAGAGTGGAAGGATGGTTACCAGAGGCTGGAAAGAGTAGTGGGAAGGTGGCAGGGGCAGGTTGGGATGGTTAATTGGTACAAAAAAATAGAAAGAATGAGGCTGTGTGTGGTGGCTCAGCACTTTGGGAGGCAAAGGCGGGCAGATTGCTTGACACCAGGAGTTCGAGACCAACCCGGCCAACATGGCAAAACCCTGTCTCTACTAAAAATACAAAAATTAGCCAGGCATGGAGGGGCACACCTGTAATCCCACCTACGTGGGAGGCTGAGGTGGGAGAATTGCTTGAACCCAGGAGGTAGAGGTTGCAGTGAGCTGAGACCGTGCCACTGCACTCCAGCCCGGGTGACAGAGTGAGATCCTGTCAAAATAAAGTGTACTATTTGATAGCACAACAGGGTGACTATAGTTAATAATAATTTAATTGTACATTTAAAAATAACTAAAAGAGTATAATTGGATCATTTGTAACTCAAAGGAAAAATGCTTAAGGGGGTGGATGCCCCCATTCTCCATGATATGATTATTATATATTGCATGCCTGTATCAAAACATCTCATGTATCCCACATACCTAGTATGTATCCATAAAATTTTTTAATCTGAGAATTTTAATTGATATTACAAAATACAATTTAATAGTAAGTAAAAAAGTAGAATATATGAGCAACTTAATGAGGTAGTACATGAAAATGTGAACAGTAGACTGAGTATGATTATTGATAATGTTTTCTTGGTTTTATTTTTTATATTCCAAGTAAAAACACAACTTTTCTACTCAAGCCAACTATCGTTGATTGATCTCCTTCAAGGGGAAAGGCCCTGTATTAGACTTGGTGGAAGACATAAACTATAAGGTGGACCTGAAGGCATACGCTTTTGGAATCAAAAAGGCCCAGATGTGGCCTAGCAGCCAATGGGTAGTTGGGCCTTGGCTTCATGATCTGTATGAAGTCCAAATTTTCACAGTGTTCTGGGACTAAAAAGAGGCAGCAGTAGGCATCTGCCACCCAGAAAACTCTTCTGGTAACAAGTCTCAGGAGCTGACCAAGCCTGCTTAGGAGATAAGGCCTACATTAGGTGAGCTAAGTTTGTGTAATTGGCAGCTAGTCTATGAATCACTTTTAGTAACAGAAAACTTCCTCTGATCCCAAAGACTAGTCAAGTCTGGTTTCTCTCCTTTGCCAGCCCTGGGAATAAGAAACAGGATATGAGCCTATAGATGGTTTAAAAATTAAGGACTTACTGTCAGGCAATTGGTATTGATGAGTATGACATTCTTAAGTAGAATGAACCTATACCAAAACAGTGTAGATTAGGAAATACAGTTAACATCTGTTGAATGAACAATGAATGAATGAATAGAAAACCAGGCTGAAATTATTAGGAGTTCTGAGTTCAATCCTTAGTTGCCAATGACTGTCTTTGTGACTTTGGGCAAATCACTTACCTGAGCAAATAGAAGTATGATGCAGAAGAATGAAACTAGAGCCCTACCAATCATCATATACAAAAATTAACTCAAGATGGAATAAAGACCTAAATATAAGACCTCAAATTATAAAAATCCCAGAAGAAAATCTACGAAAAACTCTTCTGGACATTGGCACGGGCAAAGAATTTGTAAGTCTTCAAAACCAATTGCAACAGAAACAAAAATTGACAAGTGAGACCTAATTAAACTAAAAAACTGCTGTACAGCAATTTGAAACAAATGGAAACAGACACAGCATACCAACAACATATCTGGGATGTGGCAAAAGCAATGTTAAGAGGAATGTTTATAGTGCTAAATGCCTACATCAAGAACCTAGAAAGATATCAAATTAATAATCTAACACCAGACTTAAAGGAACTAGAAAAACAAGAACAAACTAATTCCAAAGCTAGAAAAAAAGAGAGAACTAAAATCAGGGCAGAATTAATGAAACTGAGACTTAAAAAATCATACAAAGGTTCAACAAAATAAAAATTCAGTTTTTTAAAAGGATAAACAAGATGGAAAGACCTCTAGCTAGATTAACAGAGAAAGAGCGAAGATCCAAATAAGCACAATCAGAATTGCAGTAAACAGACAACCTACAGAATGCAGTGAACAGACAACCTACAGAATGGGAGAAAATATTTTCAAAACATCAGAGAAATGCAAATCAAAACCCATAATGAGATACCATCTCACACCAGTCAGAGTGGCCACTATTAAAAAGTCAAAAATTAACATGTTGGCGAGGCTGCTGAGAAAAGGGAACACTTACGCACTGTTGGTGAGAATGTAAATTAGATCATCCACTATGGAAAGCAGTTTGGAGATTTCTCAAAGGACTAAAAATAGAACTACCATTCGACCCAGCAATCCCGTTACTGTGTATATATCCAAAGGAAAATAAATTGTTCTACCAAAACGACACCTGCACTCGGGTGTTTATTGTAGCACTATTCACAATAGCAAAGACAAGGAATCAACCCAAAGAAAGAAATAAATAAAATGTGGTACATATATACCATGGAATGCTATACAGCCATAAAAATAATGAAATTATGTCTTTTGCAGCAACATGGATGCAGCTGAAGACTGTCATCCTAAGTAAATTAATGCAGAAACAGAAAACCAAGTATCACATGTTCTCACTTATAAGCTAACCTTGGGTATATATAGACATAAAGATGGGAACAATAGACACTGGGGACTCCAAAAGGAGGGAGGGAGAGAAGAGCAGCAAGGGCTGAAAACCTTCCTGTTGAGTACTATGTTCATATCTGGTTGATAGGACCAATAGAAGCCCAAACGTCAGTATCACGCAATATACCCTTGTAACAAACCTGCACGTGAACTCCTTGAATTTAAAATTTAAATTTAAATTAAAAAATTCTCAGGCCAGGCGCGGTGGCTCACACCTGTAATCCCAGCACTTTGGGAGGCTGAGGCGGGTGGATCACGAGGTCAGGAGCTGGACACCAGCCTGGCCAACATGGTGAAACCCCGTCTCTACTAAAAATAAAAAATAAAATAAAATAAAAATTAGCTGGGCATAGTGGTGTGCGCCTGTAGTCCCAGCTATTTAGGAGGCTGAGGCAGGAGAATCACTTGAACTCGGGAGGCGGAGGCTGCAGTGAGCCGAGATCACGCCACTGCACTCCAGCCTGGGCGACAGAGTGAGACTCCATCTCAAAAAAAAAAAAAAAAAAAAAAATTATCTGTGTTCCCTTCTGTTGATGAAATGATATTATAGTTATAAATTATGTATTTTTGTTCATTCAACTAAAATTCTACATTTCTGAGTAGAATACCTAATTATACTTCTATTTGCCTTATAAAATTTCCTCAGATAATTGCACCATAATTTGCTATTTGTGCATTGCTGAACCTTTGCTTGGTAATAGTTTTAAATCTGTAAGAAGCAATGCAATGAACATTTTAGCATACATAACATACTCCTGGGAAAAGTCCACTGCAGAATAAAAAGTGAAGCTGCATAACCATATATGGTTAGCCAGTTTTCCCAGCACCATTTATTGAATAGGGAGTCCTTTCCCCATTGCTTATTTTTGTTGACTTTGTCAAAGATCAGATGGCTGTAAGTGTGTGGTTTTATTTCTGGGTTCTCTATTCTGTTCCATTGGTCTATGTGTCTGTTTTTGTACTAGTACCATGCTGTTTGGGTTACTGTAGCCTTGTAGTATAGTTTGAAGTCAGATAATGTGATGCCTCTGGCTTTGTTCTTTTTGCTTAGGATTGCTTTGGCAATTCAGGCTCTTTTTTGGTTCCATATGGATTTTTGAATAGCTTTTTCCAATTCTGTGAAAAATAATGATAACTTGATAAGAATAACATTGAATCTGTAGATTGCATTAAGCAGTATAGCTATTTTAATGATACTGATTCTTCCAAATCGATGAGCATGGGATGTTTTTCCATTTGTTTGTGTCACCTATGATTTCTTTCAGCAGTTTTTTGTACTTCTCTTTGTAGAGATTTTTCATCTCTTTGATTAGATGTATTCATAGATGTTTTAATTTTTGTGGCTATTGTAAATGAGATTGTGTTCTTGATTTGGCTCTCAGTTTTTGGTATATAGAAACGCTACTGATTTCTGTGCATTCATTTTTGTATGCCCCCACTTACTGAAGTCATTTATCACATCTAGGAGTCTTTAAAGTTTTCTAGGTAAAGAATCATATCATCAGCAAAGAGAGCTAATTTGACTTCCTCTTTCCTTATTTGGATGCTTTTTGTTTCTTTCTCTTAAATGATTGCTCTGGCTAGAACTTCCAGTACTATGTTGAATATGGGTGATGAAGTGGGCATCCTTGACTTTTTCCAGTTCTCAAAGGGAATGGTTCTAGCTTCTGCTGATTCAGTATGATGTTGGCTGTGGGTTTGTCATAGATGGCTCATATTATTTTGAAGTATGTTCCTTCAATGCCTAGTTTGTTGAGGATTTTTATTATGAAAGGATGTTAGATTTTATCAAATGCTTCTTCTGCATCTATTGAGATAATCATATGGTTTTTGCTTTTAATTCTATTTATATGGTGAATCACATTTATTGATTTGCGTATATTGAACCAACATTGCATCCCAGGAATAAAGCCTATTTGATTATGGTGAATTAACTTTTTGATGCGCTGCTGGATTCAGTTTGCTAGTATTTTATTGAGGATTTTTGTGTCTCTATTCATCAAATATATTGGCCTGTAGTTTGTTTTTCCATTGTGTCTTTGCCAGATTTTGGTATCAGGATGATACTTGTCACATAGAAGAGTTAGGGAGGAAAACTTCCTCCTCAATTTTTTTGAATAGTTTCAGTAGAATTAGTACCAACTTTTCTTTTTACATCTGGTAGAATTCAGCTGTGAATCTATCTGGTCTGGGGCTTTTTTTGTTTTTTGTGGTTGGTAAGTTTTTAAATTATTGATTCAATATCAGAACTAATTATTGGTCTGTTCAGGGTTTCAATTTCTTCCTGATTCAGTCTTGGGAGGTTGTGTGTTTCCAGGAATTCATCTGTTTTCCCTAGATTTTCTAGTTCGTGTGCATAGAGGTGTTTGTAATAGTCTCTGAGGATCCTTTGTATTTCTGTGGAATCAGTTGCAATGTCACCTTTGTCATTTCTGATTGTGCTTATTTGGATCTTCGCTCTTTCTCTGTTAATCTAGCTAGAGGTCTTTCCATCTTGTTTATCCTTTTAAAAAACTGACTTTTCATTTTGTTGATCCTTTGTATGATTTTTTAAGTCTCAATTTGATTAATTCTGCCCTGATTTTAGTTTTCTCTTTTTTTCTAGCTTTGGAATTAGTTTCTTCTTGTTTTCCTAGTTCCTTAAACTGTGGTGTTAGATTATTAATTTGATATCTTTCTAGGTTCTTGATGTAGGCATTTAGCACTATAAACATTCCTCTTAACATTGCTTTTGCCACATCCCAGATATGCTGTTGGTATGCTGTGTCTCTGTTTTCATTTGTTTCAAAGAATTTTTTGATATCTGCCTTAATTTCATTGTTTACTCAAAAGTCATTCAGAAATAAGTTGTTTAGTTTCCAGGTTATTTCATGGTTTTGAGAGTTCCTCTTGGTATTGATTTCTATTTTTATTCTACTGCAGTCTGAGAATATGCTTGGTATAATTTTAATTTTTTGAATGTATTGAGACTTGCTTTATGACTGAGCATGTTGCCAGTCTTAGAGTATGTTTCGTATACAGATGAGAATAATGTATATTCCATAGTTGTTGGGTGGAATATTCTATAGATGTCTCTTAGGTTCAATTGGTCAAGTGTTAAGTTTAAGTCCAGAATTTCCAGAATTTCTTTGTTAGTTTTCTGCCTCAGTGATCTGTGTAACACTGTCAGTGGGGTGATGAAGTCCCCCACTATTATTTTCTGGGTGTCTAACTCTTTTCCTAGGTCTAAAAGTGCTATGTTTATGAATCTGGGTACTCCAGTGTTGGGTACATATATATTTAGGATAGTTAAGTCTTCTTGTTAAATTGAACCCTTTATCATTATGTAATGACCCTCTTTGTCCTTTTTTACTGTTGTTGGTTTAAAGTCTGTTTTATCTGATACAAGAATAGCAACCCCTGCTCTTTTTTGTTTTCTATTTGCATGATAGATCTTTCTGCATCCTTTACTTTGAGCCCATGGGTGTCATTACACATGAGATGGGTCTCAAAGACAGTAGAGGGTTAGGTTTTGTTTTCCTCTCCAATTTGCCACTCTCAATCTGTTAGGTGAAGCGTTCCTGTCATGCTGTTGTTAGCTGGTTGCTTTGTAGTCTCGATTGTGTAGTTGCTTTATTGGGTCTGTGGGCTATGTACTTACTTGTGTTTTGAGGAACCCAGCATATTTAAATAATTAAACCAAAGTAGTAATAAAGGTGTTACTTAAAATTGTTTTAAAGATTCTTGTAATATTTTTAACACTAATAATTTTTAATATGCAAAAATCCCCTCATAATATTCTTGTTTTTACTATCTATAGAGATTACTGGCTGGTTACTTAGCAATGACAAACTTTGGAAAGAGTGATACCAACCAGTTGACAATTCTACATCTTACTGCTTAACGGAAAACTCAGGTAATCTTCATTTTAAATACCTTTCAATGAGATCAATACTACACCTGCAATTCAAGGTATCTGAGGCCATTGTAAACTGTTTTTCCATGAAAATATAGCTATGTAAGAAATAAATTTCAATTAGCTTAAATTTTTTATTTACATGGTTTCACATAAAAATAAAAATAGAAGGATGACATAAAAATAAATGAAGTTGAGAATTTAGATTTAGTTTTTAAGGGCTCTTTTTCCTACCTGGTTCACCATTGCATCAGTAACATCTATGTTTGGTTTCTGTCCAAAGGGAACTGTCAAAGAGTACAGATTTGTCCAAAATCTACCCCACATATCACCTATTTTTTAAAAAAAATCTGTTAGTATATGACAAAGCAGCAGAAATGTAGACATAATTTATTAAATATATGGACCATCACTGATACTGTAAATTAGAAAGAGATTTCTATAATCCACCACCCATGGTACAAAATATTACAAATTAAGCTGTTAGTAATTCCCAATGTTGGCTTCAAAAGAGGTCATATAAGATCATCATTCAGGAACTTCTACTAACTGGTAACTAAATTCCACTTTTATTCCTATATTCGTGTACTTAACTTGGTGACTTTGTAAACATCTCAAACAAATGTTAAGTTGTATTCCAAGGCCAGAGACCATGAAAAAGAAGATGTATTTAGAAAAAGTCAATCTAAGAGCGGGACCAGAATCCTGGTGCCAAAGAAATGGGGCAACAAACTTCATGAAGAATACTCCTGTAATCCCAGCACTTTGCAGAGCTGAGGCAGGCAGATCACTTGAGATCAGGAGTTTGAGACCAGCCTGGCCAACATAGTAGAGACATGGCAAAGCCCTGTCTCTATTAAAAATACAAAAATTAGCTGGGCGTGGAGGCTTGAGCCTGTAATCCCAGCTACTTGGGAGGCTGAGGCAGGAGAATCGCTTGAACCCAGGAGGCAGAGGTTGCAGTGAGCTGAGATCAGCCACTGCACTCCAGCCTGGGTGATAGAGCGAGACTCCATCTGAAAAAAAAAAAAACTCTATAAACTTATATTTTAAAAGATAAAATTTAGTAGTGATACATGTGAAGTCCTATGCTTAAATTTTAAAGAAAAACTTAACCATCATAAAAACATATATGTGGCATTAGGCTAAAGCACAGTGCACATCTAAAAGACCAAAAATGAGCCAACAAACAGTATGGCCTGGCTTCTAAAGCATAAATGTGACCTTGAGCTAAATCAATAGAAGTATAGTGTCTAGAACAAAGGTAGTCATGGTACCATGTCTTTCTTTATGTTGGTCAAACCTCATCTGGAGTAACTGTTCATCTCTGAGCATGATAATTGAGGAGGCACATTGACAAAGTACAGTTCATCAAAATGAGAACAATTATAGAAAAGTGAGGTTTTAAGGAATGGTCGATAATGTATAAGATATTTAACTTGACAAAAGAAAACAGTGTAAACATGACAATAACAATAATAGTCACTAAAATGTATTGCACCAAGTACTATGCTGTATCTTATATGATGGTTCTTTATGAATATCTGGAAGGTCATCTTGTAGAATAGGAATTGACATTCTGGGTAACCTCATAGCATGGAAATAAGACTAATGAATGGAAGTCATCAGAGGGGTGTTGCTTAAGTTCCACATAAGGTAGAATTGTGTTACATTGGTTCCAGGTAGCAGTAAATTAGTCTGCATTGGAATGAAGAAATTATCCCATCACACCAGACAGGTTTAAGCAGAAACTGAACTACTAAATAATGCTTGCCACTGACTTTGTAGAAAGGATTTCCACATTACTTTAGAGTTAAAAGTCTCCACAGGTCCTTTCTCCGCATTCTCTCCTGCTGACAGACACAAGGTTTGGCTGTGAAGGAGATTAGCTTCCTGCAACTTAGTTTGACTACAGTAGAAATGCTATGTATGCATGGCATGAAATTTTCAAATATTTATATTTTATTTGGCCTCAGTTGCTGCGGTGGGAGAGGAGAAGATGGTCACTTTCATTCTTCACTCATGCGATTCCAAGCCAAGGACTTTTCAGCAAAAGTAATTGGTGAGGTCTAGAATGAAGTTAGGAAGCTTTCGCCCAAGCTATACCTTTCTGCTACCCGACCACCCCCAGCCAACCAAGCTTTTTTCCTCTGATGATATGATACTAAAATCTCAAATTCCACCTTAAGAGCTTAGTCAACCAACTTAAATACTAAAAATTATTTTCCCCATTTCCACTCTCATTTGAGCCTGTAATTCTTTCTCTAGTTATCTTAAATAACCCCTTTATCATTTGAATTGCAGCCAAAATAATAACTCTTTATGTATAAAAAAGTAATACAATAGAGAATTGTTTAAAATAGACTTCTGGTTGAAGAAAATGCTTTCAAAATGTGATTTCTACAATGTTACCACTTACAGAATTTTTCAAAAGTTTTATGTTAAGGCTCACTCAAAAAGGCAATTTTATTGTTAGAAATAACAAAAAGCCAAGTACATGAAGAATTCATGGGCTTCTTACCAAGCAAATGAGCAGGGAGGCATCCAGTTGGACTAATATAGGAAGGGTAGGCATTCATCAACTTTGCCCTCACATAGGCATGAAGATGTTCATATAATGGTTTAATCTGAAAAGCCCAGGAAGAAAGTTTAAGACCAAGAGTAACCAATTCTAATTTCCATTCAACAACACTAGAAATAGGAGATTCTTTAAACAAGTAGAATTTCACCAAATTATAATTCTTCTTCTCTCAAATTTCTGGAAAATTTAAAAGTATTCCTTCTTCCTAGATATTGATGATAACTCCACTGCATAAGTCGATAAACATACTTGGGAGAACGCAGGTCCCAAAATAAAAGCAGAAAATATATATTCATTTTTAAGATTGTTACCTCCTTCCTTTGTTTTAGTTTGAGGTATAATTTACATACTATAAAATTCACCCATTTTCAAGAGTGTAGTTCCATGAGTTTCAATAAATTAAAACTACTGGGAAACTATCACCACTATCTAGTTTTTTAACATTTCTATAACCACAAAAGGTTTCTTGTAGTCAGTTCTACTCCTATCTCTGGCCACTCTGAGTATATCAGAGTCTGTTTATCCATTCACTAGTTGAAGGACAGCTGAGTTTTCCAGTTTGGGGCTATTATGAATATTGCTGCTATGAACATTTGTGTATGTGTTTCTATGGACAAGGATATAGGTTTTCATTTATTTCACATAGAAACTTAAGAGTCATGGTAAGTGTGTGCTTAACTTTTTAAGAAATTGCCAAACTGTTTTCCAAAGTGACTGCCCCATTTTACACTTCTTCCCGCAGTGTAAGAGGGCTCCAGCGTCTCACATTTTCCCCAATATTTGGTATTGTCCGTCTTTTTAATCATAGCTATTCTGGTGGGTGTGGAGGGGATTTTCATCATGGCTTTAATTTGCATTTCCCTAATAACTTTTTATTTTCTTATTTGCCATTTGTGTCATTGCTTTGATGATGTACTTATTCAAGTCTTCTCCCCATTTCCTTTTTGGGGAGTTGTTTATCTTACTTCCATTTTTGATAGCTCTGCCAAACTATGGCTGTGACAAGGTAACTCACATTAGAAGTCTGAAGGTGCAGGTAAAGGGGAGGCATGGGGTCAAAATGAAGGAAAAACATCCGTGGGACATTTCTGTTCACAAAACTCTCTCTTCCCTATGAAGACTAGCTTAAAGTAATAGTATCAATTGTCCTGAGGAAGGAAGCAAAGTCTATAGCTCTGCTAACACAGCAAGACAGTGCCAGCCCCAGGTAGCTCAAGAAGATCATTCCTACTTATAAGCTAAAGGACCATTTCTTCTTATAATATTTCATTCCTATAGCCTTTCCATTGGTAATTAATGGTCAGTGACTGAAAGAAGGAGGAAAGCAGAGCAATTCTGATCATCTGTAGGACTGTCCTATTATTCTCTAAAATCTTTTCAAACTCTAATATTCCATAACTTTATGAGGCCTGGGAATGGCTGACCAATGTGTTAAGAATGAGCCAGAATGCCTTTAGTCGGTGTCCCTCTTTCCCATACACTGCCCCACAGCTGTTTCTGTGTACAGTTCCTTGCTTACCTCTTCAAAGGTACGTTCCACATCTTCAATCAACTGGTCGCGGTTGTAGTCATAGCCATCTACCCCGTTTACTTCATAGTCTCCTCTCCAATAATCCCCATAGTCCTTATAATCTTTTTTTTTTTTTTTTAAGAGAAAGGGAAGAACATAAGGGAAAGAAAGAGAGAGAGCACAATATACATCGATTAGCCTTGCTGGGAGGTTAAAAGAAATGTAAAGGCTTATCACATTTTTATTGTGATAATCATCAACTCAAAGGGATGCAAACGAATAATAACATAAAGTAATCTCTGTTTAAACACTTGCTCTGTGCCAGGAGTTTAAATGTATTATTTTATTTAATAAGCACAAGAACCATATAATATTGTCATTATTATAACTCCCACTATGCAGAGTAATAGCCTATGTTTATTTTTAAATAAATTTTATTGCATATATTTAAGGTGTACACCATGATGTTATGAGATACATATATAATAAAATGGTTACTATAGTAAACAAAATTAACATATCTATCATCTCACATAGTTGAGCATTGTCCCCCCATGGAAGAGCAGCTAAAATCTACTCATTTTGCAAAAATCCTGAATACAAAACATTATTATTAACTATAGTCCTTACGTTGTACATTAGATCTTTAGACTTGTTCATCCTACATGTCTGCACTTTGAATCCTTTAACCCACTTCTCCCCATATTCCACCCCGCTCCACCTCACCTCTGGTAATCACGATTACTCTATCTCTGTATATTTGATTTTTTTGTAGAATCCACGTTTGAGTGAGATGATGCTATATTTTTCTTTTTATGTCTGGATTATTTCACTTAGCATAATGTCCTCCAGGTCTATCCATGTTGAGGCAAATGACAGGATCTCCTCTTTTAAGGTTGAATAATATTCCATTCCATATACCTACCACAGTTTCTTTATTCATTCACCCCTTGACAAACACTTAGGTTGTTTCCCTATCTTGGCTATTTCGATTAATGCTGCAGTGAACATGGCAGTGTAGATATCCTTATGAAGTATTAATTTCATCTAATTTAGGTATATACCCAGGAGAGGGATTGCTGGATCATATGGTAATTCTATTTTTAATTTATTTAGGAATTCTCATACTATTTTTCCAAAACAGCTTCACCAGTTTATATTCCCACTAACAACCTGTGCTTAGAGTGGTTAAATCGCTTGTCCAAGATCACACCGCTGGTAAGCGAAAGAAGCACACTCCTAGTCTCTCAATTCTGGGTGTGTACTCTCTTGATACATCAGTTTGTATCTTTAGCTTTAAAATATGTGACTGGATCTCTAAGTTTTTAAATTCTTCTTTTGTTCAGGGCCTTGTATTTTTAGATCAGACCCAACTCATCTTAGACTTTGCCACAGTGAACTTGTGTTTGTTTGCAAATTATATGTATCAATAGCATGTTTCTATGTGCTTCCTTTAGTATCTCACCATCAGGAAACACAAGCTTGTGTTAGGATATTAGCTAATAAAGTTTGTAAACATAATTTAATAATTTTTATTTTTACATTCACATTTCCAATTAATGACCAGGAAGATGAGGACAGAAATAAATATTTGGATGAAAGGACATGCAGGATATTGTTTTAAAAATGGTGATAAGCTATTGTCTCCAGCTTGCGTAAGGCTTAAGAATATTGAATTTAAGTGCAGTGAAGGAAATTTTAAAACAACAAATGGGGGAAAAAATTCTTCCTTACTCAACCTCAGTGGGCAGTAAATCATCAAAGCACCATGTGAATAATGATTCCATGACTTCAGCTCACTATTCAGGGAAGAGAATAAGTTAAGAGATATGGAAATTCCTTCCTACGTTAAGATTTTTTATGACCACATAATTTGAGATATAATTACAATTGCAGAAAATAATACATTTCCAGCCTAAACTAATCTGATTTTTTTTTTCTTTCTGGGGTATCGCCCTAAGGTAGACACACAAATGACCTTTGAAAGTGAACTGTGGGGGCTTTAGACAAAAGACAGTGACTCTGTCTCTCATCCTGAGAAATGGGATCCCCCCTTAATCCCCAGACTCCCTCAGGAACTTTTAAGGGTCTGAGATCTTCCTAGATTACTTATAATTCATAATTCCTGGATAATTTATTTTAGGCCTTGTAGTTGAGTCTCATTATTGAGCTTCTTGAATTGTAGAATACCAGTGCACCTTTTCTTTTTCCCCAGTAATTTCTTTTTAAAACAGGTAATCTGAATTGTTCAGGAGATGATTGTTAATTGAGGAGTATCCCTGATATCAAAGGGCAGGCTTGGTAATGCAGAAGAAATAGCCCCGCGGCCACACAGAGAGCTTCAGGACCTCTACAGATCAGCAAACTTACGATTTGCTCTTGCCATCTCATTTTTCAAGACCACATACTCTTCATATAATGGCCTCAGCTGCTTGCCGACCTCAGATCTCCAGCCTTCCCAAGCCCAGAGCCTCTCATTGTAGTCTAAACTCTTTTCCATTATTTCATTCAAACCTGTTATCCCAAAGCACACAAAGACAAGAAAAGATGCATTTGTAAAAATTTTATTTGTAAGTAACTACATGAACTTTAAAGAATTAAAAGTAAGGTTGGCAGACATCAGGTCATAAAGTGGTTAAATAAAATCTCATGATTCATTCATTTCCTTGCCCTTATAGTTCCAAAATACGTCTGCAGAGAAAATAAACCACTGAAATAACTTACTTATTGACTTGATTAAATTAAGTAAATGTGATAAAATTTACAAGAAAGTTAAAAGACCATGTATGTGTTGAAACACACATATTTGCAATCATTTTTAAAACTTTGGAGAAAAGTAAATTTCATAATCACTACTCAAAATTAGTAGCCTACCTGGATCAAGTAATAAGCATTCCTGGGGATTATTTGGGTTACAAACTTTTCCAGTACTGTAGATGGTGCTCATTGTATTTAGAATTGTGTTCAACTGCAAATTTAAGATAATAAACAATGTTAACAATGGAAATTTTGCTGAAGAGAATGCTAATATAAACACACCCTTTTGGCCACATGATTTTTTGATTCCTCAAAATATAGCAATTTACTTCTTTGCCATGTAGAGAAGGAATAGCCCAGTTAAGTTTTCCCACTGTCAACTAGCACAAAGTGCTATGAGCACATAATAAATATATATGGAGTAACTGAAATAACCAGATCTACCAAAACCCAAAGAATTAACACAGAGAAATGCATTTTTTGTTTCGTTCAGCATTTATCGAACCTGTAATATGTCCTACACTCTGACAGTTCTGAAATGAACAAGTCAAAGACCGTAAAGTCATAGGACAGTGAGGCAGCCATGAAATCAGTAACTATTAATACATAACAGAATGACAAGTGCTATAACTGTCACCAAAAAGTGATGCAGTAGTATAGAAGCAGGGAGAAATTAATAACTAATAACCTGGAGATTCAAGAATGGGTCCAAAGAGAAGGGAAGATAAGAGTTGTGTCTTGGAGAAGAAGTAGGCATTGGTCATGTAGAAAAGGAAGGTAGAGGGAAGAGTCTAAAAGATGGAAGGAGGTTGGAAAAGACAAGGCATTCCCAGGGGACAGTGAGATGTTGAATGAAACTAGAGTGACGGTGTTCATTAAGGGAAATGAAAGACATGAGAATGGAGAGATAAGCAGGGGCCAGATCACGAGGGACCATCTATGCCATACTAAAGTTGCTAAACTTTACCCTGTAGGTAAAGTGAAGGTGACAGAGTGAAGCAGTGATACTCCAGGTGTAATCCGTGGACCAGTGCACATGAGCAAATAGTTTGCTTCCATTCTGTGATAAGTACAGGAATTAAGAGAATAAAAGTTTATAAACTTTGGAAAACAGTTTGATATTTCCATGACATCTAAGCTTGTAATCAGTGAACTTAAGCAAGTATTGATCTGCAATGTATTGGAAATAAAGGAATAAAGGAGGGAGAAAGGAAAGACGGGAGGGAGGAGAGAAAGAGGGAAGGAGGAAGAGAAGGAAGGAAGGAAAGAAGGAAGGAAGGAAGGAAGGAAATGGTTCTCTTCCTCAGATTGATTTAAGAAGCACTGGATTAAAGGATCTGTTTCTCCTTCTCCTGTTTCTCTTTGGTTCTGCCTTGAGAGTGATCCTAAAACATGAAATAGACCTTACGCTTAAAACTTCCACACGATCCCATAGTCCAAAGGAATAAACCTAAATTCCTTACCATGGCACAAAACCCCTCACGGTCTCTTTCTACTTCTTCTTCAATCTCTACTGCTTCCTCTCCATCGAATCTAAGCACCCTTGAGTCCCTCCTCTTCCCAAACACTTTAAGCTCTTACATGAATTTCAGTGGTTTTTGGTCCTGACTGCACATTAGAATTATCTGGGGATTTTTTTAAAAATAAAATTTCCAGGTTCCACCTAGGCTAGACCAGGCTGTCTATATGTGAACAGGCAAGGTTTCTCATAGTGTCCTCGTGGGGGGGGGTGGGAAATGGAGAAACAGAATGGATAAGGTAGAGTGGATTGATAATTAGTTGGATAATTGGATCCAAAGAATGCAGAAAAATAAATGTTAACTTGTAGAAAGATACATTTCACATGGTTTTATCTTTGCCTTTTTGATACACTTTTATTTTTATATACACAGATTAGAACATACAAAGTTCCAGAGGACAAGCAACTGAGAAAGAAGACTTTCTTTTTAAATAGCTAAATATTTTAGACTAAAAATATTTCAATAGGCTATATCAGAAGTCTGCAAACTATGTTCTGCAGACCAAATCCTGTCTGCTGCTTGTTTTTGTAAAGTTTTATTTGAACACAGCCATGCTTGTTCATTTACACATTAGCTACAGCTGATTTCCTGATACAACAGCACAGTTGACTAGTTGTAACACAGACAATACCTAAATACACAAACCCGAAAATATTTACTCTCATCTGTTCCTTTATAGAAAAAAAGTTTGCTGTTGACATTGTGGACAAGATCATTCTTTGTTGTTGGGGGCCATCCCATACATTGTGAACTGTTCTGCAGCATCCCTACCCACTAGATGTCAATAGTATCCCGCATTTGTGGCAACCAAAAACGTCTCCAGACATTGTCAAATACCCCCAGAGGGCTAAAGCATCCCCAGTTGAGAACCACTGACACAAACTAACTGTATTCTCCAGGCTGCCTGATCCTTCAGGAAGGTGACCTAACACTAGGGGGTGTCCATACACACCACAGTGCCAGGGACAATCTCAGTTTAACTCTGTGTTTGAATATAATTATTACCAGTATCTTTCACTCTCAAAAAGATTCCAGTTTGAATAATAAATTGTATGGTCACCTTACCTAGGGATAGAGAGAGCTTTTTCTAACATCAGCATTACTATCTTTTCAAATAAAGGAAGCTGCTGTGGGTGATATTAATGTTTAATATTTCCCAAATATTTCAACTCTTGGGATCAATGCTAAAATGTTCACAGACGTACCCGTTTGCTCTTGTCTTCTGAGAGCACTGAAGACCCATTTTGCTGAAGAGCCTGCAACTGAAGCTTGACTGTGAGATTCTGAATTGCTTGTAGTGGATACATTTGGGCAAGTGTGGACTGTTCCTTTAAAAAGGCAGACCATTTTTCCCCAGCATTATTCTGAAATGACATGAAAGAAAATTGAAGTCGGAATGGCATTGCTTGAACAGATAGAACAGAAGATATAGTACAAAGAATATCTGGTGAAACATTTAGTATTTCCTGAGTGATTTAGTCCTCTACTCTGCTGAAGGTCAAGGTTTAGGTTAAGAGTGACCAGGCCACTTTTGATCACTCTCTCTCTCTCTCTCTGGCCTATTGCCTGGTTTTCCCAAGGGTCCTGTCCCCAGAACTGGAAGTGAATTCTCACAGATAATCCACATTGTGGGGCCCTGGAATTTGTAGCCTTAGTGCTGTGACGTAGGTGAGTTGGCCAAGGATTCAAAAATGAGTGCTCTAAAAGGAGAATCCAGTACAGGTCAGAGTGGACTTAATGAGAATACAGACCCCTAATAACAATAGAAACCATAGGAAATGAGAACCAGTTCACAGTAACCTCCTAGCTGCCATAACTTAGCCCAAGGATTTTGATCTTAAGTTAGGATTCCCAAAAAAGGCTTCCCAGAAAATGGCCATTGGTAGCCATGGTGATTTTCTACCAGCAAAAGAAATCATCAAGCAGGTGATGATGCCAGGACACATTTCCCACCCCGCCTCCTCCCGCTGCCCAATCTTGAACATCAGTTGGAAAGTGAACTTCTCCAGACTACTCTAGTGTAGTCTTTTCTCAAGGTACAAATTCATTTCCATTTACCAAAGACCAAAATGAGCAACTACTTGGTATAGTGTACTGCTCTAGACCACACAAAAGAGATAATGTGTGAGGAAAGTAAGAATTCCGCTCCTGGACTCAAGTACCTTAGCCTCTCTGAGCCACAGTTGTCTTATCTGCAAAATGGAAGTAATAATAGGACTTACCTCAAAGGACTGTTGTAAGGATTCGAAGAAGTAACAAAAAATGAAATGCTTACAAGAGTGCCTAACACATCCTAATCATTCAACAAATGTTAGTTATTTTATTATTTATTTGTTATTTATTATTATGTTATGATTGATTTTATATTTTATGTATAGGGGGAAAGTTCTTGTCCTTAGATTGCTTTCAATTGTATCAGACAGGTAAGATAGGCATTATAAATGTTTCATTAATGAAACATAAGAGTATTTAGTAATGTATAAATCATGAGTGGGCCAACCAGTTTCTGTTACAAGAAAGAGGAAATTCATGCAGGTGACTATATTTGGCCAAGCTCTCATGCAGAAGTTGCAACTTAAGACAGACCTGAAAGTAGGTAGGAGTCAGATGAGTAGACAATACTTTGCAAAATAATTTACCTCATTTGATTTTCTTAACAACACTATGAGGTAGAAAATCACTCTCTCTCCTTTTTTATACATACAGAAAGGGGCTGAAAGAAATAAACAGTGGAGCTGGCAATCAGCCACCAGCATTTGATCCTGGCCCTGTGGCAGACAGACTCTAAGAATGCTCCCATGATCTCTGCCTTTGGTGGTGACACCCTTGTGTGATCCCCTCCCCATAAGTATGAGCAGACCTGTGATTTACTTTCAACCGATAACATACAACACAGGTGACAGGATGTTCATGTTTATGTTACATAAGATTTTAACTTTAATCTTGATAGAAGACTCTCTCCTTTGCTGACTTGTTGCAGCAAGATGCCATGTTGTGAGCTACCCTATGGAAAAGGCCACATGGCAAATAATTAAAGATGGCCTCTGAGTAATTGCATTGGCGTGGAAGTAGATCGATCACCAATCAAGCCTCAGAAGAGACCATAGCTCTAGCCAGCACCTTGAATGCAACCATATGAGACTTAGAAGCAGAAGATCCGGCTGAACTGTGCCTGGACTCCTAGCCCACAGATACTGTGGGATAATAAATATGCTTTGTTTTAATCTGCTAAGCTTGTGGTAACTTTTTGCACAATAGATAACTAGTACAGCTCCCACAGGTAGAACTTCAGGCATGATTGCACTTTCCAGGCCAAGGAATTTCACTTTTACCCTCTGAGAATTAAGCAGTCACTGAGCGTTTTGACTACGCATGTGACATGATGGAAATGGTGCATGGAAGTGGCAGTAATTAACCACACAAGAGATAAAGAAAATAGTGGCAGTGAAAATGGAAAATAGGCTGTGTGTGGTGGTTCATGCCTGTAATCCCAGCACTTTGGGAGGTTGAGGTCAGAAGATCGCTTGAGCCCAGAAGTTTGAGACAAGTCTGGGCAACATGGCGAGACCCCATCTCTGCGAATAATACAAAAATCAGCCAGGTGTGGTGGCTCGCACGTGTAGTCCCAGCTACACAGAAGGCTGAGGTGGGAAGATTGCCTGAGCTTGGGGAAGTCGAGGCGCAGTAAGCCATGATTGTGCCACTGCACTCCAGCCTGAATGACAGAATGAGAATGTCTCCAAAAAAAAAAAAAAAAAAAAAAAGGAAAGCAATTTCTCTCTTTACTGAACACTCACAACCTCTCAGAAACTGCTTTTTGATTAATCTTCACAACAACCAACCTTGTGAGGGAGTTGTTATTGTCTCAACTTTGCATATAAGGGAAATTAGGCACACAGCAGGTAACTTTCCCTAGGTCACACAGCTAGAAATTAGAAGAACCAGGGCATCAACTCAGTGTTTATTTCCAAAGCTAATGCCCTGAACTATTATCCTACAGATTGTGTTTGACACAGTCTAGTCTTCTCTGTAACATGCAGGAGTGGGAAGAAGTGAGCTATTGGAAGAGGAATTTGGTCTGCAGCACAGACGCATCTATGCAACTCACCTGACTCACTTCTCAGTCCCTACCTGGCTTCACCCAATCCAGATGATTTACTGTGAAGCAAAATTTCTGGTAAAACTTTCATACCAAATTATAGGAATAATTTTACTCTCTATCTACAGGAAATAACTCACAACCTCCCAAAGGCCTCAGTCTTAGAACATTGTTTATCATACTATATGTGAGAATTTTGAGGCTATCCAATTATATTTTATTTATCACTACCATCCTACATGTGTTATAATTGTAACACCAAAAAAATCACTTTGTGTTGCCCTGCATTTTGGCCCCTGAGGATGTATTATTCCTTGCCAAGCTATTCTTTTAATATTATTTACAATTTATTCCATATCCTTACCCTACGGCTCCCAAGCCTAAATAAAACAGACAGCTTAGCAGTTATGCAAAGAATCAGTCAGTTCATGCATACCTATCAGATAATGTAGCGGTTGATAGCGATATGTAAGCTGAATGATGAATGGAATGAAACATATATAGCAGTTTACATAGCCCCAGGCTTGAAAGAAACCATTACAGATAAAATTGGTGGCATTCCATACTACCTCTGGGCAAAGGCAGGAGAGAAGCAACTAAAACTGCAACAATTTCTGTAGCCATACAAGGGAGTTTTGGGAGTAAGGCACACATTGTTTGAGATAATCACAAGAAATTAAAACACTCTCTAAACCCCATCTATAATTGCAATGGATAGCATTTTCCCAACTTGAAAGAGATCCTTTGTAATTTCAAGGACTGGAGCTGTAAAATCCTAAATTGTATTTTAAAACATTCGAAAAGATACTCTGCTCTTTTTGGCCCTAACTATATGCACAAATTAAATATATGATTTCTTAGGCCATAGGTCTGGTGGTCTTTACCCAACTTGTGATAATTGTATTTAAACTATTAAAATCCTTTTGTAAGAAGTTGTTTGAGATTTAAAGTATTGACAACTTATCTTCTCTTTTTCTATAGCTCACTATTGCCTAAACCAGGCTATATACTTTTAGTAACCTCTAAACCATTTCTTCCCCTGAAGGTGTGAGAGTTCCATGAAGACAGAAAATGAAAACCTGAATGGAATCTTTAGCATCTATCCAGTACCTTGGAGCCCAAAAATCTCCCAGGAAAACCTTCACCCTTGACTCCCATATGCTGGTTCAATTTCCAGATAGAGCTGTCAAAACCACATTGGGTTCAAAGACAAAAGCTGCCTTGGTTACTTTCTAAATATGCCCAGGTACTTGCATATTAAAAAAACAAAACAAAACACATTCCATTTAACAAAATAGGTAATGTAAATTATAAGAATGTGAATTCCATAACTCAAGCTTGGGATTTCAGAAATTATTTTTTCTTTATTTTAGATGGGAGGTTTAATATTTTAACATTTACAATTTTTAATCTGTATGAACATTTTTATTTTTTCCTAATTTTATCTCATGGGAAAAAAAAGTGCTCAGCCCTGAATTTTATTTTATGTGCTGCACAGTGATCTTCCCTAACTTGTACCTGTGGGTAGGTGTTCATGTGTATTAAGGGGCATGGGACAGACTCATTAAAGACAGGGATGAAATTTCCTTGGGTATATACAGAATAGTGGTTTAGAATCATCCTGCTGAGTTCACTGTGACTCTATCCCTGGAGACAGGAATAGGTTCAGAAACGGGGCATGCCCAAGACCCTAGGGGCCCTGGCAGCAGGGGGCTGAAGAAGCTCTGGAGACCATGCAAAGAGTAAGTGTGGTAGGCTAAGTGCAGTGGCTCATGCCTGTCATCCCAGCACTTTGGGAGGCTGAGGCAAGAGGATCGCTTGAGCCCAGGAGTTCAAGACCAGACTGGGAGACAAAGTGAGGTCTCTTCTCTACCAAAAAAAAAAAAAAAATTAAATGAGGTGGGAGGATTATTTGAGCCCAGGAGGTCAAGCTGCAATGAATCACGATCATGCCACTCCATTCCAGCCTGGACAACGGAGCAAGACCCTTCAAAAAAAAAAAAAAAAAAAAGTATGGGCTTCATGCTCTCTCTTCATGGCTTCTGATAACTCACCAAGAAATAGCTACAACGTATCCTTGCTTTTGTTTTTTGGCCAGGAATTGCTGAAAGTCTTGTAAGAAAACATGAGAAATGGAGTCAACCACACCTACCACAATGGCAGAGAAAGGGACAGAGCTTTGGAAACCTGTTTTAACCAAGCCTTTTTTTTTCCCATATCTCTATCTGATAGACCTCTCCACACTTCTACATCAGCAGATTTATGACACTATACTGATCAAGTTTTGATGCCTTCTATTATTTTGAGGTATATTCTCAGAGCTTGACATAAGGATCACCACATTAGGTCAAATCCATAGGCTGACAAGGATATTCTGACTTCTGAAAGTTACACCATAGGACAATATGGGAATGGTAGATTATCCTCAATCATGTCACTCTGATAGGATATGAACATACACATGTCATGCAGCCCAAATTTCTGTTCCCGTATCAGTTAGTTATTGCTACACTAATACTACATAACAACTTTGTTTGTTTTTTGTTACGTAGTACTACATAACAAGCAACTTTGTTTGTTATTTAGTACATAACAAATAACCTTCTGTTATGTAACACTAAATAACAAATAACAAACCTCAGTGGCTTAAGCGGTTATTGTTTACCACTAGAAACAATATTTTGGGTGGCAAAATTCTGCTTTGGTTATAGTTTGAATCGTTTTCCAAATACTTGTCTGTATATTGAGCTGCCAAAAATTTACTTTATGGCATATTATAAGTATTTATTTTATGGAAGAACTTTTTTCAGATTTTGCAAACCTTCTTTGAGGTAAAAAGTATATCACAAACACCAAGATTTGAAGCACTAAGTGGCCTTAGAAATATTAATGGTAATTTCTTTCTCTCTCTCTCTCTCTCTCTCTCTTTTTTTTTTCTGATAGGGCCTCACTCTGTCTCCCAGGCAGTGTCAAGATTTCAGCTCAGTACAACCTCTGCCTCACGGACTCAAGTGATCCTCCTGCCTCAGCCTCCCGAGTAGCTGGGAGTACACGCGTGTGCCACCACATCCAACTAATTTTTGCATTTTTTGTAGAGACAGGGTTTTGCTATGTTGCCCAGGCTGGTCTCGAACTCCTGAGCTCAGATGATTCACCCACGTCGGTCTCTCAAAGTCCTGGGATTACAAGTGTGAGCCACCACACCCAGCCAGTAATTTCAAATATTTTACTTATTTTCAGTTAAGAGTGGGTTATTCATCAGAAAATATTCAAAACTGGGGATTACAGAGCAAGTTATTTACTCTAAGAAGTTCATTTATTGTTAACCCCAAAGAAGATAAACTTGATCATCAGAAAGTCTCATTAAAATAAAACTATGCTGTGTTTAATTTAGTGAGTCAGTACATATAACCTTTTCTTAAAGTTGTTTGATTTCTCAGCACTTAAATATGTAAGGATACTGTTTTGGGATCTGTGAGAGAAGAAATTCCTAAGTCCTTGCACTTGTTTAACAAAGCATCTGGCTTTCCCGGAGCATTCTGATATTTGTAAGAACTGGTTTAATCATGGTTTTTTTGTTGTTCGTTTTGTTTTTGTTTTGGAGGGCTCTGCCTGGATTCTGTGACCTTTGGGAGTCCCTTGGAGGTCCGTGACAAAGAGAAAAGGAATTCCCAAGTCCAGCCTCACCCAAGCCCTGATTAGCTTAATTACTGGTTAGTTCTTTCACTAAGCCTCCAGTTGCATTTTTCAGTTAATATATCATTTGTAGAGAATCTTTAGATATTCCTATTGATATTGTAGACTAAAGAAAATTATTAACTCAATAACTTATGGAATTTCCATGAAATACTTTGAAATCCTGACTGTGATGAGAATTATGGCGGTCATTTTATAAAGAATATTCACTTGTTTCCAAGCATCTGGATTGAGACCAGTGAATTATTTTGTAACAATTTTCTGAATGAACCCCAGGGTGAATTAAGTTTAGTTATCTGGGACTCCAAAATCAGGGATATGGAGGCAAACATCCAATCTCACAACTCAGAGCATTTCTTTGATTTCCCTTTTCAGTTTCATGGACAGTAATCTAATTTTTAAGAGGCAACAAATAGCCCAATAGAGCCATGAGAACTCACCATGTTTTGGACATTCTCTTCAGTAATATTGGTGTTATAATTCCAAGAAGCAAGTGAACTTTGATAGAACAAGTCTTCGGCTTCGTGGTTAAACTTGTCCAAAAATGTCTTGGCCTGTTCCTCAATGGTGGACTGAGCAGCAGTTACAGCAACAAGGCTGAGAAGGAGCCAGGAAGAGCCTGACATCGTCCCCTGTGAGCCAAGATCACATCCACTGAATGACTTTCCCTAGACTAAAACCTCCTCATGAGATTTTCTCTCTTATCAGCCTTTGAACTTGGGTTGGGCACTGAGCAGGAAAGACCAAAAAAAGAAAAAGAAGAGCACAGTAAACAATCTGCTGAACCAACATAAAGTTCATCCTGGAGAGGACAGATATGTAACAGATTTTAGAATAATTTTTTAAAGTAAATCAAATAAGAAAACATTATTCTTTAATCCTAGAGAACCTTACCTCTCCTGTCACTTTATGGCCAAATCAAAACCGGTACTCTTGGTTAATGTTTTCCTAGAAAGCTGTTAAAGATACATGGGAAATGTTATAATTTTACAGTGACCAAAGAGGTCTAGAATTAGGGATCATGAAGATAATGTTGGTGTTTGTATGGTTTTCAGACAATTTCATTAATAGTCAGTTATCTCTCATTTATTTTTATTTCAAGATCATATTCACAGACTCTCTACTTGGGTAACATTTTCCCCTCAAAATACAAGACTTTGCCCTTGTCTTTATGGAATTCATATTTCTGATCAGTTTTAATTTCCATGGCCATTTTTAAAAATTATGACCACTCTCCACTCCGCAGGTCAACTCTCCTGATCTGCCTTTGCAAAACTCAAAAAAGCTCATTTCCTGTTTCTCACACTGGTTCTATGGCTGACTTCTTTGAGTGCCTCCTTCTCTTTCACTTACCTATTCAAAACTCAGTCAAGGTCACGTGGAAGTAAGAAAGCCTCCACACGGTATGAAATCCAAAGAGTGTCTATGTCAACTCCTGATCTTCTGTAGCCATGGGATCACAACAATATAGAATTCAAAGAGATTTTAGTGGTTATCTTGTTAAATTTCAGACGCGAGCTCAGTGTCCTCATTACTAGAGTGTATGTATGAATGCCACAGATCAAAGAGAGGAGCACTTTAAATGGCAGGGTTCAAGGGCCTACTTGACGATGATTGTGAAACTTTGACACAGAGAAAATATTTCTTCACTCAGAAAAACAAGTCTTCCAGGTTCAGGTGACATTGCAATAATCAAGCCTTTAAAAAAATGTCCATTGCTTTTCCTTATTCCAAAGTTGTGTGTATTACTGTAGAATAGGAAAAAAAAATTATAAGTAACTATTCAAAGTGCTTTGTGTTATAATATCTCATTTGAGCATGACAAGAAACCTATAGGCAAATATTTTATCACCATTTTATGAATTATGAAACTAAGTTTAAGTAAATTGCTATATCTCACTCAGCTAACAAATGATGGAATCAGAACATGGATCTATGTACTCTGATTCTACAGTATAGGCTCTTAATGAAGTTGTGGTCAACAGTCTAAAAGCAATAATGGAGGCATAGATAAAGTGTGACAGAGGGCCTTGTGCCTCAGTGAAGATGATAGATTTAGTTATGCTGCATCAAAAAGAGGTGGACTCTTACTTCCCTTGATGTGAATCAAAATATACTCTCCTTTTAAGAAATAAAGCAGTTCACAAATATAAGTAATAATAATAAAAAATTTTAAATGAAAGTGAGATGAGGGTAAAAACAAAATCAGTGCAGAAATTTCAGAAAGGCTCCTCCCACATTCCAGGAAGCCTAGATCCACTCACTTCTTGCACATATTAGGAGAAAAAACAGGCAAGAAAGAGGACAGCACATGAGTATCTGAACAAAAAGTTGAAATGTGACTGTAATAAAAGCGGAAATAAATTTCTACACAGGTAAGTTCCTGAATGAAACACGTGGATTTAGTGGAAAAAATGGGAGTAGTCCAAATTCAATTCACTGAGGCAGAAAATACGATTAACTTGATCAAACTGAAACGGAGAAAGCAAGATGTAAAATCTGAAAGCTAAGAATAAATGAACAAGGAGCCTGGGATAGCAATGAGGCAGGAAAATGCTAGAAGCCAAGAAACTTTGAGAAGCAAGGGAAAAGGGAGAATTGTCTACAGTGATTCTGTAGAAAAACCAGCCCAGAATGGCCAACTGCAAGCACTGACTGAATTACTGGAATTTTTGTTCACACTTTTTTGAGAAGATGTCAATGTTCTGATAGTTCCCCAGAAGCATTCTCTCTAAACCCATTCCGAGAATGGAAAGAATTCACTGAAGACCCAGGGGATGAGACCCAGAAAGACAATTGGCCTAAAGGAAAGTATTGTCTTTGAGAAAAAAATGGAGAATCAGAAAAAATTAGAAGACCAAAGACGCAGGAAAGATGTTCTATGTTTCAAAAAGATTGGGGGAGGGAGTGGATATCATAATGGTAAAGCGAAGTTTGACCTTAACACCTAGTAAAGCTATAAAGTAAAATTTTTAGAATGTGGTTTGCACTTGGAAAAATGTATCTCTGGTCCATTAGGAATTCACTAGGAATAAGTCAGATGCTGCCTGCCCTATCTCCTCTCTGATAGAATATAATAGTAAAAAAATATATCCAAAGACATAGCGTATCTTCCTTTTCAATAAGGGATTTAACAAAACGTAAAATGCCATGACTAGATCCAAATGTCCCCTGAAACAATCACACAGTACAGGATTAGGCAGTCCTCTGATAAACAACAATTCATGTCCAAAACAACAAGAATCTTGCGTCAATCATTGTTTATTGACTACCTACTGTATGCCAAACACTATTCTAGATATTGAACATAAGCTAATAAATATTGTATTATATTAGGTGAGAATAGAGGGAAGACAAAAATAGTTAGTGATAAATGCCATGACTTATAATAAGTAAGAAATGGAGGATAGAGAATCATGGGGTGGGGAGAGGGATTTTCTATAAGGAGGGCCTCTCTGAGAAGGTGACATTTGAGCAGAGACCCGAGAGAAGTGATGAAAGCTGTGCGGATCTCTGGGTGAAGAAGTTTTCCTAGACAGAGGGAGCAGCAAGTGTAAAGGATGCAGGCAGATTTCAAGAACATCAGAGATCTTTGTGACTGGAGCTCAGTGTGCAGGGGAAAGTGGCAGGAGGTGAAGTCCAGGAAGAAGCTAGGGTCGCACCAGGAGAGTCTTAAAAACAATTAACTGTGAAACTTTAGCTTTACTCTCAGCAACATGGGAAGACACTGGAAGGCTTCAAGCAGAGAAGTGATCTAGTAGAAGCCTTAGCAGGGTCACTTTGGTTGCTGCTTAGAGAATAGACACTAAAGGGGTAAGGATGGAAGCAGGGAGACTAGTTAGTGAGCTACTGTAGCAGCCCAGTCTAGCTGGTTGAATAAAAGCTTAGTATGAGCTTCAAGATCCAACTAGGAGGCCCAGTAAAAAGTACTGGGCCTATAAGTACATCTTATACTATATTAGACTTTGTTAATATAAGCATTAGATACAAAATAATCTAGACTATCACATTCATTTCTGTGAACCACAATTTTAGAGACACACAAGAGAGTATCCATGGATCTAAAATAATAAAATTTGGAGAATGGTTTAGATATGGAAGAGAAGACAGGGTGGATGGCTTTCCTCTATCACGGTACTGTCATTTAGAAGAAGACTTGGCATGGTGGATTTACTCTGCCACTTGTTAGCTGTGTGACTTTAGGCAGGTAATATCGTCCGTGCACCTAATTTATTTCAAAGCCAATGATAGTTCTATATCCATTTCATAGGGATGTCATATTATATGAATTAATACATAAAAACACAGAGAGTGATGCTGTAAGCCTAGTAATAAAAGCCACTGAAAATGAAACGAGCTGTGTAATAATTAGGGAACTTCCACACTGGAATGTTTAATCAAGCCATCTGCAAGGTCATCTTTCAAAGACACTGCAGCAGACAGAGATTGGCTGGGAGTTTGACTCAAAGGTCTATTTGGACTGTAGGATCCTGCATTGTAGGAGAATTCTGCTAGTCTGTGCTGAAACAGCAGGATGGAGGAGCTCACCAATGGGATGAGTAGTCATACATGAAAGGAAAGGGCAGTCAGCCAGCAGTCTACGTGAGCCCAGCCATGGAGAACCTCTCAGCGTGCTTTCATCGCCCAATCGTGGTCAGGTCCTCGTATAAAACTTCCTACATACAGAGAAGAGAAAACTTGAGTCTGTCACACTATCTTGAGGAAGAAGGGGAAAGTCATAAAGGTAAATGACTCCCTCTCAATATTTACAGATGTTGTATCTGTTGGTCGCATATGCTTTGTACCTGGTCTGGTACATAAACTCTTCATAACAACTTTACAGGTAGAAATAGTGATATCCATTTTATAATTAAGGAAACCAAATGTTCCTATGATTAATTCAAACTTCCACAACTGATAGGCAATGGGGCTGCATTTTGATCCCAGATGTCTTAAGAGACCTTTTCTCTCCACAGAGTCATGGGTTCAGTTATCCGCTAACTTCATGTATGTCTAATAAGTCCTCATCAATCTGTCATATTCTGAGAAGAGGCAGGCCCGCACAAGCAAAATTAAAATGTACTGCTTTGATTACACCAGTTATACATTTTTAAACCATTTTAGGTAGAAATTTTTCTTCAATATATTCCATCCTGTTCGGGATGTTGCCTGGACATTATTTTAGGGTTATTTTTCAGATGACTCAGTGTCATCATCTTAAATAATATTTACTGGCTAAACTATAATGTGACAATGTCTTCAAGGCTTTACATTAAATGGCTCAACAGCTTTATTGCTATAATTCTGCTGTTTCTGCACATTCTGAGTTCACAGTCACAGTATCAACTTTTAGTAGCCCTGCCCTCCACAAGTCCCCTCCCTGTTTCTGATCTGCTATCTGCTAAAACCTAAATGGAAACTAGATAACCATGGAGTTCAACTAGAAACCTCCCTTTTCATAGGCTGAAATCTGAGGGTGGGTCTTTATTCTGCTAGAGCAAAGTACATAGACTTTGAAATCCATATTTCCCTTGCTGTTCAACTTTTTATATCCTTCCAACTGAGTCACAAATGGTGAGGTTGCCAAATAGCTATAGGAGAAACCTCTTCCAGTTCCCCAAGTTGGGTGGATAACTTCGGTAAACATCAGAAAAGAAAGGATGTTTTGTTCAATTTCTTATTGATTAATACTGCTGACAGAACAAGAAACGGTATCAGGAATACAACGCACAGAGAAATTCAAAACTTTGCATGGTCAAGAACTATTTACATTCAGTACAATTGATTTTGACCACATGTTTATCACACAAAGTGAATTTATAAGTGCTTTACAGAAAATAAATAACAAGATGGCCTTTCAAGCCCGAAACAAAAGCTAAAGCTCTTTCCTGTTTACATTTTTAGTTGCATAGCAGTCCCTTTTTTCCTAAATGTAAAAAGTAAGGTAGAGGTTCCTCTTCAAAGACTTTCCTCCCTGTCTAATTAGGAATAAATAATAACTTTTCTTAGAAGCAAAATTCATTCAAAAACCTGTGTTAACATTCTTAAATATCTGCTAGCCATAATAAAAAAAATCAATGTACTTTATGCTCTTAGCCCCCACAATTTAACCTAAATATTTTCCCTGGCATCCTTAATACTGCTCCAAACAAGCATTAGGTCATAGCCTGTTCCTGTTCCTTATTTGAAGGGGTTTTTACCTTTCTCAACATTCCACAAGTTACTTCCTCCTTCCTTTGTTCTCCTCTGCCTTTGCCTCTTTGAAAAAGTTCTAAGTTGCTAGCCAATCAAGACAAACACAAAATGTGAGGTCCCGTTCCAGCCAATAAAAACCAGACACAACAGTAGGGTAGACGCGTCAAGTTATTTATAACCCTATCTCCTTTGTTCGGTATACTCTCGTAACAAAACTACTGGCAAGTGGACCCTTTCTACAGAAAGTATAAAAATAGCCTTACTAAAAAAATTAAATCTATGTTCAAATACTATTTCTTTATGGCACCAGAAAACAAACATTTCAAACACTAAAGATACAGCAAAGATAATCTTCATTAACCAAATTGATAAATAGTTTCAATAGACAGAGTTCAAATCTGTAAGAATAAACATTGGATTCCAAGAAGGTTATACTGATTGTTACTGGCCTGAATTTACGATAGTACAGTGTTTGCCACAGTAACCCTAATTTATTTTGATACCTACACTGTACAAAATATCAGGTAGCACTAGAGCAAGGAAATCACTAGTATAAATTTACATCTAAGACTTTAGAAGCAAAACATGAGCATTTATCCTAAGTGAGATGGGATGCATGGTAGAATTTGAACAGAAGAGTTACACAGTACCACTTACATTTAAAAGAAATCCTGGGCCAGGCACAGTGGCTCACACCTGTAATCCCAACACTTTGGGAGGCCACGGCGGGAGGGTCTCTTGAACCCAAGAGTTCAAGACCAGCCTGGGCAACACGGCAAAACCCCGTCTCTACTAAAACTACAAAAAATTAGCCAGGTGTGGTGGTATGTGCCTGTAGTCCCAGCTACTTGGGAGGCTGAGGTGGTAGGATCATGTGAATCCAGGAAGTTGAGGCTGCAGTGAGCTGTGATCACACCATGGAACTGCAGCCTGGGCGACAGGAGTGAGATCCTGCCTCAAAAAAAAAAAAAAAAAAAAAAAAAAAGGAATCCCTCTGGCCACTATATGGAAAACAAACCACATGTAGGGCAAGACTACAGGCAGAAGGACCACTGAGGAAGCTATTGCAATAATCCAAATGAAATATAATGGTGGCTTGGTGGTAACAGTAGAGTTGATGAGACGTGATTGGATTTTTAATACATTTTAAAAGTAAAGCAAACAAGATTTGCTGGTGAATTGGATGTAGGCTATGAAAGAAAGTAAAAGACACTCCAGGATTTTTGGATTGAACAACTAGAAGCAGGTTGCTGGTAAAATAGGCTTAAAGGGAAGACTGGAAGTTTAGTTAGGTTTATGATATCTATTGGCAACCCAAGTGTAGATGTTGAGAAGGCAAATCTGGAGTTTGGCAGAGAGGTCAAGGATGGAGATACAAATTTTAGAATTCTCAGCTAGAGATGGTTAGTCAAATATTGTCTCTCAGCTAAACTAAAAAGAAAAGATCTTACCTCTTCAAAATCCCAGTATACTGAAAATTATTGAAGTCTAGACCTCAGGAGGGAAATTGGAAGGATAAATAGGGGGGGAAAGTTACTTGAAACAACTCTCCTTAGAAGAGCCATCTGTGAACAGAGACCTCAGAAATAAAACCACACGTCTACAACCATCTGATCTTTGACAAACCTGATAAAAACAAGCAGTGCGGAAAGGATTCCCTATTTAATAAATGGTGCTGGGAAAACTGACTAGCCATATGCAGAAAACAGAAAGCCGACCCCTTCCCTACACCTTTTACAAAAATTAGCTCAAGATGGATTAAAGACTTAAATGTAAAACCCAAAACCATAAAAACCCTAGAAGAAAACCTAGGCAACACCATTCAGGACTTAGCCATGGCAAAATATTTCATGACTAAAACACCAAAAGCAATTGCAACAAAAGCCAAAATTGACAAATGGGATCTATTTTTTTTTCTCTTTTTGAGATGGAGTTTCACTCTTGTTGCCCAGGCTGGAGTCCAATGACACGATCTCGACTCACTGCAACCTCTGCCTCCCAGGTTCAAGCGATTCTAATGCCTCAGCCTCCCTAGTAGCTGGGATTACAGGTGTCCACCACCACGCCCAGCTAATTTTTGTATGTTTTTAGTAGAGACGGGGTTTCACTATGTTGGCCAGGATGGTCTCAAACTCCTGACCTCAGGTGATCCACCCGCCTCAGCCTACCAAAGTGCTGGGATTACAAGCGTGAGCCACCACGCCCAGCTCAACAAATGAGAACTAATTAAAGAGCTTCTGCACAGCAAAAGAAACCATCCTCAGAGTGAACAGGCAATCTACAGAATGGGAGAAAATTTTTCCAATCTATCCATCTGACAAAGGTCTAATATCCAGAATCTACAAGGAGCTTAAACAAATTTATAAGAAAAAACAAACAACCCCATCAAAAAGTGGGCAAAGGATATGAACAGACACTTCTCAAAAGAAGACATTTATGTGGCCAACAAACATATGAAAAAAAGCTCATCATCACTGGTCATTAGAGAAATGCAAATCAAAACCACAATACGATACCATTTCATACCAGTTAGAATGGCGATCATTAAAAAGTCAGGAAACAACAGGTGCTGGCAAGGCTATGGAGAAATAGGAACGCTTTTACATGCTGGTGGGAGTGTAAATTAGTTCAACCATTGTGAAAGACACTGTGGCAATTCCTCAAGGATCTAGAACCAGAAATACCATTAGACCCAGCAATCCCATTACTGGGTATATACCCAAAGGATTATAAATCATTCTACTATAAAGACACATGCACATGTATGTTTACTGCAGCACTATTCACAATAGCAAAGACTTGGAACCAACCCAAATTCCCATCAATGATAGAATGGATAAAGAAAATGTGGCACATATCTACCATGGAATACTATGCAGCCATGAAAAAGAATGAGTTCATGTCCTTTGCAGGGACATGTATGAAGCTGGAAGCCATCATTCTCAGAAAACTAACACAGGAACAAAACAAAACAAAACAAAAAAAAAAACACCACATGTTCTCACTCATAAGTGCGTGTTGAACAATGAGAACACATGGACACAGGGAGGGGAGTATCACACTCTGGGGCCTGTCGGGAGGTAGGGGGGTAAGGGGAGGGAGAGCATTAGGACAAACACCTAATGCATGTGAGCCTTAAAACCTAGATAATGGGTTGATAGGTGCAGCAAACCACCATGGAACATGTATATCTATGTAACAAACCTGCACGTTCTGCACATGTATCCCAGGACTGAAAAAGAAAAAAAAAAAAAGCCATCTGTGGAGTGAACAGGAAAGAGAAACAGGAGTTTCAGGATCTTCGCCAGAGCATCGTAGTCCTCACTGGTTTATGGCAAAGTAGAAACATCTCAGAAGCATAGGGTGGTTAAATTGAGACAAGGTGCCAGTTCAGGAAAGTCAGCTGACATGACAGATAGTCAAAGTCAAGGGCTTAGACCCAATACAGGTCAAGGTTGCAACATTGGTGGGCATTTAAGGCATAGAAGACTTATTGTGGAACCAGCTCTGGCATCTCAGCTAGAGTCTGAGGGTGACCGAAGAATTTTATACTTTGGTCAGTGCTTCCTAATTGACTCTAAATATCTTAAAATACACCTTTATTTTCTTGGCCTCCACCTCAGTCTATGGATTGTGTATAAGAGTCATGTTTTCTGACCCAACTGGAAATGTTCAACAGTAGTTGTCTTCTTGAGGTCTAGCAGGCTCATCTTGGAGACCTCATTGTATTCCTCCCTCCTCATCTTCTAAGGGATTTGTCTGGTCTGAGCCATCAGTGGGGCTTGGTCAAAGCTAGTTACAGACTCCAACCTCAACCTTCCTATTTACTCATAGAGTCACTTCTATTAAGTTAGAAGAAGAGACCTCACAGAGAACTAACGGAACAATAACTCAATAGAGCCAGCTTTACTAAATCCAGCAGTGGTCCCAGGAATGCTGGTCAAGGATATAAAGTCCCAATTTTACTAAACACTGTTTTTGCCTCCTGCCAATCTGATGACTTGAATTTTTTTTTTAAATATTATGATTCTCTTTTTTAATGAGTCAAGGAGTAGAGCTCAAGCTACCCAATCACCTAATTAAAATGTATCCTCCCTATCACCACTATATACACATAGAGTGGCACTATTTATACAACATCCATCCTTTATTTTTTTTCATGACACCACCATCTGCTACACTGTACTGATAATGACATGTTTTACTAATGTATTCCTTTATTATCTGTCTCTCCCCACTAAAATATAAGCTCCAAGAGGGCAGGAACTTTTCTCTATTTTGTTCACTGCTGTATCTTCAGCTGCTTAGAAAAGTGGCTGGTGCATAATAGATACACACAATAAATATTTATTGAATACAGACATTGTTCAGCAACTCAGTAGTAAGGAGGAAGAAGAGGGAAAGAAGCTCAGTTGTCTACCCTATGTGTAGCATAATTCATTTTCATATGGCATACTTCATCTGTTTTTTTGCCCATCCACAGGATGTGATGGATAGAGATTAGCATCGACTGAAAAAAAGGTGGAAAAATTTTCTAGAACAAAATGAGATTTGGAAGTTATGATTCAAGTTACTATGGTAAAAGATGGGAGAGAAAAACAGCATGATTACTATAAGTCAGGCATTGGGCTAAATGCCTTACATGTGTTGTCACTGAATCCACCAAATGACCCTGTAAAAACGGTATTGTTACTACCTCCTTATAGATGAAGAAAATGAAAGGCCCAGGCGGTGGCTCAGGCTTGTAATCCCAGCACTTTGGGAGGCTGAGGTGGGTGGATCACCTGAGGTCAGGAGTTTGAAACCAGCCTGGACAATATGGTGAAACCCTGTCTCTACTAAACATACAAAAATTAGCCAGGCATAGTAGTGCACGCCCTTAGTTCCAGCTACTCAGGAGGCTGAGGCAGAAGAATCACTTGTACCTGGGAGGTGGAGGTTGCAGTGAGCCAAGATCGCGCCACTGCATTCCAGCCTGGGTGACAGAGCGAGACTCCATCTCAAAAAAAAATGGGGGGGGGGGGCGTGGGGAGGGCATAAATGAAATTTACCTCAATCAAGCTGCTGCTTCTCCCAAGGTCATGCTATTATTTACTAAGTAGCCAAGCCAAGTGTTGAACACTGGTTAGTCTTTTCCCTGAGCCAGATATCTCAGCCCACAATTAATGTTTTAGGCAACAAGAGAAATGAGGACACTCCAGCATTGTATGAAAAGAACCATATTTACGTTGCAACTACCATGATGCCAAAGCTCATTGATGACTGAAAGTGGGTGTCAAGGAATGAGGTAACAGCAATGGAAATCCCTCCAGTTGGTTTCATTAATAATTTTTATTTTATAAAAATGTATGCTGAAATTTATTCTTCTACTTTTTATTTTAATATGACATTAATTCTTCACTCCTACCCAATGCTGGCCCATCTGTGGCCATAAGCTAGCACTGATTTTCCCATAGCTGCAGTTATCAGAATCCCTAGATGGTGAGATGTAAGATATTGTTCTAATTGGGATATCAAAGTGGAATATTCCATAAAATAATAGTATTCTAGGATATAAATATAAAATGGCCTATAAAAATAAGTATTGTAGATCAAGATTCGGGAGATGTAAATACTCTTTAAAGTGGGTCAGCAAAACATAGGGCTGGTAATTCTAGCATTGCTAAGTTATTCCACAATCTGGAGGGCTCTGAACTCAAGAGGTTAGAATGCTATCAAGAGACCCTGCCACTCCTTGAGGAGCTGCTATTTATTAAGTGTGGTCCTAATAACCAGCCATTAACTTCAGCAAAGATGAGATAGCCAAGTAGTCACAGACACATACAAAGAGGCCAGAATGCTGGCTAAACCAAGAAGCTGTTTTGGCAGCCATATTGGATGCATTTTTTCCCAAACAATGTATCAAGAGAATTAGGATAAGATGATTATGACTTGGAGTTCTCAGACATGCCACACCTGTTAACAAGTTATCACATTAGTATATCACAAAAATAATATGCCTAAAGTCCTGAGAGAGAAAAAAAATGATGATTGCAAAGACAGAATGGCATGGCAGAATATATGATAGTTATTCTACAAGGTATCAAATTCTCTTTCCATTTGTGCCCCTCTATGACACACAATATCCCAGATAAGAACTTATTAACACCAGTGGTGCATGAGAAATTGTAAGCTTCAAGGCTAGGAACTACTTTGGAGACATCAGATCTCTGGAAAGGTAGAAGGACCAGGGTGAGGCTCAGAGGGAAGCTTGCTGGTCTGGTCTATAGTAAGAAAAGGGATCTTAATTGGGGCTTTGACGTTTTGCTCTAGATTATTCTGTAAGACTGGTCCCCTGCCCAAGGATGCTAACGTTTATTTGATTGAAGGACTCCTTTGTTTTCTCTGTATATAGAACCTAAGCAAGTGGTTAGTGAGGGAGATGTGGGGGAAGATATGAGAGGTCATAGAACCATCTCATTTCTAAAAATTACAGACATAGGGAATGGGTAAGTTACTTTGTAAATTTTCAGGTGCTTAATATCTGAACTTCAAAGAGGACCAATCTGGAAGTCAAAAGTCAAAGGGCAAGGGCTTCAATTTTTATGCCACATGAATACATGCACTTGCAATTATAAGAACTTTTCTGAGGTCTTATAGTCTATCATGTTTTAAATAAAAATCCCTTGGTTTTTTGATGATGCCATAGATGTAATGTCACAATGAATATATAAAAACTAGAAGCTAAGTTGTACAAGAGCTTTACTCCTACTTCATTCTTTGCCACCAAAGACCCTCCTAAGATTTACCAACCTGTCTTCAATCTCATCAGGAGTGTTCTTTGGCTGCAAAATATGTTCAGTGCCTAGAAATTACACAGTGAAAATTCTAGGGAAGCCTTGCATCTTTTCTGGGGACAGTCAAAATGTGGTAGGTCTTAATAATATTAATTTGGATTCAATACAGAAAGGAATTGGGGCCCTGTTGCCTTGAAATTTGGATATTGCCATCATGCTCCAAGATGTTATTTTTAGATCTTGGTGATTACCAATGTTTTTCAACATTGGTTGAAAGGCAGACAAGGACTGCACAACCTCTACAAGGATGAAGTCATGAAGCAATTATAAAAATTGGAAATTTGAGAACATACCTGGAGGAACTCTCATAGTGAGTGTCTTTCTCTGCTTAGTCTTTTCACTGGATTTGGTAGTTGGTATCATCCAAAGCTTTTTTGGCCTTCCTAGATCATCTTTATGAATTTTGCGTCAGTCTTCAGGGGAGCTTCCATGTTAGTACCAATACCATGCTGATGTCTCTACCTACTGACTACATATGAAATAACCAGATAAGAGAGGACAAGAGGAGGAGGAAATTCTGATAAGAGAGGAGAGAGTTCCCCAAACCACTATCCAATTTTGTACAGGTATATAGACCCCCCCAAATGGTGTTAACAACTACTTACCCAATTTATGAGGTGGATGAGAAAATGCAAATCATGTAGAACATGTAATTTATGGCTAAACCATCCTTTTGCTACTGGGACATTTTATTCAAACGGCCCAGATAAAAGATAATGTGAATAAGCTTTGATCTATAAAATCGTAAGACCATTTATGATTTCAGAGATATAAGAGGTCAAAGTGGGCTCAAGGAGTCCGGCAGGCTTTCTGACGGAGATGAGACTCTGAATTATAGAGACAGTATACTACTACTTCTCACAATAATAATATCCAAACTTTGTTGAGTGCTTATTATGTGCCAAACAGTTTAACTGCTTTACATGTGCTCCCTTACTAAATCCTCACAAAACCCTATGAGGTGAGTAATAGCATCATTCCCATTTTTTAGATGAGGAAACCGTGGCACAGAATCAAGGTCACATAGCTGGAAATCAATGGGACTCGGATTTGAACCTTAGCAATCTGTCCTCAGGCCCAGAATCTTTGTAGTCAGAAAGGGCTTTTTGAGAGAATTCTGATCAGAGGCATGAAAGAGAGGGACAGTTAAAGCATAAGGAAGCATAAAAATCTTTGGTTCCACGATGACCTTAAACTGGCATGAATTACAAACATAGTTTGCCCTTGAATTTCTTATACTGCATTTTTCTTCTTGATTTTCACTGAAAGGAGACAACTGGTGCTCTCTTCTATCTTGGTAACAGGCCATGTTTTTCTCAGTAGGGTCAGAATATTCAGGATAGAGAGTAATTAGAGATCACAGACTCACAGATGACAACCTCAGTTGGCATGGCAGTAATTTGTGCTCTTCAAAGCACTATATCAGAGATATAGAACAGTGGTTCTCAACCAGGGTGATTTTGTCTCCCAGGAGACATGTTTGGTTGTCACACTGAGGGGAGGGTACTACTGCATCTAGTTGGTAGAGACCAGGGATACTACTAAACATTATACAGTATGCATGACAGCCTCCCACAACCAAGAATTATTTGGCCCCAAATGTCAAGTACCAAGATTGAGGAGCTCTGATCTATGTAGTGCTATGAACATAGTGTTCTCAGGAACTAACATGTGTGCATGATTCCACCTCCCCACATCTCAGTTGGGGCCAAGGAGAATAGTAAATCACCTATTCCTAGTAGCAAAGCTCCCAAGGCATTCAAGCACAAAATATCTAGTCCTTTGGGACACGTATATGCATGTATAAGCTGTGGTCTCCATAACAAGTAGAAGAAACCAGAAATAGGCCAAGCACGGTGGCTTACACCTATAATCCCAGCACTCTGGGAGGCTGAGGTGGGCAGATCACTTGAGGTCAAGAGTTCGAAACCAGCCTGGCCAATATGGTGAAACCCTGTCTACTAAAAATACAAAAATTAGCCGGGCATGGTGGCACACACCTGTAATCCTAGCTACTCGGGAGGCTGAGGCACGAGAATTGCTTGAACCTGGGAGGCGGAGGTTGCAGTGAGCTAAGATTGCACCACTGCACTCCAGCCTGGGTGACAGAGTGAGACTCCATCTCAAAAAAAAGAAAAGAAAAGAAATCAGAAATAAATAAATAAAACATAAAATATCAGTCCAGGTAATTAGCTCTGACTAGAACAACACAGTGGGGATAACTAAAACTTCAAGTACTTACTATGTCTAGGGCACAAATGTACCTTACCTCACTGAGTGCTCACAACCACCTTACAGGAAGTTGTTATTTTTCAAATCCTCAGCAAGGTTAGTAACTAGCTCTACGTCATCCAGTAAGAGAACTGGGGTTTAATCTGTCAGTGTGTTTCCGACTGCAACCCCTGCCTCTTTCCATGGGATGCGGTAAAGGTTCAGAAGAACTAGTAAGGTTATTAAAGAAGAAAATAATTATCATTTTAAAAAATAGATGAAAATGACAGAGTACTTTTGCCTTAAAATTTGTTGACGTCAACACACAGGAGATATTGCCCAGATAGCTGTTTCTCACAAGAAAAGAACAGGACGAAATGTACTGAAAGAACACAGTGAAACCTCATGTTTAGTCTTCAGGGAGAATCACTTCACAGTTTGAAACATTGATGCAGACCATTGAAGGATGTTGTGTAATCTGCGTCGTTGGAGGGTTTGTAGAATAGATGCTCTGCTGGGGAGGGTTTGAGTGTGGCCCTGACCAAGGGCAAGGACATGGGCTGCCAGGGCTCCACTCAACTGCTTCTCTGGGAATAATCCCTGACCACAGCCCAGTGTGGCCTATTCCCCCGCCCCTCCACCATGCCCACTCCCACTTTGTGAGCAACTCAGTTCAATAGGCAGTCTAGCCCACCTTGCATTCCATCTCCAACAGTCTGATCTGGTAGGTCCTCTCTCTTTTCATTCCCAACCCTCCCAGGACTCCAATCTCTCCAAGCCCTTTATAATGTTAGTTTTGAATTGTTAGATCAAATTGGTAGATATATGGGTGTTCATCATACTGTTCATCCAACTTCTCTTTATGTATGACAACTTTTATAATGAAAAATAGTAGGGGGTTCACAGAGGTTGAGGAAAGATTGTGTGGGGTCTGGTTACCATTTAAAGACTTTGGCTTCTACCCTGGGAGAGATGAGGAGATACGGAGAAGTCTGAGTAAAGGAATGATATGATCTGGTTTTCTGTTTTAACATGATATGTCAGGACTTACTTTCTCTACTTAAACCTGGCTCAATACCGGGAGGATAAGGAGTGATGTAGTTCTAGACATAGTCTTGCCAGAGGCTCTGAAATATGCCCCGTGTTACTCACAAGAAAAGCATAAATAGCCGGGCACTATGGCTCATGCCTGTAATCCCAGCACTTTGGCAGGCCGAGGCAGGTGGATCACCTGAGGTCAGGAGTTCAAGACCAGCCTGGCCAACATGGTAAAAACCCATCTCTACTAAAAATACAAAAATTAGCCGGGCATAGTGTCATGTGCCTGTAATCCCAGCTACTCAGGAGGCTGAGGCAGGAGAATCACTTGAACCCGGGAAGCGGGTGCAATGAGCTGAGATTGCACCATTGCACTCTAGCCTGGGCAACCAGAGCAAAACTCTGACTCAAATTTTTAAAAAATGAAAGAAAAGAAAAAAAGAAAAGAAAAGCATAAACAACAAATGGCTTAAATCAAGGTATAGCACAGGAATAGCCAACAAACAATTGACCAGAGTGCTACGTAAATGCTAAAGCACAACTATAATCCGCATTTTAAAATGTCCAGTTGTGAAATACACCCAAATTGTCTAAGATTCTGATTTCCCTCTATGCCATTTCCCATGGTTCTGTGTTTGGTTTGGATCAATACTCACTCTGGCGACCACACTGCACATTATTCAGTCATAAGTTTTGCAGACATTCCAATCCCAGTTCTTATTCTCCATTGAGTATACACCTGTTATGGTGAAGATGATATCTTCAAGTTATTCCAGGAAGAGGAGTTGATGACTGCGTTAGTCCATTTTGTATGTCTATAAAGGAATACCTGAGGAGGGGTAATTTATAAAGAAAAGAAGTTTTGTTGGCTCATGGTTCTGCAGACTGTGCAAGCACGGCAACAGCATCTACTTCTGGCCAGGATCTCAGGAAGTAAAAGCTTTTTGGATCCCGACCCAAATGGTGGAAGGGGAAGGGTGAGCAGGAGAGTCACATGGCAAGAAAGGGAGCAAGAAAGAGGAGGAGGAGAGGTGCCAGGCTCTTTTTAATAACCACATCTTGCGTGAACTCATTACCATGCGGGAAGGCACCAAGCCATTCATGAGGGATCTGACCCCATGACCCAAACAGCTCCTACGAAGCCCCACTTCCAACACTGAGGATCATATTTCAACATGATATTTGGAAGGGACAAGCATCCAAATCATGTCAATGACAAAGTATTTTTTAAATGGGCATAAGGTAAAAATAGAACAATCATAATTTCAAATAGAAACAAAAACAGTCTATCACTATGAATCCTATAACACAACCTGTGAACATTTTTAAATGCTGTATGATTTCAGGCAACATATTTAAATTCACTTAGCCTCTGTTTCTTCTTTCGTTGAATGCAATTAGTAATACTTGCCTTATCCCTTTGGATGGAGATCCTAAGAGATAGAATCCTATCTTAGGATCTCCATCCAAAGGGATAAGGCAAGTATTACTAATTGTAGTGAGTTAAATGAAATAATGAAAAACAGTAAGAATTAATGAATAAAATAAGACCTGTGAACACAATTTTTATGTTATTTATACAAAGTAATATTGAAACTACTCGAGTCTACAAACTACAGGAAAAAAAAGATTTATTTAGGAAAAATATTTTACTTTACATATAAATATTCATATCCTCAATGACTAAACCTTGGAAGTTAGATAACCTATCCTTCTGGTAAGACACATAGATCTCGCAGGAAGGTGGTAGAAGGGAATAGGTAGATATATCAGGTATCTATTTGAATTCTTAGCACAAAGATAAAAAGAACTATGAAACTATGAAAAAACTGCCAAGTACATTGATTTCTAACCCCCCACAACACCCTCAACTTCCCACCTCTCTCCCCACAAAAGGACTCTAGCATAATCCTTGGGGAGGTTTTGTAAATTGTGTTTTGTTTACTGATCTATTGAAATGTGCTGTGTCAAAGCAATGTGTTCAAAACTGTAACCTGAGGCTTTCTGCAATCATTGCACCACTAAAATGAACCTTGGTATTCCCCCTTTATAGCTGTGCAGATGATAATCTAGCAAACAAATATAATATGTGATGGGAATTTAATAAGGGCCTTGATAGCTCTTGCAATGATGGCAGAGATATTAACTTTGGCAAACCTCTACCACTTTTGAGCAAGCAGATTTTAGTTCTTATATTCATTGGTTTAAATTTTCTTTAGCTCTCACAAGAGCACATTACGTCACCTGGAATTGTCCCAGATGAAAGCCAAAAGGCTTATCAGAGCAATAGATTGTTCCCCTGCTGGCTTATGGCTCTGTCTTCTCAAGGACCTTTGAGTTCTTCCTTGCAGGAGCCCCAAGCAATGAAGAAATAGAACAGGTGACTCATCCCCCACATACCTGGCAGATAAGTCAGAGGCACCAATCCTCAGTACAAGAGAGTCTAAGTAGCATTAGAATTTGACCAATCCACAAAGATTTACCATATTGACTAGTTAATTTAACAAAATAGCTTGTCCATCCATCAGATAAACTTTTTTTAACTGAATTGATTGGGAAGCCAGTTGATTCAATAAATGTCAACTGGTACAATGATAGTCATGGTCAGAAAAAAAAAGTAATCATTTTAAAACATGGTCATCATTACCTGATTGGATGGAAGTTAATACTGGTATAATTAGCTTTTCAATCTCTCTCGCACGTGCTCTCTCTCGCTTTCTCTCTGCAGTTTGTTTTTTGCAACTATACTAGTACAGTTTTGCAGTGTCTTGTTTAATTTCTTTGTGTTGAAAATCCAAATAGATAGATACATTATCTATACTCCCTAGCAGAGTAGATCAATGTGTAGTTGCATTTTTCCAGATGGATAGGTTATCCTACTTCTAAACATTTAGTCATCGTAGGAACAATTATATATTCATATAGCAAAGTATTTCCCTTAAGTAAACCCTTTCCTTACTTCTTTATGGCCTCAGGTTGAATAATTTCAATAACAATTTTAATAAAGAAAAATTTCACTTACAAACCACATTTTCTTTACTAATTTTAAGGTTTAATATTATTGCATTCTATTCTCCCAATAACTCTTTGGGCATATAGAACAACTATTAGTTCCTTTCTAAAGATGTCTATTGATATCTAATGGGAACCAGTTCTTTTCACTGGATTGCCTCCTCTCCACTTTTATGAAACCTTGCTCACCTGGGGCCACTCAGTTAGTAAATGGTAGTGTTAGGATTAGAATTCAGGCAGTGCAAGGTAGTGCTGTACATATGCTGTATACTCATCTACTCCCAGTGGGATCTGGGATAGCATCCTATCACCAAACACTTGAATATTTCTGCATTCAGTAATATGATGGTCTCATTTAGTACAATAAATAAAGACCATTACACATAATAAACGAAGATGATAAAGAGCATTATGTCTGCTCAGGTCAAGTGTTGCCACCAAATAGTTTTTAGAGGTTTTTGGATTTTAGAGTTGCATATAAGGGATTGTGGATATGTTTTCCTCTGGTCTTCATGCTCTTTTTCACTATGCGAAGCCACCAGTCATTTAATATTCAAATAACTACCTACATACTTTTTTTCTCTTACTTCGAAGCTTCTCTGGATAGCAATCAAGCTATTGGTAGTCAGCAGACAGAACCATTAACCCCAAGTATTTTTTCTGTTGTCTTCATTATGCACAAAATGCAATTCTGTTCTTTCTTTCACTACTGAGAGCTCAACTACACTTTACACAATGTTACTCATAATTTTTCACCTGTTTCTTTCTTTCTCTTTCAATTTTTTCCCTAGCTTCTTTAGAAATGGTCTGAGACAGAGACTGAAGAAGAAATAAAAGGATGAGGCCATATCCCAGAGGCCAAAAAGGCAGATTCTGTCAAAGAGGGTGACAGGGTGCCCTACACTGTAAAATGCTTCAAAGAGATTTAGGAGATGAGGACCAAAAAGCTGTGACCTTGACAACCAGAAATTTACAGTGACCTTTGAGGAAACAGTTTTCTCAAGGTGTGGAAATGGAAGTCAGAATGCAAAGAGTTGAGGAGCAAGTGGATGGTGGTGAAGCCAATAGGAAATGTAGACCTATTTTTTAATTAACCAGGGTCAATGTCCTTTAAAAGTCTTCAGAATGCCTATGTTTCCTTTACTAGTTCCATGTACTTTCTTGTTTTCCCATAAAAATCTGGATTTTTGGCAGAAGAGAATGAAAAAAATTAAAAATTAAAAATGCTGCTTTTCCTTAAGCACTGACAAAATACAATGAAAGTTGATTCTTATTAAATTGTGTTCTCTTCTGCTTGTTTTCATTATGCTGGCATTATAACAGTTTGCATTCTAATATTTTATGTATAGATGTGCAAAATTTCAGATATATTGTGAGATAATATGCTACTGTGATTTGGCCTGATGGCTGTATCAGCATAAATCTATTTATATAGGGAAATATCTTTCCTAAATTCCAAAGGATTGACCAGCAAACTAATAGCTTGAAGCATACAAAATTGCCATTTTGTGGGTCAAAATGATTACATAGAAGTAACTTTACATGGTTCTACCTCACAAGTTTTCAAATGCAACCTTGATACAAACTGAATATTGCCAAATACTTCATAAATCATTAAATGTGGCAGGCTATGAGCCAATGGCTTAGGATGACAAATGGAGTCCAGGGGACTCCAAGAACCATCAAGACATGAATCTTAATTAAACTTTTGCTAAATTTTGCAAATAAGGGCCACCTGTTCACTGTAGCAAGGCACTGGACAATGGCACCTTCCAGGCTTGCTTGCCTGTGGTGGCTAGTGCTCACCTCTGCTCTATGCCGTGCCCAAGAGTTCTTGTTCCACCCTTTCCAAAGGTCTTGGGTATGACCTAGCTCTGTTGTTCTGGGATCCTACTGCCAGATTGGGTCACAAGACATCAGACAGTTGAAAAATGTACCTTCTCTCATCTGATTAAATGTCTTCTTTCATCCAACACCCCACACACATATTTACTTTATGTATTCGCCAGTTTTCAAAAAATATAAGTGACATCAAGGGGTAATTATGGAAAAATTACATCTAGAGACACAACTGTCATTTTTTTATTAGCCAAACTCTCCCCTACTGGCCAGTACCACTATAAAGACTTGCACCAACTACTTGCATTCCCCTACTGGCCCTACTGTGTTATAATAATTTTTTAAAGATAAATGTCATGTATTATAAATTGGCTCTTATTCTGTGCCCAGAGTAAGATAAAAGTCCTTTTAGAACAATGTTATGAAAATAAAGAGCAGAATGACTCAATAAATAACACCTAAAAATTATTCATTCGTTCAAGCCAAAATTTTTTTTAAAATAATATTCTTAGTAATCAACTTAATTTTATCATAATTAATGAATTGGTCCCTTATAGGACATTCTTTCTCTATTTATATTATCTGAATCTAGCATGGTATCTTCAGTAAAGTGGTGGGACATTCAATACATTTTTAAGGAAGGGAAGAAGGAAGGAAAGAAAACGTGCATTTGCTTATGTAATTGAGGTAACTAAACTTGAGAATATTTTATACAGGAAAATAAGATGTAAAATGGGAAACAAAATATTATGCTAAGGGACCCCATGAATTGAAATAAGGACTGAGAATTTGGACTTTGCGTTTCTTTTTGCTTTTTGGTTTTTAATCTGTGTCCTCTCCTATTCCCTATTTCTCATCCAGGAATGATGATAAATGTGCATAATCTGTGTAGTGATACTCGTATCTGGAATCTGATCATTATCATTCTATATGCAATAACTTGCTTAATTCTTTTATATTATGTTTTCTAATGGTTAGTTCTTGTGAAAAACATAGATGATGAAACTACACCAAAAAAAAGTTATCTGCATTTACATTTCTTCTGTGAAGCAAGTCCAGGTATCACCATCCCAGCGCATTTTCTTTCGGTAGTGAATTGATTTTCAGACATTTCTGTCCTTCCAGTTTCATCAAGTAGTTTTTGCTAGGAACTTGGAAACTGGAATGACAGCTATATTTCCACTTCCTTTACAACATTTTGTTTCCAGTACATATCACCTCACAATGTGTTCCCTCATGGCACATTACAGGATCATTAAATTAAAAGTGAGAGGTGTGGTTGATGATTGACTGCTCTCTAATTACCCAGAGTGTTTGTCAAAGGCAGTAGGCAAGAGATATAAACTCTATTTTGCTGTTACATTGATTGTCAAGGTTACAGAACGTCTCTGCTGGCATAGAAAACTTCTCCAATAAGGATACTTAGTGAAACAGACCTTCCCCCAGTGGAATAAATTCCCTCCCCACCAGAATAAACAGTGAAGAAAATGGTCTCATGATCAAAATGGGTTTGTCTCACGCTTTCAAAATAAGAAACATCTAGAATCAGTGTTTCTCAATCTTCTTTTAGTTATTGTGGCCTTTTAGACCTTTTTCTTAATAGTTATCCCATGAAATTTTAATATCTTAGATATACTGTTTATCTGCTTACATACTGTGATCATTTGGAGAACTACTGATATCATATGGACCTGTGTCCTCATCAAATTTCATATTGAATTGTAGTCTCCAATGTTGGAGGTGAAGCCTGGTGGGAGGTGGTTGGAACATCAGAGTGGATATCTCATGAATCATTTAACACCATTCTCTTGGTCTTGTTCTCGTGATAGTGAGTGAGTTAGCATGAGATCTGATTGTTTAAAAGTGTGCAACACCTCCCCCCTTGGTTTCCCTTTCTCCTGCTCCTGCCATGTGAGACACCTGGCTCCCGCTTTGCCTTCCACCATGATTGGAAGCTTCCTGAGGCCTCCCCAGAAGCAGAAGTGGCTATGCTTCCTTTACAGCCTGCAGAGCTGTGAGCCAGTTAAGCCTCTTTTCTTTATAAATTACCCAGTCTCAGGTATTTCTTTACAGCAGTGCGGAAATGAATTAATATAACTGCAAACCACTGTAATATCTCAAATTTTTTCTCCTGGCCAAGAACAATTTACACCCTGTTGAGAATGCATATCTTGGATTATGCGTCCTAGCACACACTGATTGAATTCAGCTGATGTTTCACCAGTTAAAGACTTCTCTATGCAAAGTCAAATTATTCTTCTGACGTATACCACTCAAAAGAGCGTAAGATAGAGAATAATTATTTAGTAAGTCACATCTTGTCAACCAACAGGTCAAATCTCATTCCTTTTCTAAAAATAAGGAATCCCACTAATATTAAATAGCATATGGTTCCCAAGTCAAAATGATGTTCAAGTCAAAAATCTTCTACCCACATATTCAAACTCTTCCACTTACAGAGAGAGGAGCAGGCTTTGCTCCCAGAGGGGGTAAAACTATGAGCTTGCAACAGCTACCACTTCATGTGCTTGTTTATTAGCACACATTCATTGAGCTCTGACTACATAGACTTTCAGCTTCACAAGGGCATGAATTGTGTTTGGTTTTGCTCAACATTGTAGGATAAAGGAAAGAAAGAAGGAAGGGAGGAAATAAGGAAACAGACAAGGCACTATGCTAAGTGACTTGAACACTACCTCTAAGAATATTATATTTAGTGTGAAGATACAAACATATAAACGAGTAAATAAAATGAAGTGTTATAATCATTACAAATAAAAATGTGTAGACATAAATTACAAAGCAATAGTTAATTATATCTGGTTGGAGGTCAAGGGCAAAGTGGGTTACAAAAATGTTTATGGAGACAAGACTGCATTAGGACTTCTGTGGGTCCTAAAACACTCTTGCCTTTGTGGTCCCCTTCCTCCATAGAAAACATATTTAAAAATAATAATCATAGTACAATGAGATGAGTATAATTATCTGGGTGTTCTAGCAGCACATATCCTGGATGTCTGGCAAAGACTTCCTGAGATCAAAATGTTTACATGAGAAAGACCCTAAGAACAAGGTACAAGAGTGGCTGAGAGGTAGGGTAGAGAAAACAGCCTGTTCAAAAGCTGGGAAGTGAGAGATCTATGTATGACTGGATGGAAAAGAGAGAGAGCTTGTGAGAGATGAAGATAGGGAGGGAGGTGGAGGTGGAGGGGGTGTCAAACTTTAGCAGGCCCTGTGTTATGGGGTGTGGCTTTAGCCTAAGGATAATGATAAGCCATTTAAAAGTGTCTATATTAGGAATTAACAGGACCAGGTTTACATTTGGGGCATTCATTCAGGCTGTATCACAGACAATGGGCCGTTAGATATTCTAGGGGGACCTCTGGGCTCCCTCTTCTAAGCCAATACACCCATCCCTAGCAGCTAAGAATATTGGCTACTGAAGGCTCACAGCTGAGTCGTTCAATGGGAATTGCATCCAGCCACAGTGAACTGCCTTTTTCAAGGATGGACTCTCTCCCAGAAGGCACCCACAGGCATGCCTGGCCAATGTGGAGATACAAAGACCCTGCTCCCTTAACTCAATCAGGAATAGCCCCAGCTCCCGAGCTTCCAGAAAGATTAGCTGAGGCTTCTGTTGTAACCATGTTTCTGGTTGTTTCTCCCTCTGCCTAATCCTACTCTATTTGTTACCTGTTGCTGCTACAAACTTAACAGCTTAAAAAAATACACGTTTATCATCTCACAGTGTCCATGGTCAAGAGTCTGGGTACAGCCTAACTGGTTCTTCCGCTCAGGCTGCAAAGCGTAGGTCAGACTGCATTCTCATCTGGAGATTTGAATGGGGAAAAATCTGCTTCCAAGCTTACTCCAGTTGTCAGAATTCATTTCCTTGTTGTAAGACTGAGGATTCCAGCTTCTTGATGGCTGTTCATTGGAGGCTGTCCTTGGTGCCTAGAGGTCACCAGCAATTCCTAGAACAAGCTTGTCTAACCTGTGGCCTGCGGGCCGCCTGCAGCCCAGGGCAGCTTTGAATGTGGCCCAACACAGATTCGTAAACATTTTTGGCGAATTTTGTTTAGCTCATCAGGTATCGTGTTCGTGTATTTTGTGTGACCCAAGACAATTCTTCTTCTTCAAATTTGGCCCAGGGAAGCCAAAAGATTGGACACCTCTGTACTAGACGCTGACCACAGTTTCTGTCACATGGGCTTTCCCAACACGGCCACTTAGTGAATCAAGACAGCAAGAAGATCTCAGAAACAAATCTGCTAGCAAGACAGACTCAGATATAATATAAAGTAATTGCAGGAGTGTGACATCTCATCACCTTTATTGTATTCTATTCATTAGAAGCAAGCCACAGGTACCATACTCACTGAAGGGGAGGGCATTATATGAAGGCGTGAATACCAAGAGATGGGAATGATGGGAGCCACCTTAACATCTGTCCACCACACTTTGCCTTCCTCACTTCTTAAAGGTATATCTCCTGAGCACATGCCCCAATAAACCTGCTGTATGCAGCTACCTATCTTAGAGTTTGTATGCAAGGAGGCACACTGGAGGCAGGGAAGTGAGTTAGAGACTACTGCTGTAACTTTAACTATGGGTGATAGTGGTGGGAAATTGAGTAGCAAATTTTATTTTCATTAATAAATGTATAATCATTGTTCTTAGAATTTAGAATTATTCATGGCCTATCTGGAAATAGAATCAACCTAAAAACTACAAGGTGTCTTCAAACAAGGATACACACAACAAAAATAATTCATTTCTAGGGCTGTAGAGCAGACTAAAGATAACCAATAAAAACAAGACTATGTTCCACAGTGTGAAAATAAATTTCAGACTGCAATCAGTCATACAATCAAAAAGAGATGATTATTACTTTATTAAGTTAGCACAGATTGGACTTTTACAAATTGTAGAAATGGTCAACAAATAGAATTATCCTATTAGGGGCTGATATTCAGAAAATATATAAGCAACTGATGGTGTGATAACAGGATAAAATTCTACCCTGTATATCAATACTTTCATTTTTAGCCATCCATTTACAATAATTACTTCTCACTTTTGTTTACTTAGTCATATGCAGAGTGATATAGGTGATCATCAAAAAGGATCCATTTTCAATGATTTCTACACCATGTTATATGTATTCTCCACTGGAAAATTTATTTTTTCTTAGGTCTTTGAAGTGTGAAAATATATATATAGTCCTGATCTTATTTCTAAAAATGCTTAAATCAATAACTACAAATACCACATGGCCACATTTATACACTATATTGTCAGAAAAATATTTTAGAATATTTTGAGTCGTCAATAGCTTATGATTTCAGTGGTGTTTGTGGGTATAATTGATTGCTTTTCAGTTTCAAGCACATTCAAAATTTATTACAAAAGAAGAATGGTGAAACAAAATATATGATCTGCTCTTGGTATTTCAGGATGCTCAGCAGTCACACAGAAACAAATGTTTAATTTCTTGAGGAAGCAGAACAACAGCCCTTCAGAGAGGGGTGAGCCTCTCATCCTCTGTCATGAAGGCATCATTAATGTGCCCTCCCTTCATGTCCAGGGGATCACAGGGGATGCCATTTTCAATTGTGTTCATGTTTTCACACTTATCTTCAGCGTCATCCACTTCAGATGGTTCTTTGTTCTTTCTAAAAGCACATAAAAAAGAGTGATTGGCTTCTAGAAGGACCATAACCATGATTGCATATGGTCTTCTGTACGAACATGGAGAACAGGAAGGGAATAGGAACCTTAGAACAATGAAATAATTAATGATATTGTGTAATTTTCAAACAAATTTCAAAGACCATAAAGAGTTGGTGAAGTGAAAAGATACTATCAAGATGAGAAGTCTGTATAGATGACATATACATAGTGATCAAAACAAGTGGTCTTATTTAGAATACTAAAATCAATATAGACGAATATGTATATGAATGAATACGAGTGTATATGTACATATATACACATAGACATTCACACACACAAATTGCATGAAGTAATGTGAAGAAAATGTATAGTAAATTCGCAAGTTTAAAATCCATCTCTAGGAGAACAACTCAATAACAATTGAATTGTTAAAAGTAATAAATTCCTCTCATGGGATTTGACAAATTAATGGTCTGAAAATGTTGAGTGAAAAACAAATAGAAATGAGCTATCAGAAAGCAAATTAACATTACTTTGTAGAAAATAAGTACTATAAACTTCAGAAATTGCTGCTTGGCTCTACTCATTACAAAATAGTTGTGTTAATTTGCAAGTCACAATTTCAGACCTCAGAGCACATTTTCCCTAACTACTTTACAACTTGTAGTTATAATTCCAGGTCACTCCAAAAATTCCATATGACAGGATAAATTTTTGAGTTTCTCATAGTTTCACCCTTTGTAGACCTTGCTCACTCCAACCCAAGTAATATGCAGATCTGTAATATTTCTTTGGAGTGTGGAAAACTGTAGACTCAAATTCAAAGGGTTTTCCTGTCTTTTGTGAAAGACTAAAACAATGAGACAATTATGCTTGATATCATGCAGTAAAAGAAAAAAGAGAGGTGGGTGCCTCTAGGCAACCAAAAGAAGGAGGGGTTTCCCTAAGGCTTATCACAGGTTGGATGCTGGAGCACCACTCCATGGTGACACCATAGAGGAATGATGTTAGGCATGAGGCTCCTGGACTTACAAAGGATTCTCTTGTCCCACGAATTTGTGGAAATGCCAAATAGCAGAAACGAAGAGATCATCTGGCTGAGATGTTAGGCACTGCAGTGGTGACCAGGGTAAAGTCCCACCACTATGGGAGTCCCTCAGGACCTTGGTGAGTCTCTAACAGGTGAGGAAATGGTGAAGGTGCCCCAATGATGACTGAGATGGAATTCTTATTAGTCCTGCATGAGAATGTGCTTTAAAGAAGATGGTGGAAGAAAGTGGAGAAAAGAGAAAGCCCTTTTTTTATAGAAGAATGCCAACGAATATAGAAAGAGTAACAGGAACAGAAACTCACCACTATAATAATAATTGATTCTGATGATGATTATCAATGGATACTAAACCATTATGTGAGGGATGGTTGGAGAACAGGATATTCACATGGTCTCAAGATATCACCCCCATAAGCAAAATATTAATTATAAAAAGACACTTGTATTTTGCCAAAAGAGAAATCTAGTGAAAATTTCCAACAATGAAAAAAACTGACAAGTCTGTCCTGATGTGATACACTGAGTAAATCACATATACGTTTTTCCTGTGTTCCAGCCCCACCCCCTCCAATTTGTTTTGACCTGAATCTCATAATGAGGAGCTTAATCAGAAAAATCCAAATTTAAAAATGTTTTGCAAAACAGCTGATCTGGACTCAGCACAGAGTAGGCATTCAACTCTATGGGTGCATGAATCAATGAAAGTAGATTAATGGCTTACTGGCTGGATAATAAATATATGGATGGGTAGAAGATGGGTGGGTGGCTGAACAAACGATGAAGGGTGGATGTATAAAATAATGAATGTAGTTCAATTGCTGGTTGGCTAGATGATAAATTAATGGCTGGCTGGCTGACTGGATGGATGGATGGATGGATGAATGGATAGATGGATGGACAGATGACAGATGGTAGACTGAACAATTAGATGTATGTATGTATGGACTAACGTTGTAGGTAAAGTTACTCAGGCAGTAGCCCTAGGTACACCTTGAATAGGCTTTACCACAAGAAATAAGGAAGGAAGGAAGGAAGGAAGGAAGGAAGGAAGGAAGGGAATTTTACACACAAGAAATTTCTTATATCTCTTGTATTTTAGGCTTTGCTGATGGTTTATTAAATAATTTCAAATAGTTGTTCATTTAAAACAAAGATAAAGTAGAATTCCCATTCTGTAGATCCCAATGTCATCATTTGAAAGTATTTTATCGTTGCATATGCCACCATTAAATATCACAATTAGACACAATAGGCAATCACTGAATTGCAGATGCCACATTTTAAACATTTATTAATAAAACTTCTGGACCAATGCTGGGTTGAAAGTCAGGAGTTGTGGTCCTAGAGACCTAGTGAAAGACAGGCTGCTATATTTTTCCATCCTTGGGGTGAAGACACAGCACTGGCCATGCCAAGCATCAGCAATCAGCAATCAGCATGGGTTGGGGTGGACATAGATTTTAATGTGATGAGAGGATCCTCCCAGGTGAAATTACCCACCAGAGGATTAAAACACTTTGGTTCCTCTTCCTGTAGATAGGTGTATTGTCACTTTCCACATCCTCCAGAAAGCAAAGGACATCGACATTCTATAACCATCAATCACATCACTTCCATTCATACGATCCAACATTCACTAACAGCTACATTTTGAGTGTCTACTATGTGTATGGAAGAGATACAGTTCTTGTCCTAAAATGAATTCAATGAAAGAGAAAAACACCATATGCACTTATCCTCCCTCTCCCCATTTTAATGCTTTATAAGAGAGAGGAATGTTTCTTCTAAAGATGAAACTGTAAGTAGCAAATGTCTATAAATTATCATTAAAAATGGCTATCTCATGTAAATTCCCCTAAAATCACTCCTCACTGGGCTCGGAGTGAATAATTTTCCACAACAATAAATAGATTGTGGACAGCAAAATTTTACCCTGATATTTGTATATGTTAAGTATGAAACCTGTATTACAAACATTTTAGTAAAGGAAGCATTCTGAAGTAGGTGGCAATGCAACAGTAGTCTTAGAAATAATGATTGCTGGTGCCTATTTTCCAATTTCTTCAGTTAATAAAAAAAGTATTTATGGAGTCGGAAGAAAAATGACAAAGAGCTAGACGTACGTGATCATTACAAGGAATCTCGCTTCCCCCTTCCCAGCAACAAGGAAAAATGATTCATAGGCATCACAAATGAATGGGGAAAAACTAAAAAGGAAGATGCAAACAAATGAGGACAAGTTTTTCTTCTTTAGAAGAAGAACAATATCTCAAACAAAAAGATTCCAAGGGGAATTGCTGTGGAAATTTATCAAACTGAGCTGTGTCAGTGACAAATTAGGTGCATATTGTTCTTTTACAACCTTAGATCCAGTTGCAGAGTCCTGGCATTGCTGGACTTTACAAATTGCAGTGTCAGGAACTTGCTGCTTGGTGGACATGATAAGCAGCTCAAAGGTTATCTAACAGTAATGTATCACTTTGTCACGTTTCATAGTGTTTGCTGTAATAAACTGATTCACTACCTGTGCGTTGCTTTTACTAAGAATAATAAAACTTAACTATCTTTCTGGATCATTCTGATTTGATGTTCTGCTAAAAACATGAGTTCTTTTTCCTGAAAACTAAAATCAAGTGTTAATTACTTATGCTATTCCTGTAATGTCAGGGGATTCAGGAAGAGGATGAAAAAACTGATTAAAATACCTGGAACGAGCTCCTAGGAGCCCTGAGAGTGAATATCTCTCATGTATCTCATAAATATAGAGAGAAGAGGGGCAAAAGAGGGGAGAAAAGAAGTATCAGGTGTGGCCCTCAGAGCTAGGGGATGTTGAGGAACAGGGTTTGCTCTGTTTTAAGATAAAGTAAAGGTGCCAAAAGCAGAAAGAGTATTTCTGTCTCCCTTCTAACAAAATAGAGCCGACCGCCGGGCATGGGGGCTCACACCTGTAATCCCAGCACTTTGGAAGGCTGAGATGGGCGGATCACCTGAGGTCAGGAGTACGAGGCCAGGCTGGCCAATATGGTGAAACCCCATCTCTACTAAAAATACAAAAATTACCCAGGTGCGGTGGCACATGCCTGTAGTCCCAGCTACTCGGGAGGCTGAGGCAACGGAATTGCTTGAACCCGGGAGGTGGAGGTTGCAGTAAGCAGAGTTCTCACCAATGCACTCCAGCCTGGGCAAGAAAGCAAGACTCTGTTTCAAAAAAAAAAAAATAGAACTAAAGAGGCCAGGCATGGTGGCTCACGCCTGTAATCCCAGCACTTTGGGAGGCCAAGGTAGGCAGATCACAAGGTCAGGAAATCGAGACCATCCTGGCCAACATGGTGAAACCCCGTCTCTACTAAAAATACAAAAAAATTAGCCAGGCGTGGTGGCGGGCGCCTGTAGTCCCAGCTACTCGGGAGGCCAAGGCAGGAGGATGGCGTGAACCTGGGAGGTGGAGCTTGCAGTGAGCCAAGATCGTGCCACTGCACTCCAGCCTGGGTGACAGAGCGAGACTCTGTCTCAATAAATAAATAAGTAAATAAAGCTAAAGAGCCAAGATCCAAGCATAGCCAGAAAGACAATAAAAGACAGACAAATATGATTTTCAAACAGGACAGAATCAATTACTGGGGAATTGAGACTGTCCTCAGAATCACTCTGGATGATTCTGGTGGAAAATAGGGTTACTGGAATGATCTGAGGGGGCACTGTAGCACAGTGAGATTGATGGACTTTGAAATCAAACCTATCTGGTTTTAAATCCTGTTACTATTACTTTTTAACCATGTGACTGTAGGCAAGTTGCTTTACATATGCCATATAATAGCAATGATAATGCTAATGATAATATTAAGTATTTATTACATGGTAGAAATCAGACTAGGAGTTTTGTATACACTACCTCACTTAATTCTTACTGCGATACTATGCATATTTTATTATCACTGTTTTTCAAATCCATTGTTTTAACCACTCAACCACAACTACGTGCCTCATCCCTGTTTTTCAGATGAAGGAACTGACACTCAACTATGTAGAGTAACTTGTCTTTCAGAATGAAACAAGATTGGTGAAAGGAGTTGACCTAGAACTCTATTTACTCTCCCCAGGCTTTACTCAACACACTTATATTAGATTTTTATCAGGTATGTATATTTAAGAACAACAAAGAAAAACACTTGCTATATTCGCTATGACATTCTCATTTTATTTACAGCTCTATTTTTAAGACTATTCATTTAATTAAGACTTTGTAAGAATGTGAAGTTTCAGGATATAAAAGTGTTGACTGAGCCACATCCCCTTGTATGAAAAACAAGATTTGTGAAAATCCAAATGCATTTTTATTTACTATTGACCTTATGGGAATAGAAGTATAACTAGAAACAAACCAAGCAAATTTACTAATGACTCTACTCAGCTGGGAGCATTAGCTAGGGTTCTATGTCCTAAGTCTTTGACCTGGCTTTGTTACTATAAGATTATAATCTCCTTCTAGGCAAGGACCATCCATGTTATTTATGTTTGTCTCATCTACAATACATACTATAGCTCCTATCACAGAATGGATGGTCAATAAAACAATAAAATATTTTTACTTATCTGGGCTCTCGTTTCTGGAGGGTTGGATTTGAATCATTGTTAAGGTCCCTTCCTAAGACCCAGTTGTGATCTTAGCTCCAATTAAGGTCTAACATTATAACAGTCTATTTATATACTGGATTCAATATAAATTCTAGTATGCACATGTAAATCTGAAATTGTGCTGTGTCCATGACTCTCCTTATAAACCACAAAGTTCCAGGTTATATAAAATTAGCACTTTATAACTGCTTTTTATGATCATGCTAGTAACTTTAATAGATATAGCACTTTCTAGCATGTAAACCACTAGGTATATTATCTGATTTTGTCTTCTCATCATTACACTATTTAAGAAAATATTGTCATCATTTTCCTTATGTGACCTGCTCAAAGACACAGCTAACAAATGCCAGAGCCTGAGACTGGAAACCAAAACCAAGAGTCTTAGTTTAGTGCTCTATTAAAACACACATCACATTATCAACTTCATCACCATCACCATCACCATCATCACCATCACTATCACTATCACCATCATTATTATCACTACCATCATAAAATTGACCATATAACTAACATATCTACTTCTAGGCTGTGGCTAGACACTAAATCTAGTAGAGACATTATTGTGAAGTATATGCAGTTCATCTTGGTTGCCTTCCCACTTGTTCTGCTCCCTGATTGTTGCCCCAAATTTTAAAAATCACTTTTCCAAGTTTTTTCCTTCAACGAATCTCTCATTTCCACAAACTGCTATTCTCAACTAGAGGGCAATAGAGAAGCAACCTCTTCTAGGTATTTCACAAAGAGGTGGCAGCTGTAATGGTGTGCTACATCTGGCTGGTACGGGTTTTCAAGGGCTGATTGCTAAATATTCAGAATTTTTCAGCCTTGATGGGAAATTGGCAAATGCTGCAAATCAGAGTATTTATTCAGAATTTTTCAGCCTTGATGGGAAACTGGCAAATGCTACAAATCAGGGTGTTTTTTAGATAGAGAGCTGGTTAACCAATTCACCACTATTGTGGTGACCAGTAGACCTCATAGGATTACTTGCATTTTAAAAAAGTGTTTATTCAGCATGGTAGTGGCATCAAAACAGACACATAGACCAATGGAACAGAACAGCAAGGATAGAAATAAATCCATGCATTTATGGCCAGCAGATCTTCAACAAAGGTGGCAAGAACACACAATGAGGAAAGAACAATCTCTTCAATAAAAGGTGTTAGGAAAACTGGATATCTAGATGCAAAAGAATGAAACTGGATTGTTGTCTCACACCAAATACAAAAATCAACTCAAAATAGATTAAAGAATTAAACATAAGACCTGAAACTGTAAAACTACTAGAAGAAAACATAGGAGAAAAGCTCCATGACATTGGTCTGGGTAATGACCCCAAAAGCACAAAAACAAATTCAAAAATAGACAAATGGGATTTACATCAAAATAAAACGTTTCTGCACAGCAAAGGAGTTAATATCCAAAAATACATAAGAAACTCAAACAACTCAATAACAAGAAAACAAATAACCCAATTTAAAAATGGGCAAGGATGTGAATAGAAAATTTTCAAAAGAAGACATACAAATGGCCAACAGGTACATGAAAGAATGCTCAATACCACTATCACCAGGGAAATGCAAATCAAAACCACAATAAGATAACACCTCATACCTGTTAAAATACCTATTATCAAAAAGACAAAACATAGCAAGCGTTGGTGAGGATGTGGAGGAAAGGGAACCCTGGTACACTACTGCAGGGAATGTAAATTAGTACAGCCATTATGGAAAACAGTATGGAAGTTCCTCAAAAAATAAAAAATAAACTACCATATGATCCAGCAATCCCACTCTGAGTATATACCCAAAAGAACTGAAACCATTATATCAAAGAAATTTCTGCACTTTTACGTTCAACCCAGCACTATTCACAATAGCCAAGGTATGGAATCAACCTAAGTGTCCATCAATGAATGAATGGATAAAGAAAATGTGGTACGATGAAATACTATTCAGCCTTCAAAAAGAAGGAAATCCTGACATTTGTGACAATACGGATGAACCTGAAGAACAGTATGCTAAATGAGGTAAGCCAGGCACAGAAAGACAAATGTTACATGGTCTCATTTATTTGTGGAATCTAAAAAAGTTGAATTTATACAAGCAGAGAGTAGAATGGTGGTTGCCAGGAGTTGGCGTGGGTGGGGGGAGATGTTGGTCAAAGACACAAAGTTTCTCTTAGACAAAACGAATAAGTTTGGGCAATCTACTGTACAGCATGATGACTACAGTTAATAATTATGTACTGCATACTTGAAAATTGCCAAGAGAGTAGATCTTAAATGCTTGCCCCCTAAATTAAGTATGTGATCTCCTCCCCTAAAATAAGTATGTGAAGTGATGAATATGTTAATTATTTGATTTAGCCATTTCATAATATATACATATATCAAAATATCACCTTATATACCATAAATACATACAACTTTTATTTGTTAACACCACCTTAATAAAATAAAACAAGCATTTAATAAAATCCAAGCAATGAGTTGGTGAATTGGAGAAGTTTCTACAGTATGATGGAAAATACCAAGATATTTTCCACAATATCTTGGTGGAAAAGAGATCCTTTCCCAGAACCTCTTAATCATAGCAATAGGTTAAGCTGATCTTGGATAATAATAATTACTGTTTATTTACTGCACACTATATCCTAGGTACTTTATACACATTTATGTCAGTCAATCCTCATGAAAGCCCTGTGAAACATCATCTCCCTGTTGCAGATGGAGAAACTGAGATCCCTGGAAATCAGGTGACTCAACTAAGATTATATAGGTAAAGGGAATAGCTGGTATTTGAGTTTACCTAGTCTGGGCTCCATTGGTTGCATACTTGCCACTCAGTGTCCCTGAATAACTAATATAATGGTGTTATTGGCAAAGAGAACAGAATTGCTAAAGCTTTGCTGAGAAATTTCCTCAATAGTAAGTTTAAATATATATATGTGTGTTAGATGACTCTGGCACTCTTCTCCATAGAAGCAGAATGGTGACTTAGATAATCCCATGGTCCTTCCAGGTCTTCTAAGTTTAAGATTCTGTACCACACACATATACACCATGGAATACTATGCAGCCATAAAAAAGGATGAGTTTGTGTCCTTTGTAGGGACATGGATGCAGCTAGAAACCATCATTCTCAGCAAACTATCGCAAGAACAGAAAACCAAACACCGCATGTTCTCACTCATAGGTGGGAACTGAACAATGAGATCACTTGGACTCAGGAAGGGGAACATCACACACCGGGGCCTATTATGGGGAGGGGGGAGGGGGGAGGGATTGCATTCTGAGTTTTACCTGATGTAAATGACGAGTTGATGGGCGCTGACGAGTTAATGGGTGCAGCACACCAACATGGCACAAGTATACATATGTAACAAACCTGCACGTTATGCACATGTACCCTAGAACTTTAAGTGTAATTAAAAAAAAAAGATTCTGTACCACAAAAACTATGTTCATTATTACCTAATGTATGGGTTAGACTGTTGAACATTCCTTTGACCGTCTTCCTCGAAACTAAAGGTTTTGGGGGCAACTCCTATCTTTTCCATGATTAGAAAGGGCTTTCATTGCAATTTTCAGGGCTCTCCCCACTTCAGACTGCACCCTCTCCTCACATTTGAAAGAACATTTTGTCCAGGAGAAACCCACCACAAATTGTGTCAAACTTAAAACACAACAAACAATTTATCTTCAGAAGGTTGTCATAATTTTCCTGATTATATTTGCTAATTATCGACGCTCTCCCGGTTTACACAAGAGATTTGTCCATCTGCTTTCCCAGTTTGAACATGAAATAAATTTGTGAAGGCAAGTTTGTGACAACAGCTTCACTTCTCCCAGGCAACAAATTATGATGCTACACACTCAATTATTATATTACTGCAGAATCTGCTCAGAAGGAAAGAGATAGCTAATCCCAGCACAAACTAGCTGAAAGACCAGCAAATGGCAAGATCATAAAATAACAGTAACAGCTAACACTTACTGAGCACTCACTGTGTGCCAGATACCACTCTAAGCACTCTATGTATTAACTCTTTTTATCCCACCAAGTTAATTATTTCCAGTACGCCTCACTGTCACTCTAGAAAAGTTATCTATTCGCAAACAGTAAAGATAAACTTGACCAGCTTGACTCTAGCACCACAAATTATATTCTCCTAAGCTCAGTTTCCCTGACTTATTGTGCTTCCTGATATCCATACAGTTAACGGATTATATACAAGGGCAGAATCTAAGAGATAAATACATTGGGTCTAAGCAATCTATCTCCAGAGTCCATTCTTCTAACTCCTACACTATATTGTACAAGTGAGGAAACTAGAAACCAAGTAGATGGAGTGAATTCACTAACGTTACAGTTGTTAGAACACAGAATCACAGCATCTCAAGAATAATATAAAACAAAAATATTAAACACAGGTATTCAAGCATTGCATGAGAATATTTCTCAATATTTTCAAAAGAAAAACCAAAACGAACATCTTGTACCAAGTCTCTTTACATTACATGTCATGCCAAGATCATCAAGAAAATCAGGTAAGTGTAACTGGATCCTAATCTTTGAATTTAATTTGAGGACTAGACACAAACCATATTTATTTCATAGCGTTTTACTTATCATTTGTGAATAAAATGACAAAGCCCAAGATTTAAAATTATTACCTTCTGTTAGTTACTAAGGTGAAACATATGGAAAGTAGTAAACTTCAAGAGAAGCATTTAGTCAAACACATACTTAGCCAAACACATCCCACATGTCCCATGTAGGAACCGACACTTTTAAAAACCATGTCCCTGTTATTTTCAAATGCATGTCACTGTAATTACCACTTACCAGAATTCCTCTTCCTTAGTATCAGAAAGAAAGGTTTACAAGCATTAAAGTCTAGTGAAAAGCTGAGGATTTTGCCCACTTCCCCCCTGGATTAGAGGTACTGGTTAACAAAATCATGCTGAGAAATCCTGTCTCCTCTTCTTCTCCCCTACCTCAGTAACTTCCCCACAGGTCTTAAATTCCCTCTTGAAGCAGTATCAATAATTTAGACATTGCAGTTTGCAAGTGCCCCCAGAATCTAAGTAAATGAACTCAAGGAGTGAAACTCTACCTATAAATTATTAAATTGAAAGCTCTCAAACTCAATGAATTAGAATAACCTGAGTATTTATTAAAATGCATCCCTTCAGAGATTCTAATTTAGTGGGTTTGCAATAGGGCCAAGGAACCTACATGTTAAACGAGTATTCCAGGTGATTCTGGTGCTGAGAGTTGATTTAAAGGCCACGAGCAACACAGCTCTATTCAATATCATAGGCACACAAGGGATGAGTGTCCATCAAAGGGAGGGAAGTATAACAGTACAAAAGCATCTGGGACAAGATGGTAGTCTGCATGCACTGGGCTAAGAAGAGGTAAGCCAAGGTTGGGAGGCATGGAACTATGAAACTGCTGGCATTTGGATGTGGATGACTACCTAAGATTAACTCTGCCTACCCAAAAAGTCTGTTTAGCTCCTTATACCCAGCTTACAAAATCACAACACAGATATTAAAATCAAGCCTGGATATGAAGTGGTACAGAATAGAGGTACAGAATAGAGGGAAAGGTAGTCGTGGAAGGAGCCTAGTTAAGTAAGGGACATTGGACTCTAAAATATATCTAAAGACAAGAGCATAAGTGATATTTTTGAAAATCACCAATTTTTTCAAAGTTTCAAATTTAAGGCATCATCTTCAGCCAGAGGAAAATCTTCTCCTGATTTGTCCAAGTCATGAGGAAATAAGAAAATGCTCCTTTTAAATATCTTACCTTCTACGTTGCCGGATCCCTGATAAAATCAGTAGTGTAATTGCAACTATGACGATGCAAAATATCACACCAAATATAATAATCCAGATGGGCACAGATGGGTCCATGGGTGGTGCAAGTGTGGAAGGGATTTTCAAAAATTCCAGAGTTTGGTCATTTAGAAAGAAAGCACCGTTGATCCGGTTCTTGTTCATTCTAAAATGCAATGATAATTAAAAATAAACAAAATAAGACAGAAAAAAAAACTATTAAGACAAAGTACAAACCTGTTTCTCCATGATTATAAACATCTCTATAAACAAAGCATCCACTTGGCAGGAGACTTCAAGTTGACTGGAAAGTTTGCTGAGGGCAATCATGCCACCGTTTCTCTTAAGTTACAACGCTAGCTGCCAGAGGGATGCCCATGTATCCACTGCTGCCCCCATTGTTGTGAATGTCCCGAAGTCCTGACCTTTGAGCTCTGTCCACCATGTTTTACTTCCTGAGAGGTAGTAAGGTAGGAGGAGGGATTCGTCTCTGGAGGTAGGGCTCTGACCCTGGACCAAATTGAGGACGAACTAAAACAGAGCTGGGGGGTGGGGGGAAGCAGCTTTCCATCAGACACGCCCACCAGTGTGCCATGTCAGTTTACCATTGCCATGGCAACACCTGGGAGTTACCACCCCTTTCCATGGCAATGACGTGATGACCCCAAAGTTATTACCCTTCCCTATAAATTTCTGCATAAACTGCTCCTTAATCTACATGTAATTAAAAGTGGGTATAAATATGACTGCAAAATTGCCCTGAGCTGCCAGTCTCTGCCTACAGGGTAGTCCTGCTCTGCAGCAGTCACAGAGCAGTAACATCACCGGAGCTGTAATACTGCCTCTTCAGTAAAGTTGTTTTCTTCTACTTCTGGCTCTCTCTTGGATTCTTTCCTGGGCAAAGCCCCGAATCCTCATGGGCTAAGCCCCAATTTGGGTTTCACCTGTCCTGTGTGAGTAGCATCTAGATTAGAATGACAAAACTCTATTTAAGGTGGCTTACATAAATATCACAGCCCCCAAAAGTAAAATTACATGTAAAATATGGGTGATGAATAGGAGAAGTAAAGAAAACCAGAAGCTAAAAAGAAACCATGAACCAGGAGTGGCTTCAAATTCATCAACTTGATCTTGATCTTTTTTTTCATTAATTCAACAAGCATTTGCCAAAAACTTACTAAATATCAAATACTAAGCTAGATGCTGGAGATACAATGTGAAATTGAAATATCAAGGAGCTTACGGTCTAGAAGGGTGACAGATTAGTAGATCCACAACCATGGTGCAGTGCAAAATGTTCTGTGAAAGAGGCAAATACGGGCACAGTGTGAGCAGAGGGAAGGGCCAAGTACACCACTGTGAGAAGTCACACAGTGACTGCTTTGCTGTGGAGGCCATTTTTTAGCTCGTTTTGAGGGACAAGGAGGAGTTTATAGACCAAAGTATGTAGTGAGCACAGGAATGGAGACAGGGTAAAGTAAGACTTGTTCAGCAAACTGCAAGTAGTTCCACAGGACTAAAGACAAGTAATGATTTAGGAGTTCAAAAGCTTGGAAAATTGTTACTTTTCCTAGGAAATATCTGCATTTTTAGTGGTGGTGGCAGTTAAGGAGAGGTTGGTAGCAAAGACTTATTTAATTGAAACCAAATAAGTGAATTTCTAACTGTAAACTGGAGAGTCCTTGGAGATATTTTATGACCTTTATTGAATTTATATTACACAAGCTGCCTTTGTCTACCTCTAGAGCAGCCTTGGAAAACAGAAATATAATGTGAGCTTCATGTGACTTAAAAGTTTCTAGTAGCTGCACTAAAATAAACAGATGAAACTAATTTTAATAATGTATTTTTTGTCCAATATATCCAAGAAAATATAATTTCAACATGTAATCAGTATCAAGTTGACTTTGCATTTTGTTTGTTTGTTTGTTTTTTGAGACAGGAACACTCATGGCTCTTTGCAGCCTCAAACTCCTGGGCTCAAGCAATCCTCCTGCATCAACCTCCCGAGTAGCTAGGACTACAGGTGTGTGCCATCACACCTGGCTGTGTGTGTGTGTGTGTGTGTGTGTGTATGTGTGTAGACAGGGTCTCGCTATATTGCTCAGGCTGGGGCTCCACATTTTATTTTGTACAATGTCTTTGACATTTGGTTTATGTTTTACACTGTGAGCACACCTAACTTTGGATTAGTCACATTTCAGGTGCTTAATAACCACATTTGGCTGGTGGCTACGGTACTGGACAGCTCAAGTCTACAGCCTGATAGTATGGCTTGAGAATCTCTGCAGGCCAGCACCAGGCTATCAGGAAAGACCTCCTTTAGTAAATAAATATCTCTGCTGAGGCATGATTACTCATGGATGCGACAGTGAACTCTAGCCAGACAATCTACAACAAGGGATTTTTATCCAACAATGGAATATTTTATTTTGTCATAAACTAATATTGATCATCTGAGAGCACAAACTTTTCCACAAAATAATGAAACCCACTGCTAAGATATAACTCAGAGAAAAATGAAAAGTTGCTCTGCATTCTCATTCTAACTTCCTAGTCGGTTAACCCTTTGTTACTTGCTTACTCTAGGCTTGGAATGTATTCTATCACCTCACAGACCGACTGGAAGTTCTAGCTCAGGTACATATTAAATCTGCTACACCACTGGAATCACCAATTGGCATCAAGCATCATGCATATCTTTCAGCCAAGAGTGGTGTTGAATTAAGCCAGGCCCTCACAAAAGTACTAAAACAGACATCTTGGAATTAGTTGGTCACTTCTTTACCTCATACCATGAATACTCTGTATTGGTAAAAAGTCCAGTACTCTGTTTTGCCCATTTCAACTATTTTACTTGAAATGAGAATTCTGTAATTCTCATTCTGTTGGCTATTCCCACTTCCTAAATAGTTTATCCTGCTAGGACCTTTGAAATAGACATTTTGTGAACAAATTCATGTACTTCCTGGACCTTTACCCCATGCACTTTGTGTAAAGGAATGACCAACCAATTCTGAGATGTCTGTTTTAGTTCTTTGTGTACTCTGGAAAACAGGAAAAATCACTGGATGTGGTGGCAGCATGCCTAGGTTCACTCTTTCTCTTTCTAGCATGGTGGCCTTCACAAATAAATTAATCTCCCTGAGCCTCAGTTTCTTCATTTATAAAGGAAAGATAATAATAATTACTCAAAAATTATTGGTGTTGGTTGGGTGCAGTGGCTCATGCCTGTAATCCCAGCACTTTGGGAGTCTGAGACAGGAGGATTGCCTGAGGCCAGTTCAAGGGCAGCCTGGACAACATAGCGAAACCTTGTCTCTACAAAAAAAAAAAAAAAATTTAAAATTAGCGAGGCATAGTGGCACATTCCCCTAGTCCCAGCTACTCAGGAGGCTGAGACAAGAGGATCACTTGAACCCCAGGAGTTCAAGGCTGCGTGAGCTACTCTCATGCTACTGCACTCTAGCCTGGGCAACAAAGCCAGACTCTGTCTCTTAAAAAGAAAACAAAAAAATTGTTGGTGCCATTATTAAATGCCACAGATGCATAAGAACATTCCTTGTGAACCAAAAAGTGGTATGCAAATATTAGGTGGAACTAGTATTATTTTGCCCAATCACTTAGATTCTGCAGCCTTGAAATTCCTATTATTTGCTATCTAAACACCATCTCCTTTTTTCACTCTATCCTTCCTTTGTAGTATAGTTTCCTTTATTTTCATCCAATCCTGATGTGCCCTACTAATTCCCTAACATAAATTCTCATTCTGTTGGCTATCCCCACTTCCTAAACAGATTCTCTTGCTAGGACCTTTGAAACAGACATTTTGTTGTGAACATATTCATGTATTAATACTTTCTGGACCTTCACCCTAAGCACTCACTCTTCTTTCTCCTATCAACTGAAGGCCTGGTTTAACCCAGTGCCTTCATTTTCCTTGTAGCCCTCACAGATCACAAGACATGAATAAAATCCTTTTTCACATGAAGTATGATATTTTTAATTCTTACTCCCTAAGTGGTGAGAGTCTTAACAGTATTTTTAGCGGCAAAAGTGAAGAAGCAATTTAGTTCAAAGTTTCTTGTTAGGGCAGATTCAATCATTTCCCATTGGTATAAATCCTCAGTGCCTTTGCTTCAGCAAAAGAAACAGATGATGTTCACAAAAACCTTTGACATTTGATTATATACTCATTATCTTAAGTGTTAACATTTTACAGAGAGCTAATGAGTTATTCCAGTAAGTATTTATCCTTGGTAAAAATAATAATATGTATTTCAGTAACTTGTAAATCTTTTGCGGGGAGAGCTATTTTGTTTTGTTCTAGTTTATTTCCTGAGCTCATTTTTTGAGTAGGCCTTTCCCCAACATCAATCAAATGTGGTATTTGAAGTTTTGACACATACTAAATGCACAGTAATTGAAAGAAATACAAGTTGCATCCTATTAATTCTTGAAAGTCATGAATTCATTTCACTTTTGAGTTTCTTACGATCATAAGGAGGGAAGGAGTAAAACTGTCAGGAAGTAGGCCCGGCACGGTGGCTCAAGCCTGTAATCCCAGCACTTTGGGAAGCCGAGACGGGCGGATCACGAGGTCAGGAGATCGAGACCATCCTGCCTAACCCAGTGAAACCCCATCTCTACTAAAAAATACAAAAAAAAAAACCTAGCCGGGCAAGGTGGCAGGTGCCTGTAGTCCCAGCTACTCGGGAGGCTGAGGCAGGAGAATGGCGTAAACCTGGGAGGCGGAGCTTGCAGTGAGCTGAGATCCGGCCACTGCACTCCAGCCTGGGGGACAGAGCAAGACTCCATCTTAAAAAAAAAAAAAAAAAAAAAAAAAAAAAAACTGTCGGGAAGTCGGGAAAAATAGTAAAATACTTGAAATGGGCAAAACAGAGTACTGGACTTTTTCCTGATTGTCCTGCTGAGAGCACTGTTCTAGGCAATTTCCATCTCTTATGGTCTTTGAGCTATTTTGCAAATCCATAAGTTCTTGAAAACTAACATAATATAAATGATTCTTGTCCATAGAAAATCAAATGAACTGTGTCTAGTGGAACATAATTGGTTACTGCCTGAAAAATAGACTGATGCATCTTTCTGTAGATGCATTTTACCATTCCTCACTTTCTATGTATGGGTGATTCCTCGAAGTCTCCTTGAAAAAGGTTTTAACATCTTACTAGTGCCCTCATTAACTAATGACATAATAAAATTTTTGATAGTAATAATGTTTAGTTTGCATGAGAGTCATGATTTTACCTTTTTAAAAAAAATTATCTTTTTAAAGTAAAGACTATATATTGACTGAAAAAGGTAAGCCATTGGGTCCCTAACTTCTGCTTACTCATTGCTGGTGGTACCACCACCCCCTCCAGCTGTGACAATAAAAATGTCTCCAGACATTGCCAAATGTCTCCAGATAGTGCCAAATGTCTCCTTGAAGGCAAAATTGCCCCTGGATGAGAACTACTGATCTATACTCATCTTTAACAGAAACTAACAAAATGAAATCTTTTACATTTTAATAAATAATTCATGTGTGAAACAGACAAAACTCTACAATATCTATTTTTAAAACCAGTTGAATTAATCAGCAAGTTGATCGACCAATAGAAGGCATATTTAAGGGTGATTACCTTATGGCTGTTTGCACCTCAACAGCAGGAAGGGTGTGATTTTTTGAAGGGTCTGTAACCACAAACCAGAATGATACCCTTTGGGTTACATTGCAAAGTAGGACATGGGAAATTCTGCAGACAGTGGAAAGAAAAAATATATTAGAAGAATATCATAACAAACGGTATTAAACCATTCACTCTGATGCTATTATTATCTTAAGAAACATTTTAGCTATGTTTAAAAAGTCATTTCTACCATTATGAAGAATGATCTCAGTAAGAAGAAAATTATAAAGGAAATTCCCATTGTTTCAAAATCCTATACTTGGGGATCATTCCTTATAGGGAATAATAGGGAATCTGCCAAAAAATAATAACAGTCAGTGGAGAGTATTGGGGATCTCATTCTCCATCACCGGTTGGTGTCAGCCCCTGTTTCCCCAATGCTTGGCCCTCTCTGAATCATAGAAACCTTTGGTATTTTCTCATTAAACTCTTTTTAGTACCCTGCCCATTCAGTCTTTCACCTCTCGGACCCAGAGAGGATCTGCTGCCCCCTTATGAATCAATACTTGCTCTGTCTGCATCTACTGTCTCTCTTCCACCCCAGCATCGGGGCCAAGACAAAAGACACCTTCTGTGTGTACTTTTGAAGAAAAAGTTCTCAAAAACAGTTTCTTTTACATTGCCTTGAACGAACCTCCAAACTTAAGCACTATAATCAATTCACCAGCAGTCTTCGAACTCTTTGTTTGGCAGTTACACACTTTTCAACTGCAAATTGGAAATGTGACTCACTCTCCTCTGTATTACCATTAAAAGTGAAAAGGGGGAAATGACAGTGTTCAGAGAGAGACAATCTGTACATGGATGTACTCAGGCTAGAAATTATAGGAAAGTCCACATAAAATCAACATTGCCAGTGCTAAAACAAAACCTGATGGCTTTCCCAGTTTACTTAAGAGCAAAATTGCAAAAAGCAACATTTACATCCATCCTAGAAGAATCTGATATGAGTAAAGGATTTGTTTAGAGCATCCATGTGTATTGTGATCATTTTCACACTGATCAAAGAGAGCACCCTTCTGTCAACAGGTATCTCTGGTTTTCAGGACCTGGCAGAAATTCTTCTGTGTTCTGCCTTTAAAGGTCAGGTACAAAAGTAGAGGTAGCTGCCAGGCCCCTTTGCCCAGAGCTAAGTGTCTGGGACACTTAGTGAGTGGGAAGGATTGAGGCTTGAACCTCCTTGGTCGGCCAGACAGCATGGGGCACCACCCGCCCGTTCTGCAGCTGCGCGCCGCAAAGCTCTGGCCTGGCCGTGGCCTCCTGCCCCATGCGACACTTGCTGGCCAGACCATACCCAGCACACGGCGCCTCGTGCACTTTCCGACATTTTGAGGCCAAGGGTCGCTGGTCACTGAGCACTGACATTTGATCTCAGACCCTGACCGCAGATTCCGGAAACTTCTGGCACCCCAGTGTCTACTGAAAGGCCCCACCCACTGCCCTGCTCTCATGGGCAGCTACCTGAGCCGCTTCCTGGGCTGGCTCTGGGCCAGAAAGCCGCGCCCTTCCTCAGCCCCCACGACCAGGAGAACTGCAAGGTCACCTACTTCCAAGGGAAGCAGTGGGTCCGCACCCGGCCCCTCCCCACCGCTCCTCCCAGCTGGGACTACCCCCGCATCCATCCGCATCTGGAGAGAGATGGTCCCCGCCCCCATCCACCTCCGGAGATGGTCCCCCAGGCCTGGAGGTGCTTTCCCAACAGGTCGCCGCTGCTGAGCAACATCAGGCCTGGTTTCTCCGAGGCTCGCATGGCTTACGTGAAGCGGTGGCTTTGGACCGCCCACCACTCCCCCAGCCTGTCCACAGCCTGGTGACTGTGAACATCACCCCGCTGGAGCGCAGAGGGAGCCCGACGCCCAGGCCATCTGCCTTCAAGCCTGTGATGAGAAACGGAGTGGCCCATTCCTTGGTGCCCAGGTCTAGGCCGCTGAGCAGAGGCCCCCACTCCCAGGCAGCGTTGTCTCAATCCTCCCTGGCGGCCGCCTGCCATGCTGCAGGATGTGCGGCTGCCAGGTGCCCGGTCGCCGAGTCACCGCAGGAGCGCTGGGCCTGCGGGCAGCACTGCCCTGACGCCTCAGGCTTGCCTGCGCCTGGAAGGAGGTTCGCCAGGGCGGCCATGAGCCTCTGAGCACACCCAGCCTGCTGCCCAGCTCCAAGAGTCAGGCCCCTGCCACCACCTCCTGAGCCTCCAGCCCTCAGCGCCTTCACCCTACTGACTGTGGTTCCACCCCCACACCAGCCACTGGCCCCACCAGGGCACTTTCCACCGCTCCAGCTGACCACTCAGCGAGCCCCAGGCCCACCTCTCCTCTCCCTTAAAACCCTTCCCTTTTCCTTGCCCATTCGCCCCTGCCCTCTCCCTGGGGACAGAAGGCATGCTTCTCTCCAGTTTCGCCAGTTTCTGCAATAAAATATTTGTTATTGTTAATAATAGGTGTCTTTATTATAGAGTTTGTCATATGCTTTCTTTCAAAGACGACACCATGGTTTCTCCAGCTTGGCACTATTATTTGGGCCAGATGGTTCTTGTTGGTGGGGGAAGGGGGGCGGGGTACGCTGTCCTGTGCATTCCAGGGCCTTAGCAACATGCCTGGCCTCTCACCTCTAGGTGCCAGCAGCACACTCACAGTCCTGACTATCAACAGTGGCTCCAGGCGTTGCCAAATACTCCCTGGGAGGATAGAGAGGTCAGAAGTCATACTGGTGGAGAACCACTGAGGATCAGTGACCTCTAGTGGCAGAAACAGGCAAGCCTAGTCCCCCAAAATGTGCGGTTTTGTAATACATATCAAAGACGCAGGGACAAACCAAATGAAGTGGCGCATGCTGGACAGAAAACATTTTCACCAGTTTTCTAGAATGCTTGGGGTGTGAATGATTCCTGTGGTCTGGTCTTACCAGCAATCAGGAAATGCAAAATTGTTACAAATGAGCTACTATTTTAAACTTTTCAAACTGGCAACAATTTAAAAGTTAAATAATACCAAGGGCTGGTAAAGACGCATGGAATTGGAATCCCAGGTGACGCTGTAGAAGCAAGGAGTCCAGCCACTCTGGAATGGCATTTGGAAGTGATTCCTAGATCAGAAAATGCAGCTACCAGAAACCCTGTGGCACACACACACAGACACTGGTGAGGATGTTCTTTGCCGCACTCGTCATCATAGCAGAGAATTGAAACAACCCAAATGTTCATCAGTACGGGAATAAAGTAAATATAGTATATGCTGTCGAGGGAATACTGTTCCACAGATTAAAGGAAAGAAATAGCCCAGGGTTTCTCAACATCAGCACGATCATGCCAGATAATTTTATGTTGTGAGGATACTCTGCTTTCCAGGTTGTTTAGCAGCAAATCTGAGCTCTGTCTACCAGGTATCAGAACTACCTCCAGTAGTGACAATCCAAAATGGCTACAGGTATTCCCAAATATCCCCTGAAGGACAAAATCACCCCCTGGTGGCAACCACTGAGCTAGAGCTACATATTTTTTTAAATAAAAGAATAAATCTCAGCCTTGCACGGTGGCTCAGGCCTGTAATCCCAGCACTTTGGGAGGCTGAGGGGGCGGATCACGAGGTCAGGAGTTTGAGACCAGTCTGGCCAGCATGGTGAAACCCCATCTCTACGAAAAATGCAAAAATTAGCTAGGCATGGTGACGCACACCTGTAATCCCAGCTACTCAGGAGGCTAAGGCAAGAGCATCGCTTGAACCCAGGAGGTGGAGGTTGCAATGAGCTGAGACCGTGCCACTGCACTGGAGCCGGGGCAACAGAACAAGACTCCATCTCAAAAAAAAAAAAGAATAAATTTCAAAAATACACCATCAAGTGAAAAAGATAAGAGGTAAAATATTATGCATAGTACATAACATTTATATAAATTAAATACCAAATAGAATTTCAGGCATAAAAGGTTGAAATCAGGTAAAGAGTCATTTGGTTACTTTGTCTGTATTATTCTTTCCATATGAAGCCTCTTTAAATATTGTTCAAACATGAATTTCATGGTATTCCCCATTAGAGAGCCATAGAATACAGCTGTAAACAAAGTCCTTTATCTTATGGAGCTTGCTAAGGAGGTGGAGACAAAAGATAAACAAATAAATAAATGCATACACTGTGGAGGTGTGGAGTAAGTACTATAAATTAAAAAAAAAGGGAGGGCGTACAACTCCATCAACACAACTATGGCCCCAAATACTTTCCTCTGTCCCCATCACTATGGAACTATACCATGAATTTAAGTTCTTTAAATTTATTCAAGTTTCCAATGGGTGGCAACTCATACTTTAATACATTACCCTCAGCAAATAAAATGAAAATATTTTATCTACTTAGAAATGAAGATTTCCAAAAGATTAACATTTTTGCTGAAAATATTAAACCTTACATTTTCAATGGAGACAGTTATTGTTAGACAGAAAAAGTTCCTGGACTGAAACTCTAAAAACAAAGCTTTTATTTTGAAATTTACTACCTGCCAAATGGTGGTCTTGAAACAATCATTTCACTGTCTATGAGTTACTAGGAAAGGCTTAAGTTCTTAGTGTGTCGACGGGGGTGTGCTGTTGGCATTTTGGGTGGGAATGTTATGGGGAACTGTCTTGAGCCATGTGCCACACTGATTATCTCTCTTCCCCACCCTTTAAATGCCACAGCACTCTACAGTCATAGATATAACCCCCAAACAGATCCCATTTCCTTATACTCCATGGGTGGCGGGGCGGGGAGGGTCAGTACCAAGTAAGAAACACTTCTAAATCTCTTCAAAAGTTTCAAGGTCATGAAAACAAAGAAAGACAGAGAAAGTGTCACAGAGTGGATCAAACTAAGGAGAAAAAGATTCTGAAATAGAAAAAGGACATTAGTTGAAAAATTGAACCAACGTGAATTTCTTTGTTGGGATAAATCTACCGTGGCTATTTAACATGGTATCATCAGGGAAATGGGGTTAGAGCAGGGTTTCTCAACCCAAGCACTATTAACATTTTAGCCTGGATAATTCTAGGTTGTCAGGGACTGTCTATGGTTTTGTATGATATATAGCAGCATCCCTAGCCTCTATATACTAGATGCCAGTAGCATATCCAATTGTGAAAACCAAAATGTCTCCAGAAATTGCCAGATATCCTTTGGAGCAATTGGGGGGAATCCCCCCACCAAGTGTTGAGAACCACTGGTACATAGGGCCTCTCTGTATTAACTTTGTAACTATTTGTAAATCTTTTTTTAAAATTAAATACACAGATATATACATATATATAAGAGCAAAGCAGTTATTTTAAAAGTTGCCTGGGCACAGTAAAAGTATCTACAAGAAAAATTAAAACTAGGCAACGTTTTAATGCTCTTGACTAGCTTCACTGGTAAGGAGATAACAGATTTAAAAATTTTTTTTGAAATTAAGAAAGCTGTATTCAAATGCAAGATACTGGTACCCACCAGCAAAAGGATGGTATTAATAGTTACGTGAAATTTTAAAAAGTTCTTTCTGTTATACATTCAGATGTAAAATTATTCATTATGATTACTTCCCTCGTACTAGTGTCTTAAGCGTCATTTCTCTAAGATTGATATAAAGAGAAAAGGTAAATAGTTTTGGCTGTTTGTAGTCTTCTTCAACAGGAGAATGTTGTGTCCTTCGTACATGATGGTTCTGCCCAAATATGTAACTCCTCTTAGGATTCTAAGCAAACAAAAAGGTAACCTAATGTTCAACAAATGTCACCAACAGATATATAACTCTACAGATGTGTTTAGATTTTGTTCACATACAGGCAGTTGAACTAGGAATTAATAAGCCCACTTCCCACAGTAGCAATGTTGTGGGAAGGGGACCAGGGGAAAGCCTAGCCCTGCTCTGAAGGCAGCAAAGGCTGTATATGAAGATGGAGACACACTCTGGGCTGGCGCTTCCTACTTGCTCGGATGATGCTTTCAGAAACTAACTGATGTCTTGGCCTCCCCAAGAGTAAGAAACCGAGGTCCAACAAAAGCTAACACCCAAGCAACAGGGAACTGCTTCTACTCTGGCCATTGTGTGCCAAGTCCACCATGGGAACATCCTCCTGTGGGACTGAGGTGAAAAAGAGAAAGAAATTGGGGGGATGGGGGGCACGGTTTTCTTGTGTCTACTGCACCTCAATAGACAGGCCGCTGGTTTAAGAGCCAGGATGTTAAACATGCTTCATTCACTCACAACTATTTACTAAGAGCTAACCTTGATTCGCCAATATGGTTAGGGATATGGTTAGGAAAAGAGTTCCTACTACAGCGGCATTTAGATTCCGTGCCCCATCCCATGCAGGAATTTAGTGATGCTAAGACTTCTGAAAACCAAGACCGGAGTCTTGAGCCCACCAGAGTATTAAATACCAAAGTGGAAGCCAGTAACCCCCACGGTGGCAGAATTTGCACATAGTTCCATGCCGTGTGTGAGAACAGACCCAGGACATGGGGAGGACAAAGAACTTCTAGATTTCACATGGCTTGTCTGCATTCTTTGTCAGGAGGGTCTCTAATCTCTGCCCTGATTTGAGCTTCATGATCTCCAAGCAAAGAGCACCTGTTTTAATTTGATCAGTTGCAGGGTCACTAGGGAGACTATCAAATATTTTGTCCATTTACAGCAGATTTCTCTGTGCCCTCGGACATGAGGACATGAGGCCCAAGTCTGTCCTGTGCTGTAAGCCCCTGCATTCCTGAAGCTTGGCCCACATGGACCATTCAGTAAGCGATTGGGGAGAAAAACGGATGGATGACAAAAGGTTAACATCTCAGTGCTTCTGACATCATTCCTAGAGAGACAAACTGAGGAAATAAATTGGTCCAGGGCTGTAATAACAGAAAAGAGAGGCAGGGAAGGAAGGAGGTTACTTTCCCAAAACTTTGTCTACTCACCTACAAATACTCAGACAACAAAATAGCACACAGAACTCTCTGGTAAAAGAAGAATCCTGAATATACTGTAGGTGGAAGTAGCCAAGAAGAACTGTAAATGTGAGGGCAGAAAGTTGGTGCTAAAAAGGAAGTAACATGAAGAATGACTGCACATGGTTCTGTAATTTATGTATTAAGGAACCAAAGGACACAAATTTCTTCCAATTATAGATTATGTGCAACTAATGTGACTTCTCCATGGCCTTTCTTCCAAATGTGACTACATTGAATGTCCTCCAAGATTTGTACCGAATGAAAAGTTGATCGACCAACAAGCATTTCTTGAGCTAAACATGTCTTTTTAAAGCATGTTTTGATGTCATAAATAAACTGAAATGCCATTAGCACAACACAATAAAAATCCTACATTTTCAAGATTTTAAATATGAATGAGTCCAATGGAATTATTTTTTGTTGTTGTTAGAGCAACTCAGTGAAACAAAATTCCAATTTATTGTTCATCATATTGTTTCACACATACATCAAAGAGGCCAAAAAAATAAACAGCAACTTCACAGACAAAAAAAAAAAAAAAAGGCAGGGAGGGGAGTGAGAAACCTTTTACCTTTGGCCTTTTTAACCATCTCATACAAACTTATAGTACCACTAAGTTCATACATAAAAAAAGATACTGGAACACTCGGAATAAGATTTGTTGTTGTTGTTTTGCTTTTCTTCAATGTTTGTTTTTATTTTGAACCGTATCATGAACATGGTCACACCACAAGTAAAGTCAGAAGTAAGACGGAGAAAGCTCTGACGGCTGGTTTGATCATTTGAGAGCATTAAAAATGGCTGACCCCTAACAATATGTACAAAAATATACAATGAAAATGAAAAGTATTGTCAGGCGCAGTGGCTCATGCCTGTAATCCCAGGACTCTCGAGGCTGAGGCAGGCAGATCACCTGAGGTCAGGAGTTCGAGACAGCCTGGCCAACATGGTGAAACCCCGTCTCTACTAAAAATACAAAAATTAGCCAGGCGTTGTGGCAGGCGCCTGTAATCCTTGCTACTTGGGAGGCTGAGGCGGGAGAATTGCTTTAACCGAGGAGGTGGAGGTTGCAGTGAGCCAAGATAGCGCCACTGCACTCCACCCTGGGTGACAGAGTGAGACTGCATCTCAAAATGAATAAATAAATAAATAAACAGTGTAAATAAAAAATAGGAACAAATTTTTATCTTGAAGTACTTTTAAGGAAAAAAGCTGGGCTTTGGAAGTTTGGGTTCTTTTTTTGCCTCCCCTGTTGCAAATTCTTGTGGTTTGGGTTGGGTGCTGAAGAATGCTTGTCACCTGAAGGTGGCGTTGCCCGGCAGGCCTCTCTACTTAAAGATGACTTCACTTAGATTCTGAGACAGGGTGAATGGATGACGGTGGCCTTTTCTCTTTTTCTTTTTTTTTTTTTTAACTTTTCCTTTTTTGCAGTCTAGTCATCTTCATCAGTCTTCTGCTTCTTGGTATCAACGTTGTCATCCTCAGCATCTTCAACTGCCCATTTTCCCATAGCAGCCTCAGCTGCCTCATCTTCATCTTCATCCTGTTCCTCACCATCACCTTCTTCCTCCTCCTTTTCCTCCCCATATTCTTCCTATCCTTCTACCTCACTGTCAGCCTCCTGCTTCCCATTTTCCTCATTAGCGTTCCCATTACCGGGACCATCTCTTCCCTCCTCTGCCTCCTCCACAACTTCTTTCTTCTCTTTTAAGATCTTGGTGATGATCTTGGAGCTGGTGTCCACAGTTGCATCTAATATGGTGGGGCACACCAGTGACCAATGCAGTGGACTAAAAAGAAACCGAGTTTGGGGACTGGCAATAATGCAGAGTCCGAGAAGCGCGGGTGTGGCTGCAGCAAGTTGGAAGTCAAACCCAGAAACAATGCAAATATGGCTTTTCAGAGCAGCCAGTGGGCTGGTGGAATTATTTGAATTCACTTTAATAATCATTTTGACCAATTTTTGTTACCAAGAAATTATATTAATTCATACATAAGTGACTTCTTTCAGCAAATCATGAAAAAGAGGTAAAAATATTTACTCTTTTTCCTCAAGTGTGGAAAGCCCTGGTCTGAAGGTTTCTCTAAGAATTGGCTCCACTGCCATTTTTCATCAATGGCGCCAGACAGGGCCAATTGCTTCCAAAGAGTGGTAAGAATCTGGCTCTTGTTTCTGGAAATCAAAAGGACTAAATAGGTGCTGGGCTGCTGTTTTACAAGCACAAGACCGTTAATCCCCTTACCGTGGATACAACAGCACGTTGTTCCTTTTTAGATCACAAGACTTATCCTTGAATAATTAGGCAGAAGGAGAAATCCATTACATGTCCTACACCATTTAACTCAGAAAGAGAAAGCCTTGCCTGAGTTAGACTTTACCTTTCTTGCTAAAAATGATAAATTACCTAAAAGTTGATGTTTGAGTAAACTAGGCATATTAACTTTCCAGTTGACCTGGGAATTAGACTAAACCTTGGATTAGATTATAGCTTCCTTAGAAATTCCTTTCAACATTTTAAAATTCCTGTGAAACTGTTTTAGTAAATCTGGTCTAAATCATATTGTAAACAGTTGAAAACACTTGGTTGCCATCTTCAATCCAAGTTTCAGGAAAACCTCAAGTAACCTCAACTAATGAAACCAGAGCTTTCTCTTAACTTCATTTTTCCATCTATCTCCCATTCTGCTTCTAAAATAAATACAGCAATAGCAAAAAAAAGCATTTAATATCAGAAACTGTGAATGATGATTTGGAAAGAGTTGTATTGTTGCTGTCACATTTGCTCTATCTTTCTACAATGTCTACCAGGGCTAGGTTCTTGGGTGTGGGCCTGGTGCAGTGTGGGACCTGGTCTTAGCCCTCATTCAAATCTTAGTGCCCAGCACATAGCAGGCTTTCAGCAGAGGTCACTTGATCCTGTGGCTCCAGCCACAGCAACATAGTTCCATGGGCTGACCTCGTGGACAGCAGTGAAGGAAGAGGTTGATGTTGCTCACACTGTTCCTTTTGGGCACTCTGTCAGCTCCTTCTCCCTCGCCTCTTGACAGCATCTGGGGCAGATGGTGTGGCTTTCCTGTCACTTCCGGCTACTAAGGCATCCAGGCCAGTCTAACCAAAGCTGCCTTCCTGCCTCTCACCTACAGCTGCTCTCCTTCAAGAAGTTCTGGCCAGAGCAGGGACCTGAGTGGCGGGCTCCCGTCATTTCCTCCGGGCTCCACTCCCTCCCTGCCTGTGTCCCCCTCCCCCATGCTTCATTCTCCTCGCTTAGGGACAGGAAAGCAAGATGATGGGGGCATGAGATAGATAAGGAAAGGCCAAATTCTTCTTCCTGGACCAGGGCCCTTGTGGTTCCCCCTGCTGTGAGGGGTCCTCTGTGGTGGTGGGTGTCCAGATGCTCTCCACTCAGAATGCTCCTGTGGAGCCTTCGGGGGCCCCTCTCGGGACCTCTGCACTGCACCTTCCCCTAACATGGGTGACATGCTCTGACCGACTTCCTCCACCCCATCTCAGCTCTGCCTCCAGGGGTGTACGCCTCCAGCCTCACTCTGCTGCCTTGCCTTGCCCTGTCTCACTTAAGGACATGGGCCCAATAGGCAGTGACTCTATCCTGTTCCCTTCCAAAGCCCCTGCTTGGCCCCAGGAATATATTCAAGTACAGACTGCTCAGAAAACTGCTCTCTTTCTCTCCCCAGTTACAGGCGCTCGAGCCAGCCTTCCACCATGAGACTTCTCCGGCTAAGAGGTAGCCACCAGTTTCTGTTCCAGGGACACTCTCAGTTGCTAGGGACACCATCATATTCTCTAAAACTCCAGCTACTACTACTGTAGTGGCAACTTGAGGGGGTCCTGAGAATGTCTGTAAGTTGGGGAGCATCCCTCCAGAAAATAATATGCCAGTCTCCCTTCTTAAAGACAACTGTATCCTCTATGAGCACTTCTCTACCTGACTTGAGGTAGGCAGGGATGCAAACAAGAATATCACTCCAAACACATCATCACTCGTAAGGAATGGGGACCAACTCATCAGCATGAACTCACTTGTCAACACCCTGGCTGGCTGCACTGGGGAATCTGCACAGGAACCCATTCCCAGCCCTGTTCAAGTCCTAAGGGAGTGGAAATGTCACAGCCCTCTCTGCAAGCCCACACCCTAATCCTCTCCGATCCTCTTAGGGAATCCCTGGCTTCTCTTCCACTGCCTGCCTGCGGTAATGGTAACTGGACCAGATCAGCTCTCCAACAAGACATCACTTCCTTTTTCATAGCCAAGCAAGCTTCTACTGTAAGTATATGCCAATTGTATGTTTCCAAATAGGAAGAGGCATGCTCAGGAGACAATGAGCTTTGTATCATTGGTGGTGATCAAACTTGATATAAGAGATGTTGTAGATATCGCCCTGGGTAAAAGGTGGGATGAAAGTGAGACTATTCATTATTCTGTTAATTACTTGAATATCTTTGTTTTTAATTCATGTGATTTGGTGTATTCTTTGTACTTTACAGTTTTCTGCAATATTAGTGGATAAACAATGGTGGGCAGGGGGAGACAATAAACAGTCAGTTCCCAAAACTTGGATCCTGAAGCTATCCTGGAAAGGAATATTTGCCACACTCCTTCAGTCTGCCCACATTGGCACCAAAAGATTTCTGGAAGGCGGCTTTGAAACTTAACCCATATGCCAAGCTACTGGTGTCTTCCATCCACCTGCCACACTGAAGAGAAGCGGCCTCTCCACAAAGCTATTTTCAATCCAATCTTGCATTATGTGGTGCCCTTTCCCATAGCTCTTCATGTAGGGGTGCAGCTTCCAATATGGCAGTGCATGTGGAATCCAGGCCAGCAGCTGAATTGCATCTTAAACACATCTCGCTTGTCAATTCATCCCCTTGATAGCAGTATCACCAGGACTCATACTGCCTGACTCTTTACAGAAAAATGTGTACTGATCCTCAGTCTAGTTTTGCTGTTTTGATTTTTACAACTGACACTGGCAACAAAAGCTTCTACTTTTGTTGAAGGTGCCACTACTTTCAATGGCAAAAACCACAATTAGTTTTGCACCAACCCAATATATATCCAGTGTACCCAATTCTTTTCTTTTCTTTTTTTTTTTTTTTGAGACAGAGTCTCACTCTGTCACCCAGGCTGGAGTGCAGTGGCACCATCATAGTTCACCACAGCCTCAAACTCCTGGGCTCAAGTGATCTCAGTCTCCCAAGTAGCTGGGACTATAGGTGTGTGCCACCATGCCCGGCTACTTTTGCATTTTTTGTAGAGACGAGGTTTCACCAGGTTGCCCATGTTGCTCAGGCTGGTTTCGAACTCCTGGGCTCAAGTGATCTGCCTGCCTCGGCCTCCCAAAGTTTTGGGATTGGAGGTGTGAGCCACTGCACCCAGCCCCAGTGCCCAGTTGTAAGTCAAACAACCTTTCAAATAAACTAGATCAGATATTCACAGACTCCTACAATGCTCCAGATTCTGAAGGAAGATATTTTAAAGGTAAACTCCCAAAAATCAATCTGAAATGTTATATATTTAAATTAAAATTTTCTAAGAATGGAAACACTTAATTTAACTTAGTCATGTACTAGGTGAAACATGATCATTGAAAGGAACTAACAGTGCCATGAACACAGCAATGTATAAAAACTTGCTTACAAGAAGGGCTAGAAGAAAATATAAAGAGAATATTTAAGGGGTTACCATTGTGAGAAAACCAGTGGCTTTTCTTCTTATTTTTTTCTCTGTTCAATTTTTTGTAATGTAATCACCTTATTTTTATTGAAAAAAGTTATTATAAATAGTTGTGAAAGAATGCTGCAGTTTAATGGCATGAAGTACAATATATATAATTTTAAGATCTATAAAACAGGAGTAGAACTTAGGGCGAGGCTTTGTTTTATTATATACCTTCTTTTCATTTTTTATATCATGTTAATATGTTATTTAAAATACATATATTAAAAATACTCATGTGGGTATACACAAATATGTATGTGTTCATTTTGCTCCCTCAAACTCCACTCTTCTGTTTCATTCTTTATATTCATATCCCATGCATCAGATATTATGGATGTGAGGGAGACCAATTAATAGTAATCATCTATACTGGGCCTTGAATTATTATAGAATGAAGACAAAACATTGTACAGATGGGAGACCAAAATAAAAGGCTAGTTTGGAGGATATGACTTTAATCAGCGGGCAAATTTTCTTCCTAATTTAAAAAAAATCCTGAAATAAATATATTCACCTCCATTGTCTCAAGTAGAGCATAACTGAGGCAGGTATTGTCCTGTACTGGAGTAATACACACAATATTTAACCCCCCAAATAACATGGCACCTACTAAACGCTCCTCAGCTGCAAACCGCAGGTACAGCCTTAGGGTGTATGTACCTGTGCATGCAGGGCCTGGTTCTGTACTTAGCTAGGGAGTTGTACGAGAGATGCCTGCTATCATTTGGGGATGGCTACCTCATAAGGAGAAAGGAATCCATGCCCAGGTTCTCCTTGCAGCTCACCAATCACATAAGTCAATTTACCTCTCAAGGGGAGGAGTGAAGAAGGGAATAGAGACAGACCAGGAATGTTACCCTCACCACAAATAGAGAAAGAAGGAAACATCATAGAGAAGATTCCTCCAGAAGAATAGACAAAAATATAAAATTATTAAAAGTCATATTAAGTGCTTTTAAGAAAATAAACAAGGTACTATGATAAATACCAAGAGTGGAAAGAACTTATACACACTTAGGTTATTTTCAAAATAAGAGTAAAATTCTTTGGTATCTATCTGCAAGAAAAATTATATATACATATATGTATATACACACACACAATAGAATTGTAGAAAGCTTAGGATATATACCTGCAATTTTGAGGGATATTTATCTTCATATTACCTATTAAACAAAGAGCATTGTTGGAACATGATATAAACTATAAGATGAGTTAGATTATAAAAGTTATTTTTAAGTTTGGTAAAAATGTGAATCTCTTCGAAAAATTAGCTTAATATTTTCAAGATCAAGGTTTGAAATAATGCACTATCTCAAATAATACTGTAAATAATCAGTTAAGATTTCTCATTATTTGCTTACTCTGTTGCTTCTCTGTTGGGAACTTTTCTCATGGAGAAAGCTACCATCGCTTTGAAGAGATATTCTTCACTGGTATCCCAGGCATACTGAAAGAGAAGGAAAACAAAGTGTATGGGGGCAAATATGGTCCATTGGTTCTAACTGTACCCACAGTGGTTCTCCCTCCCTCTCGCTCTCTCTACACACACACACACATACACACACACACCCCGCTTTCTCATACATTAGATACTGGAGACCATGATAAATTATATCCCCATAATGTTTGGGGTAGGGTTTCTTGGACATTCTAAGTTTGGTGTATCTGCTGTTGCACTATCTTCCTAAGAACCTGCAGCATCAGTAGCCAGTCAACAAACAGGGCATTTGGACATTTCATCCTGGCCATATATAGTCCATTTTCATTTCCTTCCTCCCTTTCTCTTTTCCCTCATAAACTCCCTCCCAGTTGCCTTTATTAACATCAGTACAATTTTTTAAAAATTTTCTTAGCCAGAAACTCGAATGTGTGTGCACATTATGGGCTGAATTTTGTCCTCACCAAAAAAATGTCATGTTGAAGTCCTAACTTACAATACCTCAGAATGTAACTCTATTTGGAGACAGGATCTTTGCAGTGGTGATTAAGTTAAAATGAAGTTGTTGGAGTGGGCCCTAATCCACTATGATTGGTGTCCTCAGAAGAGGAAATTTGGACACAGAGGGAAGATGATATGAAAACACAGAGAGAAGACGGCCATCTACATACAAGCCAAAGAGAGAGGCCTGGAACAGATCCTTCCCTCACAGCCCTCAGAAGGAACCAACCCTGTGACATCTTCACTTCCAGAACTGAGAGAAAATAAATTTCCGTTGTGTAAGGCACCCAGTCTGTGTTACTCTGTTATGGCAACCCTAGCAAATTAATATAGTATATTTGACTCACTCTGCTCCTTAATGCAGCAAATGCAAAAAGCCTGAGGCAAAAAAAAAAAAAACAAAACTGAGCTGTTTAGGGACCATGAAGGAAGGTAGCAACTAAAGCAGAAGCAGGAAGGGAGAAAGTGGCAAAAGCTGAGGGGAAGAACTTGGTGATGGTGGGGGTTGGTATATCACAAGGACATTGTCAGGATTGGAGTTTCACTCTGGGATGGGGAAACATATTTTTCCGTTACTGCCTTTCTCCTCTTTGGTGGCAGTGAGGATAGTAAGTAAAAACAAATGACTCCTAAATAACAACAACAAAAAATGTATTACTCAGTTACCTTCTCTGGATAAGGTTTATGACTGTGCTGTACTTTTTCCTTTCTCCTAAATATTTTCATAACATATTCTTTTTTTGGAAAGGAGGAAGGATGGGGTCTTGCTGTGTTGTCCAGGCTGGTCTCAAATGTGTGGCCTTAAGTGATCCTCCTGCCTTGGTCTCCGTAACATAGAACCTTACACTTTCTTCAGTTGCTTCTTCCACTTCACCATTTTCTCCTTCAGTACCACTTTATGTAACTCTGCTGTAAGATGCTACCATAAAGAACAGAAAAGGGGGACAGGAGTGGAGCTCGAGCCTGTAACACTTTGGAAGGTCAAGATGGGTGGATCACTTGAGCCCAGGAGCTCAAGACTAGCCTGGGCAACATAGTGAAACCCCATCTCTACCAAAAAAAAAAAAAAAAAAAATAGCCGGGCGTGGTGGCATGTGCCTGTGGTCCCAGCTACTCAGGAGGCTAAGGCAGGAAGATTGCTTGAACCTGGGAAGTGGAGGTTGCAGTGAGCCAAGATCATGCCACCGCACTCCAACCTGGATGACAGAGTGAGACCCTGTCTCCAACAACAACAACAACAGAAAATGGAAATGGAAAAATCCCTTTTCTCACATGCAAATGTTAAATACTGCATTTTAATGTCAACTTTAGGTCTTATTTGAAGTGCTCCTTCAATCTTTCAATGTGAACTTTTCATTTGATATTATACTATGAAAGTTTAAAAGTAACTGATTCATGGCATAGCTTTGTTTTTGATAATGTATTTGTTTCCAAAATTAATTTTATTCAGAATAACAGTAGCTATGATCTAACCTAATAATAAATGAATAAAACATGAAGAAGAAATGGATCTGATTAAAAATAGCGCAGAAACACTATTCAGACAGGGAAGGCTTATTAACAGAATGCAGACACGAGGAATAAGCCTGCTCAAGAACAAACGAGAATAATAAGCTCAGTGCAGAAAATGAAAACAAAGATGTTAGCCAGCTCTCCCTGGGACATGAATTTCAGTTGCTTTTCAGATCTTGGCAACAACTTGACCTGATCTCCTGTTCTTCCATTTGTCCGTCTCAAAAACAAGAGCTTAAGCTGGCTGGGTAGGAGTCCAATTTTGGTCACAGAACAAAGCTCCAAGCTATTTAGATCAGAACAGGACTGATGCAGTTCTAGATTGGGTTGGGTATCCTGCCAGTGGAACCAACTTATCTTGGGCAAGTGTGAAAGGATTGAAAGCTTATGCACTGGATGTAGTGTATTTCTCCTAGGGCATTCAAATACTTCAAAGAGACAGCCTCCATTTATAAAAGGAATTGGGCACATATACTAATGAGAAAATGTACAACTTAAGAGAGGATAAGGTAAGAGTTACTAAGGCTAAACATTTGTGTACTTTATGATCCATTAATCTACTCCTGGGTAAATATTCCCAAAAAGAAAGCATATGGAAAATACATATATAAGAATGTCCATAGCAGCTTACCTACCTGTTGTGCATATACTTGACACATAATAGGTGCTCAATGTGAAATTGAACACATCTTTATATCCCACGTGTGGCTTCACAGACCAAGTGGTACAAGTTAATTGCATACATTTATCTACCAGTTCAGATTCCTTGGTTCCTCATTTCAATAACACGTGCCAGGACCTTAAATGCCCCAGCTCACCTTGCTTTTTGCACACATCTAAGAACACTCAAACTATGGCTAACCCCACATTTTAGGTAAGTTATTGGCATAACTAGAGAAAATTACAAAACAAGGTTAGTTGGTTTAACTCTAAATTCATGATGACCTACCCCCAAATTGCCTGGTAATCCCTAAGGTTTCACCACCAGTTCTCTTTCTCATGGGTCACATAACTATTTCAAACCACTCTCTAGAGAGAGAACTGATGGTCAACGTTTTTTGTTTTTTGTTTTTTTTACCATTTTTTCCAAAGTTTTCCCTCAAACCTCACTTTCATTAAATGGTTTTGCTTCATAATTTATAGATATATCTCATCAATTTCAACTCTCCCATCCTCCTGACATCAAGATACAACACTTCCTCCATAGACACATGTCTTAGCCGCCTCCTCTCCTGAAGTGCCAGACAGAACTATGCCTATCAGTGGCCATTTCCGTCACTTATATTAGGAATGCTTCTCCTCTGCCCTTCTCAGATCTAAACAATATCAGTTCCCCTCCTTTCTGTGTATTTAACTCTGACTGGAGTCTGTTCATTGTCTTTTAAACAAGCTCAACACTTTCCCATTAAAGCAACAGCAAAAACAAACCACTTTACTCAGTCTTCCTTTCTTCTACCTACTGCTGTCTCTTTCTTGCCCTTCACAGCCAAAATTCTCCCAGGAGTTGTCCACACATCTGTTTCAACATGTTCACCACTCATTTATTTTTTAACTTCCCACTACCTGTCTTCCAGCAACTCCACCCCATGAAAAGAGCTCTTTCTAAAATCACCATTGACCTCCACGTTGTCTAACACAATCAGCATTTTTCAGTTGCTTTCTGGCTTGGCCTTTCAACAGCATTTGATGCTCTTGAACACTCCCTACATCTCAAAACGAAACTCCCTAACACAGCCCACATATTCCTTGGCCTTCCCGCTCCTCTCTCTCTAAGCTCATCACCTGCCATGTTCCTCCTCATTGCCCCAATTCCAGATATTTCTGCCCTCTTTCTAACCTTTACTCTCACCAAGATCCTTCCTGTGATAAACCTTTGCACATGCTGTTCCCTCTGCCTTTCCTTCTTTCATTTCCTGGTTCACTTCAACTCATGCTTCAGACGTCACAGTAAGTGCCAGGTATTGTGGTCCTTGACAAAGCTGAAGTGCCCTTGTAATTCTTCCCGTAATACTTGTCAAGATTGCACATTTGCATTTGGTTTACTGAATATTTAATAGATTACCAATTCTACTACTACTATAAGCTCCACAAGGGTAAAATCAAGCCTTAATCACCATTACATCCCAGCATTCAGCATGGTACCTGCTATTAGAGGATACTGGGATGGCCAACCATGCACACTAGTAGAGACAGTGTATTCTGCACTCAGACTGCCTGGGCTCAAATCTTACTTCTGCCACTTGATGACTTGAAATATTGAGCATGTTACTTAATTTCTTTGAACCTCAGTTTTCCCATCCATTCGGTGGGAATACGAATACCTGTACTACTACCTTCCTCAAAGCATTGTTGTGAGGGCTACATGATTTGATAGGAGTAAGGTGCTTAGAAGAGCCCCAGCTAGAAAGTAAGATAAGTTCTCAATAAATGCTGGCTGTTACAACAATCATTACCCATTGAGTAAATAATAAAATAACAAATTGATGAATTGGCCTGCAAACAGAATACCTCTAAGTTTCTTTAGCACTCTTTTTTCTGTTTCCAGCCTGAGACATCTTAATACCAACTTCTATTGGGGAAAAAATTTTGCAGACCACACTGGGAAACTGAAACTAGAATCAGACAATACTGTCTTTTTAATTCAATGATCTTCACCATTCCTATAGCCACATGGGCCCTATGACTAGTTTTTAAACTTCTATTTCATAAGCATATATTTCATATGTTACTTTGATAATTGAGAATAATTGAAGAAACTTCATGTTTGAATTGGAAATTTTTTGTGCTATGAAAGACTTTATGTGGGTAGAACCATCCCTTCTTTTCAATGAGTACAAAATCGAGGCTAACAAAATTCAAATGACCACAACGGTGAGGAGTAGACCCAGTCTAGACCTGAGCGACTGAGTCAGGCCACTTGGCTTCACTATCCCAAGTTGAGATGCCGGTTTTTTAAGTTGTTTTGTGTGGCACAAAACTTCACATATTGTCTAGCATACACCACCGATTAAATACTTTAGGCGAACCTACTTTATTAAAAATTCATATTATTCTATAATCTATCTTTAAGAGAAGATCAGATTTGAGGTCTTTAGAAATAATTTATTCAAGATTAAGGTAACTATGCAGACAGGCCCATTATTAGAGAAAGCACAGTGTTATTAGCAAACAAAATTTTAAAAGAACACTCAGGTGCTCCACTTACTGCTTTATTTCCCAGAGCTGTTCTGATACTAAGTCTCACTTTAAAAGCATTTGCTGCACCTGCCAGAAAGAAAAAAGAAACAGCAGTATATGATGATTAAGATCTGCCAAAACAGAGTCTGAAAAATCCTAATATGTAATGCAACTCAAACTAATGGAACACAGAACTACAATTAAACTGCCCCAAATACTCCTGGAAGTTTAACCTAAATCATCTTAGACGGTTTAATATTTTCTTTCAAACTCATTAAACACTCACCACCCCAACTTTCAAGCCACAACATGTCTGCAGATTTAGAAAAATAAAGAGTTCTTTCAGTCAACGACTTGTCAAACATGTAGAAAACTGTTCATCTATTTTTAAGTTTCAAGGCTACATACCTGGTTGACAGAGTTCAGCATGAATAGCAGTCACCAGAAAAAAGAGCAGCCACAACATTCTTTCAGGGTGGAAAACACAAGGCAAAGTGAGAAAAAAAAAAATCCACGCTGCACTTAAATCTGCCTTAGCCATTCTGTGACCCGGATTAGAATATCAGAGAAACAAGCGAGCCACCACCTAAAAGGTTTAATGATTAACACCCATCATTTGGGTTAATACTTCCATAAAAACAGCCCATCTCCTGTCAGTTATTTATGAAAACTTGTTTGGAAAACAGATTAATGGTTTTCCCCACGCTGACTCTACCTCAAAAGAATGTCTCCTTTGCTGACTCAAAGTTGGAATCCTCCCCGACCCCTTCTGCAATTCTCTGGTTAGGTGCATCATGGGAAGAATTGAGTCCTGTCTAGAGGTTTTCTTGGCATGCACTTCTCACCTTTTCGAGGCTGAGATACCTGGTTCATAGACAGACTATCTTCATTCAGGAAACAAACGTGACTCCTTTCTCTCTGGTAAACAAAGGGTGCCCTTCCATGAAGGGCCTCACCTGACTCTCACCACAGCGGGTGAACATCCCAGGAGAGCTTCAGAGCTTCCTCTTACCTACTTGAGGGTAGAGGGTGGGAGGAGGGAGAGGATCGAAAAACTACCTATCGAATACTATGCTTATTATCTGGATGACAAAATCTGTACGCCAAACTCCCGTGACACACAATTTACCTATATAACAAAACTGCACACGTACCTGCACATTCACACATAGGGAATGATTGTGTTTACCCCTGAGGTCTGGCACTTGAATTAAATCAAAGTTAATGATACACAGCAGCACTGTCCAAGTGACATTCTGTGTCGACGGGAATGTTCTGTATCTGTGCTATCCAATATGGTAGCTAGTAGAGGTAGGAGGCCACTGAGCACCGGAAATGAAGCTAGTGTTGCTGAGAAATTGAATTTTTGTTTAATTTAATTTAAGTAGGCACAAGTGGCTACTGACTACATTGGTCAGTATAGCAATACAACAGTAATTAAAAGTTACCCACTCTGAAGTACCTTCACTGGGTTATTTCTCTAATCCTCAGACACTTCACAATTGTTGTTATCATCATCTCACATGGGAGGGAACTGAGGCTCCAGCGTTGAAGTCATTGGCAGCAATGGGATGAGTGGGATGGGTGTCACTTTACCAGCTGGGTTGACTTACACTTGAACCCTGTCTCCACCACACCCAACTGCTCTGCGTCTCTGGTCATCATTGGTCAAAACTGGAATTGACCAAATACCACATAGTCTCACTGATAAGTGGGAGCTAAACATTGAGTACACATGGACACAAAGAAGGGAACGACAGACACAGGGACCTACTTGAGGGTAGAGGGTGGGAGGAGGGAGAGGATCGAAAAACTACCTATCGAATACTATGCTTATTATCTGGGTGACAAAATAATCTGTACACCAAACTCATGTGACACACAATTTACCTGTATAACACACTTGCACATGTACCCCTGAACCTAAAATAAAAGTTATAAAAGAACCCTGAAGTTGCAACAAAATCTCAGAGATGCTCTGAGAATTAAGATAATGAGTGTAAAAGAATCTTTACCCGGTGGGCATTCCACAGATGCCAATCAATGCCCCGCCCAGAGGTTGATGTCAGGGCTTTCCTCTCTACCGTTCTGCCTCTTCATAAATTCAGTCCCCAAATTCCACCCCGTTCCTCAAAAATCATGAATGGCAGAATTAGATTGGGTGACACTGGTGTTAAATAGAAACATGAATTTCCAAAGCAACAATGAGGAAAATATCAACAATGAGACTTCTGCAGCACTTTGAGAAACACATCATTTCTCCCTCCTTGTAAGGGTGGTATTTTATTGTAAAGGACCCATGTCTGTCAGCTAAATCCAGCTGAAGAAGCTTTTTCTCATCTCTTTCACCTTGGTTTCAAGGACATGGAGTCAGGAAAAGCTGTACTAAAAGGAGAGGCAGCCACAACTTGGTGCAGCCATCCTAGAAATGTCACTGTATTAGGTGCAGTGGAAATTTCCAGAAGGAAGAGCTCACCTAGCTAACATCTGAAAAAAATAAAACTAGACTAGATGAAGTCATCTTGGGAAATGTTAAACTAGATAAAGTCATCATGGGAAGGAAAAGTCAATACACATAGAGATTATAACAAAGCATTTTACTTACATCAAGGAAGAAAGATATGCTAAGGACATAGAAATCTACTTCAGTGGCCGGGCACAGTGGCTCACAACTGTAATCCCAGCACTTTGGGAGGCCAACGCAGGTGGATCATGAGGTCAGGAGTTCAAGACCAGCCTGGCCAAAATGGTGAAATCCCGTCTCTACTAAAAATACAAATAATCAGCCGGGCGTGGTGGCAGGCGCCTGTAGTCCCAGCTACTCAGGAGGCTGAGGCAGAGAACTGCTTGAACCCGGGAGGCGGAGGATGCAGTGAGCCGAGATCGCACCACTGCACTCCAGCCAGGGCAACAGAGCAAGACTCCATCTCAAAAACAAACAAATAAATGAGAAATAAGAAATCTGCTTCAGTTTTCCTTTAGCCTTACACTTCATAAAAGTATCAAGTGGCTTTCTTTGGCTTTTACTTAGTCATCTATGTAACTAGGGTTGAAGACAATAGAACACTGAGTCTTAGTGTAAGTCATTCATTTGAGAAGACAATCTCTTGTGAATGATGGTTTCTCAATGTTTGTTGCATCATCTTTTTAAAAAGAGCAATAGAAATTCTTTTTAGAAAATACAAAGAAGCACAAGGAGAAAAGTAGAAATCACCTGTAATTCCACCAGTGTCAACGAATGATCAATGTTAATGTTTTCTGAATATTTGGAATATACCTTTCTGCCTTGTGCTTTCTTTTGTGTGTAAATATATGTACATTTCTTCTTAAAAACAAAACTGGGGTCATGCTATTATGCAGCTTTGTCGTCTTCGTTGAACTTAACTGTGTTTTGTTGTTGTTTGTTATTGTTTTTATAGAGACAGGATCTTGCTGTGACGCCCAGGCTGGAGTGCAGTGGCACCATCTTAGGTCAGTGCAGCCTCGATCTCCTGGGCTCAAGCAACCCTCCCACCTCAGCTGCTAGAGTAGAAACATAGAAGTCTGCTTCAGCTTTCCTTTAGTCTTGCATTTCTTAAAAGTGACAAATTTCTTCATAACCTTTTAGTCATCTATGTAACTAGAATCGAAGACAGTGAAATCTTGAGTTTTAGTCAATGTAAGCCATTCATCTGAAAAGGGAAGATAATCTCTTCTTATTTCATTATGATTTCTCAATATTTGTTTTCTCATTTTAAAAGTGATTGAAAAAAGCAATAGAAATTCTGTATAGACAATATAGAGAAGCAAAAAAAAAAAGTAGAAAACATCCATACTACTACCAGAATGGATGACCAATGCTAATATATTTTCATAGTTAGAATGTGCCTTCCTTAGCCTTGGATCTCTTTATATGTTCTGGTGGGATGTTGTTTTTTCTCACTGCAGTGGCACTATCAGAACAAAGTAATATAATGATGGGAATAAGATGCACCATTGTCGTCTTCTTTACTCTAATGGGAATGCTGCTACTCCATGGAATCTGGCAAGTGGCTTTAAAAATGATGTGTCATGTGATAAAAGCATTATATTTGTAATTACAAAAAATTATTTTCCTCAGTAATTGGTGTTGCATTTCATCAACTGCCTTTATACTATTAAAATTTTTACCATTTGGTGTACTACATTAATACATTTCTCACATTGATTCAATTCTTAGACAAAACATTTAAAAAATTTATTTTTAGCATGCTGCTGGAATTAATTCCTGGTTTTTCCCCTATGGTTTTTAAACCTATTTTCTTAAAAGAATATCACGTAGGTTCCCTTTCAAGTGCTGATTCTTGAAGGTTTTTTTTTTTTTTCCCTAGCCTTTACCATCTTGAAAATGATACAGAAAGATTTCTAACACTGTCTATGTTTAGAAATACGTATAATGTATAAGAAATAAAGAGTTCACAGATGAAGAATCTGGACCATGTGTGTTTTAGAGGAAGAGTTCTTCAAAAATTTTTCACTTCTTACATGATCATTTATTTCAGGTTTTATACCTCTTTCTGAGTCCATTTCGGCTGTTCACAATTTCCAAGAAAATATTCTGTTAAGATTTTCTAGTATTCTCATGGACTTTATAGAATATTTCCCACAAAATATCTACTTTTGTTGCTATGTTCTCTTTATGTTTTCTAATACGTGTATTAATTTTCTCATTTCGATTATATTATCTATTTTTTGTTTAATCAAAGATGATGATCTTGGATATAATTTGCAATTCTTTCTGTTTTTTGATTCATAAATCTTATTTATATTGGTTACATACTGTAACAAATTCATTGCTAAATAGTTTGATGGAGATCTCAGTAAAATAAATGGAAAACCAAACTAGATACTAGGATTCTTGCCTCTCAACATACTATATTTTCTTATACTTTTCAAAGTCTTGTACAAATACAGTGCTTGTCTTAATGCACAAATTTTAAGTAGTAAGTTTCCAGAGCCTTCATATATGTGTAAATTGCTTCATAAAATGCTCATTTCGGCAATTTCACATATGGGAGCTTCATAATTTATTAGTAACCATGGTAATGATGACAAATAAAGCAGTTTCAATCATTCTGAATATGTTACTATTTACTTCCAAATGTTCCGAGTTCAGAGCATGTAGATTTAAAAGTTCAGATTACTGTTGCCATGAGCCACACAAAAGGGCACTGAGTCTCCTGAGATGGGAAAACGAAATTGATTTCTCCGTGTTTTTTATACTCCACAACACTCTTGAAAAGCACTTTCTGAGCACATAACTATTGATCTACCGCTCTGGAGCAAATAGAATGAGATCACATGAAAAGAAAACATATGTGTCGTTCTTTTGATTCATGCAAGATCCCTTGTTAAGTTCACCAGATTTGTATAAATATGTGAGCACACGTAGGCTCCATTCACCTGCAATAAAGCAAGAGGTGGAGATAACAAATGTTTCTTTTAAAATTGACCCTGGTTATTTTGTTTCATTATCACAAACAGAAATGTAGTAAATATATAGCTCCTAAAATTAGTAAACTGTAAAACCATCTCAAATGTGACATTATTCTCTATATTTTTATTGGATTTTCAGAAATGTATCTGGCTGTAACACATTAAAAGAAATCAATTAAAACTTTTAATAATTGAACATAGAAACTTCGTATGATTTTAAAACTTCACACTTTTTGCAACTGGGTGTGGTGGCTCATGCTTGTAATCCCAGCACTTTGGGAGGGGGAGGCAAGTAGACTGCTTGAGTCCAAGAGTTCAAGACAGGCCTGGACAACATGGCGAAACCCCCTCACTACAAAAAATACAAAAATTAGCCAGGCTTGGTGGCATGCACCTGTGGTCCCAGCAACTCAGGAGGCTGAGGCAGGAGGATCACCTGAGCCCAGGGAGATTGAAGCTGCAGTGAGCCATGATTGTGCCACCACATTCCAGTCTGTGTGACAGAGCGAGACTCTGTCTCAAAAAAAAAAAACACACACACACACACGCACACCTTTGGACGTTTTAATATCTTAATTAAATGGCTCTACTCAATGATTTTCTAAATGTTGTAGAATTTTAATAAATGAGATCCTTCCTTGTTTAAATTGTAATGAAATGGATATACTATATATATATATCTATAATAAACAATATCAAGGTGTTTGTATTATTAATAATTTATACAGTGTTTTCAGTATAATTAGGTAGCAAAAATAATTTTATTCTCTTTAAATTGTCAGTGTTAAGATGCATGGAGAGACAAACTATTTTTGTCTATTGTGCATAAGTTCTATTTTAACTCAGTGGTTTTCAGCTGGGGGTGATTTTGTGCTCCAGAGACACTTGGCAACGTCTGGTGACATTTTTAGGTGTCATGAACGGCAGAAGAGAGGATTTCTACTGGCATCTAGTGGGTGGAGGCCAGGGATGCTGTGAAACACCCCCACAAACTTTAAAAACATCATTTAGGTAACTCTTTTCTTCTTGTAGTTGAGTTAATGGAAATAACCCACACATGGAAGAACAGAAGAAAAAAGGGAGACAAATGTGTGTGTGTGTGTGTGTGTGTGTGGTTTTTCTAAGGCTAAGAATGTAAAAATATACACATCACAATGCATTTCATGGTACTTAATTTCCAGTCACAAGCTTATTAGAACTTCAGTTTATGATTCAAATTAGTCAACTCAGTTTTCAACTATCATATTCATGAACTATGAGAAATGCAAAAATGAACCAAATATAGTCTCTGCCCTTCAGGAACTTACAAGTTTGTAGGACACAAAAGTAAATCATGATGGCAATAGATGCATGTACAACTGTGAACAAAATGCTGTGAACAAAATGCTGTGAACACTGGATAAAGAGAGGATAAAAAGTTACTGGATTTGACAAGTCAATTATAAAACTGTACAAAAGAAAAATAAAAGAAAGGTTTCTCAATGATAATCAAGACAGACCTGGAACAATGGCAAGATGTTTAAAGGTAAAACATGAAAGCCCACCGGATCCAAGTTAAGGAAATCTGAAAACAAACACAAAGGACAGATACAGGATATGGCCAACAGCAGGGACTTGCTGGTAGAGTGGTTCAGAGGAAGATGGGGGAGGGAGCATCAGTGTAGATGCATCTGAAAAGCCAAGTTGGGCTCCGATCTTAAGAGGACAGAGTTTGGATTCTCCAACAATGGTCCTGAGAGGCTAATGAAGATTTCAATGTGGGAATGGCTTTATTGTAAATGACAGGGAGAAAGACAATGGGAGATGGGAAGGACATTCCCTGACAGTGAGTTTCCAATGTGCCCTTTATTTACCAATCATAGGCTGTTGGACTGGCAGCCCACTATGTGCCCACAACTACAAAAAACAGGAAATTATGTTTCATTGGCCATCTTAAGAAAAAGATAAATGAGCTTATTTTAATAATAATTTTAAAACATAGAACAGATGCTGTTACAATCTTATAGTATGCCTGCTTTTATGCGCGCGCACACACACACACACACACACACAATTTCCAGTATCCTTGGGAAGCAAGGAACTCTATAATGTGGAATATTTTTGTCTCCATCCCATATCATATCCCCTTTTTAAGATGAGAAACCATATTAAGCAAGGATATTCGAAAAGCTCATCAAATTTTGTAGGTTAATCAGTAGCCATAATCATTATGAACTTTGTCTTATTCTTCACAAGTTAACATTTTTCAACTTCAGAGAAAGTTAATCACTACTATTTGGAAATAAAAATTAATTCAGACCAACTGAGTGAGTGTAATTCTGCCAACTTTATGCTCCTAAAGTAGCAATGTAAAGGACAGTTTCTTAAATGGGATGTATGTGTGTCTGTGTGTCTCATCTTGTGCACAGAGACTAATACTTTATAGCGGGTCTCATGTAGTAAAAGCAAGACATTTCTATTACAGGTTTAGCTGGTTCCACTGTTGCTCAGGTGTAAGAGTTTTCTCATGAGTTGGCAAGTCAATTTTCTCTTTCTACTAGGCTAACAGTATTGTAGCCATGGTCTATGAAATAGTATTTTCCATCCTTAATCATTGATTTGCTCGCCAGCTGGAGGTCACCCAGTCACATTTAGCCCTGACAATAGGTACTTCTTTTGCCAACCTCTATAAAGGTTGGGGGCGGGGGCGGGATCAGACCACATCACTTCTAGTTTATATGCTCCCATTAATATTAAAGACATATGAATTAATCAATATCTCAGAATTTCTGCTCCTAAGTTTTGGCCAGTGATGATGCTGAACCCTCTACTGTCTGAAATTCATCAAAAGTCTTATGAGAAATGATTTTGTGGACAGCCTAAAAGATGTGCACAAGAGATCCCTATTACTACAAATCAGAGATGACGGGTTGTTGTTTGCAGCCATTTGCTCATTCCACACCCATGACAAAATTTTATCTATTTCAGAACTTTTTCCTTCTGTGCATGGACTCAGCCACCCCAACTGAGCTATTCAGCCAACTAATATGAATAAATGGGAGTTGACATGTGAGCTGAAGCTTATGCGCCATTATGGGGAAAGATTATCTAAATGCTAACCTGAATTAAACCAGACCATTGTGGGGCTGTGTACTCAGTTGAACAGGAAATTTTGGATGGTTCATGAAATTGATTCAGTGCCCTGTGTTTTGTGATTATGCCAAGTTTCCACTGAGGGAATGTGGGTGTAACAACGTATGACACTTATTTCCCACGTAGCTCACAGCGTCATCATGATGAGGAACTGGGATTTGCCTTGGTGCTAAAAATTACTTTTTAAAAAAAGTGCTTCTCAAAAGCAAACAAAATCCTGATTGACTGGTTTTTATGAACACTGTAAAACTTTAAAATACTTGTTATCTCCTGTTTTCTATGAAAGCTTAGAGTGAGATCTCTTGCCCACCTTCAATAACTCTTCTGGATCTGAAAGTGTGCATCAGTGTTAATCTCACCATTGGCTACATTATTTATTCTTCCTCCATGAATTTCCCCTCTGGTTCCTTAACCTATAATACTTATTTTATACAGTGTTGCCTATATTTTGATATGCAGCCTCAAATCATCTGGGAGAAAATAATGCTATAAATAATGTTATAAAAATCAATGCAGTAATTTACACAGGCCGCACTTGGCCCTATTTCCGGTGTGTTTAATTTTTCATGCAAAAAATGATTAGCATTGGAAACATTTTATATAAATGAGATAGAGTTCTTAGAGCCAGGGTGAGCTTAATAAAAAATGTTTTGTTGAAAATTGTCTTTTACTCTGTGCTCCTTGTAGCTCAGTATTGTGAAACTTCCACTGTTTTCAAAGCAGAAATGGATGGAAGGTGGGAAGAGAAGGGAACTTTTACACTTTATATGTGATCATAAAATCTTGATTGCTGGCATATGTAGAAGTGTATATAGTAAATCTCACTGCCATGGAGGGAAAAATTGTAGTCCTCTATACAAGTGAAAAGGGAATACTTTAAATGAAGATTGAGAATTTATTGTGAAGGGAGCTGTACTAACTGCTATAAAAGTGGCTTCCTATGTTTGCTGCCCCAAAATACTCCTGCTAATTAGAACAACAAACCAGCACTTAACAAGTCCTTTTCCACCTATCAACTCCTTTATTACACCATCTTTAACTTTCTCAATTCTTGTGCCATCCAAACTTGAGTTGAGGAAGCTCAGTATGTAATCTCTTTGGGTCTTATTTCTTACTGGAACATAATACTTGATAAATCTGTCTTGAGTAAATGAATGAATGAATGGCTAATGGAAAGTGTCCATCCTCCAAGAATGTCCGTTCAGAAATTTCTAGACAGAAAAGCTGGTAATAACTTCCTCACTTTTTGCCTGTGAACCCAGAATTGCGCATGGAGGGAGTAAAAAAGAGTAATCTTGGAGCAGGGGGCTGCAAACAGAGGTCTGAATGTGGTGGTGTCTCGACAGGACCTAGACAGCATTAGAGCACCAAGCAACTAGGAAAAGTCATCAGCAGGACACATCAGGAAATAGAGGAGTGTGCTCACTCCATGCATCTCCCTAGCATTTAAAGTTCGCTGAGGGGCTGGAAGGAACATGGTTCCAGGTGATCTCCATGTCGGGCTAAAGGACATGAAACCTAGCTAGAAGGAACATTGCTCCACCACTGGCCCATCAGTTCTGTTTCCTACTCGGTTTTTGCTTAACGAGTTGTGGTGTTTAGAGTTGGGAAATACATGGAGAAAGTCACTTTTTAAGAGAGGATCAGAGATCCGCAGGCTCATTTCACTCTATAAATGCCGCGGACATTTGGTTCCAGGACCTGGACAGTTCTCTCCAGAGACCGGTGGGCCCCTCCAACTCCTCCGTGGTTTCCCGGAATCAAGTCTCTCACCTAAAAGGAGCGCAGAGGGCGTGCAACTGGCGGCAGACGCGTGACCAGAGTGGAACCAAAAGTGGGTGGCCTGGGAACCTAAGGCGTGGCCAGAACTTAAGGTGGGCAAGTGCGCGTGCGCCGGATGCCCGTGGCCAATGAGGAACGTAGGATTGTGGCACGTGGCCTAGGAGGACGGCCAGGACTGGCCAGAAAGGAGACGTGTGGAATGCAGGAAGAGATGTGACGCGGACCAGACGGGTCTTGCCTGTTCCTAGAGAAAGGAAGGGGTTAGCCACGGCGGGAACGGCCCCGCCAGTGAGGAGCGCAGGCACAAGGCTTAGCGGAAGAGGCGTGACCCAGGCGTACCGCAGGGGCGTGACCCGAACGAGCTGTCCTAGGCCCTTACGTGAAGGGCGTGGCGTAGTACCAAGGGTGTAAAAAAAGATATTCGAATTGGCGGGAGGGTCGGCATACTTTAGGCGGAGTAAGGACGTGGGCCCAAGGGAGGGAGGTAGGGTAGGCAGAATAGTTGTGACTGGATGATCACTGGTATGTGAAACGAACTGCGCTCAGAGGCGCAGACTGGCTGAAGCGTGGAAAAGTGGCCACAACTGGAAAGGCAGGCAGCGGAGTAGTGACGGACAGGGGAGGTGGCGCGAAAAGGGAAGTAGGGACCTGACGTAGTTGGAACGCAGAGACGTGCCTCGAACGTGGGGGCGTGGTCCTTACGTGTGGGCGTGCCTTGTTGCTCTGACGGGCGTAACAAACATGGTGGAGCAGGCGGAGGGCAGAGGCGTGGGCAAGTTAGCGTGCAGGCGCGTAGCAGCGACAGGAGATGTGTAGCCAGAGCGCAGAGCTGGTGTGGACTCCGGCGCAGGGGAAGCGTGGTCAGGGCGAGATTTGAGCCTAGGTCGGGGACAGAGGCAGGACTGATAGGGGCGTGGCCTGGAATGACGAAATGACGTTTGCTGCGTGGGGACGTGGCTAAACGTGAGGGGGCGTGGGCAACATGGCCCCGTGCTGGATCTTCGGGTCCCGGGAGCGAACGCGGAGGTTCTGACTCAGGTAAGTCGTTCGGGTAAGGGCGGGAGGCAGTAAGGAGCGTGGGCAGCATTGGGGGGTGGTCTGCCTGAGAGGGCAGGAACTCTGCCACTTGCCGCAAACATGACCGCGTGCCGCTATCGGCTCTGGAGCCAGAGAGGCTTTTGGTTCCGCGAGGTTGGCCGGGGTCCTGGCGGGGCTTCTCGGAGGAATGGGAGTGGGAGGCTGGCGTCGGGGAAGTAGCCACTTCCCCACTCTAGCTCTCTTTCTCCACTTTGAGGATCACCAGACATCCTTTTAGGATTCTGTCTATTAAAAAGTAGAACAGCTTTCCCAGAGACATTGCGGGATGAGAGGAGTGCATTTCCAGAAACTGAGGAGCAGCAAGCTGGGACTCCCTCGGGTCTGCATTGTTGATCTTCCCACCTGACTATGCCAGGGGCTGTGGACAGACACAGCCACCCCAGAGTAGATCAAAAGCACAGTTGTGTCCCGTGGACAAATCTGAGTTTTTCTGTTGTGCCCTGCCCCAGAGCCGGAGGAGAGGAACCTCCAAAATGCAGACATTCTTGGTGACTGGGATTCTGTGTGATATTCAGCGTTAAATGCTGCTGCTCTGAGGCTGCTGGAAACGCGTTAGTATTAATATCAGTGTACTTCCCTCACGTTTACTTTTGCTGGAAAAGCTTGGGAAATGAGTTAACGAAGATGCATAAACCTTAATTTGTTTATATGCTCTCTGTTAGCCGTTGAATACCACATTGCTTTCTGCCTTCCCTTCTTCCTTTACTGATAATCTGACCATTTCCACTGTGCACTTTGAAAGTCTTGCTGGAGTTTGGAGAATAGTCAGAAGTCTCTGATAAGAAATGCTGCCCCTGCGCATCTCTCAGAGGAGTCACTATTCGCAGCGCCTGCATCAGAGTCCCCAGTGAACCAAAGTTCACCCCACCTCCCCTGTCTTCAGGGACTTAGTGAAAAGCTGGACTGTTCTTGAATATTTTGGAAATGAAAAACTTTCTGGGCTATTTTAAATCAGTACCTGGGCTGGAATTAACCGAAAGGCCAAAACAGCAAGGACACCATTCTCTGTGCCTATACGTAGCTGCCCTGTTCTTGGAACCAGGCAAAAAGGCTGCCACTGCTCACAGTTGCAATGGAATAAAGGTTGAGTGCCTTGTGATTGCATATGAATATTAAGGAAATCTGATGGAAAGAGGGAAATTCATCATGTCACTGGCCACACTGGGGTACGTTAGTTGCAACACACAAATCAGGTATAAGAAATATATTTTGAAACCTTTGGCAACCTCAGATTGGGATCACGCTTTCAAGGAAGAAGTGAGTGAGAGGAGGAAGCTAAGCTTTCTTAAGACATAGCAGTGTAATATCTTAATTTAAGTTTCAGGAAATTGCAGAAGGCAGGCTTCCTTTTGAAATCAGGAGTTGAGAAAATGAAGAGTCAATCTGATGCCAATCAAGGAATTTTTCAGTGTAACCTTTTGTTAGTACTTTTCCGTCTGTTTTGCGTAAGTCACTTAATCAGGCAGAGTTCAAACTATGAGGCATTTAATAAATACTTATGACATTTAAAGACTTAGAATCTTTTCTTTTTTTCACACATTTCTAAGGTTGTAAAACAACAGAAAAAGAACATGTTAGTAATATCCAAGGCATACGTGCATAATCAGTGATAGCAAAGGATGTATAGCACAAAAGACTTAGCTCTCCTAGGCCCTATCCAGCCACAAACTGGTAATTGTTGAAATAGAGTATTGGATATATAGGTGATTTATTCTCACCATTTTTTTGTACAAGTTTGAAGTTTGCCCTAATAAGGGGAAAACAGATTCTAAATTCAGTTGACCCATGGTCTATTGCTGTTTAAACCTGTTAAGTGAATTCAGATAGTGAAGTTATTTAAAAACCAGATGCTCTCACCTGGCTCCAGGTACTATCAAGATAAGATATTGAAAGCTTATTGGCAGTCTGTCTTTTAAATCCTGAGCCAGACTTTTACATGGCTTCAACAAGGTGATTTTTCATCTCCTTAGACATTTTGACATACACACTCCCACTAAAAACTGTATTTACACAAACACAGATAAAACGAAACAAAAGTGATTTTAACTTTGGTTTGAGAATTGTCAACACCTTTTAGGCAACGCAGACATGCTTTAGGTGTCACTGACTGTTAAGAGTTGAATTGCATTCTCCCATCTCAAATTCATATATGTTTAAGTCTTAAGCCCCAGTACCTCAGAATGTGACCTTATATGAAGATTGGGTCTTTATAGAGGTAATTACAGTCATTAGGGTGGCCACTAGTCCAATATAACTGGTGTCCTTAATTAAAGGGGAAATTTGGACACAAGATGAAAATGGCTTATGAAAATTGGACTTAATGCTGACACAAGCTAAGGAATTACCAGAGGCAAGGTTTATTAGGTGTTCTCCAGAGAAACAAAACCAATTGTGTGTGTGTATGTGTGGGTGTGCCTGTGTGTGTCCATGTGCACACGCGTGTGTGTGTGTGTTTAGGGAGAGAGAGATTTATTTTTAAAAATTGGCTTGTGAATGTAGTCTCATGAAATTTGCAGTGCAGGCTAACAGGCTGGAGACCAGGGAAGAGTTGATATTACAGCCTGTCTTACTCAGTTTTGTGCTATAACAGAATACCTGACACTGGATAATTTCTAATGAACAGAAATTTATGTGGCTCATGATTCCAGAGGCTGGGAAGTCCAAGGGCATGGTGCCAGCATCTGCTCAACATCTAGTGAGGGCTTTCTCTTGCGTCATCCCATAGCACAAGGCAGAAGGGCACGAACATGTGCATGTGAGGGGTGGGAGAGGTTGGGGGTGAAGAAGGAGGGAAGGAGGGTAATGAGGCCAAATTTATCCTTTTAGCAGGAACCCACTACCTCAGAAACTAACCAGCTCCCCCTAATAATGGCATTAATCCATTCATGAGGGGAGAGCCCTCATGATTTAATCACCTCCCAACACTTTTGCATTGCAGATTAAGTTTCCAAAACGTGAACTTTGGGGACACATTCAGACTGGATTGTGAGCACAAACTGGTGCCATGGCACAGCTCCAGTCCAAAGGCAGTCTGGAGGTAGAATTTCCTCTTCCTCAGGCAACCTGTCTTTTTTTCACTTAAGGCTTTCAACTGATTGGGTAGGGCCCACCCACATGAGGGGTAATCATCTTTATTCCAAGTCTACTGATTTAGATGTTAATCTCATCTAAAAAATACATTCACAGTGATATTTAAACTGGTATTTGACCAAACATCTGGGTACCATGACCTACCCAAGTTGGCACATAAAATTAACCATCCAAGTAGAAAGGCCTGGGACAGAGCTCTCATTGCCCTCAGAAGGAACCAACCCTGCAGAGAACTTGGACCTCAGATTTCTAGCCTCCATAACCGTGAGACAAAAATTTTTAAGCCACCCAGTCTATGGTACTTTCTTTTTTTTTTTTTTTTTTTTTTTTTGAGACGGAGTCTGGCTCTGTTGCCCAGGCTGGAGTGCAGTGGCCGGATCTCAGCTCACTGCAAGCCCCGCCTCCCGAGTTCACGCCATTCTCCTGCCTCAGCCTCCCGAGTAGCTGGGAGTACAGGCGCCCGCCACCTCGCCCGGCTAATTTTTTTTGTATTTTAGTAGAGACGGGGTTTCACCGTGTTAGCCAGGATGGTCTCGATCTCCTGACCTCGTGATCCGCCCGTCTCGGCCTCCCAAAGTGCTGGGATTACAGGCTTGAGCCACCGCGCCCGGCCTGTACTTTCTTACAAACTAATACATTGGCCTGAAGACCTCCAGGAGGGAGTCAAGCCTAGAGGTAAGGAACCTCTATGGGATTCACAAACTTCCTACCAGTCCCCTTTAATGTAATGGCTGCACATCTCTGGCTCCCTGAGTTCAGCGCGCATTCGCAAAGTGACACATACACAAAGCAAAGCGCATGGCACTGTGCCAAAAGACTGGCTTCTCATCCTGCTGTGCTTTACTTCACAGTGCACATAGAGATGATTCTCGCTCCTTTCACATAGGTGTAGTCTTCCCTCTAGCTTAGATGGAGCAGGGTCAAGGACAGCAGTGCAGAGGAGAGGAGCTAGTGCACAGCCAGTTACTAGCATGAATGTGCACAAAGAGAGGGGAGGATAAAAGCACGTTTGCCTCCTTGCTCAGCATCACTGAGGACTATGATGTGGGTTTTGTATCTTACACTCTTCTTGGAAAGATGGTATGAAGAAATAAAGTTCAGATTTGTAAGGGAAATGTGTCTTTAGTGCCCCTCAACTTCTATGTTTGTGTCTTTTGCCACCCATTCCCACCTACCCCAACCCCCACCCCCACCCCAGCATGGCCATACTGCTGAGAGCCCATCTTTTGGCAAGAGAAGGCAGAATCTGAGGTGGCAGAAACACCCTGCTGTGAACTGGTTTGCTCTGTGTTTGTCTTACCCATACTATGTGCATTTCAAGAGACTCCTAAGGGAGAAATTACATACCTGGAAGGCACAGTTCAAGTCTTGGTCATCTTTGCATCATAGCACCCACCACTGTGCTTGGAGCAAAAGAAGTGACAATACATTTTGAAATGAAAGTGCTAACTGGCAGAATCCCAGCCCTGTGAGACTAGATGGGGTTCATCGGGAGGGTCCTCTTTTAGATCAGGCAGGATTTGGGGGGTCCTTTGGATCTTTTAGCTAGGGATACGAGACCTTCTTCTCAAAGGAGAAATATTTAAAAGTGTTTTAAAAGTATAGACATCCCTACAAATGGGTGATGGCGTTGGAGAAAAGGAAAGACCCCTAGTACTGTGTCAGAGCGTGCTGGCAGGCATGTCACAGTTCTTAGTTGTTGAAATTAGGACCAACATCTTTGTCCCCAAGGGAGCCTACTCGGGGCACTTGACTAGTACTCCCAGCACCCATTTTGAATGAGGCACTGTGTCCCTAAGAGATGCAGCTCTGACCAAGGCAGACACGGTCCCTGCCACCATGGGGCGTAGATACTGGAGAGGATGCGGTGATAAAGTACATTCCTGGTCAGGTATTAATTCGACTATGATAAACACTGTGACCACAAAGCAGTTCCGGGCTGACCTGGTGAGCATGTGGTCGGGAGAGCTTAGAGGAAAGGATGCTGGTGTCAGTCACCTGAAGTGGGGGTAGGGATTCACCACGCACAGATGGAGGGAGAGTCCAGGAAAGGAAGAGCATCTGCACAGGCTGGAGGGAAAGGCAGGAGTTGGAAGAACTAAAATCCATGTGGCTGGTGGGCAGGCAGGAGCACCAAGCGAATGTGAGGGAAAGCAAGTGTCTGTCATCTTGGGGTGACCAATGAGTTTGAGGAACAAGAGTGGATGGATAATTGACTCCCATTTGCCCTCCCCTCCACCTCAGGGTGTGTATTACTAGTCTGAATATTGTCCTACTTAGAGGTTTTCTCATGATCTTAAGTCTCTGTCGTTTACAGCTTTTAATCCTCTAACCTCTTCCCTCTAGGTTATTGGGTTCCTGCAAGTTATTTGGGAACTGATCAAGGTTTCAGGGTAAAGATGGTGGTGATGAACAGCCTGAGGGTCACTTGTCCTGTGTCCCCATGCAAATTGCTGTGGAGAAGCTTCCAGATTCCAAGGCCCAGGCCATCCTGCAGCCTCTGTACTTGTACTTACAAAATCCAGAAATAAACCTGTGAGTACACCATTTCATTAAAGAGAGGAGAAAAGACTTGTTGGTTTTATAAAAATCACGTGTGTTAAGCATTTGTAGCTATGATGTCATTGGCATTCCAGTGTGAGATTATATGCCTTATGGACTGTGAGAATAACTGTTTCTCTATTTGTCCAGTAAAATAAATGTGGAACATTCTTTCTTGACAAATGTTAAAATGTTACAATGATGTCATGCAGAAACTGGAGAAGGTTTCAGATATTCTGGAACCTGTTCTTTATTATTTATTGTTAGCAGTTATCTTTTTACTAAGGTTGATCCACAAACTGCAGATTATTTGTGTGAATCATGAATTGCTGGAAGCTGCACATGAATGTTTGCAAGCACTTCAGTGGCTTCATGCTTTAGAATATTCTCTCCAGAGTTAAGAATTGCAGAATTAATTCTAGCTGACTGATTTGCAAGTGTGTGCTCTGCTGTAAAAACAGAAGATCCTGTGATGCAGCAGATGGTCTTCCTCAAGCCTTTCTCATCTTGTTCCCCTCCTGGAAATACAAGGTACTATCCGCGGCTGGATGTTGCAGGGATTCTCCACTGTGGCACGATGGATGTTGGGGATGGATCATTCTGTGGTGTGGGGGCTGCCCTTTGCTCACTAGATGTTGAATGGCATCCCTGATCTCTTACCAGTAGCACTCCCCAAATGATCACATTCAGATATGTTTCAGGACATTGCTAAATGTCCCCTGGGAGGGAGGGCAAAATAACCCTGGGAGAGAACCACTGAGATGATAGGAGAGATGTCTGTGATGGTGGAGAGATGTGTTTAATGAATTGGCTAAATATATATTTTAGTTTTTTAAATATATTTTTCACTATTCACAATGAATTTACATAGTTTTCAAATACTGGCTTGTTTCAGAATTTGAGGTTTCTCAGATTGTGCTCTTTGGGTTTACCCTTTTTGAACCTCTGTGAACGTAAGAAAAGGAATTCCATTAATAAAGTTGATCTAGCTGGATCCATTGACTTGAAACTGCTTCAAAAGAATTTTTTATTACAAATTTATTTTGTTTTATCCCAACATTGACTATGTTCTCCTTGAGATGAGTTGGTTGGGGTCATAACAAATTTATGATTGCTGGGTGTGCCCATATCCTACCCAGATTGGCTTATTCCAAACCCTGGCACTGCATTCTAAGGCTTAACATGGAAAAAATTTAGTCATATTTATCTAGTTACTAACGTTTTGTGTGAGTGTGGGGTTTCTGCCTCGATCTTTAGTTTGTTTGTCTTTCCTGAAAGTTGAGAGTTAAATGCCTAAAGTCCAATCAGCCTATGCCATTAGGATAGTTTGCTGCTTTTAGTGCCAACAGAAACCAAACAGTGGTCCCTCGAGGAGGTGGGGTTCACTTGACTAATAGCTGTATTATATGACGTGTTCTTGTTTCTAAGTTACTAGAAAAAACAGGTGAAAGTCACCATTTGATTTTGTTTGTGGTATATTTCACTGTTCCAACCTGTTTGCCCCAAGAAGAATATTGTGGTCTTTCTTGCCCTGGGCCTTTGAGCAGGTCCTATTCCTATATTCTGGACCCTCATCTGCTGAATTGTAAACACAATTCTCATTGTTTCTGACAGCTCAGTACCCCAGTGGAAGGCTAGTGTACACTTGTAACCAAGAATAACCCGAGATTCTTGAGGGTTAGAAACTCAGTTATGTGGCCGCGCATGGTGACTCATCCCAGCACTTTTGGGAGACCAAGGTGGGCGGATCAGCTGAGATCAGGAGTTCAAGACCAGCCTGACCAACGTAGTGAAACCTCGTCTCTACTAAAAATACAAAAATTAGCTGGGCATGGTGGTGCATGCTTGTAGTCTCAGCTACTCAGGAGGCTGAGGCAGGAGAATCACTTGAACCTGGGAGGCAGAAGTTGCAGTGAGCCGGGACCTGTACTCTGTCTCAAAAAGAAAAAAAGAAAAAGAAAAGAAACTCAGTTGTGGCAGCTACTTCTAGTACTTTGATTGTTGTCATCATCATAGGCTCAGTGCCTGCCTCGGATGTTTTAAATCTGACCATTTTAAGAAGAGGCAAAGCAGAATAAGGAGTGAATGAAAGTAGGAGGTTGTGGCAAATTCGGAAAGCAACATTTCAGATCAGCCCAGTTCTCTGCTCATCATATCTTTGCTCCCAAGGCTCTCCACAGATAATCTTTAGCTGTCAACTCAGATTGCTGTTTGCTGTTATCTCAAGTAGCAGACAGTAACTGTTGAAAGTCCTAACTTGAGGGACTTGTAATAAAACAAGATAAAAATAAAAGCCTACACCTGTTATCCAAGATGAAAATAAAATCAATTTCACTTAGTGTATCATCTAGTGAAATTTAGCATAATAATCACATAAAAAGATTTGGGTAGCCGGGTACGGTGGCTCACACCTGCAACCCCAGCACTTTGGGAGGCCAAGGCGGGCGGATTGCAAGGTCAGGAGATCGAGACCATCCTGGCTAACATGGTGAAACCCCTTCTCTACTAAAATACAAGAAATTTGCCAGGCATGGTGGTACACGCCTGTGGTCCCAGCTACTCAGGAGGCTGTGAGGCAGGGGTATCTCTTGAACCTGGGAGTCGGAGGTTGCAGTGACCCGAGATCGCACCACTGCTCTCCAACCTGGGCGACAGAGCAAGACTCCGTCTCAAAAAAAAAAAAAAAAAAAATTAGGCATGAGATCTTAGACCATAGGAAAATTAATAATGTTAATTATTAATGAAATATAAAGATTAATGTAAATAGTACAAATTTAATATTATTCCAGTGATTCTTAATGTTCACGATCCTCCCTGCTTTTAGAAAGAAAAGAAACATTTCCTTTTAGGATAACTTGGACTAGAATGGTGCTGTCTAAAATGTAGCCACAATTAAATGTGGCCATTATGGGTGTTTACCTGTAAATTTAAGCACATTAACATAGCCTCACGTGACTACAACTTACCATACTGGACGTTTTCATCTTTAGAGAAAGTTGTATTTGACAGCACTGATCTATATTAGAACTCAACTGTGTTATTTTTTTGAAGAACCAAAGCCTAGAGAACAATACTTTTTTTTTTTTTTTAATTTAACTTTTAAGTTCAGGGGTATGTGTGCAGGTTTGTTGTATAGGTAAACTTGTCATGGGGGTTTGTACAGATGAGGACAAGAGTTTTAACAGGCTTGTTTTGCAGTGTCTTCCTAAAGACCTCTGATACAGGCTGGGATGCCTCAGACTATATTGTCTTCATTAACTTTCAAAGGATCTTGAGAAACAGTGGGAGGGTTAGGAGTCCCATGGAATTGTACTAATGGCTTCAGGGTTGTCTTCAGCTACCTGGGACTGACTATTAGCCCTGGAACTGACCACCAAGAAATGTGGGCTTTTAGTCTCCTGTGCTGATAACTGCATGTGTATCCTATGGCTAATGGACTTGGCATCCAAGTGCCTTTTACAGCCCTGATGCTCTAACAAGGCAATTTGTGATCCTGTGATCATCCTCAGCCAAGTCATACAGAGGGTCCCTGTGTATCCCATCACTGCACTAAGGCCAAGGCCTACACAGATGGTCTTCAATTACATGAGGAAATAGCACATCCCTCATAAAAAGGGTGGTACAGAGCAAGGGACCAGATAAAAAGCACATGAGGGTATAGGGCAACATTGCCCTGTAGACATATAATTGAGCCACATGTAATTCTTAGTTTTCTAATAGTCATATTAGAAAAGGGGAAAAGAAAACAGGTGAAATTAATTTTAGTAACATTTTTATTTAACCCAGTATATCCAGGATATTATCACTTTAACATGTGATCCATATAACAATTATTAATGAGTTTACATTCTTTACCTTGCACCAAGTCTTCAAAGCCTGTTGGGTGTTTTAAGTTTACAGCACCACTCGTTTAGGATTGACCAAGGGGGCAGCATGGGAACACCAGCGTTTGGAAAGAATGAGGAGAATGATTAGATAAGTGAGGAGGGTTCTAATAGAAAAACATAGGCACTTGGACACAGAAGTTTCCACTTGATGTACTGTCTTCAGCACAGGAGCACCCTGATGAAGCTGGTGATTTGGGAAAACTGAGTGGCTGAACTCGGGGTAAAGGGAAGTGAGAAAAGAAGACAGGTGACCAAGAGGCTTTGTGTGAAGTCTGCGGTGTAGGGTTCAGAACTAGGCTAGTGGTCTGGGCAAGGTGAGGAAGAGCTAAACCTGAACGATCATTAAAGAAAAATAATGTGATCCGTGGCGGTAATGGGAAATAAAGCAAAAAGAAGCAAACTTCAGTGATACGCTTCATCTGATTCATTCGATCTACCATAGCAGTTGAAAGCCAGCTTGCATCAGGGGCGGTGGCTCATGCCTGTAATCCCAGTAGTTTGGGAGGCTGAGGTGGGCGGATCACGAGGTCAGGAGATCGAGACCATCCTGGCTAACACGGTGAAACCCCATCTCTACTACAAATACAAAAAAATTAGCTGGGCGTGGTGGTGGACACCTGTAGTCCCAGCTATTTGGGAGGCTGAGGCAGGAGAATGGTGTGAACCTAGGAGGCGGAGCTTGCAGTGAGCCGAGATTGGGCCTCTACACTCCAGCCTGGGCGACAGAGCGAGACTCCATCTCAAAAAAAAAAAAAAAAAAAAAGCCAGCTTGCTTGCAGAGCAGTGGGGGAGGCCGATAACTAAGCGTGTATACATACAATTATAACTATACCCATGTAATAATGTTGTGAAGGACAAAACCAGAGTGCTATGATTAAAAATTCAAGGGGATCATGTTATAATAGGGTAGTCTAAGAGAAGAGAAGGTGACAAGGCAATAACAGGAGCCAGTGCCAAGCGGAATGAGGGGAAATTGATTCCAGCAGAGGAGGAGAATCAGGAACTAAGGGGCTTGATGCAGAAATGAGCTTTCTACATTTGAAGAGCCCAGGGACATACAAGGAGGCTAGAGAAATAGGTGGTGCAAGCATAAAATAAGTCAAACACAGGACTAGGCATATAAATAAGAATTAAGACCAAGTGCATCCTCACCATGAAATCTGAAGGAGTTTTCTTGCTAATCAGTGAGAGATTATTGACACCTTTTTAATGACAGTGTGTCCTTCGCTCACTTAAACCATGATTGAAATAGTCACAGTCTCTTCACTTTCTACACATGAGAAAAACCTGAAAATGAAGCCTCTGTTAGAATGCTTCGTCATCACCTTCCTGTTTTGAGGGAAAGTATGACAACTGCCAAGAAATCATTTCTATCTGTATTTTGTTAAAATGGTAGAAGGGGAGGGAAGAGGAAAAGAAAAGTGTGAGTTTATCATTAGCAAAACAAGCCCTTGGCAAAAAGTTGGCTTCAATAGGGGGATAGTGACCAAGGACTGCCTCTCCCCACAGTGGGTTGGATGGTCTAGCCTAGATGGTCTTTGTTTAAAAAGGAGGAGGTCGGTAGGAGGAAAGAAAACCTTCTGGAAGCTGAACTTGTAAACTCAAGGGCATAAATTGATCGTGTTGTTATGGTCATTAAAGAGCAATTGCAGGAATAGGCCCAGTTTTCTTGGGCTGGTATTTGCATGAGTGTGAGTGTTGATACTTCCCATTTCATGAATTAGATGGGGAACAATGAAGGGTGACCAAGGCATCATCTTAGGGAGCTGATTGTCACTCCAGTTCTTCCCTAGTCTTCACAGTAGACCCTCATTGAATGGCTTTGAAGAATGTGAATTCTCACATTATCAACCACTGTCTGAGTGTCTCAGAGGGGAAGGTGCGTAGTCTCTTTGTGTCAGGAATCTTTAAAAATAGAATCGGCCTTTTAAGGGCTTTCTAGAAGGAATCTGCATTCTGATCAGATTATAGTATTGAAATATTGTGCCAGTTCAAATGCATTTTTAATTTTTGGCTCCTAAATTTAACAGAAAATTATTGTTCTTTTGTGAGGAATTCTTTCATACTAAGAAAAATAACATTGGGTTCAACCTGTTGGGTATTATGCTCACTGGCTGGGGTGACAGGACCGTTGGGACCCCAAGCCTCAGTGTCACTCCATATACCAAACCTGCATGTCTACCCTTTATAGTTAAAGTAGAACTTAATTTTTTAAATTAGGTTTAAATCTCTTTAGAGATAAGAGAATACTATGTTATAGGAAGAAATAGGAAAAAGAGAAGAATATTCTGAGTTTCTGTAGACTGAGATTCTCAACTGGGCCACTGTTGACATTTGGGGCTGGGTAACACTTTGCAGTGGTGGCTTCCTCCTGTGCTTTGTGGAATGTTTAGCAGCATCCCTGGCATCTATCCACTAGATGGCAGTAGCACCCTCTTCCAGTTGTGACTATGAAAAATGTCTCTAGACAATGCCAAATGTCCCCTGGGGCCATAGTCACTCTCCTTGTTGAGACCACCGGTCTGGACACTCCCAAGAGAGCTCAGTGTCTGTACTGCCAGGACACTTTTGCCCACCCCCCACAAAAAAATAAAGCTAAAGCTAAGATTTTAAACTTCATCTTTGGGCTGCTACTGAAGCAGGAGAACTATCCCCCCTGTAAGAGTAAGCCAGAGGGAAATTTCTGGTTTTTAGAAGAGGGTGTCTCTGCCATGTTTGGGGGATTTGACTGGGTAGGAGCTGCCTAGTTATTTCTCAAATCCTTAGACCCATTCTTAGTGGTAGGGCGAGATGCAGAGGGTCGTTGGTAATGATTTCTCTCAATTCACGTTTCTCCTAGTTTTCCTGTTGTTCTTGATTCTACCCATCCATGGTACTTCTAACGGACAGGGAACTGGACCACCCCAAACTGATACACGTTGGTTCTGCTCATCACACATGTGGGTCTCAACAGGCCGATCTATGTTATCAGCAAGTCTGCTGATACTTATCAGGGACTTGCTACAGAGACCTGGTGCTTGACTCTGGAGGACAATCAGCATCAGCAATGTCTTCAGTGCCTGTGGGGGATGAATTGTATGTGTACACCTTAATAGATAATCTCCACATCCCTGTGACACACTGCGACCCCCAGGGACCTTAGCAATGCTGATGTCCTACCCAGGTTTTGCAGGATGGCTGCCTGGTCCTCAGAGTTTGCTTACATAGGAGGTGAACTCAACTCAGCATGCACAGTTATGTGGGGCGAGCATCTTAAGGATGCAGGCTACGCAAGCCTTGATTTCTACCAGCCAACCAATTAAACACTGACAATACTTGATTGAACATTTCCTTTCTCAAAGTTCTGCCCGCATTTTTTTGTATGTGTTTTTTGAAAATAAGTCTGTTATTGAAAATCGAATTAGTTTGTCTTTGTATTTAGAGCTAGTTTGGGGGCTTGGGACTTGGGAAATTCTCAGTGAAGAAAAGAAACTCATTTATGAATACCTGTTTCCACATGGCACTAATCTCCATGCATTTTACTGTTATCACGGGACTCATTGCACTTGGTTTAGATGAGCTTAGTAGGCAGACTGAGATGAGTTGGGTTTTCAAGATGGCAGAATGCTGTTCTTCTGCTTTTAGTCTTTGCTTGTCTTTTAGCCTTTGCTTTAGTCAGCTGATTAAGGCCCTGAATGGCTAATTGCTAAAGCTGTTAGTTCCCATTAGCCTTGACAGGGTCTCCAGAAGTGGAATTGCCTCATACGTGATGCTAGATAGCGGACAGTCTTATAGCCTGACCTGCTTTCTCCTAGTGTATCCACTCTGGGAGAGCGTGGACCTGGTTCCCGGGGGTGATCGACAGTCACCCATCAACATTCGGTGGAGGGACAGTGTTTATGATCCCGGCTTAAAACCGCTCACCATCTCTTATGACCCAGCCACCTGCCTCCACGTCTGGAATAATGGGTACTCTTTCCTCATGGAATTTGAAGATTCTACAGATAAATCAGGTGAGGGCAAGATCTGGTGGTCTTGTAAGGAGTTAAAGAAACAGTGTCATGTTAACTGAGGACAGATCAAACTCTCTCCATGATAGTATTGACCTCTTTGTGAGCAATGGCATGGAAGTCATTGAAATTTTTTTTAAAAATTATGGTAAAATATACATAATATGAAATTTATCATCTTAACCATTTATAAGAATATAGTTAAGTATAATGTATATTAAGTACATTTCGATTATTGTACAATCATCACCACCATCTAGCTCCAAAAATCCTTTCATCTTGCAAAACTGAAACTTTACCCATTAAACAGTAGTGCCCCATTCACCCTCCCTCCAGCTCCTCACAATCAGTATTTGGCTTTCTTTCTTTCTTTCCTTTCTTTCCTTTCTTTCCTTCTTTCCTTCTTTCCTTCTTTGTTTCCTTTCTTTCCTTTCTTCTTCCCCTTCCCTCCTCCTCCCCTCCCCTCCCCTTTTCCTCCGCCTCCATCTCCTCCTTCTCCTACTCCTTCTTCTTCTTCTTCTCCTCCTCCTTCTCCTTCTCCTTTCTTGACAGATTCTTGCTCTGTCACCCAGGCTGGAGTACAGTGGGGTAGTCTCGGCTCACTGCAACCTCTGCCTCCCAGGTTCAAGTGATTCTCCTGCCTCAGCCTCCCAAGTTGCTGGGATTATAGGCGCCCATCACCACGCCCAGCTAACTTTTGTATTTTTAGTAGAGGGGGGTTTTACCATGTTGGCCAGGCTGCTCTCGAACTCCTGACCTCAAGTCATCTGCACGCCTCGGTCTTCCAAAGATCACAGACGTGAACCACCATGCCCAGCCAATATTCTGCTTTCTATCTCTATGAATCGGACTACTCTAGGCACCTCATATGAGTGGAATCATACAGTATTTGTCTCTTTGTGACTGGCTTATTTCACTGGGTATAATGTCCTCAGAGTTCATCCATGTTGTAGTGTGTGTCAGAATTTCCTTCCTTTTTAAGGCTTAATGATACTCCATTATGGATAGACCACATTTGTTTATCTATTCCTTACCTTTTGGCTTTTGTGAATAACGCTGCTATGAACATGGGTGTACAAATGTCCCTTTTTGTTCTTTTGGGTATATGCCCTGAATGGGCTTTCTGGATGATCATTGGACTCACTTTTCAGTGTATGGAAAAATTCCCTTCTCTTTTTTATGGACGTTTCCTTCTAGTATAGGTAATATTTTTTTATTAACAAATACATATATCTCTGTGTACAGATTTTGTAATTGGTATAGAAGAAAGGGCATGAGATGAAATGAAAGCTTTACCAGAAATCTATTTTCTGTGTGTGTATGTGTTGAATAATGTACTAGTTTTCCTCTGCTGGCCTACTTTGCAAATAACTTCTATATTAAATAGTAATTCTATTTAATTACATTTTAAAATATAAGATCACAATACAGAGCAGAAGGATAATTAGGCAAGAAAAACACATTTTATATTTGTGGCCACCTAATAACATGTATGAATTTTATCATTATGTATCCAACATTTTCTGAGCGGCAACTATGTGCAAGGCACTGCACAAAGTGCCAGGAGTACTAATTGTCAACCACCCGAAGGGCAAAGTCTAGTGAAGGAAGAATACTTGAAATTAAAATTATAAAGCAAGTGTGATTTGAAAAATGTTTCTAAAAGGGCTATGGGACCACAGAGTAAGGCGTGTGATACAGACTAAGAGGAGTCTATGATGATTTCACTAAGGAGGAGCCATTTATATTAGGTATTAAAGGATGTATGGAAGTTTGCCAAGAGGATTAGAAGGGCATTCTGGACTGAGGGAATGTTGTGCAAAGGCAGATGTGATAGAATGTTCAGGAAATGACAAAAAAAAAACAACAAAAAACAAAATGATGCGGCCAGAATGTTGAATGTGTGTTGTGGGGAGAGGCAGTGAGATGTGATCATCGAAGCATAATAGGGTAGATGGAGGGCAGGCTCATCAGAAACTAGTTATTTGTAAACAAGAGAGTGGCATAGCATGATTTTGTCTAATTAGCCAGTTATTTTATGTTTTTAGATTAACCCAGGCAACAATGCAGGGCCACAAGTTGAGATTAATCCAAGTGATAGGTGGTTGGAGATTAAATGAAGGCAATAGAAATATAGAAAATAGCAACTTTTAAAAAGCATTTCTGAAATAAAAGCAACAGAACTAGGAGGTGACATCCTCTTCCAGAGAACAGAAAGCAAAGTTAACCAAGACCTTGAGGCGTCTCACTTAGGAGACTTGGGGGAATGGTGATGCCAGAAAATAAGTTCATGAGTGGTGGACAAGGAATGATTTGTAGAGAAGTTATCTTAATCCATTTGTGTTGCTACAAAGGAATATCTGAAACTGTGTAATTTATAAAGAGGTTTACTTGACTCATGGTGCTGTAGGCTGTACAGGAAACATGCTGCTCACATCTGCATCTGGTGAGGTCCTCAAACTGTTTCTCCTCATGTTGGAAGGCCAAGGGGAGCCAGCATGCAGAGATCACATGGTAAGAGGCAAAGGAGGAGGTACCAGGCTCTTTTCAGCAATCAGTTCTGTGACTGGACGCGATGGCTCACACCTGTAATCCCAGCACTTTGGGAGGCCAATGCGGGAGGATCGCTTGAGGCCAGGAATTGGAGACCAGTCTGGGCAATATAGTGAGACCTTGTCTATACAAAAAAACATTTTTTAAAAAAAAAACAAAACAGAACAGCCAGGCATGGTGGCACATGCCTGTAGTCCCAGCTACTTGGGAGGCTGAGGTGGGAGTGTCACTTGAGCCTAGCAGGTCAAGGCTGCAGTGAGTCATAGTTGTGCCACCGTACTCCAGCTTGGGTGACAGAGTGAGACCCTGTCTCAAAAAAAGAAAAAACCTAAATCAGTTATCTTGGGAACTAAGAGTAAGAACTCACTTCCACCCAAATGGCACCAAGCTATTTATAAGGGATCTGCCTGCGTGATCCAAACACCTCCCATGAAGCTCCACCTCCAGTATTGGGGAGCAGGTGTCAACATGAGACCTGGCAGAACCAAACAGACCATATGCAAACCATAGCAAAAGTATAGGGAGATCATAAGGAAATATAATTGCTTCTTATAACTTTTTTGTAATTTAGGTTTTGTTTAGTTTGTTGGTTTTGCTTTTTTTTTAATAGGATCTCACTTTGTCACCCAGGCTGGTGTGCAGTGGTGCAGTCATAGCTCACTGCAACCTTGAACTTCTTAGCCCAAGTGATCCTTCCGTCTCAGCTTCCCAAGTAGCGGGGACTACACAGTTGCGTACCACCATACCCAACTCACTGTAAAATTTTTTGTAGAGACGAGGTCTCACTGTGTTGCCAAGGCTGGGCTTGAACTCCTGGCTTCAGGTGATGCTCTTGCCCCAGCCTCCCAAAGTGCTGACGTGAGCCAACGCACCTGGCAGTAATTTAGTTTTAAATGTAATATCAACAATAAGAAGAACATTTTAAGTGGTCATCTCAAAGAAGTGTGTCTTCAACTTTTTTTTTTTTTTTTTTTGAGACGGAGTCTTGCTGTGTCACCTAAGCTGGCGTACAGAGGCACGATCTCGGCTCACTGCATCCTCTGCCTCCCAGATTCAAGCAATCCTTCCACCTCAGCTTCCTGAGAAGCTGGGATTACAGACACCCGCCACCACGCCTGCTGATTTTTGTATTTTTTTTTTTTTAGTAGAGACGGGGTTTCACCATGTTGGCCAGGCTGGTCTCAATCTCTTGACCTCAAATGATCCACCCACCTTGGCCTCCCAAAGTCTTGGGATTACACATATGAGCCACTGCACCCAGCCAGTCTTCAAGTGTTGTCTAATTCCTATAAGGATAATTTATTTTTCTCAATATAAACATTTTCTCTCCTTTAAATGTAAATGGATTTTAGATGTTAGTATTTCATGGAAAGCAGAATGGGAACGAGCAAATGTTGATCCCTTACTGAAATGCGACTCAGTTTGCTATATGAATTTTTTTTTTTCTCCCTAAGTCCTTTTATTCCAAAGAAATATTAATTGCTGTTCTTGCCTAAATTTCTTCCTGATCTTTGTTTCTATCTCATTTTAGATTGTCATATGCTTTTCTTGGTGGCTTTACTTTGGGTGAAGAAATGTGTTTAAATGTCGTAGGTTGATTGAGGCTGTGGGTTTATTCTGGAGAGAGTCTGTGTAGTCATGTGTTAACCCTCTTTCCATGGTGTTTCAGCTGCACTTAGTGCATTGGAATGCAGTCAAATTTGAAAACTTTGAGGATGCAGCACCGGAAGAAAATGGTTTGGCGGTGACAGGAGTATTTTTAAAGGTAAAAAATACTCACCAGCTTTAAATGATGTGTTGTATTCTAGAATGAAAAGATAGAACATTATAATATTGTTTACTTTAAGAATATTGGGATCCATACACTGTAAGATAAATAGTGCTTGAAATACAGGAGGATTGTTAAGGATATATTTTAAATGGCATGAAACTGTGCCGTCCAATAGAGTGGTCACAAGCCACATGTGACATTTGAGCTCTTGAAATGTGGCTGGTGTAACTTAGGAAATGAAAGTTTAATTTACTTCTAATTCACTTAAATTTCAATTAAAAAACTGATATTCAATTCAGTTATTGAAAAACTTTTGGGTCGGACGTGGTGGCTCACACCTATAATCCCAGCTCTTTGGGAGGCCGAGGCAGATGGATCACTTAAGGCCAGGAGTTCGAAGCCAGCCTGGCCAACATGGCGAAACCCCGTCTCTACTAAAAATACAAAAATTAGCCAGGCGTGATGGCAGGCGCCTGTAATCCCAGCTTCTTGGGAAGCTGAGGCACAAGAATTGCTTGAACCCACAAGGCAGAGGTTGTAGTGAGCCAGGATCGTGCCACTGCACCCCAGCCTGGGCGACAGAGCGAGACTCTGTCTCCAAAGAAAAAAAGAAGAAAAACTTTTAAGAATGTTTGGAACCATTTGGATATGTATATATATGTTTTCAAGTATAAATTTTTTTAAATCTAAATATAGATCAAGTATTTTGATGAAAAAAGTAGCATCCAAATTGAGATGTGCTGAAGTATAAAATACACAACAGATTTTTAAAACTTAGTATGGAAAAAACATAAACCATCTCAGTAACTTTCCTTACTGATTACGTGTTGAAGTGATAATATATTGAATATATTTGGTAAAATTATATTATTAAAAAGGATTTCATCTATTTCTTTTTACTTTTTAAATGTGGCTACTAGAAAATTAATTACCTCTGTGGCTTGTATCATACTTCTGTTTTTAAGCACTGGTATAAAAGGATAAAGGCGAATAAATAAATAATGGTTAAAATGTAAAATGTATTTTAGGCCAGGTGTGGTGGCTCACGCCTGTTGTCCCAGCACTTTGGGGAGGCCAAGGCGGGCAGATTACTTGAGTCCAGGAGTTTGAGACTGCCTGGCCATCATGGCAAAACCCCGTCTCTACTGAAAATACAAAACTTAGCTGGGCGTGGTGGCTGGCACCTGTAGTCCCAGCTACTCGGGAGGCTGAGGCAAGAGGATCACTTGAACCCGGGAGGCAGGGGCTGCAGTCAGCCGAGATCACACCACTGCACTCCAGCCTGGGTGACGGAGTGAGACTCTGTCTCAAAAAATAAAAAAATAAAAAAGAATACATTTTAAACAGAAGAATGTATTTTAAACAGAAAGATAAAGGCAGATAACTCTAGGAAATCCTCATGAAGGCAACTAATATTTATGAGTGCTAAGTGAGTCCATATTTGCCAAGTACTTAGTTTATCTTTCTAAGAACTCTCTGATGGCAATATTGTCTCCATTTTTCAGATGAAGAAAGTGAAGCTCAACGAAGTTAAGTGCTTTCCTGCTAGGTCACACAGCTAGCTAATGGAGGACTGGGGTTAAAAATCCATAGGCCACACTCTCATGGGGCCACTGAGTTCTTGCAGGTTCGGTAGCTGCAGGCTTCCTGCATGCTCCCACCTTTAATCTGCACTGGAGGCTGAGTGTTTTAATTGCCTGGGATTTGTTTTAATCAGGTATAGTAAGACATGCAGACATGGGAATGACTGTCATGAAGGAAGAAGTTGATCCTATTCCCAGATCCCTAGAAGCTGGAGGCATGACACACCGTGCAGGGCCACATAAGGAAGTACCAGGGTTGGTCAAGAGGCAGAGAAAGTACGGGGAAAATGCGGGCAAGAGCTTTTATTGTGTTTTCAGTGGGAAGGAACAGGCGAGGCAGGGTATGCAGGCTTGGGATTGGCTACTTCGAATAATTTCAGAGTGTTCTGTGGCCTAGGGGGCTGTCCCCACTTGGCTGATACCTGACCGTGGGGTGATTGGTGCAGGAGAACAGTGGCCCTGGTGTAAGAGCCTGATAAAGTAGATGGTAGGGCTGTAAGCTCTGGATTGCACATGAAGGGCGCTCTTGCAGCTGTCTGTTCTCTCTGGGAATTAGCCAACCTTGGGAGGGACAGTGCTTGTGGTGTCCCCAGTTGTCAAAGCATTAAATACAAAAGCTATTAATAGAAAACGTGCTTTATATACTGAGGCTCCTGGAACATGCCCTTGAGGACTTAGGGGTCTGTGCCGAAAGCCTGGCCTTCATGTGCTGTAGCCTGTTTGAAGAGCTTCAGCCTCCAGGGTCCCTGTGGGCCAAGGCTTAGAAAGGCCGGGGGAGGTGAGTGGAGCAGGAGCACCTTTCCCTGTGGACTACAGGCACAACTTCAGACAGCCTGCTCATGTGTTCTGTGTCCAGTTTAATTTGGCGATGTTTATAACATTCTAAATTGCCAGTTTCAGCAGTTTCAGACTGTGATTTGTTTTTAGATAATCACCAGATGGTCATTTTTAATTCATATTTCATTCCAATTCTACAGTGAGATGTCCGTTGTTTTTAATGTTTTCTCATTTGTTGTTGTTTAGCTAGGCAAACATCATAAAGAGCTATAGAAATTGGTGGATTCCATACCATCAACTAAGCGTGGGGTAGTATTTTTCCTAAATTGCCTGAAATATATTTTATGTTTCAATCTCAAGAGTGGCGACATTACCAAGGCACTTTGAATTGGGAAGTTTAACTAGGGGAACTGTATTCCGGTTCTCTTTGAACATTGCCTTAGAAGGAGACCTGTAATTTATGAATGACCCTGGCCCTGGGTCACATTGCAGGTGACAGAGGTGATCGTGTGGGTGGGCCAATGAGCTTCCTGGTTTTGCTGCAGTGCCGCTGAGGACTTGGGGACTCAGGAACATATTGCTGTCCCCTCCTCTGTTCCTGACACTGCCTCCTTCTAAGTCCTTGTGAACAGACCCAGAGCAGCCTTCTTGTCTGTAACTGTCACCCACAGGCAGGGAGCAGAGAGCAGGTCTACAGAAACTTGCCTTGTCCAGCTGGAAAGAACAATGACCCACATCCTTCAGGTCGGATGCCTTTGTCCAGCCCCCCAAGATTATTTCTTCTGTATTCAGAATCTCAAAGGGCTGTGCTCTGGAGGCCCATATATTCTCTCCTCCCTTTATTCCCCCACTGTATCCTTCTGGTCCCCACCTCTTTCCCCCTCTTTTCCTCTCCATTTCCCTCTTTCTTCCTCTCTCCCCTTTTAGTACAGAATTCTGGCTCCTCCTGATCTGCATTTCATTTTTTTGTTTCTATCAACTTTTACTTTAGATACGGGGGTACCATGTGCAGGTTTGTTACATAAGTATGTTGCATGATGCTAAGGTTTAGGGTACAGATTCCATCACTCAGGTAATGAGCACAGTACCCAATAGGTAGTTTTTTAACCCACCCTTCTCTCCAGTAACCCCCAATGTCTATTGTTCCCATCTTTATATCTGTGTGCTGAATGTTTAGTTCTCTCAAGAACATGCAGCACTTGGTTTTCTGTTCCTGCATTAATTCGCTTAGGATGGTGGCTTCCAGCTGCATCCATGTTGCTGTAAAGGACATGATTTCATTTTTTTTTTTATGGCTGTGTAGTATTCCATAGTGTATATATTATCACATTTTCTTTATCTAGTCCACCACTGATGGGCACCTAGGTTGATTCTATGTCTTTGCTGTTGTGAATAGTGTAACAATGAACATATGAGTGCCTGTGTCTTTTTGGCAAAATGATTTATTTTCCTTTGGGTTTATACCCAATAATGGTATTGCTGCATTGAATGGTAGCTCTGTTTTTAGTTATTTGAGAAATCTCCAAACTACTTTCCACAGTGGCTGAACTAATTTACATTCCCACCAACAGTGTGTATGCATTCCCTTTTTTCCACAGCCTCACCAACATCTGTTGTTTTTTGACTTTTTATTAATAGCCATTCTGACTGTTGTAAGAGGGTATCTCATTGCGGTTTTGATTTGCACTTTTCTGATGATTAGTGATGATGAGCATTTTTCATGTTTGTTGGCCACTTTTATGTCTTGAGAAGTGTCTGCTCATGTCCTTTGTCCATTTTTTAATGGGGTTATTTGTTTTTCTGCATTTCATTTTAAAAGGAAAATTCTCAGTCTCCCTTGAAGAAGTGAAGCCTCCTCCTTTATGCGCTGGCCACTGTCTAATACCTCCCAACAATACTTAGAGGAGACTACCTGCTGGAGCCTCACTAGAATTGAGGGATCAAATGGTTTTGGTTGTTTTCCCACTGGGGAATATTAAAAATACACAGTTAATTGCAGAAACAAAGGCTGGGCATGATTCCATCCTAAGCACCTCTGGACCACTGCTGATCTCCACATACTCCCTGAGAACCATCACCTCGTCGTCTGATTCCTGAGTGGTTTTCACTACTAAATAATGACTCAGTAACCCAATCTCTTGACCAGGACGCTCTCATGGAATTTGGGTCATTTGGCACTTCCTGCCTGGTGCCCACCTGTCTAGACCTAAGTAGGTCCAGTATCTCCCTGGTCCAGCCCTGTCTGAGTCCATCACCTGGATCATTAAGAAGCAGCCAGTCGAGGTTGATCATGATCAGGTACATTCTCTCCACAATTTTCATCTAAGGAAATCCTCGTCTCCCCTTTTAAAACAAAGCTGGGCTCAGATGTGGCATCAGTTTTAACATGTTGTAATGCTTATGCATTTTTATTGAAGTGTACCAATGTCTTATCTCAGGTTGGACATGAATTTAGAGGTATTTCAAATCAGCGAGAGAAGAGTTAAAGTGACATGTGTTTATTATACATGCATTGTGTAGTAGATTCTCTATGAAAATTAATACCCTTTTAAATAAAAAAAGAAGGCTGGAAATGGGTGTATTCAAAACCCTTTAAAATCCTTAAGGGAGTTTTGCTATAGAATCTCAGGGTAAAGACAGACTCCAGCAATATTCATCCAGAAATTTTCATGTAAGTCAGTTGTTTGAAACTTGGAATTTATTTTTCTCTTAGAAACTAAATCTAAGTAGTGGTCACTGCATCAGCACACAAAATCCTGTTTAATTCATAAACTAAACTGTAATAATAACAGCGTATACTTGTTCATATTGGATTTTTATTGACTAACAGCTTCCAGCCTCTTTTTTATGCAGCCAGGGTAACAGTGATACCAAAACCTATCAAAGATTAGACCATCCTGCCGGGCGCGGTGGCTCAAGCCTGTAATCCCAGCCCTTTGGGAGGCCGAGACGGGCGGATCACGAGGTCAGGAGATCGAGACCATCCTGGCTAACAGGGTGAAACCCTGTCTCTACTAAAAAATACAAAAAAACTAGCCGGGCGAGGTGGTGGGCGCCTGTAGTCCCAGCTACTCGGGAGGCTGAGGCAGGAGAATGGCGTAAACCCGGGAGGCAGAGCTTGCAGTGAGCCGAGATCCGGCCACTGCACTCCAGCCTGGGCAACAAAGCGAGACTCCGTCTCAAAAAAAAAAAAAAAAAAAAAGACCATCCTACCCCCAAAAAATAACAATAGGCCAATATCTCTGAAAAATATGTAACAACAACAACAAAAAAAGCTAAATAAAATACTAGAAATAGAATCTAGTAGTGCATTAGAAGAAATATATACTTTGTCCAGGTAGGGTTTATTCCAGTAATCCAAAGAGGGTTCAGTACTAAGAATGATATACTTACGATTAATGGATTTCATCCTGTCAACAAATCTATATGATCATTTCCATAGATTTCCTAAAATACATTAGATAAAACCCACCATCCCTTTAAAAAAATTTTTTTTAATAAAACAGAAATGGAGAATTCCCTAACTGGATGAAGTAGATTTATCTCAGCTCAAAAATAAATAGTATGTTTAATGTGGAAAGGATATCATTAACTCCATGATTATTAGTATACTAAATGCTAAATTTAATTGAATTAACCTCTTGCAGGAGCCAATAGAGTTAGACCAAAAAAGATAAAGAACATTAGAGAAACACTAAAAACTCCTACAAAGATAATTCAGCAATTAGTGGAGTACCATGTCAGTTTATAGACATCAATTCCTTTGACACATGTAACTCAACAATCAGAAGACAGAAGAAGGAAGCCTATTTATAATAGAAACTGAAAAACTAAAATGCTGTTGATAAACAACATAAAATGTTAACAAGAAAACTATAAAACATTTCTGAGGGACACAGAAGACTTGAATTTATAAAATTCATGCCCTGTTTTTAAATAGGAAGATATCATAAAGACACCTTTGATGTCAATTCTCCTTAAGTTGTGATTCCATAAATTTAATATGGTTTTAATAAAAATACCAACAGAATTTTAAAACTAGATATAGTACTTCTAGAGTTCATGTGGAAAAGCAAATAAGCATGAATAGCTGGAAAAATTCTAAAGGAGAAAATAAGGAATGATTAGACCCATAAGGCTTTAAAGCCGCAATAATTAAATAGTATGATACTAGCACATGAATAGAAAGATAAATCAAAGGAAGAAAATAGTTCAGAAATATGGCCAAGTACATGAGAATTTACTTTATGATAAAGATAGCATCTCAGCTCAATGCAGGAAAAGATAAATCCAGTAAATGGTATTGGGGGACAACCGAGCAGGCATTTAGGAGAAAAAGTTGGACCCATCGTTCAATCCTGACAAAAATATATTCCAGATGGAACAAAACTTTAAAGGTAAAAAAATGCCATAAAAGTACGAGGGTAGGAAGATTCTTTCATACATCCAAATGGAGGAAGCTTTTCTAACTATAAATCAAAACCCAGAAGTAATCAAGAAAACAACCAGCAATTAGACTACATACAAAAATTTTAAAATCCTTTCTGATGAAAATCACCATAAACAAAAGATAGATGACATACAGGGAAAACATTTGCAACTCTGTTTACTCATTCAGCTACTATTTATTGAATGCCTACTGTATGCCAGCTACTCTTCTAGGTGTTTGAGACATCATAGTGAACAAAACAGAGAGTTAATTGCTTTAATATATAAAGAGTTTCTAGAAATCAGTTTTTAGATAATCAAGAGCTAACGGTATAAACAGACAGCTTACAGTTAAGGAAACAAGAAGCCCAATACCATGTGAAAAAATTTTCAACCTTATGAAAAGCGACGAAACAAGATGAAACTACACTGAAATACAAATTTTCACGTATCAGATTAGCAGAAACCCCAAAATTGTACTGGTACAAGTGTGGAGCATGGGCAGCCTCATGTGTTACTGGTAGGTGGTAATGACACATGAATAAAGATGTAAGAGACTAAAAAGTATGTTGTTTTACTAACAGTTAATTACAATGTCAAAGGAAGATACAATGCTAAGTTGGTACTATTGTAGTAGCTATCAGAGGGCAATTTACCAAACAGCAATTTAGCCTACACATAAACTGCAGACCTAAACAATAATACATATACATAATTATTCTTTGCCCCATTGTTTGCAAACAACCTAAATACCAGTCACCTCTATGGCATTCCTCCTCCAAAATTTGTATCCCCCATCTAAATCATGAGAAAAGACAAAACCAAACTGAAAAAGGACTTCTACAAAATACCTCACCAGCCCTCTTCAAAAGCATCAAGGTCATGAAAAACAAGGCAGAAAAACTCAAGAGTGGAGGAGACCAAGAAGGAGTAGGTTCTGGAGAAGACAAAGGACACTGGGGCGGTCTAAATAAAGTCTGGAGTTTACTTAATAGTATCAACCCAATGTTAATTTCTTAGTTTGATGAATGCATCGTGATTATGTAAGATAACGTTAGAGGAAGCTGGATGCAGGGTCTCAACCTCAGCACCACTGACATTCAGGGCAGATCATTCTTGGTTATGGGGACTGTCCTGTGTATTGCAGGATGTTTAGTTGCATCCCTGCCTTGACTCACTGGATGCCCATAGTACCACCTCCGGAGGTTGTGACAACCAAAAATGTCTCCAGACATTCTCCACTGTCAATTGCAAACTCACCCCTTGTTGAACACCAAAAACACCAATGATATACATTAACCCCTAATATCAACTAACCAATAAAATGCTGTACCTCTTAGTGTATGAGAAGAAGAAACACATCTTCAATGTCTATGAGAATGGCTTTTAACTAATCAACACCTTGATTAACCAGTAGAAGGCATATTTAGTGGTGATTCACTTATGACTGCCTGTACCTCACCACGACAAAATTGTGGTTTGTCAAGAGAGTCTTTAGTCACAAACAGAATAAACAACCACTGGCTTATGTTGCAAAAAGGATATGGGAAATTCTATAGACATTGGAAAGAAAAAATACATTAAAAGAAGTCCACACCAGGCGCAGTAGCTCATGCCTGTAATTGCAGCACTTTGGGAGGCTGAGGCGGGCAGATCACCTGATGTCAGGAGTTCAAGACCAGCCTGGCCAACATAGTGAAAACCCCGTCTCTACTAAAAATACAAAAAATTAGCTGGGCGTGGTGGCAGGCGCCTGTAATCCCAGCTACTTGGGAGGCTGAGGCAGGAGAATTGCTTGAACCCGGGAGGCGGAGGTTGCAGTGGGCCAAGATCACACCATTGCACTCCAGCCTGGACAAGAGCGAAACTCAGTCTCAAAAAAAAAAAAAAAAAAGTCTATACCCACTCTGATGCCATTATCTTGAGACGTCTTAGATATGAATAAAATCCATTCCAATCATTATGAGAACCGTCTTTAGAAGAAAATTATACCATAGGAATATCTCTAGATTTTGAAAATCATATACCTAGAGATCATTCCATAAATATGGAGTCAGGCAAAAAACCAAAGGAATTCGTCGGTGAGTGTTAGGAATCTCATTCCCCCACAACTACTGGCTGACCCCAACCCTGCATTGCAAAACACTTGGCCCCCTCTGACCTCAAAAAGCATTTAGTGCTTCCTCGTTAAGCTCTATTTAGTGTTTTTACTATTCACCCATCTTCCTCAGTCTGGACCAAATCTATTGCCCGATCTTCACATTGGTTGCGACGTTTTTGTCTCTTCCCAATTCTGGCATTCCAGAGGGTCAATAGGTTCCTTCTGCACGTGCTTTTGAGGGAAGTGTCCCCCCAAAAAATTGTTTCACACTACCTTGAACAGAGTCTAAACTTAAGCACTACAGTTACTAAGCAGCCTTTGGATTCTTTGTTTTTGAAGTTAGATTTTTTCAGCTATTAGTGGAAAGTGTGCCTCACTCTACTCCAGGATTACCAATAGAAATGAAAGGACAGAAATGGCATTAGTGTTCAGAGAAGATGATCCATACATGGCTGTATGAACACTGAAAATTACAAGAGGGTCAACATAAAATCAGCATTACAGGTACTAAAACATAAATCCTGATGGCTTTCACCATTTTCTTAAGAGCAAAATTGCAAAAAGTGATATTAACAGCCATCCTAGACGAATATGAGTAAATGATTTGTTTTTCCTTAAAAGAGCATCCAAGTGTATTGTAATCGTTTTCACACTGATCAAAGAGAGCACCCTTCTGTCAACAGGTATCTCTGGTTTTCAGGACCTGGCAGAAATTCTTCTGTGTTCTGCCTTTAAAGGTCAGGTACAAAAAACTAGAGGTAGCTGCCAGGCCCCTTTGCCCAGAGCTAAGTGTCTGGGACACTTAGTGAGTGGGAAGGATTGAGGCTTGAACCTCCTTGGTCGGCCAGACAGCATGGGGCACCACCCGCCCGTTCTGCAGCTGCGTGCCGCAAAGCTCTGGCCTGGCCGTGGCCTCCTGCCCCATGCGACACTTGCTGGCCAGACCATACCCAGCACACGGCGCCTCGTGCACTTTCCGACATTTTGATGCCAAGGGTCGCTGGTCACTGAGCACTGACATTTGATCTCGGACCCTGACCGCAGATTCCGGAAACTTCTGGCACCCCAGTGTCTACTGAAAGGCCCCACCCACTGCCCTGCTCTCATGGGCAGCTACCTGAGCCGCTTCCTGGGCTGGCTCTGGGCCAGAAAGCCGCGCCCTTCCTCAGCCCCCTCGTCCAGGAGAACTGCAAGGTCACCTACTTCCAAGGGAAGCAGTGGGTCCGCACCCGGCCCCTCCCCACCGCTCCTCCCAGCTGGGACTACCCCCGCATCCATCCGCATCTGGAGAGAGATGGTCCCCGCCCCCATCCACCTCCGGAGATGGTCCCCCAGGCCTGGAGGTGCTTTCCCAACAGGTCGCCGCTGCTGAGCAACATCAGGCCTGGTTTCTCCGAGGCTCGCATGGCTTACGTGAAGCGGTGGCTTTGGACCACCACTCCCCCAGCCTGTCCACAGCCTGGTGACTGTGAACATCACCCCGCTGGAGCGCAGAGGGAGCCCGACGCCCAGGCCATCTGCCTTCAAGCCTGTGATGAGAAACGGAGTGGCTCGTTCCTTTGTGCCCAGGTCTAGGCCGCTGAGCAGAGGCCCCCCCCTCCCAGGCAGCGTTGTCTCAATCCTCCCTGGCGGCCGCCTGCCATGCTGCAGGATGTGCGGCTGCCAGGTGCCCGGTCGCCGAGTCACCGCAGGAGCGCTGGGCCTGCGGGCAGCACTGCCCTGACGCCTCAGGCTTGCCTGCGCCTGGAAGGAGGTTCGCCAGGGCGGCCATGAGCCTCTGAGCACACCCAGCCTGCTGCCCAGCTCCAAGAGTCAGGCCCCTGCCACCACCTCCTGAGCCTCCAGCCCTCAGCGCCTTCACCCTACTGACTGTGGTTCCACCCCCACACCAGCCACTGGCCCCACCAGGGCACTTTCCACTGCTCCAGCCAACCACTCAGCGAGCCCCAGGCCCACCTCTCCTCTCCCTTAAAGCCCTTCCCTTTTCCTTGCCCATTCGCCCCTGCCCTCTCCCTGGGGACAGAAGGCATGCTTCTCCCCACTTTCGCCAGTTTCTGCAATAAAATATTTGTTATTGTTAATAATAGGTGTCTTTATTATAGAGATTGTCATATGCTTTCTTTCAAAGACGACACCATGGTTTCTCCAGCTTGGCACTATTACTTGGGCCAGATGGTTCTTGTTGGTGGGGGAAAGGGGGCGGGGGACGCTGTCCTGTGCATTGCAGGGCCTTAGCAACATGCCTGGCCTCTCACCTCTAGGTGCCAGCAGCACACTCACAGTCCTGACTATCAACAGTGGCTCCAGGCGTTGCCAAATACTCCCTGGGAGGATAGAGAGGTCAGAAGTCATACTGGTGGAGAACCACTGAGGATCAGTGACCTCTAGTGGCAGAAACAGGCAAGCCTAGTCCCCCAAAATGTGCGGTTTTGTAATACATATCAAAGACGCAGGGACAAACCAAATGAAGTGGCGCATGCTGGACAGAAAACATTTTCACCAGTTTTCTAGAATGCTTGGGGTGTGAATGATTCCTGTGGTCTGGTCTTACCAGCAATCAGGAAATGCAAAATTGTTACAAATGAGCTACTATTTTAAACTTTTCAAACTGGCAACAATTTAAAAGTTAAATAATACCAAGGGCTGGTAAAGACGCATGGAATTGGAATCCCAGGTGACGCTGTAGAAGCAAGGAGTCCAGCCACTCTGGAATGGCGTTTGGAAGTGATTCCTAGATCAGAAAATGCAGCTACCAGAAACCCTGTGGCACACACACACAGACACTGGTGAGGATGTTCTTTGCCGCACTCGTCATCATAGCAGAGAATTGAAACAACCCAAATGTTCATCGGTACAGGAATAAAGTAAATATAGTATATGCTGTCGAGGGAATACTGTTTCACAGATTAAAGGAAAGAAATAAGCCAGGTGCAGTGGCTCACAACTGTAATCACAGCCCTTTGGGAGGCTGAGGCGGGTGGGTCACTTTGAGTTTAGGAGTTTGAGACCAGCTTGAACGATATGGCGAAATCCTATCTCCACAGAAAAAAGTACAAAAATTAACCGGGTCTCGGTGTTGTGCGCCTGTAGTCCCAGCTTCTCAGGAGGCTGAGGTAGGACACTCGCTGGAGTCCAGGCGGCAGAGGTTGCAGTGAGCTGAGATCAGCCACCGTACTCCAGCCTGGGCGACAGAACAAGACTGTTTCAAAAAAAAAAAAAAAAGGAAAGAAATAGTGCAGGGGTTTCTCAACATCAGCAGAATCAGACCAAATAACTCAGTGTTGCGAGGATACTCTGCATTGTAGGATGTTTAACAGCAAACCTGGCGTCTGTCTACCAGAGATCATTAGGACTACCAGCAGTTGTGACAATAAAAAATGGCTCCAGGCCTATAATCCCCGCAATTTGGGAGGCCAAGGCAGGCGGATCACTTGAGGCTAGACTTCGAGACCAGCCTGTGTAACATGGTGAAACCCTGTCTCTACTAAAAAATACAAAAATTAGCCAGGTGTGGTTGCACATGCCTGTAATCCCAGCTACTCAAGAGGCTGAGACACGAAAATCACTTGAACCCGGGAGGCGGAGGTTGCAGTGAACTGAAATTGTGCCACTGCGCTCCAGCCTGGGTGACAGAGCGAGACTCTGTCTTGAAAAAAAAAGAAAACCCAACCAACCAACCAAAAATGGCTCCAGGAGTTGCCAAATATCCCCTGAAGCACAAAGTCACCCACTGGTGGCAACCACTGAGCTAAGAGCTACATTTTTTTAAAAAAAAGGATAAATCCCAAAAAAGTACTTTCAAATGAAAAAGATTAGAAGTATTTTGTGCAGCACAATGCCATTTATTCAAATAATATATTTTATTACATACTATAGTGCTTATAATTCATATTTATATTTTGTTTATATATATAGCAATTGTTCGTTAAATATGAATTAAAATATTCATAAAATTGAGGTATTTTGAAATGTTAATATGTAATATATTCTATGTTAAGTTTCATATAAATATTTCATCATATAAATTACATAAAACATACAAGATAATATTTCTGGCATGATAGAGGAGGGCAGAAACCAGGTAAGAGGTAATTTGGATACCTTACTCATATTGATATTTTTATCTAAAGCCTCTTTAAATACTGTTCAAACATGAATTACATGGTATTCCCCTTTAGAGAGTCATAGAATATAGCCATAAACTAAAGCAAATTCCCTTCTCATGGAGCTTGCTGTCTAAGGGGTTGGAGACAGAAGATAAACAAGTAAATGCATACACTGCATACTGGTGGAGGGTAGGAAGGCAAGTGCTATAAAGAAAAATAGGGAGGGTCGCATTAAACTCAACCCAACTGGGGCCCCAAATACTCTCCTTGTCCCAGTTACCATGGAACGACACTCTCTTACTATGTATGCAGGTTCATCAAATGTTTCAGTGTTTTCTTTGGTGGCAACTCATACTTTAATAGAGTACCTCACAAATAAAATGAAGATATTTTATCTACTTAGAAATAAAGATTCCCATAAGATTTAAATTGTTGCTGAAAATATTAAACCTTACATTTTCAATGGAAACAGTTTCGGTTACACACAAAAAGTCCTGGACTGAAGCTCTAAAAATCTAGCTTTTAGTCTGAAATTTTCCACTTCCCCATCTCTGGGATTGACAAGGCGTCGCAATGTGAATGAGGTACAAGAAGGGACTTGGGCTCTGTGTGCATCAATGGTGACACTTTTGGCATTTTCGGTGGGATATTCCTTGTTATGTGGGACTGTTCTGAGCCTTAGACAACATTAATTATTTCTAATCCCCACCCTCTAAATGCCATAGCACTCTGCAGTCATAGATATAGCTCCAAAACAACCCTTCGACATTTCTGGATGCTGAGGCGAGAAAGACTTCTAAATCTTTGACATTTATTTTCACACTCCACTTGCCTGCTTCTTGCCAGAAATTTTCTAACAACCATCTATAGTTACTTATCAAGAGCTGGTAATTATTCATTCATTTATTTGGGCTACATATTACTTTCTTCTTGTGAATTATTTCACTTTTAGAAATTGTATTCTTTGTGTAGTTTTAGAGTTTACAGAATGATTAAAGGTCTTTGAAATGCTGTCTTGCTCATTTGACATAGGTTTTTGTGGGCATTAACCCCAAAGCTGCTTTCCACAAGACACTTCTGAGCTGTCAGTTGTATTAAAATATAATAGTGTGTGATAACACGAGTCCATAAATTGCTTGATACTCCTCCCTCCAGGAGTGAAGCTTAAGTCTCCTTCCCTGAGTATAAGGGTTTAAAGATTCCCTTCTGACAGTTACAGTTTGGAAAGGGAAACGTGGCAGGCACCACGTGATGCAAGGGATCAAGGTGAACTTAACAGTGAAGTCATGTGCGTATCAGGAACCCTGACACCATATGCTGAGAAGGGCACTTCACCTCATTTTCTTCCCCAATAATCCCTATGTTCTGGCTAAATTATGAGAAAACAGCAGATAATATCCAGTTGAGAACTTTTACAAAATACCCAGCCAACCCTCTTCAGAAGCACCAAGGTCATGAAAAATAAGGAAAGACTGAGAAACACAGAGTTGGGAAGACTAAGGAGGAGGAGATCTAATCTCCTGTTGTAATGGATGCATCGTGGTTAGGTATAATAATAGCATTAGGGGAACTGGGTGAAGGGGCCAGAGCAGGCTTTCACAACCTTGACATTTGGGGCCACCTCATTGCTGAGGGAACCATCCTATGCTTTGTAGGAAGTTTACCAGCATCCCTGGCCTGCACATGCCAGCAGTACATCCCTTTCACCATAACCCCCTACCTGGCCAAATTGTGAAACCCAACAGTAAGTACCTCTGTATAGTTCCAAATGTTCTGGGGTAGGGAAAGGGCGCAAATTGCCCCAGGTTCAGAACTGTTGTTACACAGGAACTCTGTATCTCTGCAACTATTTTTTGAATCTAAAATTATTTTAAATTATGACATATATTTGTATATGTATTGATATGGTTTGGCTTTGTGTTCCCACCCAAATCTCATCTCAAATTGTAATCCCCATGTGTCAGGGGAGAGACCTGGTGGGAGGTGATTGGATTATGGTGGCAGTTTCCCCCATGCTATTCTCATAATAGTGAGTTCTCATGAGATCTGATGGTTTTTTGTTTGTTTTTTGTTTGTTTGGCTGGAGTGCGTTGGTGTGATCTCAACTCACTGCAACCTCCGTCTCCCAGTTTCAAGCAAATCTCCTGCCTCAGCCTCTCAAGTAGCTGGGACTACAGGTGCATGCCACCATGCATGGCTAATTTTTGTATTTTTAGTAGAGACAGGGTTTCACCATGTTGGTCAGGCTGGTCTCGAACTCCTGACCTCAGGTGTTCCACCCTCCTTGGCCTCCCAAAGTGCTGAGGTTACAGGTGTGAGCCAAAACGCCCAGCCAGATCCTATGGTTTTAAAAGGGGCTCTTCCCCCTTCCCTTGCCTGCCACTATGTAAAAACGTGGCTTTGCTTCTCTCTCGCCTTCCACCATGATTGTAAGTTTCCTGAGGCTTCCCTAGCCATACAGAACTGTGAGTCAATTACCAGCATCCCTACTTCCTTTATAAAATACCCAGTTTCAGGTAGTTCTTTATAGCATTGTGAGAACGGACTAATACATGTGTATATCTATAAATTGATATATAGATGTATTTTAGCAAGAGCTAAGCAGTTATTGAAAAAGTTGCCTAGGCACTATAAATTAAACTACAGATAATGACATAAAGCACTGGATAAATTACAAGTTCTGATTGGCGTCATTGATAATGACATAACAGCTAGAAATATACTTCAAAAATAATGAGATATATTCAAATGCAAGATACTGGCACCTGCCAGGTGCAGTGGCTCATGCCTGTAATCCCAACACTTTGGGAGGCTGAGGCAGGAGGATTGCTTGAGCCCAGCAGCTTGAGACCAGCCTGGGCAACACGGTGAGACCCTATCTCTACAAAAAAAAATTTTTTTTAACTAGCTGGATGTGATGACATGCACCCATGGTCCCAGCTACTTGGGAGGCTGAGGCAGGGGGATTGCTCAAATCCAGGAGGTTGAGGCTATAGTGAGCCATGATTATACCACTGCATTCCAGCCTGGGTGACAGAATAAGACCCTGTCTCAAAAAAATTTTTTTAAAATACATTGGCACCCATATGTTATAAGAATAGTCTTAGTAATTATTCAAAATTTTAAAAACTTAGCTTTTTTCTAGGCATCCAATGCACTGTCCATTGCATGACAGAGCCAAAACTTAGCTTTTTTCTGTATTCACATGTTTCATATGTTCGTTTTTATGCCATCCACTATATTAATGCCTTCAGTAGCACCATTTCTGTCGTTTCTTACAGGACTGGCATTAGGAAAAAAGGTGAATGATTTTACTTGCTTAGGGTCTTCTTTAATGGAAGAATACTAAGCATCCCTCCTACAAGATGGTGCTGCCAAGAGAAGTAAAATCTCGGATTTTAAGAAAACAAAAAAGTTACCTTGGGCTCAATAAATAGCAGTCATAGAAATATACCTGTAGAGATGTGTTTAGATTTTGTTCACATACAGGCAGTTGAACTAGGAATTAATAAGCCCACTTCCCACAGTAGCAATGTTGTGGGAAGGGGACCAGGGGAAAGCCTAGCCCTGCTCTGAAGGCAGCAAAGGCTGTATATGAAGATAGAGACACACTCTGGGCTGGCGCTTCCTACTTGCTCGGATGGTGCTTTCAGAAACTAACTGATGTCTTGGCTTCCCCAAGAGTAAGAAACCGAGGTCCAACAAAAGCTAACACCCAGGCAATAGGGAGTTGCTTCTACTCTGGCCATTGTGTGCCAAGTCCACCATAGGAGCATCCTCCTATGGGACTGAGGCAAAAAAGAGGAAGAAATTGGGGGGATTTGGGGGGACACTGTTTTCTTGCATCCACTGCAACTCAGTAGACCGCTGATTTAAGAGCCAGGATGTTAAACATGCTTCATTCACTCACAACTGTTTACTAAGAGCTAACCTTGATTCGCCAATATGGTTAGGGATATGGTTAGGAAATGAGTTCCTACTACAGCGGCATTTAGATTCCGTGCCCCATCCCATGCAGGAATTTAGTGATGCTAAGACTCTTGAAAACCAAGACCAGAGTCTTGAGCCCACCAGAGCATTAAATACCAAAGTGGAAGCCAGTAACCCCCACGGTGGCAGAATTTGCACATAGTTCCATGCCCTGTGTGAGAATAGACCCAGGACATGGGGAGGACAAAGAGCTTCTAGATTTCACATGGCTTGTCTGCATTCTTTGTCAGGAGGGTCTCTAATCTCTGCCCTGATTTGAACTTCATGATCTCCAAGCAAAGAGCACCTGTTTTAATTTGATCAGTTGCAGGGTCACTAGGGAGACTATCAAATACTTTGTCCATCAGCAAGAAATAGATTTCTCTGTGCCCTGGGACATGAGGACATGAGGCCCAAGTGTTTCCTGTGCAGTAAGCCCCTGTATTCCCGAAGCTTGGCCAATGTGGACCATTCAGTAAGTGACTGTGAAATGAGTGGATGGATGACAAAAGGTTAACATCTCACTGTTTCTGGAATTTTTCCCCAAGAGACCCTGTCAAACATTTAGTTGTGTCGGAGCTGCATTAATAAATAAGAGAGGGAAGAAGGAAGAGAGATTACTTCCTTGAAACTTCCCCTACCCAGATACAAATATTCAGAGACACATTATAACAAAAACTATAGTGAAAGAAGAATCCTGAATATACTGTAGATTGAGGTAGCCAAAAGAAATTGTAAACATAAAGAGAGAAAATTTGTGCTAAAAGAGAAGTCACACGAAGAGCACAGCTCAGTAGTTAACTTCTTTAGCTATCAAAGGATAGACATTTCTTCTAATTATAAATTTTGTACAACTGGTGACTTCATGGTCTTTCTTCAGAATGTCACTACATTGAATGTCCTCCAAGATTTTAAGAGAATGAAAAATTAATCAATAAGCACTTACTCAGCTGTACATGTCTTTTAATAAACCAAAATACCATTGGTATAACTAAATAGAAATCCTGCATTTTCAAGGTGTTAAATGTAGATGGGTCTGATGAATTCACTTCAGTAATCATTTTGACCAGTTGTTTTTACTGAGAAATTATATTAACTCAGACACAAGTGTCTTCTTTAAGCAAATCACAAAAAAGAGGTAAAAGTGTTTACTCCCCTTCCTCAAGTGTGGGAAGCCCTGGTCTGAAGGTTTCTCTAAGAATTGGCTCCACTGCCATTTTTCATCAATGGCGCCAGACAGGGCCAACTGCCTCCAAAGAGTAGTAAGAATTGGGCTCTTGTTTCTGGAAATCAAAAGAACTAAATAGGCGCTGGGCTGCTGTTTTACAAGCACAAGACTGTTAATCCCCTTACCGTGGATACAACCGCACATTGTTCCTTTTTAGATCACAAGATTCATCCTTGAATAATTAGGTAGAGGAAGAAATCCATTATATATCCTACACCATTTAACTCAGAAAAAGAAAGCCATGCCTGAGCTAGACCTCTACCTCTCTTGCTAAAAATGATAAATTATCTAAAAGCCAATATTTGAGTAAACTAAGCAGTTGAATTTCCCAGTTGACCTGAGAAATAGTCAGGGGCCGTAGATAAATAAGAGAAGGAAGGAGAGAGAAAATTTCCCAGATGACCTGGGAAATGGAGTAAACTTTATAGCTTCCTTAGAAATTACTTTCAACATTGTAAAATCCTTGTGACATCGTTTTAGTAGATCTGGCCTAAATCTTATTATAATTAGTGGAAACACCCAATTTTTCAACCAACTGCAGAGTTGACATTTCCTATGTGAGTCCCAAGAAAACCTCAAATAGAATAACCTATAGATATTAGACCATTCTTCTATCAACTAAGTTTTTTCATCTACCATTCTACTTTGTTTGTTTGTTTGTTTGTTTGTTTGTTTGTTTTGAGACAGAGTATCACTCTTATCACCCAGGCTGGAATGCAGAGGTGTGATCTTGGCTCGCTGAAACCTCAGCCTCCCAGGTTCAGGCGAATCTCCTGCCTCAGCCTTCTGAGTAGCTGGGATTACAGGCATGCACCACCATGCCCAGCCAATTTATATATTTTTAGTAGAGATGGGTTTTCACTGTGTTGGCCAGGCTGGTCTCAAACTCCTGACCTCAGGTGATCCGCCCGCCTTGGCCTCCCAAAGTGCTGGGATTACAGACAGGAGCCACTGCACCCAGCCTATCTTGCATTCTACTTTTAAGGAAAAGCAGCAAATAACAAGAAAACCATTTAATGTAAAGATTTGTAAGTAGTCATTTCAAAAGAAGTGCCTTGTTGCTGTCACATTTAGTCCATCTTCAAGTAATTCTTATCTGGGCCAGTTTCTTGGGCATGGGACATGTGCAGTTACACAAGCCTGTGCTCTTAAGAGGGTCTTACCCATAGTTTAATATTCTGCTGTTGTAGTCTTGAAATTCTTAATGATTTAACAAGGGGTCCTCCATTTTCATTTTGCACTGGGCCCTGCAAATTACATAACCCATCCTGATTTCTACAACTATAGAATAGCACAATGGGAATTCCGTATGGATTAATAATATGTGACACTTATGGCTTTTTCTATATGCTTCCGAGTACTTCATATAAATTACTTCATTTCATTCGATGGTAAAATTCGTAGGTGCTTAACTTTTAATGAAAACAAAGTCAGATTCACTCTAAGGACTAAAAATTATATGTAGCATTACATTTTAAAGATTTTCAAATACATAATTTGTTGTGGAAATGAATTATTGTCATGAGGTATCCCCCACTAGATGGACTTCCTGTAGGATCAGGGGCCCTGGTCTTCTGTAGGGATGAGCAAGCTTTTCGGAAGGGCCAGGTGCTGAGTATTTCAGGCTTTTTCTGTCAGGACTACCCAACTCTGCTGTTCTAGCAAGAACGCAGTCTGCTGTGAGCAATAGGTACTCAAATGACCAAGCCTGTATTCCAATGACACTTGGTGTGTGGACACTGAAATTGGAATCGCAGATAATTTTCAGGCATCACAAATCTTTTTCATTTTCCAACTATTTAAAAATGTAAAAATCATTGTTAGCTTGTGAGCTGTATAAAAGCAGGCAACAGGCTGGATTTGGCCCACAGGCCATGCTTTGCTGACTGCTGATCTTAGCCCTCATTTGACTCTTAGTGCCCAGCACATAGCAGGCTTTCAGTAGAGGTCACTTGATCCTGTGGCTCCAGCCACAGCAATGTAGTTCCGTGGGCTGACCTCGTGGACAGCAGTGAAGGAAGAGGTTGATGTTGCTCACACTGTTCCTTTTGGGCACTCTGTCAGCTCCTTCTCCCTCGCCTCTTGACAGCATCTGGGGCAGATGGTGTGGCTTTCCTGTCACTTCCGGCTAGTAAGGCATCCAGGCCAGTCTAACCAAAGCTGCCTTCCTGCCTCTCACCTACAGCTTCTCTCCTTCCAGCAGTTCTGGCCAAAGCAGGGACCTGAGTGGCGGGCTCCCGCCATTTCCTCCGGGCTCCACTCCCTCCCTGCCTGTGTCCCCCCCTCCCATGCTTCATTCTCCTCGCTTAGGGACAGGAAAGCAAGATGGTGGGGGCATGAGATAGATAAGGAAAGGCCAAATTCTTCTTCCTGGACCAGGGCCCTTGTGGTTCCCCCTGCTGTGAGGGGTCCAGGCGTCCAGGCGGGCATCCAGATGCTCTCCACTCAGAATGCTCCTGTGGAGCCTTCAGGGGCCCCTCCCGGGACCTCTGCACTGCATCTTCCCCTAACATGGGTGACATGCTCTGACCGACTTCCTCCACCCCATCTCAGCTCTGCCTCCAGGGGTGTACACCTCCAGCCTCACTCTGCTGCCTTGCCTTGCCCTGTCTCACTTAAGGACATGGGCCCAATAGGCAATGACTCCATCTTGTTCCCTTCCAAAACCTCTGTTTGGCCCCAGGAATATATTTAAGTGCAGACTGCTCAGAAAACTGCCCTTTCTCTCCCCGGTCACAGGCGCTCAAGCCAGCCTTCCACCATGAGACTTCAGCTACGAGGCAGCCGCTAGCTTCAGAGTATCTTCAAGTTTTCTGAAATATTCATAGAATAAGGAATGAGAAAAAAAATAAACAGCCAATGTCCAAGACCCCTGAATCCATCTTTGGAAAGGATAATTCTACTGTGTTAGTTTCCTACGGCTGCCATAACAGATACCACAGACTAGATGGCTTAAACAACAGAAGTTAATTTTCTCATAGTCTGGAAACCGGAAGTCTAAGAGCAAGGTATCAGCATAGTTGGTTTCTCCTGAAGCCTCTCTTTTTGCCCTGTAATAGCTGTTCTCTCCCTGTCTTCATGTGATCTTTTTCTGTGCACGTCTGTGTCCTAACCTCCTCTTCTTATAAAGACAAAAGTCAGATTGGATTAAGGCTCACCCTCATGACCCCATTTTACCTTTATTACCCTTTTGAAGACCCTATCTCCAAATACAGTCACATTTTAAGGTACTGGGGTTTGGAACTTCATATGAATTTGGGAGGGTGGAGGACAAGATTCAGCTTATAACAGCTACCCTCCAGAATATTCACTCAGTCTCACTTTGGAACCAAAAGACCTCTGGAAGGCAGATTTAAAAGCTAACCCATTTGCCAAGCTACTGGTGTTTTCCATCCACCCACCACACTGGAGAGAGGTAGTCTCTTTGCAGAGTTATTTTCAATCCCATCTTGCATTATGTAGTGCCCTTTCCCATAGGAAAAGGCTGTTCACGTAGGCGTGCAGCTTCCTTTATGTCAGTGCATGTGGAATCCAGCCCAGCACCTGAATTGCATCCTAAACACATCCTGCTTCATTAAGCGGCCCTCATCACTCATCGCCCTGACAGCCAGTATTGCTGGAACTCATACTGCCTGGCAGCAAGATCAGCGTGTCCCTCCATGCAGGGCACCTGGCCAAGAACCAACTCTTCCTGCCTGGAACACTTTCCCCCTGGCAGGCTCCTTTTTGTTAATCCAGTCCCAGCTTAAATGGCACTTCCTCAGAAAGGCCTTCTCCTGACCACCCAAGAAGTCCCCCCCATCCCACCCCACTATATCATATCATTATCAAGGTAGTTAGTAGTTCTTTTCCTTTGTAACATGGTTTACCATCAATTTCTCCATTGGTCTACAGATGTCATGAAGAGCATTTCCTAAGGACACTCAAGTTGTCCCTTGTATGTTCCAATTTTGGCTTGGGAAATTTTGTGCACCATAGGCCTAACAACAGCCATCATTTATGTCACTGTGACCTATGCAGTTGGCTGCTACTTTTTCATGTAACTACACACAAGTAAAGGTGCAAGTATGTAGACAGTGGTGGCCCCAGGGGATGGTTTGGGGAGAATTTAGCCCATGATAAGTTCCATCAGTACTTCTCTCATAGCCACTCCATATAAATGTGAGATCTCAGTGAAAGGGGAGCTTGCTGCCAAAATGTAGCTTCAACACAAGTCCCATATAATCTCTCCACCCATCAACAAAGAAAATCTGAAGCCACCACTGTCTGTGAAGGTAGACATTCTCATTGACTCCTGAAAACTAGAAAGAATGTCTCATATGTCATTAATGGCTGTTTTGCTCATAGGATGGGTGTTTTGTTTTTTGTTTTTTGGTTTTTTTTTGAGACAGGGTTTTTCTATGTCACCCAGGCTGGAGTGCAGTGATATGATCATAGGTCACTGCTGCCTTGAACTCCTGGACTCAAGTGATTCTCCCGACTCAGCCTCTCAAGTAGGTGGGACAACAGGTGTGCACCACCGTGCCCAGTTAATTTTTAAAAAAATGTTTTCTAGAGACAGGGTCTCACTTTGTACTCAGACTGGTATTGAATTCTTGGTTTCAAGTGATCCTCCCGCTTCAGCCTCCCAAAGTGTTGTTGGGATTACAGGTGTGAGCCACTGTGCCCAGCTAGGATGAATTTCAAGCTAATTTACATTGCAGTGAAACAACTCCCTTGGGCATGAAGGAAGAACTGGCTTTAGATGTCCCCTTGTACTATCGGTAATAGGAAAAGAATAACTTGCTGAAATACAAATAAAATCCAAATCCTCACTGTGGTGAAGAATTTTGGGATTCTCTTTCCTCAAAGTTACTTTCATAAATATAAGGAAAAATAAATTTGAGTTTCACCCTCCCCTTGGTCCTTTTCCCTACTTAAGTAGCAGCAGAAGCACAGAAAGACCTCTAATCTACACACTTGAAAATCAAGAAAGACTATTGTTGATTAGGGGTTGGTACACACTGTTCAGATAGGGAAGGCTTATTAACACAATGTAGAGATGATGAATGAGCCTGTTCAAGTGTAGATAACAATGATGAGCTCAGTGCAGCAGATAAAAATGAAGATCCTACCTCCCAGGATGGCATCTGGAGAGCAGATAGTATTCTGCCAGTTCTGAAACTGGATGAAAAGCAAATGTGGCAGAGGTACCCATTCCATTCCCAGCTTGCTCAATAGCTGGTGACTGGAAGAAACTCTGCAACAATGTTCAATCCCTGGACAGGAAACCCTCCTTCCATGATTCTTCTTTAACATGGGTCTGAGAAAAAGAGAAATACTATATTTTTTTAAATGAAGATGCTAGCCAACTCTCACCAGAACACATATTTAAATTGTTTTTCAGTTCTTGGGGATGATTTAACCTGATCTGTCCTTTCATTGATTCCTCTTAAAACCAAGAGCTTGAGCTGGCTGGGTAGAGGTCCAGTTTTGGTCACAAAAGAAAGCCCCAAGCTATTTAGATCAGAACAGGATTGATGTAGTTCTAGATTGGGTTTTGTATCCTGCCAGTGAAACCAACTTATCCTGGACAAGTGTGAACAGGTTGAAAGCTTGTTCACTGAAATACATAGCATATTTCCCCTAGGGCATTCAAAACATTTCAAAGAGAGAGCCTCCATGCATAAGTGAAATTGAGCACATATACTAATGAGAAGGTGTAGAACTCACAAGAGGATAAGGAAAGAGATAATAGCTCTCAACATATGTATACTCTGCGACCCAAATTTCTACTCCTAAATACCCAACCAAAAGAAAGCATACAGAAAAAACATATACAAGATTGTCCATAGCAGTTTAGCCACCTGTTGTGCATATATCTGACACAAAATAGGTGCTCAACAAATGTATAAAATTGAACATATCTTTATATGCCACATATGGTTTCACAGGCCAAGTGACACATACTAGTTGTGTCATCAGTTCATATTTCTAGCATGTACTATAAATACTTTAATTAAAACCATTGTATTAACAATTTCCATTTTAGTCTATTATTGCCTTAATAAAATATTAGAAAGAGGTCTTTAGGAATGATTTACTCAAGCTTAAGTTAACTATGCAGAAGGGCCCAGCAATAACGAAAGTGTTATTAGAAAGCAATTCTTTCAAAATGAACACTCAGGTACTTCACTTACTATTTTAGTTCCCAGAGCTGCTCTGTCTCACTCTAAAAACATTTCTTGCCAAGGGGTTGGTTTTGATCAACCCAAAAATCTGGTAGCTGTGAAAATCAAAGTTAATGCTATAGAACAGCGTTGTCCAATGGGACATTCTGTGATAATGGGAATGTTCTGTGTCTGTGCCGTCCAATATGGCAGCCACTACACATAGATGGCTATTGAGCACTCGAAAAAGTGGCAATAATGCCAAAATATGTCAAACAGAGCCCAGTGATTCCTAATATTTTATGCAACTGGAGTGAACAGAAAACAGATCTACAACTAAATGGCTCCAAATTATTTACTGAAAGTTTACCCTCTGTCATTTTAGGTGGTTTAATGTTTTCTTTTGAAACTCGTAAAACAGTCACAGGCTCAAATTTCAAGCCTCAACACATCTGCAAATTTAGAGAAATAACAAGTCCTTTAAGTCAAAGATGCACTCAAGCAACAGAAAACTGGTTTGTTTTTATGTTTTTTTCTTTTTGCTTGGAACAGAGCTGGATGCAAAGTTAGTTAGGTTTTTTATTGCTATTTTTTAATATTATTTTTGTTGCTGTTTTGACAGTGGTTATTGTCCAGCCTTTTCTCTTACTGGCCCATGTTAATGTATTTTTAAGTTTCAAGGCTAACTACCTAGTTGACAGAGTTCTGCATGAATAGCAGTCACTGGCCAGGCATGGTGGCTCACGCCTGTAATCCCAACACTTTGGGAGGTGGATCACTTGAAGTCAGGAGTTCGAGATCAGCCTGGCCAACATAGTGAAACCCTGTCTCCAGTAAAAACACAAAAATTAGCCAGGCGTGGTGGCGGGCGCCTGTAATCCCAGCTACTTGGGCGGTTGAGGCAGGAGAATTGCTTGAATTCGTTCTCATCACTGCAGTCCAGCCTGGGCCACAGAGTGAAACTTCGTCAAGAAAGAGAGAAAGAGAGAAAGAAAGGGAGGGAGGAAGGGAGGGAGGGAGGAAGGGAGGGAGGAAGGGAGGGAGGGAGGGAGGGAGGGAGGGAGGAAGGAAGGAAGGAAGGAAGGAAGGAAGGAAGGAAGGAAGGAAGGAAGGAAGGTCACAACATCCTTTTGGAATAGAAAAAAAAAGGCAAACAAAAAAGGAAGAAAAACCTACTCTACACTTAAAGCTGCCTGAGCCATTCTGTGACCCAGATTAAGATATCAGAAAAAGAACAAATCCATCACGTAAAAGGTTTAATGATTAACACCCATCATTTGGGTTAATATTTTCATAGAAGTCGCCTGTCTCCTGTCAGTTATTTATGGAAATCTACAGATTCATTGTTTTTTTCCAGACTCTACCTCAAAAGAATGTTTCCTCTGCTGTCTTACAGTTGGAATCCTTCCCTCGCCCCTTCTGCGATTCTCTGGTTAGGTGCCTCATGGGAAGAACTGAGTCCTGTCTAGAGGTTTTCTTGGCATGCACTTTCCACCTTTTCGGGGCTAGGATACCTGGTTCATAGATAGACTATCTTCATTCAGGAAACAAACGTGACTCCTTTCTTTCTGGTAAACAAAGGGTGCCCTTCTGTGAAGGGCCTCACCTGACCCTCACCACAGCGGGTGAACATCCCAGGAGAGCTTCGGAGCTTCCTCTTACCTACTTGAGGGTAGAGGGTGGGAGGAGGGAGAGGATCAAAAAACTACCTATCGAATACTATGCTTATTATCTGGATGACAAAATCTGTATGCCAAACTCATGTGACACACAATTTACCTGTATAACACACTTGCACATGTACCCCTGAACCTAAAATAAAAGTTAAAAAAGAACCCTGAAGTTGCAACAAAACCTCAGAGATGCTCTGAGAATTAAGATAATGAGTGTAAAAGAATCTTTCCCCGGTGGGCATTCCACAGATGCCAATCAATGCCCCACCCAGAGGTTGATGTCAGGGCTTTCCTCTCTACCGTTCTGCCTCTTCATAAATTCAGTCCCCAAATTCCACCCCGTTCCTCAAAAATCATGAATGGCAGAATTAGATTGGGTGACCCTGGTGTTAAATAGAAATATTGGATTTTCAAAGCAACAATGAGGAAAATATCAACAATGAGACTTCTGCAGCACTTTGAGAAACACATCATTTCTCCCTCCTTGTAAGGGTGGTATTTTATTGTAAAGGACCCACGTCCGTCAGCTAAATCCAGCTGAGGAAGCTTTTTCTCTCTCCTTCATCTTGGTTGCAAGGACACAGAGTCAGGAAAAGCTGTACTAAAGGGAGAGGCAGCCACAAGTTAGCCCAGCCATTCTAGCAATGTCACTATATTAAGTGCGATGGAAATTTCCAGAAGGAAGAGCTCACCTAGCTAACCCCTGGGGGGGAAAAAAAAAGCCAGACTAGATGAAGTCATCTTGGGAAATGTTAAACTAAGTGAAGTCATCATGGGAAGGAAAAATCAATATGCATAGATAGAGATTATAACAAAGCATTTTGTTTGCATCAAGGAAGAAAGCTATGCTAAGGACATAGACATCTGCTTCAGCTTTCCTTTAGCCTTACACTTTATAAAAGTATCAAGTGGCTTTCTTTGGCTTTTACTTAGTCATCTATGTAACTAGGGTTGAAGACAGCAAAACAGTGGGTCTTAGTGTAAGTCATTCATTTGAGAAGACAATCTCTTGTGAATGATGGTTTCTCGATGTTTGTTGCATCATCTTTTAAAAAGAGCAATAGAAATTCTTTTTAGAAAATACAAAGAAGCACAAGGAGAAAAGTAGAAATCACCTGTAATTCCACCAGCGTCAACGAATGATCAATGTTAACATTTTCTAAATATTTGGAACGTACCTTTCTAAGCCTTGTGTTTTCTTTTGTGTGCATGTGTGTAAATACATATACATTTCTTCTTAAAAACAAAACTGGAATCATGCTATTATACAGCTTCGTCATCTTCTTTGTTGAACTTAACTGTGTTTTGTTTTTGTTTTTTGTTATTGTTGTTGTTTTGTTGTTGGTGGTGGTGGTGGTGTTGTTTTTATAGAGACAGGATCTTGCTCTGTCACCCAGGCTGGAGTGCAGTGGCACCATCATAGGACAGTGCAGCCTCGACCTCCTGGGCTCAAGCAACCCTCCTGCCTCAGCCACCCTCCGCCCCCACAATAGCTGGGAGTACAGGCACATGCCACCATACCCAGCTAATTTTAAACTTTTTTTGAATGGATGGGTTCTTGCTTATATTACCCAGGCTGGTCTCGAATTCCTGAGCTCAAGCAATCTTCCTGTCTCAGCCTTCTCAATTGCTGGAATTACAGACCTGAGCACTGCATCCGATCCACAGTGTTACTTTGAGTGTATTCCCACATCTTTTAATGACTGTCTAATATTTCATTCATTTTCTAGATCTATTATATGTTTTTAAATTTATTTTAATTACAACAAGCAATGGTATAATAAATATTCTGGAAACTGACACATTTTTATTCACTTCTATTAATATCTTTGGTGTAAATTTAAATTTTGGAGTCAAAAAGTATAGAAACATGTAAGGTTTTAGTACATGTGAATTTCCTTTCGAAAGGATTATGTCAGTGTACAGATTATTTGCTGTATATGAGTGTCCGTTTTCCAGAGTCCTGCACTGTATCTTATTGGTTTTCAAAACTCTTTTGGCAAAACAAATGGTATAGCAGTATATAAATACTGCTTCGATTTGCAATTCTTTGTTTCATAGTAAAACTGAACTTTTTATATGTTGAATGGTCATTTGTATTTCTTTTTCTGCTTATTTGATCCTTTGCCCTTTTTTTGCCAAAATTTTCATTATTCTCAATTTTTTTGCATGAATTTATGTGTGCACAGGCATTCCTTTTTTTCCTTTTTTTTTTTTTCTTTTTGAGACAGAGTCTTGCTTTGTTGCCCAGGCTGGAGTGCAGTGGCTCGATCTCGGCTCACTGCAACCTCCACCCACCAGGTTCAGGCGATTCTCCTGCCTCAGCCACCTGAGTAGCTGGGATTACAGGCACACCACCATGCCTGCCTAATTTTTGTATTTTTAGTAGAGATGACAGTTTCACCGTGTTGGCCAATCTGGTCTCGAACTCCTGACCTCAAGTGATGCACTGCCTGGCCTCCCAAACTGCTGGGATGACAGGCATGAGCCTCCGTACCCTGCTGCATGGACATTCTTTGCCAGTTGTTAGTTCCCCCTTTCAATTTGATATATGATTATTTTCTTGCATTTTCCCAGAAAGCAATCCCATATTTCATGTCATCTGCATATACTTTAAAGTTTCTCTCCTGCTTTTCAATAGTAATACCTAGTTGTTGATGTTTTGTCTCATTGTAGTGGCACTATCAGAACAGAGTGACATAATGGTGGGATAACATGGACACTTGTCTTCTTCCTTACTGTAATGGGACTGTTTCTACTCCACATAATCTGGTGAGTCACTGTTAAATATGATTTGCTTTCTGATAAAAGTATCCTTTTATTTCCAGTTTACTAAAAATTATTTCAATCAATAATCGATTTTGAAATGTAACTATCTTTTCAGCATGTATTATTATGATCATTGGGTTTTTTAATCATTTAGTACATTATACTGATAAATTTCTTTACATTGCTCTAACCCTTACATAAGTTAATTTTTGTTTTTATTTTTCATTATTTGATTTTGACTATTTTAGTTATTTTCAACAAGCTACTGGACATATTTTGCTAGGTTTTTCCTAAGATTTTTAGCTCTATTTTCATGAAGAATAGCACATAGGTTTCTTTTCAGGAGCTAATTCTTGAAGATGTTTTCTTTTTATTATCACCATGAATGTGGTATAGAAATATTTCTAGCACTTTCTGTGTTTTGAAATACTTTAAAAAGCATATGAAATAAAAACTTTATGGATAAATAATCTGAATCATGTATATTTGTGGTGAGAAGTTCTCTGAAAACTTCCCATTTCTTCCATGGTCATTTATATCAGATTTCATGACTCTTTCTAAATCCATTTAGACTCTACAATTTCCAAGAAAATCCTTTAATTCATTCAGATTTTTCAGTATTCTCATGAGCATTATAGGATATTTTCTATAAAATACCTGTTTTTGTTGCTATGTTCTCTTTATATTTGCTAGTGAATACATTAATGTTTTCTCAATTTCCCGTTGGACATGTCAGAAGTTTTGCTAGTTTTTTGTTATTTTTTCAAAGAACGTGCTCTTGGATTAATTTTCACTTTTATTCTTTCTGTTTCCGGATTCATTCATCTGAGTTCATTGATTAAGTCTGTTTACCAGTTGTTGTTATTGTTGTTTTGCTGTTTTGTTTATAACTCTTGAGTTGACTAATAAGCTTGTTTATTTTTGGTCTTAGTTAGTAATGAAAACATCTGTGGCTATGGATTTTCCTCTGAGTACTGCTCTGGCTATATAACATAAGAAATACAGATGTATAGTAATCTCATTATCATTAGTTTTCAGAATAGTCTGTAATTACAGTTCTCATTTTTTCCTGTAATCCAGTTATTACGTTTAAAAGTATTTTCTAAATGTCTAAGTTCTTTTCAGATTTAACTCTAAATATATATGTACCGTATTTTAAATATTGTTCTTATTCATCTCAAGCACATTAATACATATTTAATCTTAGAGTTTATGGGAAGAAATCTATACAGTTTACTTTTAATCTTCAAATATATTTTGTAAATAACTTCAAATAAGCATCTGACAATATTCGTTTATTATCGTTATTTCCTCTGGCATTTCTCCTTTTTTTTTCTTTTTTTAAAATTTCAACTTTTATTTTAGATTTTTCGGGGCATATGTACAGGCTTGTTCCAAGGGTATATTGTGGGCTCCTGAGGTTTGGAGTATGATTGAACCTGTCACCCAGTGAGCATAGTACTCAGTAGGTGATTTTTCGACCCTTGTCCCTCACCCTCCTCCTCTTGTCATCCCAGTGTCTATTGTTGACAATATTCTTTTTAAAGGAATCATGAGTGAATATTGCACTGTTAAATTTCTGTTTTTAAAATAAAAGCATCATCTTGACTTTCCCATTATTTTAAAGCTGATCTATCATATTAATATGATTAATACTATTAAAGGGCATGAAGTAGAAACTTTCTTAAGGTAGTAAGATTTTCCTATCAGGATAAAGCTAATTCTTGCCCATGGGCTGATGTGCTCATATGTTTAGATTTGTTTGACCACAGCAAAAAAAAAATTGCTAAATGTGCGGCCCAAAGTGGCAAGATTTCAGTTAATGACTTGTATAGGTTCTATAAGATGAATAAAAAGACAAAAGCTCAAATGACAAATTTGCGACACTGCCAATAACTTGATTTCAAATATGAAGACACCACAGGTGACATGTCACATAGAAGGTACAAAAAACAAATTCATTGTTAAATAGCTTGATGGAGATCTCAGTAAAATAAATGGAAAATGGAACTAGATACTAGGATTCTGGCCTTTCAAGATATTATCTTTATTTTCTTAAACTTTTCAAAATCTTGGACAAATTTAGTGCTTGTCTTGATGTACAACTTTTTGTGTTTTTTTTTTTTGTTTTTGAGACAGAGTCTCGCTCCGTCACCCAGGCTGGAGTGTAGTGGCGCAATCGTGGCTCACTGCAGCCTCGGACTCCTGGGTTCGAGTGATTCTCGTGCCTCAGACTCCTGAGTAGCTGGGACTACAGGTGCACACCACCACACCGGGCTAATTTTTGTATTTTTAGTAAAGACAGGGTTTAACCTTGTTGGCCAGGCTGGTCTCGACCTCCTGACCTCAAGTGATCTGCCTGCCTCAGCCTCCCAAAGGGCTAGGATTACAGGAGTGAGCCACCATGTACCCGTTTTAAGTAGTAAGTTTCCAGAGTATTTAGATCTGTGTAAATTGCTTCATAAACTGCTCATTTCAGCAATTTCACATAAGGGAGCTTAATAACTTATTAGTGACTTTGGAAATGATGACAAATAAAGCAGTTTGAATCATTCTGAATATGTTACTATTTACTTCCAAATGTTCAGAGTTTAGAGCATGTAGATTTAAAAGTTCAGATGACTGTTGCCATGAGCCACACAAAAGGGCATCAAGTCTCCTGAGATGGGAAAAAGAAATTGATTTCTCTGTGTCTTTTATACTCCACAACACTCTTGAAAAGCACTTTCTGGGCACTTAATTATTGATTTACTGCTCTGGGGTAAATAAAATATGAGATCACATGAAAATAAAACACATGTCGTTCTTTTGATTCATGCAAGATGCCTTTTAAAGTTCATCAGAGTCATAAAAGCATGAGGGCATATGTAGGCTCCATTCACCTGCAATAAAGCAAAAAGTAGGGAGGGCTGATGTTCCTTTTAAATTTGACTCTGAGTATTCTGTTTCATTATCACAGAAATGTAGTAAACATATATTGCCTAAAACTAGTATTATACATTGTGAAACCATTTCAAATGTGACATTACTCTGTAAATTTGTATTGGGTTTTGGGAAATTTCTCTGGCTGTGACACATTAAAAGAAATGAAATAAAACCTTTAATGGCTGAATATGAAAACGTTTTATAAGATTTTAAAATCGTGCATTTTTAAAACTAGCATCTAAACCATTTAGCACCATTCAGGAATTTTCTAGAAGTTGTAGATTTTTAATCAAATGCGATCCTTCATATTTTAATTGCAATGAAAATGATATGTCTACATAATAAAACAATTTCAAGAGGTTTATAATAATTAGCCCAATATTTTCTGAATAATTAAGAGGTAACAAAATGGTTCTATTCTCTTTAAGTTATCATCAGGTTAAGGTACATGTGGAGATAAAAGATTTTTGCCTCATGTGCAAACCCTATTGTACTTTAACCCAGGGGTTCTCAGTCAGGGGCAGTTTTGCCCCCCAGAGAACATTTGGCAATGTCTGGAGAGACAGTTTTGGTTGTCACAATTGCAGTGGGCAGGGATGGGGGTGCTACTGACATCTAGTGGATAGAGACCAGGGACACTGCTGAACGCCCTGCATTGTGTAGGGTAGCTCCACCAGAAAGAATTATCTGGGTCCCCAAGGACAATAGTGCTGAGGTGGAGAAACCTTGTTTCAACCTAATGTTGCTACTTTCATTGTATAAATGATTTTGGGGCCAGGTGCAGTGGCTTATGCCTGTAATCCCAGCACTTTGGGAGATGGGGGGCGGAGGGGAGGGGGGATCACTTGAGGTCAGGAGTTCGAGACCAGCCTGACCAACATGGTGAAACTCTGTCTCTACTAAAAATACAAAAATTAGCCAAGCGTGGTGGCACGCGCCTGTAATCCCAGGTACTTGGGAGGTTGAGGCAGAAGAGTTGCTTGAACCCGGGAGGCAGAGGTTGCAGTGAGCCAAGATCATGCCCCTGCACTCCAACCTGGGAAGCAGAGTGAGAGTGTCTCAAAAAAAAAAAAAAAATGGTGATTTTGGATAATGGATCACATATGCCTTCCTAGTTTCCCAATATTAGAAATAGTAACTTAGGGTCTAGTGTTTTAGAGACAATTTTGGTGCTGACACCTTGGTTAATTGGCATCATTACTTTTATTGTTGACATATATAAATAAGTAAGCCCTATACTGAGGAAACCTCCTAGATGTAGGCGTAGTGAATTTTCTCTATACCTGCTTAAGTGACAATGATTGAGTTCAATCTTGAACTCAGTCTTGACTGCTGCCTAGCAGCTTCTTGTCTCAGTACTGCACAGTTTACCTTGAAGAGTTCTGAACTTGGACATGTTAATCTTAAACTGAAAAGAATACAAAGAGTTTGCTTGTAAACTTTACACTGCTTGTACAAAATGAAGTGTTAATTTAACTTCAGTCTTTTCTTTTCTTTTTTTTTCTTTTGAGACAGAGTTTCACTCTTATTGCCCAGGCTGGAGTGCAGAGGCATAATCTCAGTTCACTGCAACCTCCACCTCCCAGGTTCAAGTGATTATCCGCCTCAGCCTCCCAAGTAGCTGGGACTACAGGCGCCTGCCACCACACCTGACTAATTTTTTTGTATTTTTAATAGAGACAGGGTTTCACCATGTTGGCCAGGATGGTCTCGAACTCCTGACCTCAAGTGATTCACCTGCCTCAGCCTCCCAAAGTGCTGGGACTACAGGCGTGAACCACTGCGCCCGGCCTCTTTTCTCTTTTAAAACTCTGTTTTTCTCTACAGTGAGCACAGCATTTTGATATATTATTCTTATGAAATTTCCCCCTATATTATCACCATCAACCTAACTTATCAATTTGCAAATTTCCTCTGTTTGTCCTTTTGTTAACTCCCGTTTTAAAATTTGAAGTTATTTCCGTTAACCCAATTGATAAGAAGAAAGAAATTACCAGTTAAAGGCCTAAATAATGTTTCTCTAAAGATTATCATTTCTTTTTTTTTTTTGAGACAGAGTCTCACTCTGTCGCCCAGGCTGGAGTGCAGTGGTGCGATCTCGGCTCACTGCAACCTCCGCCTCCTGGGTTTGTGCCATTCTCTTGCCTCAGTCTCCCGAGTAGCTGGGACCACAGGTGCCCACCACCACGCCCGGCTAATTTTTAGTAGAGACGGGGTTTCACCATGTTAGCCAGAATGGTCTCGATCTCCTGACCTTGTGATTCACCCACCTCAGCCTCCCAGAGTGCTGGGATTACAGGCGTGAGCCACCGCGCCCGGCCTAAAGATGATCATTTAATAAACTTATGGGATACTGCTTAAAATGAAAGATCAGTCAAATATATATACAATATATGTTATAAGCTTATCATTTATCATTTGTTCCATATTTTTAAAAATTTATTACTTTTTTTTTATTGTGGGTACCTAATAGTTGTATATATCGTGTACATGTGATGTTTTGATACAGGCGTACAATTTGTAATGATCAAATCAGGGTAATTGGGGCTTCCATCATCTCAAGAATTTATCATTTCTTTGTGTTAGGAACAGTCCAATTCCCCTCTTTTATATTAAAATATACAATAAATTAGGCCAGGTGCGGTGGCTCATGCCTGTAATCACAGCACTTTGGGAAGCTGAGGCAGGCGGATGACTTGAGGCCTGGAGTTCAACACCAGCCTGGCCAACATGGCGAAACCCTGTCTCTACTAAAAACACAGAAATTTGCCAGGCATGGTGGCATGCACCTGTAACCCCAGCTTCTTGAGAGGCCAAGGCATGAGAATTGTTCGAACCCGGAAGCTGGAGGTTACAGTGAACTGAGATCATGCCACTGCACTCCAGCCTAAGCGACAGAGCAAGACTCTGTCCCCCTGCCTCAAAAAAATATATAGATGTATATATATATATACACACACACAATAAATTATTGTTAACTATAGTCGCCCTATTGTTATGTGCACTTTTATTTTAGGAAATGCTGCTAAATAGCTTATTGAAATGTTGTAGCAATTTATACTTTCATGAGAATGCATGACTTTGCTAATATCCTCACATTCACCAACACTGGATATTATTACCCTTCTTAATCTTAGCCATCTTATAAGTAAAATTAATTTCTTTTTGTTTAAATTTGAATTATTAGTGAGATTGGGAATAGTTTTGTATTCTTTTGTTTTAACTTTCAGGTTCAGGGGTACATATGCAGGTTTGTTACATAGGTGCATTGCATGTCCTGGGGGTTTGGTGTACAGATTATTTTGTCACCCAGATAATAAGTATTGTACCTGATAGGTAGTTTTCCGATCCACACCCTCCTCCCACCCTCCACCCTCAAGTAGGCCCCAGTGTCTGTTGTTCCCTTCTTTGTGTCCATATGTACTCAAGGTTTAGCTTCTACTTGTAAGTGAGATCATGCATCATTTGGTTTTCTGTTCCTGTGTCAGTTTGCTTAGGATAAGGCCTCCAGCTTCATCCATGTTGCTGCAAAGGACATGATCTCATTCTTTTTTATAGCTGCATAGTATTTCATTGTATATATGTACCACATTTTTAAGATCCAGTCTACTGTTGATGGGCGTTTAGGTTGATTCCATGTCTTTGCTATTGTGAATAATACTGTGATGAACATACATGTACATCTGTCTTTATGGCAGAATGATTTATATGAACATACATGTACATCTGTCTTTATGGCAGAATGATTTATATTCCTTTGGGCATATACCCAGTAATGGGATTGCTGGGTCGAATCCAGTCCTAGCTGCTGGCATCACTATACTATTAACTGATTGTAACCTCAATACTACTTTCTTTGACCCTGCTTGTGGAGGTGACCCTATCTTATATCAACATTTATTCTGATTTTTTGGTCACCCCGAAGTCTCTATCCTTATCCTACCAGGTTTCAGAATAATCTCCCATATTGTAACATATTATTCCGGGAAAACTCCAAACTGCTTTCCACATTGACTGAACTAATTTCCCACCAGCAGCTTATAAGTGTTCCCTTTTCTCCACAACCCCACCAGAATCTGTTATTTTTTGACTTTTTAATAATAGCAACGCTGACAGGTGTGAGATATTCTCTCATTGTGGTTTTGATTTGCATTTCTCTAATGATTAGTGATGTCAAGTTTTTTTTCATATGCTTGTTTGACCACGTGTTTGTCTTCTTTTGAAAAGTGTCTGTTCATGTCTTTGCCCACTTTTTAATGGGGGATTGTTTCGTTTTTGCTTGTAAATTTGGTTAAGTTTCTCACAGGTTCTGGATATTAGATCTTTGTCAGATACATAGTTTGCAAATATCTTCTCCCATTATGTAGGTTGTCTGTTTACTCTGTTGATAGTTTCTTTTGTGTACAGAAGCTATTTAGTTTAATTAGGTCCCATTTGTCAGTTTTTGATTTTGTCGCAGTTTCTTTTGGAGACTTCATCATGAAATCTTTGCAAGGTCCTGTGTCCAGAATGGTATTTCCTAGGTTATCTTCCAGATTTTTATAGTTTTAGTTTTACATTTGGGTCTTTAATCCATCTTGAGTTGATTTCTGTATATGGTGTAAGGAAGGGGTCCAGTTTCAGTCTTCTGCGTATGGCTAGGCAGTTATCTCCCATCACCATTTATTGAATAGGGAATACTTTTGCTTTGCTTTTCTTTCTTTCTTTCTTTTCTTTTCTTTTCTTTTTTTTTTTTTTTTTTTGAAGATCAGATGGTTTTAAGTGTGCCTTATTCCTGGGTTCTCTATTCTGTTCCAATGGCCTATGCAACTGTTTTTGTACCAATACCATGCTGTTTTGGTTACTGTAGCCCTGTAGTAGAGTTTGAAATCGGGTCATATGATACCTCCAGTAATGTTCTTTTTGCTTAGAATTGCCTTGGCTATTTGGCCCCTTTTTTGGTTCCATATGAATTTTAAAATAGTTTTTTCTAGTTCTCTGAAGAATGTCATTGGTAGTTTGATAGGAATAGCATTGAATCTATAAATGGCTTTGGGCAGTATGGCCATTTTAATAATATTTTAGGTTCAGGGGTGTATGTGTAGGTTTGTCATATAGTTACATTGTGTGTCACGGGGGTTTGGTGTACAGATTATTTTGTTACCCAGGTAATAAGCAAGTCCCTGTGAGTCAGAGTCACTGTGTCTCACTTCTGTCCTTTATATTTGTTTTCAGGAGATTGCCTTAACTTGAATCCCATGCGTTTTTTACCTTTAAACTTCCTGCCATTTTTTCAGGTCTATCCTGATTATCACCTCCTTTGAGAAACCTTTCTTTGCTTTTGCTTTAGTTATAGCTTTATAAGTGACTTGTCACATCCAGTAACTTTTTATCCTTTCCTTGTCCTGTGCACCCATAGCATTTTGTTCACATTTGTACATGCATCTATTGTCAACATAATTTACATTTGTGTCCTACAAATTGTAAGTTCCTGGAAGATAGGGACTATATTTGGTTCATTTTTGCATTTTTCATAGCCCATGATTATTTGATTGTTGAATATAACTGAATTGACTAATCTTAATCATAAACTGGAGTTCCAAGAAGCCCAAAACTGTTGGGAATGAAGTGTCTTGAGGTATATTTGATTTTTTTTTTCTCATTCCTAGCTTAGGATTAAAAACAACAACAGCAAAGAAAACCAAACAAAAACCCAACTTCCAGAGTCTATCATAAAGAAAGAATCCTGGAATGTTTTTGTCTTCATCCTGATATTTTATGTCTTTTTTTTTTTTTTTAAGACAGGGTCCCACTCTGTCACCCAAAGTGAGTACAGCGGCGCCATCTTGGGTCACTGAAACCTCTGCCTCCCGGGTTCAAGCGAGCCTTCCACCTCAGCCTCCTGAGTAGCAGGGACCACAGGCATGCACCACCATGCCTGGCTAATTTTTTTTATTATTTGTAGAGATGAGGTTTTGCCATGTTGCTCAGGCTGGAATGCTCTATTTTAAGATGAGAAAATCTTATGAAGCTAGCATATTCAAAAGGCTCACCAAATTTTGTAGGTGAATTAACAGCCATAACTGTTATGAACTTTGACTTATTTTTCACAGGCTAATTTTTTTTACTTCAGAGAATTTTTTGAAATGGAGTCTCGCTCTGTCGCCCAGGCTGGAGTGCAGTGACACGATCTCGGCTCACTGCAAGCTCCACCTCCCGAGTTCACACCATTCTCCTGGCTCAGCCTCTCGTGTAGCTGGGACTACAGGTGCCTGCCACCACGCCCAGCTAATTTTTTGTATTTTTAGTAGAGACAGGGTTTCACCATGTTAGCCAGGATGGTCTTAATCTCCTGACGTCATGATCCGCCTGCCTCGGCCTCCCAAAGTACTGGGATTACAGGCGTGAGCCACCGCGCCCGGCTACTTCAGAGAATGTTAATTACTACTGTTTGGAAATAAAAATTAACTCAGAAAAACTGAGTGAGTGTCATTTTGCCAACATATTTATAAAGTGGGAATTTAAAGGACAGTTTCTTAAACGGAATGCATGAGCATCTGTCTTTTTGTGTCTCATTCTGTGAATGATTCCCAATAAGGAATAATGAGTCCCATGTAGTGAAAGCAAGACTGTATTGACTCTTCTGATATTTTCTCCTAGATACTCAATTATTTACACTGCTTCTTGGTGTCATATTGAAAGTTTTCCATGGTCTTGGCACATAATACTTATTTTTCTGGGCTAAAAACTCATGCAGCCATGCATGGAGTTAGGATTTTCAGTCTTTAATCACTTATTTGGCTGCCTGGTTGGAGTTTACCCTAAGGTGTTCAGCCTTGCCCATCCATACTTTAGAAAGAGATAGAGATAGAGGAGGCTGGGCACGGTGGCTCACATCTGTAATCCCAGCACTTTGGGAGGCTGAGGCAGGCAGATCACCTGAGGTCAGGAGTTGGAGACCAACCTGGCCAACATGGTGAAACCCTATCTCTACTAAAAATAAAAAAAATTAGCCAAACGTGTTGACACACGCCTGAAATCCCAGCTACTTGGGAGGCTGAGGAAGAATTGCTTGAACCTAGGAGGCAGAGAAAAGAAAAGAAAAGAAAAGAAAAGAAAAGAAAAGAGAAAAGAAAGAAAAGAAAAGAAAAGAAAAAGAAAGAAAGAAAGAAAGAAAGAAAGAAAGAAAGAAAGAAAGAAAGAAAGAAAGAAAGAAAGAGAAAGAAAGAAAGAAAGAAAGAGAAAGAAAGAAAGAAAGAAAGAAAGAGAGAGATAGAGGGGGCATTAGATCATATGCCACTTTGTTCAGATGCTCTCATTTTCATAACAGAACCTTAAACTAAGTTCCTCCTGGTTGGTATACAAAGCATATAAATTAATCAACACCTCAACGTTTGTGCCCTTAGGTTTTAGCCAGTGAAAATGACCTTGAATTCTCTACCAAGTGATAGTTATCAAGTGTACTGTAATGAGAAATGTTGTTTTGATAGGACTATAAAAGACCTGCATGCAAGGTCTCCATTCCTACAAATCAAAGATGTCACATAGGTTGTTGTAGGTAGCCACTCACCCATCTTGTACCCACGATAAACATTGTTAATCTATCACAGAACATTTTCCTTCTGAGCATGGACTCAGCCACAGAACTTCGCAACACAGTTTATTTAGGCAGCTAATATGAATGGATCAGAGTTGACATGCAAATTGAAACCTACTTGCCATGCTGGGGAATAATAATCTAAATGCTACCATGGATTAATCCAGACCATTCCCTGTTGGGGTGATTGGACCCAACACCAGATCATGGGGGAGACGAAGTCCGGCAGACTCCAAGGAATGAGAAAAGACAGTTGGAGAGAGAAAGTGGGACCAGGGGACCATCGCAAAGTATGGAGGCTGCGAAGGCCCCTAGCTCTGAAAGCCCAGACTATTTATTGACGATCAAACAAAGAAACAGGTGGTGAGAATGTGGGGTTGAAAGGGAGTGTTGCATTAAGCACATGATTTACATACAGCTGTGATGGTTTAGCATATGCTCTGCTACTTGAGATAATAGAGAGCAGGTTCTTTTAACTCAAGATACAATCGATGTTGGGAGAGCAAGGAGCAAGGAGCCAGCAAGTCTAGACACGTTCCAGAGGCCATGAGGGGTTTTACGCTCTGAGTCCTGGATTCTATCCAAGCACAAGGGGTTTTATGCCCTGGGCTTAGATTATGGTGCGTCAGGGTAGCCTTCCACCCTTTAGCAAAGAGCTTGGTGTTCCAAAGGCCACAAGGGGTTTTAGACCCTGGACCCCAGACATGTTCCAAGACTCTTTTACATTATGTCAGACATGCAAGCCCTGCATCAGCTTCTCCCAACACTCAGCTTTTCTCCCAACAATTCCTGACGTGTGTACAGTCTTTGGAGTTGAACAGGAAAGTTTGGATAGTCATAGAATTGACTAAATGGACTGTGCTTTGTGATTGTAACAATAGCTTACATTGAAGGAAACTGTGTGTAATTCTTTAGGACACTTATTTCCCACTTAGCTCACAACCTCATCTTTATGAGGATTCAGGGTTTCTTTTGGCACTGAAAATCAAGAAAAACTGTAGCTCTCGAAATCAATCAAACAAGCAAACAAAACTCTGGCTTTTATTTTATGAACATTGGGCTGGGTGCAGTGGCTCACACCTGTAATCCTAGCACTTTGGGAGGCTGAGGTGGATTACCTGAGGTCAGGAGTTCAAGACTAGCCTGGCCAGCATGGTAAAACCCCATCTCTACTAAAAGAAAAAAAAAAAAAATTAGCCAGGCATGGTGGCGTGTGCTTGTAGTCCCAGCTACTCAGGTGGCTGAAGCTCGACAATCCCTCGAACCCAGGAGGAGGAGGTTGCAGTGAGCCAAGATGACACCACTGCACTCCAGCCTGGGTAACAGAGTGAGACTGTCTCAAATACACACACACACACACACACACACACACACACACACACACATACATATATATATATTATTAACACTGGTAAACCTTAAAATGATGGTCATTCTCTCTTGCTATGGGCATTCAGAAGCTTAGAGTCAAATCTCTGGCCCACCTTTAACAAGAACGTTTTCCTCTGTGCTAAGAAGGAAAAAGTTCAGGCTTGGTGACTTGTTTATTTTATCATTGGCTGCATTACTCTCTTTCCTTTAAACTTCCCTTCCCTTGGTTCCTTCAGCTATTTCTTTTATCCAGTATTGTCTTTAATTTTGTAAACTGCCTCAAATCATTTGTGGAAGAAGATAAGCTGTTGCTAACTACATAAAAATGAACACAGTAACTTAATACAAACCATATTTGGTCCCAATTTTTGTTACTGTTTTCAGGCAAGAAATGTCTTACATTTGAAACATTTTCAATAAATGAGGCAGAATTCTCAGGGTCAGGGTGAACTTAATAAAAATGTTTTGTTGAAAAATTGTTCTTTTCTCTGTGCTCCTTCTAGCTCAACTTTGTGAATGTTCCCACTGTCTTCAAGGCAGAAATAGAACAGAAGGTGGGAAAAGAAGGGAACTAATATGTGATTCTAAAATCTTTACTGTTTAAAAAAATGAAAGTTAAATCTCTATTGCTGGCAGATGAAGAATTATATGTAGCAAATCTTGCTGCTATGAGGGGAAAAAAAGTGTAGCTCTATACACAAGTAAAAAGGGCATACAAACAGTGAAGATTGTGTAAAAGACTGTAGTAAGTACTATAAATGTGGCTTCCTGTGTTTGCTGCCCAGAAATATCCTACTAATCAGATCAAGAAAGCCTGGCTATGAAAAAATATGGCATCCTGGCCAGGTGTGGTGACTCATGTCTGTAATTCCAGCACTTTGGGAGGCCCAGGCAGGTGGATCACCTGAGGTCAGGTGTTCAAGACCAGCCTGGCCAACAAGGTGAAACCCCATCTCTACTAAAAATACAAAAAATTAGCTGGGCATGGTGTTGCATGCCTGTAATCCCAGCTACTCAGGAGGCTGAGGCAGGAGAATCACTTGAGCCTGGGAGGTGGAGGTTGCAGTGAACTGAGATTAGCCATTGCATACCAGCCTGGGCAACAAGAGTGAAACTCTGTCTCAAAAAAAAAAAAAACAAAAGGAAAAAAGAAAAAACATGGCATCCTAAATAACCACCGTGCTTAATGACATAGCAGATTTACATTCGAGTTCAAGCTTATCTCAGCTTGAACCAGAGTACCTAGCAGTTCATAGGCTAGCACTCGAGTAGCACTGCCTTCTATCATTTATAGTTAATTCCTGGCGTATAACTAAGCAGTCACTGAACAGATAAAGGAATTAATGAATCATAAAATCATTCCTTTAGCAATATTTAAAGGGCATTTGCTGATGCCCCAGGTACTGTGTTAACTGCCAGGAGTACAAAGTTGGACAAATTGGTCAGAGTCCCTGCTCTTAGGGAATTTACATTATAGTAAACAACCAACCAACCACAAATAATCAAATAATTTCGAATACTGAGAAACACTATGAAGAAAATAAAATAGGTAATAGAGATGGAGAGGTGAAGCTGTTACTCAAAGTGTCTTTTTTTTTTTTTTTGAGACAAAGTCTCGCTCTGTCGCCCAGGCTGGAGTGCAATGGCATGATCTCAGCTCACTGACCCCTCCGCCTCCTGGGTTCAAGTGATTCTCCTGCCTCATCTTCCTGAGTAGCTGGGATTACAGGCGCCCACCACCACGCCCAGCTAATTTTTGTATTTTTAGTAGAGATGGTGTTTCGCCATGTTGGCCAGGCCAGTCTTGAACTCCTGACCTCAGGTGATCTGCCCTCCTCGGTCTCCCAAAGTGCTGGGATTACAGGCGTGAGCCACCGTGCCCAGCCTCAGAGTGTCTTATAGAACCTCAGGATTGCATCTCCTGGCAGCGTGCTTGAAATCTAGAATCTCAAATCACATCACAGAACCACTGCGTCAGAGTCTGCATTGTAACATGATCTTTGGGTGATCTCTGGGCACAGTGCAGATTGAGAGGCTCTGGATACAACTTCAGATATGGTTGTCAGGAAAAACATATCTAAAGAGGTGACATTTTAGCTAAGTACTGAATAATGAGAAAACTGCAGCCATGTAAAGATCTGAGTAAAGAGTGGTCCAAACAATGGGAACAACAAAAGAAAATGTTCAGAGACAGGAATGAACATGGGAAGACCAGTATAGGTGGATCAGAGTGAGAAAGGGACCTGGAACTCTCTACTCTCTGACATTTATCAAAAACCCTGTGGCGAGAATTTTTTTTTTTTTTTTTGAGACAGAGTTTCGCTCTTGTTGCCCAGGCTGGAATGCAATGGCACAATCTCGGCTCACTGCAACCTCTGCCTCCCGGGTTCAAACGATTCTCCTGCCTCAGCCTCCCGAGTAGCTGGGATTACAGGCATGTGCCACCATGCCTGGCTAATCTTCTATTTTTCGTAGAGATGGGGTTTCTCCAGGTTGGTCAGGCTGGTCTCAAACTCCCGACCTCAGGTGATCCACCCGCCTCAGCCCCCCAAAGTGCTGGGATTACAGGTGTGAGCCACCACACCCGGCCATGAGAATTGTTGATTTTGAGTGGCTGCACGAAAGTTCTACATGCAAGACCTCTATTTCTACAAAGCAGAGGTACCAGGTAGGTTATTGCATGCAGCCACTTACCTGTCCTACACCCACAGCATTGTTAACTGAGTACTGAACTTTTTCTTTCTGAGCCTGGACAAAGCCCCCAAACTTCTCAACATAGTTATTCAGGCAGCTACTACAAATAGTTCAGAGTTAACATGTGAGTTGAAACCTATTTGCCATCCTGAGGAAAGATGATCTAAATGCTACCCTGGATTAAGCTAGACCATTGAGGGCTTGTGTATTCAAGTGAACAGAAATATGTTGATGGTTCATGGAATTATTATTTTTTTTGAAACAGGATCTCAGTCTGTTGCCCAGGCTGTAGTGCAGTGGTGTGATCATGGCTCACTGCAGCCTCAGCCTCCCTAGGCTCAGGTGATTCTCTCACTTCAGCCTCCCGAGTAGCTGGGACTACAGGCATACACTACCACACTCAGCTAATTTTGTAGAGATGGGGTTTCACCATGTTGTCCAGGCTGGTCTCTAACTCCTGGGCTCATGCAATCCTCCCACCTAAGCCTCCCAAAGTACTGGGATTACAGGTGTGATCTACTGTGCCTGGCCAATTCATAGAATTGATTTAATGCACTGTGCTTTGTGATTGTGCCAACAGTTTCCATTAATGGGATTTGGGTGTCACTCCTTATGACACATAGTTCCCACTAGGCTCACTACATCATCTTTATGAGGAAACTGTATTTCTCTCAGGACTAAAATTCAAGAAAAACTGCTTCTATAAAAACAAAACAGCCGGGCACGGTGGCTCACGCCTGTAATCCCAGCACTTTGGGAGGCCGAGGCAGGTGGATCACCTGAGGCCAGGAGTTCGAGACTAGCCTGGCCAACATGGTGAAACCCCATGTCTATTAAAATGCAAAAATTAGCTGGGCATGGTGGTGGGCACCTGTAATTCCAGCTACACGGGAGGCTGAGGCAGCAGAATCGCTTGAACCCTGGAGGCAGAGGTTGCAGTAAGCTGAGATCGCGCCATTGTACTCCAGCCTGGGCGACAAGAGTGAAACTCCGTTTAAAAAAAAAGAAAAAAGGCTGGGCGCGGTGGCTCACACCTGTAATCCCAGAACTTTGGGAGGCCGAGGCGGGTGGATCACCTGAGGTTGGGAGTTTGAGACCAGCGTGACCAACACGGAGAAACCCCATCTCTACTAAAAATACAAAATTAGCCGGGCGTAGTGGTGCATGCCTGTAATTCCAGCTACTCGGGAGGCTGAGGCAGGAGAATCACTTGAACCCGAGGGCCGGAGGTTGCAGTGAACTGAGATCGCACCATTACACTCCAGCCTGGGCAACAAGTGCGAAACTGTGTCTCAAAAAAAAAAAAAGAAAACCAGTTTTTATCTTATGAACAGTAAAGACCTCAAAATGATTGTTATTTTCCTCTTTTCTATGGCTATTCAACAGCTTAGTTAGGGTCAAATTTCTGGCCTACTTCTGACAACTGTTCTGGATCTGATGGAGTGCAAATTTAAATGTTAATCTTATCATTGGCCGTATCATTCTCCTTCCATTAAGCTCTCCTTTCCTTGGTTCCTTCCCCTATTTTTTAAATCTGGTAATGTCTATATTTTAGTAAACTGGCTCAAATCATTTATGGAAGAAGGTGAGGTAGAACTACTTGTATAAAGATCAACTCAGTAATTTATATAGGCTGTATTTGGACCAACTTCTGTGAATTCATTTTTCAGGCAAAAAATGACTGACAGTTGAAACATTTTATAAATGAGGCAGAGTTCTCAGGGTCAGGGTGAGCACAATGAAAGTGTTCTGTTGAAAGTTATTCTTTTATCTGTGTTCTTTCTAGCCCAACATTTTGAATATTCTCACTGTCTTCAAGCCAGAAATGCAAGGGAGGGTGGGAAGAGAAGACAAAAGAACTGTGTAGTTATAAAATCTTTATTGTTGGCATATGAAGCAATATACGTAGCAAATTTTACTTCTACAAAGGGGGGAAATTATATCTTTCTATACATGTGGAAGAGTAGATATTCAGTTAAGATTTATTGATAATTTACTGTGTAAAGAAATGTACTAAATACTATAAAAGTGACTTCCTATGTTTACTACCCCAAAATATTCCTACTAATGGGGTCAAGAAGACCTGAGAATACCAACTCCTTTTCCACCTATTAACCTTTTGCCACATCTTCCCCAATTTTCTCATCCAAACCCAAGTTGGGGCAACTTCAGACTGTAAGCTCCTTGAGGTTTGTCTTATTTGTCAGAGGAGCTTGTACTCGATAAATGAAATTTGCATGAATGAGTCAGAGATGTATGTACACAGAGGAAGAAAGCTGGTTATAGCTTCTTCACATTTTTCACATGGACCCAGAGTTGTAAGTGGAGGGAAGAAGGATAGCAGAGTAATCTCAAAGCACAAAGTGGGGATGATGTCTTCACGGGCCCTCAGCAGCAACGGGGCACTGGGTGCCCAGGAAAGGCCATCTGGAGGAGACGTCAGGAAGTAGAGGAATTCTGTTTTTTCCACTCATCTGCCTAGCATTTAAGGTCGACTGAGAGGCTAGAAGGAACACATCCATGGTTCTGCTTTAGAGGATATGAAAATTGGGCTGGAAGGAACACGGGTCCACAGTTCGAGTTCAGAGGATATAAAAACTGGCTTAAAGAAACTCGGGTAAATTAGACATGAAAACTAGCGGGAAAGGACACGTTCATCGTTTGTTTCCCTACTGAGTCACCTGTTCCCAGCACATAAAGTCGTGGTGTTTGGAGATGGGAGGAACCGAGGGAAAGTCACTTTTTAGATAAGGCTCTGAAGCCCCAGGTCTAGTTTCAATCCACAAACGCGGCCAGCGGAGAGCAGGAGGAGGGAGGATTGGTCCGGCGGGGGGTTCGGGGGCGGGGCCAGAGCGGGGCTCAGAGGCGTGGCCCAGGCTAGAGAGACGAGCCCAGGCGGAGCGTAGAGGCGTGGTCAGGAGGAAGCGGGGGAGGTGGGGGCGTGGCCCGGGCGAGAGGGGCGTGGCCGTAGCTAAAGGGGTGCGGCCAGGGTGGAGGGCAGAGACTGGCACGGTTTGGGCGGGCGTGACCAGGGCGGTACGTGCGGATGTAGTGGGGCGTGGCTCTGCCAGGTGGGGGCGTGGCCTCGGTTGAGGGGCGCGGCCCTGGTATGTGGGGCGTAACAGGGCACGAGGGGGCGTAGCTCTGATGGGCTGGCGTGCAGGCTGCGGATCCCCGGAGACGAGCTAGCGGCTAGGTTCGTGATCTGGAGAGACGCTCAGGTAAGGACGGGTGGCCGAGAGGAGTGGGGCGACAAGGGGCAGGCTGATCCAGACAGGGCCGAGATTCTTCCCACGACTCCCCGCCCCGGCGCACCGGGTTCCGGAGCTAGGAGAGCTGTTGATCCTGCGAGTATTGTCTGGGTCCCGGCAGGGCGCCCCGGAGTACTGAGTGGGGCCTAATGGGGTATCGAACTCCCCCACCCTAGCCCTCTTCCTCCACTATGGGAGTTACCAAACGGCTGTCATCCTTTAAGGTTCTTTGCACAGGACGCGATAATAGCTGTTCCAGAGAAAAGGGGGCGGGCGAGGGCAGTTCCTTGGTAGGTAGGGTTGCCAAGGTTGGTTGAATCCAAATAACTCCAGAAAGTCCAGCCTGCTGTGAATAGCTAGAGACGGGGGTAAGGGCAATAAATCTGAGGTTGCGGTTCCAGAAACCGAGGCGCAGTAAACTGGGACTCCCTCAGATCTGCATTGTATCCGCACCGCCCACTATGCTAGGGTCTGTGGAGAGACACAGCCACCCACCCCCAAGATAGGGGATCAGCATCACAATTGTGCCATGCGGGCAAATCTGAGTCTTCTTCACTCTGCAGTTCCTTCTGGCCTTTTTGTTTTGTGCTCAGCCCTAAAGCTTAAGGAGAGGAACCTCCAAATACAAACCGTGTTGGTTTTCGTGATTCTTGTGGCATTCAATGTTAAATGCTTCTGCCCTGTGGCTTGTGGCAATTGGTTAATATTGGTGTCAGTGCCCTTCCCTCCGGTGTATTTTCACTGGGAGAGTTTGAGAGATAAGGGGAGTTGATATGGACACCTTAGTTTGAAAAGAACTTGTTCTCTTAACCACTGAAAACCGCATTGCTTTCTGCTTCCCATTCTTCCTTTACTGATAATCTGGCCATCACTCTGCTGTTTAAAAGTCTTGCTGGAGTATGGAGACAAGTAGCCCTATTTCTGTGGTGAGAGAAGCTGCCCCAGAGCATACCCTTGAATTGTCCCTGCACATCCCTCAGGAGTGGCCACTCTTCTTGGGTATGTTGGAAGTGGAAAACCATAAAGCTTTCTAGGAATATTTTTTACTCAGGTATTTTTTTTTTTTTTTTAACCTCAGCACCAGGGTTGGAATTCACTGAAATGCCAAAAGCAGCAAGGGCACTGTTCTCTGTGCCTGTACACACCTGCCCCCTTCTCCCTGGAGCCAGGCAAAAAGCTGCGACCACTCACAATCGGAATGCAGTAAAGGTTGAGTGAATTGTGAGTGAATGAATGAATATGAATATTTGGGAAATTTGACGGAAAGGGGAAAATGCATTTCATCTCATTGGTGGCACTGGGCAATGATTAGAAACATATTTTGAAACCTTTGGCTACCACACATTGGGATCATGCTCCCAGGGAAGAAGTGGGTGAGAGCGGGTAGCTGAGCTTTCTCAGTCAAGATATTGCAACATAATCTCTAATTTGGGAATTGCAAAAAGGCTTGTTTCCTTTTGAAATCAGGAGGTGATCAAAGGAAGGGTCAATCTGTTGAGAATGAAGGAACTTTTTCCAATGTAATTGTAACCTTTAGTCAGAGTACATTCTTTTTTTTTTCTGTTTTGCCTACATATGAATAGCTTAATCAGGCAGAGTTCAAGCTACTTGTCGTTTAATAGATACAAGATTTATGAATGATTCATTGAGGGCTTTCAGAATCTTTGTTTCTACACATTTCTAAGTCTGGAAAACAGCTAAGCGGCAGGTTAGCAAAATCCGAGGATATACATAAATCTTCAGTGATGGCAAAGAGCATATAACACAGAAAGCTCCCCTGTAGTCCATCGAGCCCAGGGACCCGTCTTTATGGACAAACTTAAGTATGGACAGATTCTCCATGAAATACAGTAATGTATGGTATTAGTTGATTGTTACGTGCTGTGTTTGATGGTTAAACGTTATTTTTGGTTTCACAAACTTGGGTTTTATGAATGCAGTGAGTAAGTTTAAATAACCAACTCTTAATAAACTATAACTTTTAATTTAACAGAGAGGATAGACCTTAGGCCTGAACAAAAATAACCTCATGTGTTGTTATAGGTATTGCAATCTAGTATTAGCTAAATTGAATTTCTGTTTACTTGGATTTTCCTGGAACCTCCTCACCTGGACCTTCCAAGCTCTGTTCCTTCCTTGATTGCCTTTGACTGTTCGTTCTCAGTCTCAGCATCCTTCATGGCTCCTTTTTGTGAGTCTTCCTGTAACTGCTGGGAGCAGGGGATTCTGTTTCTATCTGTAGCTTCCTGACCGCTCCTGAGCACCAGAGCTCTGTTGCCAACTCTCTCCTAGACCTTTCCTCTCAGCTGTCCCATTGACACCTTAAATCCAATATGATTAGCGGGCTGGGCGCCATGGCTCACGCCTGTACGCTTGTAATCCCAGCACTTCGGGAAGCTGAGGCAGGTGGATCATTTGAGGCCAGGAGTTCGAGACCAGCCTGGACAACATGGTGAAACCTTGTCTCTACCAAAAATACAAAAATTAGCTGGACGTGGTGGTACGCCTGTGGTCCCAGCTACTTGGGAGGCTGAAGTGGGAGGATCACTTGAACGTGGGAGGCGGAGGGTACAGTGAGCCAAGATCATGCCACTGTACTCCAGCGTGGGTGACAGAGACCCCATCTCGTTCTTCTTCTTTTTCTTTTTTTTGAGACGGAGTTTTGCCCTGTCACCTAGTCTGGAGTACAGTGGCGCAATCTCGGCTCACTGCAACCTCCGCCTCCTGGGTTCAAATGATTCTCCTGCCTCAGCCTCCCGAGTAGATGGGCTTATAGGCTTGCACCACCATGCATGGCTAATTTTTGTATTTTTAGTGGAGATGGGGTTTTGCTATGTTGGCCAGGCTGGTCTGGGACTCCTGCCATCAAGTGATCCACCCTCCTCGGCCTCCTAAAGTGCTGGGATTACAGGCGTGAGCCTCCACACCTAACCCGGAGACCCTGTCTCAAAAAAAAAAAAAAAAAAAATCCAGTTTGATTAGAGGGATGACCTGCCATCATCTTTCTCTTCCCTGTTTCTCATGACAGGTTCTATTTTATTTTTGAGACAGTCTCGCTCTGTCGCCCAGGCTGGCGTGCAGTGGCACTATCTCAGCTCACTGCAACCTCCACTTCCTGGGTTCAAGCAATTCTCTGCCTCAGCCTCCCGAGTACAGGTCCTGCCACCACGCCCGGCTGATTTTTGTATTTTTTAGTAGAGATGGCATTTCGCCATCTTGGCCAGGCTGGTCTTGAACTCCTGACCTCTTGATCCACCTGCCTCGGCCTCCCAAAGTGTTGGGATTACAGATGTGAGCCACTGTGCCCAGCCTGACAATTTCTATTTTTCTGTACAGGGATTCATCCTCGTCCTACTGCCAGCATCACGCCAGCTGTTAAATGAGGTCTTCCTCCAGTTCTCCTTTTATTCTCCTTTAACTGAGTGACAGACCCTACATTTTAAAAATCACAATGGCTGTCTCTTGAATACCAAGTACCCTGTCCAACTCGACTGTCGCTGCCCAGTTCAGTGCTTCATATTCTCTCACTCGGATTATTGGAGTTTCACTTCAAACTCCACATGCTTCAACCTGACCTACTTACTTCCCACTGAAAACCTGTTTCTCCCACTGTCTCCCCTGTCTCAGTTTATGGTGACTTTATCTTTCCAGTTGTGTAGACCAAAAATCTTCCAGTAATCCTTAACTCCTTTCTTTCACATCTTATGGGCTGTATATTCAAGATATATCAAAAATCCAACCACTTCTTACCACGTCCACTGTGACATCTCTGGATTAGTTCAAGCCTTGGATTATCCCTAAAGGGTTTTCCTACTTCTTTCCTACTTCCTACTTCTTTCCTGTTCCTCCCGGTCTCTACTCCCCAAGGCAATTTTCAATAAGACATGCTGTGATTTTTTTTTTTTTTTTTTTGAGACGGAGTCTCGCTCTGTCACTGTGACGCCCGGCTGGAGTGCTCACTACAACCTCCACCTCCCGAGTTCAAGCGATTCTCCTGCCTGAACCTCCCGAGTAGCTGGGAGTACAGACATGCACCACCACACTTGGCTAACTTTTGTATGTTTAGTAGAGTCGTGATTTCACCATGTTGGCCAGGCTGGTTGCGAACTCCTGACCTCCAGTGATCTTCTTCTCCCGCCTCGGCCTCCCAAAGTGCTGGAATTACAGGCATGAGGCACCACGCCCTGCCTGAGTGATCTTTTAAAAGTGTAAATTACTGTATGTAAATGTCAAATGTTACTGCTCTGCTCAGAAACCTCCATTGTCTCCCCTTTTTACTTAGAGCAGTGGTTTTCAACCTGTGGTAATCCTATTCCCCTCCCCCAGGGGACATGTGGCAATGTCTGTAGATATTTTTTTGTTGTAACAATTCTGGTATAGGGTGGAACTGGCATCTATTGGATGCTAGCCAATACCGATGCTGCTAAACACCCTACAATGCACATGACATTCCCCCACAACCAAGAGTCATCTGATCAAAACTGTCAATAGTGCCAAAACTGAGAAACCCTAACTTAGAGAAAGAACCCTTGCAGTAGCCCAGAAGTCTTGATCTGTCATCCATTACCTGTGAACCTCATCTCCTACTGCCTTCCTCCTGGTTCACTCTACTCCTGCCATATTGGCCTCCTTACTATCCCTTGAATATGCCAGACAGACGCCCACTTCAGGATCTTTGCCCAGGCAGTTCCCCATGCCTGAAATGTCCTTCCTTTAGATAGCCATGTAACTAATCCCCTACCTCCTCCAATCCTTTGCTCGAATTTTATCTTCTTAACGAGGCCTCCTGTGAGCAATATATTTAAAAATATAACACCCTCTCTCGAGCGGCACTCCAAATTCATCTTACCCTGCTCCGCTTTTTACTGGACATATTCCAATGGTCTCTACAACTGACTTGTTTATTACATTTGTTGTTTGTTACCTGTATCCCCTACTAAAATGTGAGCTCCACGAGGGTAAGAGCTTTGTTCTGTTCCCCAATGAACCTAGAACCATGTTTCATACTTCATAGATGTTCAATTGATATCTTAATGACAAAAAGAATAAAAGAGTGATGGATTGAATGAAGGATGGTTAAAGGAATCACCTCCTCCCTGACTTTCCTGGCTCCACTTGCTCCCATGCATCCTGTACTCCATCGTCAGAATCATCAGAAACCATCACTGCTTTCTCCTGTACCCATGGAATAATATCCAAAAGCCTTCCAGTCTCTCGGAAGTTCATATTCCCCAAATTAATCTCAAATCCTCATCTAGCCCCACCTCCTACTGCATCCCCAGGGCATCTGCTTGGCCAGTGTGTTGACAAATATTAATAGCAGACTTGGAATGATGGGAAGTTCAGAAATACTCTTGGCTTTCTTTCAGAAAAACGGGTTTGAGGTTTGCGGGTTTTTGTTTTTGTTTTGTCTAAAGGAGAAAAAGAAAATCTTCAGCGTCAGGGTCCCCTGCAGTGAGCTCAGCACCATTCTGGGGCACAGATAGAGGTTCAGACTTTTGGACCACTACAAGCAATCTACCACTGAGTGTGGAGGAGAGGGTGAAGGTGAGGGTGAAGTCTGGCCCTCTGGAGCCCTCCTGCCCCCTAGCCCTAGAGAGTCAGTCTGGATGTACAGGAGAAACTTCCTCTAGGCCAGGCGCCATTGGCCTCCAGCCTCGGTGTTGTGCAGACAGTGTGATTACAGAATACAGGGCAGTCCTCAAGGCATGACCATGGCCCTGGCCATCAGCCCCAGCTCGCCATGCCTCAGTGATTTCCGGACGGCTCTCTGTGGAGCAGAGTCAAGGGTCATTTCCCAGACTTCTCTGAGTGCCATGCTAATAGGCCTCAGACCCACCCCCCCACCCCCAGCAACCTCTTGTGCAGGGCTCTGTGCCTTGGCCTGGTGTGTGTTCACTCATCTGTTTGTACCGCTCTCCTGGCTGGCGGCCATGCCCTTGGCCTCGTCTTATCACAACCTTCCCTTTGAAGGCAGAGCCCACACATCCTTTCTGTTGACTTTGCATTATACTTGCCATCATCTTCCCAAAAATTACTATGTCTCATTCTAACTCTATTGTGAGCAAGAAAGGAGGCCTTTTCCACTTGTTTGCCCATATTCCCCTGACACTGGAATTGTTTATTGAGTAAACCTAAGGTTCTGCCCATTTTGGCTCTAATTGTTTTCTTCGGCCTTGGGGCCTAATCATTCCCTTCCACCTCCTCATCATCGGGGAAGGTTCCCCTGTCCATCCCTCTGCCTTTGCTTCCCTGTTAAATTATCTCTCTCCTACGATACATTTTTCAGATGCCACCCTTTCCTGAAACTTAGAGCCCCTGCGCCATATATTCTCATTGCACTAAATCAAGGCTGTCATCGTGTCCAGCTTTGATTAAGAAATATTTGTTTATGGCCAGGCACGGTGGCTCATGCCTGTAATCCCAGCACTTTGGGGGGCCAAGGCGGGCAGATCACCTGAGGTCAGGAGTTCGAGACCAGCCTGGCCAACATGGTGAAACCCCGTCTCCTAAAAATACAGAAATTAGCCGGGCATGGTGGCGGGCACCTGTATTCCCAGCTACTCTGGAGGCTGAGGCAGGAGAATCAGTCGCTTGAAGCTGGGAGGTGGTGGTTGCAGTGAGCTGAGATCACGCCACTGCACTCCAGCCTGGGTGACAGAGTGAGACTCTGTCTCAAGAAAAAGAAAAGAAAAGAAAAGAAGTATCTGTTTAATTATGCTAAGTAAAATAAGCCAGTCACAGAAGGACAAATACTGTACCATCCCACTTATGTGAGGTACCTAGAATAGGCAAATAAATACACAGAGACATAAAGTAAAAGAGAGATTGCCAGGGGATAAGGGGTAGAGGAGAAGTTCTTCTTTAGTGAGTACATAGTTTATGTTGGGGATGATGAAAAAGTTTTGGGTACAGATGGTGGTGATGGTTGCACAACATTATGAATGTATTTAATGCCACTGAATTTGTACATTTACAGCTGGTTAAAATGATAACTATTATGTATGCTTTATCACAATTTTTAAAAAGGTCACAAAAAAGAAGTATTTGTTTAAATAGTTTTTCTTTGTAGATTGCAAGCTTGTGGGAATGGGGAAAGAGCATGATCTTTTCATCTTTACACAAGCACAGTGCTCAACATGAGATAATCGCTCACTATTGCTTCAGTTCAGGACTGGAAATCAATGGAAAGGAAGCACAGTTAACACAAGGTTTCCCTATATCTTTTAGAAGGTTTTGAAATTTCATTTTAATGTCAAATCAGTTTTATCAGAGGGAATCCTGATTAGTTGCAATTGTTTGTTTGGGGATATTCACTGGCTTTAAAAGAAAACAAAAAATGATATTAAAAGTCATCCAAAATGACTATTTTCTTAGCTTTCTGCATTTATACAATGGGTAGCATTTTAACAAAATCAATTTGAGTAATAATAACTTATATTTATATAACACTTAGCAGCTTTTTCAGAGAGTTTTCATAGCTTGCACCATTTGAAGCCACAGAAAGCGTCAACTTCTTGTTTTTTTGTTTTGTTTAATTTTTTTTTTTTTTTTTTTTTTTTTGAGACGGAGTCTTGCTCTGTCACCCAGGCTGGAGTGCAGTGGCACAATCTCAGCTCACTGCAGCCTACACCTCCCGGATTCAAGCGATTCTCCTGCCTCAGCCTCCTGAGTAGCTGGGACTACAGGCATGTGCCACCATGCCTGGCTAATCTTCTATTTTTCATAGAGACAGGATTTCTCCAGGTTGGCCAGGATGGTCTCGATCTCCTGACCTTACGATCCACCTGCCTCAGCCTCCCAAGGTGCTGGGATTACAGGCGTGAGCCACCGCACCCGGCTGAACTTCTTGTATACTATAACTGAGCAACTATTTTTCCTGCTCCTTGAGTTCTAGATTCTTGCATAAATTTAAGGGTGTACTTTAAGCATTAATCTTAACCATTTCAGTTCATATTATTGTAACCGCTCAAGGGATTCTTCCTACCTGCTGCACAAAGAAAGCCCATGGCATTGCAACCGCTGCCTGGACAGAATCCATTTACCAAGACGGGGGAATTGCAATGGAGAAAGAGTCCACTGTGTGGGAGACCGGAGTTTTATTATTACTCAAATCAGTCTCCACGAGCATCCAGGGATCAGAGTTTTAAAGATAATTTCGCGGGTAAGGGCTTGAGAAGTGGGGAGGGCTGATTGCTCAGGTTGGAGATGGAATTATAGGGGGTCGAAGTGAGGTTTTCTTGCTGTCTCTTGTTCCTGGGTGGGATGGCAGAACTGATTGAGCCAGATTACGGGTCTGGGTGGTGTCAGCTGATCCATCAAGTGCAGGGTCTGCAAAATATCTCAAGCATTGATCTTAGGTTTTACAATAGTGATGTTATCCCAAGGAGCAATTTGGGGAGGTTCAAACTCTTGGAGCCAGAGGCTGCACAACCCCTAAACTGTAATTTCTAACCACTAGCTTAAGTTGTTAGTCCTGCAAAGGCAGACTCGTCCCCAGGCAAGAAGGGGATCTTTTTGGGAAAGGGCTGCTATCAATTTTGTTTCAGAGTCAAGCCATGAACTGAATTCCTTCCCAAAGTTAGTTCGGCCTACATCCAGGAATGAACGAGGACAGCTTAAAGGTTAGAAGCAAGATGGAGTTGATTAGGTCTGATTTTATTCACTGTCATAATTTCCTCAGTGATAATTTTGCAAAGGCGGTTTCAGCATTATAGTAAAGAAAGAGTTTAAGTAGACACAAGGCCGGCCACACCATGTGGGAGATGGAATTAGTAGTGAAATAATCTCCGCCAAAGCTCATAGGTTAGGAGTTTTTCAAAAGCAGTTTAGGGGGATGGGTGGAGGTGGCTAGGCTTGCTGCTGATTGTTTGAGGAGGAGATGAAATCAGTGTCCTTTGATTTCAAAAATACAATGAGGGATAAATTGATAGGATGTCTGGGAATTTGCTTCAAAATAAACTGGGGAGGAAAAGTAGCGGGGGGGTAGGAGAAGTATAAATAAAACTTGATTGGCCATGAACAGATGGTTGAAATGGAATATTGGGTACGTAGGTGGTTTTATTATAGTGTTCTTACTATACTAGTATAAAATTGAAGTTTTCCGTAATAAAGTTTTTCTTTGTTAAGAAAAACAAAGCAGAGTGAGATTCTAAATTGAAGTTGCCAGTGGCCTATTGTTCTTTTAAGTATGCTCAGTTAATTCAGTTAAGGAAGTTATTTGAAAACAGGGTGCTAATGTGCGTCTTCTTTTTCTGGGGTATAGTGTCTCACCCCGAGAAGATTAATGACTGGAACACACACATGGAGTTGAGGAGAGGAAAGTTTAATAGGCAGAAGAAAGGAGAGAGGAGAGCAACTCTCTCTCTTGCGAGAGAGGCGTCCAAAAAAGGGACAAGTGGCGGACTGCAGCAGATTTTATAGGCAGGCGTGAGGAGGCGGTGTCTGATTTACATAGGGGCCACAGATTAGTTCCACCAGATGTGACATTTACATAGCATGTGGGAAGGCTGATCGTCCCACCCTAATCTTATTTTGTAGAGGGGCTTTCTACTTGGCCAGTGCCATCTTGTCTGCTCCTTATTGTACACTTGGCTGGCAAAGAGAAGATGGAGCCGCCATTTTGAAAGTGCCTAGTCCTAGGTAGTATTTTTCTATTGGCACAACTGCCAGCATTCGCCTGTGCAAGCTTCCAGCTTGCTTGTCTATGTCTGCAGCTCAATTTTACAGGCTTCTCTTTGTTAGAAAAGAAAATGATTTGGGGGCTGCTTTTTATTAAAAGGAAAACCTTACTGAGGACTCCCATACCCTCACTATCTGCCTAAGTAATTTCTTCTCAACTCCTATATCACTATTATTTAGCTCAAGGCACTATCAAGATAATCCCTTGAAAGTTTATTACCAGTCCATGTTTTAAATCCTGAGTCAAACATTTGCGTCTCTTAAATAAGGTCCATTTTTACATACATGCTCCCTTCAAAAATGTATATACACAAATACACACATAAAACTATAACCTGGCCAGATGCAGTAGCTCACACCTGTAATCCCAGCACTTTACGAGGCCCTTAAGCAGGAGGATTGCTTGAATCCAGGAGTTTGAGACCAACCCAGGTAATATAGTGAGACCCACCCCCCCATCTCTAAAAAAAATAAACAAAATTAACCAGGGATAGCCAGATGCAGTGGCTCACAGCTGTAATCCCAGCACTTTGGGAGGCTGAGGTTGGAGGATCACTTGAGGTCACGAGTTCAAGACCAGCCTGGCCAACATGGTGAAACCCTGTCTCAATGAAAAGTACAAAAAAGAGCATCTGCACAGGCCGGAGGGAAAGAAAGGAGTTGGAAGAACTGAAGCCCACGTAGCTGGTGGGCAGGCAGGAGTGCAAATGGATGTGAGGCCGAGATCTTAGCAGGGCCAGAGCACATGGCCTTGCAGCCACACCACAGTCATGGTTGCACAAATGGTGTCCTGAACAGCTGTTTGAATGTGTCTCAAGTACTCAGACTAAACACTTCTAAATCGGTAGTGGAATGAATGTGTAACCAAGAAAAATTGATTTTTTTTTCAGAATTTCAGAATGGAATAGGGATAGTTTTCAGGGAAAATGGATGAAGCAGTGCTGTGGTGGGGAAAGTGTTCAAAGTTAATATTACCATAATTTCAGAACACCATAGTGAATACCTTGGAAAGCATCATCTTCTGAGACTTTGACTGTGACCATGTGAAAGGTGGAGAGAGAATTCAGGATTAACTGTCTGTTTTCCCATGTTCAAGGGCCATTGTGTTACACCAAAAATTGGCAAAGAGTCATAGATTATATTTAAGCTCAGATTTCAAAACTGCCCATGACTATTTTGGCAGGATGTATCATGGGTTTTGTTTTGTTTTGTTTTTGTAAGCAATCTTGATACAGATGTTTGTTTTTAGTCAGACAGCCTGGAGGGAGCTTTAATGTTGGGGTTCTTCGTACATGTAAATACCATGCTGGATAATTAATTGGGATTTCCTGGAGCAATGTTTTTTTTTTTTTTTAATTTTAAGAAACTGTACTGTAAACAGTTTTTTCATTCTTGTGGCTAAAGAGAAGCTTTTCTCTGGACTTCTAATATTTGCCAACCCTGAGGGAAACGCAAAGCATGTGAGTCAGGCCTCAGGACCCTCCCTGCCCTCCACTGAGGGGACCAATGAGTTTGAGGAACAAGAGTGGATAAACCGTTAACTCTCATCTGCCCTCCCTCCCTCCACTTCAGGGTGTGTACTCCTAGTCTGAATATTGTCCTACTTAGAGGTTTCTCCATGATCTTAAGTCTCTGTTGTTTACAGCTTTCCCTCCTCTGCCCTCATCCCTCTAGGTTATTAGGTTCCTGCAACTTAACTGGGAACTGATCAAGATTTCAAGCTAAGATGGTGGTGATGAACAGCCTAAGGGTCATTCTTCAAGCATCTCCAGGCAAATTGCTGTGGAGAAAGTTCCAGATTCCGAGATTCATGCCAACGAGGCCCTGCAGCCTCTATACTTGTACTTACAAAACCCGGAACCGAGCCTGTGAGTACACCACTTCCTTAAAGAGAACAAAAAGGGCTCCAGCCTGAGTAACAGAGCGAAATCTCATCTCTTAGAAAAAAAGAAAAGAGGGAGCAAGTGTGCAAGAGCAAAAATACTTGTCTTTAAAATAATCACACATGTTAAACATTTGCAGCTATGCTGTCTTTGGCTTTTCAGTGTAGGATTATATGCCTTATGAACTGTGAGAATAGCTGTTTCTCTATTGATTCATGAAAGTAAATGTAGAATATTCTTTCTTGACTAATTTTAGCATGTTAAAACGATGTCATGCAGAAACTGGACAAGAGACAGATCCCAGTTTTTAATATTTTGGAACCCATTGTTTATTATTTCTTGGTAGCAATTGTCTTTTTTTTCTTCTTCTTCTTTTAAACAGAGTTTGATCCACAAACCACAAATTATTTCTGGGAACCTTACATTTCTGGAAGTTGCATGTACATGTTTGTAAGCAGTTTACTAGCTTCAACGTTCTGGAATATTCTGTCCTGAGTTAGGAATTACAAAGTTAATTCTAGCTGTTCAGTTTGCAAGTGTGTGCTCTGCTGTAAGGATGGAAGATTGAGTGAGGCAGGAAATGGTCTTCCTCACACCTCTCTCATCTCGTTCCCCTTCTGGAAATACAAGGCATTGTCCATGTCCGGATGTGGCAGGGATTCTCCACTGCGGCGTGATGGACATTGAGGATGGATCATTGTGTGTTGTGGGAGGTTGTCCTGTGTCCTGGAGGGTCTTTACAACATTCCTGGCCTCTGCCTACTAGTTGCTAGTAGCACCCTCATGAAGCTATAACAACCAAAACTGTCTGCAGATTGCCAAACATGCTCTGCATTACTGCCCTGGAGAGGGCAGTTGAGAGGATGGGAAAGGATAATGTGTGTATTTGTGGACAGATAACTTTGAGTTAATGGAGATATGAAATGGCTAAGTATTATCATTAAGGAGGAATTTTTCATGTTTTCCGTTACTTAAAAAACACAGGCACAGAGTTTTCAAATGTTGGGTTGCACTGAGGTCTAGGTTTCTCCATATGGGGTCTCCACTTTGACCCCATATGCACATAATAAAAAGACTGGGTAAGAATGGAATGCTTGTAAATTAGTAGTGCTAATCTAGCTACATACAAGGGCTTGAAACTGCTCCACAAATATATTTTCACTGTAAGTTTATTTTGTTTCCTTCAACATTGACTGTGTTCTTTTTCAAATAAACGGGCCAGAGGCATAATAAATTTCTGGTTGCTAGGTGTGGTTTCCTACAAATATGCCACATCCTACCGAGACTGGCTTATTCTGAACACTGGCACTTTGTGGTCTAGGGTTTATATTGCAAAGTATTAGTAGTTTTGCTGGTTTTTTTTTTTTTTTTTTTTTTTTGACAGTTGAAATTAAACATCTAAATCCAGTATGCTTATGTAGTTAGGATAGTTTGCTGCTTTTAATGCTGACAAAAGAAACAAACAGTAGTGGCTTCGGGAGGGGCAGCTTTACTTAGTGAATTTCCCACAACAGATGACATGTTTTTGTTTCTAAGTTACTAGGAAAAACAGGGGACAGTCACCATTTGATTTTGTTTGTAGCATATTACACTGTTCCAACCTATTTGCCCCAAGAATAATATTGTGGTCTTTGCTGCTCTGGGCCTTTGAGCAGGTCCTATTTCTATGTTCTGTACCCTCATCTGCTGAATTGTAAAGACAGTTCTCATTGTTTCTCACAGCTCGGTACCCCAACAGTAGGCCAGTATACACTTGTGACCAAGAATGACCCCAGATTCTTGAGGGTTTGAAAAGATAACATGTGTTGATGAAAAAAGCCAAACTCTAAAATATTTGAAGAGGTTCATTCTGAGCCAAATATGAGTGACCGTGGCCCATGATACAGCCTCAAGAAGTCCTGAGAACACATGCCCAAGGTAGTTGGGTTACAGCATGGGGGAGACAGAAGTTACAGGCAAGACATAAATCAATACCTGTAAGGTATACATTGTGAGGGCGAAACTCTGATTTTTTTTATCTTGCCCAAATTCCTATCTAAGGGGTCTGGGGAGTCATGCCCCACAAATCACAAATTGTTACCAGATGGGTTTTATTTAACCCATATATCATGATTTACTTTCCAACCTGACTTTGGCGTAACATTACAAGACAAAGAAGAAAATCAAAATATTTTACCCCAAAACATGTTTCTTTGCCATATTTTGAAATTGCCCTGCAAAGCTGTTCTTTGTTGGGGGGGGGGAAATTGTATCTGTAAAGAATCTCTATTAACATACCTAGATCTTTTTTTTCCAGACCCTCCCAATCCTAAAGAGATTAACTAAGATCTGAATAGGAAATATTTCTCATCTATTGTCTCTAAGGGCAGCCACTATAAGACTTCAAAAGAACTTTGGTCTCCACAATCTTTTTCTTAACCCGAACCATTCCCTTTCTACCAATCCCAAGTCTTTAGACAAATTCAACCAATTGTCAACCAGAAAATGTTTAAATTTACCTATAGCCTAGAAGCCCCCCCAACCCCCACCCCAGCTTTGAACTGTCCCGCCTTTCTGGACCAAACCAGTGTATTTCTTAAATGTATTTGATTGATGTCTCATGCCTCTCTAAAATGTATAAAAACAAGCTGTACCCTGAGCACCTTGGGCACATGTTCTCAGGTCCACATGGGAGCTGTGTCACGGGCCACAGTCACCCATATTTGGCCCAGAATAAATCTCTTCAAATATTTACAGAGTTTGACTCTTTTCGTCAACACTTGGTTTGGCCTGGAAAGGTAAGACATCTCTAAGCAGGGGCTTACAGGTCACAAGTAAGTGGATTCAAAGATTTTCTGTTGGCTGGGCGCGGTGGCTCACGCCTGTAATCCTAGCACTTTGGGAGGCCGAGGCGGGCAGATCACAAGGTCAGGAGATCGAGACCACGGTGAAACTCCGTCTCTACTAAAAATACAAAAAATTAGCTGGGCACAGTGGCGGGTGCCTGTAGTCCCAGCTACTCAGGAGGCTGAGGCAGGAGAATGGCGTGAACCCGGGAGGCGGGGCTTGCAGTGAGCCAAGATTGCGCCACTGCACTCCCGCCTGGGCGACAAAAAAACAAAGATTTTCTGTTTGGCTGTTTGGCAGTTGGCTGAAAAAGTTAAGCTTTGCCTAAAGAGTTGAAGTCAACTGAAAGAAATACTTCAGTTAAGATAAGGGGGATTGTAGAAGCCGAGGTTCTTGTTATGTAGATGAAGCCTCCCATTAGCAGGTTTAGAGAGATTAGATGGTAAACATCTCTTATGGGACCTTAAAAGGTGTCAGATCTTTCCTGGATCAGGAAAAGACCTGGAAAGGGACAGGGGCTCTCTACAGAATGCACATTTATCCCACAAGGGATGGCTTTGCAGGGCCATTTCAAAATGTGTCAAAGAAATATATTTTGGGATAAGGCTGGGTGCAGTGACTCACGCCTATAATCCCAGCACTTTGGGAGGCCGAGGCAGGTGGATCACCTGAGGTCAGGAGTTTGAGATAAGCCTGGCCAACATGGTGAAACCCCATCTCTACTAAAAATACAAAAATTAGCCAGGTGTGGTGGTGTGCACCTGTAATCCCAGCTACTCAGGAGACTGAGGCAAAAGAATCACTTGAACCCAGGAGGCGGAGGTTCCGGGTGAGCTGAGATCACGCCATTGCACTCCAGCCTGGGCGACAAGAGTGCAACTCTCTCCCAAAAAATAAATAAATACATAAATAAATAAATTTTGGGGTAAAATACTTTGATTTCTTTCAGAGCCTTCTATCTGTCATGTGATGCTATACCAGGGTCAGGTTGGAGGTAGGTATTTTATTGCTACAAAGATTCTATGTCAGTCTTATGATCTCTATTTGAGTGTTAATGCTGGTCAGTTGTGCCTAAACTCTAAAGGGAGGGAGTATAATGAGGCATGCCCAACCTCTCTTCCCCTCTTGGCCTGAACTAGTTCTTCAGGTTTCTTCGGGATCCCCCTGGCCAGGGTAGGGGGGATCCATTCAGTCCATTGGGGAGCTTAGAATTTCATTTCTGGTTTGCATGTGCAAAGTCCTTAGCTAGTGCTGTCACATAGTGAGGACTCAGTGTTGGGAGCTACTTCTAGTACTACAATTGTTATCATCATCATAGGCTCAGTGCCTGTCTCAGATGTTTAAATCTGACCCTTTTAAGAGGAGGCAAAGCAGAATAAGGAGTGAATGCAAGTAGGAGGTTGTGGCAAATTCGGAAATCAGCATTTCAGATTAGCCCTGTGCTCTGTGCTCATCATATCTTTGCTCCCAAGGCTCTCCACAGATACTCTTTAGCTGTCAACTCAGATTGCTGTTTGCTGTTATCTCAGGTAGCAGACAGTAACTGTTGATAGTCCTAACTTTGGAGACTTGTCATATAATAAGATAAAGATAAAAGCCTATACCTCTTATCCAATGTGGAAATAAAATCAGTTTCCCTTAGGTATCATCTGGTGAAATTTAGTCTAATGGTCACATAAAAAGATTTAGGCATGAGATCTTAGACCATAGGAAAGTGCATTTAATAATTCTTAATTGAATGAAATATAAAGAATATCAGGTAGAATGGAAATGATACTGATTTGTTATTCCAATGATTCATGATCTCCTTACTTGTAGAAGAAAGAGAAACCTGTTAGGATAATAGGGACTAAAGAAGCCAGCACTGTATAAAATGTAGCCACTAACCCCATGTGGGTATTTACATGTAAATTTAAATTCATTAAAATTTTATAGCTACCTATGCCTAGATCTTAATATACTGGACATTTCTATCATCAGAGAAAGTTCTATTTGACAGCAGTAATCTATATCATAACTGTACTGTGTTTGAAAGTTATTCTGTTATTTCTCCAATTAATTTTGAAGAATACAAATAAAGCCTGGAGAGTAATAAAAAGCTTCTTTTGCAGTGTTTTCACAAAGAATTCTGAAATATAGACTCAGGATGCTCCTAGATTGTCTTTATTAACATACAAGTAACCTTGAGAAAAAATGAGCTGATTAAGAGCCACTTAGAATTGCATTAATGGCCTCAGGGTTATCTTCAGCTGCCTGAGACTGACAAATAGCCCTGGAACTGACCATCAGGAAATGTGAGCTTTAGTCTCCTGTGCTGATAACTGCACAGGGAGGTATCCTGTGGCTAATGGACTCGGCATCCAAGTGCCTTTTATAGCCCTGATGATGCTCTAACAAGGCAATTTGTGATTCTGCGATCATCCTCAACCAAGTCATACGGAGGGTCCCAGTGTATACACCCATCACTGTATTAAGGCCAAGGCCTACACGGGTCGTCTTCAGCAACATGAGGAGGCAGACATCCCTCATAAAAAGGGCAGTACATAGCAAGGAACCAGATAAAAAGTACATGAGGGTATAAGGCAATGCTTTCTGGTAGATAAATAAAGTAAACCACAAATATGAGCCATATAGGTCATTCTATATTTTCTAATAGGCCAGGTACAGTGGCTCATGCCTGTAAGCCCAGGACTTTGGGAGGCCAAGCGGGGAGGATCGCTTGAGGCCAGGAGTTTGAGACCTGCCTGGGCAGCATAGCAACACCCCATCTCTTCAATAAAATAAAATAAAAATATGAGTAATTCTATATTTTGTAATAACCACATCTTAAAAAGTACAAGTAAACAGGTCAAATTAATTTGACTAATGTATTTTATTTAACCCAATATATCTAAAATATTATCACTTTAACATGAAATGAATATAAGAATTATAAATGAAATTTTAATATCTATTTTGTACTGAGCCTTCGAAGTTCCTGGTATTGTACATTTCTATAGTACATCTCAATTTAGGCTAGCACACAGGGACAGTGCTACCATATTGGGGAGCTCAGGAACAGAGATAATAGGTGTTGAGGAGTAAGAACAGATGAAAGATGCTTTATTTAGGGTGGGAGTGTCAGAGAAGGGGCTTGAACTGACCTTGAAAACCTAGTAGAATTTTAAGGAACAAACGAATAACAGATAGATACGATTAGGTGAACCTAAGAGGTGTTCAGGGTAAATCACCTTGCCTGGTAGAGAGATGGTGGCTGTGAGGTAATGGGTAGAGAGCCTTGGTATCAATTTGTTTGATTTTCTGTATCAGTAAAATAAGCATTTAGTACCTCTTCTGTGCCTTGTACCAAGTGAAGCCCTGGAGACTAGAAAAAGTGGAGTACACAGACCTCATGGGCTTGGAGTTGACACAGACCCTTTGGGCAGATAAAGCAAACACAGATTACGTGAGGAATGGTTGGATGCTAAATGGTGTGAAAGCAAATTCAGTGTGTATTCAGAAAAAGCAAAGCTCAGAGTGGTTGGAGAATATGTCATCAGGGAAATTAGACTTGAACTGGAAAAGATTTCTTTTGGGAATCTGGAAAGATTTCCAGACTTGAACTGGAAAAGATTTCTTAAGGAAAAGGAAGGGCTTCTAAGCACAAGCCAAAGTGGGGCTAAAGGCCAGGCATGGGGGCTCCTGCCTGTAATCCTAGCACTTTGGAAGGCCAAGACAGGAAGATAGCTTGAGCCCAGGAGTTCAAGACCAGCCTGGGCAACATAGCGAGACCCTATCTCTACAAAAAATTTTATTTAAAAAGTTTTTAAAAACCCAAGTAGACAGCTGGGTGCGGTGGCTCACACCTGTAATCCCAGCACTTTGGGAGGCCGAGGCGGGTGGATCACGAGGTCAGGAGTTCGAGACCAGCCTGGCCAAGATGGTGAAACCCCATCTCTACTAAAAATACCAAAAATTAGGCCGGGTCCGGTGGCTCACGCCTGTAATCCCAGCACTTTGGGAGGCCAAGGCGGGCAGATCACAAGGTCAAGAGATTGAGACGACCATGCTGGCTAACATGGTGAAACCCTGTCTCTACTAAAAAATACAAAAATTAGCTGGGCGTCATGGTGGGTGCCTGTAGTCCCAGCTACTCGGGAGGCTGAGACAGGAGAATAGCTTGAACCCAGGAGTCAGAGGTTGCAGTGAGCTGAGATCGTGCCACTGCACTCCAGCCTGGCGACAGAGTGAGACTCCATCTCAAAAACAAACAAACAAACAACAATTTTAAAAAAACACAAAAATTAGCCAGGCATGGTGACGGGCGCCTGTAATCCCAGCTACTCAGGAGGCTGAGACAGGAGAATCGCTTGAACCCGGGAGGCGGAGGTTGCAGTAAACCAAGATCATGCCACTGCACTCTAGCCTGGGTGACAAAGCGAGGAGACTCTGTCTCAAAAAAACAAATAAAACAAATAAACAAAAAACCAAAGTAGACATAAACTTATGTAGGTAGGCAGTTGTAAGAAGAGTAGCTTGCTAAGGGGAATAACATGACAAGAAAAGTAGCATAAGAACACCAGAGTTTGGGAAGAATGAGGAAAATGAGATTAGATAAGTGAGATGGGTTCTAATAGGAAAACCTGGGCATTGAACTTGGAAGTTACAACTTGATATACTGTCTTTAGCATAGCAGCAATGTGACAAAGGTGCTTATGTAGGAAAATTGCTGAGTGGCAGAACTCAGGAGCAGAGGAGAGTTAGAGGAGGAAATCAACCAAGAGGCTTTGTATGAAGTCTGGGGTTTAGGGTTCTGAACTAGGCTGCTGCGCTGAGCAAGGCGAAGAAGAGATAAACCTGAATGATTCTTAAAGAAAAATAATGAAATAAAACAAAAAGGAGAAACGAACTGTCTTATTCTGTTTGGGCTGCTATAACAACGTAACTCAGACTGAATAATTTATACACAACAGAAATTTGTTGCTCACAGTTCCGGAGGCCAGGAAGTCCAAAAAACCAAGGTGCCAGTAGATTCAGTGTCTGATGAGGGTTCTCTCTGCTTCAAAGAATTTGCCGCCTTGCTGCATCCTCATATGGCGGAGGGAGCTCAGGAGCTTTCTCAAGCCTCTTTTATAAGGGTATTCATCCTGTTCGTAAGGGCTCTGCCTTCGTGACATAGTCACCTCCCAAAGGCCTCAGCTCTTAATACCATCACCTTGGGGAAAAGGATTTCAGTGTGTACATTTTTTGTTTTTTTGTTTTTTTTGAGACAGGATCTTGCTGTGTCACCCAGGCTGGAGTGCAGTGGCACAATCTCAGCTCACTGCAACCTCCGCCTCCCGGGTTCAAGCGATTCTCCTGCCTCAGCCTCCCGAGTAGCTGGGACTACAGGCATGAGCCACCACACCCAGCTAATTTTTTGTATTTTTACTAGAGATGGGGTCTCCCCATGTTGGCCAGGCTGGTCTCAAACTACTGACCTCAAGTGATCTGCCCACCTTGGCCTGCCAAAGTGTTGGGATTACAGGTGCAAGCCACCGCTGCCTGGGTTAATTTTGAGGAGATGCATACATTCACACCATAGCACAAATCTTCCCAGTGATGCTTCTCATCTTATTCCGTCCACAAGTATTCACCGAAAGCCAGCTGGCTCACAGAGCAGTGAGGAAGGCAGATAATTAGACACATATGCATATAATTATAACTGCACCCATGTAATAAATGTCATGAAAGAAAAATCGGAGTGCTATGATTAAAAAATTATAATATGAAGTGATCATATTATAAGAGAGTAGCCAGAGATCACTTTGTCAAGGAGGTGACAATTAAGCCCAAGACCTAAAGATAATGGGGGCTAGCCCTGAGCCAAATGAGGGTAATTGATTTCTGTGGAAGAGGAGCACGAAGAAAGGGGACTAAGGCAGGAATGAGCTTTCCATGTTTCAGGGGCTAAAAGGACAGTGCCAAAGCTGGGGAAATAGGTGGTTGCAGCAAACTGAATGTTCATGACCCCCTAACATTTACATGTTGAAATCCTAACCCCCAAGGTGATGATATTAAGAGTTGGGGCTTTGGGGAGGTGATTAGATCATGAGGGCAGAGCTCTCATGAATAGGATTAGTTCCCGATATAAAAGAGACCCCAGAGAGCCCCCTCGTACCTTCTACCATTTGAAGACAGCAAGGAGGCTGTCTATGAACCAGAAAGCAGGCCCTTGCCAGACACCCAGTCTGCTGGTGCCTTGATCTTGGACTTCCCAGACTCCAGAACTGTGAGAAATAAATTTCTCTTATTTATAAGCCACATAGTCTATGACATTCTGTCATAGCAGGCTGAATGGACTAAGACAGTGCTAAAGCACAAAATAAATCAAACCTAGGACTACTCATATAAACAACTAAAATCAAGCACTTCCTCAACATGGAATCTTCTGCAGGGCTTTTGTTGCCCATCGGCTACGAATTACTGATACCTTTTTTTTTTTTTGAGACGGAATCTTGCCCTATCGCCGAGGCTGGAGTGCAATGACACAATCTCGGCTCACTGCAACCTCCACCTCCCGGGTTCAAGCGATTCTCCTGCCTCAACCTACCGAGTAGCTGGGATTATAAGCACGCACCACCACATCCAGCTAATTTTTTTGTATCTTTAGTAGAGATGGGGTTTCACCATGTTGGCCAGGCGGGTCTTGAACTCCTGACCTCAGGTGATCCGCCTGCCTCAGCCTCCCAAAGTGCTAGGATTACAGGCACGAGCCACCGCACCCGGCCGACACCTTCTTAATAACTGTGTGTCTTTGTTAACATAAACCACAGTTGATAAAATCACTGTCTGTTTATTTCATTTTCCCTATACAAGAAGAACCTGAAAATGAAGCTTCTGTTAAACCACTTAATCATCACCCCATTATCTTTAGGTCTCGGGCTTAATTGTCACCTCCTTGACAAAGTGATCTCTGGCTACTCTCTTATAATATGATCACTTCATATTATAATTTTTTAATCATAGCACTCCGATTTTTCTTTCATGACATTTATTACATGGGTGCAGTTATAATTATATGCATATGTGTCTAATTATCTGCCTTCCTCACTGCTCTGTGAGCCAGCTGGCTTTCGGTGAATACTTGTGGACGGAATAAGATGAGAAGCATCACTGGGAAGATTTGTGCTATGGTGTGAATGTACGCGTCTCCTCAAAATTTAGCCAGGCAGTGGTGGCTTGCACCTGTATTTTTTTTTTTTTAATAATTTAAATAATTTCTTATTTTTGAGGTAAAATATGAGCAACTACCAGGAAATTGTTTTGATCTGATTTTTCCTTAAATAGAGGAAAAGGAGGGGAGTAGGAGAGAACAAAAGTGTCAGTTTATCTTTAGCAAAACAAGCTGTTGGCAAAAAATTGGCTTCAGTAAGGGGACAGTGACCAAGGACCCCCTCCCCACACAGTAAGTTAGATGGTCTAACCTAGATGGTGTAGTTTAGTAAAGAAGGAGGTGGGTAGGAGGAAAGAAAACCTTCTGGAAGCTGAACTTGTAAACTGAAGGGTATAAATTGATCGTGTCATTATGGTCATTAAAGAGCAATTGCAGGAATAGGCCCAGTTTTCTTGGGCTGGTATTTGCATGAGTGTGAGTGTTGATACTTCCCGTTTCATGAATGAGATGGGGAACAATTAAGGGTGACCAGGGCATCTTCTTAGGTACCTAATCACTCCAGTTCTTCCCTAGTCTTCACAGGAGACCCTCATTGAATGGCTTTGAAGAATGTGAATTCTCACATTATCAACCACAGTCTGAGTGTCTCAGAGGGGAAGGTGCGTAGTCTCTTTTTGCCAGGAATCTTTAAAAACAGAATCAGGGCCTTTCAAGGGCTTTCTAGAAGTTTAAAAATTAACACAATTTGAATCATTTTTCAGATCGTTTGAATCCTTGCAAATCATTTGAATTTGAGCTTTTTTCCCTCTAACAATGGCAGTTGGATATGTCACAGGGCATATGTTTATTTTATTTTTTATTTTTGCCTTTAAAAGAGATGTTTATTCATCATGCATATGAATCCAAGTGTTTGGGTGGATATAACAGAACCAAATGTAACAGAAATTTAAGATCGTCTTTCCCTCTAAGATGAAAAATATATGATATTTTACTGAATAAAATTACTAAACATTTTTAGACCCTGAGGTTGTATATTTTATGATGTTGGCTGCTGCATAGTTGCCATGATTGCTTTTTCAAATTGTTAATTTCTTTCTTTTTAAAAATGTCCATTTTTATTTTACATTCAGGGGTTACATATGCAGATTTGTTACATGGGTATATTGCATGGTGATGAGGTTGGGCTTCTATTGATCCTGTCACCCAGATAGTGAACATAGTACCTAACAGGATGTTTTCCAGAAGGGCATATGTTTAATAAGATACCACAGGGCAACAAAAAAGGAGGAAGATGTGGCTCCTGCCCACAAGGAATTTGCATTCTAATTAGATTATGACAGTATAGCCCAGATTCTGTTTCAGATGTGCCAGTTCATGTGCATTTTCCATTTTAGATTTCTGAAACAGAAACTTCTTGTTCTTTAAAGTTCTTGTTCTTCACAAGTTGTTTTATACTAAGGAAAGAAAGAAAAAAAAACACACAGAACATTGGGTTCAGATCTCTCCAGAAATGAGAGTACTGCATTATATGAAGAAATAGAAAGAGAAGAATATTATGAGTTTGCATACACCTTTTATCTTTAGACCAGGGTTTCTCAACTTTGGCACTATTGGCTTTTGGATCAGAATGGTTTTCTTCTGGGAGCCCATCCTGTGCATTGTAGGATGTTTAGCAGCATCTCTGGCCTCTAACCACTAGATGTCACTAGCACGCTCTCCCAGTTTTGCCATCTGAAGATGTCTCCAGACATTGCCAAATGTTTTTGGGGGACTGAATTGTTCTCTCTGTTGAAAACCACTGATTTGGGCACTCTCAGGAGAGCTCTTTGTCTGTATTGCTGGAGCACTTTTATAAATAAAACAAAACAAAACACTAAGACACGAAGGTTAAGATACTGATTTACGGTCAGGCACTGTGGTTCATGCCTGTAATCCCAGCACTTTGGGAGGCCGAGGTGGGTGGATCACTTGAGACCAGGAGTTCAAGTCCAGCCTGGCCAACATGGTGAAACCCCATCTCTACTAAAAATACACAAAAGTTAGCCGGGTGTGGTGGCATGCGCCTGTAATCCCAGTTACTCAGGAGGCTGAGGCAGGAGAATCGCTTGAACCCAGGAGGCGGAGGTTGCAGTGAGCCAAGATCATGCCACTGCACTCCAGCCTGGGAGACAGAGCAAGACTCCATCTAAAAAAAAAAAAAAGAGAGATTGACTTCCAGCTTTCAGTAATTACCGAAGGAAGAGGATTATCTGCTCTGTCAGAGTAAACCAGGGGCAGGTTTCTGCTTTTTATGGAAATAGGAGGATGATGTTGCCACTGACGGGGGATTTGACAGAGTAACAAAACAACTACCTCAGTCTCATCTTTTTTTTTTTTTTTTTTTTGAGACAGTCTTACTCTGTCACTCAGGCTGGAGTGTAGTGGTGCAATCTCGGCTCACTGCAACCTCCATCTCCCGGGTTCAAGCGATTCTCCTGCCTCAGCCTCCCGAGTAGCTGGGACTACAGGCGTGTGCCACCACACTCGGCTAATTTTTTTTGTATTTTTAATAGAGACGGGGTTTCACCGTGTCTTGATCTCCTGACCTCGTGATCTGCCAAAGTGCTGGGATTACAGGCGTGAGCCACCGCGCCCGGCCAGTCTCATCCTTATTCTTAGTGGTAGGGCGAGATGCAGAGGGTCGTTGGTAATGATTTCTCTCATGTTTCTCCTAGTTTTCCTGTTGTTCTTGATTCTACCCATCCATGGTGCTTCTAAAGGACAGGGAACTGGACCACCCCAAACTGATACACATTGGTTCTGCTCATCACACATGGGGGTCTCAACAGGCCGATCTGTGTTATCAGCAAGTCTGCTGATACTTATCAGGGACTTGCTACAGAGACCTGGTGCTTGACTCTGGAGGACAATCAGCATCAGCAATGTCTTCAGTGCCTGTGGGGGATGAATTGTATGTGTACACCTTAATAGATAATCTCCACATCCCAGTGGCACACTGCGACCCCCAGGGACCTTAGCAATGCTGATGTTCTACCCAGGTTTTGCAGGATGGCTGCCTGGTCCTCAGAGTTTGCTTACATAGGAGGTGAACTCAACTCAGCATGCACAGTTATGTGGGGCGAGCATCTTAAGGATGCAGACTACGCAAGCCTTGATTTCTACCAGCCAACCAATTAAACACTGACAATACTGATTGAATGTTTCCTTTCCCAAAGTTCTGCCATTTCCTTTTTTGAAAATAAATCTGTTATTGAAGATTGAATTAATTTGTCTTTGTATTTAAAGCCACTTTGGGGAGTTGGGGCTTGGGAAATTCTCAATGAAGAAAAGAAACTCATTTATGAATACCCTATTTCCACATGGCACTAAACTCCATGCATTATGCTGTGATCACAGCACAGATTGCACTTGGTTTAGGTGAGCTTAGTAGGCAGACTGAGATGTGTTGGTTTTGCAACATGCCAAAATGCTATTCCTCTGCCAGGTGCTCTCTGACCTATCTTTATCCTCTACTTTTGTCTATCGATTAAACCCCTAAGTGGCTGTATTGGTCAGGGTTCTCCAGAAGCAGAATCAATAAGGTATATAGACAGAGAGATAGATGAGCGGGAATTTATTAGTGGCAATTACTCACACGATTATAGAGGCGGAGAAGTCGCATGACAGGCCATCTGTAAGCCAGAGACCCTGAGATACTGGTAGTATGGGACAGTCCAAGATAAAGGCCTCAGAACCAGGGAAGCTGATGGTATACCTATCAGTTTGAGGCCAAATGCCTGAGAACCCAGAGAGGTGCTGGTGTTAGTTCTGGAGTCCAAAGGCTGGGAAGCCTGTAGCTGTTACCCAAGGACAGGAGCAGAAGAGTGTATCCAAGATCCAGCAGATAGATGGGCACATTCAGTTTTTCCATGTTTTTGTTCTCTCTGGACCCCCAGCAGTTTGGATGATACCTGCCCACATTGAGGGCGAATCTTTCCCACCTAGTCCACTCAGAATTACATGCTAGTCTCCTCTGTAAACACCCCCAGAGACACACCCCAAAATAATGCTTTACCAGGTTTCTAGGTATTCTTTAATCTAGTCAAGTCAACACCTAAAAGTAACTATCACAGTGGCTAATTCCTAAGGCTTTTAGTTTCCATTGGCCCTGACAGGTTCTCCAGAAGTACAGTAGACAGGCTTTGTTTTCTTTTTCTCTTTTGAGACATGGTTTGGGTCTGTCGCCCAGGCTGGAGTGCAGTGGTGCGATCATGGCTCACAACAGCCTTGACCTCCTGGGCTCAAGCAATCCTCCCACTTTAGCCTCCCTGGTAGCTAGGACTACAGGTGTGTACCACCACGCCTGGATACTTTTTTTTGTATATTTTGTAGAGACAGGGTTTTGCCGTGTTTCCTAGGTTGGTCTCAAACTCCTGGCCTCAAGTGATACACCCGCCTTACCCTCCCAAAGTGCTGGGATTATAGGAGTGAGCCACCACACTCGGTCCAACAGTCTTGATAATAGCCTGACCTGCTTTCTCCTAGTGCATCCACTCTGGGAGAGCGTGGACCTGGTTCCCGGGGGTGATCGACAGTCACCCATCAACATTCGGTGGAGGGACAGTGTTTATGATCCCGGCTTAAAACCGCTCACCATCTCTTATGACCCAGCCACCTGCCTCCATGTCTGGAATAATGGGTACTCTTTCCTCGTGGAATTTGAAGATTCTACAGATAAATCAGGTGAGGGCAAGATATGGTGGTCTTGTAAGGAGTTAAAGAAACAGTGTCATGTTAACACGGACACATCAAACTCTCGCCATGACAGTATTGACCTCTTTGTTAGCAATGGCAAGGAACTCATTGATCTTAACTTTTTGAATGTGTGAAAAAAATTCCTTCTAGTTTTTAATGCATATTTTCTTCAACTAGTATAGGTAGTATTTTTAATTAATACATTTATCTCTCTCTCTCTATGTATAGATTTACAATTGGTATAGAGCATAGGTGTGAAATGGAAGTTTTGCCAGAAATTTATTTTGTATGTGTATATTGAATATGTACTAATTTTTTCCTTTGCTTGTTGACTTTACGAGAACTTTTACATTAAACAGTAACACTGTGTAATCAGATTTAACTTAGCAGATTACAATACACTTGAAATGGGGCCAAAAGAATAGTCATGTGTGCATTAGGTTGCAAAGACTAGTCATATATTAGAGAAATGGAAATTATGATCTGGTAATTTTGTTAAATAAACAGTGTTACCTACCTAGTTTAAAAGAACACTTTAAAAGAGTTTTTCAAATTCAAATATTACATTGATTTTGAATCTTTCTTTAACCTTCCTGGATATAAACTAATGTGAATGATTTCAAAGTTTACCTGAAACTTCTTAGTGTCTGTGGAAGATAGAAGGTGGCTAATTTTGTGAAGATTTATTTTCCCTTTTTTTGTTGTTGTTTACGTGTTTGTTTTACTGCATTTGATGATGTCAAATAGTCCAAATTAGTCTCAAAATAATTATTATTCGAAATAGTTTAAAGTAGTCATCAACCAGTGGTAATTTTGCCAACTTTCCCCCATACCCCTCCATATCCCTCACTCCCCACTGCAGGATCCAAAGGCGTTTTTGGTTGTCACAACTTGGGAAACAAAATTGGCGTCTAGTGTGTCAAAGTCAGGGATGCCGCTAAAGATCCTGCAGTGCACCAGATAACCTTAACGAAGAGTTATCTAGCCTCCAGTATCAACAGAGCTAAAACTGAGAAATCTTGATCTCAAGGAAACTTGTTTTCTCTCATGAATGTTAGGAAATGAGTCCATAAAAATGATAATGAGACCAGGAGCGGTGGCTTACGCCTGTAATCTTAGCACTTTGGGAGGCCGAGGTGGGCGGATTGCCTGAGCTCAGGAGTTCGAGATCACCCTGGGCAACATGGTGAAACCCCGTCTTTACTGAAATACAAAACATTAGCCAGGTGTGGTGGCGCATGCCTGTAATCCCAGCTACTTGGGACGCTGAGACAGGAGAATTACTTGAACCCGGTAGGCGGAGTTTGCAGTGAGCTGAGATCGCACCACTGCACCCCAGCCTGGTGTTAGAGTGAGACTCTGTCTCAAAAAAAAAAAAAAAAAAAAGTAAATATTCACTCTTGCATTTATTCTGGCTCTGAGTCTCAATTGTGTCTTTATTTTCTTTGTATTTTGCTAGTGGTGCTCTGATACTTAGACATGGCACTCTGGCCCAACTACAAACAGACTGCTCCTCCAATGGGCTTAATCTGTCTCTGGTTTTCTCCCTTCTGATATATTTCTCTGCTATGATTCAGAAGGTATTTGAGTCTGTCTTTAAGAGTTTAGGTGTCTCCATGTCCCCAACTTTCCTTTCTTCTCCATGGTATGACACAGCCCCCAAACCATGAACATCTTACTTTCATATCTCAAAGTAGGAAATTCTTTTTCCTTCCAGATTCATGGGCATCTTTCTCCCCCCCTTTTTTTGCATAAAGTTATTTATTTAAATTTTATATCTGTGAATTCACAGGTTGATGTGTTTCATTATATTGTTTCTAACTCTCTTAAAGTAACTTACTATATAAGTGAAAGCTTCTTATACCACGTAAAACCATCTCGTGTGCCATCAGCGGTATATGTACCATGCTTTGGGAAACACTGTTTAAGGCCATCTGGGTCTGTTGGTGGAACAGCTAGAGAAGGGAGGAATAAAAAAGATAAGAAAGAAAAATGATATTGATGTATGTTGTTTTAAAATATATTTAGTGGGTATAAGTTTAGTTTTGTTTTGTTACATGGATATATTGTGTAGTGGTGAAGTCTGGGCTTTTAGTATACCCATCATCACGCATCTTTCTTAATTTCCCCAAAACTCTAGAGTGTGCCCCCTTCTCAACTGGAAGCCCATAATATTACCTTGTTTATACGGATTCCAGAAATCTTCAAAACAACAAGCTAAATTCCTGTGTTTTGGATGACTATCTGGCACTCTGGTGAGCTCTACTTGTCCCCTTGCGGCTCTACCATTATCCCTGCCAGATGTAAACTAATGGGCAGACCCAGTCTATAGGATACCAACTCTCATCTATTTACTGTGCATGCATAGCAATCCTTTTGAATTCTCAACCCCATCTAGGGCCCTAGCAGCCTGCTTTCTTCTGGGGATCCTTTGTATTGGTCAGCTTTCTAGAGCCCTTGACAGTATAGGGACTCTCTGTTGCCAATATATCATTGCTTCGTTGAGTTGAAAGTCTTAGAAAGTTGCTTAATGAGTTTCTTAACCAAGTGACTTGAGCCCAAGAACTTTTAGAGCAAATAGCTATTTTATTTTTTAGTCCTGTCTTTTTCTTTTGAACAACAGATTCTAGAATTCTTTTTTTTTTTTTTTTTGAGACAGGGTCTCACTGTGTTGCCCAGGCTGGTGTGCAGTGGCATGATCGCAGCTCACTGCAACCTCAACCTCCTGGACTCAAGCGATCCTCCCACCTCAGTCTCCTGAGTAGCTGGGACTACAAGCGTGGACTACATGTGCCACCACGCTTGGCTAATTTGTTTGTTTGTTTGTTTGTGTGTTTGTTTGTTTGTTTTTGTTTTTGAGATGGAGTTTTGCTCTTGTTGCCCAGGTTGGAGTGCAGTGGCGTGATCTCGGCTCACTGCAACCTCTGCCTCCCGGGTTCAAGTGATTCTCCCACCTCAGCCTCCTGAGTAGCTGGGATTACAGGCGCCTGCCACTACACCCTGCTAATTTTTGGTATTTGTAGTAGAGACAGGGTTTCACCATGTTGGCCAGGCTGGTCTGAAACTCCTGACCTCAGGTGATCCACCCCCCGGCCTCCCAAAGTGCTGGGATTATAGGTGTGAGCCACTGCACTGGCCTTTTTTTTTTTTTTTTTTTTTTTTTTTTGAGATGGTGTCTGACTCTGTCGCCCAGGCTGGAGTGCAGTGGTGTGATCTTGGCTCACTACCACCTTCACCTCCTGGATTCAAGCAATTCTCTCACCTCAGCCTCCTGAGTAGCTGGGATTACAGGCACATGCCATCACGCCCGGCTAATTTTTGTATTTTACTAGAGACGGGTTTCACCATGTTGGCCAGGCTGGTCTCAAACTCCTGACCTCAAGTGATCTGCCCACCTTGGCCTCCCAAAGTGCTGAGATTATAGGCGTGAGCCACTGCGCCTGGCCCCGGCTAATTTTTGTATTTTTTGTAGAGATGGGGTTTCACTGTGTTGCCCAGACTGGTCTTGGATTCCTGAGATCAAGTGATCCTCCCACCTCGGCCTCCCAAAGTGCTTGGATTACAGGTGTGAGCCACCGGTCCAGGCCTCAAGAATTCTTATCTACCCATTTGCATGAGTAATCTGAGATGGAAAACAAGTCATCCACGTTTTCGTCATAATAGCTTCTTTTTAGATACCTACAAACCCAACCGACTAATTCACCCCTTGACCATGTCTTCCCTAGGTGTGTCAATCACACACTTACAAAATATGCAAGAAAAATTGTAGAGAGTTTGCTAATATTTTTCTTGTTTGGTTGGAAAGAACTAAAACTGATAGCCCTTTTAAATTACGCTTTAATAATTATTTTCTTTAAGATAGCATCAATTTTTAGTAATTGCCTAACTTTCTCTCTCTCTCTCTCTCTCTCTCTCCACCTTTCAGTGACTGCCTCTTATTTCCTGCTTATTCTTCGTTGCTATTTCTCCATGTTGTTGCAAATCAATAGCATGCAAAGAGGAAAAAAAGAGTGAATGAACATAAAAAATAAAAAGTGAAAGAAAGCAAAGACATTCTAGAAACAAAGAAAGGCAAGAAACAATTCTAGAAAAGTAAAAACCTAATAAATATCGATGTCTATAAATTTCAAAGAAAAAACCCTAAGAAATGCTGCCACAGTGTGCTTTATGAGGATTGGAATAAAGTGCAAGGAAAAGGAGCTGGGGAAGGTATGTGACAAAAACATCATACCAGTCCTTTTGGGATGCAGCTAAAGCAGTGCTTAGAGGGAAATTTATAGATGAAAATGCCTATAATAGAGAAGAACTTTCTCAAGTCAGTATCTCAGCTTTCCACCTTAAGAAACTAGAAAAAGAAGAACAAACTAAACCCAAAAGCAAGTAGAGAGAAGGACATAATAAAGAACGAGCAGAGATCAATGAAATCAAAAGTTGGTTCTTTGGGAAGATCAACAAAGTTGACAAACTTTTAATTGGGGGAGACCAAGAGAAAAATAAAAGACAGAAGACTCAAATTACTAAACTCTGGAATGAAAAAGAGGATAACATGACCTACCTTAATAGGATTATAAGAGAAGGTATGTGAACATCTCATACCGCAGTCCTCTGCTGGGCATTATTTAGTATTTGGTTCCCCTGAGTAGGACACTGTTACTGATTTGAATGAGTGCATATAAGAGAGTCGAAATACTGTGGGGAAGGGCACTAAATTATCCCTGGATGATCCCTGTCAATTATCATGTCCTCTGGAATTCCTCTTATTGGCACTGTCAACAGGCATTAAAGAGATGGAGAGGTGAGTGCCTTTGTTCTCCTCCTCAGGGTGCTTCCTGCTCCATCCTGCTTCATCCTGCTTCCCTGACTTTATACTCCTCTGGGGCAGTGCCAGTGAACCTAGTAAGAATGCTTTCACAAACATTTTAAGTTCTCCTTCCCTGTTTTGGTCCTACATTTACTTTAAAACACATGTACACAGTTTAAAACACACATACACAGTTTAAAACATGTACGCAGTTTAAAACACACATACAATTGAATGATTTTTAAAGGAAATTTACAAGAGTTGTGCAACCATCACTATAATCTAATTTTAAAACATTTCCATCACCCCAGAAGCATTCCTCGTGTCCATTTCCTGCATTTGCTTTTATCTGTATGGGTTCTATGTATTTCCTTTCTCTTCACCATCCCTTTCTGTGTCAGCTCCTTCTCTTTCACGTTGAAAAGCAAAAGGAGGGAGTGAATATTACAGATTGCTTACTACCAGCCAGACTCTCTGCTGAATGTTTTATATTTGTCATGTAATTTTTTACAAGTTTAATCCTTTCTCAGAGCATGGAAAGAATAAAATATCAGGCCAAGCATGGTGGCTCATGCCTGTAATCCCAGTGCTTTGGGAGGCCGAGGTGGGTGGATCACTTGAGGTCAGGAGTTCGAGACCAGCATGACCAACATGGTGAAACCCCTTCTCTACCAAAATGCAAAAATCAGTCGGGCATGGTGGCACACATCTGTAATTCCAGCTTCTCAGGGAGGCTGAGGCAGGAGAATCGCTTGAACCTGGGAGTTGGAGGTTGCAGTGTGGCGAGATTGTGCCACTGCACTCCAGCCTGGGCAACAGAGTGAGACTCTGTCTCAAAAAAATAAAAGAAGAAAATATCAACCTCAAATACATAAGTATATATTTATTTGTTATGTGTTATGACTACTCTGCTTTCCAATTCACTATCTTCTGTCTACCTGCCCCATTTCTTTGTTTCTTTCCTTTTTTTCTGTAGAGACTGGGTCTCACTATGTTTTTCAGGCTGGTCTCAAACTCCTGGCCTGAAGTGATCGTCCCACCTTGGCCTCCCAGAGTGCTAGGATTATAGGTGTGAGCCACTGCTGGGCCTGCCCCATTTCTTGATGACTATGTTTCCTCATTTCCTGCATTCATCTGCCCCACCCAACCCCACCTTTTTCCTTTAATCTTGCTGAGGTTACCAGTGACATCCCAATTAACTAGCCTGACAGCTGCTTGACAGCTGGGATTACAGGCATGAGCCACTGCGCTCGGCCACACTTTGGGAGGCTGAGATGGGTGGATCTCTTGAGCTTAGGAGTTCGAGACAAGCCTGAGCAACATGGCAAAACACCATTTCTACAAAAAAAAAAAAAAAAAAAAAAAAAAAAATTAGCCTGGCATGGTGGTGCACGCCTGTAGTCCCAGCTACTCAGGAGACTGAGGTAGGAGAATGGCTTGAGCCCAGGAGGAAGAGGTTGCAGTGAACTGACATTGTGCCACTGCACTCCAACCTGGGAGACAGAGTAAGACCCTGTTTTGAAAAAAACAAACCAAAAAAACACTTGTCAATATTTTGCCTATAATATATTGGTAATGTGTGTGTGTGTGTGTGTGTGTGTGTGTGTGTGTGTTTGAGACAGAGTCTCGGTCTGTCACTCAGGCTGGTGTGCAGTGGCATGATCTCGGCTCATCACAACCTCCGCCTCCTGGGTTCAAGTGATTCTTGTGCCTCAGCCACCTGAGTAGCTGGGACTACAGGCATGGGCCACTACGCCCAGCTAATTTTTTTTTTTTTTTTGTATTTTTAGTAGAGATGGGGTTTCACCATGTTGGCCAGGCTGGTCTCAAATTCCTGACCTCAGATGAGCCACCCACCTCAGCCTCCCAAAGTGCTGGGATTGCAGGTGTGAGCCACCAGGCCAGGCCAGTGTGTTTTTTCAGTTGACATATTTGTATATATTTACCAGGTACAATGTAATCTTTTGATATATGTATGCATGGTGGAATGATTATATCAAGCAATGAAAATATTCATCACCTCACATGCTTACCATTTTTTTTTTGTAGTGAGAAAATCTACGGTTACTCTTTTAGTAATTTTGAAATGTGCAATACATTGTTATCAAGTATGGTCACTATGCTGTGCAATAAATCTTGAAAACATATTCTTCCTAACTGAAACTTTGTACCTTTTGACCAACATCTCCAAGGTGATCGTTTTTGACTTGCAAATTTCCTATTCCATTTCAATGAAACGGAAAGCAACACCAGTATCTTAAAAAATTGAAAAACAAAGTGTCTGTGCATAAAAAAAGAAGGATCCCTTTATCCCCATATTTCAGTATTATAAAGTCATGTTGGATAAATATGCTGAGAGAAATTTGCATTTTATTGCACACAAAAGAAAACTGGACACAATAATATAGGATATAAAATTAAGTCAAGAATTGGCCTTTAACAATTGTTTGTAGCTTGTTATGTAGTTAAATCTTGATGTTATTTGGTCTTGTCCTTATACGTGCGTGCATTGACTTCATGAAAATCAAATTTATAATCACTTGTATATAATTCAGTGTAATCCATTTAACACAGTTCACATGGAGGGTCCACTGGAGATTTGGCCTTTCACCCACATTTCCCCACTGCACAAATAACTCTTCTCTGAATTGTTGGATGTGCCATTTTAGTGATCAAGGGAGGACCCCTGGAACACAACTACCGATTGAAGCAGTTCCATTTTCACTGGGGGGCCATCGATGCCTGGGGTTCTGAGCACACCGTGGACAGCAAATGCTTCCCAGCAGAGGTATGTTGAGAAGGTCAGGAACAGTGACAACTGTAGAGAAGTGGGGATAATTCTGAACTTTTAGTTGTAAGAAATTAGCAGAAAGAATCAGGTGATTCCTATAAATGCTAAATAGCTTTCTCAGGCAGTTTTGATCATTCTCAGCTAAGACATGTAAACATGTTAACTTCTCTCATCTCAAATAATATAGTTGAAATGAACCTTAAGATCCTGAAACTGAATTCTTCTGGAATTCGAAGGTGGACTCAAATAGTAGCCCAAAGTAATAACCCAGGGAACATTGTGGAGCCACAGGTCGAATTAATGCAAGTTTGCGGTGGTGGGAGCCTAAATGAAGGCTGTGGCAATAGAAATAGAGAAAAGGAGCAAGATTTATCAAGCGTTTTGGAAATTAAAGCAACAGGACTTGAAGGTGGGGTTCTCTTCAGGATAGGAGAAGGCAAAGTTAACCATGATTTTGTGGTATCTCACTTGGGAGGCTGGGTGATAACGCATTCATAACTGGTGGATGAGGAATAATTTGTAGGGAAATAAAGGGAGATTTTAAGGAAATAGAATTTCTTCTTACAACTTTTTTCCTAATTCAGTTGTAAATGTTATGTAAAAAATAAAAGCACATTTAAAAATTTATTTTATATTTGTTTCATTTTATTTTGTTTTGTGAGACAGGGCCTCACTCTGTCATCCAGGCTGGAGTGCACGGTTCACTGCAGCCTCGACCTTAAGCAATCCTCCCACCTCAGACAACAGGCGCACACCACCATGCCCTGCTAATTTTTTTTTTTTTTTTTTTTTGAGACGGAGTCTTGCTCTGTCGCCCAGGCTGGAGTGCAGTGGCATAATCTCAGCTCACTGCAGGCTCCGCCTCCCGGGTTCACGCCATTCTCCTGCCTCAGCCTCCTGAGTAGCTGGAACTACAGGCGCCCGCCACCTCGCCCAGCTAATTTTTTGTATTTTTAGTACACACAGGGTTTCACCGTGTTAGCCAGGCTGGTCTCGATTTCCTGACCTCATAATCTACCCGCCTCGGCCTCCCAAAGTGCTGGGATTACAGGTGTGAGCCACCGTGCCCGGCTTGCCCTGCTAATTTTTAAATTTTTTGGTAGAGACAGGGTTTCGCTATGTTGTCCAGGCTGGTCTCAAACTCCTGGGTTCAAGTGATTCTCCTACCTTGGCCTCCCAAAATGCTGAGATTACAGGTGTGAGCCACCACACCCAGCCTAAAAGCACATTTTAAATGATTATTCCTTGAAGAAAAAATTTGTCTTTAACTCCTGCGTAATTTCCATATGGAGGATCTATTTCTCTCAATATAAACATCGTCTCTCCTGTAGATGCAAGTGGATTTTGAATATTGGTATTTCATGCAAATCAAGATGGGACTGGACAGATGTTGATTGCTCACTGAAGTATCACTTTGTTATATGAATTTTCTATTTTTCTCCCCAAATAAATCCCTTCATTCTAAAATAATATTAATTGCTGCTCTTGCCTAAATTTCTCCCTGATCTTTGTTTCTGTCTCATCTTGCACCATGTTGTCATATGGTTTTCTTGGTGGCTTTACTTTGGGTGAAGAAATGTGTTTAAATGTCGTAGGTTGACTGAGGCTGTGAGTTTTATTCTGGAGAGAGTCTGTGTAGTCATGGGTTAACCCTCTTTCCATGGTGTTTCAGCTGCACTTAGTGCATTGGAATGCAGTCAAATTTGAAAACTTTGAGGATGCAGCACTGGAAGAAAATGGTTTGGCGGTGATAGGAGTATTTTTAAAGGTAAAAAATACTCACCAGCTTTAAATGATGTGTTGTATTCTAGAATGGAAAAATAGAACATTATAATATTGTTATTTACTTTAAGAATATTGGGATCCATACATTGGTAAGATAAGTAGTGATTGAAATACAGGATTGTACGACCAGGCATGGCAGCTCACCCCTGTAATCCCAGCACTTTGGGAGGCCGAGGCAGGTGGATCACGAGGTCAGGAGTTCAAGACCAGCCTGGCCAACATAGTGAAAACCCATCTCTACTAAAAATACAAAAAAATTAGCCAGGCGTGGTGATGGGCGCCTGTAATCCCAGCTACTTGGGAGGCTGAGGCAAGGAGAATCACTTGAACCTGGGAGACGGAGGTTGCAGTGAGCTGAGATTGCACCACTGCACTCCAGCCTGGTGACAGAGTGAGACTCTATCCCAAAAAAAAAAAAAAAAAAAAAAAAGAAATACAGGATTGTTAAGAATATATTTTAGGCCCAGGCACAGTGGCTTATGCCTGTAATCCCAGCACTTTGGGAGGCTGAGGCAGGCAGATCACTTGAGGTCAGGAGTTAGAGACCAGCCTGGTTTCCATGGGGAAATTCTATTTCTACTAAAAATACAAAAATTAGCTGGGCATGGTGGTGCGCACCTATAATCCCAGCTACTCGGGAGGCTGAGTCAGGAGGATCACTTGAGCCTGGGAGGTGGAGGCTGCAGTAAGCCAAGATTGTGCCACTGCACTCCGGCCTGGGCAACAGAAAGAGACTCCATCCCCTGCACCACCAAAAAAAGAATATATTTTGAATGGTATAAAAATGCACAGCCCAATAGAGTGGTCACACGCCACATGTGGCAACTGAGCACTTGAAATGTGTCTACTGCAATTGTGGAACCATTTTTCATTTTATTTAATTTTAATTCCAATTTAAGAACTTATACTTAAACGAAGCAGGGGGCACCTTACTCTGCAGGCATGCTGACCTTGTCAGCAAACAGCCTGCTCATGTGTTCTCTAATTTAATTCAGTAATGTTTATAAAATTATCAATTACAAGTTTAAGTGTAATTTCAGTCATGCAGTTTGTTTTTATGTAATCACCAGTTAGTTAATTTTAATTCACATTCTGTTACAGTTTCTACAGTGAGATGTCCATTGTTTGTAATATTTTCTTATTTGTTGTTCTTTAGCTAGGCAAACATCATAAAGAGCTACAGAAATTAGTGGATACTTTGCCGTCAATAAAGCATAAGGTACTATTTGTTTTCCATAATTACTTGAAATGTACTTTTATGTTTCAGTCTCAGAGTGGAGACATTACCAAGGCACTTTGAATTGGGAAGTTTAATTACGTGAACTGTATTCAGCCTTAGAAGAAAACTGTCATTTATGATTCCAGGGGACAGAAGTCATGATTCTGTGGGTAGGCAGTGAGCTTTTTGGTTTTGCCGCGGTGCCGCTGAGGACTTGGGGACTCAGGAACATATTGCTGTCCCCTCCTCTGTTCCTGACACCAGCTCTTTCTAGGTCCTTGTGAACATACCCAGAGCAGCCTTCTTGTCTGTAACTGTCATCCCACAGGCAGGGAGCAGAGAGCAGGTCTACAGAAACTTGCCTTGTCCAGCTGGAAAGAACAATAATCCACATCCTTCAGGTCGGATGCCTTTGTCTAGTCCCCCAATATTAATTCTTCAATATTTAGAATCTCAAAGGGCTGCTCTGTGGAGGCCCATATATTCTCCTTCTCCCTCTCATCCCCCACTGTATCCCTCTGGTCCCCACCTCTTTCCCTCTCCTTTCCTCTCTGGAAGCCCATATATTATCTCCCCCCATCCCCCACTCTCTCCTTCTGGTCCCTACCTCTTTCCCTCTCCTCTCCTCTCCACTCCTCTCCATTTTCCTCTTTTTCCCTCTCTTTCCTTTCAGTCCAGGTTTCTGGCTCCTCCTGATCTGCATTTCTTCCTAAAAGGACAAGTCTCAGTTAGCCTCTCTTGAAAATGCAAAGCCTCCTTCTTTAAGCAATGGCCGCTGTCTGAAACCTCTCAACAAAACTCAGAGGAGACTACCTGATGTAACCTCACTAGAATTGAGAGATCAAATGGCTTTGGCTGTGTTCCTACTGTGGAATATAAAAAACACACAGTTAATTGCAGAAACAAAGCCTGGACATGATTCCATCCTAAGCAGCAATTCTTCAGGAAGCTGCCCAGAAAGGCCCGGAGCTCCTCTGGACCACTGCTCATCTCCACATACTCCCTGAGAACCATCACCTCGTTGTCCGATTCCTGAGTGGTTTTCACCACTAAATAATGACTCAGTTATCTCTTCTCTTGGCCAGGACACCCTGGTGGAATTTGGGTCATTTGACCCTTCCTGCCTGATGCCTACCTGCCCGGATTACTGGACCTACTCAGGGTCTCTGACTACCCCACCCCTCTCCGAGTCTGTCACCTGGATCATTAAGAAGCAACCAGTAGAGGTTGATCACGATCAGGTATGTTCTCTCCACAATTTCAATCTAAGGAAATCCTTGTCTGCCCATTTAAAACAAGGCTGGGCTCAGACTGTGGCATCAGTTTTAACATCTTGTAATGCTTATACATTTCTATTGAAGTGTACCAACGTCTTGTCTCAGTTTGGACATGAATTTGGGGATGTTTCAAATTAACTAGAGAGAAGAGTTAAAACACAGAAGAACATAAGCTTTTTACATCTATATTTGACAATTACATATGTCTTCTTATGCCTTGTGTATTTTATATATAAATATTAAACTCTACAAAATCAAGACCCTTTTAAAGGAAAGAGTGAAGGCTGGAAATGAATGTGTTCAAAAGTCTTTAAAATCCTTAAGGGAATTCTACTATAGAATCTCAGAATAAATATAGAATTCAACAGTGTTTGTCCAGAAACTTTAATGTAAGTTTGTTTTTTGAACTTGGGTTCTGTTTTTCCCTTAGAAACTAAGCCTAAGTAGTAGTTACTATGCAAACACTCAAAATCCTGTATAATGTATAATGTAACTAAACTACAATAATATTTACTCATACTTGTTTTATGGGATTTTTATTGATTACAAAGCATTTTCATAAGAGAAAAAGCTTCCAAATTCTTTTTATGAAGCCAGCATAACTGATACCAACACTCACCAAAGATTGGAACCCCCTCTAAAGAATATAAAAGAAAAAAAAAGCTAAAAAGAAAGTATTAGAAACAGAATCCAGCAGATTCATCAGAAGAAATAGACACTTTGTCCAAGTAGCTTTTAGTCCAGTAATACAAGAATGGTTCATTGTTAAGAATGATATTAATATAATTCATTCTATCAGTGGATCTAAATAGAAAAATCATATTATCATTTCCAGGGAAGTTAAAAAGATATTTGTAAAAATCACCATTCCGTTTTTGAAAATTTTTAATAAAACAGAGCTGAATAGAGACTTCCCTATCTTGATAAAAGGGATTGATCTCAGTTCAAAAGCAAATAATAGGTTTTGAATGGAAAGGATTGTTACCGTATTAAGTTTTATATTAAGTTATTCATTCTGGAAGTAGCCAGTGCAGTTAGACCGGAAAATAAAAAATAAATTAGAGAAACAATAAAAAACTACTACAAAAATCAGAGATAATTTGGTAATCAGTGGAATACAATATTAATTTCTAGAAATCAATACATTTGACATACATAAATCACAATCAGTTAAAAGATATGATATAAAGATATAATGTAAGAAGGGCCCCTATTTATAATGGAAACAAAAATATAAAATACTTTGGAATAATTTTAACAAGGAAAGTTAACAAGAAAACTTAAAATGTTCCTGGAGGATACAAAAGAAGGCTTGAATTAATAAAGTTAACACATTATAGGATCAAAAGACATAAAGACACCTTTTTTGTCATAAATTACAACCTAAGTTGTCATTCTTCATGACTTGTTTATTCACCATAAATTTAATGTGTTCCCAATAAACATGCCAATAGGATTTTTAAATTGATATGCTATTTCTAAACTCATGAATAAAGACAAACACATAAATAGCCAGGGAAAATTCTAGAAAAATACGGGATAATTAGACTCACAAGGTTATAAAGCCTCAATAATTAAATAGCATGTTACTGGCACATGGATAAAGAGATCTATCGAGGGAAGTATATTAGCATTCTCCATAGAAACAGAACCAATAGGATAGATATTGTATTAGTCCATTTTCACACTGCTATAAAGAACTACCTGAGACTGGGTAATTTATGAAGAAAGGATGTTTAATTGACTCATAGTTCCACAGGCTTAACAGGAAGCATGACTGGGAGGCCTCAGGAAACTTAAAATCATGGCGGAAGGCAAAAGGGAAGCAAGGACCTTCTTCACATGGTGGCAGGAGAGAGAGAGAGAGAGAGAGAGATCAGATCTCGTGAGAACTCTTTCACTATCATGAGAACAGTGAGGAGGAAATCCACCTCCATGATCGCCTCCCCTGACACAGGGGGATTATAATTGAACGTGGGATTTGGGTAGGGACACAGGGCCAAACCATACCAAATATAGATAAAGATTTAAAAAAATTAAAAAAGACAAAGTTGATAAAGTTAGATAAATAACCCTATAAAGGTTAAATAACCTTAACTCTATAACCCTATAAAGATAAATAAAGAAAAAGATAGATAAAGTTTTATCATAAGGTATTGGCCATGTGATTATGGAGACTAAGAAGTCTTACAATCTGCCATCTGCAAGCTGGAGACCCAGGAAAGACAGTGGTGTAGTTCAAAGTCCTGAGAACTGGAGAGCTGATAATGTAGATTTCTATCTTGGTCTGAAAGCCTGAGAACCAGGAGCTCCGAAGAAAGGAGACAATTGATGTTCTAGCTCAAGCAACCAGAGCAAATTCAACCTTCCTCTGCCTTTTTGTTCTATTCAGACCCTCAATTTATTGGATGATTCCCATCCACTTTGGGGAGGGCCATTCTCTTTACTCAGTTCACCAATTCAAATTCTAATCTCCTCCAGAAACATCTTCATAGACATACGTAGGCATAGTATTTAACCTGTCTGTGCATCCCGTGGCCCAGTCAAGTTGACACATAAAATTAACCATCACAGGAAGAAAATAATAATTTCAGAAATATGTCCAAATACATATGAGAATTTATTTTATGATAAATGTAGCATCTCAACTCAGTTGGCAGGAAAGAGAGAGTATTCGGTAAATGCTGTTGAGGAACAATTGAGCAGGCATTTGGGGGAAAAAATTGGATCCACCATGCAGACCTTACACAAGAATACATTCCAGATATATACCACCATAAAAGTACTAGGATAAGCATAGGAAAATCCTTTTATGCCTGCAAATGTATAGGCTTTGTGGCCTGTACATTTAGTCTGTTTCTATTCTTTGGATTAAAAAATTGACATATTTCCTCAACTTATTTTCATTCTAGATAAACAAATGGACATAACATTGAAAAACAAAGTAAATACATCAGAGGGTCAGTGGCCCATGTGAGGACTTTGTAAATACAATTTCAACGAAATTTTAAAATTTATTTTTCAATTATATAATTTAAAATTTTATTTTGTATTTTCTGGTCTAACTGTACTGGCTACTTCCAGAATGTAATTTAATATAAAACTTATGGTAACACTGAAAATTTAGTAAGGAAAACAATGCTAGCTGTCATCTATAATATTATTCTAGTTGCCTATAATTTTACCACTATCATTGTTTGGGGAAATCCTTCTGGTCTCTTGTCTATCCAGATGCACATAAGTCCTTCTGGTCTTTTATCTATATAAATATACACAATTTTTGTATGAAAATGGAATCATTCTGTACATACCATTTTGCTGCTCTTTTCACTCAGTGATGCCTGGAACATTTTTTTTTTTTTTAAAGACAATCTCTAGCTGTTGCCTGGGCTGGAGTGTAGTGATGCGATCTCGGCTCACTGTAACCTCTGCCTCCCGGGTTCAAGCAATTCTCCTGCCTCAGCCTCCCAAGTAGCTGGAATAACAGGTGCCCACCACCACACCCAGCTAATTTTTTATATTTTTAATAGAGATGGGGTTTCACTATGTTGGCCAGGCTGATCTGAAACTCCTGACCTCGTGATCCACCCGCCTCAGCCTCCCAAAGTGCTGGGATTACAGGCGTGAGCCACCGTGCCCGGCCGCATGGAACATTTTATAGATAATGAACATCTTCGGTGTTTTTAAGGACTGTATACTAGTTCATTTCATAGATAGATGTCATTTATCTTTGATACTTAGACTATTTCTAATCTTCTGCAATTAGCTGAATAAAAAGAAACATTAATTGCTTGTACAGCTTCCTAATTAGTGAGGGCTTTTGTGTGATTTGCCGCTGTATGATAAACATTGCTTGTTTTCAGTGCTAGTTCTGCCTCTTCCTCTCTATTTGCCCTGAAGCCTTTGTTGCAAATGACTCTTCACTTGCTTGTCTACTGTGCCCCAGGCTGTCTTCTCAGTTTGAATGAGGGGAATGTGAATGGATTTTCCTGCTGGCCTGAAGTAAAATATTTCCTTTTATTTTTTTTTTTGTTTTGACATGGAGTTTTGCTCTTTTTGCCCAGGTGGGAATCCAGTGGAGCGATCTCAGCTCACTGCAACCTCCGCCTCCTGGGCTCAGTAGCTGGGATTACAGGCATGCGCCACCACGACCGGCTAATTTTATAATTTTAGTAGAGACAGGGTTTCATCATGTTGGTCAGGCTGGTCTTAAACTTCTGACCTCAGGTGATCCGCCCGCCTTGGCCTCCCAAAGTGCTGGGATTACAGGTGTAGGCCACCACGCCCAGCCTAAGTAAAGTATGTCATAACACAATTGGGTCTGAAACCAAGAGGCTACTGGTCGATACTGCTGCTACATCAGAGAACAAGCCGTTGATATTCTGGGTTGCTCCTTTTGCATTGAGCTATATTGTCTAATAGTGTAACCACTAGACATATGTAACCATTTACATTTAAATATAAGTACATTAAAAGTAAAATTCAGTTCCTCAGTTACACTGGCCACATTTCAGGTGCCCAGTAGCCATATGTGGCTTGTGACTACCGTAATGGACCATGCAGAGGACATTTCCGTCATTGCAGAAAGTTCTATTGGACAGCACCAGTATAGAGAATCCTGTCTCCAGTTAAGACACCTACATGCAGCCTGGTGTGGTAGCTCACACCTGTAATCCCAGCACTTTGGGAGACCTAGGTGGGAGGATCACTTGAGGTCAGGAGTTCAAGAGCAGCCTGGGCAACATAGAGAGACCCTGTCTCTACAAAAAATTTAAAAATTAGCTGGGTGTGGCAGCCTGTGCCTATAATCCCAGCTAGTTGGGAGGCTGAGGTGGGAGATCACCTGAGTCCCAGAGGTTGAGCCTACAGTGAACCATGATCACACCACTGCACTCTAGTCTGGGTGACAGAGTAAGACTTTGTCTTAAAAAAAAAAAAAAGGAAAGGAAAAAATAAAGACATCAATATGCATTGCTTTGCCCACAATACCCAGGTGCAGTGAGCAATCAGTAATACTGATTTTATGTTAATGATTCAGTTAAATTGTTTTATAAACCCACTTTTTTTGGTGTTGTTAGTATATGCATCAGACCTTTCCTTTCTCATTCTGTAAGCTGGCTCTTTTGCTTATTTAAAGAGGAGGTTCTTGAGAATGAAAGAGATGAATTAACTCATCATCCTTGGTAAATGGATAATATGTGGGGACAGGGCCTTTGCCCCAAGTCTTTGGATCCCAAGGGCCCTCCTGGTTTCACCACCTCCTGCTGCTCTCCTCCCCACAGGACCACCATCAGGATCACCACCACCACTGGGCATTTTATTCCCTGTCAAGTGGTGAAGGCATTCTTACCCAGAAATAACTTCTCCTTCTGTATCTAATTTGCAAGGAATGCTCAGAATTGTAAAAATGAAAGTAATTTATTCACGAGGTAAAGCAAGTTTTCTATTGAAATTATTTCTGCTTTCTGTTTCTATTTCTAGCTTGAGCAATTTCGAACCCTGCTTTTCACTTCTGAAGGGGAGAAGGAGAAAAGAATGGTGGACAACTTCCGCCCTCTTCAGCCACTGATGAATCGCACTGTCCGTTCATCCTTCCGGCATGATTATGTGCTGAATGTACGAGCGAAATCCAAGCCGGCGACCAGCCAAGCAACCCCCTAAAACGTTCATATCTAGGCAGTATTTTGCTTTTGCTATAATATATACTAGCTTACTAAAAATTGTTAACTAGACTATTCTAAGTGCCTGCATTTGATAATATTTACAGATGAGCATTTCTTAGCATGAGAGTGCTTCATCAGTCTTTGAGGAAAGTGATTCAGTACCTGCTAAGAGACACAAGTTTTTCTTGCAGCTACCTGCTGGTAATTGTAATGCCTTTTTTTTTTCTTTTTTTCTTTTTTTTTTTCTCTTTAAGAGACTAGGTCTTGCTCTGTTGCCCAGGCTAGAGTGCAGTGGCCCAGTGATAGCTCACTGCAGCCTTGAACCCCTAGGCTCAAGCAGTCCTCCTGCCTTAGCCTCTGGAGTAGCTGGGGCTACAGGTGCTGGCCACCTGGCCCGGCTTGTAATATCTTTTTATGTCTGACATTTTTGAGCTATCTTTTTTATGTTTATCCATTAGCGGTTCTATAGCACTATACATAGGGATTATAATCAAAAGTAAGGCACAGACACTGACCAGAACTCAGGCCTTTCAGAAACAGCCTGTTGGCCCAGACTGGTACTTCCTGGCTGAACATTGGCCATGGTTTTAGATGTATTTTATTTTATAACATGAATGTGTATTCTTTCATAAGGGCTTATCAATCAGTATATTATATTTGCCCCAGTGTTTAGTTGTTACAAGGACATGATACGCTTACTATCGATTTATGATGTAGAAAATATATTTTGTAATTATAAGAAAATAAGACTTTTCCTATACCCAGAAATCCCTTTGCATTTCCGAAGATCAGATATTTTACTTAAAGGTCTGATCATATAGGAAATATATGCAGAATATTTTAAAGAAAATGCTTGGCTGGACACAGTGGCTCACACCTGTAATCCAGCACTTTGGGAGGCTGAGGCGGGAAGATCACTTGAGGTCAGGAGTTCGAGACCAGCCTGGCCAACATGATGAAACCCTGTCACTACTAAAAATAAAAAAAATTAGCCAGGCATGGTGGTGGGCACCTGTAATGCCAGCTACTCGGGAAGCTGAGGCTGGAGAACCGCTTGAACCCAGGAGGTGGTGGTTGCAGTGAGCCAAGATCGCACCACTGCACTCTAGCCTGGGCGACAGAGTGAGACTCCGTGTCTAATAAAAAAGAGAAGAGAAGAGAAGAGAAAAGATGCTTAAAGTGCCTAGAACTTAGAATTCTTTCATTGTACATTTCCAGAAATATTTTTCAAAGGACTAGTAATCTAATAGCCTATGGTTTATAATATTATTTTGTATTATTTGCACACTGTTACATAGTATATAATGATAATGTTTTCTACAGTGAAAGAGCTATCCTGTCTTCACTTTACAACTGTCTGAACTTTATTTACTCATTAGTCAAGGTTCTTTGCAAGGCAGGTGATTAACTTAAATCTCTCAGTTTATACAGTGCTTTAAAAAACTTTTGTTATGGTAATAGGGAGAGAAACTTGTCAGATAGGCTAAAATCTAGATAATTCTACATATTCTGAGGAATTCTTTTTTTTTTTTTTTTTGAGGCGGAGTGTAGCTCTGTCGCCCAGGCTGGAGTGCAGTGGCCGGATCTCAGCTCACTGCAAGCTCCGCCTCCCGGGTTCACGCCATTCTCCGGCCTCAGCCTCCCGAGTAGCTGGGACTACAGGCGCCCGCCACCTCGCCCGGCTGGTTTTTTGTATTTTTTAGTAGAGACGGGGTTTCACCGTGTGAACCAGGATGGTCTCGATCTCCTGACCTCGTGATCCGCCCGTCTCGGCCTCCCAAAGTGCTGGGATTACAGGCTTGAGCCACCGCGCCCGGCCTTCTGAGGAATTCTTGCCCCCGTGTCTCTTGCTTATAAATATCTTGGAATGTTTCCAAATGCGTCTAAGCCTGTGTTCAGACTCAGTGTTGCATCAATGACTGGTAGTAGTTCTTTCATTAATATGTTTGTCATCTGGTCTGCAAGATAGGGTTGGATGAATATACTTAACACTACTGACTGTACACTTAAGATGGTTAGGAAGGAAATGGGACTACATCAGACTTAAAAATTTCTGTGTGTCAAAGGAAGCAATCAACAAAGTGAAAAGGCAAGCTCTAGAATGAGAGAAAATAATTGCAAATCATAGATCTTATAAGGACCCCAAATCCAGAATATATGAGGAACTTCTATAACTCAACAACAAGAAAACCAAATAACTCAATTTTAAAAAATGGGCAAAGGACTTGCACAGACATTTCTCCAAAGAAGATATACAAATGGCCAATAAGAACATGAAAATATGCTCAACATTGCTAATTATTAGGGAAATATAAATCAAAATCACAATGAGTTATCATCTCACGCCCATCATGTTGGCCACTATCAGAAGAACAAAAAAATAACAAGTATTGGGGAGAATGCAGAGAAGTTGAAACTCTTGTGCACTGTTGGTGGTAATGTAAAATAGTGGTCATGGAAAACAGTACACGGGTTTCCCAAAGAACTGAAAACAGAATTACCATAAGAATTACCACCAAAGCGGGATCTCAAAGAGATATCTGTACACCCATGTTCATAGCAGCATTATTTACAATAGCCAAGAGGTTCTGGAAGCATCCCAAATGTCCATCAACTGATGAATGGATAAAGAAAATGTGGTATATACGTTCAATGGAATATTATTCAGCCTTTAAAAAGAAGGAAATGCTATCAAATGTACAATGTGGATGAACCTTGAAGGCATTATGCCAAGTGAAATAAGCCAGCCACAAAAGAACAAATACTGTATGATTCCTCCATGTGAGGTGTCCAAAGTAGTCAAGATCATACAATAGAAAGTAGAAAGGTGGTTGCCAAGGGTTGGGGGAAGGGGAGAGGGTGAATTTGTATTTAGTGGGTACAGAGCTTGTGTTGCAAGAATTCTAGAGATCTGTTGCAAAACAAGTGTGATTGTACTTAACACTACTGAACTGTATACATATAAGTTTGAGAAATAGCTCTTTTAAAAAGGGGGAAATGTGAAGGCTTTTGCATGTATGCCCTAGGAAATGCATAAAATTCTTTTTTTTTTTTTTTTTTTTGGAACGAACTTCCGCTCTTGTTGCCTAGGCTGGAGCGCTATAGCGCCATCTCAGCTCACTGCAACCTCTGCCTCCCAGGTTCAAGCAATTCTCCTACCTCAGCCTCCTAAGTAGCTGGGATTACAGGCGTCCGCCACAACACCCAGCTAATTTTTGTATACTTAGTAGAGACGGGGTTTCACAGTGTTGACCAGGCTGGTCTTGAACTTCTGACCTCAGGTGATCCACCCGCCTCAGCCTCCCAAAGTGCTGGGATTACAGGCGTGAGCCACCGCGCCTGGCCGGAAATGCGTGAAATTCTTAAAAAGGTAAACATGGTAAAAAGAGAAGTCTTTGTTAATTTTCTGCAGTTCACCTGTTTCGAAGTATAGTTACCTTTAAAAGAGTAAACACACAAGATATGCATTTTCCAGAGCACGCAGGCTTTCCTCCTAGCTGTCTTGTGAAACGATCAGTGCAAAACCCTACTGCACTGAGTTTTCCAAATTGAAGGGAGAAGCAATGTACAGAATGCTGACTTGCCCTTACCTCTTATATCTAGTGTTCTGGCGTGATTATTAACCACACTCTTTTTCACTTTGAACCATGTCCTGGTTTGCATGGGCACCTTCCCTGCAGAGGTGATAGAAGCTGGCTTGAGGCAGTTTCTTTCTCCATGCCTTAGTTAGATGACCCTGAAAGGGGCACGGCGGATTTCCCTGGCTACTGATACACCTTAACAACAAGCTTGTGTTTTTCATGCCCTCAAGTGTTTTACTTGCACTTTCCTAGACATAAAGGTGGAAAATTGGGCCTAAGGTCTGTCAAAGGTCTTGGAAAAGAAGATTGTATTAAAATTGCTGCCCATCTTCATTAAATAATACTAGCTCAATAAAAGCCTTTCTTTACAATATTAGTGGTTGGTGAAAGACTTCCTTCCTATTGTTTCAGTCTCTATATATGTCTGTAAATTAATGAGATATCCTTTAACAGGTTCAGTGTACACTGGTTACCAACCTGTCTGAGTCCAGTGTGACAGAGCACACTCATACCCAATACATTACATGAAGCAGATGTATTACTTACAGACAGGAAGCAAGGGACAAAAGAGGCCCTGGCTCCATGGTGAGCCAGTACCCCAGGGCTCAAGAAAGCTGCCCGGGGCAGGGCTGATGGAGTCTTGACTGTAGGTGCCCCACTTGCACCATAGCCTGCCTTGGGTTATATACCATAGGAGCCCCATAACTCATTGGGCAAAGCTTTAAAGGACATCCTGCTTCCAGGAGAGAGAGGAACACAACCTGGCTGTCTCAAACAGTTCCTCCCTAACTCAAGATGTTACATTCCCTAGGAGGGACACGAACGGGGCCAGGCTGTTTCAGGCAGTTCCTCCATATCAGGACATTGCATTCTCAGTGCATTCTACAGTTACTCTTAAGAACTCCAAGCAAGGAAGAAGGGAGAACTGGGTCAGTCCAAGGCCACCTGGAGAACTGTCTTGTACATGGGTTAGGGTAAAGTTGGCTATTCTAAAACCAGGCATCCACCCAAAAGAAGTCTTGGAAGACATCTTTCTCTGTTAAATTCAAACGATGGTAATTATAGTTCGGAAATGGAATTGGCTTTTAGAGTTACATCTGTAATGAAATTAATAAGCAATTCAGGCCTATTTCTGAAAATGAATTCAGTGGTTAATTGTTAAAAATAAATGTCTAACTCCTATAAAAGGAAATTTACATTCATTTCGAACTCACTAAAAAATCTATGGCTGGGTGCAGTGGCTCATGCCTGTAATCGTGGCACTTTGGGAGGCCGAGGCGGGCAGATTACCTGAGATCAGAAGTTCAAGAACAGCCTGGCCAATATGGTGAAACCCTGTCTCTACTAAAAAATACAAAAATTAGCCGGGTGGTTGTGGCATGCACCTGTAATCCCAGTTACATGGGAGGCTGAGGCAGAAGAATCGCTTGAGCCCAGGAGACGGAGGTTGCAGTGAGCCGAGATTTCTTAGAAGGAATTGTTATTTATTGTTCTGAAGTGAAAGTCTGGTCTGATTCATAAGAAATGTTACAACAGCTCAAACACTGATGCTTTCAGAATGGGCAGCAATTCTCAGCGTAAATTCTCATCGCAAGGACCAGCAAAATTGGTGACTTGCATAGCTACAACATTCTGTGCCATCCAGGGCACTCTACTTTGGGGATACAACTCCCAAACCTCCAACTAGACAGTTTAGTTTAAGATTTAGTCAAGAAGCAGAAAGGTGAAAGTGACAATGTGTAGTAAACCATGATAGATGTTATAAAAGGTGGAATGCTTGTACTGGAAATGCATACACTGCCTCACCCCTCAGGAGGTTTTCACACTAATGATGATGGTGATGATGATGTAACAGCTAAAGTTTTGGAGGCATTCACTATTGCTAGGCACTGTATCAGCATATAGCATGGGTTATCTTAGTTTTCACAATAAAAGCGTTATGAGATGGGAACTATGATTACTCTCTTGATTTTTACAGAAGAGAAAACAGGAGTAGACATTAAGGAATTTACTCAAGACCCAACGGATGCACTGAGCTGGACAAGGTCACCTTGAGGCTGAAGGGAATATGTGTTGCTCCAAGTGTGTCGGTATAAGAGAGATTAGGGTGAGGTTTTATGCAGAGTTTGGGTTTCAGTTGAGTAATTCTAAGGAGGGATTAGGGGAAGCAAGGCAGTTTAGTAATTGAGTATCTCAGCAACTTTAATTTGGAGGAGAACGGAACAAAGCTAGGCCAAGGAATCTATTCAGTCACTCAAAAGATAGAGGTTGTTAGTTATTTTACAGCTGTAATGTATCCTTGTGAGGAACATTTTTTGCTTGGCCTTGTCCCTGGCCTTGTATGTGTACATTACAGTCTGATTATTAGTTGGGGTGATTTTTAGTTTCTCAATCCCTACTCTTATTGCCCCAGTTTAATTCCTCATCACCTCTCACCTAGATTATTGTGATATTCTAGTTTTATCTTTTAATCCTTTATATTGCAAAGCAGAGTAATTTACCTAAAACACAAACACAACCAAAATAAGCCTCTATTTAAAAGCTTTCAACGGTTCACTGTTGTCTCCACAGAATGTAAACAGAGCGTCTTAACATGGCACATCAGGCCCTCCTCCTTAACCTAGCCCTCCCAGGCCATCACTACAACTGTATTCCTTGATACTCTCGAATTGCACTTTATTTTTGTTTTGTTTTTTTGAGACAGAGTCTTGCTCTGTTGCCCAGGCTGGAGGGCAGTGGTGCCATCTCGGCTCACTGCAGCCTCCACCTCCCGGGTTCAAGCAGTTCTCCTGTCTCAGCCTCCAGAGTAGCTAGAACTACAGGCATGCACCACCACACCTGGCTAATTTTGTATTTTTAGTACAGATGGGGTTTCACCATGTTGGCCAGGCTGACGAACTCCTGACCTCTGGTGATCCACCCGCCTTGGCCTCCCAAAGTGCTGGGATTACAGGTGTGAACCACAGCATCCGGCCTCGAATTGCACGTTACATTGGATAGCTGGGCGGGCGTGGTGGCTCGCACCTGTATTCCCAGCTACTCGGGAGGCTGAGGCGGAAGGATAGCTTGACCCCAGGAAGTCGAGGCTGCAGTTAGTCTTAATTGCGCCTGCACTCCATCCTGGGTGAAAGAACAAGACCCTGTCTCTAATATGTAAGAAATGAAAAAATAAATAAATTCGACTGCCAAAATTCTTGCTGTTCCCAGCATATTCCAGTTTCACCTTTCAGTGCCTTTGCTTATGCTGATCTGACTGTAACCGCATTCCCACCTTTCTCCGTCTGGGTAAAGGGCATCTTCCTTCCAAACTCAACTCTTAGCATCAGAAAGCTCTCCTTGATACTGCAATTGAGTCACATGTAATACTGGGAAAAAGAAAAAAAAAAAAAGCTCTCCCTGAATCCCTAGGTGGACTATGTTAGGTAAACTTCATGTTTGCCTGCAACATATGATGTATTGGTTCTTCTCTGCCCCTCGATTGTAAACTCCTCAGGGGCAGAGGTAACAGCTTTGCAGCCCCGGGAGTTAGGTTTGCTTAAGAGACCAGAACAGGTGTGACTGGCAGGGAGCGGAGTCTGGAGCGTTGTCTGAAGCGCTGATAGGCAGATCGGCGGAAGGGCGCGTAACCTGGAAAAGTCGGAAATAAAGCCGGGAGAGCAGCTCTGTACGGGATGTGACTTTATGAGTGGATGCTGAGAAAAGCGGGAGAGTGTGACTTTAACCTGGCCACAACACGTCCTGCTAGGGCAAGGAGGGAGACAGTGATAAAGCACTGGGCAAGTGCTGAAGCGACAATTACTTCTAGGGCAGGGTAAAAGTTTTAGAGGATTTTTGTGGGAAGGAGATATTTATTTGAGCAGCGTTTTGGAAGACGAGCCGCCGAAGGGTACCTCCGGCTTTCCGTTTCTGGTCCCGCGCGTGCGGCGGCTGCTCGATACCCGCGCCTGCGCGTGCCTGTCTCGGCTCTTAGGCCCGCCCTTTCCTGCCAGACCTGGAGGGGCGGGGCGGTGCCGGCAAGATGGCTGCGCCCGAGAAAATGACGTTTCCAGAGAAACCAAGGTATGCTCCGTACGGGGAGATGAGCAGGCAAGCGGGCCGATCGTGGGCATGGAGGATGTGGTGGCAGCAAGAAAAGGGAAGCTAGGCCAAGCTAAGTGAGCCACCGCGGCAGCTCGATTCCTTCCTGGTGCGCGCCCTGGTCCCCTCCCCGGACTTTCACGGGCGGCTGTGGGCTCAGGCAAGCGAGGAGAGGATCAGGTTGGCGGATGGAGAAGAACTGCCGTCTGGGAGTGGGAGCATGAGGGGATGATAGATGCCTGTTCTGTAATTAAACTACAGGAAGCAAGATTTCTCTCCTCAGCACCCGAACTATTTCCTTTCATTGGGCACAGAGGAGCGGGGAGTTCGGGCAGCGCTGCAGTGTAGCCGCTGAGCGTCGTGTATGTATGTCTTAATCTTCCAGCCACAAAAAGTACAGGGCCGCCCTGAAGAAAGAGAAACGAAAGAAACGTCGGCAGGAACTTGCTCGACTGAGAGACTCAGGTAATGGACTCTCTATCCTATTTTCTGTGTTGTGAAATTGCTCTGTCCACTCCAGCCCTAACTTGAAGCCCCAGTGTCAGAAGGAAGTCAAATACTGTGTCAGAGGAAAAATAGCTGTGACTACTGCCCACCAAGTAGTTATTTAGAAACACCTGTCAGAAACGATGTTAACGTACTAAAGTCAGGAAGAGGAAGTCTTGGTGAATGATCGCCCATTGATTAGGTGTAACTGTTTATAAAGTATCTAATATTATAGTTGCAAGCTTCATGAATTACAGTAGCTAGCACAGTCCTTGCACACATAGTAAGTATTCGGTGAATATTTTTCTTCATAAAACCAGCAGGAGTTGAAAGTATTAGACGGTTTGCAAGTTTTTCTCAAACTTGACTAATATGAGACCCTTTGTTTACCCAAATTATTATGTTATTCAAATATATATCAACATACTACTAGTTATGAAGCTCATTTATTTATTTTTGAGACAGAGTCTTGTTCTGTTGCCCAGGAGGGAAATGCATCGGCACAACCATGGCTCACAGCAGCTTCCACCTCCCAGGCTCAAGCAGTCCTCCCACCTCAGCCTCCCAAGTAGCTGGGACTACAGGCATCCACCACCACACTTGGCCAATTTTCTTTTTTCTTTTTTTTTTTTTTGAGACGGAGTCTCGCTCTGTCGCCCAGGCTGGAGTGCAATGGCACGATCTTGGCTCACTGCAGCCTCTGCCTCCTGGGTTCAAGCAGTTCTTCTGCTGCAGCCTCCCAAGTAGCTGGGATTACAGGCGTGCGCAACCACACCCGGCTAATTTTTGTATTTTTAGTAGAGATGGGGTGAAACCCCATCATGTTGGCCAGGCTGGTGTCGAACTTCTGACCTCAGGTGATCCACCCACCTCAGCCTTCCAAAGTGCTGGGATTATAGGTGTGAGCTACCGCCCCTGGCCCACCTGGCTAATTTTTAAAATTTTTGTAGAGATGGGTTTTCACTATATTGCCTGGGCTGGTCTCGAACTCCTGGCCTCAACAGGAAGGCAAGAGGGAAGGCAACTTCAGGCCACCACGCCTGGCGTGAAGCCATTGTTTGACTATAAAACAATATATGAGCTGGGCACGTGGTGGCTCATGCCTGTAATCCCAGCACTTTGGGACACCAAGGCAGATGGATCCATCACATGAGATAATGCTAGGAATGATGTGAAACCGATGCTCCTCACAATATGTATATGGCACTGATGAGAGTTTGGAATGCCTCTACTAATGTTGCCTTATGGTTATTTACCACTTTTTCTATGAAATTACTGTAGAACTTTATTTGTACAGCTGGTCATTTGACCTTCACATGGCAAACCTAACATTTATGTATTAAATCTGCCTGCTTAATGCAATAAAATTAGGACTTAGTTATAAAATTATGTAGTAATTATAAATCCAGATGCGAGCACTGAAATCACACAATAGTACTGGATTATAATGATTGTCATTCACATTATCCAGAATATGCTTATGAAATTATCCTAGACAATTCTTGAAATCCGGAGACCATGGCCTCAAGTAACTAGGATTCTTGGGCCTTGAGAAGCATAGCCATAGAGGTTTTATTTACCATTGGAGTTCCCGAGTAATTATTTTAGCGTCAGTACTGGGATATTTAGAATGGAAGGAGCAGTTTGTTTACCTGCAACCTGTGTTAGCATTTCTGTCTTATTAGTTGAAAACTCATCCACTAGAGGCAGAACAAAGCATCAGGGATAAAAGGAAAACTAGGATAGGTTGGAGTTATTGAGGCCCTTATTGGACTTCCTCTCTCCCTCCTTGAAATTTTCAGCTACTTTACTTTGTTTATGTAACCTGTTTTATTCTAAATATTATATATTCTAATTTTTTTTTAACTTCTTCCTCTTTTTCTTTTCCTGCACTAAATCCTGTAACAGCTGGTATTTGTATTGTTTTGATTTTTTTTTTTCCTTTTTACTTAGCAAAATGTGTTCAGAATGAGCCTCTGTGGAGAGTCAGGCAAGTCGTGTCCCATGGTAGTTTAGTCCATTAAAGGATCCAGGTCACTGGTCTGTCAAGATTATATAACTAATGCCCTATCCAAGACTAAGCACCTGTCTCTGCACTTCTGCTCCTAGTTTTGCCCACTCCAACTCACAATTCTTTGCCTAGTGGTACTATATGAATACTGTAGACTATGGAATGGTCCTGTTTTTTTTTTGAGACAGAGTCTCACTCTCTCGCCCAGGCTGGAGTGCAATGGCACAATCTTGGCTCACCGTAACCTCTGCCTCCCAGGTTCAAGTGATTCTTCCACCTCAGCCTCCTGAGTAGCTGGGATTACAGGTACCCACTATCATGCCCGGCTAATTTTTGTACTTTTGTAGAGATGGGGTTTCACCATGTTGGCCAGGCTGGTCTTGAACTCCTGACCTCAGGTGATCCGCCTACCTTGGCCTCCCAAAGTGCTGGGATTACAGGCGTGAGCCACTGTGCCCGGCCAGGAACACTGCTGTTCATTGTAGCACACATTGGATGGCCAGAAGGCTAGAATGTTGAGTGTTACTGTGAGAGTGTCTTGGCAAATGATTGGAGCACCTTGGCAAATGATTTCTGGAATAGTGAGCTCTTAATTACAGATAGCTTCTTTGGCACCCAGTTCTACTTGAGATAACCTGAAACAAGCTACCTCGTCAGAAATTAAGATATTAAAAGCAAGCTGCAAAAGTATAGCATGATTCTGTGTGTACAGTTACGTGTACAGGTTGAGTATCCCTTATCTGAAATGCTTGCATTGTATTTACCAGTTCAGCATCCCAAATCTAAAAATCCAAAATTCAAAATGCTCCAATGAACATTTCCTTTGAGCATTGTTGTCACTCAAAATATTTGTGATTTTTGGATTTGGGGTGCTCAACCTGTATAATACCATTGGATATACATTTGATCCTTGAACAATGTGGGAGTTAGGGACTCTGACCACCCCCCGCCCCTCCGCATAGCAGAAAATTTGCATATAACTTTTCACTCCCCCAAAACTTAACTATTAAGTGCCTACTGTTGACTGTAAGCCTTACCAATAACATAAATTGTTGATTAACACATACTTTGTATGTTATATGTATTATATACCATATTCTTATAATAAAGTAAGCCAGAGAAAAGAATGTTACTAAGAAAATCACGAGGAGGAGAAAATATATTTGCCCTTCATTAAATGGAAGTGGTTCATCATAAAGGTCTTCATTCTCCTTGTCTTAATGTCGAGTAGGCCAAGGAGGAAGAGGATGATTTGGTCTTGCTGTTTTGGGTGGCAGAGGCGGAAGAGGTGGAGGAGGTGGAAGGGAAGGCAAGAGGGTAGACGCACTTGGTGTAACTTTGCAGAAATACTTTCTAATTTCTGTCTAACATTTTTGCTTTTTCATTTCTCTAAAAATATTTCTCTACAGTACCAATTCTTCCACCATTTGCTTTAGTTTAAATGCATTACTTTTCAGTTTAGAAGGGTTCATAGAAGAAGTCAAAAGCAGTCTTGAATAATTGGCCCTTCTGCCAGATTGTCTAGTGTCAATTTGTTTTCTGGCACTGCTTCACCTAAGTTTTCTTCCTCATCACCTTGCACTGCTTTGGAAGGACTCATCCCTATCAAATTGACTTTTGTTAACTACTCTGTTGTGTCTGTTAGCTTTTGAACTTCTTCAAGATCTATATCTTGAGACCCTTCACCCCAACACCCCTCCCCCTTGTTTTCCCCCATATTTACACTCTCTTTCGTGATTTCCTTGATTGGCTCTGTCTTAAGTCCTGTGAAGTCATGCACAATATCTGGACGCAGTTTTTTCTCCAGCAAGACTTTGTTTTGGGCTTGATGATTTTCACGGCTTTTTCTGTAATAACAATAACATCTTCAATGGTATAATCTTTATACACTTTCTTGATGCTCTCTGTGATAGGGCTCTCTTCCATAGCATTGACAATCCTTTCTGTAGAGTACCACGTGTAATGAGCTTTAGAGGTTCTTAACAACCCCCTGGTCTAGAGGCTGAATTGGAAACATTGTGTTTGGGGGCAAGTAGACCACTATGACACCTTCATTGTTGAACTTATGGGGTTCTGGGTGGCCAGGGGCATTGTCCAATATTAAAAGAATTTTAAAAGCCAGTTCCTTACTGGCAAGGTACTTCCTGACTTCAGGGACAAAGCATCAGTGGAACCAATTCAGAAAAAAGGATTTCCATTATCCAGGACTTCTAGTTGTACAACCAAAAGACAGGCAGCTGGCGCTGATCTTTTCTCTTCAAGGATTGGGGTGGGGATTAGCAGCTTTATAGATAAGGGCAGTTCTGATCATAAACCCCATTACATTTACATGAAACAGTGGAGTTAGCCTGTCTCTTTTTGTTTTCAATCCTGCTGCTTGCTTCTCTGCCTTCTAAATGTCCTTTGTGGTGCTTTTCTAGAATAGGATGCTTTCATCTGCATTCAAAACCTGTTCAGGCCAGGCACGGTGGCTCACACCTGGAATCCTAGCACTTTGGGAGGCCAAGGCAGGTGGATCATGAGGTCGGGAGCTCGAGACCAGCCTGGCCAACATGATGAAACCCTGTCTCTCCTAAAAATACAAAAATTAGCCGGGCGTCCTATTCAGGCAGATATTCTTTCTCCTCAATGATTTTCTTTTCTTTCTTTATTTTATTTTATTTTTTGAGACAGAGTCTTGCTCTGTTGCCCAGGCTGGAGTGCAGTGGCATGAACTCGGCTCACTGCAACCTCCGCCTCCCGGGTTCAAGCAGTTCTCCTGCCTCAGCCTCCCTAGTAGCTGGAATTACAGGCGTGCACCACACTGCCCGGTCATCATGACTTTTCTCTGCTTCTTGAGAGCACTTCCAGCATCACTAGTTGCACTTTGTGTGAGTCTCATGATGTTATTCAAGGTTTACCATTTTGTAGTAAACACGATGAAAAATACGCCAGAGATGACTTCTTACTGCCACACGCAATTTACTGAAGAGATGAACTGCTCATGCAGAGATGGTTAGTGTCACAAGGCATTTTAAGTGAATACTTGTATTTGAGCTCACTACAATAGCAACAGGAGGTGGCTATGAAATTATTACAATAGTACAGTATGTACTACAGTTAATTTTTTTTCTCCCTTCTGTGCCTCATTGGATGCATTTTTTTCCTTGTTTTGTACTATAGTTAATTGTATGCAGTTATGATTTAATACTGCATATTTATATTTGTTTATATTTTTTCTCAACTGTGAATGTGCCGTATATGGTCTATAAATATACGTTTTGATAAACTTTAAAAAAAGTTGTCAATGATTATGTTGTAGCACAACTTTCATGGTAATATTCAAGGAAAAATGTTTGAGACCAAACTTCTCTGTCTTACAGTGGAATGGAGTCAGAGATCATTTTGTTTCAAATGCTCTTTTTTTTTTTTTTTGAGACAGAGGCTCACTCTGTCACCCAGACTAGAGTGCTGTGGTACAATTTCGGCTCACTGCAACGTCTGCTTCCCGGGTTCAAGCGATTCTCCTGCCTCAGCCTCCTGAGTAGCTGGGATTACAGGCGTGCACCACCATGCCCGGCTAATTTTTTTATTTTTAGTAGAGATGGGGTTTTGCCATGTTGGCCAGGCTGGTCTCGAACTCCTGACCTCAAGTGATCCATCCACCTCGGCCTCCCAAAGTGCTGGGATTACCAGCATGAGCCACTGCTCCCTGGCCTGTTTCAAATGCTTTAAGCAAGGGAACAACAATAAAACACTTAACTTATATTGTAACAGTATCTGTATGTGTGCTGCTCAAGCCAGCACAATATTGCTTAACAGTATCTGCATTAAGTTTTTTTTTTGTTTTTTTTTTTTTCTGAGACGGAGTTTTGCTCTTGTTGCCCAGGCTGTAGTGCAGTGGCGCAATCTCCACTCACTGCAACCTCCACCTCACAGGTTCAAGCGATTCTCCTGCCTCAGCCTCCTGAGCAGCTGGGATTACAGGGGGCTGCCACCACGCCTGACTAATTTTTGTATTTTTAGTAGAGATGGGATTCACCATGTTGGCCAGGCTGCTCTCGAACTCCTGACCTCAGGTGATCCTCCTGCCTCGGCCTCCCAAAGTGCTGGGATTATGGGCGTGAACCACTGCGCCCAGCCCTGCATTAACTTTTTATAATAGATTTATATTTATGGTAGCAAATGATAAAATTAGTATATACATATATTTTATACATTCATGACATACCTTTTTCTTAATTTTTTTCAGTGTTTCTAGGCCATGCCACTTACCTGGTTGTTTTTTTTTTCAAATTGTTGCAGATCTCCCCTAAATGTTCCAGTGTATTTATTGAAAAAAATCTGTATTTAAATAGACCAAGGCGGTTCAAACCTGTGTTGTTCAAGGGTCAACTGTATTGTATCTATCTGTATTGCATATGTCTGATTGTACACATGGGGAAAATGCTGTGCCCAGAACTGTTAGCAATCACTTCTGTGGAGTATATGAGCTTGGTTTTGAGGCGATGGGGAGTTGAGTGAGTCAGTCAACAGGTGTTTGTGAGTGTCAGCTGTGTCTATGCCCTGTCTAATCTATGGGCATACCTCTACTAGTAAGTCAGGTCATATCCTCTGTGCCAGGTTCTCTGGCCCTTTAAGTACATTCGATCATTTAATTATCTGAACAATTAGATATTATTTTATGTGATTGAGAACGTATTCTACATTTGTTGCCCATTTTAATTCCAGTTGCTGAAATAATAAAATTTACTTACTTAAGAAAAGTAAATTATTGTAATGATCTAGGACTGGATGATCCTTTAGTTAGAACTGTAGTCAACACCTGTGACAAACACAGACTCTTGTTTTCTTTAAGCCTGACATCTGTAACATTAAGATTATTTCAGTCTTCCATTTCTCTTCCACTTTCACTGATTTTTTTCCCAAATTTTGAATAGGAGAGGATGTAAATGTCTCTTCTATTAAAATTATTTTTTCATGTTTTTATTTGGAAAATGTTCTAATCTACAGAAAGTTGAAAAAATAGCACAATAAATATCCATGAACCCTTCAGAAAGATTTGCCAGTTGTTAACGTTTGGCCTTTCTTTCTTTCTTTCTCTCTATTTAAAGAGATACATACATAGAACTTTTTTTCTGAACCTTTTGGATGGCAGTTGCAGATAGCAGCACCTCACCCCTAAATTCTTCAGCCTGCAACTCCTGAGAATAAGGACATTCTCCTACAGAACCACAATACCAAACTTACACCTGAGTACATGAGCAGTAATTCAGTGGTATGACATACAGGCCGTATTTAAACTTCCCCAAACCAGGATTGATTGTTTTGAAAAACTCAAGCCAGTTATCTTGTGGAATGCCTTGCATTCTGGATTATTCTTTCTTCTCATGATTAATTTCAGGTGACAACACTCTTTAGAACAAAGGATTATAGAGGAGATGTTGTAAACTTCTTATTGCATAAATCATGAGACCTATCACGCCAGGTTGTTGTACTCCCGGTGATGCTAACTGTGGTTAAGGTGTTACCCACCCAGGACCGGGCGCCGTGGGTCAAACCTGTAATCCCAGCACTTTGGGAGGCCGAGGCGGGAGGATCACAAGGTCAGGAGATCGAGACCAGCCTGGCCAACGTGGTGAAACCCCGGCTCCACTAAAAATACAAAAATTAGCTGGGCGTGGTGGCGCGTGCCTGTAGTCCCAACTACTCGGGAGGCTGACGCGGGAGAATCGCTTGAACCCGAGAGGCAGAGGTTGCAGTGAGCCAAGATCGCGCCGTTGCACTCCAGCCTGGTGACAGAGCAAGACTCCCATCTCAAAAAAAAAAAAAGAAAAAAAAAGTGTTACCCACCCAGATCGCTCCATTGGAAAGCATTGCATTTTTTTTTTTTCTTTTCTAATTAGTCCTCATGTCTGGGGTGATATGTTGAGATAGTGTGAATATACTCTTCCCAGCAAGCTTTCATTCAATGTTTTTAATGTCTTTGTCTAAATTTTTACAGTGAGGGTTGCAAAAGTGATAATTTTTCGACTTATGTTTTTCTGCATTTTTTAGTTGCCATTCTTCTGTTAGGATGGATGTTCCTTTCTACACCCCCACCACCTTTTTTTTTTGAGATGGAGTTTCGCTCTTGTCGCCCAGCTGGAGTGCAATGGCACGATCTTAGCTCACTGAAACCTCCGCTTCCCAGGTTCAAGTGATTCTCCTGCCTCAGCTTCCCAAGTAGCTGGGATTACAGGTGCCTGCCACCATGCCAAGCTAATTTCCTTTTTAAGTATAATTGTGAAACTGTTGATTAATTTTTAAATGTAATGTGCTATCTGCCACCACTATTGTCCTTTTTGATGCTTGCATTATATCAAAGAAGGTTGATCAGAGACTTTGTTAGAAAGCTTAAGAAAAAGATTTTTACCATAATTTTATACATTAAAGATTACATGTATTTTTTTCCTGAATTTTTGACCAAGGATTTGCAGTGCTCAGTTTAATAAAGCATTTAAATTCCCTAGAACTCTCACAGAAGGAGGAAGAGGAGGACACTTTTATTGAAGAACAACAACTAGAAGAAGAGAAGCTATTGGAAAGAGAGAGGTCAGTGCTAATTGAAACACTTAAAGTGAATGAAGTTACTTTATTGGAATATTCTCAGCCTTTACTAACCAGTACCAGTCTTCTGTATAAAATCTTATACAAAATAGTTCTTATAAAATACCCTGTATAAATTATTTAAATCTGTAGCTGATGGGCTAAAGCTAAATGTTATTTTTTCTAAAAAAAAAAATGGAAGTACTTTTCTTCTGTTTTTACTAATTTGTAATTTTTTTTTTTTCTTTTTTTTTTTTTTTTGACGGAGTCTCGCTCTGTTGCCAGGCTGGAATGCAGTGTAGTGATCTTGGCTCACTGCAACCTGTGCCTCCCGGATTCAAGCAATTCTCCTGCCTCGGCCTCCCAAGTAGCTGGGACAACAGGTGTGCACCACCACACCCAGCTAATTTTTGTATTTTTAATAGAGACAGGGTTTCACCATGTTGGCCAGGGTGGTCTTGATCTCTTGTGATGAAGCGATCCGCCTACCTTGGCCTCCCCAAGTGCTGGGATTACAGGCGTGAGCCACTGCGCCTGGCCTGTAATTGTTTTTGAAAACAGAAGAAAAACAAAAAAATTAACAAATGTAAAAAGGGAAAGGGCTTTAATAATTGCAACACACCCAAAGATAGCCACTGTTAAGAAAGAGAAAAGGAAAGTATAAATGTACTTTACATGCATCTTTCTATAGTGGCATGATATTTATACATATTTTTCTATAAATTGCTTTCCTGCTAAATATATAGTGCATTTATTTAAGTCCTGATGCAGGGATCTAATTCAACCATTTCAGTGGCAATACAGTACCCACTGTACAGAAGTAGCATAATTTATTTGCTATTCGTAGTTTATTCATTCGTAATTTATAGTTCTCTACTGATAGACTTTCAGGTTATATTGGTTTTTTACTCATATGTAAAAAGTTGCAGTAAGCATCCATGTTTATATATCCTTGGTAATCGTCAAATTATTTCCTTAAGAAAATGACTAAAAATGAGATTGTTGGAATCAAAGCGTAAGTTCCTGTAAAATGTAGATGACCAGGTAGAAAGGGCTTCCTGGTTTGCAGTTTGCAGCCCTTCTGGCAGTGAATGTAGGGACCCATCTCCCCATACCTTCACTCATACTAGGCACTGGCAGTTTATACAACTCCTGTAATGAAAAGTTGTATTTCACTGTTTCAAATGCACATTTCTGAATTAGGAAGAGTATCTTTTTATATGTTTTATAACCTATTTGTAGATTGCTCAAGTCTTACACCTTTCTCTTTTGGGATACATGTTTTTTAAAAATTTTGTTTTGTTTTGTTTGAGACAGAGTCTCGTTCTGTCGCTAGGCTGGAGTGCAGTGGTGTGATCTCGGCTCACTGCAACCTCCACCTCCCAGATTCAGGCGATTCTCCTGCCTCAGCCTCCTGAGTAGCTGGGACTACAGGCGCGCACCACCACGCCCAGTTAATTTTTTTTGTACTTTTGGTAGAGATGGGGTTTCACCATGTTGGCCAGTATGGTCTCGATCTCTTGACCTCGTGATCCGCCCACTTCGGCCTCACAAATTGCTGAGATTACAGGTGTGAGCCACCGTGCTCAGCCGAAATTTCTTAATGTCTCTAAGCTTCTGTTTCCTTGTCTTTAATATGGAGATAAAGTCAATCATAGTATCCACCTCACAGAATTGTGAAGATTAAATGAAGTGATGGATGTATAGTGTTTAACACAGTGTCAGCAGATAAGAGGTGCTGTGATAGCTCTAGTTCTTATTATAGATTTCTGTTGTGATTAAGACAATAGATATGGTATTAAATAAGAAAGTAATTTTTTTCCTGTTTATTTGAAATGCTTCTTTTAAATCACATACATGTATCTTTGTGCTCCTTAGATCTTTATTTCTTTATGAGTTGCGTACTATTGTTGAAAAGCAAGAAAATTATGTAAAAATACTGTATGACTTTATGTCCTATTTCAAAGCAGATGTATATTTAAGTTATTAAATTTTAAAATTTTTAACATTTTACTTTCTTGTGGTCTTAATTTATATATCATTTGGTTCAGTTATATGCAATTATATGTTTTTCAAAAGATTCGTAAATCAGAGTTGTGCACACTGAAGCATCTGTATGGTACCCTCACACATGGCATGGGAACACTGATATATGCAATGTGCCAGCCTCTGCCATGGCTAAAAGATGTGTTCCTGGAATCTGTATTTGGAAATGTAATATATTTTATTTAAAATTGTGGTTAGGTCCCCAGACTAGACAGAAAACTTTACTGAACTCCTGATACTGCTGAAGTAATACAGAACAGTTTCTCATATTTCATTTCCCTTTTATAAATTCAGTGGAAAAATGAATTTGGGGTTCTAAACACCTAATTGGCAAGCAGACTTTGGAAATCTAAGCCCCGCTTTAGATTAGAAATTTGTGATATTGGATGCCTGAGACACTTGCCACTTTAAGGTAATACCACTCATTATAATTGGTCATATAAAAAATAGACTAGACTCTCACTGGCTTATTTTTACTTTTTCATTTTTTGAGACGAAGTCTTGCTCTGTCATCCAGGCTGGAGTGCAGTGGCATGATCTCGGCTCACTGCAACCTCCGCCTCCCAGGTTCAAGCGATTCTCCTGCCTCAATCTCCCAAGTAGCTGCGATTACAGGCAGCTGCCACCACGCCTGGCTAATTTTTGTATTTTTAGCAGAGATGGGGTTCACCACGTTGGGCAGGCTGGTCTCAAATTCCTGACCTCAGGTGATCTGCCCACCATGGCCTCCCAAAGTGCTGGGATTATAGGTGTGAGCTATTGTGCCCGGCCCTCACTAATTTATTTTTATAACTTCATTTCTTAAAACCTGTAGCTTTATTTTAAAAACATGATCACAATGTACTTTTATTTTCCTTCTTTTGGCAGTTTAGGTGTTTGGAGGCAAACCACAGGAGTCTCTTAACTGTGTGGAGTAGTAGTCCAAACGTTTATGGCAGAGGATAACGAGTTTTCAGCGTGCTGCCATTGTGGAATTGCTACTTTTAAGAATAGGGGCTGGGTGCGGTGGCTCACACCTGTAATCCCAGCACTTTGGGAGGCCTAGGCAGGTGGATCACTTGAGGTCAGGAGTTCAAGACCAGCCTGGCCAACATGGTGAAATGCTGTCTGTACTAAAAATACAAAAATTAGCCTTGCATGGTGGTGGGCACCTGTAATCCCAGCTACTCAGGAGGCTGAGGCAGGAGAATCACTTGAACCCAGGAGGCGGAGGTTGCAGTGAGCCAAGATCACGCCACTGCACTCCAGCCTGGGCAACAGAGCGATACTCTGTCTCTAAATAAATAAATAAATAAAATAATTGCACAGAATAGGAAGGGAAATGCTTTCTGAATGTGAAAAGGTAGATGCTGCTTTGAAACTTGCTACCCATTTTATTGGCACCTAAACGGCACTGTGATCAGTCTAGAGGGAAAGTCATAGTGTCCTTTTTTTCTGTAAAGTATGTCACAGCCATATATACCTATGAAATGTAAGAGGGATTTTAAGTTATTGCCCATTAGGAAGATAGTTGCTGACACGTGGTGCTTTTCCAAAAGCTCTACTCTTCTTGTTCTCTTACACCCACTTGACTGCTTTAATAGAAAATAGCTTTCGTGATATTTGAATCAATCCCAAAATGTGTCATTTTACTCTCATGTGTGTGTGTATTTGTGGATTAATGCCCATTTCTTTTGTCTGATTACATCATTATACTAATAGGCAGAGATTACATGAGGAGTGGTTGCTAAGAGAGCAGAAGGCACAAGAAGAATTCAGAATAAAGAAGGAAAAGGAAGAGGCGGCTAAAAAACGGCAAGAAGAACAAGAGGTATGGTAGGAGTCACGTAACTAGTGAACAAACTGATTACTTCACCATAATAACTCTCATGAAGAGCTGCCTATCTTGGGAGGTCGAAGTGAGCCGAGATCGCGCCATTGCACTCCAGCCTGGGCAACAAGAGCGAAACTCCATCTCAAAAAGAAAAAACAAAGAGTTGCCTATCTTGAACTTTAAAAAAAGCAAAACTGATCTTATTCAGTATGCCAGTGTTTTAAAAGTTTTTCATCTATGTGTCCTGTATGTGAAATGTTTTTAAAAAGTGTCTGAAACAAAGTTACTTTTTCTTCCCCTTTAAAGAGAAAGTTAAAGGAACAATGGGAAGAACAGCAGAGGAAAGAGAGAGAAGAGGAGGAGCAGAAACGACAGGAGAAGAAAGAAAAAGAGGTGATTCCTGTCCTGGGATGTGCTGTGTGATGAGTTTGAAGAATAAGCAGTAGGCATGTCAGCGTTTGGGTTTTTGTTTTCTTTTTTCTTGTCACTTCATTTGTTTGTTTGGAAAGAATCATATTTCAGTCTAGACATACACCAGAGTTCCCTTCTGGCTCTCTTCTTTGGGTCCGTGCAGTGGCAGATTCCTTAAAGTTTTCTTCAGCTTTACCCTATTTACCCTTTATAGTGGGCATTGGCCAGATGGTAAATATTTTAGGCTTTATGGTTTGGTCTCTGTGGCAGACATCCAACTCTGCCAATGTACCCTGAATGTAGCCATCAGTAATTTGTAGATGAGTGGGTATGTCTGTGTTCCAGGAAAGCTTTATTTACGAAACAGGCAGCTGGCGCTTGCTTTATAGCAAGTTGTGTTTTTCTGAGGTTCTGCTCTATGTGAGTTGACTTCTTTAGAGAATAATATTTTGTTTTGTTTCCACATTTATTTAGGTCATAAGAGAACTTTTTACGACATGTCAGCAAGAATTAGAGGATTTAAAGAAATCAGGAACTCAAATATTGAGGAACTAGGAAATAGTTTTTGTTATTTGTATTAAATCTTGACTTCCTCTTCCACTTAGGCTATGAAGACAATTGTAGCTAATACACAGTCGCTTATTTAAAAAAAAAAAAAAATTGGCCAGATGCAGTGGCTCACACCTGTAATCCCAGCACTTTGGGAGGCAGAGGCAGGCGGATCACAAGGTCAGGAGATTGAGACCATCCTGGCTAACACGGTGAAACCCCGTCTCTATGAAAAATACAAAAAATTAGCTGGATGTAGTGGCAGGCGCCTGTAGTCCCAGCTACTAGGGAGACTGAGGCAGGAGAATGGCGTGAACCCAGGAGGCGGAGCTTGCAGTGAGCTGAGATCACGCCACTATACTCCAGCCTGGGCAACAGAGCGAGACTCCGTCTCAAAAAAAAAAAAGAAAAAAAAATCTGTGAGGCATATGTATGTATGCATCTTCTCTATCTTCCAGGATTCTTTTTAAAAGATTTATTTGGTATGTTTTGCCGCTATTCCTTAACAGTATATTTATTTGTGAGGTATCACAGCTCATCTTCCCTTGACTGATTGATCAGGATTTGTCTTTTCTGTAATATAGCTAAATTTAAATAGCATAAAATTGGATAATCACCTTATAATTGGGAAAAATGCATGTGTCTACGTCGTAGTCAATATGGGGCAGAAGCAGCCTCCACAATCTTTGTTTTTTGTATCTCAGGCCATCTGTTAATTTCAATGCAGATTTTAAACACCTTTATTTGAGCACTTCTTTCCAGATGAGGCAAGATCATGCTAGGTTTTTAGGGGGGAGAAAAATTATTTGGAGCTTGTCATTTTTTTATAGAGAGGAATTAATTCCTGTTTTAACAGTAGAGTGTTCCTCAACTGAGGTCTTTCAGGAATTCGGTAACAGCTAAGGCTTCCTTTAAATGCTTTTGTTTCAGAGGAAATCTGTGAGACATTAAGGAGAAATGAGGGACATGAAATAGATTCTAAGCTTATAAAAAAGAATCGGCAGTATGTGTTTCTGCTGTATGCTAGACACTTCGCTAGTGGACAGAGACAGCAGTGAAAGACACAGTCTTTGCTCTCATTGAGCTAGTTTTTTATATGGGAGTGTAAGATGATGAGTAAGCAAAACAGATCATTCAAAATGTGATCATATTAAGTGCTATAAAGAAATAAAGCAGGCTGGGCGTGGTGGCTCACGCCTGTAATCCCAGCACTTCGGGAGGCTGAGGCGGGCAGATCACGAGGTCAGGAGTTCGAGACCAGCCTGGTCAACATGGTGAAACCCCGTCTGTACTAAAAATACAAAAAATTAGCCCGGTGTGGTGACGGGCGTCTGTAGTCCCAGCTACTCAGGAGGCTGAGGCAGAAGAATCGCTTGAACCCGGGAGGCAGAGGTTGCAGTGAGCCAAGCTTGAGCCACTATACTCCAACCTGGGCGACAGAGCTAGACTTCGTCTCAAAAAAAAAGAAAAAAGAAAAAGAAAGCAGAGTGATGTGATAGAGTAATGAGAATAGAGTTGTGCTTCTATAGATTGCCTGCTCAAGGAAATTTCTGAGGGGGTGATGTTTGAGTTGACACCTGAGTGGAGAGATCTCAGCGGGAAGAGGCCTGAAGCTTGAAGGCTGAAAAAAGGCCAGGGAGCCTGAAATCTAGAGTCCAAAGGAGAGAAGGGAAGTGGAGGAGGTTGCTGGGGGAGGGTGGGTAGTGGAGGGTAAGCAGAGTCAGATCATGTAGGGCTTCCTGGATTTGAACGAGGAGTTTGGATTTTATGTTTCCTATAATGGTAAGCCATTGAAGGGGTTTAAGCAGGAAATGACTCTATCTCATTTATATCTGTACCTTTTAACAGATCATTCTTTAAAAAAAAAATTTCTTTTGAGACGGAGTCTCACGCTGTCACCCAAGCTGGAGTGCCGTAGCATGATCTCTGCTTACTGCACCTTCTGCCTCCCGGGTTCAAGCAATTCATGTGCCTCAGCCCCCTGAGTAGCTGGGATTATAGGTGCCTGCTACCACGCCCAGCTAATTTTTGTATTTTTAGTAGAGACAGGGTTTCACCATGTTGGCCAGGCTGGTCTCGAACTCCTGACCTCAAGGGATCCATCCGCGTCGGCCTCCCAAAGTACTGGTGTGAACGAACCACTGCACCAGACCTTTTTAACAGATCACTTTTACTTACTATAAAAAATGAGGAATGGGGAACAGTGACCAGTTAAAAGGCCTCTGATTCCAAATAAAGATGAGTACACAGATTTGGGGTGTGTCAAAGCAGAGTCCATGGGACTCTAGCTAGTAGATTGAATGGGAGGGAGGACAAAGAGAGAGAGGGGAATTCAAGTCATAGTTTTAGGTTTTTAGTCTGAATAGACAGATGACTGGCAGCGCTATTGACTGAGGGAGCATTCAGGTGGATGTGGGCCAGGGAGTGTAGAGGACAAGAGTTCTGTTTCGAGCACCACAAATAAGCAGCTAGACATACGAGTCTTATGTAATGCTTTAAGGGGCTAGGGAAGATAAGACTGTTAAACATAGGTACAACTTGTTCAAATGCCAATTAGGTAGAAATTTACTGGCATATTGCAGAACCTCCTTTGCCTTATTAAAATGTTAGAATTTTCTCCTAAGTGCTAATTACCACTGGTCATGTCATATTTTAGCTTCTGCTAAATGTTTATGATTTCATCTAGCATTTTTTTGGGGGTTTTGTTTGTTTGTTTGTTTGTTTGTTCGTTTTTTTAGATGCAGTCTGGCTCTTTCACCCAGGCTGGAGTGCAGTAGCGTGATCTCGGCTTATTGCAACCTCCGCCTCCTGGGTTCAAGCGATTCTCTTGTCTCAGCCTCCCAAGTAGCTAGGATTACAGGCACGTGCTACCACACCTAGCTAATTTTTGTATTTTCAGTAGTGATGGGGTTTCACCATCTTGGCCAGGCTGATCTAGAACTCCACCCACCTCAGCCTCTCAAAGTGCTAGGATTATAGGCGTGAGACACCGTGCCCGGCCTAGCATTGTGTTTTATATTCACTAATACTCCCTTTTACAAACTAGGACATGGTATATATACTCAAATATACTAAGTATTACTATTATTGAAACTCTTATAAGACTATTTTAAATATTTTGCAATGGGATCTAGTAAATTTTCTATTTGAATAGAATGTCTCAGCTATGGGCCGGGCATGGTAGCTCACACCTGTAATTCCAGCACTTTGGGAGGCCGAGGCGGGTGGATTGCTTGAGCTCAGGAGTTCGAGACTAGCCTGGGCAACATGGTGAAACTCTATCTCTACAGAAAATAGAAAAATTATCCAGGCATGGTGGTGCGTGACTGTAGTCCCAGCTACTCAGGAGGCTGAGGTGGGAGATCACTTGAGCCTGAGAGGCGGAGGTTGCAGTGAGCTGAGGTCACGCCACTGCACTCCAGCCTGGATGACAGAGTGAGACCCTGTCTCAAAAAAAAAAAAAGAGAGAGAGAAGTCTCAGCTATATATCGTTTGAAAGCTTTTCAAAAGATCTTTGATTCAAAAGAAAACTAGAACGTGTGTACTCGTGTGTGTGTGTGTTTTAATTGTTACACTTGAGATTCTTAACCAGAGAAACCAGATGTGACTTACCTGACTTCTGGGTTTTCATTAGTCCTATGTTTGCACCATTTTTAGGAAGCTTTGCAGAAGATGCTGGATCAGGCTGAAAATGAGGTATTTTTAAAACCTTTCATTGAGAATTTGAGACCAATTAATGTTTACTTAGAAATAATAGTTCCAGTAATGTTAGTTTTGTGGTAGGTTACTCAGATCATGTTTGGATATCTGGAATCATGTTTGTCGTGCTTTGATTTATACAACAACAACAAACTTTATTGATGAACAAATACAAATGGTATTCATGACCCCTGTGGACTGGACTTGTTTAGAGTCCTTACAGTGTGTTTAAGCGACATCACATACTGTAAGCCTCCAGTGGACAGTTTACCTTGAATCAGAGTAACTTCTATTTCTGAATGTGGTGGTTCCCTAATAAGTTCTTGGACCCCCTTTTTTTTCTTTTTTCGAGACGGAGTTTTGCTCTTGTTGCCCAGACTGGAGTGCAATGATATGATCCCAGCTCACTGCAGCCTCCGCCTCCTGGGTTCAAGCAACTCTCCTGCCCCAGCCTCCTGAGTAGCTGGGATTACAGGCATGTGCTACCAAGCCCAGCTTATTTTATATTTTTAATAGAGATGGGGTTTCTCCATGTTGGTCAGGCTGGTCTTGAACTCCTGACCTCAGGTGATCCACCTGCCTTGGCCTCCCAAAGTGCTGGGATTACAGGTGTGAGCCACCGCGCCTGGCCTTCTTGGACCCTTTTTAGAATGGATGGAAACCTTGGCAGCTGCCCCGGTGGCAGTAGTGATACCAGATAAAGGAAAGTGACCAGGAGCCAAGAGAGGCATGGAGCTCGTGTCTCAGGACAGTTTGTAAAGTCTTCATCGCCTGTTACAACTTAAATGTTCGCATTCTTAAATGAAACCATGTTTGTCTTTGAGGAAAATATTTTAATAGACTTTGAAACATCTCGTCTTTCATGGGTTTTTACTCCACCAGTAAAGTCATGGTTATTTTCAACAGTTGGAAAATGGTACCACATGGCAAAACCCAGAACCACCCGTGGATTTCAGAGTCATGGAGAAGGATCGAGCTAACTGTCCCTTCTACAGTAAAACAGGAGCGTGCAGATTTGGAGATAGGTAACTAATTTTGTTTTATCATGTCAGAATGAAGTGATTGAAAATGTTGAAGTTTGTGAGTTCTCCTTTTGGGGGAGGCGCAGGCTTTCATTTAAAATGTCCATCATCCGACATCTGCTGCTTTCTTGCTGCTGCTCTCGTTTTCCCAGCTGATCATTCTCTACTTTGACCATCCCTGTTCCCTCCATCCTTGTTCCCTGGGTGGGCTTAGCCTAGTTCTCTGAGGGTGCTTCCTTCGCATTCCACATCTTTAGGAAGCCACTTTGCTTGTCGGTTTCTTCCTGAGCTTGCATTAGTCCATGGTGCGCAACTGGGATGGGGAAATAATATATTTCAAGAGCTTGGAGCAGCTCGGCTTTATTTTTTGAAGGGCAAACACTGTCCCCAAAACAGGCTTTTAATTTTTAAAACTTGGCATGTGCCAGGAGTTCCAGGCTGCAGTAAGCTATGATCGTACCACTGCACTCCAGCCTAGGTGACAAAACAAGACCCTGTCTCAAAAAAGAAAACAAAAAAAAAAAACAAAAAAAACTTGGCATGTGTGAAGGGATATCTGTGAAAGACAGGATCCAAATGAGGAGAGTAAAAGTGTTTTAATTTCTGTTGTCAGTGAGTGTGCTCAGACTCAGGTACAGACCGCTGGGTGCAAAAACGGGCTTCAGTGGCTGCCACTCTGTGAAAGTTTCTTAAGCTCTGTGTGCCTTCATTCTCTCATCTATGAAATGGGATTAAACATAGTCTCATCTTTCTGAGGGGGCTGTGAGGCTGAAATGAGCGCACACCCCTGTAGAACAGGGCCCTGGGAGTGCTTGCTGACATTTGCATTATTGTGACTTTTGCTGTTATTCTGTGAGACACTCTTCTTGTTCCCTGCCCCTTTTGGGTCAATGTTTTTGAAAGAAGACATTCATGTGGAAATCTAGTGTTGATCTCTTCAGTCATTTAGCAAGTATTTGAACACCTATTATATGCCAGGTAATGGTGATTTTTATAATTTGGCCTGTTTATGAATGAACAACTTAAAGTGGGTAAATAATTCCTAATGGTGAATGAGTCCATCTGAAACAAAATCTAATAATTATCACCATATATTCTGCAGAAGAGAAGATCTAATCATAACCTTAACATCCTATTAATCCTGAAAAGGGATATGAATAGTAAAATGCAGATGTAGTTCATCAGAAACCATATCTGTCAGCTTTACTTTATTCATAAAAGTATTCATGTTGTGAGGTTTTTTCTTCTTCTTCTTCTTTGAAAATATATCCTCCTCTATGGTTCTTTTCTTTTTCTTTTTGAATGTAAGGTTCACACCGTTTTTCATTTTTTGAGAACAGTGGTTCTTCACTCTGGATGCACATTAGAGCCATCTAGAAAGCTTTACAAAATTATGTCCTACCTCAAGTTGAGTAAATCAGAATATCAGGGCCAGGTGCGGTGGCTCACACCTGTAATCCCAGCACTTCGGGAGGCCATGGCAGGCAGATCGCTTGAGCTCAGGAGTTTGAGACCAGCCTGGGCAACATAGTAAAACCTAGTCTCTATTGAAAAAAAAAAAAAAAAAAAAAAGAGAAATAAAAGAATACCAGGGACTTGGGTGGCCTTAGTTTCGAAATGTCCTCAGGAGTTTCTAGTGTGCCCTAGGATTGAGAGCCACTAATGTCGAGTGTGTATGTCCTTTTGTATTTTAGAGGTGGGATTGCAGATGTCCGGAATGGCTGTGAAAAGAGTCACAGGATCTTCTAATTAGTAGAAAGCCTCCTCTTGAAAAACAGAACTAAGGAAAGGAAAGAGACTTTATTCCCTTTGATACCTTTAGAAGTGTTTCTCAAATATACACTTAATCTGAACAAGAAATGGTAATAATTGATTGGTGTAAAAAACTTCCCACTAAAGAAAAATGCACTGTGAATTACCTTTCAGAGACAACTGAGACTCCATGTAAGTTCACATTTGCATGGGTAGTTGAACCAAATTGCATTTAATGTTTTCCAGCTGCAGGATCCCTCATGTAGGATCTATCTCTAACATTTAAGACCCATGGTAGCCTGATTCTTGATTCTCCCTTTTTTTTTTTTTTTTTTTTTTTTGAGACGGAGTCTCGCCATGTCGCCAGGCTGGAGTGCAGTGGCACGATCTCGGTTCACTGCAAGCTCCACCTCCCAGGTTCAAGCAATTCTCCTGCCTTAGCCTTCTGAGTAGCTGGGACTACAGGCACATGCCACCACACCCGGCTAATTTTTTTGTATTTTTAGTATAGACGAGGTTTCACCATGTTGGCCAGGATGGTCTCGATCTCTTGACCGCGTGATCTGCCCGCCTCGGCCTCCCAAAGTGCTGGGATTACAGGCGTGAGCCACTGCGCCTGGCCTGATTCTCCTTTTGTTGGGCAAAAGTGAGAGGAGGGGAGATGTCTTAAACGATTTTGAGAACTTGGTTGACAGGCCCTTCCTTGTGGGAAGAGGGAATGGCCCGTCATGCTCTCAGACCCCATCTCTCCTCAAGTCATTTCAAGGAAATATGGACAGTGGTCAAATTAGTTTGCGAACATTTCTCACAGTTTTCATAGGCATATGAAATTTTACCATCACAACTATCAAAGTATGAGAGCAGTGTGGAGATTTTCATCATTCAGGTGATAAGTTGTGACATGAAATTCTGCGAAATTAGCAGTTACAAAATCTAGTACCATCCCTTTAGACAAGTAGACTGCTCCGTTCCCCTTTTATGGAGAGCCTCGGTGACTTGCTCCAGATCGTACAGCCATTCTGCTCTGTCGTTAAGTTTTGTCAGACCATCAGAGGAACACTTCCATAATCTAAGCATTTCTTTGGTTGGTTGTTTTTGTAATTAGTACAGAGTTCAATTCTAGAGCCATGGTGGAATTGGTAATTTTTGGAGTCACAGCTTTGAGGGGAATCTGTTTGTTTTTCTCCTAAAAGGTAATAATTACTAATGGAAGGTAAAACTTAGTGGTCTATTTATACCTCACTTACTTCCAAAAGTGATTTAAAGAAGGTGCATTAAATTAAAGAAAGTAAAGGAAATTGAAAGCAAGGAAAGGAAGAGAAAGTGAATTATTTTCTCCAGGTTTTTATTTCTCCGTATTTGAATGCATCTCAAGCAGATAATAAGCTGTAATTCTTACCAAAAACGAAGAATGAGTGATATCTCTAGAAAGACAAAAATTTCCCTGGCACCCAATTCTAAAGGTTTCTCCCATGGAATATTTTACAAAGACATTAAATAGGAAAGTGGACAATAACTTGAATAGATGCTTTATAACAGTTGCATATGTAATTTTCATGAGAATGTTTCTTGCAGTGACCTTCGATCAATGATTGCAGCTTCACTTTAATGTGCAATGCGGGGATTCAATGTAGGACAAAGGTAGTGGGTACCAGGAGTACTTCCTTGAGAAGAAGAAAAAGAGGAGTAGTCAGTTAGCTATACCTGAGGGGGCATTTGGATACCCGCACCATTTATTGGCCATTCTTGGCCTAAGGTAATATCCAACAACTGTGGGTTTTTGCAGCACACTGACTTAAGTATCAGAATAATGGGTAATAGTATGCCCGAAACCAGTGGTTCCCAAATATGGCTGATCTTCAGGACCAGGTAGGGAGCTACTTTGAAAATATGGGTCCCCCACCCCTTGAGGTCTGATCAGATGGTCTAGGGTAGGAAGTAAGAAATCTCAGTTCTTTCCAGGTAATTCTGAGAACCACACAGACTTGGAACCGCAGCTTTAGACTGCCTTCGTAAATGTCACTTCTCTTAGCTGAGTTTTCGGTAAAAACTCTAGGGCTGGCCTTTTGTATACACTTAGATTATAAGGACTGTCTTTAGGCCAGGTGGGATTTTTCCCCAGACAGGGACTTCAGTTCTATTCCAAAACTGACAAATGCTTATTTGACATCCTGGGAACTAGGGCCAAGTTCATTCAGATCTAAGAATCCCTTGAGCAGAATTTTAACCTCATTAAATTGGTTTCTTGTTTAATTCTGTGCATGCTTCATACTTATAACATTTTGATTCACTGTTAGTGTTGCCAGCCAGGTTGAGTCTTTGCTCTTTGCTCTGTCAGTAGTTGGGAAGAGGGATCTAATTGCAAGGTCTCTAATTGAATAATCCAGGAGGTCATTTGGAAAATAGAAAATTTCACATTAATGAACAGTGATTAAGCATTTCTGAGCTGAGCATGGTGTATGCTGGGCATTCTGTAAGCATTATCTCAGTAGGTGCTTAGATAGACATTACAGATGTGGAGAGTGAGTGTGATTAAACATTTAGTCATTTCAGGACCAGTGTTGTTTTTTCCCAACATGTCCTATTCTTCAACTCTCTTTCTTCTTAAATTCTGTGGACTTCCCCCAGCAAAAAAAAAAGTTTTTTTCTTACCAATTTTTGACTAGCAACCTAACCAGGAAAATTTTGTTTATTTGGAACCTTGAACTACATTTTTCCTCCTCATTGCATGTTAGGAGAAAGAAGTAAGAAAGTAAACTCATATGAAGGATTTTTGAAATATTACTCAGGTACAGCCTAGTCAGCTTAGCCTTGGTCCAGTTTAAACTATGAAAAGAAAATTGTTCTTCATAATGGTTAGCCACCTTCATTAAATAAGAATTAAATGATGCAGGTATGGTAGCTCATACCTGTAATCCCAGAGCTTTGGGAGGCTGAGGCAGGAGGATCACTTGAAGCCAGGAGTGCGAGACCAGCCTGGGCAGCATAGCGAGACCCCGTCCCTACAAAAATAAAAAAGTTATCCAGGCATGGTGGCATGGCGCATGCCAAGATGCTGAGGCAGTAGGATCACTTGAGCCCAGGGAATTCAAGGTTGCAGTGAAGTATGATCATACCATTGCACTCCAGCCTGTATGACAGAACAAGACCCTGTCTCAAAAACAAATTATATTTATTACACCCTATCATGAACAGGCACCAGATAGTAGATTAATGCAGATGTCTTGGATCCCTCTCTTCCAAGCCATATGACTTGGGCAAGTGTGCTTTTCTAGGTCTCAGCTTCCTTCTTTGCAAAGTGGAGAAAATACTAGTCCCCACTGTCCTTTAGACCAGAGGGGAAAAATGTAAAAATGCCATGAAAGCTACAAGATGCTATACACAGATCAGATTGAATTGCTTCATTAACTGGAAATTCTTGGATTACTATATTGTGTAAACATGGAGTCCACTGACGATTGTACAGAACCAGGATTGCATTGTTACTTCCCACCTTCCTCTCGGCAGTCCCGCATGTGACATCTTCATGCCTATCACCACATCCGGTCACACCAATCAGCAGGCCTTCTTTTCCCCTATGGTTCAACATGTATAGGCTTCCTGAACTTCATTCAAAGGCAGCTGAATGGTATATGAACTTTGAAATGTTTCCAACTTGACATTAAAACAGCAAGTGCCAAGTTTCAGCACTTAAAAAAAATCCCCTTAAGCGCTGAAACTTGGCATCTGAGTGGGGCTTATTCTCTTTCAGTTAAGTCAAAACAACTAAATTACATGAGTTTCTATCTCAAAATTTAAAGCCAGTGTTGTTTTTGTTTGTTTTTTGTTTGAGATGGAGTTTCGCTTTTGTTGCCCAAGCTGGAGTGCAATGGCACGATCTCAGCTCACTGCAACCTCCGCCTCCCGGGTTCAAGCGATTCTCCTGCCTCAGCCTCCCAAGTAGCTGGGATTATAGGCGCTACAGGCGCACACCAACACGCCCGGCTAATTTTTTGTATTTTTAGTAGAATTGGGGTTTCACCATGTTAGCCAGGCTGGTCTCAAACTCTGGACCTCAGGTGATTCGCCCGCCTCGGCCTCCCAAAGTGTTGGGATTACAGGCGTGAACCACCACGCCTAGTCTAAAGCAGGTGTTTTGTGTGTAATTTTCAACTATTGGTCTAGTGAATTTAAGTTTTTCTTTCATATGCAGATGTTCACGTAAACATAATTTCCCAACATCCAGTCCTACCCTTCTTATTAAGAGCATGTTTACAACATTTGGAATGGAGCAGTGCAGAAGGGATGACTATGACCCTGATGCAAGCCTGGAGTACAGCGAGGAAGAAACCTACCAGCAGTTCCTAGATTTCTATGAGGATGTGTTGCCCGAGTTCAAGAACGTGGGGAAAGTGATTCAGTTCAAGGTGGGCATGCGTGTGGAGGAGGGGACTGATTTGCTTCACCCTGCAGTACTTAATGGCCCAAGAGAGCTGGGACACAGGCTCAGCTGGGGTCAGGCATGCTGACATTCTGTAAATATGACTTCCCTCTTTCTCTCTTTCCACTCCCTACCTCGTTGCCAATGTTGTGTCAATACCACATGAAATCAGAAACATGTGTTAGCATGGTATTTCCTGAATGCTAGGGGTCTAGATTGGAACGGATCTTTCATTTATTTGGTAGCTTTGTGCTCCAGTTCTTTTCCAGCACATGCATTCTCTGTATCAGGTCCCCTGCGCATAGCCATCCAGTCCTTCACTTAGAAGCTGCGTGTGGCAAACGGTGCATTCCCTTCCTTCCTCTGTAGGTGGCTTCACTCACTAAGTTTGTTGGTTCATTGTGTTGACAGTACCAACTTAGCTTCCACCCAAGGTGTATGTTCTTTCTTCTGGAGCCACACAGGAACATAAACCACATAAACCTAGATTCCACCACCTCCTCCACTGCTTTTTTTTACATTGTTTTTATTCATTGGATACTTTCAATACTGAATATAGTATTATACAAACCATGGTCTGTGATGCAGCATAGTTGGTGAAAAAGGCATTCAGATGACACATAATTATTTTAAAATATTCCTTAATGCAAGGGTAAGGCCAGATGTAATCTCTGCTGCTCCCAGGACCCATTCGTTGAATTCTAACAGGGTGAAGCTTCCTGCCTTGTCTGTGATTTCGTCACATCTGAACTGGAATGCCTTGGTTATGGTAAGGCAGGGAAATTGTCCCATCATTTGGGAAAAGACAGGAATAATACTGTGAATTTTTTCCTGCAAGTTGCAAATGATGATGAAAAGTTGGAACACCCCCCCCCCAAAAAACAAAGATATTCCTGACATTGAAGGCTATACTTCTGTCAACTGATTTCAATATTTTTAAAAATTCTTTTTTATTTTTTTTTTCCTCCTTAACCTTTGTTTCTGGGGCATATGCCTTTCTGTCTTCACACTACTTGTCAGCACGAGCAATAACTGCTAAAGTGGAACTGCCTGGCCACACCCACACAATACCATGTTACAGAAGCATTGGACAAGGAGGCCATGTGGTTTGACTGGCCTTGCCACTTCTTCCTGCCTTTTCCTTATCCTGAAAGTGAGGGGACTGGATTACATCAGCGGTTTTCCTCGTAGGGTTTCTTGATTATACTGCTTCTGTGAAGTGGTAGTGGGAGGGCTGCTTCCAGAACTTCAGAGTAGTTCATGGAAATTGCACCCTTACTTGCAACAGGCTGCACCCACAAACCACAACCACCACAACGTATTTTTTCTTTTGTTTAGAGTTCTCTCACCCTAGCTTGCACAGCTGACATGGACTCCCGAGGCCTTTTATTCTTCCTTCTAAGGGTGGTGTTACAAATTGTCATTGAGTATGGATCCTGCTCGTTTTTGGATACCCTAAGAAAAATACTCTGGGACAAATTTGTAAAATTATAGATTCATTTTGAACATAAATGCTAAACACTAGTATGAATATTTGAGGACCTTTTTATATACTATTATATAAAAACAAATCAGATTTGTCATCGTTGAAGGCAAATGATCAAATATTTAACCTAACTAGTAATAGGAACAGTACATATGAAAATGGGATGATATTCACACCTATCAGGCAAAAAGTTATAAATTCTATTAATACCAAGAGTAGATGAGGATGTGTACATTAGTAAAACCACTTCAGAGAGCAGTTTGTCAATACCTAGTGAAGGTACGTGTAACCTATAAATTGGCTATGCACAGTAGAGAGATCTTTATACCCACAGAGACCTGTTTAAGAATGCTGACTGCGGTACTGTTTGTGGATGAACAATTGGAAGCATCTTGAAAAACCATCATTCTAGAGGAGTAGATAAGTTTTATTTTTTGGTATATCCAGTATACAGTAGTTAAGTTTATGTGACTACATCTTGAAAAAAGAATATGGAATAAATACTATTTCTATAAAATTTTAAAACATACAAAGCAACACTATATGTTGTTTATCAATACATATTACCTGTTTCTTTGCATATGTATACATAAATATGTGTATACCCGTTATAAATAATAGACATTTATATGTGTGATACATATGTGTGGGTTTTGGCATGCATATGATATATGTATATATGCCTGTATCTGTGTATTTGTATTTGTGTCTGTGTAGGTCTATGTATGTAATATGTGTGTTTGTGTTTGGAATGTGAAGGCTACACTCAACCTGTGGAGAGTGTTCACCTTTGTGATGGAGGAGGGAGAAGAATGGGATAGAAGGGCTTCAACTGGGTCTTTAATGTTTTACATATGTAAAAATTCTCATTCAAAAGTGGAAAACGTTAGTGTTAAATCTGGGTAGTGTATATATAGGCTGATTGATATCTTCTGTATTTTTATGGATGTGTGAAACATTTCATATTTGTGGTAAAAACAGACCTGGACCAACAGGGATCAGGCACATTGCCATGTGCCAAGTACGCCTTAAATAGATGCCAGAGTCAGCCATATGTCTGTTTTGGAATCTTTGATTGGTAACTGCTTTGGGGAATGTTAGCCTGGACAAACATTTGCTGAATGGCTGGTTTCTTTTCCTGACTTTTTGATGATAGCATTCTTCATTGCTCCCTAGGTCAGCTGCAATTTGGAACCTCACCTGAGGGGCAATGTGTATGTTCAGTACCAGTCGTAAGTATTCTGCTTGTGAATGTCTTCCTGATTTGTCACAGTTTGTTGTTCTGTTTCTGTTGATGTCTGGGATTTTTCCACTGGATATATAACTTTCATATATTTTATTTCTAATGTTTTTATTTTTATTTTTTTTTTTTGAGATGGAGTTTCGCTTTTGTTGCCCAGGCTAGAGTGCAATGGCGTGGTCTCAGCTCACTGCAACCTCTACCTTCCAGGTTCAAGTGATTCTCTTGCCTTAGCCTCCTGAGTAGCTGGGATTACAAGTGCCTGCCACCATGCCTGGCTAATTTTTTGTATTTTTACTAGAGATGGGGTTTTACCATGATGACCAGGCTGGTCTTGAACTCCTGACCTCCAGCGATCCACCTGCCTCAGCCTCCCAAAGTACTGGGATTACAGGCATGAGCCACCGCACTTGGCCCAGCTTTCATATATTTTAAAATATTTAAATAAAATTAAAATTTAAATAAATCTAAATATTTAAAACTTAAATATTAAGAGTTGAAACAGAAATATAGAATGGATGTGAAAATAACATAAGCTGGGCATGGTGGCTCACACCTGTCATCCCAACACTTTTGGAGGCTGAAGTGGGAGGATCGCTTGAGGCCAGGAGTTCAAGACCAGCCTGGTTAACATGGCGAAACCCCATCTCTACTAAAAATACAAAAAATTAGCCAGGTGTGGTGGCAGCCACCTGTAATCCCAGCTACTCGGGAGGCTGAGACAGGAGAATCACTTGAAGAGAGACCTTATCTCTACAAAAAATAAAACAATTAGCCAAATGTGGTGGCATGTGCTGGCAGACCCAGCTATTTGTGAGGCTGAGGCAGGAGGATCACTTGAGCCCAGGAGGTCGAGGCTGCAGTGAGGTATGACTATACCACTGCACTCTAGCCTGGGGGACAGAGTGAGAGTGAGACTCCATCTCAAAAAGAAAAAATAATACATTTATATTTCATTCTTTGTATATTTACATAGCTTTGAATGTTTTACAATGTGGTTATATTATTACTCATAATTTTAATAATTAAAATGCAAACTAAAAAGGGATAACTAGAATAGAGAACATAAAAGCATTTATAGTGAAAGAGCCAGAGATTGAAGCCCAAAATCATCTTAGTGTGCATTTGACCAGCTAAGAGAGCAATTACTGTATCATTTCTGCTTATCTTGCTGTTTGCCTAGGCCATACTATGGCTAATGGGTTAAATTAACCAGCGTAATAAGAACAGCAATCCTATCTGAGAAAGAATAGGACCTAACAATGGAAAACAATTCTGCATTTTTAATGGTCCAGTCTTTTGGATTAAGAAGCTTTCATTCAAGCCAATTTCCATGCATTGAAACCTCTCCGAGGGTTAGTAAAAAGGGTTCCTGAATAAACTGTGAGCTTCGGGAGCTTGAATATTTTAATGACTCTTCCCTAGGTACAAAATCAGTGAACTTGGTGGTCCTACAATAAATTAATAACGGGATTAATTAATAGTCGGGCTAATCTACATATTAGGAAGTTACTGTAAAGCGTATCATTTGGTTTTTGGTTTAAAGGGAAGAAGAATGCCAAGCAGCCCTTTCTTTGTTTAACGGGCGATGGTATGCGGGACGACAGCTGCAGTGTGAATTCTGCCCAGTGACCCGGTGGAAAATGGCGATTTGTGGTAAAAGACAAAGTGATGATTTTTTTCCTCAATTGTTCCACTGCTATATAAAGGGATACTCTTTGGGGGAAAACCCAGTATTTTAAAGTGGTGAGGCATAGCTTTTTGCCTCACACAGTAGATGAGCAGAGAACTTTATATAAAGAACACCACAGTTTAGATCTGTAACCGACCTCATGAGTCACTTGATAGATGAAGTGATTGAGGTCACAATGTATTGGTGACAGAGCTGGGGCTAGAATTCCAGTCCTCCAATCTTCAGTCCTGGGCTCTGTGTCTGACAAATCAGGAAGCCTAAGGAGTTACGTCTGTTGAAGCCCCATTTCCCTTGTTGCAGTTTCAGAGGTATTTTCTATTCATTGGCTCACCTCACTTGAGCTGTTTGTTTTTTTCTTTCTTTCCATCTTTATCCCTAATGAATCTTCTGTCATCACCACCTACATTACCTTACTCATAGCATTTCCTGCCTTACTTGGAATACATGCTTCTGTGCCCTAGAGGCTAAGTGTAGGCTTGGGATCAGTTAAACATGCATGCAGTCAGACTGACATCGGACAGTGGCAACCCAATCAGGAAATGATCCAGTCTTGTGCAGAGAGTAGCCAGCAGTTTTGAAGGCCGAGTTATGCTGTGATTTCTCTCAGTAGGCTGTTCCCTAGGTGAAAACAGATGAACTCTAAATGCCTCTGGGGAGCACTTATCTTACCCTTTACTTACGTTTCTTTGCTCTACACATGCCTGCTTAACAGAATCTTTGGCAGGCTTGTCTTCCTGGATACTGTCATTTTGAAACCATTTATGAAGGGAGAAGAAAGATTTTAGGATCCCTTGCTAAGGGAAACTAGAAGAACCATTACACTTGAAGTTTAAAGACTCGGGGGAAGAAAGAGATGGAATTGTTTACTCTATAAAGGCAGCTACTTTTGTCAGTTCCTGGGAATCCAGTGTGATTTCAGTGAGGAGCTTCTGAGTGTGGCCTTGACTCCTCCAAAGCAGGGGACTATTTCATTTAAAAAAAAAAAAACGGTTCATTTTTTCCTTATTGACTAAAGATACTGAGCATCTTCTCATTATTGGCCATTTGTTTGTCTTCTTTGGGGAGATGTCTGTTTGGATCCTTTGCCCATTTTCTAACTAGGCTCTTTGTCTTTTTATTATTGAGTTGTAAGAGTTCTTGGTATATTCTCCATACAAGTACCTGGTCACAAATATGATTTGCAGATATTTTCTTCCATTTTGTAGGTTGTCTTTTCACTTCATGTTCTTTCGAAATACAAGTTTTAAATTTTGATGAAGTTCAGTTTACCTATTTTTTTGTTTGTGCTTTTGGTGTCACATCTAGGATGACATTGCTTAGCCCAGAGTCACAAAGATTTACTTGTATGTTTTCTTCAGAGTCATAGTTCATTTCTTAACATTTAGGTCTTGGATGCAGTTTGAGTTAATTTTTGTCTATAGTGTGTGGTACGGAGGTATTTCACTTCTAACTGTTGTGCATATCTGGGGAATTTACTGCTTTTAAAAAACGTTTGAGAACCCCAAAGATCTCAAAATTGTTCGAATAGATTTTATCTTTGATAAGAGTCTTCTGTATTAAAAGCATTTAGTGAATTTGAAGCATAAGTGTAATGTTTATAATCTTATACTTAAAGTGTAAACAAAATATAGACTCCTCCATGTTTAATAGGCCTTCTCTTTTGTTTTTTTTTTGTTTGTTTTTTTGAGAGTGAGTCTCACTCTGTCACCCAGGCTGGAGTGCAGTGGCATGATTTCGGCTCACTGCAACCTCCACCTCCTGGGTTTAAGTGATTCTCATGCCTCAGCCTCCTGAGTAGCTGGAATTACAAGCTTCTGCCACCACGCCCAGCTAATTTTTGTATTTTTAGTAGAGGTGGGGTTTCGCCATGTTGGCCAGGCTGGTCTCAAACTCCTGACCTCAAGTGATCTGCCCGCCTCAGCCTCCCAAAGTGTTAGGATTACAGGTGTGAGCCACCGCGCCTGGCCAGGCCTTCTCTTTTGACCAGTGGTTCTGGCCTGTCACCTCCATGCCATCAAACCATGCTACCACAGGGACCGAAAGAGCTGGCTATTTGATGTTAATCAGGGATCAAAATCGTCAATCAGTGGGAAGGTGAAACCTGGAAGAGAGAACGTGGTCACCATTTGTTCAGTTGCGGTCTGCACCATAATCCAGTAGGGGCACGGGCTATTCTGCTTAATGAAAACTTCTGATTTGTTACCTTTCAGAGTGTCATTTGTTAGAGCATGTTTGAAATTGTGGGAACCAAACTATGATATCAATTTATGTAAGCCCCTTTTACATAATACACAGTAGAAAATAGTTCTAGCATATCCAAACATCAGAAATGTACCTTCTGAAAAGGATAAAGTAGCATCTTCAGAATATGCCGTGATAAGTGCTGTTTCATCACTGTGCCCTTGCAGGGTTATTTGAAATACAACAGTGTCCAAGAGGAAAGCACTGCAACTTTCTTCATGTGTTCAGAAATCCCAACAATGAATTCTGGGAAGCTAATAGAGACATCTACTTGTCTCCAGATCGGACTGGCTCCTCCTTTGGGAAGAACTCCGAAAGGAGGGAGAGGATGGGTCACCACGACGACTACTACAGCAGGCTGCGGGGAAGGAGAAACCCTAGTCCAGACCACTCCTACAAAAGAAATGGGGAATCCGAGAGGAAAAGGAGTAGTCACAGGGGGAAGAAATCTCACAAACGCACGTCAAAGAGTCGGGAGAGGCACAATTCACGAAACAGAGGAAGAAATAGGGACCGCAGCAGGGACCGCAGCCGCGGCCGGGGCAGCCGGAGCCGGAGCCGGAGCCGCAGGAGCCGCCGCAGCCGGAGCCAAAGTTCCTCTAGGTCCCGAAGTCGTGGCAGGAGGAGGTCGGGTAATAAAGACAGAACTGTTCAGAGTCCCAAATCTAAATAAACTAGTTTTGTTCTTAAATGATTGTATATCTTATTTATTATGGTTGCTACATACTCGGATAGAAGGCTATGAACGCAGATGGGTTTGCAAGTCTGGCTGAACCCTATGTAGCCTGAAATTCTATTTAAAAATATTTTTTATTCTTTTATAATCATGAAGTATGGTTAGTATAGAAAACATAAAATACATAAATAACAACATGAAAATTACTTGTAATCCTAACCCTGAGAGCGAACTAAACATTGGAGCATTGTTTTCGTGTGTACACTTTTTTCTTTTTTAGAGATGGGTTCTCACGAGCAGTGACATGATCATAGCTCACTGCAGCCTCAAACTCTCGGGCTCAGGTGATCTTCCCACCTCAGCCACCCAAGTAGCTGAGACTACAAGGTACACAACACCACACCTGGCTAATTTTTAAACATTTTTTTGTGGAGACAGCGTTTTGCCATGTTGCTCAAGCTGGTCTTGAACTCCTGGGCTCAAGTGATCCTCCCACCTTGTCTTCCCAAAGGGCTGGGATTATAGGTGTGAGCCACCACAGCCAGCCCTATGTACACATCTTTTTACACAAAGAACATATATGAATGCAGTTGAATATGCTTTTATTCACAAGAAGCATTGTCATATTTCATCAAGCCCTATTCTTCGTTTTATTCACTGCACAATATGGATCTATCAGTTTTTTCAACCATATCCTCATTGTTAGATTTTTAATTTTGTACTATTAAAGAATCCTGTGCTGAAAACAATCCTGTGATGGATTTTCTTAAATACTTCCACATGTTTTTGATCATTTCCTTAGGATAAATTGTATCAAGGAGATGAATACTAAAATATTTCCAAGTTGCCTGCCAGAAGACTACAAAAAAATTATGTCAACAATAAACTTCACTGTTCCCACAATGCTAAGTAATTTTAATCCTTACCAATTTGATACATTTTATGTGTTCACATATTTAATGTTTTTTGATTCTTGCTTGCCCCCTACCCCTTTTTTTTAGAGACAGGGTCTTGCTATGTTGCCCAGGCTGGAGTGCAGTGGCTGTTCACATGATCATTGTGCACTATAGCCTCAAACTCCTGGGCTCAAGTGATCCTCTTGACTCAGCCTCCTGAATAGCTGATATTACCAGGTGAGCGCCACTGTACCCTGCTTGTTTGCCTTTTATTAATAATCTATTGGATTTGTCTGTATGTAATAGCTGAACAGCTTTTTTGCTTTAAAGTTCACTTTCTCAGTTTTAAAGTACTGATGGGCAAAGTCCATTTTTTTCCTCCTACTCTTCAGCTGGGGGCTGTCACGGTGTACTTTTTCAAATAGTGTGTTGGAAAGTTCTTTATATAGGAGTAAAGTTTATTTTTGTCATTTCCAGGAATATTAGGGTCATTGGTACTAAATATGCCTAGTGTGAAAGCAATCCTGGTATAAAAATCATAACAGAATGGTCAGAGAATAGAACCTAATGCAGAAAAAGCTTCAGACAAAATATTATACCTAGATTTCAGATCATAAATAAGATGCTCCCCAGCTTTATCAATTTTTTGTAACTTTCTTTCCATTGACATACTTGGGATCTTGAATTTTGGAGTATGTGACATTTGTCAATTTGAGATTTGGGAATAAGGACTTAAAACATACATAAAATACTGAAACGTTAACGAAATTTAAATAGGAAGAAAGTTTCCTCAAAATTGGGATTTCTGCATATCCGTTAAGGATGCGAGTTCTTTAATGTGTAGTCAATAAAAGAAATCATGCATGTGGTCCAGGGTAATTTCACTTTAAAAAGTTGGATTTGTTCCAGACTCTAAATGCCTGCTTCACCCTGAAAATGATTGACCTAGAACTATCTACTGATTTCAGTAATGCCGAGTAATTATCATTAAATTCAGTATTTTTTAATACTTTTCTAAGTACAGTCAAGATATATGCAATTAGATGTGGTCTGCAAAGCTGAAGTCTTAATAGATCATGGAAGAAAAGAAACAAAACCACCACCATCTTGAGCTCAAGACAACTGAGATGTTGATGACTTTCCCTTCAAATATTAATAGGCAGGGTAGAAGGGCAGGAAGTTTTTAAACCACTGACTGGTTCATTATCCTGATAAATGTCCATCTTGAAAATTTATTAATGTTTTTTGTATATATTGCCTGATTACTATTTATGTTTCAAAAATTCCAACTATACATTGCTGGCAGAAGCCCACAGGCCTGTTTTCAGTGAATAGCTAGCTGCATGTTGGAGGCTTTTTAAACCTATACATGTCTTTTTTTCCAATAAACTAGCAACTTAATTTGATGGTAGTTCCTGCCTCCTTCTTAAATATCCGAGTTTTAGAATGTAACATTTCCTATCTGTAGTAATAGGAGGTCCCTTAACTATCATGATAACCATGTATTTGATTTGTTGCATAGATTAGGTAGTACAGTCTGCAAATATTAGTCCCTTTCTGTTGCATGTGCTAGCACCTTCAGTTCACAAGGGGGTAAGAGGAATCCAGTTGATCTGAAATACCTTTTGAGTAATAATCTAAGTTGTTCATTCAGAAAGAGTAGAAAAGTCAACTGCATCAAGGTTTTAAAAGCAGCATTTATTGATTGAAAATAAATGTGTAGATAAGCTCTCAGTAGCATGGAATCCACGTTAGTTTTTAATGAAGTACATGAAGACTCAGAAGATCTTCCACCATGTATCTTGTGTGTGCTTATAACCACCACCATATTCAAATGGAGGGGAATTTTCAACATTTTACTGAAAAAAAATTAGAAATTCTTCCTTCAGCAGCTCTCCATAGTTTGACAAACTTGGAAAGAGATAAAAACACACTCCAGTGTTTGCACGTTGAACGTTTATTACAACTAATTGGCGATGTGATAAGACAGTGCTCACGTGGCCTGAATATTGGTCACAATCACAACAAAGCTTAATCCAGCCCAGCATATACAAGTGAAAATATAAACCGTGAAGACATGTTTAGATATGTATAAGTACTTAGAAAAGTGACGCTGAACAATTATATAGCTTTAAAAAATAGAGCCAACTAATGCCATTTTACCTCATTTAACTCTCACTTTTTTATAGGAAACGTGTCTTTTTAAATTTTTCTAAGACTTCTGTTAACTAGGCAGTGCCATGGAAAGAAAGGAAGTTGCTGTAAAGTGTGCAGCACTTCTAAGTGGAGGGAAGCAAAATAAATTTGGCTTTAACAAGTACCCCAGAGGGAATATTCGTGCTTTAAACAATGACTTTACACATAACACTGTGAAGACAGCAACATGTTTTTTGTAAGATACTGTTATGAAGAATTCCTGGAAAATTAACATTCTCACTTTATTTTGGGGCATCAAAAACAACTCAACTAAGTATGTGATTATGACCACAAAAAATTCATCTCAGGAGTCAAATGTGCCTTGGCCTTAAAAATTATGTGCTTACTATTGTGAAACAATCCTGTTTCTCATCCCAGATTCAGAATGCCTAAGAAATAATTTTTAGTGTAAGAAGTATTCCAATTTAGTCATTAAAAATAATCTGTATTCCTTTTAAAAAAAAAAAAAAAAAAAAAAAAAGGCATGTAATTTCCAATACAAGTCTTTGGAGTAAATTTGCTTTTTAAAGTTTCAACGAAGTTAAGTTTCCATTCATTTGATATGTGACATGTCAATTACCTTTTTTTTTTTTTTTTTTTTTACATATACTGAAATGCTGCACTAGTCTTTGGTTTCATAAAACCAGGTTTCACATTATAATTTAAGAGTTTCCTTTGTCAAATGCAATAATAAATGTATACTGCCTGATTGATTTTACATGTATATGTGCCATTTTCATATGTGCACATAATCAGATTAAGAGAAACTGACCTTTAAACCTTAAAATATCCAGAAAAGGATCTTTTTCTGCACCGTTCTAATTCATATTTAAGTCCCTTATCACTTAATTAACTAAAGTTCCCTTTAAAAAAAAATTGTGTAGGCATGAGTGAAGCGGCTTAGCAAAACAGTAATACTGACAAGACATCATCTTACACCATTAGCTAACATGGACATGAAGGGAGTGACCATCTACAGTGTGTGAAATGCCACAAGAAGTCATCAACAAGGGAGGAGAGTTATGTCAGTCCAATTTCTTCAAGAACACTACGTGGGGTTTCAGCTTCCTGTGGAGGGAAAATGTGAGACTCTGGTAAGCAGATCCAGGGAGTCTTGAGAATGTGAAAAATTGACATGGAAGAACATGCTTGTTTTAGAGACTCAAGAAAGCAATTTTGTGTCACTGTAGCATTCTATTAGTGACAGTCATTGGTTATTTAGGGTTTTGTGCCCCAAACATTGGAGACCACAAAAGGACGTTTTCAGCATTCATTAAGTACCTGCTAATTACCTACCAATGTGCTAGATGCCGTTGCTGTCATGCAAAAAGCAGTCAAGCCCAATGCAAACCAGTTGGCAATTTATGAAATCACTGCTACTCAATTATATATATGAAAGATAAGTTATCTTAGTGGTAAAATTCAAAACCTCTTCCCTCCAAGTTCCCACAGTTCTTAGCCTAATGTTGTGTTCCATGCTTTTTGTCACATGCATTTATAGAAATGTCTTCCTCTTGGAGTTTTTAGTTAACTGTGTCCACAGCAGCAAGTCTTCAGAAACAGCTATCTTCCCAGACCTCCCCAGTGCAACCAATGGCATCACTAGAGGCCACATATAGAAAAAATGCCCTGGGCCAAAGGCATTTTTATTCTATGTAGCAACCAATACTGGTTTTTAAATGTCAAAGGAGTTCAAAACAAAGCAAGTATATCCAGAAAAAAAAAATTTAAAAATTTTCCGAAGTGGCTGATTTTGCAAATCACAAAATAAAGGACCAAGGAGGCCAACTTTCAGGTATTACTAGCAACGAATTTTGTAATTAAAAGGCAACACTATATTTTAATGAGGGAAAATAATATACATTTTTGGTATCCAGTAATAAACTTACTTTTGCATCCTAATCATGGTACAGCACAAAACAAGGAGAAGAGAAATTATATTAAACCATAAATCTTTAGAATATTAATTGCAAGTAAAGCACTTCATGGTGTAATCTTAAGTAAATCACTTAAACTCTATGGTCTGCTTCCTTATTTTGAAAACATGGATAATAGTACTTACCTTCATATGTTGAGATTGAGTTAAGGCTCTGCCTAATTTATAGAAAGTGCTCCAAAATGTTAGGTGATATAGTTACACAATTGAAATCTAAATGATTTAGCATTTATTATTAAATGCAAGTACTATATACCAATTCTACTTATAAAGCTCATATGATGACCTTTTAGTATGTCTGCATAGTAATAAAAATGGGTAAAAATCAGCTTTAGTGAAAAAGGTATTTTTTTTAATAAGAGTCTAACCTATGAAGTATTCTTGCCCCCTCAAATTGAACCTCAATCTAGTCAGGTTACAGATCTAAACAGAGATGAGGGATATAAGAACAGCTAAACATTGCCACATGAATACAATGGCCAAATCCGTAAGGTAGGATATCCTGCAGCATAAATGACCTGGTTTTTTAAAAAAAAATGGCAAGGGGGGATAAAGCAGAAGACTTGTTAAAGATTAAAAGAGACTTAAAAGACACATCAATCAGATACGTGAAAGTCTTGGTTGGAATCTGATTCTAACAAACCAAATATAAAAAGGCATTTTTCAGACAATTAGGAAAAACTGAGCCAAGCACAAGATATTAATTATTAATTCCTGTTAATTTTGTTGGGCATGGCACTTTATCTGTTAGGGACACAGACTGAAGTATTAAAGACAAACTGACAAGATGTCTAGGACGTGCTCTAAGATACTGAGGCAAAAATCCGGGGAGTGGTTGGGGAAACAGTATTAAGTTGATGGTTCTTGAAGCTCAGTGATGTGTACACGAGGGTTCTTTATACCATTTCCTATACTCGTGAGTCTTGAAGTTTTCATGATTAAGTTTTTTAAGAAAGTCCAGTGGAAATGATGCAACACCCAAGAGTGATGTAAGTCAATCTCTTTCATTTATATTTAGCCTTAAGCATTAAATACACTGAGAGAATGACATCTAAATCACATATTCAAGAAAAATTTAAAATAATTATATCCATGTAATGTTAAATAGTTTAAAAGTTCATGTAGCCTTGAATGTATCAATTAAATAATGCCTCCATTGAATTCTACACAGTTTACATTCTCAGGTTCTCCATGTAAAAATGTCCCACAGCTACTCCTTGGAGCTGGTCAGACTTTTCCCCATGTGCTCACTGCCTGCAATCTTATATAGCATTTCCTGAAGATAATCATACTGCTTATCAAATATGCATTATTGAAAATATTTGTCCTTTCTAAAAGGCCTAGTTTCAAATAATTATTTACATATTTTATTATTGTGAGACTTGTACAGGTAGAGTTTTAAAATAAATTGTGTTGATAATATAAAATGGAACTTACACATGTTCACACTGAAATTGTAGCTCAAAATTACGGAGAAAAACTGTTATCTAAAGGTGTAAAATTTACAGAAACAGAAAGTCGAATTGTGGTTGCCAGGGGCTGGGGGAGAGGTGGATATGGGGAATTGCTGATTAATGGGTATAGAGTTTCAGTTCTGCAAGACGAAAAAGTCCTGCAGATCTGCTGCACAACAATGTGAATATACTTAACACAACTGAACCGTACACTTCAAACTGCATAAGATGGTGAATTCTGTGTTATGTGTTTTTAACCACAATTTTAAAAATTTGCCTAGAAAATGAACATATAAAACGTTATTTTATGAGGGATGGAAAAGAAAAAAAGTCATTCACATGAGACGAAGTACATGCAATACTTTTATTTTAGACATGCAAGGAAAGCTATTTCAGAATCTACTAATTTAAAGCAAGCAGCTGTATACAGATAGCAAAAGAAGCAACATTTTGTTACAGCTTAGCACAAGGCATCCAACACAAACAGGCATGAGACAATGCATATTTATGTAGCATTAAAACCAGATGAATAACATATTGTGGGGCAGGAGGAAGAAAGGAGGGGAAAAACAGAAATGAAAGACCAGTGTTTCTCAATGCTTCCAATATATAATGCTACATTTCCCATTTGATAGCACATCCAGGTGCTTCAAATGTAGCGCATTACAGTGAGAATGTTAAGCATGGAAAATCTTATCTGTGTACCTGCCTAATACTAAGTTTGGTCAAAACACATTTTCATAAATCTTCTTTCAGTGGTAAATCGATTTGAACATCTTGTGAAATTATTGTTTAATAACTTACTTAGGCTTTATGCTCTCTAGATATAAACAATGAATTGTTTTCCTTTTATAATAAAATAGGCTGCATGTTTTATTAAAAGAATATGCAACAGTTACCAATATTAAAGGTTTTAAAATTCAGAAATATAATGCCACAGTTAACAAAGCATTAAGTATTTAAATGAGGACTCAATATATTAGAATGCCATCACTAGTAAAATATAAGTATTTAGGTATTAAAACTGAATATTAGAATTTTTGAACTATATAAACTCAGTATTAATGCTTTGAAAGAGTTATTAAGCAACAGATATTGCAGAACAGACTTCAGACATAGCTCTCTAATAAGTTCTTAAAGGGACCGTTTGATATTATTATATAGCACAAATGTGATTCAATAAATGTGGCACTACAGAATTTCTTAACACTGAATGTTTTAACCTTAAATGTTATATAATGGTACAAATTAATTTTAGTTTCTTGTATTATTTTCACATATACTTTTATGTGATACATTAGAACACATTCGCTCATACAGATTGTAAGATAATCACACAAAATAGTTTCTTTTTTTAACCTCAATATTTGAAGACCAAACCATACTATATATTACAGCACTGCTTATTTTGACCTAGCACTTCAGCTATATTTTCTTTGGTAAACATTTTAATGATTGTCATGTTTTCCTCTTATAAATCACAGATAGTTCATTAATGATAGTATGTATGTGTTTAAGATTTAATATTACTCAAAACACTTCTAGGTTATATTTTGTCAAGATGAGATTAAATCAGTTGCAGAGAGGAATGAGCTATATCAAGATCACATATAGAATGAAATAAAACAGTAAAGTTTGGAATGTGAACAGGAAAAAAATACAATCATAAAAATACTAGTTCTGAAATGTTCTACTATTATTATACAAGATAATAAATCACCATGCTGTGGATATTTTCTTTCATATGTATATCAGCATTCTATTTCCTCTGTGAAATTCTGCATACTCGATGAGTAGTCATTTAGTACACAGGGACATTAAAATATTCATGACGTGGCTACAAAAGAAATGCATACATTCTTACACACAGTATACAAACTGACACAGACACAATCAGATTTCTAGAACATTTAGTTCACAGTAAAGATGACTAAAACTTAAGTTTCTGTTTGCTTTCATTCTTTGGTTTAAGGCTGAGTATTTAACTTCTAAACAATGCCCAAGACTTTAGATTCATTTTTTTCTAACTTTACTATATATAGTGTTCAAAATGATGACAGACATCCTCCAGAAATTTTACAAAATCCTAAAACACTATATTTATTACTAATATTATGAAAAGATTTTCAGTGTAAGTCATCTGGTCAATACTGAGTTGACCGAAAATTCAATTAGAATATTCCCCTTCCACCAGTGTTTAAATTCATTAGTTCATTTGTATTACAAAGAACCTAGAGAAAAATCTTTCCCAATAAAAAGTGGAAAAGTAGTCACTCATCTGGTATTTTAAGTAGCAATGAAGGTTTTTTAACTGTTATACCTACAAAAGCAAAAAATTCAAAAACTTTGACTGAGACTGAGGATATTACTTTTTTAAAAATCCTCAAGACAGATTTTAATGAACTCTCCAAACAGATTTGAGTATCTACAGAAGGACTTCTAGGGGCTCCGAGAGTTCCCTGAAATTAGAAACAAAATGATGTACAAATTTTCCTGGGGAGAGGGCCCATCATCCTTCAGACTCTCAAAGGGATTATATCCCCATCAGAAAGCAAGTTTAAAATTGCTTATTTGAGTGTCTTTAAAGTATCCTCATTTTAATATTTATTCAAGTTGAAACTTTGAAATGTTGAACTACAAAATCATGTAAACTGTTCCAAGAAAAATATCTAACAAATCCCTAAACTTACACAACCATTAATTACAAAAGTATCTGAGGACAAAAGCCAGTTACATTTTAATCCTCAAAGAATTCCTAAATATTTTAGAGAGATAGCTGCCCTTTTCCCCCAACTCAGAATATAGTGGTATGAAGCAGCAAGTTAAAGTCATATTAATAAGAAATTAAACTCCCAACTACTTCATTTTCTTACAGAAGCTCTCATTTTCATAGGGAAATTCTTCTGTATCAATGGCATTAGTGATTCACAGTATTCAATGAATGCTTTTTTGTCAATGAACCTCTGAACCTATTTCCATATTCTGTGTAAAAAATAAATTATAAGCCCCAATAATGGATCATTATCCAAGCAAAATTCCCTATGAAAATATCAGTTTAATGAAGTAATTGGGACTATCCCTTGGGATTTAATGTAATTAGACTTTTCAGGTAATGCTAAAATATAAATAACAAACTTGACAAAATTGTAATTACAAACTGAATTTATATATCCTACTACATTTTGATGCATGTCAGTACTCCAGCACGTATTCTAGTACGCTTTCTTAAACCCAATGAAACTCTTGCTGTGATACATAGTCTCTGTTTTCTGGAGAGAGAACAAGAAAAGTTTAAGTCTGTCAAATAACCTTTTGCCTAAATAATACCAATCTGTCAAATAACCTTTTGACTAAATAATACCAGTTCTTTGAGCCTTTATATTATAGTTTTTCATCTTTTTCTTTTCTCTCTTAATTTTCTATCATACTATGTAAAAACCAACCATCGAGAGCTTATGCTCATTAAAAGAGGTGGTTTCCCAAATAGGGCCGAGTATGCAACCATTCCTCCCCAGGAGACTTACTATGAACTACACCAACAATTCTACAGGAACAATTCTCAATGTGACCACCCACGCATTTCCACCACTTATACTCTGACACACCTTTTACTACTTTTAGGAAAGAAAAGGGTTGATAATAAGCCAAACTATTCTTTACAGCCAATGATCCATATTACTGTACTTAAGTAAGAAATTAGCATCTATTAATTGTGAGAATATTCTTCATAGAGAGAAACCCCTCACTGGAAAAACATCCTTCAAGAAGAAAAGAAACTCTAAAATGCACAAAAATAAATGTATTATTTTTACCATTTTAAGTTGCTTTAATAACATTTTAAATAATTTCCCAGTTTAGACTGCTAGGGTCTGAAAAATTCCGTTATAAATGCCTTAAGGACCACTTAACATTTAAGGTAATTTTTTAGCTAAATGATATGCCCATAATTAACAAAAATATTTTTCTTTCAGATACAAAGAAAGTAGATTCAATTACAAACTCCAGCTTATAATTGAATCGCCTCTTACCACCAGTACCTCTTGTGAGTCACATACAAATTATATCAATTAGGAATTAGGGAGGGTGAGAGTAAAGTCTGTCATAGCACACAAGGGACCCTGTGCAGGCCTAGGCCTACTATTTTGTTCTTCCCCTGGGTACCTGCAGGAAACAGTCACATATAATACTTAGCATAACTATCAGTTTCTTACAACACTAAAACCCCAGTGATTTCAATTAAGTGGGAATAAAGGCCAGAATGAAAACAGTAAGAAAAAATTTTTTTAATCCAGTTGTATTATACAACTATAAACCACGTATTGTCCTTAGTACAGGTTCTCTGGAAACCTATTCTTTGAATAAGGATGACAATGTATTATTTCAACCTGAAACGGGCCTTGAATCCCAGGAAATCTTTTTTGCTCCTCACTAATTTGCTCCCCACTAAGTCTACTGCCAACTCCTCACACTGTCTTCAAGCTATACACCCCTCCCCTTCTCCCCAGTCCCAACAATTCTCCTTTAGATAATGTCATTTCTCAAGGCCAAGAAAATGACACTTTCTCAATTTTGCTCATCTTACTCATGAATTAAAGAAAAAAAAAGTCTACAGCTTTACCCCATTATCACCACAAAACCAAGGAGAAAGACTCTTCTCATCCAAGACCAATGATTTTGATTCCATTCCCATTCTCCCTTCCAATATACTTTTTTTTTTTTTTTGAGACAGAATCTTGCTCTGTCACCCAGGTTAGAGGGCAGTGGCATGATCTCACCTCACTGCAACCTCCGCCTCCCGGGTTCAAGCGATTCTCCTGCCTCAGTTTCCTGAGTAGCTGGGATTACAGGCACCCGCCACTGCACCCGGCTATTTTTTTTTTTTTTTTTAGTAGACATGGGGTTTCACCATCTTGGCCAGGCTGGTCTCGAACTCCTGACCTCACGATCCACCCGCCTCAGCCTCCCAAAGTGCTGGGATTACAGGCGTGAGCCACTACGCCCGGCCCCAATATACCTTTCTTGTATTCTATTCCTATTTGTCCTTCTTAGAAAACATGCACTTCTACTTTCTCCTGCATGAAGAATAATGTTGTTCTCAGCACCCTAAAAAAAGGACCAGATGTAGTGGGAAGTGTAGGATGACAAACAGCAGAGAGAAGTCAAGTTACACCTGTTCTCAAAACCTAAGACAAGCCCTGTTACCATGAAATTTCCTAGATATTCACCATACTAGGCTTATGACTCACAAGTAAAACCAACTGGGAAGCTATAACGAACACTGATAAACTAGGAGTTATCTGCAGGCTTAAGTCTTGTTGACATGAGAAGTGCTTAAGTAAACCAATGGTATTGAATATCCATGACTGAATGCCTAAACTGCTGATTATCTTTCTACTAGTACAATGTAGTAAAAGAAAATAATTTACATTTAATGAAAAGTAAATATAAATAAGTGTAATTTCAAGTTATTGCTCTACTGCAGTTTTCCTTATAAAAGGACTTCTTCACTTATTCCTTGCACTATAAAGTGGTATCCTTCGTCCTTCACATTCTAGAACACAATGGTCCTTTTTATTGACCCTAATCGAATTCTATGGCAAAGGATGCAAAGTCCGTACTCTCAACTCTGGAACCCTCTTCCTTGTGTCAAAGACCAAGAAGGCCAGAGAGTATCTAATCTTACTACGATCTATTTTGAGCAATGAATGAAAAAAACAGAAGAACTGAAAGCACTCTATAAGGTGCCTTTTAGATGACAGGGCTCCCGGTGTCAGTCTTACAAGCATTTGTGAAGTGTTAAGAAACTCAAGTGATTTTTTTTTTTACATTAAGTTAGCAATGAGTGGCAAGAGTTACATGGTTGCTCCAGATGGTTAGTGTCTAAAATGGCCAAGAGCAGAGAAGTGCTTTACTTTACGTGCTGAAACTTTATTTTAGTAAATTCTACTCTAGTTTTGCCATCTGGAGCAACACGATGTATACTCTTTCATTCACACAGCAGCATTTTTCCATTTTTTAAAAATGTATAATACTAAATATATGCTTGTTTTTACACTTCTGGAAAAAAGAGCAGGGGGAACTTCAAAGATTTTCAGAGGTAACACAAGTTAGCTAATATCCTGCTCCTAAGCCTGGGCAACATGGTGAGACCCTGTCCCTACAAAGAACAAAATAATAATAATAATAATAATAATAATAATATAAATATCCTGTTCCTAGATCTTTTCTCACATGATATACTTTGAGTATCCTTCCATATCATTACAAAAAAAAAATCGATCTCATTTTACAGGTACATCAATTTCATGTATGGTTGTACCATAGTTTTCTTAACCTATTTCTCATTGATGAATATTTAGGTAAGCTTCAATGGCTTATTATACTAAGCAGTGTGTCTCAGTACATTTTTGTTGCATAAAATTCTCTGAAGTATAACTAATGGGTCAAAAGGTATGCACACATTTAGTCATTAGTAGACATAACCAAACTAATCATCCAAAACAAAATACAACTTTTAAGTGCTCATCTTTGCCAATCCAAGAAGAAACAAACAAAAAAAAGGGTCTAGTTGATTTTTAAATTTGCATTCCCTTAATAAAAGGACCATTTGTTTTGCCTTCATCTGTGAATTACATATTCATGTTTTCTGCCATTTTTTTCTATTGTGCTATTAATCTACTTCTATTACATTTGTCTTATAAATTTGTCTTAAAAATAACGATGAGGATAATTTACTACATCTTATAAACAACGCTCTAGTATAGTTATCAAATACTAAAGACAAATCACTTTATCTAGCAGTTAATTGTGCTTTTAAAATAAAAAAGAAGAGGCCAGGTGCACTGGCTCACGCCTGTAATCCCAGCACTTTGGGAGGCCAAGGTGGGAGGATTGCATGAACCCAGGAGTTCGAGACCACCCCTGGCAACATGGCGAGACCCCATTTCTACCGAAAATTTTTAAAAAATTAGCTGGGCATGGTGGTGTGCACCTGTAATCCCAGCCACTCGGGAGGCTGAGGAGGGAGGATCACTTGAGCCCAGGAGTTCAAGGCTGCAAGTGAGCCATGGTGGCGCCACTGCATTCCAGCCTTGGTGACAGAGTGAGACCCTGTCTCAAAACAGGGTTTCACCATGTTGGCCAGGTTGGTCTCGATCTTCTGACCTTGTGATCCACCTGCCTCAGCCTGCCAAAGTGCTGGGATTACAGGCGTGAGCCACCACGCCCGGCCTAGGAATGATTTGTATAGCTATTTGTGTGTTCTTAAGCACATTTATTTATCCTTTCTTGATTTTTTGCATTTTAGATTAATTTTTAGTCAGTTATTTATACTGTGGCCTACATATAATATTGAAAAGATATAGCAGTCTATAAATGTAAATGGAATATTTACTCCATAGTGTTAAATTAAACCAAGGCTTCTTAACCTGGGTACAGCTGACATGTGAGGCCAGATAAATCCTTGTTCTAAAGGGGCTATCCTGTGCACTGTAGAATTCTCAGCAGCATCCTTGGTCTTTACTTACTGGATGCCGGTAGCACTGCACCCCAAGTTGTGACAACCAAAAATGTGTCCAAATACTAACCAATGTCCCCTAAAGGGGCACAACTGCACCACTCCCACCCCATGGGAACCACTGAGTTAATCTAATTGGCTCTAGTTGGTGGGTAAGAGTATATTCTAGTGTGTTTGCCTGTATTTGCTAATTTTTCCAGAATGGGAATTTTTATTTTTAAAAAAAGGCATCAGAGGAAACAAAAGAAAATGTCAGTAAGTGAAAAAAGGACTCAAACCTGAAATTTTTCAGAAAGTATTTTTTAATTAAAAAAAAAATCACCGCCGACACCACAGACTATTCTCTTCGCAGGTCCCTGTGCAGGTTCCAACCCTAGGGCTCATGAATTCAAATTACTAGGTCAGGATCAGCATTTAAGAAAAGAAAAGTAGAATAGAAATAGCAAGGGGAAAATCCTCAAAATTTTGAAAAGCATACAAAGAAAAAAGGCTCAAAAACACACAAAGCAAAATGATGACAACCTGACAACCAGTGAATAAGGACACTGGCCAAATTGTTTTATTTATTTATTTTTGAGACAGAATCTCACTCTGTCACCCAGGCTGGAGTGCAGTGGCCAGATTTCGGCTCACTGCAGCCTCTGCTTCCTGAGTTCAAGCCATTCTTGTGCCTCAGTCCCGCAGGTAGCTGGGACTACAGGTGTGCGCCACCACGCCCAGCTAATTTTTGATTTTTTGTAGAGATGGAGTTTCGCCATGTTGGCCAGATTGGTCTCGAACTCCTGGCCTCGAGTGATCCACCCACCTCAGCCTTCCAAAGTGCTGGGATTACAGGTCTGAGTTTGACCGTGCCCGGCCAAACTGTTTCTTATTAAATGTAAAATGAAAGGCAACATTTGTCCTGCTTTCTGCCCTTCTTTTCAAGCATTTCCATTTCAAGCATTAATGTAATCAAACTTCATTTATCTAGAATTTGTTATAATAAACCCTGATTGAGTTTACCTATAAAAAAAAACTACAGTACACTGGCAAGAAAAGACTATAGTCTTGTTAACTTTAAACCCAATTTAAAAGAAAGAGTTAGGCTTGAAGGTTTTAACATGAACAGTAGTAATTACAAAGGAGTTACATGAGTTTGTCTTATTTAAGCAAATTCTAAGAGGATTTATATCAAAATGCTTTTTGCTATTAAATGACATTATTGTATATATTTGGAAGCATCTCGTTTTTTAAAACAATTTAAGATATTCTCGAGTTTGACTAGCACACCCAAATATCCCTCCCCTCCCCTCCCCTCCCCTCTCCTCCTCTCTCTCTCTCTCCTCTCCTCTCCTTCCGGCAAGGTTTAGTTCTGTTGCCACCCAGGCTGGTATATAGTGGCATGATCATGGCTCACTACAGCCTGGACCTCCTGGGCTCAATCAATCCTCCCGCCTCAGCCTCCCAATTAGCTGGGACTACAGACACACACCATCATGCCCAGCTAGTCTTTTTTTTTTCAACTTTTTGTAAGCATGGGGTTTCACCACATTGCCCAGACTGGTCTCAAACTTCTGGGCTCAAGCGATCCACCTGCCCCAGCCTCCCAATGTGCTGGGATTACAAGCGTGGGCCACCGGGCTCAGCCCAAATACTCTTAATTATATCAAGAGCTGACCTTTAAAAAATCCAAAACTTCATATTAAAAGATATGCTATTCAATACTTCAAAAAGTACTTATTAAAATAATTTTAAGTTACAAAAGCTTCATTTTTTAAAAGAAATCACTTTTCTCCTAAGATTCTTACCTTTCCATTTGTGTGCAGTCCCACAGATTATTACTTTCACAAAAATATAGCATAGTACTAAGATATATCATGCAGCCCCCAGCACTAAAACAAATCAATTTTAGCAGCACTAATCCTCGGTAGAGTACCACTTTCTAGATGAGGCAGATAAACAGCTGCAAATCCAGTAAATCTATTCATAAAGTGGATCATCTCGAAGTAAAAGCAAATTCATGAGTATAATGCTTGCTTTTGGTACCTCACTTATTTTGCATTTCACAGATTACTTTAGTGAGAAAAAATACCAACAGCAAACAAAGCTCAAAAGAAAAAAACACCACAAATTTCAAAATGATGCTGTTAGTATAAAAAAGAAAGGTTGACACATCTCAAAGCGCTAATCAACACCATCATGCATCAACCGCTAAGGGTTAAAGCCCAAATGCCCAGTATTTAGCTATTTGATCTTCACGGATCAAGCAAGGACTTAGATATCATCTCACGTGCAACAGTATTTGCATAGCACTCCATTTTATCCATGCCACAAAAATGGTAAATTTAGTAGTTACCAATAAATAAGTTGGGGATCAAAGGGACTAAAGCCTTAGACTGCTCTTTATCATAAGATATCCTCAGACAAACCTCCCCATTCTTCATTCTGGCTCTATAAAATTAAAGAGCAGAGAAAAACTGGTAAGTGCTTGACTTTACAGAAAAAAAGCCATGCTATTATTGCCTTTCTCATTATATATGTGTGTGTTTAAACAAATCCAACTACAACACCACCCCCCACCCTATCCCTCCAAAAATCTAGCTTAAAATAGGTGGTGGGGAAGAGTATTCCAAGTATTGCAAAGAGTATCAATTTAGGAATTTCAGCATGTTGTACTTTAAGAATCAACTTTAGTACCAGTGGCATGTTAAGACAGCCAAATATTAAAAAATGGATAATGGGCCAATTTCTGGGCTTTACCCCCAAATCTAATTATGTATTCATACAACCAAACACCAAAAGGAATAAACATGAAGTTTGGTCTAGAAATGTCAAAACTAATCCCTTATTTACCAAGTAATGAAGTAAAATAAAAAAAGATATCTTTATTATCTAATCACAATGTCTGCTAATATTTTAGCAACTATTATTTGAATATACATTTAATGTTACATTTTTATTACCGACTGTAATATGCTAACAGAAAATCTGTATCCACTGACCTTCTTCCCTATTTGGCTATAAAATGAAGGACTACCTTAAACTACGTGTTTATACAAATTGGGTAAGAGACATTTTTAAAAATTTTTTTCTGAAGAAAATAAGCATTCTTAAGGATAGAAATGTATATTTCACAAATTTTTAAAAAATCAAAATCATTGAGATTTGCATATACCTTTAAGCCAACAGATATAAGTTCAAAGTCATCTTTGGTGCTTAGAAATAATCAATTCAAGTAAAAGACCTGACACTAAGTGGAAAAATCATGATGCATGAAAAATTAGATTAAAATTAACCAATTAGGACTTCTACTACAAATGTAAGTCTGAATTGAGATCTTCACAGCTATAGTTACAATTTCGGAAGCAGAATCATTTCATGAAATTGATTAAGTGAATGCTATATCCCAAACTATAAAACCCAAAAAGTTATAAATCCAGCATTTTGATCAATCCAACAAGAAATAGGTTGAAAAGTATTATTTATATCTACATATCCAATAAAAAATTCCAACTGCTGATAATCTGGACAATAAAAATTTGCAGTCTAAGAAGTCAAAGATAGCACTGTCTTTTCCACATAGAAAAACCTCTGGGAGAATTATGAATTTCTCACTATATGACTGAGAAACAAAGAAGTTCGTATCTAAAACAGAACATTTAAAATATATATACCAAGACAATACATAACTGGGGTTGGGGGGAGTACACAGTGGTTAAGATTTTACACAGCTGTGAAGCCTAGTAGATCTGGATTTAGAATCCTGGTTTTGCCAGTTGCTAACCAGGTGGCCTCAGACAAGTCATGGAACCTCAGTGAGCTTCCACTTTCTCATGAGGCTACCTCTAACCTTTCACAGGATGTCTGGAGGATTAGCACAGGATGCTTAAAGCAAACTGCTGAGCCCAGGGCCTCACATACTCAAGCATTAGTTACCATCATAATTATTTTTGTTGTCATGGTATCCAAAACAAAAAGTTTTCCAGCAGTTTGTGGAGTGCTTTTTCTCTTATTCCACTCGCTATTTTATGAACATAATATTCAAATACTCTCCCACAGATGTAAACCTGTATCATGCATCAAAAATATAAATGAATCTATTTTTAGGAAACATGCATCTTGTCATTCCTACATTTCTTTTCAGAGTATGTTGATTAAGAGAACAGAATAACCTGAAGCCTTACTGCTCCACACAGACTTGAGCTTGGCTTCATAATGGCCTTAACCTACAATGAATTCTCACTCTAAATTCAGAATGGACCACCACCTACTGCTTCCCCAAGACCTACATGGCTAAGAAAAATGGTTCACTCAGACTGCTAAATAGACAATGTCTCAATGTAGAACTCAGTTTCGTTTGTGTACAAAGCAATGTAAAAGTAGTCACAGAAGAGAAGTAGGACCACAGCTTTCTTCTAAAGACAAAGGAACTGTAATTAACAGTAGTCATTTCTTTATTTTAAACAAAGGTTACAAGGGGGTAAGGAAAATTTTACATGGGACCAACCATAGTCATCCTATGCTTTTCTCTCTACACTTACTTTCTCCAATTAAAGACATAAAAATAGGCCGGACACGGTGGCTCACACCTGTAATCCCAGCACTTTGGGAGGCCGAGGTGGGTGGATCACCTTTCAGGAGTTTGAGATCAGCCTGGCCAACATGGTGAAACCCTGTCTCTATTAAAAATACAAAAATTAGCTGGGCATGGTGGTGTGCACCTTTAGTCCCAGCTACTTGGGAGGCTGAGGCAGGAGGATTGCTTGAACCCAGGAGGCGGAGGTTGCAGTGAGCCGAAATTGCACCACTGCACTCCAGCCTGGGTGATAAGCAAAACTCCAACTCAAAAAAAAAAAAAAAAAAAAAAGGACATAAAAATAGTACTTCAAACAGAAGGACAACATTAACTATTAAAATACTCCCATAGGGAAATATATATACATATGTACATATACACACACAAATAAATATGGATCTGCAATAATGTTTTTATCCTCTAGTATATTTAAATACTAAATATATGCTCTATGGTAAACTTAACATTGCTGTCATATTCTAAGGTCTACAGCAATTTCCCAGTAGCATTTAAAAATCTAGGCACAGCCGGGCGCGGTGGTTCATGCCTTTAATCCCAGCATTTGGGAGGCCAAGGGGGACGGATCACTTGAGGTCAGGAGTTCGAGACCAGCCTGACCAACATGGTGAAACCCTGTCTCTACTAAAAGTACAAAATTAGCCAGGCATGGTGGTGCAAGCCTGTAATCCCAGTTACTCGGGAGGCTGAGGCAGGAGAATCGCTTGAGCCCAGGAGGCAGAGGTTGCAGTGAGCCAAGATCATGCCATTGCACTCCAGCCTGGGCAACAAGAGCGAAACTCCATCTTAAACAAACAAACAAAAATTTACTCTCCAGGAAAAATATTAAAATTAAAAGTTGAACTTCAATAACTTTAAATACATTCTAAAGCAAATGTAATTAATCAGGAAATGATGGGAAAACTTGGAAGAAATGCCATGTTCTGACAAAGCAGAATACAGATCTGTGACAAAATATGAAAGTGATCAAGGGAAGACATATATGAAAAATTTCCAATTTCTAATCCTGGTTTTGACCTAATTTTTTAAAAAGTCTGATAAGTGAACAGCAAAATAAGGAGATACTAACTTTAAAAACCAATTTTACAATAGTAGAGTATATGCTTATAGTCAGCACACCTGATATTAAAAACAAACCTCCAGAATAACATTTCCAATCAATTGGTAAACCACTGTCGCAAACTGTACACACAAGGCAAAGGGTCTGTGTTCATTTCACTACTGTAGAGTAGATGGCATGAGGGCTGCCAATCTAATACTTCACCTTTGCAGGCACCTTAACCACTCTTCTGATAACTACAAGATCATTAAGTGTACAATGCATTGTCTGACATTTAGTAGATGTCTATTCAGATGATGTCATCTCAGCTTCAAGCAATCCCCACAACTGTCCCAGTCAGTGACTGATGCAGTGAGATTCTCAAATAGCTTTCCCTTCCTCACAGAGTCCAAGAGTTAAGAAGTTAAAATGGAGAAAGCAAGTTACTCTTCTCCCCTTATTTCATTCCCTTAAAACTGAATGCATCCAAGGCTAAAAAATGGGACTTAAAGTCTCCTTTGGTGACTAAAAAAAGAACTGATAAACAAGTATGTAACAAAGAAGGGACTAAAATAAACTGGAAATACAAAACCATATTTTCAATGCTTCTGGAAAATGAACCAGTGAGCCAAAAATATTCAAGACTTTTATATACATGCATACACACACTTAACAACTACTTTAGTGAAAACACATTTCATTTTTCAGTATTTACTAATCACTTCTCATGCTGTAAGTTTTCCATGAGATAAAAATCACAATTAGCTCTAAAGTATAATTCAATTTGGTATCTGAATTAAAGTATCATTAAGTTTTTAGAAAAAGGTAGTCTTATCTATGAAATGTTAAGCTTCAGAAATAGAAAGTACATCAGCATCAACTGCACGATTAACCCAAGATGACTATGGTAATTAGAAAGAAAAGGGAGTTACACATCTGGGGATATGGAGGTAAGACAAAAATGCAGTTTGACAGAACATGGTTTGTTATTTAAGAAGAGCAAAGAGAAATGCAAATACTATTTAGTTTTGCTAACGCAAAAAAACCTAGAAGTTTCTACAAGAAGTATAATTAGAAGACACTATCATGCTTGGCTACTTTTACATTTAATGGACATGAGGTAAAAATATGAGCCATTTGGAATTAAAATGTCATAATCTCATAGTCAACTCCTGATTATCTACACTAATGAAAAAGGGGGTTATCTTAAACAATTTGAAGCAATAGATGGAGAGTTCTCAACCTACTGCTACTTTCAGCCAATCTTTTCCCTTCTTCAAGTAGTCTGTCCTCTAAAGGTTTAGACTCCAGTGTTTTAGGGTCCAAAAAGGGCCATCGGGAAGAGGCCTGACCGATAGACCATCTCCAAACTGAACCATCCAGCCATAGATAACTGAGTTGACGTGACTGACACATATTCCAGTCAATAAACTGCAAATGGATGGACACTCCATGCCAAGCATGCTTCAGAGTAATTTCTGAAACTGTAAGAATGATGACTGAGACTTCCCCAGCAAGAGCAAAACATGCTAGTGCCTAGTGAAGAGAACAAGTAGCTTACCTCCTGCAGTAGATCGGCCTGCTCAATTGCTTTAAGGACATTTTTCTTGGATGTTTCCTGAACTTCCCCTCCCAAAAGAAACTCATCCAAAATAAAATAAGCCTTCTCAAAATTAAAGATGATATCTAGTTCACAGACCTGAAAAGGAAAAAAAGAAAAAGAAAAAATTGTTAAAACTTGCAGAAGCAGAAGATGCTTATTCACTACCAGGTAGTGAATAAAATCGAATCAGAGTGAATCAATCTTAACTCTTTCTAAATATGACTAAGTATCACCGGTTTAAGTAAGCTTAATTTCCAAATCTCAAGTACTTGAAAACATATTCCTACAAGCTAAATAAGATTGGGCTCTGCATGTTCCCAATGTGGGCAACTTAATAATTTCTAGTAATAAAAACTGATCTTTAAACATATATTTCCTGGGTAACATGATCAGAACTGCTAACCAAATCTAAATTCTATACTAAGCACTTACAGGATATTAATGTTTGTCGTTGGACTTGTTTATATTTCACTGTTTTAAACCTCATCCTCACCATCTTAATTAAATGAGTTACGTCTGCAGGGCCAGCAATTCTGAAAGTGAGGAACTGACCAGGCCCACTGACAAGAAATAGTCATTCCCGCCCTCTCCTGCGGTTAGAATCCCCAAGACAACCAAATAATAAACTTGTTAGAGAAAAGGTTCCAAAAAATACTATGGCATTCAATTTCCTAAAATAAAATACTACTCACACTGCCGAAATACTTGTCAAGTAATTCCACATAACGATGAATTATTTCCAGGGTAATTAGTTCATTGTCCTGATCCTCAATAGCACAGCAAAAATATAGACTAGCATATCTGTAACGAAGTACAAATGTGAAAAAAACTATTACCCTGTAATCATGTTTTCTAAATATATTTTCACATCCTATTATGAAAGGCCCCAAGTTTATACAGTTTATTTCTTCTTTCACAACAGTACAGATTTTTCTCGTAGACTACAAAAGTAATAAATGCATAAGAGAAATTTTGAAAAGCATAGGCAAGCAAAAAGAAAAAAACAAAATAATCATACCACTTAGAAAGAATAAGTGATTTTGCCCTTCTTCCTTTCAGGTTCTTTTCTATAAACATTTTAAAACACAGCACACCCAGGTTTTTCCTAAGTTTACTTAATTAAAACAAAATACATAACAGATTAATTCAAACTATAAGTACAGAGAAGAAAATGAAACCTTTCAACTGATGGAGGACTTGTTGAAGATAATGTCAAGATGAGGTCAATATTTTGGGATATTTTATTGGAATATGTGTAATATACACACAGAGAAGACCTTAAGTCCTACAAGCTCAATACATTTTCAAAGTGAACTCAACTATATACCAGCACCCAGATCAAGAAGCTGAACACTAGTGAACCCTGAAACTCCTCTGCTACCCTCTCCCAGTCACAACCTCCCATCCCCAAGGGTAACTATGCTCTTGACTTCTAACAGCATATAATTATTTTTAAAAAGGTTTCTAGGATTGTGGAATAAACCACACGAAAAGAACAACAGCTCCACGTTATTACAGAAGTTAGAGAAAGAGAACAGAAAGTTCCTATCACTTAAGGGAAACAGAGACCTGTCCTCAAATTTACCAAGTTCTACACTGTTGAACTGAAGTGTAGTTTATTTACCCTAGAAGAGGGAATAAGGTTGGGAAACTTATATTTTCCTTCAAATTAGGATTCTAGCATACGGAATCAGGTGATGCTTGACCCAAGGAAGCAAAACTTCAACCTTGAGGCACAGCAAGTCCTTTGAGAAGGATTAAAAAGGCATTTTAAAATGGTTTACATGTACTTAAGCCTTTTGAAAAGAAAGAAAATAAAAACCTGAGATAGGCTAAACACAGAATATCTCAGTGGAGATTATAATTTTCACTGAAGATCACTTAATTGATTTTTAGAAAACACAATGGGCAGTTACTGCTCATAGCATTAATGTAAAATAATACTGTATACAAAATAACACAAACAACCTGTTTTGAGTCTCAGTGAATTCTTGCTCCTTAGTGTGAAAATAACTAGTATTCACACAACAGCATTAATTTCATTATTAAAACATTTCATCTTATTTGATGTTTTCAACAGCAAGTATTATCTTTCATCATTGATTACAGATTAAAAAAAGACAAAAAAAAAAAAAAAAAGAAACGAGGCTTAAGAGTACAGCGCCTACAAGTGCTAGTAGTGGGATAAGAGACCTGATCTTCTGACCTTAACTCCAGGCCTTTTTCCACTGTGTCATACAAACTCACTTGGCATATTTATCATGACTTTGTGCATGTCTACTCTACGTGTCTTCCACACTCAGTAAGTTATTTAAAATGGTGGGGCTCCTGCAGTCTTATTGAGAGGAGGTATTCACATGTGTTCATTTATCATCATTGTGAAGGGAATAAGTCATGGAAGACAAAACAGGGCATCAATGCCAACTTTAACAAAGTGCTCCCTCTCTTTCCCATCACTACTCTGTTTTTGTCTATCTATTTAAAAGAGAATGGAGTATTCCAACTCTCCATCCTCCCTAACCCGTGCTCATTAAATAGAACTTTGAATTTGGGGAAACTGATAAATGATACATAAGATTCCCTGATTTAAGAAAACTAAAGATTAAAGGGACTGACATAAAAATGGTAGATTAAAAACCAGATATGACTAGCTGATAGGAACAGAATGCTAAATAATTTATTATACAAAGTTTACTAACAGTTTCAAGTAAAATTCCTTTCACTCTAAGATTTCCTCATGCTACTATTAAACAATCTAATGCTCTTACCATCCTCGCTCCTTATCCACAGTACTGCCTCTTTCCTTACAAATAAAAAGCACTTAAACACTAGTCAAAGGTCCTAAACTGCACGAATCACTTGGAAGCATTAATTTAAAAATCATCAGGAACGATGTGTCTAAGCCCCAGCCAGTAATGTTTACTTTCACTCAGAATGGAAAAAGAATAATCAAATTAATGAATTCTTTGGTGTAGGTGAACAGATAGCTATCAGGATAATGATGTACCTCTTTCCAGAAAGCTTAGGGAAAGAAAAAACAGAAGCATAATAATTAAGTACCATTCACTGAATCCTCGCCCTACATGGGACACTAAATGTTAGTTAAGGCTTTCGCATATTTTACCATTCTAAACCTCACAACAACCGTATCCATGAGATACCATTATTACTTGCATTGATAAGAGACCCAGGTTTGAGTAACCTGCCTAGGAACAGCAATTTGACTCTAGAGCCCACGTTTTACATTAAAAACTATAGCCAGCAATTGCATTAAAGTAATCCCATACCTGGCAAAAATTAAAATATGCTCAAAACAATATTTTAAGAGCTTTGAAGAGGAGAGAAATAAAAAATGCCATACTGATTTAGTAAAAGATTACCAAGAGAACCTGAAGTGTACTTCCTATATTTAGGACTAAGTGGTTTTTAAAAATTCAATAATGAGCTCATTTTGTTCTCTTAGTGCCTATTTGTAAGTCTAAAACTGAAGTAAAATTAATAATAGACTAGTAAGAAGAAAGGTATGTTTGGTTATTTTTAGCACAGTGGATTAAGGCTTACTCTAATTACTGGCACTCAGAGAACATCTGAAAGTGCCTATTCTTATATTCAAAACACATGACTTCTCCGCAGTCAGCTAAATATCAGCTAAATATCAGCTGACTGTGGGTGACTGTAGCTAAAGTGTTCTCAATACTCACTGGTATGTCATTAAAAATTCTTTTGTTAGTAAAGAAAATCAATAATTATTCTTTAACAAATTCTCAAGCTAGTAATTTGGAGACATATATGTTTTTAAATTAATTTTAAAAGACCTTAATCCAGTGACTCTTCCACAAAATGCTACACAAAACAGAAATCAAAAAAGCATAGTATTCTGTCTTGAAAGGATCCTCAAGAACATTTATTTTAGAGATAAGGAAACAAAGTGACTTGTTTAAAGTCATAAAACTAGCTAATGTTACAAAGGGAACGGAACTTAAGTCCCCAGATTTTCAGTCTGTCTTTTCAGCTAATAATTATTCTTATCCATCATTCCCCCCTCAAAAGGGGGAATTTGTATGCCAAATACTCAGGATGAAGAATGTAGATGAGATAATTTAACAAAAACAACAAAAATCACTTGCTGATATGAACAGCAAAAGTCCCAGTCCAAAATTTCTCAGGAGCTAAGCAGTAATTATCTTGCTTAAAAAGCTCTTCACTTCCAGCAGTAGGGAAAACAAATCACCTGTTTATACCAACAAAAAAAATGTCCATAAGTGGTAGAGCAGATGAGGTTTTTAGTATGAAATGGAAGGGGGAACACATAGAGAAAGAGCTGATAAATTCCACCTTTTGTATATGACTGATATCTCAATAAAGCTGTTATTTTTTTAAGTCCACCTTTTATTTAAAGGTGCTTGATGTAAGTATCAGAGTTGGGTCGGATACCCTTTGTAGCTTTTAAAAGAAAACGCAGTGGCTCAACACGGACGGACGGGCTGAGTGACATGTGCATGAACACCAAGCACTGCTTTCCTTTCTTCCCATAACAGCCCATTCCTGGGATTGAATCCCTTGCTGGTATTTTCCTCCTCCACACGGGGGACTCCTTCCCCTATCTAGAAATAAGCTTAAGCCTCTCACACCTTCTTTTTTAAAAACCTTGTCCCCTATTCCTATGTCTATGAGTGGTTACCACCTCGTCTCCTGTCCTTCACAGCTAAGTTCCCCAAAATAGTCTACACATGCTATTTAAATTTCTCCACCTCTTCACACTTCGCCCCATTACATCGAGAGTTCTATCTCCACTATTCCACTGAAAATGATCTGGCAAAGGGCATTATATGAAATGCTCACTGTAAAATCTACCAGATTCCTTCCTCACTTTCATTGAACTTTATGCAACATCTGGCATTGGTGAAACTTCTCATTCCACTCTGAAGGTCCCTTCTTCACCTCCTTTGCCTGCCACTTGAATGCTGGTGATCTAATACTTTGTCTTATTTTCCCCAGACTTCCATACCTACGCCAACCACATCCCACCAGAAAATCAGGCTTCTCTTAATGAAAGTCACATAGACATTCCCAAATCAACTTGCCCCAAAATAAGCTGAGTTCTCTAGCTCACCTTGTACCCCATCAGCAAACCAGAAATGTGGAGGTCACACCACTCCTCCCTTTCCTTCGCTGCTCTCTCCACTTTTTGTTGTTGTTGTTGAGGGTCTCACTCTGTCACCTAGGCTAGAGTGCAGTGGCCCAATCAGGGCTCAGTGCAGCCTTGAACTCCCAGGCACAATCAATCCTCCCACCTCAGCCTCCAGAGCAGCTAGGACTACACGTGCATGCCACCATGCCCAGCTAACTTTTTTGTTTGTTTTTATTGTAGAGACGGCGGGGTCTCACTAAGTTGCCAGGGCTGGGCTTTAACTCCTGGGCTCAAGCGATTCTCCTGCCTCCGCCTCCCATGTTCTTCCCACTTCTAGAGGTGACCAAGTCTTATCAAACCTACCTATTTGATAATGGCTATTTAGTAACAGCCCTCCTTTCCAGCGAATGGGTTCAGGATCTCAAATAGTCTCCTACTGATTCTGCAGGTGCCAGTCTCAGCCCCTCCTGCCCTCCATCCATTGTCCCAGTTCAGTCTTTTAAGATATGTAAACCTGATCTTTTTCCAGCCCTGTTTAAAATCTTTGCCTCCAAGCTTAAGATCTGAGTTGCAGCCCCAGGTCAATCACTAACTGGCATATGGCCCTAGACAAGTCACCTCTCCCAAATTCGCATTCATTAAAAAATTGAAGTTTGATCAACAACGGCAGTTTTCAAACTCAGGAACTGTCTCCTGTGCAGAGGGGTAAAGGCCAAGTGAGCCAGGATACAGGATCCCCGTTTCTGATTTCACGTGGAGCAGCCTCACTTCCAGTCATTTTATTTAAGGTTCTACCCATGGGGCAAAAAGCTTAAAACGAAACAAAACAGAACAAAATCACCTGACTAGATTACTGTAAAACATCTCTCACCTCTCAAATGATATGATTTTTCTATGATCTTTAATAAGACCAAACCAAACACTGGATACAAAATCACCCAAAGATACTAAATCACCAAAGATCATTCAATAATAAAGAGGAGTCCTCAATATTTAAGAAACTCTCTATGTCTTGTAATCTCCATTTCTTCCCAGCCATCTCCCTGACAAAATATCCAACCCATATCTGGAGTGCAATAAATGGAAGCCAAGAAGAAAACCAGACTTCTCTCCCACCCTCATTTTATCCCATACTGTTACTTCCATGCATATTCCCCACACAAGAGAACTTTTTATATGCAGAAATGCTCTTATCTTAAATTCAGTAAATAATTCAAAAAGAAACAAATGGGGAATGAAGTAAATGTCCCCTCAAAAAATGTTCTGTAAAAGAAGAAAGTTTATTTCTTTTACCCTACTTAGAACAATCTTGAGAAATTTATTTTAGGGTATTCAGGGATTCAGATATTTATAAAATAAAGAGGTATAGCATTAAAAAAATTTTCAGTGTTAAAAGCCAATCTATGAGTCATTTTGTAACATCAAAATTTTAAAAAATCTGTCCTTGGCAAAATTATCTGTCATATTTAACTGCACCCCCACCATAGCAACAAGGGTACTTAAAGTTAATAAACACTACTCACAAACAGATCTCTTATACACACAAAGTTTTTAAAACAGCTATGTGATTGAAATAGTCTACATATTCAAGGTATTTATACGTAAGATTCTAAAAATCAGATAAAAGGCATGACAAATATTAGTCATTGCTTTATAGATTTTCGGAGAAAAAGGATTAGACTATCTATACTTGTCTAAATTCAGATAATTACTCACACAATTTAAAATACTGACCCTACTTTCCCCTGCAATGAAATGAATTCATTAAACTCTTCTATAAAGATGATTAAGCATGAATAATCATTTATGCCTTCAATTATATAACTAGTTTTCAAATGATTTCCCTGCCTTTATCATTCCAGCCTCAGTAATTACCAGTGAAAACACCAGTTATTTTAAAAACACAAAGCTTTACCTTAAACCTATTTCATCTAAATCTTTATTAATCATTATTTATAAATGTCATCACTCAAAAGTGCAATTTCCTAAATGACCTAACATTTGATTCTATTTCACCTTTATGATAAATAAAAATTATACCTTTTGTAAACAATCTTCAGATCTCGCCACTCAAGGAAGCTGCACATTTTAGGTTTCCGTGCTAAAACGGTCTGAACAAGTTCTCTTGTGATCTTTTTCTTCTCTTTGTCTGACAGTGGGACATACCATTTTTGCAGTCGAAGCTTTCCCTGACGACTAAAAAGCAACATAAACTGCATCTGTTAAGATAAATAAAATCAAGATTACATGTAATACTTTGAATCAATAAAGTTAAGATTATGTGTTTCACAGAGAAGCTTTGGGGGATGCGGCATTTATATGCCAAATGATTACTAGCCATCAATATTTCTATGCCAATTAAAATAGCAAGAAATTCTTTTGGACAGATCTTCTCTAGATGCAAACCTTCCAATCCCACCCTGTTCCACGTTAAGTTTGGAGGGGAGTGTGCAAGAGAAAAAAGAAAAATTTGTAATAAGCTGAAGCGAAATTTTTGAGGAAAAATAAAGACCACTCTTTCAATTTAAGAAACTATTTTCTACCTGTGCTATACATTGCGCACTCTCTATATGTATCAAAAGAAAATGGTAGACATCAATTGGTTTGGGTATTTTTGAAAGAAACGGAAGACCTGCTATTTTTCACCCTGAGAGCGTTCTAGTTCCAGGGTGAACTACTTGTAGACAGTAGCTTATATCTTGGAATGCTCTCGTCAGTTTATGATGGCATATTTCAAGCAAAACAGAATGATCCAAAATATTAACCGAAAAATCCCATAACTACAAATTTTCCTTAATAAAAAAGTATGTTTTCATCTTACTTTTAAAACATTCCAACTTAAATATGTACAAAATCTAGAACTGAGTTAATGTAGTAAAACAGTATTTTAATGTAGTAATGAAAAAGAAAACAAACATTTAAAAGGCCACAATAAGATTTACACTTGTTAAATAAGATTTAGTATTGAAACATTACATGAAATACTTTAAAAAAATAGTATCTACAGAGTGGATGCCGAATTCTAGTGTGTTTTATACTTAAACTAATTTGTATGTATTTATTTGTGGTCGCAAATGTGTTGATTAGTCTGCATGTTTCATTTTTAACGCCAAGCTTTTTGTAATTCCATTGGTCATCTCAACTGCAAACAGAAGTATTGTTTCTACAAAGGTAATTTAAAGCCAGAATTCACATAGGTATCCTTTTTTCTTTTAACCACTGTAAGTTCCTTTAACAGCGTTACTGCAAGTAAGATTCAAGCATGATTCTCAAGATTCACCACACCATCTTGAATTTGAACACGGGGAGGGGAAATTTATAGAACCAATGCAGAATAAAAATGGGCCCTAAATTTCGTAAGAAATCATCGTCGTTTTTTGTAACCACCCAAAAAGGTATCAACAAGATATCTAGAAATTTATGACGTGGCAATTCAACTTTAGTAAAGTTAAAATGGTCTTATTACCTCACTTAAAATGCGTCAGGGGAACAAAATATAAGGACATTATTAGATGATACCAAAGTGCCTCCCGTGCAAGTCCTGAAGATAGCGGCATTCGAAGGGGGCAGTAAGTGAAGCATCAACTGGACATTTACTGCAAACCCGTTACCAGAACTTGGAAAAGAATGGACCTCGTATTCCTAGATCTTGGTGACCAGAAAGGGTGAGGGTTTGCTTGCAAAGAGTATGGGCTCAAGCCTGTCTGGAGCAGGGTCCTGTACCCGCCCTAAACTTTGCAGGACGAAAAAACAATGTATTCTCCTTAAAATAAATTATGTCCTAACATGGGACGAAACCCGGTTGCAAGGCACGAGTATTCCTTCCCTCGTGTTAATAAACCAACGCTTTGATTTTGCCGCAAATCACAGGGCACCACAATTCCTCGAGATTGGCATTAAAAACAATGGGCTCAGCCGCGGCGCGGGCTCGGGGCCAGCGTTCCTCGGGTCCGGTCGTCGCCGGTGCCTCCCCCCCACTCCCGTGGCCACACTCCATCACTGACCAAGCCCGGGCGAGGTGACAGGCAAGGAGCGGAGCAGACAATGGCATCCGCCGCCGCGCAGGGGGCGCCAAGAGTCCTCGGCCGCCACCGCCCCCGGCCCCTCCCGAAAACGCCCCGCAAAACTTGAGACGATTCCCGAACCACAGGTGCCGCGGGGCTGTCGCGGAGCCCGGGACTGGCCCCCACATCCCCGGGCGCGGCGCGGAGTGGTGCGGAGGGCGCGGACCCTGAGAGAAGTGAGTTGCGGGCGCAGCGACCCAGTGGCGGGCCGGGCAGGCTTGGGGTGGGGTCGCGCGGCGCGCGCGGGGTGGCGGGGGGCGCGCCCAGCCCTCCCTCCCCGTCTCCATCCCCGGCGCCCCCTTTCGTCCCCAGGGACTTACGGCGGCCGCGGGCCGCGGGCGCGGCGGAGCTCGGCCGGCGGCGGCGGCGGCGGCTAAGGGGAAGCCCCTGTCGCCGTGCTGAGGAAGAGAAGCCGTGGTGCTGTGGGGAGGGGACCCGGCTGGCGGAGGGCAGGCTTAGGCGGAGAGGGGAGGGCGAGCTGACAGACCCCGCCCCGGGGGCCGGACGAGGGAGGAGCCGGGGCTGCGGCGAGCTGAGGGGCGGGCTAGGCGACGCGCGGGAAGCGGCTCAGCAGTCGCCAGCGGCACCGGAGGCAGCGCAGGTAACCGCTGAATCCAAGGAAGCCGATTGGAGGCTTCTTCGCTGAGGGGGTGGTGCGAACCGGAAGCCGGGCCACGTGACCCGGAAGCGGCGTCCGCCGGGCCCGCGCGCCCGCGCACTCCTGCTGGTGGCTCCGGGACGCGCGCGGGCGGCTCTGCTGCTTGTTTAATGATAGGAGGACGGGATTCTGCAGCGTCCTTAGCCTAGCGGGAGTTGCGGGGCCGGGAAGTTCCAGACAGCGAAGAGCCTCGTTTGAGCTCTAATGATTCTCTGTGTCCCCAGAGGGTGGGTCGGGGAGGTGTGACGGCTGACGACAAGGGTGGGAGGAGACGAGGGAGTGCTGCAACTCTGGAAAAACAAGTCAGCTCTTCTGTGGAGCTCGTCACCCATTCACGGGCCTTTTGCTATCATTCTGCCTCAAAATTGTCCGGAATCCGGCCTCTCCTTCCCTTTGCACTGCTCCAGCCCTAGCCCAGACACCTTTCACCCCAAGCTTCGCGGGACTCTGTTCCCTGGGCTCGCCTTGCCCATCCTCGGTGCTGCGGACTGGATGAGTTACCATCCGTTCGGCTGAAAAGCCCGAACAGCACCTCACCTTCGAGATCCCGCTTCCTTCACACTGGGTCGCCCCACCAGCCGCCTGGGTTCCAGTTTAGCACTGCCGACGACTTGCTGTGCCTGGCATGTCCTTGCTCTCAAATGTCACATCTCCTATGAAGCCTCACCCTAAAACCCTGTAAGAGCGATTCCCTCTTTCACCCACATGCCCGTTAGCCTTTATTTAGCACACCTTAAGTTGTATTCATTTTGCATCCCAGTCTGGTTCACTGCCTGGTGTATAACACAATAAATGTGAGTTGACTGATAAAGACCATAAAATGATAAATTTGTTAAGAGCTGTAATGCTGAGCGTAATGCCTGGGCATAATGGATGTTCGTAATTTTCTGAATGATAGAATGGATGAATCATCTAGTCATTTACAGATAAGGAAAGGGGAGTCCCACGGGATTAGGTGACCTTCCTTGAAGAGCCACGGGTTTCCCATATCGCATGCTATTCATTATCCGAGTCACCTAGGTTCCTACAAAGGAAGCGAGAAAATTGCTTTTGTTGGGCCATGTCCCTTTTGCAGAGGTTCCTAGGTATAGTCGCCAGAATTTTTTTAATGGCCTGAAGTAAAAAAAGAAATGCTAATTTTTTCACGAAGCTAAATGTAATCAATGTAAAGGAATCCTTTATTAGGAATTATATTCTTTTTGTGTGCATTTTAGTATCTACGAAACTAAGACAGTAGTTTTGGGGGCATTTTAAAAAAGGCCTTTGTATGACAAAACAAAAAAATGTGTAATACTTCCCCTTTTCAAGCACTACTATGCTGCTTGGAAAGTCTCCTACTAACATGTATGATTAATGTATACTGGAATATTAAAGAAAGGGGATGACACATGGCACAGAGCTGACTTTCTGTAGTTCTTTAGGTCCCCTTCGCCCCCAACAGATTTCTCCCTACCCAGTCATGCCCCAAAGGTACTTTCAAATGTCCCATTTCTCTCTTACTACAAGAAACAGATGCCATTAACCAGTTAAAAGATAGCTCTAATGCTACACAATGAAAACTCGCCCTCTGAATTCAATGCTTCTTTTCTCTTTTTCTGGACAAAACACTTACATCCTCAAGGTTCCTGAGATAGCCACCTCCAAGTTTAAACTGATTATCCTCCTAATGTTGCTCTGTGGCTCTGAAAATGAGGACGGGAGACTTGCTGATGACATACTGGCAGTCTCCTTTCCTGCTCCTAGCCAAAAAAAGGTGGGGGTAGGGGTAGGGAGGGGAAGGAATTGTGGGAAAAATAATTAGCAGCTGAAAGCAGCTATTACATAATCTTGGCTGCTTATTAATTTAGCAGAAGGAATGGCTTATTAAATTCTAATAGCAGCAGCACAACTGCAAACAACCTAGCAATTACCAGTGCAGGGCCCATTATTTTGTTAATATGTTCTCTTCTTTTGGCAAGTGTATGAGAACAAAATTTATAGAAGCAGATGGTCTTTTTCAGTAGATTATAGATGGTTTATTCCCTAGTCTTAGTATTAAGTGCTAATTATGCATTCACTGTGAAAGACAAAAGAAACATGGTTGCCATCTTTGTTAGTAATTAACTGCTTGACTTTGATTCCCACAATTTCCCAGTGGTAGGCTTTGTTACATACATGTTTCTTCTCACCTAGTATCTTCTTCATCTGTCATGTCAATTGGTTATCTTTTCTAATCCTCTGTTTTTGTTTTCTAGATGGTCCTGATTTATTGGTATTAATAATGATATAAGAATTATATACAAAATTCATTTCATGAAAAATTAAAAATCAGATTTTATACTTGTTTCTTAGATTTGAAAAAAATGCTTCACTGTCATTTATGCTAAATGCAAGAGGTGAGGGGAAAATAGAAATCTTTACCTTCTAACAATAAAATTTTGAGACTTTTTATGTAATCTTTCCAAAGTTTTCAAAAATAATTTTAGTTTCTTATTAATTGTGTGATGGCCATATACTTTTATCCTCTTACTCTCTCAAAATACCATTAAATTTTTTTTTTAAAAAGGGACTATTTAAAACACATACCCATGTGGAAAATAAGAGAGAGAACATTTACATGAAGATGTCGATAAGGATGTCAGGATACACTGTCAGCTCGTCATTTAAACATTTAAAGAAAAATTGTAACATATTGATATTATGGAGGAGCAGAAGTGAGGGGAGGTTGAAATAATGCTAAATCCTCATGTGCTAAAGGGAAGAAAATAGATAACATCTAAAGTAAATCACGAACTAGAATTGTTAGCATATTCTTTAGATACCGGGAAGTAAATCCCAGAAGCAATGGTGACTTTCTTTCCATGGACAGAATCTTGCAGTAGGAAGTAATAAAAGGTATTACTACATTTTACTTAGGTTTTTTCTTAAATAATTTTTTAAACTATTGTAACGAAATAGATAAAAACCATTCAGTTAGTTGCTAGCTCTGTATTATGGACTTATACAGAGTTCCTTTAGCCAGTCTATAGATTATTTAGAAATTATTAAATAAAAATGCCCAATAACGGAATTCAGTGCTGAAGCCTTGTAGAAGATCACAGAAAGTGTAAAAAAGATGCTTAGAGTTTGTGAATTTGCATCTCCAAAGATAAAGTTGTTCCAGGGAGAAAAATGGCCTAAAATAATGAGGATTTGTGAACCAAATCATTTCAAAATAGATAGAGCTGTCACTGCCAAAGTCCTCAACAATGAGCTAAAGAGAAATGTGGAACATATGCTCTTTCTCGAAGCCTGTTTCCATAGCTTTGAATAAAATGCAGGAAAATTACTACTGCCCTATTAACATTAGGATAGAGCAGTGATTCTCAGCCTGGGCCCTTTTGCCTCCCAGGGGACACTTGTCAGTGTCTGGAGACATTTTGATTGTCACAACTAGGAGTAGTAGGTGATGCTGCCAGCATCTAGTGGGCAGAGACCAGGGATGCTGCCCAGCATCCTGCAATGTACAAGACAGATCCCATAGCAAAGAATGATCCAGCCCCAAATGTCACTAGTGCCAAGGTTGAGGAAGAAATTCTGGGTTAGTCACTGAAAAGATTAACATGCAGTAGCATATTTTTGTAGACATTTCAAGAAATGGAACAAACACTATCTTCATGTAAGTTTCTCTTTCTCTCTCTCTGCCCCAACCCCCCCTTTCTCGGAGTTGGAGGCATTGTTCTTAATATCTGCTAGATAAAATCCTAAACTGCCGAAAAGACTGGCGGCATACATAAAGCAGTCAGTATTATATAATAGCAACTAGAATAAACTATCCAAAATGATTTTTTTAAAAATGACCCCAGAATATTAGTAAAAGTTACTTAAGCACTTGAATCCATGAGATGCCTATTCCATCCATCCATATATTGTAAATGTTTGTTAGGTATCTGCTTTATACTGGGGCACTCTGGAAGGTAATGAAGATATAAAGATGAGTAAGATATTGACTTGGTCCTAAAGCTCCATTTCTTCTGACACAGAATTTCAAGTTTAGAGACAAACCCTGGATGGTCAAAGGATAGTCATCAACCAAATGTATGAACATTTTCTTTTAGGAAACCCCTAAAAGATGCATCTAGAGATGCTTCATAGAACTTTAGATTTCTGTAACCAACACGTTTGAAAACTGTGTGCTCTCATGACCTCCCAGGGCTCTTCACAATATTTTCATTTGATGAATTTCTTTGTCACTCTTAATTCACAGCAATATAAGAGAGAGATTCTGTATGTTTTAAACAAACGATTTCAAATAATGTCTTGATTTGATCCTTGAAGTGAAATGCTTCAACAATGATCTAACTGAACTCCAAATTGCTAAACCAGTGGTTCTAGAATATTCTCTTAGAGGACTTGTGAAAATACAGATTGCTGGGCCTCATTCCTATAGTTTCTGATTCAGGAGGCCTGAGGTGAGGCCTGAGAATTGCGTTACTAACAAGTTTCCAGGTGATGCTAATGCTGTTGGTCTGGGAACCACACTTTGAGAACCATTGCTCTATACCAAAAAAAGCTATGATATCCAACTAGAAAGTTGTGATATAATTTTCATGGTCTAAAGGAAACTTGAGATCTGAATATTTTTTTAATCACTGACCTCATGAAACCCGAGAACATTAGAAGAGTAATATTCCCAGTTATATTCACCTGAAGCTAAATCTACATGCACAACTGAGAATGACATATGGTCATTGTATGTCCTGCACAAACTAATGCACTATAATATTCTAAGGCAGAAATTGGAGTGCTTAGGGAAACTTGAAGGTTGCATCATAAAAGTCAGATGCTTACTTGATGAAAATCACTACCTTAAAAATATTTCCCAACTACTCATGGCAAGTAGGAGTCACCTCTGAAATATTTTGTCAACAACTAAAGACATGGGGTAGAAAGGAAGAAGTCCAGAGGGAACAGCTAGAGAGAATCAATGTGCCCTGGGGGTAAGGCAGAGACCAGAGACCGCTAAGCAGTAATCAAAACCTGCCCGTTCTCTTCCTTAGCACACAGCTAGACCTCATTGCGCTGCTTCCTCTGCAGTTAGGCGTGCCCATGAAGCTGAGATCTGGCCAATGAAATGGGAATAAAAGTGACAGGTCTAGCCCATAAAAACCTCCCACAGGAAAGTCTGTTTCCTTCCTCCCTCCTTCCCTCCCTCCCCTGACCTGCTTTTGCCACTTGGATGATGACACCCGGGTGAGTTCCCAAATGACTGCAAGGAAGAGGAGTACACAAACCACCACCACCATCATCACTCCTACCGCCAATTGTACTTGAAATGAATGAGAAATAACTTTGTATTAAGCCACTGATTTTTTTTCCGAGGTTCATTTATTACAGCTGCTAGCATTCCTGTTCATTCTTGAAAGCTCGTTGCATACTTAGTTACAAAGAGAAGGAGCCATGCATAGTGATGGGAAGAGCAAGTGAATTTTCAAGTGGATACTTGATTCTAATCCTGCTTTTTGCACTCTTTTATATGTCTCCCTTCCATTGAAATTTGAGAAGAATTGTTAAACAGTCTGAGCACAGAATTTTAAACTACTTGTCTATCAAAGAGGGCAAAAAGAATGATTCAAGGCTCTTTTTTACATTCCTCTGACAAAGCCTAGCATTCATAGTAGGCAATAGATAAGGCAAAATTTTAAAAATCATAAGGCTGACAGGGCTGAGGAAGTGAAGTGGGATGGTGGGCAATCACATTTGGGTAAACTGTCCCTAACTGGCAAAAGTGAATACAGTATTAACATCAACCTCTTAGAATCAAAAAACCAAAGGTTGAGATTTATTTTTGACTCTATTATATCCTTGTCTTCTAAATACTATACAAAAAGCTAAGTTAAAATATTTATCCTAAAGCACTATTTAGAATACATGAACATTTTAATTAGATGATTTGATGAAAAATTTTAGAAATACTGTACACATTTTAAATATAACACATGTATAAGATAATAGAATTTTAAAGGTAATTTTATTCAAAAATTTTATTTTACAAGTGAAGAACGAAGTCCAGAGAAGTTAAGGAAATTGTTCAAGATCATAACAGTTAGTGGCAGGTGGAGAAGTAAGACTCCTATATTCTGTCTCCAGGCAATGTTCTTGCCACCATGGGACACTGTCTATTGCCCAGAAACTACTAGCCCATTATCTTTAGACAAAAACAAGCAAACAAATAAATAAATAAACTGAAAAACCACACTAGCTTACCCTTGAAACAAAAACTCTTCAATTGTACTTCCTTTTGCCTCTCTGCCTGGTATTAAAGTATTTATGTCTTTACTAGCTGACTGAAACCCTTGCGATCTCCAAAACTGGGATAGTATCTTAAGAAATGCTTTATGGCATAACCTAATGCAATGCTTTGTATAGAGTAAGTACTCTAAAATGTTAACTAAGTTGAATTGAGGTGCCAAAAGAAGGTTTAGGCTGAGCGCGGTGGCTTACGCCTATAGTCCCAGCACTTTGGGAGGCCGAGGCAGGCGGATCACCTGAGGTCAGGAGTTCGAGACCAGCCTGGTCAACATGGTGAAACCCTGTCTCTACTATAAAAATACAAATATATATCTATATCTATATCTGTATCTATATCTATATCTATATATATATGTTAGCTGGGCATGATGGTGCATGCCTGTAATCTCAGCTACACAGGAGGCTGAGGCAGGGGAATCACTTGAACCTGGGAGGCTGAGGCAGGGCAATCGCTTGAACCCAGGAGGTGGAGGTTGCAGTGAGCCGAGACCGCACCACTGCACTCCAGCCTGTGCAACAAGAATGAAACTCCGTCCCCCACCCCCCCGCAAAAAATAAGATTTAATGGACCCTGTCTCATTACTTCTTGAGTGTTATCAGTTTTTCTGGAGTATTCTCCTTCTTTCCATCCCCACTAATATTGCGCTAGGTTAGACTAACAAACTGAACTTTATATCTCAGCTCATTCCCTCCACCTGATTCCATTGTGGTTCTTTCTGCACATGGCCACACGCTTTTCTAAAACATAAATCCAATAGAGATTAAACCTTCTGCTTAAAATGCTTCACCTTCTTTATTACTTCATTCAATTTGCATACATGTGCCAGGTACTCACTGACGACTGGGGGTAAAATAGAACACAACTTAGACATGGAAACTTTCACCAGGTTCTTAAACTATAATAGGGACAAGAGGGATGGCACAGTATACAATCAGCAATCCCAGTACAATGCAATACAATGTTTCAAAGTAGGAAGTTTCAAATAGTACAATGTTTCAAACTAGGAAGGCCAGGGACCTGTGGGAACACACAGGACAGTGCCTAGCCCAGAGTTTTTGTGGTAGTGGTGGGTGGTGGGGTCAGACAAGGTTTCTTGGAGGACAAAGCCCTTAGGCCAAGATCGGAAAATAATGGGGGAGATACTCAAGAGAAGACAGGGCAAGAATGTTCCATTTAGGGAGAATGACATTTGCCAAGACAAACAGATGGGTTCATATTTTAGGTACCTGAATGGAAGGTTAGTGTGGCCAGAGGGTTCCTGGGTAAAGATGAGTCTGCAGAGAATAGGAAGACCAGGTCATGCAGGATCTTTCAAACAAGATTAAAACATTTGGACTTTATATAAGGATATTGAAAGATTTTAAGCAAGGGGAATGCCATTATTGGATTTGAGTTCTAGAGTTTCAGAGAGCTCACTCTGGATGAAATGTGGTAAATCATAGGATATACTGTAGTCAGAGTTCAGTTGTAGATAAAATAAACCATACAAACAGAAGCAGTTTAAAAATGATTGGAATTGCTGGAGGAGCAAAATCTGGGCTGAGCTTCCAGGAAAACCTTCCAGAATAGCACTGCAGAACTTGACTGCCAGAGAGCTGATGCCTCTGCTGTGATCAGTGAGCTGGAATATTAAGCCACTGTTTCCATGTAACTGCTGGCTCCAGGACTATCACTTCCCTGCCATGATCTGGAAATCAGAAAGCTGTTGCCAGCAAAGAGGATGCCTTTTTTCACTGCTGCTTGTCACTCATGTAGCTAGGGACTGGACACTGGACTCCCTCTACAACTGTTACTGAAAGCCAAATGCTTTCATAACCCTGCTTGCCCCAGAAATAGCAGAAGCAGGCCCCCTGTTCATGATATATCACTTCCACCTTCCAAATCTTGCATGGGTGCACCTGATTGTTGGAATCTACATCGCAACCAGAAGCCTAGCTAAGACATGTAGTTTTTAATTTTCCAAAAGGAACACAAGGAGGTTGGAATGGATATTGAACAAGCAGATCCAAATGTCCATTGCAGAGATCAAGACTGGCGGCCAGGAGACCAGTTGGGAGGCTGTTGAATAATTCACAGGAGAGGTGAAGGTAGCCGGAACAAGGAATAAGCAGGGTTATTCTTATTTTCTCCTTTTCTTTATTAATCAAGAAAAGGAGGTATACTAGAGAGCATTTAGGAGGTTGGATTGACTGGTATAAGTTGTTTTGATGTGGTGGCAGGGGGAGTGGGTATACAGTCAGAGATGACACTGGGAGATGATTCCCTGGGGGAGAGAACCCACGAAGAAGGCAGGCTGGTGGTGAAATGATGAACTCATTTTTCAGCCTCTAAAATCAAATATCTGTGGGGCGTCCAAGTGAACAGTGGGAGTTGTTGATACAGGTCTAAAGGCTCAGGAGTGAGGTTGGAACTGAAGTTAGAGATTTGTGAGTCATCAGCATAGAGCTGGTAAATAAAGCTGAGTAGGAGGATGAGATCACTACAGGAGAATATATAGAATAATAATATATTTTTTTTAAAAACTGTGGAAAACAGAATTATAAGATGGTTACCATGACGTTCCCCACCTGGTGTTATTCTCACAATTAAGTTGCCTGACAAAAGGGAATTTGCAGATATAATTAAACTTACTAATCAATTGACCTTAAGATAAAGAGATTATCCAAGCGTGCCTAACCTAATCATATGGGCCCTTTAAAAGAAGAGAATTTTATCCGGTTGGTAGAAAAATAAGTCAGAGAGATTGGAGCATAAGAGAGGTTCAACAAGGAGCTTCTCCATTGCTCAGATGGACGGGCCACATGGAAGGATCTCAGAGTAGTCTAGGAGGTGAAAATGAACCCAGCCAACAACAACTACAACAAAAACAGAGACCACAGAACTGAATTCTGCCAACAATCTGAATGCATTTGTAAGGGGACCCTGAGCTCCAGATGAGAATGCAGAGCCAGCTGACATCTTAATTTCAGCCTTGTGAAAGCAGAGCAGAGGACCTAGCTAACCTGTGCCCGGACTCCTGACCCACAGAAACTGAGAGATAAGAAGTGGATGGTGTTTTAAACTGCTGAGTTTGTGGTAATTTGTTATCTATTAATAGATCACTTATACAAATACTCAGGACACAACTCAGGAACACTAACTTTTAGGGGGCAGACAGCAGAAGAGTCACAAAAGAAGATACAGGAGGAGATCCAGAAATATGTAGAGTCACGAAGCTAAAGGAAGAGATCCTGATAAGAAAGAGAAAGTTGTCAAATATGACAACTATTGGTGATCATTCAAGTAGGAACCAAAGGGGCCCATTGAATGTTTTTAGCCATTTGAGTGAAGTTATGTGTAGAAATACTGACTGTCACATATGGAGGAAAAAATGGAAAGGAAGAAGTGAAGACAGCTCTTTTAGGAGGTTTAGATTTGTTTGTTTATTTTGAGATGAAGTCTCGCTCTGTCACCTAGGTTGGAGTGCAGTGGCAATCTCCGCTCACTATCGCCTCCGCCTGCCAGGTTCAAGCAATTCTCCTGCCTCAGCCTCCGAGTAGCTGGGACTGCAGGCGTGCGCCACCATGCCTGGCTAATTTTGTATGTTTAGTAGAGATGAGGTTTCACCATGTTGCCCAGGCTGGACTCCTGGGCTTAAGTGATTCGCCTGCCTCAGCCTCCCAAAGTGCTGGGATTATAGGCGTGAGCCACCGTGCTGGAATTATAGGAGTGAGCCACCGTGCTTGACTGGAGGTTTGCATTTAAAGAGGAGGAAAAAAATAGAGAGGTAGCTGGATAAGGGAATGTGGACTCAAGCTAGAGGCACTGTTGTTGCCTAAGAAGGGAGAGACATGCTAACAGGAAAGACTCAGTAGAGAGGGAAAAGCTGAAGATGGGTTGGGGAGTGAATAATACTACAAGGACACTGAGTAGTGAAGAGGGCTACAGCACAGGTAGAGAAACTTTAAATAAGCAAAGGGGATTTCTGCCATTTTGCTCGGAACAATGGATAGTAGCGGAGGAAGAAAGGATGTAGGTAGGCAAGTGGTTTACTTATAGCTAAGCATATCCCCCAAATGTATTCAAATGCTGATCCTTTATTCTTATGCTAGTAGGCTTGTCTCTAGGGTCTATATGACAGCCTTGCCTGAGTAAGGGGAAATGTCAACTAAACTTGCTGTAAATGTATATACAGGTCGGGCACGGTGGCTCACTCCTGTAATCTCAGCACTTTGGGAGGCTGAGGCAAGAGGATGGCTTGAGCCTAGCCTGGGCAACATAGCAAGACCCCATCTCTATTTTAAAAATACAATAATTAGCCGCTGTGGTGGTATGAATCTGTTGTCCCAGCTGCTCGGGAAGCTGAAGTGGGAGGATCACCTGAGAATCACCTGAGTTTGAGGCTGCAGTCACACCACTGTACTCCAACAGAGTGAAACCCCATCTCAAAAAAAACAAAAAAGGAAAGAAAAAAAGATTGTCTGCTGGGCATGAAGAGGGAGGTGGAAGTAGAGATGGATTGAGAAGTATGGAACAGGTTTCTACTAGAAACCTTGGAGAAATGGAGAGAGGCTTCTGGAGCAATATGGAAGGATAACTGAGAGTACAGTTGAGATGAGATCTGTGACAGGGTCACTCTATAATTAGTCTCATTGATAGAGTTGAGATTGGCCAGATGACTGAGATGGAAGAATGAGAGACTGAAGTGACAAACCATGGGATTCAACCCAGGCAAAGAAAGCAGTAAAAATGAAATTGGGGAGTTTCAGCTCAGGGAGGGAGGTTGTGGGTGCTGATGGAGCAGAAAGAGAGAATGTAATGGAGTTGAGGAAGAGGAAGACTCTGTGCCTTCAAAGTCCAGGTTATAGTCAGAGCAATTCCGTGAGACATCTGGAAGTGCTGGAGGCTGTGTTCTGAGAGAATGCATTGTTTCTGTTGTAGAGAGAGTGAGGGAGTCAGGTGAGGCTTGTAACAAACAAGGGTGGAGTGGGTGGCCAAGTGGAAAGGAGGTGAAAGTCACTGGAGAAGCAAAGACCAAGGAAAGGACTCACTGGGGCGTTGAGTGCTGGCTCATCCATATGGATGTCAAAGTCATTTAGAATAGTAATAGGACCTGATAGAAAAGGCAACAGTGATCCAGTTTCTAAAGATTCCAAAGAAGGAGAATATGTAATGGTAACAGGAAGAGTAGAGTTTGATTTTTAAAAACAGCTTTATATTGAGATGTAATTCACACACCACACAATTAACCCATTTATAGCATACAATTCAATAGCTTTTAGTATATGCAGAGTTGTGTATTCATCACCACAATTGATTTCAGAACCTTTTCATCGCCGCAAAAATAAATTCCATACCCCTTAGCCATCACTCCACTATCTCCCCATTCCCCCTAATCCCTGGCAACCACTAATCTATTTCCTGTCTATGGATTTGCCTGTTCCAGCCATTCCACACAAATGGAATCATGCAATATGTGGCCCGTTGTGCCTGGCTTCTTCTACTTCATATAAAGTTTTTAAGGTTTATCCGTGTTGTAGCATGTATCAGTATTTCATTTCAAAGCATGATTTTAAAGGATGGAAAGAACCTCAAAGGAGCTTAGGGGAAGATACAAGGCCAAACATTTCCCTTGGACACCAATTCAGCTCTGGTCATTAATATTCAGTGCTGAAATTGTTATAAGTACCCCTTTCTCTTTTGAGTATCTAAAATATGTCAATATTAAATGCTAATTCTTGCTTATTTCCTCCCCGCCCCCAGCAAATGTAACTGAAAGCCTTGCTTAATTACAAAAACGGAGTCAGTCATTGTTGCTTCATGTTAACTACTTGCCCAAGAAACACATTCATTTTGTGGAGGAAATAATGAGCAAGACTGGCAATGCCCTAATAAGCTCTAAATTAAGCATACATAATGTTGAACAAAATATAAGAATCAGCAAAAAAAAAAAAAATTCTACTTATTGATCATTAGTGTTAATGAGAACAGCAGCAAGTGGCTTTGTTCCTGTTCACTTAGAAAGTATAAAAACAAGGTAAGCAAGCAATCAGGAAGGCTAATGTGAGGATTCCATTTTCATCCTGATAAGAGGAATAATTTATTTCCTAGCCTGTTGGCCTTGGAAGCCCACGATGGCTTCATCTTCTCTGGTCTCTGACTAATTTTCAACCACGCTGGTAACAGAAACCGTGGAAATGGGATCAGGGCCTACTAAAGGCAACAAAACTGAATGAATACATTTACCTCCAGGAAATGTCAATTACAAACTAGCGTGAGGGCCTGTTGTCTATATGGAGGAATTAGAGCTTTTAAATAATAATAGTGGAGTTTCTTAGTCAGTTTGAATGGCTGTAATAGAATACCACTGACTGGGTGGCTTAAATAACAAGTATTTATTTCTCACAGTTTTGGAGTCTGTGGATTTCAAGATCAAGGTGCTAGTAGAGTCAGTGTCTGATGACGACTCTGTTACTGGTTTGTAGACAGCCATCTTCTCACTATATCTTCACAAGGTAGAAAGATAAAAGGAGGACAAGCTGGCTCTCTTGAGCCTCCTCTTATAAGAGAACTTACTTCATCATGAAGGCTCCACCCTCAGGACCTAATGACATCTAAAAGCACCCATTTCCAAATATCATCGCGTTGGGGATTAAGGTTTCAACATTTGAATCTGGGGGGTGGGGACATGAATATCAAGTCCATAGCATCGAGGAAGTAATCCAAGAGACTATATTTACTGGTAAGAGGGCCTAAGGATCTCTGAGGAGCTCAGATTATAAAAGATACATAAGAACCTGGGAGGAGGAAGATAGCAATCAAAGATTTCAAACCACAAGAACAGCATAGACCTGTAATGGTAATGCAAGAAAGACTAGATAGAGAGAACAGAGCCTTGCTGAAGGGCATCTGAATTTGAAGGTTCACTGCTGCAATGGAATCTCTTTTGTTTGCCTATATCCCTCACTCCTTTTGAAAACAGTACCCCCATTCTTTGGAGAAACTGTTCTCTCCCCCTACTACCATCACTCCCATTCCAACAATACAAACTAAAAAAATGTGAGTCTTCCGGTTTGGACAAATCATATCTGAGAATATGAAAGCAATTTGCAAAAGAGATCTATAAAATATTTGCAATCTATGGGAAATAGAAGCACTTCCTGAAGACAGGAAATGGATAAGTGTCTTGGTTTTCAAAAAGGGAAAGAAGGCTAGCCACAGTAGCTCATGTCTGGAATCCCAGCACTTTGGGAGGCCAAGGTGGAAGGTTGAATTCCTTGAGGCAGGGAGTTCAACACCAGCTTGGGCAACATAGGGAGATCCCCATCTCTACAAAAATAAAAAATTAGCCAGGCATGTTGACACACACCTGTGGCCCCACCTATTTGGGAGACTCAGGCAGGAGGGCCACGTGCGCCTGGGAGGTCGAAGGCCGAGGCTGCAGTGAGCCGTGATCATGCCACTGTACTCCAGCCTGGGCAACAGAGTGAGACCCTGTCTCTGAAAGCAAGCAAGCAAGAAAGAAAGAAGTGGGGAGAAGGTTGATGATACAGATGTTAACTGGGAATTTAATGTTAATTCTCTCTTAAGAATATCAAATGGGTGGTGTCTGAACTTCCAGAGAGAAAAGAGGTGATGCTGAAAAAAAACAACAACATGAATTTACTAACAAAAAACAGCATGACAGACAGGTCCTGGTTTCTTTCGTGATATATTTATTAGACTAGTATATCAAAGGAATCCTGTGGAGATAGACTTTCCGTATTTCTGCAAGACATTTTTCATTCTTTCATGGCATCCTTCTGAAAAAGGTGGAGAAACTGGATGGATGATAAGATAACTTAGTAGCATAACCACTCCAAAACCAGAATGCTGATTAATGGATCTATCTTTGTCAAATCTAGAAATTTTGTCAAAGGTCTGTATTGAACAGGGCTGTTTTCCTAGCATGGCCTTTATCAACACTTCTTTAAGCACTCTAGATATGGGCTGAACAGGCCTGGTTATCAGTGTATGGAGAACAAGAAGCTGGGAGTGAGGGTGAATAAATCAGATGACAAAGCAAGATCCAACTTGGCTTTGGCCGAGGGATGATGTATCAGTCACCTAGTATCTTTTGAAATAAGGCGGGGATAAATGCATAAATACATGCATAAATGGCCATGTCTATTAAAATGAAATTTAAATAGGACAAGTTTTAGTGTTCTATCCTTGGAACTAAAGTTAAGGCTGTAGGGAGGACTTGCTAAATAGCAGTATGTGGATAAAAATACTTGAAGATTTTAGTGCCCTGAATCCAGTAAGAGCCAAGGGCATGATGAGACTGTAAAACCAAGTGTGTGTGTAGGGGCAGGGGGACCAAAGGATTTCTGGACTGTTTAAATAGAAATATAGGCTGGGCACAGTGATGCACACCTGTAATCCTAGCACTTTGGGAGGCCGAGGTGGGTGGATCGCTTGAGCTGAGGAGTTTGAGACCAGCCTGGGCAACATGGTGAAACACCGTTTCTACAAAAAATACAAAAATTAGCTGGGCGTGGTGGCACGCACCTGTAGCCTCAACTACTTGCAGAATTGAGCGGGAGGTTGAGGCTGCAGTGAGCTGTGATCATGCTACTGCACTGCAGTCTGGGTGACACAGCGAGACCTAGTATCAAAGAAAAAAAAAAAAGAAAGAAATGTGATATTCTGACTGTTCTATGCTTTGATAATCAATCTTAACTATACTTTTATTTATTATGTTCAATTCTGGGAAACATATTTCATGAAAGACATAGACCAACTTCAACTCCCTCATAGGAATCATATCATATAGTGCTATAAATCATGACATACGAACAGCCAACATGAATGAGAATAGTTAGTTCAGGAAATAAAATATTTAGGGGCAAAAAGATGACTCTCTTACAGCATTTAAAGAGATGAGATATAAGAGAGAATTCTGTTTCATTCCAAGAGGAAAACAAAGATCAATGGATGAAAGTTACAGGGTGGTAGATTTCAGATAAAATATAAATAAGTACTATGTAAAAATAGGAGTCTGGTGCCAGGCGCGGTGGCTCAAGCCTGTAATCCCAGCACTTTGGGAGGCCGAGACGGGCGGATCACGAGGTCAGGAGATCGAGACCATCCTGGCTAACACGGTGAAACCCCGTCTCTACTAAAAAATACAAAAAACTAGCTGGGCGAGGTGGCGGGCACCTGTAGTCCCAACTACTCGGGAGGCTGAGGCAGGAGAATGGCGTAAACCCGGGAGGCGGAGCTTGCAGTGAGCTGAGATCCAGCCACTGCACTCCAGCCTGGGCGACAGAGCGAGACTCTGTCTCCAAAAAAAAAAAAAAAAAAAAAAAAATAGGAGTCTGGAATTGAAGTAGGTGATTTCCTAGTTGTTGGAGATGTCCAAGGAAGGGCTGAACAGTCAGAACCTTAAGGGTCCTTTCAGTTTGGTGATCCCCAAAAGCTTAATTCGAATCTGCTATTGCTTTGGGGGTGTGTATGTATGTGTGTGTGCATGCGTGTGCTTCCACTCTTAACAGAAATGAAGTGTTTCATGAGTTATGTCAGAAGTCTAGGAACAGTCAGGTATAATGGGTGAGACCAATGTCTAGAATTTCCTTTGAATTGCCCCAAAGCACCTAACACACAAGCACTCAATGAAGGGGCTCTTTTCTTGAGGCTTTTCTGTGTTTCTCATGAAGATGCTTTCTTATTTTATTTATTTACTTATTGATGAGACAGGGTCTTGCTCTGTCACCCAGGCTGGGATGCAGTGGCATGATCATGGCTCACTGCAGCCTCCACGATCCTCCTGCTTCAGCCTCCCGAGTAGCTGGGACTACGGGCGCATGCCACCATGCCCAGCTAATTTGTGTATTTTTTGTAGAGATGAGGTCTTGCCATGTTGCCCAAGCTGGTCTTGAACTCCTGGGCTTGTGTGATCTGCCTGCCTCAGCCTCCCAAAGTGCTAGGATTACAGATGTGAGCCACCATGCCCGGCCACTTTGTTATTTTATACCTAATTTCTATTCATGATTTAACCTTGAATTGAGGCATTTTCTTCCTCTTAAATAAAAGTCTTTCCTTCGACTGCTTCTTTTGTGCTTGTGGGTATCTCCCAATGTAAGAGTGGAGAATCATGTCTCTTTACAACTCCTTTAGAAACTGTAACTCCTCACTGTGATTTCCATCACTGCAAATTCACAGTAAGTAAATACGCTTTTCTAATTTAATTTTTCATTTGTTCTTTCTGCAACAGGGCTTTGCTTAGGAAGGCACTTGGCATTTGTCACAAAAGCCAGAAAGAGCTTTTCAGGGCACCACACAAAACAGTATGCCCTCCAAGTCAGGCAGACCCAGGTTTAAAATCTTGGCTTTTTCTCATACCTTAGCTTGCTTAATCTCTCAGAACCTCAATTTCCTCATCTATTAAATTAGATCAATATTATATATACGTTTGAGAAAGTTATTTTGAAGATGAAATAAAGTATGCCAAGGACCCATCATGATGCTTAGTACATAGTAGGTACACAATGACACAATGGAATGTGAATGTTAGTATTAATTCCCCACACAGTAACTTCCCAACAATTCTCAGCTCTCCTTAAAATAACAGAAATTTAATTTCTTTTTTTTTCGAGACAGAGTTTTGCTCTGTTACTCAGGCTGGAGTGCAGTGGCACAATCTCGGCTCACTGCAACCTCCGCTTCCCAGGTTCAAGCAATTCTTCTGCCTCAGCCTCCCAAGTAGCTGGGATTACAGGCATACGCCACCATGCCCAGCTAATTTTGTATCAGAAATTTAATTTCTTAAGACTGTAATATTTATATTTAAAATATTTAGTGCCTGGCTGGGTGCAATGGCTCACGCCTGTGATCCCAGCACTTTGAGAGACCAAGGTGGGCAGATTACTTGAGGCCAGGAGTTCGAGACCAGCCTGGCCAACACAGTGAAACCGGTCTCCACCAAAAAATACAAGAAATTAGCCAGTCCTAGTGGTCTACGCCTGTAATCCCAGCTACTGGGGAGGCTGAAGCGGGAGAATAGCTTGAACCTGGAAGGGAGAGGTTGCAGTGAGCTGAGATCACGCCACTGCACTCCAGCCTGGGTGACAGAGAGACCCTGTCTCAAAAATAAAACAAAATATTTAGTGTCAACTTTTCATTTCTTTCTCTAACCTAACCATTTAACTACAGCTAAAATACTTCATATTTATTTCTAGGTTTGTTTAAAAAGTTTGTCACAGTGGTAACCAAGTCCAAGGGATGTGTTTGTCAGTAGCCTAGACTTTTTTCTACTACCTGTCCTCAGTGTAGATCTGAAGCTATAGTTTTTTACAAACATCTTGCCCAGAGAAAAGCAATTGCAGGGTTCCTGCTTCTGTAGCCTGCCCTAACTGAGCTGAAGGCACTGGTATTTCCTTCTCATACTTTGCAGAAATTGGCTTCCTCTGTTTGATTTGAAGTCATGAATCTGGATCGCAGTGAGCGGTACACTCTGTTTAATGAATCATTAGTAGAACAGAGAAAAGAACAGACTCAATTACATGCTGGGGTGGTTAGCCAGCCTTTCCCTGAACATTGCCCTACTCCAGCCTATGCTGAAACAGGGAGGCCTTTGTATGGCAACAACTCTCTCACCAGTAGTTCTGTCTGTTGAACTTAAGACCCATATTCTACATTCTTGATTGATTTTAATCTGACTTGGCAGCTTTCTTAAGTACTGTGGCCATCTGTAAGCAGAAAAAATGAAGGCTTTGTACAAACAACATAGCTGCTGGGCTCCCCGCCTTGTTTTCCCCCTTTTTGTCTTCTTGACCACATACTCCATCACCTGTGGGTATCAAATTCCAATTAGTGACCCTTCAGGGTGAGGCTTTTTAATATTTTTATTTTTTTTGAGACAGGGTCTTGTTCTGTCACCCAGGCTGGAGTGCAGTGGTGATATCACGGCTCTCTGCAGCCTTGACCTCCTGAGCTCAAGAGATCCCTCCACCTCAGCCTCCTGAGTAGCTGCAGCTACAAGTGTGTGCCACCACGTCCAGCCAATTTTTTTAAATTTTTTGTAGAGACAGGGTCTACCTATGTTGTCCAGGCTGGCCTTGAACTCCTGGACTCAAGGGATCCTCTAGCCTCAGCCTCCTGAAGTGCTGGGATTACAGGTGTGAGCCACTGTGCTCAGCTGAGGGTCAGGCTCTTGGGGCTTGCTCAGAACGTGATAAGTCAGAGAGGTAAGGGGAAAGAGAGTGGGGGATAGATAAACAGATAAACAAATAATCAAGTGATGATAAGTGCCACCCTTCTCTCCTGTGCATCTGGGACTCCAGCCTCAGAATGTTGAAGTTTCCCGAACAAGCTATGTTCTCTTACACCTCAGTGACTGTGAATGCCTGTGGAGCCCTTCCTCGGCCTTCAGAAACATCTCAGTCCTTTTCAATCCTTCAGTGAGGCCTCCTTGATATTCCCCACATCATGGCCCCTCCTGTGACAAATGGTTGTCCATCCACTCCTACTAATCTGGAGGCTCTTTACAAGCAGGGACCATGTATTTTTATTCCCTGCATCTCGGAAACCTAGTGCAGTTCCTGGAAAATAAAGATTGCTCGATAATTCTTGGCTGATTGACTGCATGGGTAAGGGGAAAGTTGAAGCCCAACCTTGATTTATCACATAAATAATTACTGAGCACCTGTGACATGCCAGGGGTGCCAGACAAACCAACAATAAACCCATAAATGTGTCAGGTAGTGAAAAGTGCCAAAAGGTAAGATGAAGGGAGTAACAGCAGAAGACACACAATAAGTAGATAAATAAATAAGTCAGGAGGTGATAAATAAATCTCAAGCAAAAGAGATGCCAGAGAGGGGCTGTGGGGGTTGCTCTTTCGTATAGAGTGGTCAGGGAAGGCCTCTCTGGCAAAGTGATATTTTAGCACAGATCTGAAGAAAGTGAGGGAATGAACCAGGTAAAATGTGGGAGATGAGCTTTCCAGGCAGAGTGAACAGAGTGCTTAGCAGGAGGAAGCATGGCATATTTGATGTAAGGAATTGGAAGGAAACTAGTATGGGCTAGAGTAGGGCAAGCAAAGAGGAGGGTGGTGGGAAGTGAGATCAGAAACAAAGAAGAAAGGCTGGGTGTGGCAAGCTGAGGCAGGAGGGCCGTTTGAGCCCAGGGTTCAAGACCAACTTGGGTAACATAGTAAGACATCATGTCTACAAAAAATAAAAAGAAAAAAGAAACAAAGGAGAAAAAAACACAGATGAAAGATGCAGCACCTGTTGGCTGTTAGTATGAGTTTGGGCCCCGGTGAATATAACAATCAGAGAAAACTTACAAATGAGACCCTTAATGCCTATAGTTGGAAAGTAGGAGAAACACCAGAGAAATGGAGGAGATGAGTCGTGATTCTGAAAAAGGAGACAATATCAGACATAACAGTCTAGCATACTTGATGTTATTCCCAGGTAATGGATTACGATATTCAAAGAATGATTTGCAAGCACCCACACAGGAAAGTAGTGAGCTGTGGAAGGAGGACAGAGGGGTCTCAAAGAACATCATGTCTGATCATCAGATTTGCTTTTAATTATACCTTCACTGATGATGTTAGGCTGCTTGATCAAAGTAATGTGGTACGAGTAGTGTGCAGTTTTCTCCAACGCATTTGGCAAGGACTTGGTATCCTTATGGACAGAATGGACAAGCATGCTCTGCATGATCACTGTTAGATGGCTTTGTTCTTTTTTCCCATTCTTGCTTTTTATTGCGGTAAAATATGCATAACATTAAATTAACCATTTACATTTTTTAAGATATACAATTCAGCGGCATTAAGTACATTCACATCATTGTAAAACCATCACCACTATCTAGTTCCAGAATTTTCCATCACCCCAAAAGGAAACTCCATATCTATTAATAGTACCTCCCTATTCCCCGCTTTCTCCAGTCCCTGGAAACCACCAGTCTGCTTTCTTTCTCTATGGATTTGCTTATTCTGGACAAATATAAATTCTCTTTATATTCTTTTTATATAAATAGAATCATACGCTATCTGACCTTTTTTGTCTGGCTTCTTCCACTTTGCTTATTTAAAAATAAGCAAATTATTTTCAAAATTCACCCATGAAGTAGCCTATAGCAGTACTTTCTTCTTTTTTATGGATGAATAATTTTCCGTTTTATGGATAGACCATATTTTGTTATCCATTCACTTGTTGATGGACATTTAGGTTGTTTCCACCTTTTGTCTGTTGTGAATTAATAGTACTGCTATGAACATCTGTATACACATTTTTATTTGAACATCTGTTTTTATTTCTTTTGGGTATACATCTAGGAGTGGAATTGCTGGGTCATATGGTAATTCTATGTTTAGCCTTTTGAAGAAATGCCAAACTGTTTTCCAAAGCAGTGACACCATTTTACATTCCCACTAGCAGTGTATGAGGGCTCCAATTTCTCTACATCTTCAACAACACTTGTTATTTTCTGTTTTATGGAGTTTTTATTTATAGCTATCCTAGTGGATGTGAAATGGTATCTCATAATAGATTTGATTTGCCTTTCCCTAATAACTGATGATGTTGAGCATCTTTTCATGTGCCTTTTGGTCATTTCTTTATCTTCCTTGGAGAAATATCTGTTCAAGTTTTTTTTGAAATTTTAATTGAGTTGTTGGTCCTTTTGTCATTAGATTGTAAGAGTTATTTTTATATTTTTGATATTAGAACTTTATCAGATATACAATTTGAAAACATTTTTCCCATTCTGTAAGTTGTTTTTTCACTTCATAGTGTCCTTTAATTCACAAAAGTTTTTCATTTCCATGAAATCCAGTATATCTGTTTTTTTCTTACATTGCTTATGCTTTTGGTGTCATGTCTAAGAATCCACTGCCAAATCCAGAGTTATGAAGATTTACCCCTAGGTATTTTTTCTAAGAATTTTATAGTTTTAGCATTCTTACTAAGCTACTACTCTATATATTCATGGAGAAGTTGGAAGGGGCAGGGAGCACTCTATCTATCATGTAACAGTGGGAATTGTGAAGGCCTTGGGCAGTCAGTCAGAGGAAGAACCTCTTGGTTAGAGGAACATCTTGCTGTCAGAAGCCTGCCAGGGGAGTTGGCGTCCCAGCACCCACTCAGTTTGAAGAGCTGACAGACCTTCTTCCAGGGGCATTAAACACAAGCTTCCTTTCAGGGGCAGAAGTTAACTGGACCTTAAGTGGGCTTTCTACAGTGAAATCAGAGATTAGAAAAGACACTGTATGAATAGGTAGGCTACAAAAAGTAATGCAGAACCAACTGTGCAGCTCTGCAGAGCTCTCCTGATGCACGTATGGGTAAGGAGTACTGAAACAAAATCCCAAGAGGTGATCAGAAGCCTCTTGGCTGCTTTTCCAGAAGCCTTGTAGAAACTGCTTGACTTGGTCTGGGGTGATGACCAGACAGAACAGGAGGTGTTAGCCTCTGCACACACTCTTCCCTTGGCTATGTCTATGTGGTTTTCCTACATGTTCTAACTCTTTGTCCTCCTTTCACTTAAAAAAATTTTTTTTTAGAGACAGGGTCTTACTCTTGCTCTGTCACCCAGGCTGAAGTGCAGTGGTGTGACCACAGCTCACTGCAGCCTCAAAGTCCTGGACTCAAGCAATCGTCCTGTCTCAGCCTCCCAAGTAGCTAGGACTACAGGCATGCCACCATGCCTGGTTAACTTTAAAAAGAAAAATTTTTTTTAAAAATGAAGTCTCTGTATGTTGCTCATGCTAGTCTTGAACTCCTGGGCTCAGGTGATTCTCCAGCCTCAGCCTCCCAAGTAGCTGGAACTACAGGCATGCGATACCATGCCTGGCCGTCTTTCTTTTATTTTTAAGAAACCTTGTGATGACATCAGGCTCACCCAGTAATTGGGGACAATCTCCCAGTCTTCAAGTCAGCTGATTAGCAACTTTAACTCCTCTTTGCTGTGTAAGGTAACTGTATTAGTCAATTTTCATGCTGTTAATAAAGACATAACCACGACTGGGTAATTTACAAATGAAAGAGGTTTAATTGATTCACAGTTCAGCATGGCTGGTGAGGCCTCAGGAAACTTACAGTCATGGCAGAAGGGGAAGCAAACACGCCCTTCTTTACATGGTGATATGGTTTGGCTGTGTCCCCAACCAAATCTCATCTTGAATTGTAGCTCCCATAATTCTCATGTGTCATGGGAGGGACCCGGTGGAAGATAAATGAATCATGGAGGCAGTTTCCCCCATACTGTTCTGGTGGTAGTGAATGAGTCTCATGACATCTGATGGTTTTATAAGGGGAAACCCTTTTCGCTTGGTTCTCATTCTCTCTCTTGTCTGCTGCCATGTAAGATGTGCCTTTTGCCTTCCACCATGATTGTGAGGCCTCCCCAGCCGCATGGAGCTGTGAGTCCTTTAAACCTCTTTCCTTTATAAATTACCCAATCTCAGGTATGTCTTTATCAGTAGCATGAAAATGGACTAATAGACATGGTGGCAGCAAGGAGAAGTGCAGAGCGAAGGTGGGGTAGCCCCTTATAAAACCATCAGATCTTGTAAGAACTCATTCACTACCATGAGAATAGCAGCATGGGGGTAACTGTTTACGTGATTCAGCTACCTCTCACGGGGTCCCTCCAATGTCATGTGGGGATTATGGGAACTATAATTCAAGATGAGATTTGGGTGGGGACGTAGCCAAACCATATCATTCTGCCTTTGGCCCCTCCCAAATCTCATGACTCTATCAAAAAAAAAAAAAAAGGAAAAAGAAAAAAACACAATCATGCCTTTCCACAATTCCCCAAAGTCTTAACTCATTCTAGTATTAACCCAAAAGTCCAAGTTCAAAGTCTCATCTGAGACAAGGCAAGTCCCTTCTGCCTGTGATCCTGTAAAATCAAAAACAAGTTAGTTATTTCCTCAATACAATGGGAGTACAGGCACTGGGTAAATATACTCATTCCAAATGGGAGAAATTGGCCAAAATGAAGGGGTACAGGCCCCAGGCAAGTCTGAAATCCAGCAGGGTAATCAAATCGTAAAGCTTTGAAATGATCTCCTTTGACTCCATGTCTCACATACAGGTCATGCTGATGCAAGAGGTGGGTTCCCGTGGTCTTGGGCACCTCTGCCCCTGTGGCTTTGCAGGGTACAGTCTCCCTCCTGGCTGCTTTCACAGGCTGGCGCTGAGTATCTGTGGCTTTTCCAGGTGCATGATGCAAGCTGTTGGTGGATCTACCATTCTGAGGTCTGGAGGATGGTGGCCCTCTTCTCACAGCTCCACTAGGCAGTGTTCCAGTGGGGACTCTGTGTGGGGTCTCCCACCCCACAAATTGCCTTTTGCACTGGCCTAGCAGAGGTTCTCCATGAGGGCCCTGCCCCTGCAGCAAACTTCTGCCTGGGCATCCAGGCATTTCCATACATCCTCTGAAATCTAGGCGGAAGTTCCTGAACCTCAATTCTTGACTTCCATGTACCTGCCAGCCCAACACCACGTGGAAGCTGCCAAGGCTCGGGGCTTGCACCCTCTGAAGCCATGGCTCAAGCTGTACTGTGGCTCTTTTTAGCCATGGCTGCAGAGGCTGGGACACAGAGCACCAAGTCCATAGGCTGCACACAGCAGGAGGGCCCTGGACCTGGCCCAGGAAACCAATTTTCCCTCCTAGGCCTCCAGGGCTGTGATGGGAGGGGCTGCTGTGAAGGTCTCTGACATGCCCTGAAAACAAGTTTTCCTAATTGTCTTGGTGATTAATATTTGGCTCCTCATTCCTTATGCAAATTTCTGCAGTCAGCTTGAATGTCTTCTCAGAAAATAGATTTTTCTTTTCTATTGCATCGTCAGGTTGCAGATTTTCTGAACTTTTATGCTCTGCTTCCCTTTTAAACATAAGTTTCAATTCCAAACCATATCTTGGTAACTGAATAAAACTGAATGCTTTTAAGAGCACTCAAGTCACATCTTAAACACTTTGCTGCTTCGAAATTTCTTCCACCAGATACCCTAAATCATCTCTCTCAAGTTCAAGGTTCTACAGATCTCTAGGGCAGGGGCAAAATGCTGCCAGACTCTTTGTTAAAGCATAGCAAGAATCACCTTTGGTCCACTTCCCAATAAGTTCATCATCTCCATCTGAGACCACCTCGGCCTGGACCTTATTGTTCATATCACTGTCTCAGCATTTTGGTCAAAACCATTCAACAAGTCTCTAGGAAGTTCCAAACTTTCCCACATTTTCCTATCTTCTTCTGAACCTTCCAAACTGTTCCAACTTCTGCCTGTTACCCAGTTCTAGTCACTTCCACATTTTCAGGTATCTTTACAGCAGCACCCCACTACCCAGTACCAATTTACTGTATTAGTCTATTCTCATGCTGCTAATAAAGACATACCCAAGACTGGGTTCTGTTCTCATGCTGCTAATAAAGACATACCCAAGACTGGGTAATTTATAAAGGAAAGAGGTTTAATTGACTCACAGTTTGCAGGGCTAGGGAAGCCTCAGGAAACTTACGAACGTGGCAGAAGGGGAAGCAAACACGTCCTTCTTTGCATGACAACAACAAGAAGCAGAGTGAAGTTGGGGAAGGGGGAAAGCCCTTATAAAACCATCAGATCTTTTGAGAACTCACTCAGTATTATGAGAACAGCAGCATGGAGGTAACTGCCCCCATGATTCCATTACCTCCCTCTGGGTACCTCCATGACATGTGGGGACCATGGGAACTACAATTCAAGATGAGATTTAGTTGGGGACACAGCCACATCATATCAGTAACATATTCACAGCTTCTAGGGATTAGGACAGACACAGGCATCTTTGGTGGGGGCATTATTCTGCTTACCACATCTTTGTCATCTTTAGGACTTGAAAGGCTCTCCAAACTTCTGAGGAGTTGCTCAACATTCTTACCTGGAATGGAATGAAATTATGGGAATCTTTATTGTCCCACATTTTTCTTTCATTGCAAATAGTCTGCTCCAGGACTTCTGCAGTCTTTGGGCATAAGCCTTGTGACCACCTAGTCACTGGTCATTTCAACTCAACCAGGTGACTTGCCAACAACAACCCCAAGGAAGACATATCCCACCCACAAGTGAACCCTTCTGTCTTTGGAAAACACAGAAACACCTATAGCATTAGGTCAAGTGGTATTTGCCCCACATTGAGTGCCAGCTATTACATCCTGGGGCAAGGACAAATACTACACACAGCACATAATGCAGGAATAAAGCAGATTGGCTGAGGAAGCTTAGAGATAGAGTGTCAATGAAATATATGGCAGACAATGTCATACATACTTTGTGCCACCCCTCCCCCTACCTAAACTCTTCTCTATCTGTGCATAAGTGTTTTGGGGCTGGGTATGTTTGGAAGCATCAATGCTTGGCTCCAGGAGAAGGACTCTGCTCCCCAGTATTGATACAGAAGTTGGGAGAGGGTAAGGGACACCTGACTGGGAATGTGTTATTAGGAATTAGAAGGACATGGGTTAATGGGTAATGGAATGGCCTTGCCTAGGTAAGGATCATCCTAATGCTGTATGTGAACCATCTGAAATTTACATATAGCAACCACGACTCTTGGCTGAAAATCTTGCAGTCATTTCTAGGAGACAGCCTGTTGCTAGGCTCCCTGAGGAGAGGCACAGGGTGGTCCAGCAGACTGCCCTTTTTGAGATGGCAAACTGATCAAATTTTCAGATGACACTAGAATGAAAGGAATACCAATTTCAGAATCAGGATTTGAAAGATCGCAGCAAGCCAGAAAGATGAATAAAACCTAACCAGATGACATATATTTGTGATTTCTTTCTTTTTTCTTTTCTCTTCTTTTCTTTTGCAAGTGTGTCTGAACACCTCAACAGCATTAAGTTCAGAATGTGTAAGATGGGTCACCTGTGGAAAAAACTTAGAGGTTTTCTAGGCCAGTTGAAAGACTAAAATATGTATGAATTGGAGATTAATTTTAAGGATTTGATTTTTCCTTCAAAGAGTAAGAACTAGAAAAAATAAGCATCTGCTTAAGAAAAATCAACAATGAAATTGCTACTAGTGCTCTTAACAAGAGCTCAGAGGCTACCCCACTAGTAATAAACCAAGGAATGCAATAAAAATACTTGGATTTATTTCCAATATCCGTAACAGATGAATGCTAAAATTTCAGCAATATGTGTTCTTCTAAACCAGCAAACTCAAAAGCCACTGGTTACCCAACATTTTGCTTGATGTACTGATATCTCTCCTCCACTCATAGGAGCAGATTTTGCTAAGAACTCTACCTACCAACCTGTCCCCTGACCCCCATGCCATATGTAATTCAATTAATGAATGGAACATGTAATGGGGGTGTGAGTGGGAGTAGAAAAATCACAATTTAGACACTGAAGGAAACCAAAACATTTTACCCCAAAATACGGCTTCTTGCTATTGTTACCAGAAAGGAGCCCCAATCCAGACCCCAAGAGAGGGTTCTTAGATCTCTTGTTAAGAAAGAATTCGGGGTGAATCCATAGAGTAAAGTGAAAGCAACTTTATTAAGAAAGTAAAGGAATAAAAGAATGGCTACTCCATAGCCAGAGCAGCAGTATGGGCTGCTCGACTGAGTATACTTACAATTATTTCTTGATTATATGCTAAACAAGGGGTGAATTATTCATGAGTTTTCCAGGAAAGGGGCAGAGATTTCCCAGAACTGAGGGTCCTGTGGAGTCCTAATTAAGGAGAGGGAGTTGGGCTGGCAGGACCAAGGGAAAGCAAAAAGAGAAAGCAGATAAGCTATAAGTCTGCATTTCTTCATGGTCCCAGACATGTAGCCCTCCTGTGCCCAACTTATCACCAGACACCTGCAAGTTAGCTCACTGCAACCTTGGCATTATCAGTACTACACAAAGCCCTCTTGAGCACACAGCACAGCACCATTCTGTAAAATCCCCAGCAAGCCTTAGTCTTTGTAGTCAGCTCCTCTCTTGCTGTCTTCCTGTTGCTACCTTGCAACGTATTTTCCTACTTTCTTTAACAAATCTGCCTTTCTTTACCTACAACTGTCTTGGTAAATTCTTCTTTACCAGCTCCAGGTAGTTGCTGCTCACCTGCAACAGATACCTCCCCTTTTTAGACCATACAGGGTAACTTTTGAATGTTGCCATGGCATTTGTAAACTGTCATGGTACCGGTGGGAGTGTCTTTTAGCATGCTAACATATTACTATTAGCATACAATGAGCAGTGAGGATGACTAGAGGTCACTTTCATCACCATTTTAGTTTTTGTGAGTTTTGGCTGGCTTCTTTACCACATCCTGTTTTATCAGCAGGGTCTTTATGACCCGTGTTTTGTGATATCAGTCCTGCCAACTTCCTACTTCATCCTGTGACTAAGAAGGTCTGACTTCCAGGGAATGCAGCCCAGTAGGTCACAGCCTTATTTTACCCAGCCCCTATTCAAGATGGAGTTGCTCTGGTTTGATTGCCTCTGACAGTATCAGTAGTATTTTGAATTAAAGACCATTAAAGATCAACATATACTGGAAGACTTTCCCCTAAAACCAGACAGATTCCCCAAGGAGAACAATTGTTTTTTCTTCCCCTATCTGTTATCTCATTATCTATTGCAAAAAATAAAACTGAAAATTGTAACTACACCTGAACTAACCCTTTCACAAGATAATGTCTCATTCAATTTCCGAAGAGAATCATTTACAAGTTAATCTCCGATCCCCATCTATTCATTCTTCCTAGTAATCATTTATTGCCCCTCAATAGAATTACCTGTACTCCCCATCTCCCTCCCACTCTCTAAAAAAAAAAACAAAAAACAAAACTAAACAAAACAAAACTAAGTAAGTATCAGGGCCCTATTGGGATATTTGTTGTAATCACTCTGTGATTCTCCCCCGTACCTGTTAATGCATTTGTATGCCTTCTCTCCTATTAAATAAATTTGCATGCCTTCTCTGCTTTTTGTGAGTATATTTTCAGTGAAGCTTCAGAGGGCAAAGGGGAAGTTTTCCCTTTGCCCCTACAACACCAAGTCAGAAACTATATTATTCTAGAGTCACAAATTTTTTAAAACTTCAAAATCTATCAAAATGCTAATGTAATATTTTTCATCTTCAATATCATGAGAGCACCAAAGAACAAGCCAATTTCTTTTTAAAATATTTATGAAAAAGTAAATTATAGAATTCCATTCAATTTTTAACTATGTATAATATTTATGAGTCCACAAATTGCAAATGAAAACTATGAAAAAGGTAATAAAAGTGATTTGTTTCCAACAGGGAAACAGGCATTAGAAAATTTGAATCTGCTCTTGCAAAGTCTTATTCACCACATTTCCCCTGGGTGCCTAAATTGTTTAGCATCATACTTATAGATTTTCGGTTAAAGAATGCCTCCTAAGGATTGAATTTTTACAACTGAGTTTAATTTTGACAATTTTAGCTGATGTCCAAAAATATAACTCTTAGCCAGACGCAGAAAAAAATCTGCTTAAAATGACCCAGGAATATTTGTACAACCTGTCCAATTCCAATATTCACCATTTATATCATTTGCATGACTTCAACTTAAATCTTTTGGCTTGTACTGTTCCTTCAACATGCAAACAGCAGGAGGAGAAAGGGAGCTGATAAATAATACATCCAAGCATATTACAGTTTTCAAGTGTTGAAAGGAAATTCATCTAAACGTTACAGCAGGTATAATTTTAAAGTAATATTTTGTGTTTGAAAACACAAACAAGTATTCTGTGTAATGTGGTAGTGTTTGAATGTAAGTTCTGAATATTTAAAACTTTTCAAAAAAACAAATTCATATTTCAAAAACCTATTTCTATCCTAGCAGAGAGGAAAATAGGGATCTTTCTAAAGTCGAGGGTAAAATTATTTAAGTGCTATATCTGGAGAATATGACATTTTCATGAGCAGCACACATAACATTTAAGTCAGTATGAGGCTATTGGATGATTCTAAAATAAGTAAGCTGAGTCTCAGACAGTACTTAGGTAGGAAACACCAAAGTTGTCTTCTCAATTAATCTCAGTCCTATTCATTTCAAACCTGTTTTTTCTCTTCAAGTTTCTTGCAGACTAGAATGTTGGTATTTTGTTTTGTTTTAATTTTTGTAGGGACAGAGTCTCCCTATGTTGCTCAGGCTGGTCTTGAACTCCTGGCTTCAAGTGATCCTCCCACCTCAGCCTCTGGAGTAGCTGAGATTACACCTTGCCAGGCCAGAATGTTGGTATTTGATAAGTTACCAAAAGGAAGCATAGATGAGGGCAATACTCCTAATAAAAATAGATTTTTGGAGTGCTGAATTACAAATAATCACCTCTTTTAGTTATAAACCTGCCTCGAAAAAGATATGAATGTATTTTAAGTTTTGTCTCCAGTATATATATATATTTACATGTAAATGTATTTATAGATACATTTACATTCTACCCTTTTGCAATCAATTTTTTTTTTTTTTTTGAGACAGAGTCTTGCTCTGTCGCCCAGGCTGGAGTGCAGTGGCGCAGTCTTGGCTCACTGCAAGCTCTGCCTCCTGGGTTCATGCCATTCTCCTGCCTCAGCCTCCCGTGTAGCTGGGACTACAGGCGCCCACCACCGCACCCGGCTAATTTTTTGTATTTTTAGTAGAGACGGGGTTTCACCGTGTTAGCCAGGATGGTCTCGATCTCCTGACCTCGTGATCCACCCGTCTCGGCCTCCCAAAGTGCTGGGATTACAGGCGTGAGCCACCGCGCCCGGCCTTTTGCAATCTATTTTTAAGTCTGTGGTAGTAATTCGTATCATGACCTGGAACACTACTACAGTTTTAACTAACATGAACATCCCCATAGCGTTATTATTATCAGGAATGAAAAAATGGCAGATTATAGACCAAGCCCAACTCACTAATCTCCCCATGCCTACACAGAATGTCCTGGTATAAGTGGACTGATGGCTAAAACAGGAATTGTTTGTGTTTTCTAGAAATGAGGAATATATTGAGAACATGAAATATGCATTTACTGGCAAATTCATCCTCTTTCTGAGGGGAGAGTCCACTGATTTCCAGTGTCTTTTATTCTACATACTTGCTTTCTTCTCTCTCTCTCTTTTTGCTTTTTTTAAAGAGATGGGGTCTTGCTATGTTGTGCAGGCTTCAGTGGCTATTCACAGGCACAACCATAGTGCACTACAGCTTCAAATTCCTGGGCTCAAGCTAAGAGTACAGGCGGGGGCCACTGTCCCCGACTCTGCTTCCTTCCCCTCAAAGTTCTTCAAGTGGCCCCAAATTACCTCTTCAGTTTGCAGGCCCTTCTGTTAAGTGAGTCTAGAAGGGGTGGCCACAAGGAATGTTTCAGATGTTGCTTCTGTATCTGGCCTGCCGCCTCCCTCAGTCGTGAATTAGGATCAGCACTATTTCCTGTTTTTCCCTCAGAAGCAATTTGTCCTTTTTCACTGTCACATCTTACCAGGAAACATCCAGCTTTGCACCCCAGTTTGTCAGAGGAATGAAATTGTGTGGTTTAATTAAGGTCAGGGCCAATGGATTAAGAGAAAAAAATTCTGAAAGTTCAAGGCTCGTTATATAGCATATACATATATACACACACACATATATAATTATGTAGCTCATTATATATAGTTATAGCTCAGACATTTTATTTTCTTGAAAAGTAAATATAAAAGTAAAAAATCTATATATTATTATATATGTTTATTATATATAGTTATAGCTTTTCTTTTCTTTTCCTTTCTTTTTTTAAATTTTAAATTTTTTTTTTTTTGAGACGAAGTCTGGCTCTGTCGCCCAAGCTGGAGTGCAGTGGCACAATCTTGGCTCACTGCAACCTCCGCCTCCCAGGTTCAAGTGATTCTCCTGCCTCAGCCTCCTGAGTAGCTGGGACTACAGGCACGTGCCACTACTGCCCGGCTAATTTTTGTATTTTTAATAGAGAAAAGGTTTAACCATGTTGGCCAGGCTGGTCTTGAACTCCTGACCTCAGGTGATCCACCTGCCTCCGCCTCCCAAAGTGCTGGGATTATAGGTGTGAGCCACTGCGCCCGTCCAGCTTTTATTTTCCTGAAAAGTAAATACAAATGTATAAGTAAAATTAAATTAAATATAAAACTAAAAGAACCCTAACTACATGGTTAATATGTACCCTCCGATATAAACGTAAAACTTCTAATCTTATTTTTAAAGAGGTGCTTTTAAATTCCTTAAAATATGAGTAATAGAAATCCAACCAGCAGTAAAGGGGTTCAAACTGTAGAGAAAAAAGATTGCAATTCTACCAAGAAGGAGCCGTCCTTTCTGTGAAGGAACATGCAAGGTGGCCAGCCCTGATCAGCACAGATGGGACAATAATAGCTTAAATCAAATTCTTCTACTGCAAGATTATCCATTTCGTTAGGGATTTGGATTCCGAGAGAACTGTGCATTTTTGCTCGTTCTTATTCTCAAAATAATAATATCCTTTCCTTGAGCCAGTCAATTTTATTTAAAGTTCCCTATAGCTAAGACTGCTATAAGCTATAATATCCAGCAGAGTCTTTTGTATGTTGCAAAGAAATGTCAAAGTATATTACTTTTTGTGGTGCAACTCCCATAATCTCCCCCTTTCGATCTCATTTTTATTTAACTTGTAGCAGGACAGAAAACAAATATTGAATTTCTCTATTACCCCTAATTTGTGACCCATGACAAATTATTTTTATCTCGATGAAAAATGTTTCCACGACACATATTTTTAATATATAATTTTACATAATGAAGTATGAATGACTATTCATGGTAAAACTTGAAAAAAAAGCATCGATGTTGCATTAATTGCTTGAGCATCCTCTGTATAAACAATATAATTATTTCTAATATTTGCTTGAATACACTCTTTTTCTTGTGAAGAACCCACGAATGGAGTCAGCAGAGTACATGCATACAGGGAAAAATTAATCTATGCCTGTCTTTATTATGATAAAGGTATCCTTTTCTCTCAAGAAATTAAAACCCATTGCATCCATCCTGAAACCCCCTTGTAATGGTGTTAGAAGATGTTATCCTTCATTACTTATCAAAATGATAGTGTTTTTGAAAGCTCTTTGTAAGCGATAAAGTACTATTCATATTTAAATTGGTGTCTTTGTTAGCTTAATGCTTATTTATATCTGAAGTCAAAATGAGACACCTGGAGGTTGTTCTTGTTTGGTTCCCCTCAGTATCCTTAGATACTGAGACTAGGATTTGGATACAGGGAGTAACCAGGGGAGGTGATCTCAGGCAGCCTAGTGAGGGACTGGGGAGCATTACACAGGCGAGGGAAGAAGTCACCGAAAAAGGGTGAATTACTGAGTAACTGTAACTGTGGAGAAAGGCAGCTCAGGAGAACCAGGCAGCCTGCTAATTGTCTCACTGAGGACAATGAAGCTGAGGTATTTAGCCACTGACTTCTGTCCTTCATTTGGTTAAGGGCTGCCCCTGGCGTTGATAAATCCCTGGCACTTCCTGGACACCCTGAGCACAGGCTAAGCCAGCGCTGAAGGTACTAAAGAAAACTGTTGGGCAGAGATGCAGAGAGACAAGGGTGGCTGCTTGAGGTGAGGAGCATGTGCAGGGCTTCCACAGTAGCTGCAACTGGAACCCAGGGTCAAGGGCATATAGGGCAGGGCATTTGTGGTGGGTGCTAAGAAGTCAGCTACCATATACAGCTCAGAAGCAAAGCTAGGAGCAGATTTCTGGGATCTGATTTGTGCAGCCTATCTCGGGCCCAGGTCTAACATAAACAGTTTGCATGAGTGCAGCATCCCAGGTGAAATTACCTTGAGTTCCTCTAATACTGTGTGTTGGTGCCACAATTTGCTATTTTTAGATGTCAGGATTGAAGTGCTGTTCAGCCTCTGCTATGTTTTATGAAATTTATTGATACAGCTTGAGAGGCAGCACATCCTAGTATGATTTGTTCTGACCTTGGGTTTTCATTAGAATCATCCAAAAGGCTTTGAAGGAAAATTCTAACGCCTGGGTCACATTCATTTAAAGTAGGATCTCTAGGGTGGGGCCAAAGTCTTGGTTGTGTGTGTTTTCATAACCCTTCAGATGATTCTTATGTGCAGCCATTACTGAAATGACTGCACATAAGAATGAAGATAACAAAGAAAGCATAACTTTGGAACAACCTTGAAATCAGATGGCCTTGAGTGTAGATTTCCAACTTTCTATGAGTAGCATACATTCTCTGGGGCTCAGTTTCCTTATTTGTAAAGCAGGGATATTATATCTATGTAACAGACTTATTTGAGAATTAAATGAATGCTGAAAAAAGTTACTGTCATGCCAGGCACACAGTTGGCACCTAATAAATGTCAGTTCTCACCTTCCCAGCGTTGGCCAACTTGCTCAGAAAAGTACTACTGTGTCTCTGTACTTTGGTAAATGAAAATTAAGTTTTCACATGTAGGTGGAAAGGATACAGTTGTAAGAACAAATGGAGGAGGGCAGGATAGGATTGTTACTCTGGTAGGAGTTAATGAAAGAGAATATAACAAGAGAAAAAACAACTAGTTGAAAATGAAAACAAGAAACCCACTAACTGGATGAAATACAATTGGGCAAAGGCTTCATCTGGAAGGAATTTAGGTTGGCATGACGGTCAGTCACCGTCAGAGATTAGTGGATACTGTGAAGTCAGGCTTTACCCTCATGGAGTATCTATATGGAGTTTATGTCCTAATTGGAAATACCTTCAAGTGCAGGTAAAATGTTTACAGGGAGCTTTTATAACACTCTATGTTAGGGTAAGTACCCTCCTCTGGGTTTATTAGACTACCTTTCAATTAGCATTCAATATTATATTTAAAGTAACTATGTATTGACTAGTAGACGGTGAGTTTCTTTTGGGAAGAACTGTGTTTATTCATCAACAATATCTGGTACACAAGTAGAAGTTTGTCAATTATCAACCTAAGCCAAAACAGAGGCTGGGTCATTGTGGTAGACCTTGAGGTTGCCTCTGCCAGCAAGTGACGGCCTTAATCCCTTCCTTTTATTTCATGAATGCTAAATTTGTCCAGTTAGAGATTTCAGGGGAAACAAAATTCTACACGCATTTTGCTTCCATAAAGAATGTGAGTCCTACTGTTAGGGTGGCTTTTGTCAAAAAGATAAGAGATAGCAAGTGTTGGTGAAGATGTGAAGAAAAAGAGACCCTTGTACACTGTTGGTGGGAATGTAGATTGGTACAGCCACTGTGGAAAACAGTATGGAGATTCCTAAAGAAATTAAAAATATAACTACCATATGACCCAGCAAACTCTCTTCTGGGCATACATTCAAAGGAAATGAAATCAGCATTTCATTTCCTTTCATACAAGGTATCAGCAAGATACCTTGTAAGGATATCTGCACTCCCATGTTTATTCCAGCATTATTCCCAATAGCCAAGATATGGAAACAACTTCAGTGTCCATCAGCAGATGACTGGATAAAGAAAATGTGGTACATATATACAATAGAGTATTATTCAGCCTTATAAAAGGAGATTCTGCCGTTTTCCACAACATAGATGAACCCAGAGGACGTTATGCTAAGTGAAATAAACTAGGTACACAAAGAAAAATATCACACGATCTCACTTACATGTAGAATCTTTTTTTTTTTAAAAAGAGGAATTTATAGAAACAGAGTAGAACAGTGGTTACTAGGTGTGGGGGAAATGAGAAGATGTAGGTTAAAAGGCACACAGTTACAGTTATGTAGAAAAAACAGGTCTAGAGATTTAATGTACAATATGAGGACTATAGTTAATAACATTGTATTGTGTACTGGAAATTTGCCAAAAGCATAGATTTTAGGTGCTCTTACCATCAAAAAAGAAAAGAGAAAATGAAAGGAAGAAAAGTAACTATATGATAATTTACTTGACTGTAGTAATCACTTCGCCATATGTATCAAAACATCATGTTGTAACAGTTAGATGAAGAAATAAGATCTAGTGTTGGGCAGCACAGTAGGGTGCCTATAGTTAACAATAAAGTATTGTATATTTCAAAATAACTAGAAGAATAGATTTGGAATGTTACCAACACGAAGAAATGATAAAGGCTTAAGGTGATGGATACCCCAATTACCCAGATTCGATCATTACCCATTGTATGCTTGTATCAAAATATCACATGTACCCCATAAATATGTATGACTATTACGTATCTGAAAAAATTAAAAATAAAAAAAATGTTGTACAACTTAAAGGTATAAAATAAAAATATTTAAATCATGCTAATCTTTAGTAGACAGTATTACGTGGGAAGGCAGAGAAAAGAGTCACACATAAATGGAGATAGGGCCCCTACTACTGGACTTTATCAGTTATGTGAGCCAATTTTGTTTGAGTCGGGTTTTCTGTACCTTACAATCCAAAGTTCCCATATGGATATGGTTATATATAGTCATATGTTACACAAAAGTATAGTGAATGCATTCACTTTAGATAAGCAGGATGATGATTAAATTTCTGAGCATGAATAGTTGCATTAGTTGGAATTTTCTGAAGCAGATGACAAAGCAAGGAAAAAAGACATTAAGTGAAAAGGGATTTATTGGAAGGATCTTGGGATAACTTATTCTGTGTCTGTCTCAGCAGGACAGTGATATGGAAAGATGCCCATAGACACAATTAAAGGAATATGTTTTCTGTGATAGCAAAAGATACAGAAATTTAACTGTATCCAACAGCCTCACAAAGCAGGCGATGATGCAGCTTGCATCCTGAATTCTTCAGAGATCTCTTTAAGGAAGGTGAGCACAGATTGAGAATTTTGCTGGGTGGAAGAAGCTCTCACCTTCCTCTGCTCTTGGGATCTCTCTCTCTTAGCTCCTTCAATCATGCCAAAGAGCCTGGCTACCTGCTTGCCTACTCACCAGTTTAAGAAATGGAAGCAAAACAATGTTCAGCACATTTTTCCTGTTTACCACAAGACTGGTGACATCAAAAGTTAATTTAAGGTCGATACACTTGCTTTTGCCTGTAGTATCAGCTACTTGGGAGGCAGACGTGGAAGGATCATTTGAGCCCAGGACATTGAGATTGCGGTGAACTATTGTATTAGTTTGTTCTTGCATTGCTATAAACAAATACCTGAGACTGGGTCATTTGTAAAGAAAGGAGGTTTAATTGGCTCACAGTTCTGCAGGCTGTACAGGAAGCATGATTCTGGCATCTGTTTGGCTTCTGGGGAGGTCTCAGAAAACTTATAATCATGGCAGAAGGAGAAGGGGGAGCTGACACTTCACATGGCTGGGAGCAGGAGGAAAAGAGAGATGGGGGAGGTGCCACACACTTGTAAACAACCAGATCTCGCAAGAACTCACTATTGCCAAGACAGCACCAAGGGGGATGGTGTTAAACCATGAGAAACAGAAACCACTCCCATGATCCAATCACCTCCCACCAGGCCCCACCTCCAACATTGGTGATTACAATTCAACATGAGATTTGGGTAGGGACAGACACACATCCAAACCATTTCAGCTATCATTGCACCACTGCACTCCAGCCTGGGCAACAGAATGAGACCCTGTGTATCAGTTTGTTGTCGAATTGCTATAAAGAAATACCTGAGAATGGGTAATTTGTAAAGAAAAGAGGTTTAATTAGCTCATGGTTCTGTAGGTTGTGCAGGAAGCATAGCAGCTTCTGCTTCTAGGGGGGGCCTCAGGAAGCTTCCAATCATGGTGAAAGGCAAAGGGGAAGCGAGCCATCTTGCATGGTGGCAGCAGGAAGAAGAGCAAGAAGGGGAGGTGCCACACACTTTTAAACAACCAGATCTCATGAGAACTGTACCACAAGACAGCACCAAGGGGATGGTGCTAAACTATTCATGAAGGATTCACCCCCATGATCCAATCACCTCCCACCAGGCCCCACTTCCGACATTTGGGTTTACAATTTGACATGAAATTTGGGTCGGGACACAGATCCAAACAATATCACCCTGCCTCTTAAAAAAAAAGGTTAATTTACCACCAGTTTCTGGGTCTGAGCCTTCAGGCCTGCCTGAAGTCCATTCCAGGCTCCCAGAATAAAAGATAGGCTCAACGAACTGAGTCTTGAGGAAGCAAGAAACAAGGCCACCTTGGGAACCTCAGGGACAAGATAGGAATCCTCCTGTCATCAAGACTCTACTTGTCTCCTGTATCTGCTTCTCTTTGCAGGTTTCAACTAAAATGTTGAAACCTTGGTTGTTATGCAGCTTCAAGGGCTCACATTCTCCTAGCATAAACACCTGAAAAGAAATGATTCTCTTAACATCTAGGGCAGGCCTCCGACAGAGCAGACTTGGGTCATGCATCCTCTCTTATGAATTGGATTAAAGTGGGGGTGGGAAGTGGAGGAGTGGTGATGAGGGTTGGGGAACGGGTATTATGATTAGCTGCCATTAAAACCACACAGTTGGAGCAGTGAGGACACATCCACCAAGAGAAAGAGTGAGTCCTTCTCAGAAAATGGGGCGGTAACTATGTAAAATAAGTAGTACCACAACAGTAAGTAGTAAACTTTCAAAATCCAAATAACCTTCACCACTGACAGCACTCATCCTGTTCAGGAAGAGATGTCATCCCTCAGCAACTCATTTCTTTAAAAATGGTGACTGACAGGATTGTTTTTCTAATCATGTTCATGACAAATATTGCTCTGCTCCTGTCCCTTTAGGAAAACATTAAAGGTTGGGCACGGTGGCTTATTCCTGTAATGTCAGCACTTTGGGAGGTCAAGAAGGACGGATTGCTTGAGCCCAGGAGTTTGAGACCAGCATGGGCAACACGGTGAAACGCCATCTCTACAAAACAAAAAACAAAAAACAAAAATTAGCTGGGTATGGTGGTGTGCACCTGTAGTCCCAGCAACTCAGGAGGCTGAGGTGAGAGGATGGATTGAGCCCAGGAGGTTGAGACTGCAGTGATCTGTGACTGTGCCACTGCACTCCAGCATGGGTAATAGAGTGAGATTGTGTCTGAAAGAGAGAAAGAAAGAAAGAAAGAAAGAAAGAAAGAAAGAAAGAAAGAAAGAAAGAAAGAAAGAAAGAAAGAAAGAAAGAAGGAAAGAAAGAGAATAAAGAAGAAAGAAGAAGAAAGAAAGAAGAAAGAAAGAAAGAAAGAGAAAGAAAAAGAAAGAAAGAAAGAAAGAAAAGAAAAGAAAAGAAAAGAAAAGAAAAGAAAGAGAAACAAATAAATGAACAGAAGGTGATTGTATGGTTATATTCCTATGAAATGTCTAGAAGAGGCAAGTTCACAGAGACAGGAGGTAGATTCGCGGTTGCCAGAAGCTGGGGATCTAGGAGACCAGGGGGCAGGGGTGTGATAGCTAAAGGATATAGTGTTTCTTTTTGAGGAGATGAAAATATTCTAAAATTGTGGTGACGCTTGCTTAGTCTGTTTGTGCTGCTATAACAGAATACCACAGACTGGATAAGTTATAAATAACATAAATCAATTTTCTCACAGTTCTGGAGGTGGGGAAGTCCAAGATCAAGGTGCCAGCAGGTTCAGTTGTCTGGTGAGGGCTTCATCCTCCAGAGGAGAGGATAGCTGTGTCTTCATATGGGGGAAGGCAGGGGGGCAAGAAAACCAAAGGCTCCATGAAGCCTGTTTTACAAGGGTCTTAATCCCATTCATGAGGGAGGACCCCTCAGGGCCTAATCACCGCTTAGAGGTCCCACCAGGTAATCCTGTCACATTGCCCATTAAGTTTCAAAACCTGAATTTTGGAGGGGACACAATCAAACCATAGCAACTGTACAACTTAGTGGATATACTAAAAACCATTGAACTGTACACTTTACATTGATGAACTGCAGGATATGTGAATTATCTCTCAAAAAAGCTGTTAAAAAAAGGATAGGGGGCTGAATGGTTTCCTTGAAAAGAAGCTTAAAAGCTGGAAAAAATAAGAAAAGCAGACAAATATCCGTTCAGCAAACCAGACATAAAACTGAAGACGGTGGGAACAAGGTCATTTTTTTTGACTCAGAGCTATTCCAAGTGTAAGCCCCTCATCAGCAGCTGTCTCCTGGGAGCTTATTAGAAAAGCAAATTCTTGAGTCTTACCCCAAACTGCTAAATCAGGATCTCTGAGTATCACTAAAGTTTAGGAAGCACAAATTTAACTTGTTGTTTTTAATAAACAATAACTCCTTCCCTAACATTGTGCAAGGTATTGTTGGAAGTGCTCTTCAAACCACAAACTGCAGTCCAAACAAGATGTAAAAGAAGCAAAAACTGATTTTTAAAAATGTCACTTGGATAATGGCACTTTAGCACTGTACTTTGCAGATAATGATTCCAACATAGCTGGGCTTATTAACAACCAATGGTTAACAACCAACTTGCATCAAAGGTGGTTTATTTGCTGGAAGCTGCTGAAGCAGTTAACCAGACTGATGTGCCTTGAAGCTGCAAGTATTTCCTGCATGACCTGCAGGAAAGATCCTGCTATCATTTTTCCCCAACAAAGATGCTGAAATTGGTGTGAATGCAATGAAAAGCTGAGATGCAGGTGGAAATTCATAGATAGTTTTGTCATCTTGAAAGCCAATTATTTGCTCCAGTGCCACATTTCCAGATCCAAGGTTTGGGGACAAATTTATCTCTAGTGATCATGTAAAGCATTGTAACTGTAGCACACATTTCAGAAATAAAAAGAAGGAGCAAGAAAAACAATCTTAAGGTTGCTCTTGAAAATATTCAGAAATTATCTTCCTTGAACCTTGCACAAAGCTTGGTTGGTGAGTCTGCTTCACTGAAATTGCACTGTCACCATCAACTTAACCTTTTAGTTGGGAAAGTAAATGTTGACCTTGGTAAGTGACTATTAGGAAGGAAACTTAATAAATCTGTGGCAACGTCACTAGCAGCACAATCTATGCTGGCAGTGCTGGCCAGACCCATTATGCACTTTTTCTAATTTCAATTGAAAGAGAATGTTTCGTTTGGTACAGAATTGCGAATGTGTGGTTCGGTGGATGAAAGAGCCACCCAGCAGTGACTCAAGCTGATATTCTTGTAGCTACAGTAAAATGGCATACTTTAAAAAATGATGATGATAACTCTCCATAATAAAACTGTAATATTTTACAATGAGGCTTTATATACGGATGTTCATTCTAGCATGAATATTTGGTTCTGGCCTTGGCTTGGGCCATTGGGCATGTAGCTACAATGTGCATTTTGTGCACCCCTGGTTTACAATGGACAAAACTTAAAATTAACAGTGGATATGCAGGTTCTTAAAATGATTCTTTGGCCCCTTCTGCAACTCAGCATCAGCTTCTTGTTTCCTTATTCAGGTCTCTCTCTTTGCTGCTGCTTCTCTGGTTTGTCTCTCTCAGGAGCCAAACACAAATTCCTTCCCTTTTCTTAAGGAGCAATTTGTCCCTCTGTCACCTCAGTTAGTGCCTTCCCCCGCACCCCCCCACCGCCCCATAACTAAGGCCTATACTAAGTACTGAATCCTAGAGGAACACCTTCCTCAGACACTTACAGAAACAAAAATTTATATTGGCAAATGTGTATAGTATACATAATATACATGCAAACAATCCAAGATACTGAATATTAAACTAAATAAAAATTTCCAATGGGTGGAAATGAGGGATGTATAGGAACTCTCTATACTATCTTTTACATATATAAATAAATATACTAGTATTTTTATATGGTTTGGCTATTACTATCATTATAATTTTTGATATTCAAGTTGTCCCATATTTTTGCCAGTGAGAACACTCCCAGATTGACTTCTGTGTTCTTTTTTTTAACCCGTTTATGCTGGAGGCTGCAAAATTTTTTTGTGAAAAGTCAGACCTTGGCAATGACCTTGAGCAGTAGGATACACATAACTCCCACAGGTTTAGCGTTCCAATAATGGAACACTAGGCTTAAATGGGTTAAACATCGTCGTAAAGCTGGGTGCGGTAGCTCACACCTGTAATCCTAGCACTTTGGGAGGCCGAGGTGGGAGGATTGCTTGAGCTCAGGAGTTTGAAACCAGCCTGGGCAACACAGTGAGACCTTGTCTCTACAAAAAATTAGTTGGGCTTGGTGGCACAGCTGCTTGGGAGGCTGAAGTAGGAGGATTTCTTAAGCCTGGGAAATCAAGCCTGCAGTGAGCTGTGATTGTACCACTGCACTCCAGCCTGGACAACAGAGTAAGACCCTGTCTCAAAAAATTGAGGTAAAAAACACATAGCACTACATTTACCATCTCTTACCATTTTTAAGTGTATGATTCTGTAGTATTAAGTATACTCGCATAGTTGTGCAATAGATCTCTGGAACTTTTATTTTATTTTATTTTATTTTATTTTATTTTATTTTATTTTAGAGATAGAGTCTTGCTCTGTCACCAGGCTGGTGTGCAGTGGTGTGATCTCAGCTTGCTACAACCTCCACCTTCTGGGTTCAAGCGATTCTCATGCCTCAGCCTCCCTAGTAGCTGGGACTACAGGCGTGTGCCACCACACCCAGCTAAGTTTTGTATTTTTAGTAGAGACAGGTTTCACCATGTTGGCCAGGATGGTCTCGATCTCCTGACCTTGTGATCTGCCTGCCTCAGCCTCCCAAAGTGCTGGGATTACAGGCGTGAGCCACCACGTCTGGCTTAGAACTTTTTCATTTGGAAAAACTGAATCCGTATACCCATTAAACACTACTTCCCCCTCCCTATCCCTGCTTCCCCAGCCCTTGGCAGCCACCTTTCTGTTTTCTGTTCCATGATTTTGATGACTTTAGCTATTTCATATCAGTGGAATCATACAGTATTTGTCTTTTTGTTGCTGGCTTATTTTGCTTAGCATAATGTCCTTGAGGTTCATCCATGTTGTAACACATGTCAATATTTCCTTTCTTTTTAAGGCTGCATAGTATTCCACTGCATGGGTATACCACATTTTTTTTATCCATTCTTCCATCAATGTGTTGCTTCCACCTCTTGGCTATTGTGAATAATGCTGTAATGAACATGGGTGTGCCAATAATGTCTTGGAGATCCTGCTTTGAATTCTTTTTGATATATACTCAGAAATGAAATTGCTAGATCATATGGTAATTCTATTTTTTAATCTTTTTGAGAAATCTGCAGAGTGTTTTCCATAGCGACTACACCATTCTCTCTATACTATCTTTACAATTTTTCTGCAAATCTAAAATTATTCCAAAATATTTTCTAAGTTTATTTAAAAAATAGAAGAGGCTGGGCATGGTGGCTAATGCCTGTAATCCCAGTGCTTTGGGAGGCTGAGGATTTCTTGAGCCAAGTAGTTCAAGGCTGCAGTGAACTATAATCTTATCACTGTAGAGACTGCACTGCTGCAGAGAAGTATGATCCACTCTGTGCCTGGGTGACAGAGTAAGGCCCTGTCTTTAAGAAAAAACAAAAACAAAATTACAACACATTGTTATTAACTTTAGTCACCATGTTGTACAATTGATCTCTTGAACTTATTCCTCTTGTCTAGCTGAAACTTTGTACCCTTTGACAAACATCACCCCAATATCCCTCTCCCTCTGCCCCTCATAACCACTATTCTACTCTCTGTTTCTATGAGTTCAACTTTTTTAGATTCTACATATAAGTGAAATCATGAAGTATTTGTCTTTCTGTGCCTGGCTTATTTCACTTAGCATAATGTCCTCCGGTTGTGATGCCAACTTAATATAATTTCATGTTGTTGAAAATGACAGAATTTCATTCTTTTTTAAGGTTGAATATTATTCCATTTTGTATATATACCACGTTTTCTTTATCTATTCATCCTAAGTTGATGGATACTTTGTTGATTCCTTATCTTGCCTATTGGGAATAAAGCTGCATTGAAGAAAATAATTTTAATGTAACCTCACAATATCCAGTGTAGAAGACATGCAGCAAAGAGGACTCTGATATTCTGCTGGCAAGGATGTGAATTTGTAAACCCGTTTGGAAAACAATTTGGCATCATCTAGAGAAGTGAAAATGCACCTAACCCATGGCCTTACTTCTATACTCTAAAGAAACTCTGGTCTCTGTGCACTAGGAAACATAAAAAATGTCCACCATGGCATTATTCAAAATAGCAGTAAACTAGAGACAACCCAACAGTCCACTGATAGAATAAATGGATAAATAAATGGTGATATATTTACACAGTGGAATACTGTAAAAAAGTGATCATGATTGAACTAGAGTTTCACCCATCAACAAGGATGAATGCCATAAATATACTCTTGAATAAAGAGTCACAGAATGTATAATTTGAAAACATATACAATATATATACAACATTTAAAAGCAAGCAACTTTTCAAGTATTCTTTATAGTCTTTTTAAAAAATGATATTTATTTGTTTATTTATTTATTTATTTTTGAGACAAGAGTCTCTTACTCCGTTGCCCAGGCTGGAGTGCGTTGGCATCATCACAGCTCACTGCAGCCTCAACCTCCTGGGCTCAAGCAATCCTCCAACCTCAGCCTCCCGAGTAGCTGGGACTACAGGGGAATGCCACCATGTCCAGCTAATTTTAGTATTTTTTGTAGAGACAAGGTTTTGCCACATTGTCCAGGCTGGTCTTGAACTCCTGAGCTCAAGTGACCTGTCAGCTTTGGCCTCCCAAAATGTTGTGATTACAGGCATGAGTCAACACACCTGCCCTAAATAAGTATTCTTTAGGAATACATATATATGTTCTAAAGCTATTAAGAAAATGAATACACCAGGCATGGTGGCTCATGCCTGTAATCCCAGCACTTTGGGAGGCCAAGGCAGGAGAATCCCTTGAGCACAGGAGTTTGAGACCAGCCTGGGCAACATATGGAGATCATGTCTTGTAAAAAAAAAAAAAAAAAAGAAAGAAAGAAAGAAAAGAAAAAGGAAAAGAAAAGAAAATGAGTAATAAAAAGAGAATAATTCACAAAATTCAAGATTTTCAAGATAGTAGTTACTGCTGGGGATGAGTGGGATGCCATGGGGACCCTAAAACCATTGGTAACATATTGTTTCTTGGATTGAGTGGTGGACACAGATATTTGTTTTATTAATTTGTATACCTTGTGTATTAGTTTGTTCTCATGCTGCTGATAAAGACATACCTGAGACTGGGCAATTTACAAAAGAAAGAAGTTTAATGGAGTTACAGTTCCACGTGGCTGGGGAGGCCTCACAATCATGGTGGAAGGCAAGGAGGAACAAGTCACGTCTTACATCAGTGGTGGCAGGCAGACAGAGCTTGTTCAGGGAATCTCCCCCTTATAAAACCATCAGATCTCGTGAGACTTATTCACTACCATGAGAACAGCATGGGAAAGACCTGCCCCCATGATTCAGTTACCTCCCACCAGTTCCCTCCCACAACATGTAGGAATTCAGGTTGAGATTTGGGTCAGGACCCAGCCAAATCATATCATTCTGTCCCTGGCCCCTCCCAAATCTCACGTCTTCACATTTCAAAACCAATTATGCCTTCCCAACAGTACCCCAAATTCTTAATTCATTTCAGAATAAACTCAAAAGTCCACAGTCCAAAGTCTCATCCAAGACAAGGCAAATCCCTTCTGTCTATGAGCCTGTGAAATCAAAAGCAAGTTAGTTACTTCCTAGACACAATGGGGGTACAGGTATTGGATAAATACAGTCATTCCAAGTGGGAGAAATTGGCCAAAATGAAGGGGCTACAGGCCCCATGCACGTCTGAAATCCAGTGAGGCAGTCAAATCTTAAAGCTCCAAAATGATCTTCTTTGACTCCATGTCTCATATCTAGGTCACACTGATGCAAGAGGTGGGTTCCCATGGTCTTGGGCAGCTCCACCCCTGTGGCTTTGCAGGGTACAGCCTCCCTCCTGGCTGATTTCATGGGCTGGCATTGAGTGTCTGTGGCTTTTCCAGGCACATGGTGCAAGCTGGCAGTGGATCTACCATCCTGGGGTCTGGAGGACAGTAGCCCTCATCTCACAGCTCTACTTGGCAGTGCCCCAGTAGAAACTCTGTGTGGGGGCTCTGGCCCTACATTTTCCTTCTGCACTGCCCTAGCAGAGGTTCTCCATGAGGGTCCTGCCCCTGCAGCAAACTTCTGCCTGGACATCCAGGCATTTCCATACATCCTCTAAAATCTAGGCAGAGGTTCCCAAACCCCAGTTTTTGACTTCTGTGCACTCACAGGCTCAATACCATGTGGAAGCTGCCAAGACTTGGAGCTTCCACCCTCTGAAGCCACAGCCTGAGCTCTATATTGGCCCCTTTCAGTCATGGCTGGACTGGCTGGCACGCAGGGCACCAAGTCTTCAGGCTACACACAGCATGGGGGCTGAGCTGGGCACATGAAACCACTTTTCCTTGTAGGCCTCCAGGCCTGTGATGGGAGGGGCTGCCATGAAGACCTCTGATATGCCCTGGAGACATTTTTTCTATTGTCTTGGGGATTAACATTCAGCTCCTTGCTACTTATGCAAATTTCTGCAGCCAGCTTGAATCTCTCCTCAGAAAATGGGATTTTCTTTTCCATAGCATTGACAGGCTGCAAATTTTCTGAACTTTTATGCTCTGCTTCCCTTATAAAACTGAATGCCTTTAACAGCATCCAAGTCAGCTCTTGAATGCTTTGCTGCTTAGAAATTTCTTCCACCAGATCCTCTAAATCATCTCTCTCAAGTCCAGAGTTCCACAAATCTCTAGGGCAGGAACAAAATGCCAGCAGTCTCTTTGCTAAAACATAACAAGAGTCACCTTTGCTCCAGTTCCCAACACGTTCCTCATTTCCATCTGAGACCACCTCAGCCTGGACTTTATTGTCCATATCACTGTTAGCATTTTGGGCAAAGCCATTCAACAAGTCTCTAGGAAGTTCCAAAGTTTTCCTGTCTTCTTCTGAGCTCTCCAAACTGTTCCAACCCCTGCCTGTTACCCAGTTCCAAAGTCATTTCCACATTTTCTGGTATCTACAGCAGTGCCTTACTCTACTGGTACCAATTTACTGTATTAGTCTGTTCTCATGCTGCTGACAAAGACACACCCGAGACTGTGCTTTTTTACAAATATTTAATTGACAAATACAAGTCATGTATATACAAAGTGTGTTTTATTTTTCTTTAATGGATGGTAAAGACAGTAAAAGCTAAGGGAGAGATTAGTGTTGGCAGGATTTCCATCGCAGAGCCCTTCAGGAGGAAGTGAGACTTTTGTTGGGTCTTCAAAGGGAGAAGTCACATAATCTTTGAAAGTGGAAATGGACGTTAGAGTTCATTTGCCCCACCTCTTCCTTTAGCAGATGAAGAAACAGAAATCTAGGGAAGTACCATTTTCAAAAAAAGCTTTAATAAAGTTTCAACATTATCAGACCAACCGCAAGGTAATTGTAAGAGGAGAACTCCATGGCCCTACAACTGCAGGTTGTTTCTTTTTCTAGGTCTTTGCCTCTCTGCTCAGTGTATGCTCCCAGTACTATTCAAAGGGCCCTGAGTGGGTGGTTCAGATGCTGTTAGTCAGGCATGACTGGCAGGGAGGAGCGGACAGGAACCTCAGATCTCTCCTCTTCCCCTCTTGACCCCAGCAGGTGTTGCCTGTAGCCTATTAGATTACATCTGGGGCAGTGTGGTGCCAGCCGATGAACCATCTGTTGTGGTTTATGTCTGGGGCTACGGCTCACCATATCCAAAGAGTACCAAGTGCTTAGAAATGGTACATACTATTCACATCACCTTTAAAGAGCTACCTCTCTTTATCATACAATTCGCATTTAGGAGGCGATTTGTGTGATAATAATAATACCAGTAAGTAATTATCTTACTAGTCTTAACAGTGACTAGTAAGAGAATTCTAATTCCCTCTCCCACCCCTAATCCCCACCATTTGTTAAAAAATAAAAGATGAAAGGGAGACTCAGATAAGTTAGCTTGCCTAAGTTATCTCCAAAATGGCAGAGTCAGGTTCTACCTCAGATACCTGGCTCCAAAATATGTGCTGTTTTCGCTATAACTCACTAACTGTGAACTGTCATCTTTGTCATTTTGTTTAATCCTGTTTTCCTCTGTCATAAATTGGCAATTTATTTATAGTAATTTTTTTTATGGTATTAGCAGTTCACTGAAAATAAGGTTGCCAGATTAAACACTAAGCAATATTTGGAACTTTTTTTTTTTCTTTTTTTTTTTTGGCAGAGTCTCACTCTATCTCCTAGGCTGGAGTGCAGTGGAGCAATCGTAGGTCACTATAACTTCAAACTCCTGGGCTCAAGTGGTTCTCCCACTTCAGCCTCCTGAGTAGCTGGGACTACAGGTGTGCACCACCATGCCTGGCTAATTTTTATTTTATTCCTTTTTGTTGAGACAGGGTCTCGCTATGTTACCCAGGCTGCTCTTGAACTCCTGGGCTCCAGCAATCCTCCTGCCTTGGCCTCCCAAAGTGCTGGGATTACAGGCATGAGTCACTGTGTCCAGCCTGGAACATGTTTATAGTAAAAAATTATTTGTTGTTTATCTGAAATTCAAATTTAACTGGGCATCCTCTATTTTTAATTTGCTAAGCCTGGCAAACCTAACCAAAAATCTTTGAAAAAATATTATTTCTGGTGAGGTTGTCCCCCTCATAAGGTAGAGAAACACATAGAATAGGTTGGTTACTGAGTAAAGACCTTAAAGAAATCTTCTCAAGTCTTAACAAGGGGTTAAGGACGTGCCCCGTCCACCCACCAAGGGAATTTGGCAATGTGTGAAGATGTTTTTGGCATCCTAACTGGAGAGGGGTGGTGCTACTGGCATCTAGTGGGTAGAGGTCAGGGATGCTGTCAAACATCCTACAATGCACAGGACAGCTCCACAGCAAAGAATTATCTGATCCAAAATGACAATTGTACCAAAGTTAAGCGACCTTGCCATAAAATTTTCGCTGGTCAACCAGTAAAGAGGATTCTAACTTCAATTTGCATTAAAAATCACTTAGTATTTAAAAAATCACTTATTTATACTAAGATAGTATACATCCAGAAGTATTATATATATATTAAATATATAATATAATATTAAATATACATATACATATTTAATCCCTTTGAGGCTAGCAATACATTTCCATATAAAGATTTGTCTTTTTCTATTTCCCAGGAATATAATGCTAAAGCTGTTTATTTATCTGGACTAGTTAATTCACAATTATGGATGCTGGTGGCAGCAAAAGTTGACTCAATTTTTAAAAAATACCTTAGCATTTATGATCATAGACTATTGATTTCAGATTTGAGTCTTTAATTGTCTTTAATTATGTTCATTGAATAATGTTCTTGTACTATGGGCAGGCTTAGAAATAGTGGTCTTGGGAAGCAACCTAGATATCAGGTTGAATCATATGGTGGTCAAAACTGGTTGAATACTGGCAATTTAATATGGTTTGACCTGATGTATGCTGTGCAGTTAGATGGCACAAAATGAAAATGAGCTTTAATCCAATTCATGCTTCGAATCACAGTTAGAGCCTTTGTTGGTCCCCACAGTTGCTGTAGCTTTTGGTCCTGGGTTAGAACTTTTGCTGAGCAGTTGGAGAGGCCATTTTAATTTTTTGTTTTAATTCCCAATGGAATTTGGGGAACTGTCTTTCAGCTCTTTGCAGTGCCAGCCTTTTTCTCCTTTATGTGCATCCATGCATTTCACTGAAGTTGGTCATATAGAACTTGGGTCCCCAGGTGCACAAAATGTGCCCAAGCCTTTAATAGCAAGTAAATCAACCAGTAAAGAGAATTCTAACTTCAATTTGTGGCCTTTAAAAAGTTGTATCCAGATTTATCTCAGGGTCCTGAAGTAGGAAAAGGAAGAGTATATTATAAATGTATTTCTTTTAAAGAGCCCCTAGAGGTAGGGGACACAAGAGAAATGCCAACTGCCCCTTGTTCAACATTCTTGAAGATAAATATTTGTTACATTTTAGTGTAATCAATTTATAAAAAGAAACTTCTGTTTTTTTTTTAAAAAAAAGACTAAAGACAACATATACTAAAATGATTTGAATTTTACAGATGATACCCTGCTAATATTTTTAGTTCAGCACCATCTGTTTATCTGAAATTAAATTTCTAGCAAATGGTCATGCCAGGAGATGCTGTTTTTATTTTTATGTGCAGCTGAAACAGAGAATAATAAAAATCTGCTTGAGTTGAAGAAATATGTTCATAAAATGTTTCTTTTTTAATCTGAGTTGGCTGAGAAAATGACTTTTTAATCTAGTGGCAGCTGCTTTCATTTGGCTGGTTTTCAGTCTAAATAGTTTATGTTGGAGACAGATCATTTGTTTTATATTTGGATGTAGTATAATAAACAGTGTCTTTTGAGCTATGAGGAAGACCCAGATATCACAAACATCTTATTCTCCCTATTAGGCTACCTTTCTAATTATTTCTTGTTTCTTTAACCAACACAAGTGGCATGCAATAGGTCTGTAAATTAAAAGTACAAGTGGCAAATTGCATATCACCCGATTGCTGTGTTATTTTTATTCAACTCTAAGAAAGTTACATCTTACACATTAATTGGTGTTTGTTTACAGGAGGGAAAAATGATGGCTTTTGAAAATATGACTCAGTGGAAACACTTCTCATCACACTGGCTTGCAAATAGAATCACTGCACTCCCGTTGGGTACCACGGGTGATTCCACTGGGAGTGCGGAATTCTTCCCAACAGAGTGTTAATTAAAGAGAGCCACCTCTTGGCACCTCTCTCACTCCAGCTACACTTCACAATCCTCCAGGCACCTCTTTAATCAACAACATGTGTTGGATATCTACTTTTAGTGTGAGGCACTGCAGCTACCACCCTGATTTCAAAGGCAGTGGCAAGGACAGGTTTTATTGCATTACTTCAAAGTCAGGGCACCTAAATCTACATTAGAAATGCCATTAATACCTGCCATTGATGTGGAATAATGGAAACTTTCCAAGTAAAGCATGAATTTCATAGAAGAGAGAGATCTTGCCTTTGCACCCCAGCACTTTGCTCATAGCTCTCATTATGTTTATCTAATAAAACCACTTTTCTTACTGGACAGTATTAAATTAATTTTGTGTGCCGACTTCTCTTAATACTGACAAAAACCAATGTGTTATTTTGAAATGTAGAGGCTGGTCTTTGGTAATAAACTTTACTCGAAAGTTTTTACTCAAAAAAGTGAAATACAGTTTACTCAGGAGGCTGAGGCAGGAGGATTGCTTGAGCCCAGTGGTTGGAGGTTGCAGTGAGCAATGACCATGCCACTGCACTCCAACCTGGGTGACAGACTGAGACTCTCTCTAAAACAAATAAAAATGTCAAAAAATAAAATTAATTTAGAAAATAAAATACATTAAAAAAATAGGTGCTACAGAGTGGGTGCCTTAAACAACAGAAATATTATTTCTCACAGTTCTGGAGGCTGGGATGTCCAAGATCAAGGCCCATGCAGATTTGGTTGCTGGTGAGGGCTCCCTTCCTGGCTTACAGATGGCCACCTTCTCCCAGTGTCTTCACTTGGGTAGGGGTGGGGGTTGGAGGATAGAAATCTCATTCTCTTATTCTCTTCTTACAAGGTCACAGTCTTATCTGTTTAGGGCTCCACACTTATGACCTCATTTAACCTTAATTTCCTCTTTAAGTCCCTAACTCCAAATACAGTCACATTGGGGGGTTGAGGCTTCAGCATATAAATTTTGGGGGGACATGATTCGGTCCATAGCAATTGGACTGGCCTAAAAAAAAAAACTTTAATATTAGGATCCTTAAGTTACTATTAAAAAAAAACCCGACTTACAAAAATTGGTGTTAATAATTTAAAGTTTGAAAGTACACTAATCTGTGGAGTGTTAAAAGTCAGGATAGTCATTCCCTGGGGGAACAGCGACTGAAAACAGGCACAAAAGGGGCTTCTGGGATGCTGTAGCGCCCCATTTCCTGTTTGAGTGCTGATTGAAAGAATGTAATTGGTTTGTGAGTATCCATTGAGCTGATCATACGTAATTTGCACACTTTCCTGTATGTGTGTTGCAGATCAATCAAAAGTTAAAGCATAGGCCAGGTGCGGTGGCTCACACCTGTGGTCCCAGCACTTTGGGAGGCCAAGGCGGGAGGATCACTTGAGCCCATGAGTTCCAGACCAGTCTGGGCAATGTAGTGAGACCTCATCTCTACAAAAAAATTAAAAAATTAGCCAAGTGTGGTGGCACGTGCCTGTAGTCCCAGCTACTCAGGAGGCTGAGGTGGGAGGATAGCTTGAGCCTGTGAGGCAGAGGTTGCAGTGAGCTGAGATCAAGTCCCTGCACTCCAGCCTGGGTGACAAAGTGAGACCCTATCTCAAATACATAAATAAATAAAAATTTAAAATGAAGCATAAATAAACCTGAGCGATGCATTTAATACCAGAGATAAACTACACAATTGTTCCATTGTCTCAGCCTAGACAATAAACAAGCTGCTTCTCGTTTGTCCTTTCTACTTTAAAAAGTCACAAGAGGTTAAAATGTAATGAGTTGGAGTATATGAAGAAGACTAGCCTTCTAGTTGAGTATAATACTGTCCTCCCAAAGGTACAGGCAGAACCGCAGACACAGTTAACGTTTCTGCGTGACGTTGCTTGATGCTGTTTTGCTCAGACTGGTAGCTTAGCAGCTGGAGGCTAAAAAGTCAGGTTTCCAGGGAGAGGAGGAAGGCTTTCTGGGCAAAGGGCAACGTGGACTCCAGGCCAGGGGCATAGTCAGTGTCCTCTCAAGAGTGGTGGCAGTTTTAAACGGGTTATAAACAAACACTGCCATGTGGTTCTGAGAGGTTCCAGCTGCCTCAGGCAGAGGCTTTGGGTCTGTGCAAGCGCCAAAGCCGGCTTTCACAGGTGATGGGTGGAACTGAAGGATCACTTAAGACATTTGTGACCCTGAATATCCATGTCCCTTGAAGCTTTACACACACACATCCAAGGTAGAGCTGGTCTTCCCAAAGACAATTGCAGCTAAGGAGTTTGAACTGTGTAACAGTTTAGACCAGCCAGTGGCTGTGTAGAGACCTTTGAGAGTTACAATTAGGTTACTGCTCAGATTGCATAATGCCAGGACTGTGCTCCATTGTTCCCAGCTCTTGCATTCAGTATTTTATTGTTTCACATTGTGCTTTAACTTGCTACAGAACATTAACAGCAGTAGCCAGTAGTTGAATGTTTTCCAAACCTTTCAAATTTGTAGAGCTGACTGTGCCACACTGGCTAATGGAAATTTCATGGTTCCAGGAGTGCTGGCTTTATCAACAATTATCTAGGTGATCTTGTATGGTCTATCGTGTGTAAAACAGCATTATGTGCTTTTGCTTAACCTTTATAATTGTTGAGAAACAATTGTTTAAAATTACTGCATAAATACTTTTAAAATAAATTTTGAAGCTCTTTGACGTCAGTGCCCTCTGCCTGGTGGAAAGTAATGATTTTTTTTAATGTTCTGATTTGGTGTTTGTTGGTGGAGTGCGTCTGTATGTCTGTGTGTGTGTGTGTGTGTGTGTGTGTGTGTGTGTACTAGGAACAGGCCCTATCTGCTGGTGCTTTTACTAAATTAATAGATTCTAGACATTAAAGGAAACCAAAAATATTTCACCCGTAAATATACTTTTCTGACATATTTCGAGATGGCTATTCAGAAGGCCTGAAGACAGGAATAGCCCAGCAAAACTGCCTTTTGTGGAGGAGATTTGCATCTGCAGAGAAAATCTGCATTGGTGAAATAAACAGCCAGGCTTTTTCTGAGGCTCCTCCCTGGTCTACACCTAGGAAAGATTGACTGAGAACCTGACACCTTTAAAGGTCTGACAGAAACATTCACCACAGGCTACCATCTATTCTTTATGAGGGCTGCTCCCTGTGAAGTTTCATCTACATAAAAAGATGGCCTTTGCTCCGTGCCTTTCTTCCTCTTCTCTACCTCCCATGACTTGCGTGCTCTAAACCCCTATTCTTTCTGTAACCTTAAGACGGTACAAAAGCATCAACCATCTGGCCATTTCTTTGCGTTTTCATATTTTGTATGACTCCCAGCATGTAATAAATATTTATGGATTTTTTTTTCTGTTAATCTTTGTATTATCAATTTGTTTTATAGGCTTAAATGGTTGAAACTTCACGGGAAAAATGTAAACTTTTCTACAACATTTATGATCACTTTAGGCTCTAGGTGTTGGTAAGTTTCTAAGCATTTGGGGATGTAGCTCTCTTTGCTTCACCATTAACCGTCCTTTGACATTCAAAATGTCGTTGGACCACCAGCATGGCATTACTCAGGAGCTTGTTAGAAATGCCATCTCAGAGGCTTACTTTAAATATGGTATCTAGTGGCAGAATCTGCATTTTAGCAAGATCTCCACGTGATTCCTATGCACATGCAAGTGAATCAGCAAGTAGGCCATGGAAGGGATTAAGAGATCTCTTTTCTCAAAACATCGCCCACTGAGCCAGGATTGTCATTATTTAGAATGAATTTCTCTAGTTTATGCCCCTTTTAAGAAATATCCCTGGTCTGCATACATAACTCAGCAAGTCATTTTCAGTTCAAAGCCTTCACGTGATCCATCCACTTGGGACAAATGGCAAAGAGCAGGTTGATTGGAAGGTTAGGGTTGGGGGAGGGAAGTAGAGTAGAACAATGCAGTGCCGGCTGGGCGCGCTGGCTCACACCTGTAATCTCAGCACTTTGGGAGGCCGAGGCGGGCGGATCATGAGGTCAGGAGATTGAGACCGTCCTGGCTAATACGGTGAAAGCCTGTCTCTACTAAAAATGCAACAAAAAAATTAGCCGGGCGTGTTGGCGGGCGCCTGTAGTCCCAGCTACTTGGGAGGCTGAGGCAGGAGAATGGCGTGAACCTGGGAGGCGGAGCTTGCAGTGAGCCGAGATCGTGCCACTGAACTCCAGCCTGGGCGGCAGAGCAAGACTCTGTCTCAAAATAAATAAATAAATAAATAAAAAGAAAAAAGAAAAGAAAAATGCAGTGCCTTTGGTGGAAGAAAGTGAGCCAGCTCCATAACCATGGTGCCCTGGGACCGCAAGGCTGTGCCACAGTGGTGGGCAGGAAGTAACAAAAATACCAATCCCAATGCTCACAATAATTGTTGGTTAGGGGGTTCCTAAACTTGTTTCACAATCAGAATCACCTGGGGCAGGTAGAAGGGGACTCCTGTTTCTGTTTTTAAAATTATTATTATTATTATTATTATTATTATTATTATTTTTTTTTGAGAGGGAGTCTGGCGCTGTCGCCCAGGCTGGAGTGCAGTGGCCGGATCTCAGCTCACTGCAAGCTCCGCCTCCCGGGTTTACGCCATTCTCCTGCCTCAGCCTCCCGAGTAGCTGGGACTATAGGCGCCCGCCACCTCGCCCGGCTAGTTTTTTGTATTTTTTAGTAGAGACGGGGTTTCACTGTGTTAGCCAGGATGGTCTCGATCTCCTGACCTCGTGATCCGCCCGTCTCGGCCTCCCAAAGTGCTGGGATTACAGGCTTGAGCCACCGCGCCCGGCCGGCTTAAAATTATTTTTAAAGAATGGGGTCTCGCCCTGTCACCCAGGCTGGAGTGCAGTTGCACGATCCTAGTTTGCTGCAGCCTGGAGCTCCTGGGTTCAAGCCATCCTCCTGCCTCCACCTCCCAAGTTGCTGGGACTACAGGTGTATGCCACCATGCTTGGCTAATTTTTTAATTTTTATCTTTATTTTTGTAGCGATGGAGTCTCAATGTGTTGCCCAGGCTTGCCTCAAATTCCTGGCCTCGAGTGATCCTCCCGCCTTGGCCTCCCAAAATGCTGAGATTACTGGTGTGACCCACCTCACCCTGCCAAGGCTTCTCAAAAATATAGATCCCCAAAGGCAGGGACCCACCCTGGGTTTACGCCGTCAGAGAGACCTGAGAATCTGTGTTTTAAACTAGTGTCTCAGGTATTAAAATGTATGCAGGACCAAGTAAATGGTGAGCCTGGATCCTGTGGCTGATGCTCCAAAAATGTTATCTCCAAGGCTCACAATAAGCCTAGAACATATTATGATATTTTCCTAACTGCATTTTATAATGCAGAAGTTGGGTTGCTTGCCCAGTGTCACACAGGCAGCGGGCTCCAGATGGAGGATTCCATCCTAGATCTGTCTGACTCCAAAGTCTTTGTTCTATCTATTCTCATACCACCTTCCATAAAGCCACTATGGCTGAAGTGCTGTCTTACTCAGGGCACACTCTGGTTGCCTCGTCTCCCTTCTGTGGGGGTGACGGTTTCTGCAGAAGTTCCCTAATCTGACCTCAAATTATGACATCAGTATCTAGGCTTGAGTAGAATGGTGCAAGGAGACCAGACTGGTGAATTAACAAGGATGGCCCCCTCCTTCTTCCCCTTCTGATGTGGTTAATAACTAGTAACCCAGAGCTTACGATACTGATCCCCATAGGGATGAGAAACAGGGCTCTCTTGGGTAATTGAAAATTTCTGTTGCCTGAGTATTGAGGCAGTTTCCAAAAGTGATGGAAACAAGCACATATTGCTCCTGCCCTCTGAGACCTTATTTTGTTCCAAGAAATCCCTAGAAAGAAAATACAGCAATTTAATACAGCAATGTTAAATAGTGATAGTAGCGGGAATAGGGCACCATCTGGTACATTTGAATAATTGTCAAGGTTGGATTTTCTTTAAATGCTGCTTATTGCTCAGTCCACCCATATTAAATCACTAGAGCTACAAGTCATCTGATGGTGATGTTTTGGCATTACAAGTCTGTGCTTGCATATTAAATTCCTCAACTTGGGCTCAGTTTGAGAATTCAAAATGCAGCATTTGATCTTCATCTATATTTAATCTCCTGTTATTGGTTACAGCTCCTTTTATAGGTTTATTTCAAAAACTTTTGATTCTGATACTGTCATGTTGAATAGTGGTTTCCCATGCAGGGTGTGCAAACCACCCAAAAATTATCTTTTTCATGGCAACATTAAAAAATTTTAATTTATATGTATGTTATAATGTATATAATATTGGACTATAGTGGTAGAACATGTATATAATTTGTAAATAAATACATATAAACATGGGGGGAATACATGATTCAAAAGTTTTCTCCCTTTGAAATGTTGGCTCAAAGTTTACAAACTTTTCATCCAATATATTACCTTCTCCTACCAGCATCATGTTATCTTCTCGTTTAATAGGAGAGCCTTCATCTTTGTCAATTCATGTTTACTGAACTACGTAGGATTATGTGAATGTTCCAGCATATATAAGAGGATAAGGCATTTGCTGTTCTTAGGATGTTTAACTATCTGGAATGGAGATGATGATACTAGTGGTAATTTTGGAGGAGGTGACAATGTTAATGGTGGTGACGTTGCTGATGTTGCTGCTGCTGCTGGTGATCATGATGGCCAAGAAAGAGATAAAGAAGAAAGTCTTATTTATGGTTGAGATTAAAGCAAAATGGGAATTGAAGGCTTCTCCTCCCTGCTATCTGGTAATGCGACATCTTTACCTAGCAGTGATGCTCTTCCCTGCTTGTTCATCTTTCTTCCAATATAGCTTAAAAATACTTTTTAGTCATCCTCAGCATGTACTATAAATCTCAGCTTCCTAGGATTTGAGCCTTGGGAGCAGGAGGTTTTTCTAAGCCCCTTCCACTCTTCTGTATGTATTTTGGTCCTCGGTGCTCCACAAGCTGTGAAAGCTGTGAGTCATGATTTCCATATGGTGGGATTCCCTCCCCTCCCCTCCATCGACATGCCTGCCCTGCCATCTGCTGCCACTCTCAAGGTTATAGAGCAAGAGATAATGCAGGGAAGGGAAAGGAAAACACCAGGAAAACCAACACTGTTCTATAAGTAAAACAGAAAAAAAAAGATGTATTTTTCTTACTACAAAAACAACTTGTATTCACTACAGAGAAATGAGAAACTGAAGCACAAAACCAAACCAAACCAAATCTAACCAAACCCAACCCAACCAACCCAACCCAACCCAAACAAAACAGTCTCCCTCTGAGCATCATTCATCACTTTAACCATCTCCATGTATGTTTTTCCAAATCGGTATTCTGTATCTATCTATGTAGCTAGCTATCAAATAAAATAAGATCATTACCACATATTTTTGTGACCTGTTTCTTGTTTAACTGAATCATGAACATATTTTCATGTCTGTAAATGTACCCCTAAACTAGCTTTTTTTTTTTTTTTTTTTTTTTTTTTTTTTGACAGCATCTCATTCTGTCATCCAGGCTGGAGTGCAGTGGTGCAATCACAGCTCACTTCAGCTTTGACCTCCCCGGCTTAAGCAATCCTCCCACCTCAGCCTCCTGGATAGCTGAGTAGCTGGGACTACAGGCATGTGCCTCCATGCCTGGGTTCAAGGAATCCACCCACCTCAGCCTCTCAAACTTCTGGGATTACAGGCGTGAGTTACCGCGCTCGGCCCACACTAGCATTTTTAATATTTAATGAACATTTTCTATGCAAAATATTATTCCAATTGCTACAGTTTATATATAAAAATAGGTAAGATAGTCTCTGCCCTCATGTGGGTATTGCATCATTTTTTTCTCCCTATCTAACATTTAGGTCATTTCCATATATTTGCTTTTACAAATAATGCTGTGATGAATATCCTTGTAGCTAAGTCCATGCATATGCTCATAATTTTAGAATAATTGTGCTGGCTACTCTCTGTTTGCCCCTCCGGTCTACTCTCCATCCTTGTCTGCCTTGTTCCATGGACCACATAAGGGCTCATTTGCCCTCTGGCAATATGCAGCTCATGCAGGGCTTTTAGGGAGGGCGGTAGAGAAGGGTGGGTGATATATTGTGACTCCTACCCTGCCTCCTTGTAGGCTGTCATTAGCTGCATTCTTGTATTAATGGTTGTGGTGCCTGGGTAGCCCTCTCCCAGAGCTTAGTTCTCAGGAAGTTGCTAACCCCAAGGTAATTCACCATTCCTTGTTAGTTTCCTTTAACCTTGCCCTTGCCTTTATAGAGAGTTCTTCATTAAACCTTTCTCACTTACCCCATGTGAGTTTGCCATCTGTTTCCTGGCAGGACCCTGGATGATAAATGCGTGCTCCTATTCCTAGCATATTCTGCATCCCTAATTGCTCACCTGCATTGGGAACTTGGGAAGGATTGTGTAGAAAGGTCAAGAGCTCCCTTTTTGCTGACTGAAGGACTGGATACCTGTGATCATTGAGCAGCCATCTTCTATTTCTTTCTCCTGGACACCTCCAGGCTCTCATGGGGATTTCTCAACCTATGCCTGTGGCACTCTGCTGGGGCCCGGAGGAAACAATCAAGAGAGCCCTTAGCCCTCCTGCCCAGAGCTTTGGCCTCAAGTATGTGAGAATTTCACCTTGTTCAGGATGCTCAAAACCTTCTCTGGAGTCCAAGTGAAGTGGGAAAGGTTGTCGTGGTCATTTCTTATCCTTTTAAACACCTGAACTCACAGCACAATTTGTTTATTAAATTATTTCTCTAGTTTTAAACGGTATTACAATTTTTTGTTTGTTTGTTTGTTTTTGTTTTGTTTTTGAGACAGGGGTTCGCTCTGTGGCCCAGGCTGGAGTGCAGTGGCATGATCACGGCTCAATGCAGCCTCAACCTCCTGGGCTCAAGCGATCCTTCCACCTCAGCCTCCCAAGTGGCTGGGACCACAGGTATGCACCACCGCACCCAGCTAACTTTTGTATTTTTCGTAGAAGCAGGGTCTCCCTGTGTTGTCCAGGCTGGTCTTGAACACCTGCGCTCAAGCCATCTGCCCACCTCGGCCTCCCAAAGTACTGGAATTACAGGCATGAGCCACCTTGCCTGGCCTACGGTACTCTTATTAAATAGCCAGAAGTATATTTTCAGAGCTTCTAGCTTGGATTAGAGTCCCCTGATACTATTTCTTCTGTGATTCTATCTTTTCTGTGCATCAGTAGAAATGTGTTTTCCTAAAGTCTATATCCAGTTTTACCTTCCTTGCCTTTGGATTTTCAGATAACACAATCAGTCCCTTTATTCAAAGGTTCTTCACACTTCTGTTTAATCAATTGTTCTTGACTGTTCAGAATGAAGTTCTGTCGCATTTCTTTTGTTACCTTCTCTTCAATGAAATTGTTAGCAAGACTAGTCAAAAATGATCAAATACTCTTCTTTTTGGTGGGAAATGAGAGTTTTCCATGGAGGAACTTTGGAGGAGGGCGGTAGAGAAGGGTGGGTGATATATTGTGACTCCTACCCTGCCTCCTTGTAGGCTGTCATTAGCTGCATTCTTGTATTAATGGTTGTGGTGCCTGGGTAGCCCTCTCCCAGAGCTTAGGGAAGTTGCTAACGCCAAGGTAATTCACCATTCCTTGTTAGTTTCCTTTAATCTTGCCCTTGCATACCCTGCATATTTGGGGTCCCCATCTTATTGCTCCAGACCCCTGCTCCTTAATGCATTACTGCCTTTGGGAATTCCAGTTCCCAGAGGTGGGCACTAGGAGAAAGTTGGTTTCAGAGGCAGAAAGATCTAGAGTTTAATCCAATCATTATTTATTTATTTATTTTTTATTATTATTTACTTGGCCTTGCCTAAGCAGGACCTCAAAAATTTGGTTATTAATTAATAATTGTTCCTCTTCATGGAAATCTTTAGTAAAAGGCCCAAGATTTATTTGTTCTGAAGAGAAACCAGAGCATCCAATATTATTGACTGTGTGAATCTAAGGCTTCTGCCTTACTGAGTTGCAAGCTTCCCGACCCAGCTCACAGATTATGAGAAGTAAATGGGATGACCTCTATGGAAATAATCAAGCACAGTGTGTGGAACTGTGGTTGCTCAGTCTGTGACTTATTCTCCCCAACTCCCTTTCCCACTTCCTCTCGCCATGCCTTTTCCTCCTCCCTCTTGCCATCTCCCTCCCCCTTCCCTGTCTTCTACAGTTCCCCTTTTCTTCCTACTTCCCATTTCCTGTCCCCACCTCTTCTCCTCCCTACTCCTCGTCTCTCCTCTACACTTTCTATGTGAGACTAACACGAGGACAAGAGGAATTAAAAGCCAAGTCAGAAATATGTCAGATAGTTCCATTTCTCTTTGAAACAAATCATAGATGTGCAGGGCATTGCACTCAGAAGGGAAACTCCCAATCATAAATCCAGGCTCCAAAAGGCTTTTCCAATACTCCCTATTTAGTTCATGAACTCTCACCGTGGAGCATTGAGAACACAAAGAACGGCAGGAAATTGCTGATAATGTTCATTATTTTCCCAGTCTTTGAAAAATGCCTATTTAATGTTTTGGACTGAAGATTTTTCCTGGTGAATCAAAAGATAAACTCTTAAAATGGTTACATAATATATCAAATGGTCTTATCTGGTGGAAGCCAGCCAGCTAGCTAACATGAGCCAGTTCAGTAATTCTGAGGTGTTTGGAGTCAAGTTGGGAAAGGGATCCTGGGTTTCAGGAAACTGCTGTAGCAGCTGATGGGGCTGCTCTAAATGTTGGCTGGAGAAATGCACTTTGGGCCCTTTGCACCAAAATTTAGATTTACTTGGTTTCTCTTCTCAATTCTTACAAATCCTTAGCTTATCAAGAAAGATCAATGATCTTAAGATCTTTTAAGACTGCCCCACAATATGATGACAGAAAATATATTTTATCCTAAAATTTTATTACATTGTATTATATATATATAAAATAAATAATAAATATAATGTGTAATATATGTGTAAGTTGTGAAGACTATTGACATATAAACACACAGGGGCTGGAACATTAATATCTGGGTTGTCCTCCATGATGTCTGCCTCTCCCACCAAAATACCTGCTCTCCTGAATTTTGCATTCCCCTTCTTTAAAAACAAATTACTGAGTTTTCTGAGCTTCCTCCTAAGGAGTCAGGAGACTCATGGTCTGGTTCCTGGACTTTCCTCACAGTACGGCTCCCATATGCCTGTCTCCACTCATGCCTCTAAAGGAGAAACCAAGACTGCCTTCTGCTCTGAGACAGGCAGAGACATCAGCCTCTCTGGGCTTGCTGAAGAAGGGAGAAAAAAACTGCAAGAAGCTATTGAACATACTGATGAAATAAAAAATGAAATAGATAGATTTAATGAACTAGCCAGTGAGAAGATTTTGACAGTAGAACAGAAATATAACAAACTCTGCCAACCATTTTTTCAGAAGAGGTCAGAATTGATCCCCCAAATCCCAAATTTTGGGGTAGCAGCATTTGTCAGCCATCTGTAATCACCCAACGGATTCTTCCTGCCTGCTGCACAGATAAAATCAATTCACTGAGACCATGGTACTGTAGTAGAGGAAGAGTTTAATTGACATGAGGCCAGCCACGCAGGAGATGGAGTTATTACTCAAATCGGTCTCCCTAAAGGCTTGGAGGTTAGGGGTTTTCAAGGATAGTTTGGCGGGCAGGGGACTAGGGAGTGGGAAATGTTGATTAGTTGGGGATGAAATCATAGCTGTGTGGAAAATGGTCTCTGTGCACTGAGTCAGCCTCTGAGTGGGGGCCATAGGACAGGTTGAGTCATGAGTTGCAGTCACAGTCCAGGTAGAGTCATCTGGGTAGAGTCATCCCATCATCAGAAATGCAGAAGTCTGAAAAAATATCTCAAAAGGGCAACCTTAGGTTCTGCAGTAAGGATGTTACCTGCAGAAGTAGTTCGGGAAGTTACAAATCTTGTGACCCCTGGAACAGTTGTTTATGCTTACAATTTAGCAGAATTTTGGCTCCTCTCTTGATTGGCTTTACAAAGGTGGTTTAGTTTTGGGAAAGGCTATTATCATCCTTGCTTTGGTTAAACTCTAAACTAAATTATTCCTCAAATTAGCTTAACCTATACCCAGGAATGACAAAGGACAACTTGGAGGTTAGAGGCAAGATAGAGTCAACTATGTCAGATTTATCTTACTCTCATAATTTTGCAGAAGTAGTGTCACATCCATAAGTTTCTGGACTACTTGGGGAAGAGGAAGAAGAGGCACCTTGAGCAATACACAATGGGAAAAGAGTCTCTACCCCTTTCTGTTTGAATTCATCTTTACCCATGTCCATCTCAACAAAACTGTATGGAACCAACACCACTGAGCTCTGCGGGAAAAAAGAAAAATCTGCTTCCTTTGCTCTGCTGGAAGCAGAAGGGTGTTAGGCCCCTGTGTGGTAGAGCATAGACTTCTAGCTTTTTCCTTCTCAGAAAGAACACTGTGTCTCTTTGTGAATAAGGACAATTAGCATTTACCAACATGCATCTGTCTACTTTCTCTTGTTTAAAAAAACAAAAAAGAATTTTTAAAAATGGGGTTCTAGAAAGTCAGTAAAGGTTAGGTTTGAGATGTTTGGGTGGGTGAAGTGGGCATTTTGACAACATGGCTTCTCCTTTGGTATGTTTAATTGTGATTTTTTTTTTTTTAAAGCATCAGTTTGGTGAAAAATAATTGTGATGTTTACCAGGCATCCTTGCAGTTTAAGATGACACTAAAAATGAATTCTCTCCTACTGACGACTTGAGCCCAGCCACTTGCTAGGAGAATCAGCAGAACCTGTAGGATCTCATTTGGAATTGGCATGCTCTTTTGTAATTTTGTCCTTGTTTATTTTTAAATTTTGGTTTACTGGAAAGGAAAGATGATACTCAGTTTTAAATGTTAAACTTCTACAAGTGGCTTTGTTATAAAAGACTAAATGTATACACAAAAACAAAAAGTTACTCTTACCAGATGCATTTCTAAACAATTTGTTTAGTTTTGTTTTTGAGCTTTATACAAATGTCATAATAATGTATGTAGTGTTTTTTTCCTTCAAGTTTCTAACATTCATCAGTTCATCCGTATCATTGTTTGTAGTTGGTATTTATTTCTTTTTACTAGTGCCTTTGGCCAGGCATGGTGGCTTACGCCTGTAATCCCAGCGATTTGGGAGGCCGAGATGGGTGAGGTCAGGAGTTTGAGACCAGCCTGGCCAACATGGTGAAACTCCGTCTCTACTAAAAGTACAAAAAATTAGCTGGGCGTGGTGGCAGACCCCTGTAATCCCAGCTACTTGGGAGGCTGAGGCAAGAGGATCGCTTGAACCTGGGAGGCAGAGGTTGCAGTGAGCCGAGATCGCGCCACTGCACTCCAGCCTGGGCAACAGGAGTGAAACTCTGTCTCAAAAAACAAACAAACAAACAAAACAACACAACTAGTGCCCTTACATTTCATTTGCTGAATGTATACAATTCATTTATCCATACCACTGTCTATAAATATTTTGGTTGTTTATCGTTTCTGGGTGTTTGCATAATAGTCTTGCTAATGTAGATGAGACATATATTAATAAGAGAACTGGGCATGGTGGCACATGCCTGTAGTCTCAGCTACCCAGGAGGCTGAGGCAGGAGGGTCATTTGAGACCAGGAGTTCAAGGCTGTAGTGCACTATGATTGTTCCTGTGAATAGCCATTGCACTCCAGCCTGGGCAATATAGCAAGACCCCATCTCTAAAAACAAAAAAGAAACATAAGAATTTTTATTATTCCTCTGTCAAATTGTCATAAACACTAGGTTAATTTTTCTAGTGTCCCTTTGCTGTTTTTTTCATTTCATCATTGCCATTTATCACCTAAAGAAACTTAGATGAAGGAAAGAAATAAGTGATCTGCCCGTGCTCTGTTATCACTGCTGTTATTTTCACTGCTGTCAACTCCAAGAATGAGTTAAGTCCTCTCTTGATTCTTCTTGTCCAAACAAAGAAGAGTGCCTTCCATTCTGATACCAGAATTTTAAAGATATTTATTATGATCTCACAAATTTATGACCCAAGAGGCAGTGTATTATAGAGAAAATAATGTAAGCTCAGGAAGCAGGAAGATTTGGGTTTTAATATGCTGGCATCAGCACTTGTACTAGGGGGAGTGTTGTGCAAATTACTTTATTCTAAACCTCATTTTCTCATCTGCAAAATGGAGATAGCAATGCCTTCCTCTAAGGATGGCACACTGATTATATCAGGGAAGATGTGTGAAAGGTCCAATCATCACATTATAAAATAAGGAACAAAGGAGGCTCACAGCCTGACCAATGGAACTCATGATCCTACCCTAAAACTGACTCAGGTGGAATAGAAAGAGATCAGTTCTGGCTTGTTCAATTTCTGACCTTTCCATGGATGGGTCTGGCCCAGAACACAGATTAGTGAGGTCTTTTGTTGACTGGATGGTAATATAATGTCTTGACTTTCTTTAGGATATCAGATTTTTCTTCCCAAACCTATCTTATGGGTTTTTTGGTTTGTTTGTTTGTTTTTGTTTTGTTTTGTTTTGTTTTTTTAGACAGAGTCTGGCTCTGTCGCCCAGGCTGCGGTGCAGTGGCGCGATCTGGACTCACTGCAACCTCTGCCTCCCGGGTTCAAGCAATTCTCCTGCCTCAGCCTCCCAATTAGCTGAGACTACAGGTGCACACGAACCATGCCCGGCTAATTTTTTGGATTTTTAGTAGAGACGGGGTTTTACCTTGTTAGCCAGGATGGTCTCGATCTCCTGACCTCGTGCCCACCTGCCTCTGCCTCCCAAATTGCTGGGATTACAGGCGTGAGCCACCATGCCCGGCCTCTTGTGGGTTTTTTTTTTTATTTTTTATTTTTCGCTATGAGGAGGGGTTTTAATGAAGAGACTCTTTATAAAGATTCACCCTCATCTTGTGGGTTGTTTTTAACAGTTCTTTCGCCTGGGCACCGTGGCTCATGCCCGTAATCCCAGCACTTTGGGAGGTGGAAGCTGGTGGATTACCAGAGGTCAGAGTTTCAGATCAGCCTGGTCAACATGGTGAAACCCCATCTCTACCAAAAATACAAAAGTTAGCTGGGCGTGGTGGTGGGCGCCTGTAATCCCAGCTACTCTGGAGGCTGAGGCAGAAGAATCTCTTGAACCCGGGAGGTGGATGTTGCAGTGAGCCAAGATTGTCTGCACTCCAACCTGGGCAACAGAGCGAGACTCTGTTTCAAAAAAAAACCCAACCAAACAAACAAACAGACCCTCCTCCTCACCCCCCACCCCCGACAGTTCTTTCATGCTGGGATAATAGTATAACATTTCTTTGTACTTTCTGTTTGGCTGTGAAGGAAACCAGAATGTGTCACCTCAAAATATGCCTCTTTGACATAAATATTTTTGAGCTAAAGGCAAATAAGAATCAGCAATCAGAGGAAGAGCTCTTTCTATTCCCCATCCCTACACTTTTTGCCTAAAGAGAGGATACAAATTCTCCCTTACTAGAGACAACTCTTATCAGCTCAGAGATGGCACCAGAGGAATCTACAAACAAAACTTGCTCCATTAGATTACTCCCATGTATTGACCATGGTTTCCCACCTTTGGAAGCCTAAAACTGCTTTTCTTTGTGTGTTACTTCTCTAAAATTTATGGTTCTTTGTTAAAGATGCTATATAAACCAGAGTTCTAAGCCACTGCTTTGAGTTACCTGTCACTGAGATTTCTTTTACGTGATGTGCTCTGCATGGTTAATAAAACTGCTTGTTTTTCTGCTGTTAATCTGTCTTTTGTTACAGGGGTCAGTCCTAACTATGAACTTATAAGGGTTGAGGAGAAGTTATACTTCCTCCCTGACACTGGAAAGAAAGAAAAATAAGTGATCAGTGTCTAAAAATTAAGGAGAACATGCTGGATTCTATTGGATAGAAATTTAAGTTAATTCATGTGACTTCATGTTAAGGCTATCACATAAAGCATTTAAACCCAGATATTGAACCAGAGCTCATAAGAATTGTGATCTTGTCTGTCTTGTTCTCTACTCTAGCCCCAATGCTTAGCCCAGTGTCTGCACAGAGTACTTGTCCAATAAATATTTAATAAATGAATGAATAAGTAAAAGGGTTACCTCTTTTTGTATTTTCTTATTGTTAAAATTATATTCTTGTTCTGTTCCAAATCTTGAATAAAGGCTTGGAATATCATGAGAGTTTGTTAACAAGTAAGCATTTCCCTTTTGGAGCATTTATTTTTGAAATGCAAATATTCCTAGGAATAACAGTTTAAAATTATATATACTTAATACATACAACTTGATAATTTGATATATGTATACATTGTGAAATAATTACCACAATCAAGATAATTAATATATATACTACCTCACATAGTTTCTTGTGTGTGTGTGTGTGTGTGTGTGGTGAGAACATTCTGGATCTACCTTGCTAGCAAATTGTAAGTGTATAATACAGTATTGTTACCTAAAGTCACCGTGCTATACATTAGATCTCCAGAACTTATTAATTTTGCACAACTGAAACTTTGTACCCCTCACCCAACGTCTCCACATATCCCTGTCCTCCCAGCCCCTGGTAACCACCATTCTCTGCTTCTATGAGTTTGACTATTTTAGATTCCACATATAATAAGATCATACAGTATTTGTCTTTCTGTGTCTGGCTTATTTCACTTAGCGTAATACTCTCCAGGTCCATCCATCTTGTTGCAAATGGCAGGATTTTCTTCTTTTTGAAGGCTGAATAATGTTCTATTGAATGTGTATGCCACATTTTCTTTATCCAATCATCCACTAATGGACAGTTAGGTTGATTCCATATCTCGGCTTTTTATGAATAATGCTGTAAGGAACACAATACAGGTATCTCTTTGAGATCTTGCATTCATTTTTTTTGGATAAATACCCAGAAGTGGGATTGCTAGGTCATATGGCAGTTCTATTTTTAATTTGTTGAGGATTCTGTCTTCATACTATTTTCCATAATAGGTGTACCAATTTAACTTCCCACCAACAATGTGCCAGCATATCCTTTTCTCCACATTCTCACCAGCATTCATTATCCATTTTTTAAAAAATAAAAACCATCCTAACAGGTATGGGTGACATCTCATTGTGGTTTTGATACGCATTTTCCTGATTAGTGATGTTGAGCACTTTTTCATATACCTGTTGGCCATTTGCGCATCTTCTTTGGAAAAATATCTATTTAGATCCTCTGCCCATTTGTAAATTGGGTTCTATTTTTTTTGCTATTGAATTTGAATTTTAAGAGTTCCTTATATATTTTAGATATTAACCCCTTATCAAATATGTGGCTTGCTAATATTTTCTCCTATTCCAAAGGTTGCATAATTATTTCTTTGCTGTGAAGAACCTTTTTAGTTTGATATAGTCCCACTTGTTTATTTTTGCTTTTGTTTCCTGTGCTTTTTGTGTTGTATCCAAAAAATTGCTGCCAAGATCAGTGTCAAGCAGCTTTTTATCCATTTTTTCTTCTAGAAGTTTTATGGTTTTAGGTCTTACATTTACATCTTTAATCATTTTGAGTTGATTTTTGTGTATGGTATAAGATGAGGTTCAATCTTATTCTTTCGCATGTGGATATCCAGCTTTCCCAGCACCACTGATTGAAGAGACTATTTTCCCCCATTGTGTATTCTTGGCACTTTTTTCCAAGATTAGTTGACCATATATCCATGAGTTTATTTCTGGGCTCTCTATTCTTTTCCATGGGTCTATGTGTCTGTTTTTATTCCTGTACCACACTGGGCTTTTCTTTGCTTTTGATTACTGATTCAATCTCTTTACTCACAATCTGTTTTTGGCATGATTTACTGAATATTTTAAACCCACTGTTGAGACTTACTGCTCAGAAAAACAATTCGTTTCAAAATATTATTTCCCATTTACAATGTATCTGATCACCCAAGAGTTCTGATAGAGATGTACAGCTCTGATAGAGATGCTGTTTTCATGCCTGCTAATACAACATCCATTCTTCAACCCACGGATCAAGGAGTCATTTTGACTTTCAAGCCTTAATATTTAAGAAATACATTTCATAAAACTATAGCTGCCATAGATAGTGAGTCTTCCAATGGATCTGGGCAAAGTCAATTGAAAATCTTCTGGAAGGGATTCATCATTCTAGATGCCATTAAGAACATTTGTGATTCATGGGAGAAGGTCAAAATATCAACATTAACAGGAATTGGAAGAAGTTGATTCCAATCCTCATGGATGACTTTGAGGGTTCAAGACTTCAGTGGAAGAAGTATTTGCAGATGTGGTAAAAATAGCAAAAACAAAACAAAACAAAAGCAACAACTGGAATTAGAAGTGGAGTCTGAAGACATGACTGAATTGCTACAATCTCATGACAAAACTTGAATGAGGAGTTGCTTCTTATGGATTAGCAAAGCAAGTGATTTCTTGAGATAGAATCTACTCCTGGTGAAGGCGCTGTGAGCATTGTTGAAATGACAACAAAAGATGTAGACTATTCTATATTCTTAAATGATAAGGCAGTGGCAGGATTTGAGAGGATTGACTCCAGTTGTGAAAGAAGTTCTACTGTGGGTAAAATGCTATCAAACAGCATCACAGGCTACAGAGAAATATTTTGTGAAAGGAAGAGTCAATCAATATGGCAAAGTTCATTGTTGTCTTATTTTAAGAAATTATCACAGCCATCCATCTCTACCTTCAGTAACCACCATCCTGATCAGTCAGCAGCCATCAATGTGGAGGCAAGACCTTCCACCAGCAAAAATATTATAACTCGTTGAAGGCTCAGATGATTGCATTTTTAGCAATAAAGTATTTTATATTAAGGTATGTACTTATTTTTAGACATAATGCTATTGTACACTTAATATACTATAGTATTGTATGAATGTAACTTATATATGTACTGGAAAACCAAACAATTCCCATGACTTGCTTTATTGTGATATTTGCTTTATTACAGTGGTCTGAAATCAAACCCTCAATATCTCTGAGGTATGCTTGTATTTCTTTCCTTCTGCTGACTTTGGGCTTAGCTTATTCTTTTTTATTTATTTATTTATTTTTTAAAAAACATTCCTTGAGGTGATCTTTTTCTTCTTATTTTGGATATCTTTCTTTTTTCTTATGTAGATGGCGATCACTATAAACTTAGAACTGTTTTTGCTGCATCCCATAAGTTTGTATGTTGTATTTCCATTTTTGTTTGTGTCAAGATATTTTTTTGATTTTCCTTCTGATTTCTTCTCTGACCCATTGGTTGTTCAGGAATGTGTTGTTTAATTTCTCCTTATTTACAAATTTTTCAATTTTCTTCCAGTCATTGATTTCTAGTTTCATACCATTGTGGTTTAAAAGATATTTGACATGATTTTGACCTTTTAAAACTTATTGAGACTTCTTTTGTGGCCTAATATATAATCTATTCTGCAGAATATTCCATGTAAACTGGAGAATATTGTGTATTCTGCTGCTGTTGGATAGGATGTTCTGTCTATGTCTGTTAGGTCCATTTGGTCTATAGTGTTGTTCAAGTCTACCGTTTCTTTATTGATTTTCTGTCTGGATGATCTATCCAATGCAGAGAGTGGTGCTGAAGTCACCTGGGAGTAAAGTTGTGATGCTAAAGAGCTAATGGATAAGGTGAACGTAGCTAATGCTAAGACTTGTCTCTCAACCTGGATTCTTATGGAGGGGACATGAGGAAGGGAACAGGACATCACAAAGACCTTTTAAAAATGGAATTAGGTTAACCTAAAGCTTTTCTGCTGACAACTTGCTGATATTCATGGGAAGCAGGAAGGAGACTGGCTGAATGGGAGCAGAAGAGGAGGAAGGCTTAATCTTAAAGCCCAGACCACTGTGAGAGAAGGGAAGTTTGAGTGGAGGGGCTCTGAGCAACCTGAAGGGAAACTAGAGGATAGTACACCCTACATGAAGAAGTGGAAGGCCTGGCAGACAAACCTTGTCTACATGCCCTTTCCGTAGGGAGTATATGAATAGAATTATGGTATCCTTCCAGAAAGGTCACAGAGGTTTCAACGTGAAGAGTAATAGCATTCATTCATTCATTCATTCAGCAAACATACAGTGACTGCCTTTGTTATGTCAGGCACTCTTCTAGGTTCTTGAGATACAGGAGGGAAGAAAGCAGACAGAGATTCCTGCCTGCATGGAGGTTATATTCTGGTAGGGAAAGACAGACAATAAATAGAAGACACAATATAATATGTTAAGAAGTGAAACTAGGCTGGGACATGGTAGTGTGCATGTCTGTAGTCCCAGCTATTCAGGAGGCTGAGCCAGGAGGATCGCTTGAACCCAGGAGTTCAAGGCCAGCAGCCTGGGCAATCTAGCAAAAGCTTGTCTTCTTGTCTCAAAAAAAAAAAAAAAAAAAAAAAAGATACTAGCAGTAGAAAAACAAAACCATGCAACAGAATAAGGGGCATTGGATGTGGGAGGAAAAGGGGAGCCATTGGAGAATTTTGAGCAGATAAAGCAATATAATCTTAGGTCATAGAAGGGTCTATCCCTCTTGCTGCTAGTGTGTATGTGTGGCAGGGACAGGTGTAGGCGGGAAGACATGCTAGGGGGCTATTATAGTTATTCAGGCAGGAGGTACGGTGCTTGCACCAGGGCGGTACCAGTGAAGTGGTGAGAGATCAGATTCTGGATATATTTTGAAGATAAAGCTATCAGGGTTTCTTGATGAATTGGATATGGGGTGAGAACTTGAGAAAGCGTCAAGATTTTTTTGCCTGAGCAATTGGAAGCCAGCTGTTATCATTCCCTGAGATAGGGTAGACTGCTGATAGAGAAGGTTAGGGAGGAAAAGATTTGGGAATGTTGATTTGAGACGTCATGGAATTGTTGAGTATACAATTGAAAGTAAGAGCCTGGAGTCTGGAGAGAAGTCTGAGCTGGATATATAATTGGGAGGGAGTTAAGAGCATGTAGGTAGAATTTAAAGCCTTGAGACAGAATGAGATCATTCAGGGAGTGACAGAGAAGAAGAGACAGCCAGCATTGATTCCAGGGATTGAAGAGGAACCATGCAAAGGACACTGAGAAGATCCAACCAGTGAGATGGGAAAACCAAAAGAGGGTAGGGTTCTGGAAACCAAAGGAAGACCACGTATCAGGGAGAAGAGTTTATGGGTTGTGCCAAATGCTGCTGCTAGCTCACAGGAAGAGGAGACTTGGCCATAGATTCAGCAATGTAAAGATCACTAGTGCACTGTAGAGAGCGGGGTCAGTGGAATGAGGGGGTCAAGGGCATAACTGAAGTGGATGTGAGGGAGAATGAGAGGAGAGGAATTGAAAATGGCAAGAATAGAGAACTATTTTGAGGAAAGACTTACCTTCCTAGAAAGTTATTTGGCAACACATTTAAAATAAATAAAGAAATAATTTTTATTTATTAAATGCAAATTATTAACATGAACAAATTAAATACTATAATTTTTAATCAATATTATTTAAACAGGATTTTCCCTGACCAAGTAGTTCTAAGAAGTTGTTGTTATTGTTTTGAGACAGGATCTCACTTTCTCATCCAGGCTGGGGTGCAGTGGTGCCATCATGGCTCACTGCGGCCTTGACCTCCTGGGCTCAAGCGATCCTCCCGCCTTGGCCTCCCAAAGCGTTGGGATTACAGACGTGAGACCCCACATCCAGCCTGTTGTTGTTTTTAAGGAAAAAAAAATTAGAGATTTGCATCAAACTCTATATCTTTTTACACAAGGATGCACATCATGGCATCATTTATGATATGAAAGAAATGGAGACAACCTGAATGTCCAATAGTAAAGACGTTAAAACTAATCATGGTACTTCCACTTTATAAAATGAGCCATTAAAATACTTTTTTAAAAAAACTGTTGGTGAAGTAGGTAATGGTTACCAGGGATTTTAAGTGAAAAATAAAACAGACTGTAAAACTAAGTAGCGAGGTTATCTTAATTACAGGGACAATGTTGACAAAGAAATAACATATGTGCCAGCTGTGTTTCTCCAGGCCTTTCCTCTCTGCTTATACAAATAGAGTTAGAAGAAAAAAACCAATGCAAATACCATTGGCTATTCTTCCCACCTATGTCTTGGACGTCAGGTCACTGTAAAGGGCCTCTTGAGAGATTCCAGGAGTTCCTCAGAAACTGTCATTCTTGCTGGGTGCTGTCATATTCACTGTGCATTTTCAGCAACTAGACCCACAAGGTCCTGGAGCAGCAGGGTGGTCTGTGGTGGAGGGAGGTCTTTGGTCTCCTTTTGCCCTTGCCTTGCTCTGAGTTTGAGGGTACTGGGCAGAGCTCCTTATTTTCAGAGTCCTACACAGTTTCGGGTTTTATAGTCCCCTGCTCTCAGCTGGGGGCTGAGCCAGGGGAGGAATCTGAGTGGTGGAGCCTGGGCCCTGGAACAAGACTATTCTGACCCTGCCACTTACTGTCTGCCTGGACTTGGGCAAGTTACTTCCTCCATCCTTGCTGCCTTCATTTCCTCATCTAAAAATGGAAATAAATTGTTCCAGTTTTCTGTTGCTGTGTAACAGGCCACCACCTCGAGGCTTAAAACAACATTAATTTTGCTCATAAATCTGCCATTTGGACCAGGATCAGTGGGGACAGTTTGTCTTTGCTCTGCTTCACATCAGCTGGGGTGGCTGGAAGGCTGGGGCTTGAATCATTCAAAGGCCCACTCACTCAGTTATCTGGTGGTTGATTCTGGGTGTTGGCTGGGATCTGAGCTGGGACAGTGACTGGATCTCCCACTCATGCCTTTCCATGTGGCTTGAGCTTCCTCAGAGCACAGTGGCTGGGTTCCCAAGGCAAGGGAACAGGTGAAATCTGCACGCCAGGACCATCTGGGGGCTTTTAAAAAATGTCTGGCTTCAAACCCCAGAAATTCTGACTTCGTTGGTCTGGGATGGATGCAGGTATTGCTCCCCAGGTGGTTTTGTGTGGCCAACATTAAGAACCACTGCTCTCATGGAGGGCACATGAAACAGATTTGGCCTCCCAGCCAACTACTACGAGTAGTGAATGTTATTCATCATCTTTTGGGCTCAAGAGGTTCCAGTCATGTGATGTGATGTTCGAAGGGCTGCCAAAGAAATAAGATCAGGAAAATGCTCAAAACAGTAGGATAAATAAGTATAATTACTACAGAGCTCCACAGCTACCCTCCGGCTGTTTCAGGTTGAAAAGTGGATGAACCTGGAGCCTGTGTATTTTGCCAGGGATATTCTGGCAAAGTGGAAAGGCTGAGCTGAAGAAGTAGATTGAGACTCCCAGGTGGCCTGTACTTGAGGTGGCAGTTTGATGAGTCAGGTGTCAAGTAGAGTTTTCCCTGTCATTCCTGCACGTCAATTAATCTCTACATCTGGGAAAGCCTCTGTGTTATTATTTTATCAATAGCTAACAGGAGCAGATGAAGATGAATTTTAGTCAGGGCACATCCGAGGGGCTCCTAGTAGACACCAGAAGGAATTAAGATCCTGTTACGTTTTAACCTGACACAAGATGTCACCATTGCTCCTGTGCTTTTAGCAATAACAGTATGAAGTCAAACAGCTGTAAGCGTTGGACTCCCCAGTTATACAAGCTGTTTGTTTTTCCACCTCACAGGGAGAAGAGTGAACAACGCTGTCAATGAGGCTTATTAATCTGTAGCCCATTCCATCCATTCAAGTTAAAGTATTTATTGCATAAACACTTATTTGATTTTCCCCCCTCATTCCAGCTATGGATCAAGATTAACATCTCCTTGCGAACACTTCACACGGAGACTTTGGTGAAGGTGACTGTAAAACAAGATAAGCTGAAATTTTGTAGGATAACTGGAAAGTTGCATACTGTGTTTTTGTTTGGCTTCACCGCTGCTGACAATGTTGAAATGATCTCCAGGTACCATGCTAGGAAAAAAGGCATGGACATTAGTCCAGGTCACCAATGACTAAAAAGCAGAGTGGGTAAAAGCCCTTTGGAGCACTAAAACATCATTGGCAATGTTGCCAACATGGAGAAAACTGCGTTTACAGAATTTTTTTCACACACAGCACTGCACATGGTTGGAAGGAATGCTTTGCAAAGTTGGTTGGAGGTGAGGATGGTGTGAACTCAAAGTACAGCTGAGTGAAGTGTGGGATTTTAGGGTGGTGTTGCTTTACTGGGAACGTTAAGAGAGGCTGGGAGTACCAAGAACACTTAGGGTCTGTTGTTCCCCTACACTACCCCTACTCTTCTCTCTAGAGACACTGAGCATCATCTAAAGAATATCTCTTTGAGGAAGTTCCAAATTATGACTCTGCTCTGTGTGTGTGTGTGTGTGTGTGTGTGTGTTTCTTCTGTCACCCAGGCTGGAGTGCAGTGGCATGGTCATAGCTCACTGCAGCTTCCACCTCCCGGGCTCAATAGATTCCCCCACCTCAGCCTCCTGAGTAGCTGGGACTAAAGGCACATGCCACCACACCCAACTAATTTTTGTCTTTTTTTGTAGAGACAGGGTTTTGCCATGCTGCCCAGGCTGGTCTCAAACTCCTAGGCTCAAGTGATCTACCTGCCTCGGCCTCTCAAACTGCTGGAATTACAGGCGTGCACCATGGCTGGCTGCTGTGGTTTTTTTTTTTTTCTTTTTTTTTTTTCCACCAAAGTATTAATATCGATTGACTGAAGCTTGTGGAATTACAGTGATAAGTTTCTTTGTTTTCCAATTTTTCTATAATGAGTACATAACTAGAAACAAACTCTTCAAAACCATATGATTCTAGAGATTTATAGTGAAGACAGATGTTGCATGTTATTAGTTAAAAATATATTATTGTCATCTACTTCCTAGTCAACCCAGATTAAGATGTAGCTAAAGCTCTGGATCAATCAGGGTCCTGGGAGGAGGTACATAACCCATTCAAATTAGGTGGTTTGAAGAGAATTTAATAAAAGGACTATTTCCAAAGGTGCGGGAAGAGTGTAGGGAAACTGTAAGGGAGAATGCAGTACCTGAGGATAGATCAGTGGAGCCATTACCAGCATTAAGTCTGGAGAACAAGAGGAGAGAGAGCCTTGTGGACCACCCAATGGGTGTCGTGATCTGCATTGGAGAACTGTAGATAGCCTGTGCTGCCAACACATGGAGGGAGCTGGCACATTAATGACCTGACCTAAATCAATCTTCTGTCTCACTCCAGTCCCACCTATTAGTAAATTCAAGTAGGACTGTTAATGCGGTCCATAGGATTAGACTTCCCAGGACACTGAACAGAGAGGAGCTGGGCAGCGTGAATCTGAGAAGGAAATGGAAGATGTATAGCAATGCCTTTTTTTTTTTTTTATTTTAGAAGCACTACATTTTATTCAACTCTTACTTAACTCAGAGATAAAACTGAGCCCCCATTACATATTCTTTTTGTAAGTAAGTAGGAATATAGTTTAAGGAGGCTGGCTGGTACTCCAGAGCGAGGCCATGAGGTGTTGTGGTTAGAATAGTTCAAATTCCCACTCTGTTACTTACAGGCTAGGTGATCTTGGAAAAATACTTAATTTACTTGAGCCTTTGTTTCTTTATCTGCAACTGGAGATAATAAAACACATTTGATAGATTTATTTTGAGGATTATGTATATAATTTATTTTGAGGATTATGTATATAACACCTGACACTTAGCAAGGGCTCAATAAATCCATTTGTTAGCAAGGACTCAATATAAGCTCAGTTTAGTGGAAACAGTGCATACGTAAATGGGGCTTGTCATTGGTGGACCTCATTGTAAGGTGATTAATAGGGCACCTGGATGTTCATTGGGGATCCCCATAGGTGAGTATCTTAGGTGTTTTCTCAGGGATCATTCTCTTATCTGGACAGTAAGTGAGTGGCTGTTGATGTTCTCAGAGCCAAGTGGGGGAAGAAGTTGGGAGGATATCACTATTTGGGATGTAGTAACTTTGAGTAAATTCCTCTGTTTTTAGTTTAGCACGCCTGCCCTCAGCTATGGCTTTTGTTTTTAAGGCTTTCTGCCACTTAACCTTTAGAGGTACCTGGTGCCTCCAATTCCTGAGCATCCCTGAGATTTTGCAGCCTGTATTGGTTTTTTCTTGCCACTGCTACCTGACTCCGAATCCTTGTAGAAACTTAGGTTTCCAATGGCTAAAAATCCTCAGAAACAAAATCATCGTTTTGTTTTGTATCTAAAACTGAATGGGTGCTCAGGAGAAACTACAAGCAGCTCAATATTATTCAGCTTCTCAGGGTCACTCTTCCCCAAGCACTCACATGCTAGAGATCTCAGGAAGCCCCATTTCCACCTTATAAACTTACTTTTCTTTGCTGTGTTGATTCTTCCTCAGACATCTGGCCCATGAAACCCAGTGCATTACATATTCCCCCATTTCACTTTAGAGTCAATTTTTTTTTTAATTTCTGAGAAGACTGGAGGTGTGGACATGATTAGGGTTGAAATGAATGAATTTATACTCTATTTATAGAAATTTGGTGACATGTCTCCCAAGGTATAAATAGAACAATGGGTGTTGACAAGATTTTCTGTAACCATGGATACTCTGCAATTATTCCTGAATCATACTCATTGTTTATCTGTATCTGCTATTTAACAAACAAAGCTCTTGCTACTAACTCAGAATTTTTCCAATGAAAACATATCTCCCATTATTATCCTCTTCTCATGGGTCAGGCTCCATCTTTCAAGTTTAAATGCAGCTAATACATTTCAGTGAGCTGAATCAATCACTATTCTTGGATAATGACTGAAAATTCATGATGAAAATAATAACAATGGTGATAACAATGATGACAGTGTTGTAATGAAAGCAAAATATTCCAACAGAGTAGTTTGAAAAGCACCTGGCACTAGATCATTTACAATGATATCTACAATCCTTCCAGTTCATCTACTTGGATGCAACACTTGGGAGAATATCTGCAGAATGCATTGGTCCACCTAGCTTTACATGCTTCAGGATTGTTTTCAGTTTTTGTATTCCACAAAAGCTCTCTGCAGAGTAAGTAACCCTATGTAACCAGTTCAGTGAATATTCCATTTGATATACTTAAACTGGTTGACCATTCAGCAATTCACTTCATTTTACACTCCATTTCCTCATTCGTAATATAGTACGCCATAGACATTTCAAGTATAACTTAAAAATTTTTTAAAGCTTCTGAATTTGTAACAAAGCACATCTTTTTCTTGGATGTTTTCTTTCCTCTGGGGTTCTGGCATTCTCTAAGTTAGCCATACTCCATTTATAATGATCCACTTTATTATAGCTAAAACCTGTCATATCATTACATCTCAAATAACCAAAATACATCTCTGAAAAATATTCTAGAATGTTTTTCTGATGCCAGGAGCAGATTTGAATTATTCTTATTGTTATAATGCATGTTAAAGCAACTGGTTTTTATCCAGCTCTCTCTCTTCTTTTTATTAATCCCATAGTTCTATAGAATATATGCATAATATTTAATATAAGTTAATATTCTAATAAAAATGAAGTCTTCAAAATGCTTAGGCTCATTTAAAAATTAGCATGAAACTACAGCCTCGGGGAGGTATTCCCTTTACGCGCTTCTGGATGCAGAATTACATTGGATTTGATTTCCATATGGTTTTATGGTTTCCCTGGAGAAAGTCAAATGCTTTGGGAACTGTGACAACAATGCAAGGAGTTAAGGGGAAGTTACTTCATTTCAAGGAGTAGAAGGGAACAGTATTCACTGGGGAGGATTTCCACTGGGAATAGGGAGTGTTGGACCAATAGTTAAAGTACTTATGGGTAAAGGAAGTATAAAAATTAAATCTGGCACCAGAAACTCACTTGAAACCCAACCTCTAGGTTGGGATGGAACTCTGGGCCTCTGTGAACGAGGGCCTGTCCCACCTGAGAGTTTGTATCTAGTTCTGACTAACACCTGCCATAAAGAAGCATTGCTCAGGTGAACGCTCCTATAATTCCTTGTACAATGTAACATTGGCTTTCTTTGATAATCTTACCCATAAAACATTTACCTTTTCCATCAAAGAATAAAAGATAATGTTTCTGATCTTAGTTATTCTGTGTTCTGTATTAAAAAAATATCACTCTGGAAGATGTCTAGCTTTAAATCATGGGCTAATGTGAAATTCATAAGAATTTTGTTATGATAGAAAAATATTAAGTTGGACATAAACATTTAGAATAGCTACTTTATTCTCACTGGTATTCTCATGGCAGAAGATATATATTTTTATTCCTCCAAGGAAAATACGTAGTAACTTTACCCCAGAAGCCAGTCTCCATTCTAATTGTATTAGGTGTACTCTATCTGTAGCATTGTCATTCCATTAGACAATTTGCAATAAATCTTAGTGATACATGCAAATAAACCAATCTAATAGTCCATTATAAAAGAAATGACTGACTGTTATCACTTTTTTCTAGCAATTTATATGATTTCTCACCTCCTGCTGGTAAAAAGTTCCATAAGGCAGGGAACGCAATGTTTTCTTGTTTTTTAACAGCAAGACATATCAAAGCGAAAAGAGAAGACTGAAAAAAAAGTAGTATTTGCTCTTTTCTTGTATCTGTATTAAGGTTTTTTATAGATTTTCATAACCTAGCATAATTCTGAGTTTTGATTTAAAAACCACCCACAAGTAGTTACGTGTAGATGCTTTTCTTGTTTCCCTTGCTTTGGCATTCTTTTTGATCCATTCCTCAGTGGAGCTATCTCTATACACCAAGTGCAGAAAAACAGAGGGGAGTAGATTAAAAACTAGGTAAAAAAATTTTGAATGGGGTTTCTTCTTCTAAGAAATTCTAAGAAGTCGATGTCTTCCCCCCCTTCCCTTCTGCCTCTATGCTATTGAGTCATCTTCCAACTGAGAAATCTTAGCTCTTCCTTGCTAGATACGGCTCGTGGTGCATAAAAAACACTGTAGTTTATGAGTCACTTATGATGTCAAATTATAAGTTCCTGGGCAGGGTCCATGTCTCATTCATCTGTGCAGTCTCCAGACCTGGCCCAGTGTAGAACTCCGATTGAGCTCAGTTTCTCAAACTGAATTCAATAAGTCAAACCAATTACCCAAACTCTTATCACTACTTTTATCTCTTAATACCCGTTTTAACATATGGCAGGCCGGATGGCTCTATTGGCAGAAAGTAACAGATATCCACTCAAAGACATATGCGCTGGGTGGAGGCTGGAGAACACATACAACAATCACCAAATTTCATACTGGTTCTAGTGTTTCACACAGAAAGATCACACAGGGAAAAGTTCGGGATTGTATTGGTTAGGTCATAATCATAAAGGTAGTTTGGAAAGCACCCAACACTTGCTATACCAGCTATTTATGGTCTTTTCAGTTCACCTAATTGAATGCAGCATTTGGGAAAATATCTGTGGAAAGTATTGATCCACATAACTATAGCAAAACAAGGGCTGTGTCATGTCTGCTTCCCTCTCCTCTGTCTGAAAACTGGCTTTTTTTGGTAGTTTCATCAACATGGCGGAAGATGGTTGTCACTGACATTTCTGAGTTTACTTCTCCTTTGTTTAAATGACCAGTGGAGGCTGATTTGTGATTTTGATCCCAGTTCCAAATTCTCAGAAGAGAGAAACGGGTCTGCTCGCTTGGGTTACTTTCTATACCTGGCCCACTATTTGAGGGCTAGGGAAGTGGATTAGGAAGTTATAAATATAATGCTCAGTCAGAGGCCACTCTTGACTGGGAAAGCAGTTTGAAGAGCGGGGTGCTAGTGGGCTGGGAAGATAGCCTAGAAGGGTACTAATAGAATGGAAAAAAAAAAAGAAAAGGAAAGGAAAATTTATTTTTGCTCACAGAGGAAAGAAAGCACAAAATGAATAGGTATGTGGATAAGGCAACCAATAAACAACATGTGCAAATTTATGGACCGCAATTAAACTGGATGAATGGCTCTCATAAATATTCATTCATCTGGTAACACAGGAAAAAAATCTCATAAGTCTTTTAAAATTAAAACTTTTTTAGAACCAAGCCCAAGAAATGGCTGTGACAAAGAATACCTGCCCAGTATTTATTCTCCCCTTCCTCTGTGAAAACAGTTGGGGTAGTTTTCACGCACTGCTAAGATAATACACTTCTGAGCCTCCCGTGTAGCAAGGTGTTGCCAAAGAGTTGTGTGCTTAAATTGTCTGCAAACAGTGGGACTTCCCAGGAAACTTTTTTTTTTTTTTTTTGAAGAGACACACAGCTAACAACTTTCTTTGGGTGCTTTCCACTCCTTATCCTTCATTCTGGTTGGAATACAGACATGATGGCTAGATTCTCAGCAGCCATTTGGTAACACGAGATATCCTTGAGAATGGTAGTCATCCTCTAAGAATGAAGGAATATAAATATAGGAGGTGCCTGGGTCCAGGATGACACCACAGAACTATCATACAATCACTTCACTGCTTAACTACAGACTTCTATGAGAGGAGAGTAAATCTCCATTTTGGTTAAGCCATTTTTATTTCCAGTCTCCATGTAAATCCTGACTAGTTAAGAAGTCTCTGTTCAATAAGGAACATTAAGTGATTGAATGATGGTGACTGGTAAAAACAAAGTTTGTGACACGACGCATCACTGAAATTAGTTTGTTCAGATCCTAAGTTTCCATACTGGCTATTAAAACAAAATGATGTACAGATAAGATAAACAAATGCATGTCGCCTTTAAAAAAAAAAACAATCTGTAGAGGTTATGAGAATGTGTCTTGGAGAACTGCAGGGAGCAAAATGGACTGATGGCCTCAGCTGCTGGGCTCTGAAATTCATCTCCATGTTTGAACTGAGACCTTGCCTCCCAAGGGCTGCTCCCAGCCAATGTTGGAAGAATGTCGCAGGGACATGAAGGCAGGTTTATTTTGGAGGGACCTGGGATTCCTCTGATGCCTAATTTTGGCTTGAGGACTCTCTGATGGCCTTGCCAAACCTTTGTTAGAATACATGGCACCTTAGGACACCCCACCCAGCCTTCTTTCCCTCTCTTCTTTACTTGGGGTCTGGCTTGTTGCATTGTGCTCTAATGACTCCTTAGCACTCCTGGCTCCACTTTCCATTTTTTCTCACAGGCATTTGGCTTAGTAAAATCCTCACATGATGAATCCTATATTAGCATCTGCTTCTACAAGGACCTGGACTAACACACTCATTTGAAACAGGGTTTGTTGTAAGTTGTTGTTGTTGTTGTTGTTGTTGTTTTTGAGACAGGATCTTGCTCTGTTGCCCAGGCTGGAGTGCAGCTCACTGCAAGCTCTGCCTCCTGGGGTTCACGCCATTCTCCCACCTCAGCCTCCTGAGTAGCTAGGACTACAGGTACCTGCCACCAGGCCCAGTTAATTTTTTTTTTTTTTTTGTATTTTTAGTAGAGACAGGGTTTCACCGTGTTAGCCAGGATGGTCTCGATCTCCTGACCTCGTGATCCACTCATCTCAGCCTCCGAAAGTGCTGGGATTACAGGCGTGAGCCACCGTGCCCAGCCTGTTGTAAGTAATAAGGCTGCAAGTAAAAAGACTATTGCAGCTAAACATTTTCTCCATTCCTGAAGCTGATCTATTTTCTGGGTCCAAGTTACACAAGGATACACAGATTATTGGGCAAAAAAGTCATGGAATGTTAGGCTTTTACTTCTTCTTTTCTCATCTCTTTTTAAAATGAAGAAAAACTGGGAAAAGGAAATAATCTTTTATAGCGGTAGAAGTGTTTGGTAGTATGTTGTGCCTGAGATACTAAGAAGAATGAGGATTAGATGATGTAGTCTCTCTTCTGCTAGGTCATAATGTGATTAGGAATATGAGCAAGTGGAGAGGGGCTCAACCCTACACAGTGTTCAGGGAACAAGGCAGACCCACTTTTGCCATCTTTAACATGTGGGAAGAAAGAGGGTGGAGAATTACATGGGCGATTTTTTTCTTTTTTTTTATTATTATACTTTAAGTTCTGGGGTGCACATGCAGAACGTGCAGGTTTGTTACATAGGTATACACGTGCCATGGTGGTTTGCTGCACCTGTCAACTCGCCACCTACATTAGGTATTTCTCCTAATGTTATCCCTCCCTTAAATCCCTACCCCCGACAGGCCCCGGTGTGTGATGTTCCCCTCCCTGTGTCCATGTGTTCTCATTGTTCAACTCCCACTTATGAGTGAGAACACGCAGTGTTTGGTTTTCTGTCCTTGTGATAGTTTGCTGAGAATGATGGTTTCCAGCTTCATCCATGTCCCTGCAAAGGACATGAACTCATCCTTTTTATGGCTGCATAGTATTACATGGTGTATTCCATGTGCCACATTTTCTTTATCCAGTCTATTATTGATGGGCATTTGGGTTGGTTCCAAGTCTTTGCTATTGTGAATAGTGTACATGGTCGGTTTCTAATGGTCCAGGCTTCAAAGTGGGATCCGTCACTTCCTGCCTATATTCTACCGGTCAGAAATCTGTCACACAGGAGGTTGGGAAATGTAGTCTATCTGTGAGCCAAAGAGAAAGTGGAAATGGGTTTGGGGAACAGTTAGCCAGTTTCTGCCCCAGCCACTTAGAAGAGGAAATGTGAGAAACAATGAGTCTTTGGTTTCCTAAATAGGGTTGTTTCTTTTTACAAGGACAGTTCCATATAATGCTTTCTTTTTATCAATACCCTGGCTGAATCACTTCATTAAAAAGTATCAATTTTTTAAGTGGACATGGCATAAAATAAAATATTTTATGGTAGTTAAACTGCCTTAACATCACTTAATTTACTTAGAGATTTGTTATGCTGTCAAGTATTCCCAGACTACTTTGAACAGATTGCAAAGCTGCCTGATCAAAATTCTCATTTCTTATTTATAGGCAGATTATAGTTCAAATCCAGATGTTGAATGAGGGAGCAGGTAGGGAATTTTATCTTGTATTTCATAAGCATGTCAGATGAAAACAAGAATCGTATTCTCTTTTTAAATGCACAAATAGATGGCAAACCTTGGCTATGAATAGGACCTTGAACAAAACTATATTTAGGATCTAATCAAATTTCCATGAATTTGAACGTAACAAGGCTGTTTTGTAAATTCAAAATAGCTATTTCAATATGATAATAATCCTCTGTATTAAACATCGCCCAAAGATGTAAATTTTATTTTTAGCAGCACGTTGAACCAAATCAAGCCTTTACTTTGAATATTGCCAATTTGGGGTTGGGTAGGATGGAAGGTTGGGGGCAGGAACATGTGTAAAATTTTCTTCATAACATTTCATTTAACATCTTCCTAGACTGTCAGCATATATTTTTCTAACTTGTATTAGCTCTTCAGCAATTCCAGCTGCTTGGTAACAGTTGTGGCATCCCAGTTTCTCCAGATTGTTAACTACTGCGTGAGAGCACACAAAGTCAGAATTTAATTAAAAATGACATTTGCAAAAGGGTAGCAGAGTAACCCAAAGTATCACTTTTTACTTTAGTTCCCTAATATTGCAGTTAAAGAAATTCTCTTGCCAGTAACACTTTACGAATTCGACACTTTCTATTCAGAAAGGATCTTACAGGTCAACTAGAGCAACCTTTTCATTTCACAGTTGAGAGAATTGAATCTCAAAAAAGCTGGAGGTAGCTAATTAGTTACACGGCAAGGTTTAAATGTCAAGTTCATCCATCCATCCATTTATTCCTCCATTCATTCATCCATCCATCCAACTATGCAACCAACAAATATTTATTGAATACCCACCATGCAGACACTTGATGTTGAGGATATAATGATGAACAAAACAAGACATGGTTTATCTTCTTCTAGAAGAGACAAATATTAATTGAATGGCTATGTTAATTTATGGCCATGAAGAAGAACTACATTATGTTTTGAGAGAATATAGCAGGGATTGACTTTGCCTGGTAGGTGAGAATGGCAAGGAAGGCTTACCTTAGGTCATGAAGTTCAAGAGCTGAGATATGAGTGTGTTAACCAGCAGAGTGGAAGAAGAATGCACCATGAAAACCCGTGTGCTGTGAGAAAGGTAAGAATAGCACATTTGATGAACTTGAAATGGGCCAATGGAGCTGGAGTGCAAAGAGCAAGTGAGAACATGATTCAAGATGGGGCTGAAAGATAGACAAGGGCTATAGAAAGAGACATTTCTTGTCCTAGTGAGTTGGTGTGAAGATGTAAGGCTTGGACTTGAGCTACCATTTTGCGACAATGAAGGGCCAGTCAAGGGATCAGCATGAAAGCACATAGTGCCAACACCATGGAAGGCTAAGAAGATACCAGTGGAAACCAGGTCTGTGGTGGCACTGCACAAGCTGCAAGGTCAAATTTCATTATTTCATTACCAACAAATAATATAGGGCCACTCAGTTGTGGTTTTTATCTGAGTGAGTTTAAATTGGATTTTTTTGTCATTTGTAATTAAAAAATCTCCCTCAAATAGGGAGTCAGCCAAGTTAAAATGGCAACCACTGTGTGCTTGATATGAGGTTTGTCATTTGGTTAGTAATTAACGAACATTTGCTGAATCAAATGCTCATCTCCATCAGTGTGTGGATGTGTGGAATGCCTTCTAGGTCTATTTCAATCCTACTCATCCTCAAAGTTCAGGTTAGCCTCCCTACCTCCCAGGAGGTATCATTCTTTTTCAACTGCTTCTGCCCTTCTGGTTGATCCATTAATAGTGTGACTCAGTCTATGTGATCTCCTAATTTAATGTCAGTGCTTCAACTTTTCTCCTTTGTATCTTTTCACATATTATTTCTTAAATTTTGGGATGCACACGAATCAACTGCATACATGTTCAAAGGGCAGATTTTCTCATATACCATAGGTGCACATGTGCAGAAACACCGTATATAATGTACCACATAATATAGGTGCTCAGTGTATATTGCTGGAGTTGACTTGAATTAAAAGCACAGAAGGGATTGGTGATTATCAGAAAAGCGTCCCCTATAAGGGTCTAAAAATGGGCACCTCCTTCAACTTGTCGCCAGCGATCTCATAACTCTGCTGAGTATCCAAGGCCAAGGGAACTGTATGCTTAAAAGGTAGCTAAAATTTTTGATGGCCTTAGCTAAAACTGGTGAGAAATCCCATCTCAGTCCTCAAATTCTGCATAAATAAGAATCACAGTGTTAGGATTTCTTGAAGAATAATGAGATTTAACTCACTCCTTATTCATTTTTCATTTCTGTGCAAGTCCCTTCATTTCCTTCACCTTTGAGCTCTGATCTTTTCCCATTGATTTTTGTTTTTTTGTTCCAATGGGAAGCACTCTTGTCTAAAGGTTAGCAGTGATGCTTCTACCAAGGCCACACCTTTGTCTCAGCAACATCATGTTGATTTATTCCTCTCTCTCAATCTGGTCCAAGCTGAACCCTGTCTTATTCACTCCTAACTCTTACACATATACAGAGCTTTTCTCCTGTGTCTGCTACATAGGAAGACAGTCTTCTAGCTTCTTTACTAATCTTGTTTCTTTCATGCACATACACTTGCATGCACGTGTGCACACAAACACACTTGGCTTTTCTCAATTTCATATGTGAAAATAGGCAAGTTTAACGAAATAAAAGAAAAGTTTAAAAATTATAAGAATTCTTACAAGCCCTGGTAATAATTATTTATTTATTTATTTATTTATTTATTTATTTATTGAGACGGAGTCTCGCTCTGTCGCCCAGGCTGGGGTGCAGTGGTGCGATCTCAGCTCACTGCAACCTCCACCTCCTGTGGTCAAGCGATTCTCCTGCCTCAGTCTCCTGAGTAACTGGGATTACAGGCGCTTGCCACCACACCCAGCTAGTTTTTGTATTTTTAGTAGAGATGGGGTTTCACCATGTGGGTCAGGCTGGTCTTGAACTGCTGACCTCATGATACACCCGCCTCGGCCACCCAAAGTACTGGGATTCCAGACCACCGTGCCCAGCCTAATAATGATCTTTTAAAAAAATAATAGTAGTCTGTTTGATTGTCCCCTCTTCACCCTGTTAGTGATGATGAGATTCCTGCCCTAGCGTTAACTGAATGACTGAATACACAACACTGAACACTGGACAGGTGAGATGGACAACAGTTTATCAGTTACATATACTCGCAGTCTGGGGGAGGAAGCTACCACATGTCATGTAGGGCTACATGGGTTATTCACAGAGTGAACAACCAGGTGCTGTGGGAGGCAGGGTTTGTAGTATCAAGAAGGTGAGGTGGCCTCTGGTATCAGTCAGTCATTGACTATGGTCCCGGGGTGGGGTAATTTCCTGGGGGAGATGGCTACCATCAGCCCAGGACAATTCTGCAGAGGAAGGCAGCTAGGAGATTGGTGCCCTTGCCTGGTAAATGGGATCTGGGCAGGGTGCCAGTTACATCTACTACATACACTTTACCTTGTTTAACTTCTTCAATAACCCTAGAAGTCAGATATTATTTTGCCAATTTTTTTGAGATGACAAAAGTGTGGCATAGAAAAAGCATGGCGAAAGTGAAGTCAGCATTCCAACCCAGAGAAACCTGTGCCCATTTTAAAAGCATTATGGGGAAGCATGCCTGATCATTCCAAAGTCTCTTCTAGTTCTTCATTTTATGCTTTTACTCTAATTCAATTCATGAAATATGCATTGAACACTGAAACTGTGTAGAGTTGTCTTATAGGAGTGTTTTGCTGAATAGCCTGTGTTACATTGTATGCCTCTCCACTGGAGGCTTTGATGTTGAAAGACCCTTGGGCCCATTTTGTCCAACACTTCAAATTACATAATTAACTATGTATACCTTTTTGGATTCAGTCTCAAACTGTCTGATGAGTTTGTTCTTCTTAAATCATCCGTGAGAAGTATCTGCTCATAAAATATGTCTTTTAATGAGGAAATATGACAATGGATCTTCATTTAAGTCAGTAATTAAGGAATATCATGGATAGGATCATTATCTCAGCTTTCAGCATTTTTTTTTTTTTTCCTCATGAGCACTTTTATCCTCAAGCAAATAGCTTGAGTGAAAGGGGCAGACGATTAAAGATTTTCAGGATAAGACCAGACATTTTGTCTTCCCAAGTTTTTGGTGCAAAAGAGAAATGGCTGTGAACCATGGGCCCTCTGTAAAAGATGGGAGATCCATCTTCTTACAATTTTACCTTCTTGCTTACAAAAATGGGATGGACATCCGTCAGTGGTGATCCCTGGGGAGAAAGGGGAGATTGTTATGTAGGTTGAGTTTTTAACCTAAGATTTTCTAAATTTCAATTTTATTTATTCATATATTACATAGTTTAATATTCAAAGTAGTATTATAGCAAAAAGTCTCCCTCTCTCATTCTGCGGGTACCCAGTTCCATTTCCCAAAGGCAACAATGCTCAGTTTCTTGATTACTTTACTTTTCAGAGATGTTTTATGAATATTCAAGCAGGTACATATAAATATTTCCCAAGGTTTTTGAAAATTCAGTGGTTAAGTTAGAAGCAGGAAAATTCATGATTAGTTTTCTAGGGCTGCTATAACAAACTAGATGGCTTAAAACAACAGAAAACAACTTAAAACAACTTCTGGAGGCTAGAAGTTCAAAATCAAGGTATCCACAGGGCCATGCTCTCTCTCAAGGCTCTAGGGAAGAATCGTTCCCTGCCACGTCCTAGTTTCTGGTGATTGCCAGCAATCCTTAGCATTCTTCGGCTTGTAGTGCATCACTCCAATCTCTGGCTCTGCTGTCATATAGCTTTCACCCTGGTTGTCTCTGTTTCCAAATTTTCCTCTCACTATAAGGATATCGGTCCGTGCTCCAATCCAGTGTGACCTCATTTTAACTTGATTATACCTGCAAAGACCCTGTTTCCAAATAAGGTCACATTCATAGGTACTGGTGGTTAGGACTTGCACATATCTTTTTAGGGGACACAATTGTACCCACTTCGATTCATAGTGTTATAATTTCAAAGCTTTAGGCTGGCTTCTTAGATAAGTAGACTTCAGTTCACCTTTGGAATACAGAATGGAGTTGAAGATTCGTTTGTTTTGGATAAAACAAATACCCAACAGGTCTTTCCCTTTCCTAGAAATGAAGCAAAGACCTATAGCAGAACATACAGATTTCTGAGCCTCTAGTGACATCAAGTAACCAAACTGTGCTGGATGAAAATGAAAGCGTTTATCCATGTAGTCAAAAGTGTTTAAATTAAAAAAACAAAAAAGTGTTTAAATCAGTGGAGCTTTTCTCAACTTTTTTTGACTCCTGCCAATAGTAAGAAATACAGCATGACCCAAAACATACAAATATTTGAATATACATATATGATAGACATAACTGAAACAAATACTTGTTCTGTGAAATAATATGTACATTTATTCTTTGAAATGAACTCTGATATTTTCTATTCTACTCTTTTTCATCATTTTTTTTTCTCAACGCCACTAATGGGTTGCCACCTGCAATATGAATAACACTTCTGGGTGATGTTTCTTCCCTAAGAAGGGATTTATAGATTTCAATGCCTGCGTGTTATTACTTGTTCTCATGGAGGTGTTTGTGGATGGTAGGAAGGAAAGGGAGGACTAATCTTCACCTTCTCAAGGAGTGAAAGGTTGCGGGAATTGAGCTCAGCTAATCACCTTGGTTCAATTATAGATTGGACTGTTGGTGCCATACATACATATTACTCAATTTTATGTCAGACCTGGAAAAGTGTACTGATGTTGGGCTATTGTGTTCCAATGTCTTCTTGGAATCTTAGCACCAAGACTGGGGAATGGGGGTTGACAATCATCTTGGAAAATCCTCAAACTGAAACAGAGATCAGGTGATGTCTTTAAGGGAGAAATAGAAAGGTCTTCTGGGACCTCTGACTCCAGGCAAGAGACGGCTCCGGGACATTTTTACTGATGCAGTGGAATAAAGGTGGAAAGGGGAAAGGAAAGGGGAAAGGCGGGCGGTGGGGGTAGCGGGGAGGCGGAATGAAGAATAAGGTGAACTTTTTCAACCAGTGGTGAGGCCAGGGAGAGGGGCTGAGGTCCTCTTCAGGGACTAGCTGTGAGCTCTGTTTTAGGTCACTGTAATGGATGTGCTTGATGACCATCCAGATCCCCTTTAAGGGGCCATGTCCCTTAGCTGCTGTGAGTGTTACCTGTTAACAGCTCATAGCTGCCTTTCTCTGGAGAATTGCCCTCGGCATAATAGAAGTCTCCTCATCTGGAATGCCATGTCATCCCATCGCCCCAGAGGCTGTGGTCAATGACTGACGCAGCAGTACAAAATGTTGGCCCTCTTGCCTTCAAAACGCTGCTCTCCTCTGGTGCAATGTATACTTCAGAATGCTCTGAAGGATCAGGTTGAAACTGAGCTCCCAGTGACAGCCCGTGATCGCTCACTTTCTTCCCCTGCCTCATCCTGCGTTCCTCACTACTCTTCTCCTGAGCACTCTCCCCCAGTAAACCACAGGCACAAGAATTCTCAAACCCAACCCAAGACAGTTGTAAGTTCTTCAATTTGTAGTTTTATTGTTACTCATTATTATTTTCTTTTTTTATTACCTATTATTACTTTCTTCTTATTTTTTATTACTATAGGCAACAGCCTTGCATTTCAGTCTGGTAATTAAGGAAGATAAGCAGGATCATGCTTTGGGCAAAGCAATACAAGGGAATGAAGCAGGAATGCAAAGTGAGTCCCCCAGGAAGTGTAGCCAGCAGCAGGGTAGAGGGAAGGAGTGGCCTGGAACCAGGAGGGGATTGAGTCAGAAGGAAACAACCAAGGCAGATTGTGGGAGTAAGCCTTCCCCTTTGTTTGTGATCAGGATTCATAACAAAGCCTGGAGTCCTACTGATAAGTGAGATGGGACTTAAGTAATTGTAACTTGGGGAGCAGGAGTAAATGGAACTTATCTTGTCTGCATAGGCTGTTGGCATATTAGTTTCCAATTTCTGCTGTAACAAATTACCACAAACTAAATGGCTTAAAGCAACACAAAAGTATTATCTTACAGTTCTGAAGGTCAGAAGTCCAAAATGGGTTTGCAGGGCTGCGTTCCTTCTGGTTGCTCTGAAGGAGGATCCATTTCCTTGCCTTTTTCAGCTTCCACAGGCCATCTGCATTCCTTAGTCATTGGTTCCTTCCTCTGTCTTTAAAGCCAGCAGTGCAGCACCTTCCCATCTCTCTCTCTGTTCCTCTACTTCTGTCATCACATCGCCTTCTCTCTGACTATGACTCCTTTTGTGTCTCTTTTACAAGGACCTTTGTGAATACACTGGGCATACACAGTTAATCCAGGATAATCTCTCCATCGCAACATCCTTTATTTAATAACATCAACAACATTTCTTTTGCCATGTAAGGTCACATATTCACAGGTTCTCAGTATTAGATCGTGGGCATCTTTCCAGTACTGGGTGGGGCATTACTCTGCCTCTCACAGTATGGGAGGCCTGGGCACAAAAGTTACACTTGCAGCTGGTCATGGTGGCGCACGCCTGTGATCCCAGCACTTTGGGAGGCTGAGATGGGAGGATCGCTTGATTCCAGGAGTTCAAAACCAGCCTGATCAGTGTAGTGAGACTCCTCCCATCTCTATGTTTTAAAAAGTTATACTTACCTTTCAAGATACGGCTTCATGTTCAATGCCTAGAATCGGTTTTCCTGAGTTAACAATGACTAATTATCTAAAGACTGGTCTTGCAATGCTATCTGCACCAACTTCTCACTCTTTTAGTATAAGACTTAGTCTCTGCCAGGGCTTGGATCTGGACCAAGGTAGACCTTGCTGCCATTTCCAAGGCCATGGTTCTGTGTCACACAGGCCCTGAGAGTACAGGAGCTATGTAACATGGCTGTGCCTATCCACGGATGCGACTTTCTTCTGGATGATTTGACAAGAGCAGAACTGAGAGCACCATTTCCAGTAGGTCGGTCCAACATGGACTTTTGGACTACATTCTTTTGGGAACTCACCAAAGCCTCAAAGAACAGGGCGAAATGACTCTTTTTGGCCATTAAGAGTGTCTGTGTATATTCGGCTGATAATTTATAGCCACTAATGAAGCAGGCGGAGTTAGAAAAAAAATCACCATCAGCCCCACATGAGTCTCATTCTCAATCTGTCTCTTTTTGCCTGATTTGTCACATATTACACTTCTTTATACTTTTTTTCAGCATCAAATCAGGTTCAGGGCTCCAGACATAGTTTATAGTCCATGCAAATGAATCCCAGAACGACTGTTTACTAAGATACTAAGATAAGGTATCATATGCTTTCTTTCTCTGTTAAATAAAAATTACTTTATGGACAGCAATTCATGATTAATGTCAGCCAAAGGAGGAATGGTGTCAGAGGGTACTGTCATTTGATATTGGTAATTTTCCCTTTGCCTTCCTCAAATTACTGTCAAAGATCACTGAGAGTGAAGTTAGTTAGGGATTATTTTGCCCAGTGAAGTATGTCTAGCTGAACAATTTCCTGTTTTCTATGTGTGCACTGCTGTCTTGATATGAAAGAAATAATTGACCCTTCAACAAGGGCTGTACGGTGTCTTCTGCTCCTCATACCTTGAGTTCATGCTTTTGAGTACCCCCTGTCATGAATCTCCTTGGCCTTCTTTCTCTTTCCCTCCATCCTGTTCAGGATTTCCATCCACTGTATTCCTTACATTCTTCATTCATTCTAATGCCTCTTACCTGAACAGGAGCCTGGTCATCACTTGGATGGTTTGGCAGGAGCTAAAGCTGGAAAGCTAGGCTGCACTACTTTTAAGATAGAGTATCTCAAAAAATTATCTGAAGGTTTTGAGTTGCTTGCCATCTAATTTCTAAAACCCACTAGCTGTTTTCTTGGAATAACATTGGTTTGAGCCACATGCTGTTTCTGACAATTCATTATTCCTAATGTAATGCAGAAAAGGAGATATTGATGAAAGGTCAGACTCAGGCACATTGCCTAGTCACTTTCCGCAGTCCAAGATGTGGAACCGTGAACTTGATGAATTCTGGGTATCATTGACATGCTTCAGGAAATCAAGAGGCTGCTCGAAAGATATTTTTTCAGTCTTCAATCTTTCTTGCTAGCTGACTGTGACAATTTCGTACAGGACAAGAATATTCTTCCTTAATATGTTTCTCTCAATTCCAAAGAATATAAATGAGTTGATGATTAGGGCTATGAAGCATACAGGAGTCCATATCAGTCTAATAAGTTTCTGAGATTTGAGCTATTTATTTTGCCAGCTCAATATTTTCCCAATGCCAGGAAGAAATTTAGCAAGATTAGAAACCCTATGATATTCTTTACTTGGGCATCACTGTGGAAAAGACTGGATGCAATCCAATCTGCAGCCAACTTGTTTTAAGTAATAATAATAATAAAAGGAAATAAAAAGACACTTTACTTCAGCAAGAAGCAATAATGTACTGTCAGGGGAAATAAGCAAAATTATTTCAGAACTTGACCAAGCTTTGTAACAGGGATTTTAAAAAGCACTAGACAGAGGATTTTATGGGCTCATTTGAATTGATTGACCATTTATTTAAGACAGTAATAGGTATGAGACAAATAGAAAATCCTTTCTCCATTGAGAACCATTGGCCTAAGGGAAACATTTTTATTGATAAACCATACATCAAAATGCAAGGTTATTAGTTTCATTTTTTAAAAACAGAGATAATCAGTATATTACTCAATAGATTTTTTACAAATTTAAAACATTTTATTATGAAAATTTCAAACATACACAATATTAGTTAGAACAGTATAATAAATCCCCATGTATCCATCACCAGCATCAACAACAATTATCATTTTGCCAATCTTTCAACTTCTTTTAAAAATAAGAAATATGTGACTCATATCTTATAGACTTCCTATTCAATTTCTTACCTAGTCATTTCTTTTCCTTATGGACTTTAAGACAGCTCATCTTAATATCAGTAGATTTTCTTACCTTTTACGTCTCTGAGAAAACAGGGTATTCAGTTTGAGATCTGCCATTTTCCCCTCTCTCTACTTCAAAATGTATTCTTTATCTCAGAATTATACTCTATTTCTTCCACTTTCTCCTTTTATTTTGTCTTATTGTAGAGAAATAAAGTTTCTCTTTGTGAAGTTAAACTTCCGCCTGACCATTTGGTCACATCTGTTTCCTCCAGAATTGTGTCCTATTAATTTTCTCTCCTCAATTTTCTATCTTTAGTCTTACTCTTGGCTCCTTTATCTCTGCCAGTAAACTCATTCGGATATTCTCCAGCCTCAAATGGCAGGGCTACTGGGAATATCTTTGAATTTTTTTAAATTTTCAATTTGTTCTAGAGATGGGGGTCTTACTATGTTGCCCAGGCTATTCTTGAACTCCTGGCTTCCAGTGATCCTCTCACCTTGGAAAATGTCTTGAATTTATTATTCTCACAAAGTAGCTCTGACTTAAGCCTTCTCTTTCATGGTTATTCTTTTTTCCACTCATACTTTAACTGTGGGAAAATCCTTGATTTTTCTTTTTCTTTTTCCTCTAGCCAGCCTCCAAGAATCTGCATTACTTCATTGTACTTTGTACTTGCCACAAAATGAGGGGTTGTATTTTCCAAAGATGGTCACAATAATATCCCTTGTCCTAAATGTTCTTCTTCCAGAGTGACCTAGACACTCCTTCCATTGGGTTATGGGGTCCATGTCCCTTCCCCTTGAACTGGGTGAACCTTTGTGACTGCCTTGACCATTAAAGTATGGTAAAAATGACACCTATGTGACTTCTGGGATAGGTCATAAACATGCCATACACTACCCTCTTGCTCTCTTTTTTTTGTTTGTTTTTGTTTTAGTTTTACAGAGTTCAGTATCTGCTGAACCTCTAACTCTCTTGGAGCCCAGCCACCATGCTGTGAAGTAATTCAAACTAGTCCACACGGAGAGACCACATGGAGAGATGGAGAAGCCATGTGTAAGTGTTCCAGCCAACAGTAAGCCTCAACTAGACATGTGAATGAGGAAGCCTTCAAGATGACTATAGTCTCCAGTCATTGAGTCACCCCCAGACTTGGAAACTTCTCAGCTGAGGCCCTAGATATTGTAGAGCAGAGACAAGTCTTCCCCATAGTGTATCATTCAAATTTCTAGCCTACATAATCTGTAAGCATAATAAATGTTTATTTTCAGCAATGTTTTTGGGTGGTTTGTCACCCAGCAGCAGCCCTGGAATACCCAGCTTTCCCTTCCTCACTGTGCCAGCTCTAGTTCACACATACAACCTCTTGGCCTAGTTACCAGACTAGTCTCCCTGTCTTAAGGATCTCTCCAATGGATGCAATGCTGCCTCCATGGCTCACCTGAACAGTGTTCTCCTGTTTTTAAAATACTTTCCTGTCACCTTTTTCATTTGGTCTTCAACACCAAGGAGTTGGCAGAGCAGGTACTACAAGAGCCGTTTTGCAGATGAGGAACGGAGATTTGAGTAAAGGGAGGTTTAACTAACTTACAAAGTAGCTTGTAGAATTGGGACTAGAACTACAAGAGGAAATTTACTATAGAATGTAGGATTTCTAAAACTCATGAAACACCTATTGGCCTTGAAGGACAGTGGTTTCCCAAGGAACACAGTTTGGGAAATACCTTATAGCCCAATTTCCTCTTTTTTTTTTTCTTTCTCCTTCCTTCCTTCCTTCCTTCCTTCCTCTCTCTCTCTCTCTCTTTCCTTCCTTCCTTCCTTCCTCCCTCCTTCTCTTTCTTTCTTTCTTTCTTTCTTTCTTTCTTTCTTTCTTTCTTTCTTTCTTTCTTTCTTTCTTTCTTGATGGAGTCTCTCTCTGTTTCCCAGGGTGGAGTGCAGCAGTGTGATCTCAGCTCACGGCAAGCTCCACCTCCTGAGTTCAAGCCATTCTCTCACCTCAGCCTCTGAAGTAGCTGGGACTACAGGCACGTGCCACCATGCCTGACTAATTTTTGTATTTTTAGTAGAGATGGGGTTTCATCATGTTGACCAGGCTAGTCTCGAACTCCTGACCTCAGGTGATCTGCCCGCCTCTGCCTCCCAAATTATAGGGATTACAGGCGTGAGCCACTGTGCCCGGCTTCCTCTTTTTTTTTTTTTTAAGTTAATAGATAAGGCTTGAGAGACTCCATTTCCAGAGATAATTAAATCATGTAAAAGATACAAAAAGGGAGAGAAACTGGAGGTCAGAGGTGTTCTGTCAAGTCTTTCTAGTTTGTTCTATGTGGTGAGAATTTTTGTATGCTTGTACCTCTGTAATATTTCCATCAGACAAGAGAGCTCCACTCTTGGTGTCCCAGATGAGATGAGAGAAGGAAAAATGTAATTGGAGATGTCAGTGCTCTTTTAGTCATAGACCACTGGGAGCACACCTGATTAAACAAGTCCAGTTTATTACTCATTACAGGGAACCATCAGTTGTCTAAGTAAGAGGGTATTAGGAAGAACACATTACAGGAGAGTCTAAGGAAGCAGGAGTTTGGTCTAGATTGGATGTTGACAGAAAGGGTAATTCTATGACTGGGTATTTTGTATGTGACACATTGACCTTCTTGTTTGTGCTTAAACAAAATTAGGAAGTGGCATTGTTTTGTTTCATTTTATCATGGTCTCAGGGTAAACTTGTCTGAGGCTGGTGGTCTGTGAGTTTATGTCCAAAGGGAGAACAAAAATGACCTGGCTTTAAGCATCAGATGAGTTCGTAAAAAATATTGTGAAGTCTAGTTGTGAATGTCAGATTAGTTTCGGACAGCAGAGGCTACTCTTTTCTTTCTGAGAGGTCACTGCAGATATATGTGTGAAAATATATATATATATATATACACACACACACACATATATATAGTGTGAATATATGTATACACACACACACACACATATACACACACACACACATACATGCACACAAAATAGAGACAGTCTCACTCTGTTGCCCAGACTGGAGTGAAGTAGTGTAGTAGCTCACTGCAGCTTTGAATTCCTGGGTTTCAAGAGATCCTCCTGCTTCAGTCTCCCAAGTAACAGGGACTACAGGTGTGTGCCAGCATGCCTCTCAATTTATTTCTTTTCAATTTCTGCAAAGACAGTGTCTCTGTATTTTCCCCAGGTTGGTCTTGAACTCTTGGTCTCAAGCAATCTTCCCCTCCAGGCCTCCCAAAGTGCTGGAATTAGAGGTGTGAACCAGCATGCCCGTCAGAGGTCATTCTTAATCAGCTCAAGTGTTAATGAGCAAAGAAGATCTCCTTGTCTGTGGCCAAGACTCATCCAGAGACCATGAACTTGTTTGGAGTGGGGTCTTTACTGCCGGGTCATAGGCTATAATTACAGCCAAGAGACTTTGTGAATAGTATCAGATTCTATTGTATAAAATCTTCAATGGACTAAAAGACTAAAAGAGACTCTTTATTATTATTTTTAAATTATTTAGAGACAGAGTCTCGCTCTGTCGCCCGGGCTGGAGTGCAGTGGCGCGATCTCGGCTCACTGCAACCTCTGCCTCCCGGGTTCACGCCATTCTTCTGCCTCAGCCTCCCAAGAGACTCTTTAAAAAACACACACAAACCCTTCTAACCAATATCTTTTAGAATTCTTAACCTTTCAATCGGTGCCTAATAAGAAGAAACAGATCCTCTTGATTTGGACCAAAAACACTCAAGAGGGATACTTACAGAATTGCACTAGAATGGAGAGATAACATTTGTGATCTCAAGACCTGGCCCATAACGCAACACTTGCCGTTTTCACGCAACTGGTTAGTGTTAGATTTAGGACTAGAACTCAGGTCTCTGACTCCTAATTCAATGCTATTAAATCCTTAGTGCCTAGCACATGGCCTAACATACAGTAGGTATCCAGGGAATAGTTACTCAGTGAACTCATCACAGATATTTGGTTTGAAAACAGGTTGTTCAAAGTGACAGTGAAATTTGTCACCATTGAACTGGCTACTTTTAACCGGCCTCCCAACCAGCCCTTCCCCTGCCCACCATCTTTAGCTTAGCCCTTCTACCCATGGCTCTTAGTCTTCAAAATGAAGCTGAGGCTTATGTAGTCCCTGTTTCTTGTATAGCCTTAGATGTCTCTCTGAGGCAAACTGAAGTTCATTGTCTTGGTTCTCTGGCAGTAGATCTCAGCAATAACCAATAACCAAAGAAAACCCTTTAAAGAGTTCTTCAAGTAGAAAAGTAAGTTTTCTGGATATAAAAATGTTACAACACTTATTTTTCAGCATCAATCAAATTGGCATTCACGTACATAGGAGCTGATAGTATTCATAACAGCATCTAGAGCCAAGTATATGTGTCCCTTTATGGCCCTTAATAGGTATGTTTTCTGTGGAAACAGTTAATCACATTTTAAATGGTTACTTCAGAACCTATAAGATCTGATAATATTCTTGTATTTGATGATACACTCCCAATGTTTTCAAAGGATAAGACTGCAAAAGAGAAGTGAATATTTTCTCTTACAGCAGTGTAGCTCTTAATTAATTGATCATCATCTCCTATTAGTGAGATACCTTTGATCCTGCTAATTGAAAATGAGACTATTTTCCTTAGCACAGAATAAAAGCAATATTAAATTGCTTAGTCTTTGTCTGGTTAAGGGCCAAATATTAGTCAAGCAAGTTTATAGGAACAATTAATCAAAAAGTTTAACCGATTGATATTTTTAATGATTCTTCTGGCCACACTGGTTGAGGAAACCTCTTACTTAACACATTGACTTTCCCAGTAGTACAGAAATTATTTTAATGAGGTCGAGGGAATGGATGGAAGGGGACCGGAAGACAGAATGAAACATCACTGTCATCATGACACAAATGTGGTGCTTTCACAGAATTATTAATACTTCACAGAAGTCCCAGGAGGTGTCATATTTATTCCTATTTTACTGATCAGTTCATTGGGGATACAAGATGTTAAGAAATGTATCCAATGTAAGTGCTAGAAACAAGATTTAAATGCAAATGTTTGGATTCTAAATCCTATTCCAGCTCCAGCATACTCTTTGCTGTATCACTTAGCCCCATAATCTGATTCGTATCAAAAGAAAATATGAGCATCGCCAGAATATAAACAGGTGAATAGACAAATGTTCAGAACAGTATCACTTAGCATCTCAGCTCGGGAAATGATTGTTACACTTTTACTCACACCTATTCGAAACACAATGTAACTTGCAGAGTTGATGGATTGGTAAAATATTCTTTGCCTGACTGGATACTGTGAAGTAACGTTTAGTGAACAGTTATTGTTTTGGACACCACAAATTTCCTATAAGAGTGTGTGCTACTATGGAATACTTAAGTGAATAGTTTCAGAAACAAGGAATCCAGCTTTCCTCAAATTATTTCTTTTCATACTGCAATGCTATATGTCTTTATCCTGCTTAGCAGCAGCAAAAAATACTGTACAAGAGCACAAGTTGTTATGGTGTCACAGAGACGTGATCTAGTATGTAGAGGCTGTTGCTGGACCTTGCCTTTTTATAAATTTATAGTCTAGACATCAACATAGAGGCAACAGAATGAAAATGCCTAAATCAGGGGACAGCAAACTTTTTCTTCAAAGGGCCAGATAGTAAATATTTTAGGCTTTGTGAGTCACATGATCTTTCTTGCAGCTTCTCAGCTCTACTGTTGCAGTGCTAAAGTCGTCATAGATATACAGAAACAAAACGGGTGTGACTGAGTGCCAATACAACTCTATTTATGGACACTGTAATTTAAATATCATATAATTTTCACATCTCATGAAATCTTCTTCTTCTTTTGATTTTTTCCAACAATTTAAAAACATAAAAAAACAACCCTTTTCTCCCAGATCATACAAACACATGCAGCAGGCTGGAGTTTGCCTTCAGGCTGCAGTTTGCAGACGCCTGGCCTAATCAGTACAGAACGGGCAGTAGGGGACTGGTGCTGGGTGCAGAAGAGATGTGGGCTTGATTGGGGAAAGGGAAGAGGACATTAAGACGAGCACACAACTGATTTCAGGTATAGAGAGGGACCGAGGAGAAAGCTCTTCTGAGTCGGCTGGCGTTTTTTTCCCAGCCGCTATAATGAGTGATGCTTGCTGCCCTGAGGAATTGTTCTGAACAGATTCACTCAAAATGACTCACCCACTTGAACAAAGCTGGGGAAGACTTCCTGCCTTTTATTCAGAGGAAGTAATCGGCCCACCTGCGTCTCTTAAATTAAGATTTCCAGAGCTCAGGTCTTTAAGCCTCTTAACATGGTTTACTTCTTACACCTTTCATCAGTATGGAAGAATAGCTGCTTTTCTCATCTTTTCTTGTAAAACCTTGTTCGAAATGTACAAAGTACTTTATCCACATGATGTTTTATGGCTATTCAGGGCCTAGATCATAGTAACACAAAAAGAATAGTCATCATTATAGATAAATAAATGTGATAGTTGTAGAAAATTTAAATAGCTTCCTGTTAAGCGTTGTGAGCAGCGTTTCACAAAACATAGCTACTCTGGATTGCAGTTTCAGAAGTGTGATTGGAATTTATTCTCTGCCTTCCTCCCTGTTTTGATTTTTCTTTTTTATTGAGGAATAAATTATATAGGACAATGCCTTCTATTTGGTGTATTGGTCTATGAGATTTGATAAACACATGTGATGTCACATCTAAGAGTTATGTAACTACCATGACAAACACGATATAGAACATTTCCATTGACCCAAAAGGTTCCCTGCTGCCCCTTTCTAATTATCTTCTCCCCTCACCCCAGCCCCTGGTAAACACTGATCTAGTTTCTGCCTTTATAGTTTTGCCTTTTTCAGAATGCCATGTAAATATTAATAGAATCAGATACGATGTAGCCTTCTGAATCTGACTTCTTTAATCCAGCATAATGCATTTGAGATTCATCCAGGTTGTTGCCTCTATCCGTGGTTTGTTCCATTTTATTGCTAAATAGTATTTCTTTTTTTTAAAAAAATTATTTTATTTTAAGTTCTGGGATACATGTGCAGGATGTGCAGGTTTGTTACATAGGTAAACGTGTGCCATGGTGGTTTGCTGCACCCATCAACCCATCACCTAGGTATTAAGCCCCATATGCAGTAGCTATTGATCCCAATGCTCTCCTTCTCTCCAACTCTCTGACAGGCCCCAATGTGTGGTGTTCACCTCCCTGTGTTCGTGTGTTCTCACTGTTCAGCTCCCACTTATAAGCGAGAACATGTAGCGTTTGGTTTTCTGTTCCTGTGCTAGTTTGCTGAGGATAACGGCTTCCACCTCCATCCATGTCCCTGCAAAGAACATGATCTCATTCCTTTTTATGGCTGCAAAGTATTCCATGGTGTATATGTACCACATTTTCTTTATCCAGTCTATCATTGATGGGCATTTGGGTTGATTCCATGTCTTTGCTATTGTGAATAGTGTTGCAATGAACATATGTATCTTTATAATAGAATAACTTATATTTCTTTGTGTATATACTCACTAATGGAATTGCTGGGTCAAATAGTATTTCTGGTTCTAGGTCTTTGAGGAATTGCTACAATGGTTGAGCTAATTTACATTCCCACCAACAGTGTAAAAGTGTTACTATTTCTCCACAGCCTCACCAGCATCTGTTGTTTCTTGACTTTTTAATAAAGTAGTATTTCATTGGATGGGATGTTTATATATTCTCCAGTGGAGAATATTTGGGTTGTTTCCAGCTTTCAATGATTATAAACAAGGACACTCTATAAACATTCATGACAGGTTTCTGTGTGCACATAAGTTTGTATTGCTCTTGAGTATATTTCTAGAAATGAAATAATTGTGTCGTACGTTAAATATTTGTTTAAATTTATAAGAAACTCCCAAACTGTTTCCTATGCCATTTTGTTGCCCACCAAGCAGAGCATGAGAGTTCTAGTTGCTCTGCCTCCTTATCAGTATTGTCAGGTCTTAGTTTTGTTTTTTAACTTTGGCCATTCCCATAGGTACATAGCATTATTTCACTGTGGTTTTAGTTTGCCTGCTCAAATGACCAACAATGTTGAGCATCACTTTGTATGTTTGTTTGCCACCCATGTATCTTCTTTGGTGAAAGGTCTGTTCAAATTCTTTTCCCATTTTTTTCTTTTTTTAAATTAATTTTATTTTTTAAGTTCCGGGGTACATGTGCAGGATGTGCAGGTGTGTTACATAGGTAAACGTGTGCCATGGTGGTTTGCTGCACCCATCAACCCATCACCTAGGTATTAAGCCCTGCATGCATTAACTATTTGTCCTGATGCTCTTCCTCCCCCCACCCACCACCACAGGCCCCAGTGTATGTTCCCCTCCTTGTGTCCATATGTTCTCGTTGTTCAGCTCCCACTTATAAGTGAGAACATGCGGTGTTTGGTTTTCTGTTCCTGCAGTGGTTGACTGGCTAAGGATAATGTCTTTGCCCATTTTTTAATGAATTGTTTGTTTTCTAACTTTTGAGTTTTGAGAGTTTTAAAAAATATAGATGTTCATACAAGTCCTTCATTGGATACGTATTTTGTGAATATCTTCTCCTAGTTTGTGGCTTATCTTTTCATTTTCTTAACAGTATCTTTTGCAGAGCAAAAAAAAAAAAAAAAAATTTGTTAAAGTTCAATGACATTCCAGTAGCAAGGAGTACACACGGTACCCAAATCTTGATTTCAAATTACCATTCTCCAATAAGAGGAACCAGAACTCCTTGGAGAAATGACTGATTCCAGGACTGGGGCAGGGGAAATACAAGAAGAGCCTGAAACAGCTTGTGGCATCAGAAAGTAAAAGTGCTAAAAAATTATGGAGACATGTTGAAAGGACATGGGAGCCAACTCAAAGGAGCTCTCAATAGCCAAATCTGGGACAATATATGTAATAAAGCAAGCAATGAAGTAAAGCAATAAGATAAATAGAACAAGACAAATATCCACAAATACATACTACTATAAATAAATAATTGAACAAGATAATAAATGGGAGAAGAAGGAAAAGCTTTTTTCATAGAATTTCCATGACTAAACATAGAAGGAATGATGAAAATAGAAAACCACCACTTGGAAAACACTACAGTAATAATTATTTCAGGCAAGAATTATTAATGGATGTTAAAATTAATGGGCGAAAGCTTAAGCAAAAATAAGATGTTAGCATAGCTTAAATGTATCTCCCCCCAAATATTTAGTAAATACAATGGGAAAATAGTGACTTTGCAGTGGAGAAACCTGGCTGACACTACCTTAACCGAATTAACTTCATTGATAATGGGGTAAATTGACATCATGTGCCACCTGATATGATGCACTGAGAAGGGAAGAGTACCATTTCTATGGTTTTCTTGCCAAAAATGCATTACCTGAATTTAATCATACAGAACCATTATTCAAACTCAAATTAAGGAATATTATACAGTATAACTGGCTGCTACTTTTCAAAGGTGTCAAATTCATGAAAGACAAAGAAAGATTGACAACCTATGTCAGTTTGGAGAAGACTAATGAATCATAACAACTATATGTCAGGCAGGATCCTAGCCCAGAAAAAAGACATCGGTGGGACAACAACATGATAATGAAATCTAAATAAAGTTTGTATAGTTAGTAGTATTGTACCCGTGTTAATATTTTAGTTTTGACAAACGCACCATGTAAGAGGTAACATTAGGGGAAGCTGGGCGAAGGATGTACAGAAACTCTCTGAACTATCTTTGCTATTTTCTGTAAATCTAAAATAATTTAAATATAAACACTTTATTTAAAATGGAAAAATAATCCAACAACTTTTAAAATGGTTACATAAAGGAGGAAGGAGGAAACTGGGTAGAGGAGATAGAGATAGGAACTGGGTCTTCTGATAGATCTTGTTTTATAGACTTAACTTTGCAATCATGTAATTTTACATAATTCTGAACAAAATGAAATTGAAAAAGCATGCCCTAAAAATCAAAACCAAAATAAAACAAACAAAACTAAGAGTATAGCAAGTTAGTGGAAAAACATTGAGAAGAAATGTTTCAAACAGCTTTAAGCTACAGTAATTTAACTATTCCTAGTGAGATATACTATGGACAAAAAAAGAAGCTAAAAAATTTGGTGGTATCTTATGGGCCAGAGCTGGATCAGATGGCAACCCTTAGCTGCAAGAGAATATGGAAAAGTATTTGACTTTCCACTCTAGAGTGAGGTGGCAAGGGAGAATGGGGTTGGGAATGGCTTTGGGGTGGCCAATCAGCAGTGCCAGCCATTGGAATCTATTTGAACCACCTCTTCCCTCTCCACTCACCTTGGACTGGGGTAGGTAAAATTTTTTCCCAATATCAGATAAAATGGTAATGGCAGCAATGTCTCAGCATTAAGTATTCTATAGCCATCTTACTGAGGTTGGGGTAGCTGCCATGACACAGTTGGGCAGCAAATCTTGAACCATCTCTTCTCTCTCTGACCAATGGAGGAGAAATTCCAAGTTTGTTATCAATGTTTACTAAGCTGACATTTACAAGCTAACAGTGGAATACTGCTTCTATTACTTATCTTTATGCTGAAGAACATGGTAGCCATGCTTAAACACTTCTGCGTTTTATAACAAGACTTGTGATTTTAAAAGAAAGAGTAATGTAAGCCTAAAGTATGGAAAGATGCATGATGTGTAAATTCAGACATCATTATGTAAATGAATACGCATGTAATAAATCCAGAGATGGCTGACGATATTTTAGAAATATTATAGGCCAATTATTTTGACATCCTGCAGGAGTTTGATAAATTGTGAAATATATGTTATAGTATACAGAGTGGCTTGTTAACGAGATGTCTTCTGCTAGAAAATATTTTAGTGGAGAAACCATCCATCAGCACATTTCCTCCTTTGTTCTCTTCCCTTGACTTCACAGGCACATTTAGTGGCAGGCAAAAACAAAACAACAACAAACAAACAAACAAACAAAAAACGGGAGGAAGCCTTATATGTTTGGGTAGAGGCCTGTGGTAGTTTCATAAATGTTTTTCTCATTGGATACTTAAATAATTCAGTGAAATCTTTGAACCAAAGCTCACGTTCCCGTTTTATAAATTAGCAAACAGGGGCTCTTGGAGTTTTAATGATTTGCTCAAGGTCAGGCGGGAGGCAAACTTGGACTAGAAGCCTATATCCATTTAGTGGACTCTAACACTTCCATGCTTCTTTCACTCTTTTATCAGATCAGGCTAGTTTGGGATGATCCAGAACCCTTAGATGAGTGAACAAAAGCACACAGAGGCTCCAAGGTTATTGGTGCCATGTCAAGAGATGGAGTGTAATACTAAAGATAAAAGGCGCATTTTTAGCTAATGCCTGGCTGGCAAATTGCTAAGTGGATACAAATCAAATCTCCCAAAGACTCTTCTATCACTACTGTTTCTGCAGGTGACTGGGGACAGTGTTTCTATTCAGAAATGCGTGTTGATGGCAAAGTGTCAGAGTGTCAATGTGGTGAGAGCATCAGGAGATTACTGATCTGTTGGGTGACATAGGATGAATCACTTCACCTGTCTGGGCCTCAGAGTGGATTATTTCTCAGGTTCATACATAGTTCTAATATTCCATAATTCCTTACTTGGACTTGCAGTGAAGACGAGAAAATTCTAAACGAGGGGACTGTTAAGAATTCAGCTGTTTATGGGCCAGGCGTGGTGGCTCACGCCTGTAATCCCAGCACTTTGGGAGGCTGAGGTGGGCGGATCACAAGGTCAAGAGATCGAGACCAGTCTGGCCAAGATGATAAAATCCCGTCTCTACTGAAAATACAAAAATTAGCCAGGCGTGGTGGTGTGCGCCTGTAATCCCAGCTGCTTGGGAGGCTGAGGCAGGAGAATCACTTGAGGTCGCGCCATTGCACTCCAGCCTGGGCTACAGAGCAAGACTCTGTCTCAAAAAAAAGAAAAAAAGAAAAAAAAGAAAATTGCTCCTATCGGGCTCTGATGATCAGAAACCAAACTTTTAAGTGAAACTTTCTAAACCAAAGGTATATCTATCAAGTGACTCAAGACTAAAACCAATAAGCTTTTTATGGCTTAATCACAGGCATACAAGGCATCTCCAAACAGGTGAAAGAATGCAGCCCTCTCAAGATCCAGAGCCACTCCCAAAGATAGTCAGAAGAAAGAAAGACTTAGACTCTTGGGGAACTGGCAACAGTCAGTATACTAGCTGCAAATAGGGTACAACCCACGTTTATATCCAGCCTTTCAGTGGGCTGCCTGCATATGCAGGACTGATAATCCATGTGCCCTCAACAGGCAAAAAGCCAAGCCAAGTTCTCAGGAAATAAAATGAGACAAAAAGGAAAATAATAGCTGTCCATGGGAGGGAAGGGATCAATAACAAACATATGTCCCAAGACCAAAAGTCACAATTCAAGCTAATTCTTATAAAAGTTTTTCTCCTGCCAATCTGTATTTGAAAAGAAAGAGCCAGGAGAAAGTTTTGCCTGTTTCTCTCAACTGAGTACTATAGACAGAGAGTGATCTGGGAGAGCTGACTTCGATAACAATTTCTTACCCTTTTGCTAGCTTCAGACAGTTTTTTAAGGATCCTATCTACAGGCTCTGGAATGAGTGGGGTGTCCCAGAAAAATCTCACCTTCATCACCAGAACTGTGAGGGAAGAATAACCCTCAGAGGTTCTTAGTTGGATTGGACCCCTTTAACAAAACACAGATTAACAAGAGAAAAACAGACAGAAGTTTTAAAACATGTATATTTTCCATGTACATAGGAGACACCCAGAAAGAGAGTAGTTCTCAAAGAGGTGGCTTTGAATTCCGGTTTAAATAGCATCTTCAGTAAAGAACACTAAACTTTTAGAGAAATTAAAAATCAAAGGAAAAGGATCTTAAATCTCTATGGGTGTGGCAACTTGCGGAAAAGCAAATAAACTGCAGTTAAAGGCTAGTAAGTAAAGCTCTGGTACCATTTCTTGGCCAATATGGATCTGCCATTTTCTTCAGTGATTAATCTTTGTTTTTCTTGGTAGAAGGGGTGGAGGCAGAATACCTTTTGTCTTTGTAAATCTATATCCTGCTTTTAGGCAAGTAGAGGGACGGCAGAGAGCTTTCCTGCATCTGCTTCTTAATTATCTTCAGCTCAACAATCCTTCATGTTTTGGGGTGGTGTATTCTGGTTCCCCATAAAACATTGTCTGGAATGGAATTTTTGACTTCCTCTTCTGTCCCCCAGTAATCTGTTCCTCTTATAGTATGCTTTACTCAGTAAATCTCACCTTCATCCACCATTACTTAAGCCCCAAACTGGAGTAACCTTGTCATTTCCCCTTTCCTTCTCTCGCATTATACCATCACTAAGTCCTATTGATTCTGGTTCTAGAATATATCCCAATTCTATCCCAGCTGCCTGCTTGAATCCTGGCTCTCTCATCATGGGAAAGTTTCTTGAACTCTGTTCGTCAATTTCCTCATCTGTAAAATGTAGTCGATAGTACCTACCAAATAGGTTGCTGTGAGGAAAGTTAGCAACTATTATTATTCTTCTTCTTTCTCAAAACCACACACTCGTCCAAGTCACAATGATCTCCTCCTTGGGCTTCTGTAATCACCTCCTAACTGGTCTCCCTGCAACCACTGATGTCCTTTGGACCCATCCTCTAAAGCAGTGGATCTCAACTGAGGCAATACTGTCCCCTAGGGGACACTTGGATATGCCTGGAGACATTTTTGCTTGTCACAACTAGGGAAGGTGTTACTACTGGCATCTAGTGGGTAGAGGCCAGGGATGCTGCTAAGCCTCCTACAATGTACAGGACAGCCTCCCACAACAAAGAATTATCTGGCCCCATATATCAATAGTGCCCATGTTGAGAAACTCTACTCTAAAATGATGATCTTTCTTAAATACAAATAAAGTCAGGCTGTTCCCCTGTTTGCATCCACCAAGTAATTCCCCCATAGCTCTTGGATAAAGCCCAAATCCTTAGCATGGCACCCCCAGGCCCTGGGATCTGGCTCACTGATCCTCCTTCTTGATCTAACTTACCTTTTCAACTACAGCCAAAGATCTAAGATTCCCTGTAAACCAACCCCAGCTGCAGACTCCCAGGCCTTGGGATCCAGCCCACTGGTTCAGCCTTATCTTACACTACTGTCACCTGCCTTCTCCTCACCCTGCTAGTTTACCCTGATCCAGCCACATGGGTATTCCTTTGGTTTCCCAAGAAGACCAAACACTTGGCTGCCTCAAAAGCCTTACACAGGCTCTTCCGGCTGCTGGGACCATGTCTGCCTATCTGTGCTTGGATAGCTTCCCCTCCTCATGGGAATTGCGTGGGATCGGCTGTTTTGGGCTGCTGGAAGAGAGCCCTTGAGATGGAGCAATCCATTGCACTTGCTACCACGTGGTGACCAGTTCACTAGAACATCCTCTGCTGGTTCCTCCTTCCCTGCCTCAAGCAGCACACAGTGCATTTAGCAGGTACTTCTCTTCTGTGGCCATTAATTTAGAGCAGCTCCTTCAGCAATTATAGAGGATTCCTGTGAGGTTAGGAGGGTGAGGTGGAGGGCTAGACCTCCCTGAAAGCCCTCACCTGGAGGTAGTAAATGGGAAGCCTGATGGATAAATCAATTCTTCAGACTGTTCTCAGAGAATTAAAAATTATATTAGTTAGCAACATTTACAGATCCAGAAAATTACCACGAACACCAGGATTCCATTTATCTCCTTCATTGGACGATCTGGAGGCGCATGCTTACTTCTTCATGCAGCAATAATCAACAATTGCTGATCCTGGCTCCCCTTTCAATGGAGCTCCCACAGCTCCTACCTAGCCTGCTTTGCACAAGTGCTTTACTGCTTACCCTTAGTTTGTCATGCTGCATCGAAACCCCATGTCAGTTCAGAGCCTGCAGTGCTAGAGGACTTTGTCTCTGCAGGACTGCCATCCCATGCCACTGAGCCTTTGCTACCCACATTTAGGGAAAGTAAAACAGCCCACAGTCAGGGCCTATGTCTTCTACTTCTTGGGGTGTTCTTTGTTTCCCTTCTGACTGGGGTTAATTTCCTGGGTCCCATTACAAAGACACTCTTTGCCTTCATTTCTACTTAAAGTCATTAGGAGACTGATTTGAGACTGGCTGGAAAACATGTTTATTCTGCCATCTCAGCCCAGGTGTGCACACCTGCACAGGACAGCTTGATCAATCCTTCCAAAACTGTCTGGGTCTCGTAAACACATTTTGTTATATTGCAAACCAAAGCATAAACATTTCTAGCAAACATTAGTGCCCACCAGCTATGTAACCCTACATGGCATTCGATGGGTCAAATTTCTTTAACTTCTCTGGGTTCTGCAGTCTTGACCTCTTGATCAATTCTAATGCTGCATTCTGTTGGTGGCAGTTCCCCTGCTCCCAAGGCAGGTGGAAGATGAAGCTATGTGTGTCAGTTCACCTGGAGTCCACCTCCTTCTCCAGGAGATTACTATGGCCGAGAGCCTCCAATGGCACAGCTTGAGCAAATGCAGGGCTCTTCCCACTGTATTCTCAATTCCAGGCTGGACTTCCACAGGGTCTTTTCCATCTCTATGGCTGAATTCATGTTGATCACCTTGATTCTGCCCTGAGCTTACCAGAGTTCAAGGCTCCTCCACCATTTTTCAAAAAATCATCCATGCAGGCTGGTTGGGTTGGAGATTTTATACAGCTTTGGGGCTCACATAGAGGAGGGCTTTACGTGCATCCTGCACAACTTTCCATTGCCTCAGAAGCTCTTAGCTGATTTCTGCTCCCCTGATCCCCATCTCTCCCCACCAAATGTTAGACAAACTTCCAGATTCTCTAACAAAAAGCAGGCCTTCTGGGTCTTCCCATCACTTGTGGCTTCCCTAGGAATTCTCATGAGCAAAATTGTCTCTATCTCATACTGAAGGACAACACCATGGGAGGTGACATCACCTTTCAGCTTAGGTGGGTTTTTTTTGTTGTTGTTGTTCATTTGTTTGTTTTGTAAAAGAGATAACATATTGATTGTAGAAAGTTCTGGAAATTCTAAGAAAATATTTAAAATAAGATTTAAAACATTAACTGCCATCCTTCCACCCAGGGATAATCTCACAGTTGATGTGTTGGTATAGTTCTTTTCTTTCTCTCTCTCTCTTTTTTTTTTTTTTTTTAGTTTCTTTTTTCTTCTTCTTTTTTTTTTTTTAATTTTACTTTAAGTTGTGGGATACATGTGCAGAACATGCAGGTTTGTCACATAAGTATACATGTGTCATGGTGGTTTGCTGCACCTATCAACCCGTCATCTAGGTTTTAAGCCCCACAAGCATTAGGTATTTGTCCTAATTCAGTTCAAGTATTAAGTCTTTCTGAAAAATCATTAACTTGTACCAAACTGCAGATTTCATTTGTTCCAAGGTATATATCCTCCTTGCTGTACATTTGACATCTGTGAAATTGGATGTGCATTATGATTGATAGTAGATCAGAAATTAATTTTTGGTATGCTTTTTTTTCTTAGTGGTATATGAAATTTTTGTGGGTCTTGGAGTTAATGACATCTTAGATTTTCTGAACTACAGTAACATTAACATCTTGCTTAGAAAATGTTTTCTTGAGATAGAAACAAAAGAGCCCCTGTCTGAAAGTTGTGTAGAGATGAACTATGGGAAGGGGTCGGGGTCCAGGGAGAGGCAATAGTATCTGCAAGGTACTTGGGGTGGGAAGAGAATGGCCTGTCCAAGAAGTTAAAAGCAGTTTTGGGGGAAGGAGAACAGAGAGCAAAGGTTGTGTCCTCTGTGAGGCCTTCTCTGCCTTGCCCAGCATTTGAGGATAACTTCCTCCTCTACAGTCACTCTGCACTGAAGCTTTTTGCCTCCCATTTAATGCTTGAGTTCTTACAATTGTACTCTTAGTACAGTACCCTACATAGAGCATACCCTCAGAAGTCTGCAGCTGGGTTTGGTTTACAGGGAATCTTAGATCTTTGGCTGTAGTTGAAAAGGTAAGTTACATCAAGAAGAAGGATCAGTGAGAGATGGTTCTGTGCCCCGGTCCTTATTCTCAGGCTTCTTATGGGGAAGGGCAAAGAATGAAAACCTTTTGGGAAGTAAAAATTAGATGTTGGAGGTTTAAAACCAGAAATTCCTGAAGGTGCTAAGGTCTGCAAGTGTTTGAAGAAATATAGATAATTATGAAAGTCTATGCTGGGTATCTATGGATTGTTAGCTCAGTGGGCTGGGTAGTGGTAAAAAGTCAAGATCTAGGATGTTATTCCCACGAGGACTATGAGCTTTGTTCTGGTCTCCATATTCTGTATTTCCATGAAATCTGACCAGACTTAGTTATTTAACTCAGGCTAGCTATCTCACCCCACTTGCCAAGATCCTGGACATAATGGGGAGCGGATGAGCAATTGGTGAATTAGGTGGATCCATCTCCCCGAGAAGGTTAACAAAATATATCTTAAATCATGTAACTACTAGGGATTTTTTTTTTTTTTTTTCCACCAGTTCCTGGGAGGGAAGCCAAAGCAGACCAGATACCAGACCCTGAAAATGGCAGATTTGCTTTTTCAAAGAATGGCTCTTTTTGGTGGTCTTTTGAGGCATGCCATTTGTGGGGAGGGGTGCAGGCTGTGAGTACAGGGCAACATCTGGACATGATAGAAGCTTTTCTGTCTGCCCCAAGTGTAAAAGTCTGCTGTATGTTATTCTAGCAGACAGACAAAGGCTTCTAAACACTGGACTTTCCAATTCATTCCATTGACATTTGGAGTTTTGAGTGGATCACATGCTTTGAGACTCTAGGTGGTAGGCATGGAGGTGGGGAAGAGGAAGAGGCAGGAAATTGCATTTCTTTCACAGCGTGCTAACTTGAGGATGCTTCTCAGGGCCAGCTTATCAGCAACCACTTTAAATTGACCATGATTTTATCTTTGCCTCTCTTTGTAAAGGTTTATTTTTCAGAATTTTCAGCCAGCAGCTTCCAAACTGTCATTTACAATTTACGGAAGGACAGAAAGTAGAATAGTTGTCAGCAAGCAGTATAATTATGTGCCAGGAAATGACATGGCAAATAGTCTAGCTTGGCAAGTGCTAGACAGCTTCTTCCCTATCTTTTAGCTTCAGGCAGGAGCAGAACTATAATATCTGCTGATCTTTTTGCGACTTATGTTACACTTGAAGTGCAGATTACTAAGGAGTATTTGGTCTGGAGATCAGAACTGGGGCAAAAATTTATTTTTAAAAAAGCAAAGCAAGGGGGAATAGGAAGTTGAAGAGTAGGATGTTTATGTTACACAGTTAGGCGCTGCATAACAACATTTCAGTCAACAACAGATCACATATATTACAGTGGTCCCTTAAGATTATAATTGAGCTAAAATTCCCTGTTGCCTAGTGACGTCTTGATGATCTTGACTCTGTGTAGGCCTAGCCTAATGTATTTTTGTGTCTTAGGTTTTAACAAAAGACATTCAAAAATTTTTTTAGAAAAACATAAAAATAGAAAAAAATTATAGAATAAGAGTATAAAGAAAGAAAATATCTTTTTACAGCTGTACAAGGTGTTTGTGTTTTAAGTGTGATTATAAAAGAGTCAAAATTTGTTCAATTAAAAAGTTTATAAAGTAAAAATTTTACAGTAAGTTAAGGTTAATTTACTATTTAAGAAAGAAAAATTTTAATGCTCAACATTATCAGTCATTAGGGAAATGCAAATTAAAACCACAATGAGATATGATCTTACCCCAGACGGAATGACCATTGTTAAAAAGTCAAAAAACAATAGATGTTGGCATGGATGGGGTGAAAAGGGAATGCTTATACAGTGCTGCTGGGAATGTGAATTAGTAAAACCTCTATGGAAAACAGTATAAACAGTATGAAGATTTCTCAAACTAAAAGTAGGTCTACCATTCGATCCAACAATCCCAGTACTGGGTATCTTCCCAAAGGAAAAGAAATCATTCTATCAAAAAGACATCTGTATCTGCATGCATATGTTTACCACAGCACAATTCACAATTACAAAGATATGGAACCCTCGGTGCCCATCAACTGATGAGTGGATAAAGAAAATGTGGATAAAGAAAATGTGGAATACCACAGAATACTACTCAGTTATAAATAAGAACAAAATAATGCTTTTTTTAACAGCAACTTGGATGGAGCTGGAAGCCATTACTGTAAGGGAAGTAACACAGGAATGGAAAACAAAGTATCTTATGTGCTCACTTATAAGTAGGAGCTAAGCTGTGGGTATACAAAGGCATACAGGATGGAGTAATGGACACTGGAGACTCAGAAAGGGGGAGGGTCTTTCTGAGACTCTCAGAAAGGCCTGAGGAAGGAGTGAGGGATAAAAAACTACATATGGGGTACAATGTACACTACATACACTACTTGGATGACGGATGCACTAAAATTTCCAACTTCATCACTATACAATCCATGCATGTAACCAAAAACCACTTGTACCCCAAAATCTACCGAAATTTTTAAAAAGAAATAAAAAATACATTGAGTGTAGCCTAAGTGTACAGTGTTCCAAAGTCTACAGTAATTTACAGTAGCATCCTAGGCCTTCACATTTACCACTCACTCACTGACTCACCCAGAGCCACTTCCGGTCCTGAAAGCTCCATTCATGGTAAGTGCCCTATACAGGTGAACCATTTTTTATCTTTTATACTGTATTTTTATTATGCTTTTTCTATGGTTAGATATGTTTAGATACACAAATACTTCACATTGTGTTATAGTTTCCTACAGTAATCAGTACAGTACCGTGCTTTCCAGGTTCGTAGCCTAGAAGCAATAGGCTGTACCATGTAGCCTAGGTATGCAGTAGGCTGTACCATTTATGTGAGTGCACTCTATGATGTTCACACAATGACAAAATCACCTAATGATGCATCTCTTGGAACATATCCCTGCCCTTTATTGATGAGTGACTGTAATTGTGTTGTGTTTATGTTGTGTTGTGCTATGCTATGCTGTGGTATTCTATGCTTTGCTATGCTATATTATGTAGCGTTATGTTTTATCTCACGTTATGAAATGCTATTGTGTAATCCAGTGGATCCTTAAAGTGAGGCCCCTGGTACAGCAGCAGTTGCATCACCTGGGCATTTGTTAGAAATGCAATTTTTTGTGAGCCATCCAAGACCTACTGAATCAGAAACTCTGGGGGTGGAGCACAGAAATCTGAATGGATAAGTCCTCTGGGTGATTCTGAACCATGCTCGAATTTGAACCACTAGTGTGTTATAGATGGCAAGTAAATCCTGCTTTGTTTTACTTATTTATCAGTTACAAATACAATGCTGCCAAAACAACAAACAACAAGCCCCCCAAAACCCAGCAAATAGTGACTGTGTAAGTAAGAAAGAATTTTCTTATTCTCATAAATTAAGAATTAGCGAGGAAGCCAGTCCGAGCTGTTATCCAGGCCTCAGGCATGATGTCTAAGGAGTCAAGATCCTTTTAGCTTCCTATCCTGCCATTCTTAGGAAGTGGTTTTTGCCCCAGAGTTGCAAGATGGATGCTGTAGTTCCGGGCGTTACTTCTGTGTTCCAGGCAAGGAAAAGAGGGAAGGACAAAGGGCTTCTCCTATTTTTCTTTTTTTTTTTTTTTTTTTTTTTTTGAGACGGAGTCTCGCTCTGTCGCCCAGGCTGGAGTGCAGTGGCCGGATCTCAGCTCACTGCAAGCTCCGCCTCCCGGGTTCATGCCATTCTCCTGCCTCAGCCTCCCGAGTAACTGGGACTACAGGCGCCCGCCACCTCGCCCGGCTAGTTTTTTTGTAGTTTTAGTAGAGACGGGGTTTCACCGTGTTAGCCAGGATGGTCTCGATCTTCTGACCTCGTGATCCGCCCGTCTCGGCCTCCCAAAGTGCTGGGATTACAGGCTTGAGCCACCGCGCCCGGCCTAGGGCTTCTCCTATTTTTCTTTAGGTAAAGTAACTCTGCTCAGGAATTTCTGCCTTTATCTCATGGTCAGAACTATGCCAATGTGGCTAATTCTAAAAACACTGCAGGTTAAATCTACTTTAGCTTTTCGGTTTTTATGATAGAGAAGGTCAAGAGAAAACTGGTGGTGGTAAGAATAGTTTGGGGCAGGCCATTTCATACTATTGTCGTCAGCTTGCAACTTGTAGCTAATTCTGTTGCTTTCTTGTTTTTGGTTGAAATTCTTGGAGGAGGCTGTTATAACAAAAGTGATCATTCTAATGTTTCATGGGGAAATAGGGTCAACAAATTATCTTTCCATTTACACTTTAATTCTGACAGTTAATTGACCAAGGAAAACTCAGGTTTTATGTACAACTAGCTATTTTATGTTACGTTAAGGGTTTGGCTGAATTTGCCTTCTGGAGATATAATGGAAGATTTGTGAAATAATGTAAAACAAAGCAAAATAAGAAATAATGTGATACACTGCACAACTACACATATTTGGGCTAATTACACTGACGAGTCTAAAACTTTGACTATTTCAAGACATGCATCTATTATTTCTTTAAAATATAAATAATAATTAGAATTAGGCTCCAGGGCTGTCTGTCACATATAATTTTCTTTTATTGTAATGCATAGATAATAATGATAGTTGGCTTATTTATAGTAAGAATTGTTTCTAAATTAGTATAGCAGTGTTAAAGCAATTTATAAGTCTCTGCAATCCTATTTATTTCTTGACAAAGCCATTTCTCTTGCATTTTAAATGATAAATTTGCCCAGAGTCTGTTCAAAATATTAGTAATTTTGATTTAATGCAGTGCAAGTATATGAGCTATTGTTGGACTCATTAAGGTTGCTGTGGTAATCATCTAGATGGTAGGAAGGACTAGAGATGATCAATGATGTGACTGTGGTATAAGAACTTACTCATGTCAGAACTCAGACCTAGGGTCAGAATAGAGATGGCTAGACACACATCCTGTGTTCATTTTCTCTAGATTCCAAAGTTCTAGTTTTTAATCTTCAAGAAATGGCCCTGTAGGAAAAAAAAATGATTTTTTCTTCATACATCATAGAATCTTAGTTAGAATGGACTTCTGTAATAAAAGCAGATTACCAAGAGAAAAACAAAGAACAGTTAACATGTATATTTTACTTATATTTAGTATGTATATTTCACACATACATGGGAGACACCCAGAAAATTAGTAGTTCTCAAAGAGGTGGTTTAAATTCCAGCTTATATAGCATCTTCAATGAAGAACAGTAAATTTTTAGGTAAGTGACAAGACAAAGGAAAAGGACTTTGAGTTTCTAGGGACAGTACCAGTAACTTATGGGAAGGCAACAAACTGGCAGTTAAAGGCCAGTTAGTAAAGCTTGTTGATATAGATTCCTCTGGTGTAATCTCCCAGCCAATAAGGGTCTGCCATTTTCTTGGGTGGTTAATCTTTGTTTTCCTTGGTAGAAGGGTTGGGGGCAACATACATTTTGCCTTTGGAAATCTAAATCCTGCTTTTAGGCAAATAGAAGGAGGGCAGAGAGCTTTCCTGCATCTGCTTCTTCTCAATTGATGTTAGCTCAACAATCTATATTTTGGGGCAGCATATTTTGCTCTCTCACATCCTGTGATTAAAATAGAACCTCTTAGCACTCCCTTTCTTAATCCCCATCCTCTGGGGGTTGGCAAACAATGGCCAGTGGGCCAAATCTGGACCTTAACCTGTTTTGATAGGGTTCATGAGGTCAGAAAGGTGTTTATGTTTTTAAATGTTTGAAAGAAAAATTTCTTGACATGAAAACTATGTGAAATTCAAATTTTAGTGTCCATAAATAAAATTTTATTAGAATATAACAATGCTTATTTGTTTGTGTTATCTATGGCTGCTTTGATGCTCTAACAGCAGAATTGAATAGTTGTCACAGAGACCATCTGGCCTGCAATGCCTAAAATATTTATGCTCTGGCCCCCTTTACAGAAAAAGTTTACTGACTCCTGATTGAAATCAATCCTGATCAACAGGACTTTGGAGCATAGAGAGAAAGGGAAGGAAGCTCTCTTGTCTGAAATGCTAATTTAGGCATATCTGATTGATCCTTCCTGCTTTCCTGACATCTTCCATAGTAAACTATCATTCTTCAACTTTGGGTCTTGCTTGGACATAAAAGGTGATAGTTTGTATCTGTGCTTTGGAATATGGTAGACACTAGGCACCTGTGTGTTTGTTGAGGACTTGAAATGTGGCTTACTGCAAATTGAAATGTGCTGTTTAAGTGTAAAATACATACCAGATTTTGAAAAAATTCACATCAAGAAATGTAAGAGCTCTCATTAATGTTTTTATTGATTACATGGTGAATTGGTAATATTCAGGATATATTAGATTAACTCAAATATATTCTTACAATTAATTTCACCTGCTTCTTGTTACTTTTTAATGTGACTAACAGAAAAATTAAAATTCCATATATGGCTCACACTGTATTTCTTTTGGACACTGCTACCTTGAACCCTTTCACTTCTTATTTATTTATTTTAGAGATGGGGTCTCACTCTGTCACTCAGGCTGGAGTGCAGTGGCATGATCGCAGCTCACTGCAACCTCTATCTTCCAGGTTCAAGCGATTCTCTCACCTCAGCCTCCTGGGTAGCTGGGACCACAGGTGTGCACCACCAGGCCCACATAAGTTTTTGGTTTTTTTGTAGATGGAAGTCTCACTTTGTTGCCCAGGCTGGTCTCCAACTCCTGGGCTCAAGCAATCCTCCCCACTTGGCCTCCCAAAGTGCTGGGATTAGAGGCATGAACCACTGCACCCAACCCTCCTTTAACTTCTTGACCAGTTGCCCATTTGCAAACATCTGGTGAGTCACTAGAGAAACCATAACAGGTGCTTTATCAGAGCTCACCACCATCTTGTTTCTCCATGAGCCACTTCTGCCCATATGGGTAGAAACTTGTCTTCTTAACCAAGCAGGTAGACAATAGTTTAATGGTGGACAGGTATCTCCAAATGTGTTGAGCTACCAGTAAAATTAACTATTTACTGCTGTATTTAGAAAACATGCCATTTTTCTGAAGGGAGAAAGATTTTTTTTTTTTTAAAGAATAACATTTTCCAAATTACAGCAGTTAAAAATATCAAGCCATTTTATTTACATGAATTTTCCCAATGGAGCTTCTATACTTTGTAAACTTTATAAATCACAGCATGGGATTCAGAAACAAACACAGGTTAGGGGTTTAGTTTTAAAAACTTCAACATGGCAAAATAATGGTTAAAGATTCATAGTGAAAATTTTGAATTGACTGCAGGTACCTAGAGAATGTCATTTTACCCTTGTATTATGTTTTCAAATCACAAATGGGGTAACACGCTAATTTTTATTTGATTTTTTTTTCTTAATGGAGCAACAGAGTCTTGCTATGTTGCCTGGGCTGGACTGCAGTGGTTACTCACAGGCAAGATCATAGTGCACTGCAGCTTTGTATCCCTGGCCTCAAGTTATTCTCCTGCCTTAGCATCCCAAGTAGCTGGGACTAAGACATAATTAAAGAAATAATTAGGGAATTGAAATATGGATTTGAATACTTACCCAGAATTCTGCTCACATAGATTAAAATAATGAAAGAATAAGAATGCTCAACATATGCCAGTGTGAGTTCAGGAAGGAGAAAATTAAAAGGATGAGGGAGAATTAAATATCAAAGAAATAGCATCAATTAAGGAGGAGCAATCAAATGATTGGCAGGAAAATCCTTACAAAAATAACACTACTATCTATAAAGACTAAAGGTGAAATAAAGATTTTCCCCAACAAAGTCTGAGAGTTCACAAACCCTTGTACTGTTCACAAACCCTTAATACTAAAGAATATATGTTTATAAGAAGGGAAATCAGACCTAAAAAGAAGGATCAGTGTCTAAGAAGCCACGTTAAGCAAAGAAAGTGGTAAACAGGTTGGCAAATTTCAATAACCAATGACCATTAAAAAAAATCTTACAATAAAAAGAGTAATAATGACTATTTGGGAGGAGGGGATGGGGTCCAAAATAAAGAGGTATTAAATATTATATGACCTGTCATGGAACATTGGGGATGGGTCTATGTGGGGTTAAAGGGTACTAAGTACCTTGAATTGTTCAGGAGCAGTCTAAACATGTGATTATACTCCAAATAGTAAAGTAGATATATGAAAATCTTTTACCAAAACAGTGGAAATATGATGTATATCTTTCAAGTAAGTGGAAAATAGAAAAAGAGGAAAAAAGAAGCAAAGACAAAGATAGGCAGTTAGAAAACTCAAATAGTGAAAAGAACTCCACATATACCTACAGTGACAATAAATATAGGAATATATATTTGGACAGGACTGATTCAACAGTCCTCGTTAAAGACAGAGCCTCTTAGGTTAGATAAAAAGACAAAATTTAACTATATGCTGTTCATAAGAGACACATATAAAGCACAAAGACACAGAAAGGTAGAAAGTGAAAGGATAATAAAAGAATAACCAAGTGACTATTTGTTGAACAAATAATTAAGTTTCCTGGATGGCGGAGACTTTTCTGTAACTCCCACCCCTTAACAGACTATTTTTTACAGCAGTTTTAGGTTCACAGCAAAATTGAGCAGAAATTACAGTTGCCATGTACCCTTTCTCTCCCTTCCCATTGCCCTCCACCATCAATATCCTCACCAGTGGGGTACATTTCTTACAATAGATAAACCAACCTTGACACATCACCCAAAGTCCATATTTTATAATAGGTGCCACTCTTTGTGTTGTATGTTCTATGAGCTTTGACAAATATATAATGATAAGTATCTACCATTATAGTCAGAATATCATATATTCATACAGAATAGTTTCACTGCCCTAAAAGTTCTCTGTGTTCCACTTATTCATTGAGACTCTGTTTTATATTTCTTTTTTATTTGCCACAGAGTCATGCTTAATTTAGGGGTTTGAAAGTCTTTGCTTGGATTCAACTGTTTTACTGAATTTCTTCTGATTGAATTCACAATAATCAAAGAAAATGAAAATTTTTGTCAATTCCATATGATCTCTAATGACTATTCTGCCACGACTATCAGCAAGTACCCTAAGTTCTTTTCCAGACAATTTTCAGGAAATGGTGTTTCTTGCATAAACAGAAAATAAACCTCCTAAATTTTGTCATCAAGAACTAAGAATGCTTAGCCTACCTATAAGAAAACCTCCCACTAACGTGCTATTTGTGATAATAAAATAATTTGAATGTTCTGTGAAGGGTTATCAAACAATTTTTATTTTTATTTTTGAGGTTGTGACTATTCTTGAAAGGAATTTTACAAGCTGGAGTCCTATGTGGCAATCATCAAAGATACCTGGACAGAAAGACCATCAGCCATCCAGTTAATAATTCATCAACTGATTTAAATTAAATATTTCTATGCCATTTGTAGACATAAACTATACTGAAATCCTCTGTATTGCTTTTCTATTATGTGTAACAAATTACTGTAAAACTTTGTGACTTAAAACAAACATTTATTATCTCATAATTTCTGTGGATTGAGAATTTAGGAGCATTTTAGCTGTGTAGTTCTGGCTCAAGGTCTCTCATAGGATTTCAGTCAAGATGTCAATTGGGGCCACAGTCATCTGAGGGTTTGACTGTGGCTAGAAGATTCACTTACAAGATGGTTCACTCATGTGGCTGTTGGCAGGAGGCCTCAGTTCCTTGCCACATGGGTTTCTCAAATTGTGGCTTGAGCGTCATGACAGCTGGCTTTCCCCAGAATGAGTGATCCAAGAGAGAGAAGACAGAAGCCACAATGTCTTTACAACTCAAGCTTTCAATGTCGTACTCCATCATTTCTGCAGTATCTTGTTGGCTGACATGTCAGCCCTATTCAGTGTTTGAGGGGAGTATAAAAGGACATGACCCAGGAGACAGAGATTATTGGGGCATCATTTCAGAGACTGGCTATCACATTCTTAGATATGGATATGAAACCAGTGTTTAGGAAAGATAGAGGAAATATTTTGGGGAAATAAAGGAATTTAGAATCTTATCTTTATTTTCATCTTCTCTATCTTACATACTGACAATTCTTGTTGACATCAACATTTCACCTTTCCATCAATTTCTATCTTTTCTGGACTTACTACGTATGAAGCTCTTCAAAATGAAAATAGCTAGAGGTTTGTCTACTCTCACTCTTTAGAAATATTGAGTTTTTAATGGTCTCTCTGATATGAATATCTCAATATATATAAAACTTGGTTAGTATCTGTATCTTATTTAAAGTGAATACTGTCTTCCACCTCTACAACATTACCTTCATTTTATAGGTAGCTTGTGTTAAAAACAGAAGTTATCCTTTTTTGTCAAAATTTTAGCTGTTCCAACACTATTGAGCCCATGTTAAGCAGTAGGAAAATGTTTCTTTTTTTAAATCTTATTATCGTCTAATCTCAAATTTTCCTGCAGTTCAGTGAAATTAGTGCCTTTAACATTTCCTATCCACACTAGGACCATGCTAGAAAATGCTTTTATAATATTTTTAAGGGGGTGATATATGAAAACCCTCCTATAATTGGCTAAATGGAGACATTACAGAATCTAATACTTCAGCCTTTTTCAAAGCACTGCTTCCATGGGGCAATACAAGCTTTGAAAAGTGGATGCAATTTTGTGAAATTGGTGGGTTATGATGCATTAAAATCTAGAAAGTGTTCATTTCATTTCAAATAGAGGTCTTGAAAGTAATGCTCCTTACAGCTGCATTATTTTAATAAAACTTTGGCGATAATTATTTTAAAACCAACATCCTATGTTGAAATGAAAATCACAAAAAATTGATTTAGGACTTTAGAACTTAAAGCATAAAAGTTGCTAGGGTCTATTTAATATACTTAAAGAGATTTGAATTAAATAAATAGCTTCTGCCGTCACCAAACCTCACTCCAGATGATCTTGTGTGGGTCCCTTGTCTCTCTGACTGCTTGCATGGTGTAATCTAGGAGAACTGCAAGTTCCCCAGGACCTACTCACAGCCATTTTTACTTTGTTTGAATTCTTCATGGCTACCCACTCCTCTGGGTTAGAGAACAAAGGAGAGGGCATCGTTTTCAGAAGGTCACAGTTGTTTGCACCTAATGTCCCTTCGGTTTCACCAGTGTGAGGGTTCATCCCTAGAGTCCTCAGTTGGAATCTGCCCATTGCTGGAACAGCAGGATCTTCTTGTGCCTTCCTAAAAGCAAGCTGGTGGGATAAACTAGGATCCACAGGAAACTGGAGCTGATGTCTTTAAAATGGCTACTCTTCTAGCTGCAGTGCTCTCCCTGGCCTGACTTAAAGATCAGCTGCTCTGCTGGGGCCCAGGGAGGAAATCCAGAGGGTTAGACTATTGTCCAGGGCACGGGGACCACAGATACCCCTTGCCTGCTGATCTCTATTACTTTCTTTGGGTCTTTTCCTGGGCTATTAGAAATATATATATTTTTCAGATGGTAGGGCTAAGCAGGTAAGATTTGATCCCATAGCTGTTGGTGATCATTTTTGTCACAATTTGTTGGGGCAGAAGGGAGGGAGCTACTGGACAGAATAAAACCAGCATAGAAGAAGAGAGAGCTAGGAAATGGAAAGAGATTCATTGCTGGGCTTCTGCTAGATGACTATTGGATTTTTCAATGAAAGCAGCCAAAAAATTCCTTCTTGGGTTTAAGTAAATTTGAACTGGGTTTTGGTCACTTGAGACCAAAAGGAATCCTTATTAAAGCAGCAGTTGAGATGAAAGTATTGTTTGTAAAAACATATGTTGTCTCTTGAATTTTCAACCAATAGTGAAGGAAGAATGTAATCTTTTTTTTTTTTTTTTTTTCATTGAGCAGTGGTTGAGAAAAACCTATGTATTTCCAAAGTGAGTCCTAACTATGGCTTTTGAGGTGCTACAAAAAGAATAGAAATGAGATAATATGTAAACATTGGAAAGACACTAAGAATGGTTTGGGAGGAAACTGGAGTAAGCAAAGACCAGCAATAATATAAAGAGGTTTGGATTGGCTTAATAGCTGAATTAAGATCGAAGAGAAAGTTAGTGAATTTAGTCCACAAATGCTTTGAGGCAATACTGAATAGGAGAAACACTTTCTCCCTGTTAAGGGAATTTCGAGAGAGCCATCTGGAGAAATGAGAACAGTGGATAAAATAAGGACCAGTTGCCTGGGTCAGTTTTAGAATGTGAATTGTAGGGTGGGTATTGGTAGGGATAAAAGGTATTTGTCCTGTGTCCTGTTATACTATGACTTGAGACACAGCCTCAAGATTTTGTGAGCTACCATGCCCGATAGAGAAACTTTTAAGTTCTGAGCCTGGTTTTTGCTTTTGTCTCATAGAATAACATCTCCTTAGTTTATGGTTTCTACTCACATGCTAGAACCAGCGATGTGGTAAGGCTCTTGGGACAAATGTAGGGAAAACCTCTCTGTCTCTCCTCTGTGTTGCATTGGGGGTGGTGGTGACTGGGGCACAGAACTCTCTATATAGTGTACTTTCAATTATCCTTCCCTTTGTTCGTGGGCACTTCCATGAACTGAGTGAGAGAGAAGCTTATTTCAGGGCTCGCTCTTTAGATAGTGACTAGTGTTTTGTAGAAGCATAGGGGAGAGGAGAAGGAGGTGGCTTCAGTCCCTATGAGACGAAAATAGTCGAAGTTCAAATTTGGAGAATTCACCAATGTTACTCCCCCCACGCCTTCCTCTCCTCTGAAGCAAACGCTGACAAGTGTTTCTCCCCAGTTCAGCCCTTTCTGTGACTTTTTCCCCCTTCAAAGCTACCCTTATACTTGGGAAAAAGAGGAGGGATTAAAGGGAAGATGATGGTAAAATTCCAGGACCTTGAAGGAAAAGATGTTTTAGCAAGGCTTTCAAATAATAGAAGCTTTGATGGCTAGTTTGGGCAAAACAGGAAGTAGGATAATCCCTAGGGAAAAAGAAAGGGAAGTGAGTCATGAAGCCCAAGTGCATTTCAAGGCATCCAGTGCTGCTTGAGAGTGAGCATCAGGCACGGTTTCAGATTTTCCGGTTGGCAAATTCTCAGCCTCTGTCTCGCTGTTCCACCATGCATTCTAACATTTAAATTACTCAGAGTCACATTTAGTGGCGTAATGTGAATTAGAACAGTATATAACTGGGATTATTTCTGACTCCCATCTTAAAACCTTGCTTTTGTATCTGAGAGAAGCGATAGATTCATAGACCAGAATATATTTATATACAGAAATTCAACATTTGTGCTCTACCTCAAGATGTAACTTGAACTACACGGAAAAATCATATGTTTAAAAATGTCTATCTAATAAATCCAATGTCATTCAAGGAAACAAGACCTGTTATTAGGTTGAAGCATTGGATGGCTATCATTTTCCTGGTCAAGACCTCGAGGCGTGGCAATTTAAGATTTAGCTCTGAAACAAGCAGCTCTTTCAGCTTGGAAACCTTTTCTCCTTTCTGTTGCTAGGTCCTCCAGCCCTGTTCAAGCACGGTGCATAATAGCTTCTTGTGAGGAAATGACATTTAGAGCTCTCTCGATCTGTCAGCATAATACCGTTTTAAAAATCACATGTGTGTTTGTGAGGCCCTCTCTTTCCTGAAGTCGAAACTTCTCTGCTTCCAAGGTTGAAAATATATTCAAGAAACAATTTAAAATTGACATCAGCATTTGTGTAATTATTTCTAATTTTAAATAATTGACTTCCCATGTTGAAAGTATCTTATTTACTGAGCAAAATATAACATTAAAAACATTAAAAATAGCTGTGAATGAAAGACTTTCTCATCATATGTTGGTGCCCCATAGCAGTCCTTTACAAGTCGGTTACTAAGGATGAAAATAGACAAATACTTATTGAGTGGACTCATCTGCATTTTTGCGTTCTTTCAAGTGCCTGGCAGGTAATAGATGTTCAATAAATAACTGTTAAATGTTTGAATGAATTAATGAGTGCCTGATGAATCAGACCTGCCTAATTATTTTATATTGAGCTTCGGATCAATATACAAATATTGTATCGTACTTGGAAAAAAATGTCTTTTAGTTGTCTTGAAGGGATGTCAATAATGCTATGTATGTACTTTAATTTTTTTAATTACTTTATTATGAAAATGTTCAAACATCAGCAAAGTTGAATTTTACTGTGAATATTTGTATACCACTACCTAGATTCTACCATTTATACTTTAATATACTTATTTTATCACCTATATCAACCCAACTTATCATTATCATTTTTTAAAGATACCAGATGGGGTCTCACTGTGTTGCACAGGCTGGTCTCAAACTCTTGGCCTCAAGCGAGCCTCCTGCCTCAGCCTCCCAAAACGCTGGTATTACAATCATGAGCCACTGCACCTGGCTCATTTCGTTTTTTAATGCATTTCAAAGTAAATTGAAGACATCTGTACACTTCCTATGTACACTTCAGCATGCATATTACCAATCAGAGTTCAGTATTTGTCTAAGATTTTTATTTTGATGTAAAATTAACATACAATGAAATGCACAAATCTTAAGTATACATCCACTGACTTTTGACAAATACAAATCCCCATCAAGATATAGAACATTGCCATCACTCCAGAAAGTTCATTCATGTTCCTTCCCAGGCAAACCCTGTTCCCACCTCTCACTCTTCCCTTCAATAGGAAATTAATGTTCTGATTACTTTTCACTATAGATGAGATTTGCTCATTCTAGAGCTTTATATGAATGCAATCACACAATATGTACTCTTTTATGTGAGACTTCTTTCACTCAGTATGTTTTTGAAATTCATGGATGTTGTAGTGTATATTAGTAGCTCAATTCTTCTACTGATGAGTTGTATTCCATTATATGAATAAACAGCTCGCTTATCCATTCTTTTATTGATGGACACCTGGGCTGTTTCAAGTTTTAACTACTAAAAATAAAGCTGCTATGAACATGTGTGTACAAGTCTTTATGTAGATATATATTTTCATTTCTCTTGAGCAATACCTGGAAGGAATTGCTGGGTCATAGGGTGTGCGTACATTTAGTTTTATAAGAAACCGCCAGATCTTTTGATAAAGGAGTTGTACAGCTTTACAGCCATATCAACAATATATGAGAATCCTGATTGTCCCAAATTCTTGTCAACATTTGGTGGTGTCAGTCTTTTAGTTTTAGCCATATCAGTGGATATGTATTATTTCACTGTTTTTTAAATTTCCATTTCCTTGATGACTAACCATGTCAAGTACTTTTCATATGCTTTTTGGCCATTAGTATGTGTTCTTCTGTGAAGTAGCTAAGTAAATATTTGCCTATGTATGTATATATATTTTATTATTAAATTTTAGGTGTTCTTTATATATTCTAGAGGTCAGTCCTTTGTCAAATATATATTTTCTGAAGCTTTGGCCTTCAGGGCTTTAGCTTTTATGTTTAGGTGTAGGATCTATCTCAAATTAATTTTTGTTTAAGGTGTGAGGTAGGGACTGGTTATCACTTTTTAAAAAGACTATTTTTTTCCTATTGGATTTCTTTGGCATCATTCTAAAAAAATCAGATGACTATATGCTAAGGTTTGAATGTGTTCCCCAAAGTTCATGTATTGGGAACTTAATCCCCAATGCAATAGTGTTGGAAGGTGGGACCTTTAAGAGGCAGAGCCCTCATGAATGGATTAACGATGCTATTGTGGGAGTGGGTTAGTTATCATGCAAGTGAGTTCCTGACAAAAAGATGAGTTTGTCCCTCTTCCCTTCCCTCTCCCTCATGTACTCTCTTGCCCTGCTGCCTTCTTCTATGGGATGATGCAGCTTGAAGGCCCTTGCCAGATGCAGGTCTCTTGACCTTGGATTTGCCAGTCTCCAGAACCATGAGCCAAATGAACTTCTATTGTTTATAAATTAGTCAGTCTGTGGCATTCTGTTATAGCAACATGTGGTAGACTAAGACACTACAATTGCGGGTCATTTTTTGGGCTTTATTCTGTTCTATTGATTCAGTTATTAAGCCAGTACCACACTGTCTTGATAAATGTATGTTTTATACTAAGTTATAAAGCCAGATAGTGTAAGTTCTTAACTTTGTTCCTTTTTTGGAAAATTGTTTTGGCCATTCTATGTCTCTTGATTTTCCATGTCATTTTAGACTTAGTAGATCAATTTCTATAAAAACTGCTGAGAGTTTGATTGGAATTGCATTGTTACTACAGATCAGTTTCTGAGAGCACCACCATCTTAATAATGTTGAGTCTTTCAATCTATGAAATGGCATATTTCCACATTCATTTAGAACTTTAATTTCTCTTAGCAATGCTTTGTCTTTTTAGTGTAGAGTTTAGAAATATTTTATGTTTATTATGTTATATGTTATATTATAGGTATATATGTTATGTTATATTTTACATTATGTTATATATTATATATTACATTATGTTACATGTTTGAATTATTTCATGATTTTTGATGCTATAAATGGAATCAGTTTTTAAATTTCATTTTCTAGTTGTTTGTGACCCTAATTGATTTTCTTTATATTAACTTTGTATCCTGCAACTTCACTAAATTCGCATATTAGTTCTAGCATTTGCTTTGTAGATTCTTTTGGCCTTTGTACATAAATAACCATGTCATCAGCAAATATAGATACTTTTACTTTTTCTTTTTCATTCCTTTTGCCTTTTATTTCTTTTTATTCTTCATTTTGCTGTATTGAACTGGTTAGGACCTCCTGCACAATAATGAATAGAAATGATGACAGTGGGTAACCTTGCCTTTTAATAGTCCTAGGAGATAACATTTAGACTTTCATCATTAAATATGAAGTTACCTGTAGGTTTAAACATTTTTTATCACATTCGAAAAGGTGCCTTTTATTCTTAGTTTGCTAACAGTTTGTATGATGAGTAGTGTTGAATTTTTTCTACATTTATTCTAATTATCGTACAGTTTTTCTCCCGTATTCTGATTATATGGTGGATTACACTGATTGATCTTTAAATGTTAAACGACCTTGCATTCCTAAGATAAACTCTATTTGGTCATCATGTATTATCCTTTATATATACTGCTGAATTCAATTTGCTATATTTTGTTAATTTTTTTGCATCTATATTCATGAAGGATGTTAGTCTGTGAAATTCTTTCTTGGACTGCCTTTATCAGGTTTTCAAATTACTGAAATTATTTAAGTCTGGAGTTTCCTTTCTGGAAGAGTTTTTAACTATGAATTCAATTTTTTTCTAAGATATATGGCTACTCTCTCACACCATACATCCAATACATCAGCATATCCTATGGGCTTGACCTTCAGAATATGTCATGAATCTCACCTTTTCTTATCACCTCCTTGGCTACCATCTTGCACCAAACATCCATGGCCTATTTCTCTTTTCTCATTATTGCAGTAACTGCCTTACTGGACTTTCTGTCTCTGCTCTGGCTTCTTGTAGTATAGTATATTCTCAAAATACAGTAGCTTGTTTGCCTCTTAACATAAGTCAAATTGTGTCACTACACAAAACCCTCATCCAGAGTAAAAGTTAAAATCCTTGCAGTAGCCTATAAGGTTCCACATGGTCTAGAAGTGCACTATACCTCTCACCTCTTGTTCTTCCACTTTTCCTCTCATTTACTTTTCTCCACACTGGCCTTTTTGCCATTCCTTGAGCTGGCCAAGCATACTTTGCCCCAGGGCCTTTGCATGTGTTTTCCCTTCTGCTTAATATACTTTCTCCTCAAATATCTGCAAATCTTGCTCCCTCATCTCCTTCTAATTTTGCATAAATATTATCTTCTAAATGGAGCCATCCATGAACACCTTATTTAAAATTCCCAATGTTCCTTTGCATTCCGTGTCCTTCTTCCCTTTTATCTTGTTTTCTATACACATATGACTCTCTCGTGTACTATATACCGTTTACTCATTTTGTTTATCTATTGTCTCTGTAAGTTCTATGAGAGCATGAACTTTTGTTAATTTTAGTCACCATTGCATCTGAGAATCTGAAACAGTACCTGGAAAATAGAAGCTACTCAATAAATATTTGTGAAAAGAATGAACTATGTACCTGGAATCATATAGTATTTTCAACAGAGGAAAACTAATATGTTTAAGTTTTCCAAAGTCAACTTTGATGACAGTGTCTTTTCACTAATATCCTTAGCTTTCCTCATTTCAAAAATGAGGAGCTTTTTTTGAGTTTAGATCTTTTGTAAATAAATGGGATCATAAAATAGTGATTCAACAACATTGTTCAACATCCTTGTTCAACAACAGTCTCAAGGGACTTATTCTCAGGAGCAATATGTTATTTTACAATAGTTGACAGAACTAAGAGATGGAATTGCTGAGTAAAAATTGTTAGTTATCAATCCCAATAATCCCCTCCCCATGCTAGAATACTTTTCATTATAGTACACCCCAACAAAAGTTCTGTACTTCTCACTTAATAAAAATATGCATAAGACAGGAAAGAGAGAAGTCCTACTGTGAGTTTGTGGTCATTTGAATAAATGAGCTTTGGAAACACTGATAGTTTAAAACTATTATTTTATTTGTTTGTTTGGCACCCTTGAAGTTTTTATACTCTGGGGCAAGGCACAATAAGATTTGAGAATCCAGAGAAACATGACTTCCTTTGAAATATGGAAAAGAATACTTGTGAAAGGAGACATTGGAAAGAAAACCAGATATAATGTGTGCTATAAAATTTGAATGTAAGTGTCTTTATAAAATTCCTATGTTGGAACGTAAACCCCAGGGTAGTGATATTAAGAAGTGGGGCCTTTGGGAAAGTGATTAAGTCATGAGGCCACTGCCCTTATAAATGAATTAGTGCTCTTATAAAAGAGGTTAAAGGGAACACTGTAGTGGCTTTTGCCTTCCATTTCTTCTGCCATGTGAGAATATGGCAAGAAGGCACTGTATAACAAACAGGCCCTCACCAGACACCGAATCTGCAAATGCCTTGATCTTGGACTTCCCAGCCTCCCAAACTGTAAGAAATAAATTTCTGTTCTTTATAAATTACCTGATCTAAGGTATTTTGTTATGGCAGCATTAATGTACTAAGACAATGCACATCTCAAGTAGCTCAATTTTAGGAGATTGCATATATGTGGAAATTGAGTTGAAATTGATTCCTCAAAACTATTTATGGCTGTATGCAACTTTGAAAGCCTTTAAAGGTATAACCCCAGTTTGAAGATTGCAGCTACAATTTTAACTCATTTTGTTCTGCAGCTTTAATCCTCTTACATTATTTTGGTAAACATAGATTTCATGGAGGGGATGGGCTATTTATGATATAGATTTTAATAACTGTAATCTTCCTTAGCTTTTCTTTAAATCTGAACTGATGAAGATCGAGCCTAAAGTTAGAGATGTTTGTGAAATGTTCCCACATGTGTGACCAGCCTGTACCTAGTAAGTTGCTTCATTTTCCCTCACAAGGTCTTCTTTGGGATACAGAACCTTCATTGGGATGGATGGAAAATTGCAGCTTCTTCTAAGTGCTTTGTAACCTGGAATATGTGGAAGCTTTAAAACAATTTCATTGTAAACTTCTAAATCAAAAGTCCTGTTTCTTTCTAAATTTATTTGGAAAATGTCCATGAATACTTAAAAAGAGAATCATATTGTACTTTTCTTTATAGCTGTGTTTTCCTGTTATGCCATTGTATGGACTATCTATTTCTGCATAACACTATAGCAATTACCCCAAAACTATCTGAAGTAGATATGGTTGGTGCCCTACCCATATCCAGTAAGACAACAAACATTTATCATCCCACAGCTCAGTAGTTGTGTGGGCTTGCCTTTTTAATTTACAAAAGTGTTTTATTTTACACATTGATTTGCATATGCCTTTTCATTTAATGATTTATCTTAGAAACCCATCTATATCAGAAAATAAAGATCTACTACTGCTTAGCAACCATAGTCAGAATATACAATAATTTGTTTAACTGTAAGTCTCCTATCGATGCCTGCTTTGGATGTCCCTAGGTTTTTGCTATTGCAAAGAAGGTTGTAATTAACATCTTTCCACATATATCACTACACATTTGTGATTGAACTACCCAGCATCCTCCCAGCTTCTCCCTTCTCAACAGTACCCAGATTTTGTATGTGCCTTTGAGGAAGACAACCCATCTTTATCTTTAGGGGTAGATACCGATTGATTTAATCCATGTAGCAAAGTCATTAGTTCAGAGACATGCCTCTGCCTCAATCCAGTCCAATTATACTAAATATGAGCATTTTTGCTTGAAACATTGACACTGAAGTGCTTTCTATATTCTACAATATATGCAGCCCCAATTGGGACTGGTACTCACTTAATGACCACCATGGAAACCATTGTTTGGATAAAATTAATCCTGGAAATCAGAATGGAGTGGAAAGAATCTTCAATGGCATTGCTGAGCTGATGGGTCACCCAATCCAAAATCTATCTGAGGCAGATGTTGTTGGTCACCTACCCATATCCACTTGTCTTTACCACTTCAGTGTCCACTGGCCCAAATTCTAACTGTCAGTACTGAATTTGTTGTCTGAGGGGTTTCTCTTACTACTGGAGTCCTGTGTCTAGCACAATGGAATTAAAGCTCCTTAAGAGAATTTTTCAACCCTGTGCCCCTAGGATGGACTACCTCTGAGGCAATACGCTTCACACTGCTTCTCAGGGTTTTTCTATTGAAGTTAAATTCTAGTTGTCCACAGTGGAAATTAGCTTGATGATACACCCTATATTGGCTGTCATCTCATTCCAGTATCACTTTTCTACTGTTTTGTCTATTTTGTTCACCTCCTAAAATAAGCTCAAATTATAAACCATCTTATACCTGAATTTTCCAAGTCTGTAAACCAGCAAACCCCTTTTATTGTTTAAGCTGGATGGCATTGATTTTCTGTTATTTGCTAGAAAAAAAGGTTCTAAATAAAACATATCTTTTGTGCGCATATTTGAGGGTCAGTTTTGTGGACATATCTGAGCACTGAGTATTTTGGGGCTAAAAGTACACACATTTTACATTTATACAGACATTGACCTCCAGAATGGTTATAACAATTTGCAAAAGATTTCTCTACAAAAAATATTCCTTGCTATAGTTACCCAGATTGTTCTCTTCTTTACAAAATTCATCAATGGTACTGAGTGCTAAAGTGAATTTGAATAACCTGAAGCTTTTAAAGATCTTCATAACATGTTCCAGTAACTTACACCCAATCAATTATGCTCTGCACATACGTGAGGATTTTCAATGCCAACCCAACACAGAAGCAGTCTGTTTACTTTTTATGAATTTTCTTGTTTGCTTATCGATGCAACTCTATGGGAGTTATCTTCCCATTAATAGCTTTGCTTTTACAGCGAATCATTGATTCAACATTGTAGCTGTGTTGAATTAAACTTTTTTGATTGATTTCACATGGAGTGAGTAAGTAACATTATATATCATCTTAAATTTTCTTGCAGACTGAGTTGCCTCCCCCTCCTCCAGGCACAGTAATGTCACCATAAGAAGTATTGACAGAAACCTCTTCCCTAGAAAAATATTGAATTTCTTGGCATTTTTACTACCCTGTAGTATTACTTATTATCTAAATGCCATCTTATATAAACAAATTTTAATAGTATACTTAATGTCTTTGAGCCAAAAATAACTGGACCTCAACCTTTTTGATAACAAAAGACAATGTGTTGAGCATCCGTGTTAGTCTGTTTGCACTGTTATAAAGAAATACCTGAGGTTAGGTAATTTATAAAGAAAATATATTCATTTTGGTTCATGGTTCTGCAGGCTGTACTGGAAGCATGGTACCAGCATCTGCTCCTGATGAGGGGCTGAGGAAGCTTCTAATCATGGCAGAGGCAAAGGGGGAGAAAACATGTCATATACTGAGAGGGAGAGTAAGAGAGAGAGCAGGAAGTTCCAGCCTCCTTTCAACAACACAGATCTTGCATGAACTCATAGAGCAAGAACTCACTCATTATCACGGGGATGGCACCAAGCCATTCAAGAGGAATCTGCTACCATGATCCAAACACCTCTCACCAGGCCCACCTCCAACATTGGGGATTACATTTCAACATGAGATTTGGAGGGGACAAACATCCGAATTGTATCAGCATCTATTAATCCTGCCCCATGAGTGCCATTTAGAATATGCCATGTTTAAAGCCTATAACTTGGCTGTCTCTTGGAGCTCTAGAGAAGGTGAACTAGAATCTCCCTTCTCTTATGTCTTCTGCTTCATTGAAATCTTCCTTCCCAAAGCAAGCATTTGGCACACTTTGTATTAGAGGATTTCCCTGCTTATCCTTCCTCCTTGTGAAATCCCATTGACAATATCAGTGAGGTTAATGGCAGAGATTGAGATTTTAGCACTTTTAGTTTAAGAATACCACAGGGAAAACGAGACAAAAGATTTTTATGGGCCAGAAAATGCTCTGTTTTGGTAAATGTTCTCTGTGTACTTGAAAAGGATGTGTATTTTGCATTTTCTGTGTTGCATAAATGCTAATTAGGTCAATTTGTTTAAAGTGTTGTTCAGATCTTCTATATCCTTATTGATTTTCTGTTAATTTGTTCTTTCAATTATTGATCTGTTAGTCTGATCTGTGTTAGTCTGTGTTAGATCTGTTAGTCTCTTAGTATAATGATGGATTTTTCTATTTCTTCTTATACTTCTATCCATTTTTAATTTGATGTAATAATTCTGTTATTAGCTGCATACAACTTTAGGATTGTCATATCCTCTTGCTGAATTGGACTCTTTATGAAATGACTCTCTTTACTCTTATTCATATTATCTCCAATTAAATCTACTTTGTCTTATATCATTATAGCAACTCCTGCTTCTTTCTTAAAGATTAGAATTAGCATGGCATAACTTTTCTTATATTTTTATTTTTAACCTATTTATAGCCTTATATTTAAAGTAGGTTTCTTGAAAGTAGCATATAATTGGGTCTTGGTTTTTTTAAATCCCATCTGACAATCTCCATTTTAATTGGATGTTTAAATTATTTAATTTAATATTTAATTAATTATCTGTTGCTGCAGAAGAGTATTATCACAAATGTAGCAGCTTAAAACAACACACATAAGATAAACACATTTATCTCACTGTTTCTGTAGGTCTGGAATTCAGGCACAGTTTGGCTGGGTCCTCTGCTTTAGGATATTTCACAATGTTGAAATCAAAGAGTTAGGTAGGGCTGGGTCTCATCTGAGGCTCAGCTGAAAGAGAATCACTTTCTAAGCTAATGTGGTTGTCAGCAGGATTCAATTCCTTGCATCCTGTCACAATGAGGGTCACTCTTAGTTCCTTGCCATGTGAACTTCTTCATATGGCAGCTTCTCCATCAAAGCCAGTAAGAGAGACAGTCAATGAGAAAGTCTACTCAAAAGATGGGAGGTATAATCTTATATAACAATCATGGAGGTGACATCTCATTACCTTAACCATATTATATCAGTTAGAATCAAGTCACAAGTTCCACCTGCACTCAAGAGGAGAGCATGAATATACACAAGGGCATGAAAGAAGGAGACAGGAATAATTGCAGGCCATCTTAGAGTCTGTTCACCACACATGTTATTGTAGGTATGGTTGAGATTATATCTAACCTTTTATTATTTATTTTCTATTTTCTATTTTTCTTTTGCTCCTTTTCCCTCTTTTGCTCTCATCTTTTAGATTGAGTAATTTTTGTGACTCCATTTTATCTCCTATATGAGTTTTACCTATAACTTGTGTGTATGTGTTATTGTAGTGGTGGCTTTAAAATTTGTAGTACATATCTTTAACTTACCATGGTCCACCTTCAAGTAATATTACACTACTTCCTATATAGTATAAGGATCTCACAACACTATCATTTCTCACCTCTTGGTCCTTGTGTTATTGTTGCCACACATTCTACTTCACGTGTTATAAACTTCACAATACATTGTTATTTTTGCTTTAAGTGGCTTATATCTTTTTTTTTTTTTTTTTTTTTTTGAGGTGGGGTTTCACTCTTGTTGCTAAGACTGGAGTGCAATGGTGTGATCTCGGCTCACAGCAACCTCCACCTCCTGGGTTCAAGTGATTCTCCTGCCTCAGCCTCCTGAGCAACTGGGATTACAGGCTTGCACCACCATGCTCAGCTAATTTTGTACTTTTAGTAAAGACAGTGTTTCTCCATGTTGGTCAGGCTGGTCTCGAACTCCTGACCTCAGGTGATCCACCCACCTCAGCCTCCCAAAGTGCTGGGATTACAGGCATGAGCCACCGCTCCCAGCCAGTGGCTGATATCTTTTAAGGAGACTTACATAATGAGAAAATTTCTTTACATTTATTCATATAATTATCATTTCTAGTGTTCTTTTTTGTGTATATCAATATTTTAATCTCTTATTTTCTGTAATTTTTTTTGTAATTTTTTTGTCTCCTTTGGATGAATTCTTTCATTTTTGGAGGTCTTCAAAAGTCTTTTGCCATCATTTTGAAAGATATTCTTTCTATGTACAGAATTCTAGGTTGATCGTTTTTCCTTCCAGTACTTTAGAGATGTTGCCCCATTGTCCTCTAGCTTACATTGCTTCAATGCAGAATCTGCTGTAATCCTTATCTTTGTTTTTCTGTACTTGATATGTACTTTTTTCTTCTGGCTGCTTTTAATATTTCCTCTTTATTACTTGTTTTAAATATTTTGGTTATAGAGTGTCTTGCTGTGCTTTTCTCCATGTTTCTTACACTTGAGATTTGTTCAGCTTCTTGAATCTGTGGGCTTATAGTTTTTCATTAAATATCAAAATTTTGTCAACAATTTCTTTAAATATGTTTTCTGTCCTCTCCAACCCCCTTCTCCTTCAGAGATGATAATTGCATGTGTATTTGTCCACCTGAAATTGTTTCAGAGACCACTGATGCTGTCTTCTTCCCCATTTTATGTTTGTTTTATTTTGGATAGTTCCTATTGCTAAATTGCTTAAGTTTACTAACATTTTCTTTTGCAGTATCTAACCTGCTGGGTCTTCCATGTCTCTATTTATCAGTTTCAATCTTTCCTCTATATTTTGAACAAATGAAATAGTTATAATTTTTAAAATTTTCTCCATTTGTGTCAGCTGTATGTGAATTTCCATTGATTGGATTTTTTTTTTTTTTCCATTTTGGGCCATTTTTCTTTTTATTTGAATGCCTGGTAATTTTTTACTAGATGCTGGACATTGTGAACCTTATCTTGTAGGATGTTGTATAATTTTGAATTTCTATAAATATTCTAAAGCTTTGTTCTGGGGTACAGTTAAGTTCAACTTAGAAATATCTTGATACTTTTGAGTTTTGATTTTAAGTGTTGTTATGTGAGATCAGAGCACTGTATAGTCTGATGATATTTTTCCCCATGACTGAGGCAAAACACTTTTTAGTATTCTATCCAATGCCCTGTGAATTGTAAGTTTTCCACTCAGTCTGCTAGGAATGGATGCTATTCTTATCCCTGTGTAATCTCCAGGGATTTCTCCTTTTAACTTCTCTGGTGTTCCTTCCCTCATGTGCTTGTGCTGGCCCATACTCAGCTGAATACTCAAGAGGAACACTGCAGGTCTCCAGGATTACTTTTCTGTAAAACTCTTATATACAGCTTATATTCTTGAGAGAAGGGTCTAAGTCTGTCTTAGATTGGGTACTTTAGAAACAGACCCTGAGGTATGGATTCTTTTGCAAATGCCTTATTGAGGAAGTGTTCTCAGGAGAGGAGATTAAGGGAAGCAAAACAGAAAAGAGTCAAGCCAGGATATGATCTCACCTGGAGACCATCTCAGCCTGATTTTGTATGGGAGCTCTGAAGCACAAACTGCACTACAAAGTTTGTTCCACCTTTAGGCAAGGGTGGGGATATAAGAGCTTTTGTACACACTTGTCACTGAGTTAGTGAAACAAGCTGCCCCTTGCAGGAGATGACCTCCTTAGTGACACATCTCCTAGTAATAAATGATAACAGCCAGCACACACAGCATCTAAAGGATGGATGCATGGACTGAGTATAGGGATCTGGACAGAAAAACAAGATCTCCTATATTGTTTTATGAATCTTTATCCCCTCAGTGTCTTATACTTGATAGGCATTCTGCACGTGAATGCCTTAAAATATAGAACTGCAGCAATATCACATTTCCGAGAAATAAATTATTTAATTTAGGTACATTTTCTAGGTATTGAAGATTGCACTTTTAAATATTTTTTGATGGGAATGTTTCTGAAAGATATCATATATTGTCCTTACACACCACATAGAAGATAAGAAGATCAAAATGACGTTTTTTCATGATGACTCAGGGTGATAATTTAGAAACCTTAAACACTTTGCTGGGGTGCTGATTCAATCAGTAGGATTTTTATTTCTAAATCTTTAGGTGAATATTGGAACCCACTGTACAAGGTGATATGGTGAGGCTTTGTGTTCCCACCTAAATCTCATCTTCAATTGTAATCCCCATATCCTCATAATCTCCACATGTCAACGGAGAGACCAGGTGGAGGTAACTGAATAATCATGGGGGTGGTTACCCCCATGCTGTTCTCATGATAGTGAGTGAGTTTTCTTTTTTCTTTTTTTTTTTTTTTTTGAGACGGAGTCTCGCTCTGTCGCCCAGGCTGGAGTGCAGTGGCCAGATCTCAGCTCACAACAAGCTCCGCCTCCTGGGTTTACGCCATTCTCCTGCCTCAGCCTCCCTAGTACCTGGGACTACAGGCGCCCGCCACTTCGCCCGGCTAGTTTTTTGTATTTTTTAGTAGAGACGGAGTTTTACCGTGTTAGCCAGGATGGTCTCGATCTCCTGACCTCGTGATCCTCCCGTCTCGGCCTCCCAAAGTGTTGGGATTACAGGCTTGAGCCACCGCACCCGGCCGTGAGTGAGTTTTCACAAGATCTGACAGTTTTATAAGGGGCTCTTACCCCTTCACTTGGCACTTCTCCTTCCTGCTGCTTTGTGAAGAAGGTGCCTTGCTTCCTCTTTGCCTTCCACCATGATTGTAAGTTTCCTGAGGCTTCCCAAGCATGTGGAACTGTGCATCAATTAAACTTCTTTTCTTTATAAATTACCCAGTCTCGGGCAGTTCTTTATAGCAATATGAAAACAGACTAACAAGTCATCTGCTGGACTGTCAGATATACACTGTCACAGCTCTTAATAGTATACTGACTTCTTGCAAGTTTCTTCAACTTCACATTTCTGAGGTCTAAGAAGTTTGATGATCAAAGATGTCAGGTTTGTGAGAAAATAAGCTGCCGAGTTACGTCCTGAGGGCCTCTCCTAGACTGGATTACCGGGCTTTAGTGTTTTGGCAATCAACACATGATGTATCAGGTGCTAAAACATGTTGTATTGTGTTCTCATTTGTGATCCTGCTATGCATCCTGGGACACTCTAAGACGCAGCATCTGTGGGAACACTGTATTCAGAGTCCATTCACTATTAATTTATGATTGACTTTTTAGATGAGAAAAAGATTTGAGCTGACAAATATCATCCTTATGGGTGTTAAAGAATTGAAGACGAGACCAAGTTTTCTTTGGCCTATTTTCTGATTTAGAATCTTTAAAATTCATAGTTGCTTTTACAGTCTGAGATTAGGGAAGATTTTAAAGTAGTGAAGAAATAGAATGGAATGTAAGAAAAGCAGATTAAGTTTGCATCTCAGTGTTTCATGGTCTCTGAAACATTTGTTTGCTTTTTCCAAAACGGCAAGGAATTCAGTGGTACATTCTATGTGGTAAACAGGGACTTATTTATGTCTCTTCCCTCACAGGAAGCTGAAAATAGAAAGTATCCTAATATCCAGAGCTCTTTTTCTACATGATGTAAGAAATGCTCAGGAACTGAATGTGAGTTGCATAGTGAGTGCTGTGATCTACTGAGTGAGTTTGGCACAATGATGTGCTTGAGTCAGCACCATGAGAGCTAATTGTGTGTGCATACCTTTCTAACTCTGCTTTAGTGACATCTCATTGATAGCTAGAAATCGGCCATGGTGGGAATATTTACACCATAATTGGCAAACACAAATCAGGGCTTTTTTACCCAGAGATCCAATTGTTAAACGTGTACCAGCATATCCCGATCCCAAGACCAGATGCCTTGGCCATAAACACTAATGTTTTGTTCAAGACCATCTTGTTGGACAAAGAAAACAAATTGCTTGAGATGTTTGTCAGAAGAGACATCAGAAAACCTAGTTCCTTCATTTTTTAAAATAACAACGATGAAAAAACTGAGACTCATAACTGAATGGAAATCAAGTTGCCTAAATCAAATATTTAAAGAGCAATGTAGAACCAAGTCTCTTATTTCTGATCAGAGAGTTTTAAAAAATTGTTTTAAATAATACATATTACTAATGATATAAAGGTAATTTAAAATGAAAAAATATAATAAAATTTAACAAGAAGTATATTAGTAACTAAGTATGTTAATCTTTAATGTATATAATTAGTGACTGAATACTTACTGTGTTCTAGGTACAGAACTGGTAACTTAAGGTATTATCTTGTTTAACCTCTAACACCATCATGTGCATTATGACCGCCACTTTACTAAAAGAATCAAAGATAAGAGGGGTCATGTAACTTGCATGAGTTCACACAGCTAGTGAGTAGCAGAAGCTGGGATTTGAACAAGGCCCTTCTGTCTTCAAAGCCTGCTCTTCTCCATGTGCCAGATTGCCTTTATAAACATGACATTAGCAGGTTGAGATTGCACCCCAATGCGGAAAATTTTTATTTAATTTTAAAATGCTTTGGAAAATAAAAATAAAGCTAAGCAGAGAAATGAGACTTTCCTCTTGAGCTGCAGTGCTTCTTTTTATAGCATTCTTTCCCGTCTCCTCATAGAAATCTATACAGAAAAACAGCAAAGCTACAGCAGGTAGCTTTGTGACTCTGCAATGTTCCCTTGAGCTTGCAAGATTCCTGCTGTGTCACATTGGCTTGGCCCTGCTGGGAAAATATACTGATCAGGCCTTGATTGCTCCACTGATAACCTACCATCTATCAATTTGGTTAAATATGTGTCTTATTCGTTTATGTGGCCTATTGGAGGGAAATTTGACACAGCTTCTGATTGCCTTCTAGGAAAACAAGTTTTATTTTTTGCTAAGTTTTGTCCACGTGTGTGTGTGTGTGTGTGTGTGTGTGTATGCATCTGCTTGTGTGTTTAATCCCCTAGTTTATAACAGAAATTCTTCGTTGAAACAAAAGTAATTATTTATGGATACAATGTAACCTTAAACTCTCAGTATATAAGAACACTTTCTTTCTTCCTTCCTTTTTTTATTTTTGAGGCGGAGTTTCACTCTTGTTGCCCAGGCCAGAGTGTAATGGCACGATCTTGACTCACTGCAACTTCCACCTCCCGGGTTCAAGCGATTCTCCTGCCTTAACCTCCCGAGTAGCTGGGATTACAGGCACCTGCCACCACGCCCGGGTAACTTTTTGTATTTTTTAGTAGAGACGGGGTTTCACCATGTTGGTCAGGCTGGTCTCGAACTCCTGACCTCAGGTGATGCACTTGCCTCAGACTCCCAAAGTGCTGGGATAACAGGCGTGAGCCATCACGCCCGGCCTGAACACTTTCTTGAATCTGAGAAATTCACTTCCTTGAGCTTGCTAAACAGTTTTTGATTTGTAATATTCTTAAAAGACAAAATATTCTGCATTTTTGGGTGAAGTAATCGTTTCAGAATGTGTTCCCAAATTGCATTGTCAATTCAAACCTGGCAATAGTTCAAGTAGGCTATAAGAAACAGATGAAAAGGCTTGGAGGCATGTGTTTGCACCAGGGGCATGAGGTTGGGAGGGCTATACTGGAGGCTATTTCAAAACAGTCGTATGTCTGGGAGTAAATCTTGGAATCCAAGGTGAAACGCAGACTAAACTGCTCATGTGATGCTATATTGGATAAACAGAGGCACTCATATATTTGGGCAGGCTGAGTACAACTACATTCATCTTCAACTTGAGAACAGTCTTTCTCTCTCTGGTAAGAGTCTCCTGGTTGGCTCAATGTGCAGCTAAAGTAAGAACAGACAGTGAAGGCCAGAGGTGGAGAAGTGGAGTGTGACTGGAAAACAATTCAGATCTTTGAGACAATCAGGACAGTGGTGTGATGACAGAAGACTCAGTCAGATATTCTTCTTATTTAGACTATTCCGGTCTCTACAGCTGGTTGTTAAACCACCACATAACAAGGGCTTAAGGAATAACAATCTTTTCTTAAAATTTAATTTTTATGGCCGGGCACGGTGGCTCACGCCTGTAATCCCAGCACTTTAGGAGGCCAAGGCAGGCGGATCACGAGGTCAGGAGATAGAGACCATCCTGGCTAACTTGGTGAAACCCCATCTCTACTAAAAATATAACAAAATTAGCCGGGTGTGGTGGCGGGCGCCTGTGGTCCCAGCTACTCGGGAGGCTCAGGCAGGAGAATGGCGTGAACCCGGGAGACAGAGCTTACAGTGAGCCAAGATCACGCCACTGCAATCCAGCCTGGGCGACAGAGCGAGACTCTGTCTCAAAAAAAAAAAAAATTTAATTTTTACTTTAAGTTCTGGGGTACAGGTGCAGGATGTGCAGGTTTGTTATATAGGTAAACGTGTGCCATAGTGGTTTGCTGCACCTATTAGCCCATCACCTATGTATTGAGCCCAGCCTGCTTTAGCATTTTTCCTAACGCTTTCCATCTCCCCACTCCACCCCACAACAGGCCCCAGTGTGTGTTGTTCAATATGGGGGTTGACTGGACTCAGGTAGGCGGTTTGTCCTGGGGTTTCTCAGTCAGATAGTGGCTGAGACTGGAACCATCTTAAAGGCTCCTTCACTCTTATGTCTGGTGCCTGGGTTGGGGAAAACCAGACAGCCAGGGGCTGGAACAGATGGGGCTTCTTGGGCATCTCTTTCTCTATGTAGTCACTGCACCATGGCACATACAGGGCTGTGTTAGGATGTTTTTGAGCTGTTATAAATACCGGAGACTGGGTAATTTATTTTAAAAAGAGGTTTAATTGGCTCACGGTTCTGCAGACTGTACAAGCATGACTCTTTGGGAAGCTTTCAGTCATGATGGAAAGCAAAGGGAGAGCAGGTATGTCACACGGTGAGAGTTGGAGTGAGAGAGAGCAAGGAGGAGGTCCCAGATTTTTAAACAACCAGATCTCATGTGAACTAACTGAGCAGGAACTCACTCATCACCAAGGAGATGGCGCTAAGCCGTTCATGAGGAATCCACCGCACCAATCCAATGCCTCCCATCAGACCTCACCTCCAACACTGGGGATCACATTTAAACATGAGATTTGGAGGGGACCTACATCCAAACCATAGCAAAGGCAGCTGTACTTCTTACATGGTGCGTATCAGGCACATAGAAGAGTACCTTAATGGTAAATATTATGTTCATCCACGGGGATTCTGAGTTTAGAATTCCAAGCAAGCAAATTATAGGTAAACACATCATTCTCCTTATCGTAGCCTATATAAGGCTGACCTGTGGGACAGGAGAGTGTGGGTGTGAAGATGTGTGCCTGTGTGTGTGTGTGGAAGGGGTGCTGAGTAAACAATCTTATGATTCCCAGCATCCCCTCAAGGCTCCTCTTGCTCCTGGCTGGAGACAGGGAAATTCACAATGTCCTGTCCCTCTCCACCTCCAGCTTCTTCTTTGTAATCTGAGGTTTTTTGTGGCCATATGTTGCCTTTGGTCCTCCACAAGGAAGCATGTCTAACTACCAAGTTGCACAGTAATAATTGAGCCTATCATAGAAGAGGCTATGAATTTTCCTTGGTTCTAACTGTGCCCAAGTGGCTGAGCCTTCAAAGCTTATAAAGTTAGCTGAACTCAAACATAGGAGGGTATCTTGTTTTCTGTTAATTGGCTATAAAATAGAATTACTGTAAAAGTAAAACCATGTTGGGAATCAATCAAGGACTCCTTGATCTAAATTTGGAGAATGAAGAAGGCTTTTTTCAAGACGTGTAGGAAGGGTAGGTATTTTCCCAGGGGAACTGAACCTTGCGAGGCTAGAGTTCAACTGTATTTTGTGTGTGTGTGTGTGTGTGTGTGTGTGTGTATTTGCTTAACCCTTTTAAAGCCAATCAAAAATTAATTTGTATATCCAGCACTAGAAGTTTGTTTTATTCACTCATCATTAAGGTGGTGTTTGTTTGGTTTTAAAAGAACTTTGGATGCTTTTCTTTGAGCTTTTCTTTGTGGTAATTAAGTTAATTGAGAGAAGTCAGGGTCCTAAGGTTTGAGAAATGAAATTATTGATCATCTTCTTATTCAGGGAGTTTAAAGTTCATTTCAGAATCATAAGTAAAGGAGAGATGACAGGTCCAGTTTTATGAACTAAGGCACTGGCTTCAGCCACTTAAGGAAATTAGCCAAAGCCCAGTTTCTAATTGTCTTGATCCAATTGTGTGAATTATTCCCATTTTTTGCCTTTCTCATAAAAACAACAGGACACACATTTATTGTAAAGGATAATTCATTTATTAAGAGCATTATAGTGCAGTTTGACCAAAGGTCCTGTTCTGGGGAATTTATTAAGATATCTCTTGGTTTCTTCTGTTCTCTAGGCCTGGGATCTTCCTCCTGTTCTTCTGTATCTCTGTGACTCTCATGCGACCTTGAAGACTCTACCGAGGTCCTGATGGATATCTCCACTCCTCAAATTGAGTAAGTTGCCTTGTTTCAGTGGGCATAGACCTACTATGCACCCATTTCTTTATGGTTTTCATCACTTGAAATGAAAGCAAGCAATTATCTGTTCAGATGATCTGTCTTCTCACTAGATATGAGCTTTCTGAGGACAGTAACTTTTTTATTCAACAGTGTACTCTCATACTCAAATAAAATTATGTATGCAAAGGAGAAACTGTGCCCCAAATTGAAGGCAGATGGTATGCGCCCAATAATAAAGTGGGAGTATGAGCCGTTTTGATGACTGAAATGTAGTTGTCCCTTGGTATCTGAGGCAGATTGCTTCTAGGACCCACCTCTGATACCAAAATCCATGGATGCTCAAGTCCCACAGTTGGTCCTGTGGAATAGTGTATTTTCTATCTGTGTTTGGTTGAATCTGAAGATGTGGAACACACAGATATGGAGGGCTGACTGTGTAATTTGTTATGCATGTTGCAAATCGATAATCATTTATGGACTAAATCTAATAACCAAACTGGGAATTTTGCCATAATTGGGTTTCATCATCTGTAATCCCTAGCTGATTGATAAATAACGTAGTAGTGATCTGTTGTGTGGAGATCATTGGGAGTTATGTCAGAAGCTGCCTACAAGAAATAATAAGAATTTAAGAAAAACACAAAACGGACAGCACAATATCTGATGGTACAAAATAAAACATACTACTGTGATTGAACTACTATCCGAATGGATACATAGGAGAGACAAGAAAGTTTAAGCCTAAATTATTTCTCCTCTTCCTCCTTCTTTTTCCTCCTCTTCCTCTTTTTCTTCTCCATCTTTTCTTCTTCTTCTTCTTCTTCTTCTTCTTCTTCTTCTTCTTTCTTCTTGCATTGGGATCTCACTCTGTCACACAGGCTGGAGTGCAGTGGCATCATCATAATAACTCACTGCAGCTTTGACCTTCTAGGATCAAGCAATCCTCCTGCCTCAGCCTTCCGAGTAGTTGGGACTACAGGAGTGAGCCACCGTGCCTGGCTAATGCTTTATTCTCAATCCATAAGAATTCATTGACTGTCTATTTGGTACCAAGCATCATGATGCACTCAGGGTACCCTAGAGAGGAATAAAACTTTATTTGTGACTGAAAAAGTTTAGAGATTAGTGAAGAAAATAAGCATGGAAAAAAGTCAGTTTGGAAAATTTCATAATACAAGTATATTAATAGTGTGTTTTCAGTACAATGGTAGAGTGCATGTCAGGAAATTTTACTTTGAATTACTGAAAGTTTTGTGGTGAATTGAGCAATGAGAAATAACTCCCTAAGCAGAGAGTGATGGGAGGAAAAAAAGCCTGTGTAAAGGAAGAAATGTTACTGATTAGGGATTTTTGAAATCAGGAAATGATTTTAACTGTCCCCAAGTCTCAATCTCAATGACAAAGGGAAGCAGGGGGGTTCAAGTCCCACACCAAGATGATACAGTCAAGATAATCTTTGGAAACTGCTCTTGTCTCCTTAAAGATTAGTTGAGTGGAGTGGGGTGTATTTATCTGAATTCCATGACTGGTCTTTGATAACACTTTCAGTCATGCACATTGTATCATTAGGATTGTAGCTGAAGCTCCTGTCCTCCCCTGTGGTACCTCTATAACCCCAGGAAGCTGGTCAGTTTCTGGTGGTTTCTAGCTACCAGAGGCTCCACCAGGCTGATCTTAATGGGCACTGTTCCTCCCAGACTCCCCTGGAGATATCTCCTTCCTCTCTTACCCATAAGAGCCACTTAACATGTTTCCTCTTTGGAGGGGAGGACAGGAGGATATTCCTGTACTGGGATGAGCATCCAGACAAGCTGAGAAACTGATCCTTCTGCCACCTTATTTTAAAGCCAGAGTCTAAGGTGACAGCAGGTATTACCCATAATGATGTGGGGAGTGGGGTGTGTGCTTGGCTGTGGATTAGAATTGCATTATTTTTCTTTCAATTATCTTATTTTTTTTTTGCTTCTGCTGTCACCTCAATTACAATCTCACAAATATACCTCCTCTTTTTATTACAGCAGCATATATTTATTTCTGGGTTTAATTATTTTTGGCATCCTTCAATTTCACATTCTTCAAAATAATGACTATGGGATGCCATTATCTAATGACTGATGAGTCCTCTATTCTGCCAAGTCATTGTCTCCTATTTAGGTTTTTGTTTTTTAAATGCTAGGTTGTATAAAAAGCATTATGTATGCTAGGGAGAAACTGTAGTTCAGAGATGGTGACAGATCTGACATTTGAATCCAAAGTCTGTGTCTTTGCACCAAGTCCAAGCAAAAGATCCCGTAGATGAAATTACTGTCTGGAATCTTGAGAAATCTGCAATGTCAGGAGAGCTTCCAGGTGGTGAGAGCTGGGCAAATGATCTTTTTCTTTTCCAATAAGGAGGAGCATTCTTCAAACTATAGGTTGATTTGCTTGCTGTCAATCCTTGGAATAAACAGATGGATAGGATGAGCTAAGAGAGCTTATACAATGGAATGGTTTGACTTTCTGATCCCCGGTACTACCACTGCTCCTGGTTCATATCTCTAGTGAGAGAGAAGTGAAGCACTGAATAAGAAGATATCACTAATAATTAAAGAATCAAAGTGTCAACAAAATGATAGATTCTTCATGTATTTCTGAAAGAATACAAAACAAAAAACACGATTATGACTCCTTTCTAAGGCATGTAACAACTCTCCTTTATGTGGCTTTGGGAATTTGCCTATTTATGACACAAGATCCAGCTTCCTCTCCTGAACCTAAGGGTCATAAGGCTCTCTTCCTTGTTGACCAAAAGGCAATTTCCCGGTGGCATCTTACTTTCTTTTTGAATGTAAAATAAATTCTTAAGTGTCAATGTTTGCAGGAACAAGAATGAGTTATTCCTAGCCTCTGATTGGTAAAAATTTCCCTTCTTTTTATCTGCAATAAAGTTTTTATAGATGACAAAGTCTGATTTTTAAATTCTGAGCTACAATAGCAGCATGTATAAAATTATGCTATAATTATGTGCTTATATATCTGTCTCTCCCACTAAACTGGGAACTCCCTACAGGTTGGAGTTGTTTGTCATTCATTTATATATTGAAATGCGTATAACAGTGCCTGCACCTAAGAAACTGCTAACAAATGGTTTTTCCATATAAATTCATTCATTCATTCATTCATTCATTCATCCATTCATTTATTTGCATTATTCAGTCTCCCTGGATTTTACTTTCGCTACTTTTTATTAGAATAACAGTATAAATAGCACCCGGCAAATTGTCAGACACATAGTAGATACTCAATAAATGATATGACATTCCTTCTCCCTGTTCAGAGATGCAATCCATCAAACCTGAAGAAGTAGATTTTATTTAGAGTTGTTGAGTATTCTGGGACATTGTTCTCATCCATTTTAGACCCATGTGTATCAGCTTCAAGTTTAGCCTCCTATACATTCCTGTCCTTGGCCAAGGAACATAAGGAAAAGGCTTCCTGGGATGTACTGCTTTCTCTGTCTTACATGAACATGATTTGTGTACAGACTGCAAGCCTTGTTACTCTTGCTTGTTGTGGTGGACATAGCTGTAAGTAACCCCTAACCTTCCAGACATGATTTGTTCTGTTCCAAGCCCCTCTTTTATTTATCCTTGTTAAACATCCTCTTTTCTAATTGTTGTACATGCCCTTTTATACATTTGAGTTAATCAAATGACTGTTGTTCATGTTCCACTTTGATCAGAGAGGTTCAGAAATATGTAATGGTTACAAAACAGAAACATAATAAAATATCATGTCACAAATATAGTTAAATTAGTATGTGTGATTTGAAATCTTATTAATGCATTAAAGTACTTCATTTTGGTCCTGTCTATTTTTAAATGTCCAAACACATTAACAAAAGATCTGTGAATTTTTTAAAATGGCTTTTTTGAAAAAAATCAGGATCCTGAGGGCCTAAATCTTTAACTTGATTAAGGAATTCAGGTCCATAGCTCCTTGTCTGCAGTTCTGAAATTCCCCCAAAACTGACAAGCTAAAGTTTTGTTTGTAACTTACTTGGTGATAAAATCTGAGCTGAACTGAAGAGAGGTTATTTATAGTCTTTATTTATCCTACTTGGTGTGAATATTTGTTTCATGGAAAAATATCAATGTTTGATTACTGTGTGCTGCCCCAGGCCTCATTGCAAATGTTGTTTAATATATAGTCTACGTTCTCTACAAACCTCTAAAATCTGAAAAGTCTAGGTTTTGAAACATATTTACTCCCAAGAGTTTCTTTAAGGTTAGGGATCATCCACCTATAGTTACCAAACTTCACCTCTTAGGTGTTGGTATTGTATATAAACATTTTGTGGAATTAAGTTCCATCATCTTTGATTATATCAAAGTATATTCAAAATAGTTCCCACCTAACAAAGTATTTATGGATGAAATAATTTAATGCCTGGGATTTGTTCAAAATAATATGGGAGAGAGGAAGTTGTTGTCAGGAATTTTGAAGACTTTCAGATTTTACCCTACTTGCCAGGCTCACAAGTTACTCTGCCAGTTTTATGGATACTGGCAAAAGACACAAGGCTCTTGAGTTAGAGAAAAAGGACTTTATTATTCACTGAACAGAAAGCAGCATGAGTTTTATGTTCACATCAGATCTCTCTTGCTTTTCAAGTCTCATGGAGGCTATGCAAAGTGGCTTAGTTGGATATTGTGCAAGCAGTAGGTTTGCATCACAGCTGGGGAAACTTGAGCTTAGGGAACATGGATCTTTTATAATGGGAAGTTAGCAAACTGTCTTGACTTTGCTTTGGAGGGAGACATAGTGGTCAATAAACAAATATGCCCTCTACTCTGAAGACAGACACTATCTTTGTCATCCAAGACTCTTTGCTATACAAACATCCTTAAAAAGAGTTTATAACAAAGTCAGTGAACACCTGTGCTCACAAGATATGAGGAAACACAAGAGACCCATGGAGACTTGTCTCCCAACAATCATGATGGTAGGGAGGAATACATGAAAAACGATTAGCTGTGATTTGATAATTATTAAAACTGGGTGATGGGTACATTGAAGTACAGTCTACTTTTGTATATGTTTGATGTTTTCCATAGATAAGTTTTAAAAAAAAGCAGCTTTATAAGTAAAGTGCTATGCGATACTCTACACATGTATTAGGCCATTCTTGCATTGATATAAATAAATACCTGAAACTGGATAATTTATAAGAAAATAGATGCAATTGGCTTATAGTTCTGCAGGCTGCACAAGCATGGCACTGGCACTGCTTGGCTTCTGGGGAAGCCTCAGGGAGCTTTGACTCATGGTGGAAGGTGAAATGAGAGCATGCATATCATGTGGCAAAAGCAGGAGCAAGAGAGAGACTGAGGAGGGAGATGTCACACACTTACAAATGACCAAATCTCATGAGAACTCAGAGTGAGAGATCATTTATCATGAAGGGGATGGCCCAAGCCATTCATGAGCAACCTGCCCCATGATCCAAACACCTCCCACCAGGCCCCACCTTAAACATTGGGGATTACAATTCAACATAAGATTTGGTAGAGACACACATTCAAACTATATCATTCTGCCCCGGCCGCCAAAATCTCATGTCCTTTTCACACTGAAAAATACAATTATGCCTTCCCAACACTCCCCCAAAGTTTTAACTCATTCCGGCATTGACTCAGAAGTTCAAAGTCCAAAGTCTCATTTGAGACAAATCAAGTCTCTTCCACCTATTAGCCTGTAAAAATCAAAACAAGTTGGTTACTCCCAAGATATAATGAGGGTACTAGCATTGGTAAACATTCCTATTCCAAAAGAGAGAAATCAGCCAAAAGAAAGGGTCACAACCATTTAGCCAGTCTCTACAAAGTTCCAAACTTTCCCTCATCTTCCTGTGTTCTACCGAGTCCTCCAAATTCTTCCAACCTCTGCCTGTTACCCATTTCCAAAGTCACTTCCACATCAAGTATCTATAGAAATGCTCCACTCCTCAGTACCAATTTTCTTTTTTAGGCTGTTCTTGCATTGCTATAAAGAAATATCTGAGACTGGGTAATTTATAAGAAAAGAGATTTCATTGGCTCATGATTCTGCAGGTTGTATAGGAAGCATAATGCCATCATCTGCTTCTGGGGAGGCCTCAGGAAGCTTACAATCATTGTAAAAGGCAAAAGGGGGAACAGGCACATCACATGGAAAAAGCAGGAGCAAGAGAGAGCGGGGAGGTGCTACACACTTTTAAATAACCAGATCTCAAGAGAACTCATTCACTAGCATGAAGACAGCACCAAGCCATGAGGGATCCACCCCTGTGACCCAAACACCTCTCACCAGGCCCCACCTCCAGCACTGGGGATTACAATTCAACATGAAATTTGGATGGGGACAAATATCCAAGCTATATCACCATTTAAATCACAATAAAAAATGTCCAATGAGATGGCGTTAATTACTCACCATCTCACATCTCTACCTCACTGAACAAATGTCTGAGATCTATTCAGCAAATGTTCTTGGAGGCTGGTTTGTTAGAGTATTGACAAATTCAGTGTGATTAATTCAAATCTCTATAGGTTAAATAAAACCAACTGTGAAAGTCAGGAACATTGGAGAATGGTAGAAAACGATCCTTCGGTTTCTAATTTCTGGGGAGCACAATGCACATATTATATATACATAAATATATATACCACAATATACATGTAACACATACATTAATGTGATCATATGTATATAAGTGAGATGGAGGCAAAGGAGACTTCATTTATGTACACGGCCTTTTATTCACATGAACAGTAATCACAGTGTCAAAAAAGGAAATCTTGAAAATAATGCTAATGAAAGTGTTTTCAGCAAATATATGTCTTTAGAATATATATGCTTTAGTAAAACATAAATACATTCCTGTTCTAAAAACAGAGGTGTCTAGACTCAAAAGTGAATGTCTTATTCCCCACAGAGCAAGCACTACCCCCTCTCCAATTTCCCATCTGCCTCCAGAGAAGTAATTGCTGTTAACAGTTTGGTGTATACTCTTCCAGGCTAGTTTCTATAAATTTACATACATTAATATGTAAAAGTACAAATATAGTTTTTAAAGCATAAATGGGATTCTTCTGTGCATACTTTTATATACCCTACTTTTTTCATTTGAAAGTTTCTTGGAGATATTTCAATTTCAGTATATATGAAACTGTTCCCATTTTAAAATTTGTTGCATAAAATTTATAGAATGGATGTATTATATTTGAAATATCCAATCTAAGCTCATCTTGCACCGCTGCTAAGAATTTTTCATAGTTATTGTGAACACGTATCACAATTGCCTTCTGTACCAAATAAGCTTCATGGACCAGTTCCTGCCCACCTGGGTCTATAATCTAAGATAATGTTGACACAAATATATATTGAGAATACATTCTCTTTATGTATCAAGAGTCTTGACACTATTTTTTTTTATTATGAAGTTTATCTTAAATTCTCTTGCTAAGTTGTATAGGAAGGGAGCTTAAAGAGGAATAGGATATTTATATAGTCTCAGAGTATCTCCTCACCAGTCACTTATTAGTTATGAAAGGAAAATCTATATGGTGAAGGAACCAAACTTTAACCAAATGACCAAAATTGGCATCACCAATAAGGCCAAATGGGCATCACATGCCTCTGGCTATGAGACCTTGGGAAAGATACAACATCACTTACGTGGTATTCTTGCTAGATGTGCATTACTTGGATCAAATAATGAGAAAACATTAGATAAACCTATAGGAAGGGACATTCTGTAAAATAAGTCACCTATACACTTTAAAATAATGAATGAAATATAAATACTGATGAAAGAGGCTTAGGAACTGTTTCAGATTAAAGGATACTAAATATACATGGCAACTAAATGTCATGTGTGATTCTGGACAGGATCTTGTACTAGAAAAGAATTGCTACAAAGTACATTGTTGGAATAACCAATACAATTGGAATATGGACTATAGATTAGCTAAAAATACTGTATCGATGCTAAATTTCCTAATTTCAATAACTGCACCGTGGTCATGCAAGATTATATGTTGGAAATATTTTAGGCTATGTTAGGAAATACAGAAAATACACACTGAGGGATTAAGGAGTAAATGAATATGAATATGTCTGCACATGGTTCAGAAAAAAGTATGTGTCTGTCTCTGTGAATGTGTGTGTGTAGACAGAGAGAGGGACTATAACATGAATGTGGCAGATTATTTTAAATGAGTGACTATGGACATGGATAACAGGTACAAGTAAATTCTTTTTGCTATTTTTGCAACTTTTCTCTAAAATTTAAATTACTTCAAATGAAAACATTGAAGTACATGTCTTGGTTTCACAACTGTAAAGAGACCTGCAGTGGATAAGTCATGCATTGAAGTGCATTCAAGAGATGGACGTGGAACGTAGTTCAACCTCTTGTCTTCTTGGGGTGAGTTCCGATTACAGGACTTTAAGGAATGGTTCTTTTTCAATAGGTTTTCCAGAGGTATTTTATATATCTCACAATTAACTGTCAAAACGCTTCAGTTTCAGAAATGAAAACAGCTGAGTAGCTATTAATTTACAGACGCAGGAGAAAAACTTGTATTTTAAATGGTAAGTTATTGTTTTAATAAAACATTGTCTTCATCAACCTGTTGTACTAATTCTCCTTTTCAGGGGCTTTTCACTAAGCTGTGCCTATGCAGATAAGGTTGCCGCCACTTTTAATTCTTTACTTTTTGTAATGCTGATGGAGTTTGTGAACAATGGCTCAAGTGAGCATGGCTTAAGTTTAGAGAAACATACAAACATAGAAATTATTTTAAAAGATCTATAATCTCTCCGCTTATCTACCTGTGAATTGCTCCAAGGAACTGGCAATAGCAATTATTTTAACAGCTTTATTGAGATATAATTCACATACATACATGTTACCTATTTAAAGTGTACAATTCAATAGTTTTTAACATATTCCCAGAGATGCAACTACCCCCACAATCTAAATCTAGAACATTTTCATTTCCCCCTAAAGAAATCCTGTATCCATTAACAGTCATTCTTCATTTGCTGCTCCCCCTTGCCCTAGGCAACCACTAACCTACTTTCTGTGTCTCTGGATTAGCCTCTTCTGGACATCGCATATGAACTGAATTATATACGGTGTGGTCCTTTGTGTCTGGCTTCTTTCATTTAGCATGATGTTGTCAAGGCTAATTCATGTAGTGTGTATCAGGACTTCATTTCTTTTTATTGTCAAATAGTTCATCATGTGGATATATGAATTATGTAATTCATAATTATGAATAATGTTGCTATGAACACTGTGTGGATGTGTTTTACTTTTCCTTGTATATATATCTAGGAGTGGAATTGCCAGATCATGTGATAACTCTGTGTTTAACATCTTGAGGAACTGCCAGACTGTTTTCCACCATGGCTGCATCATTTTACATTCCCACTAGCAATGTTTAACAAGGCTTCAATTTCTCCACTTGTTATTGTCTGTCTTTTTTATTATAACCACCTACCAAGTGTAAAGTGGAATCTCATTGTGATTTGGGTTTGCATTTCCCTAATGACTAATGACGTTGAGCATCTTTTCATATGCTTATCAGCCATTTTTATATCTTCTTTAGAGAAACATCTATTTAGGTCCTTTGCCAATTTTTAATTGGATTATTTATCTTTTTATAAGTGAGTTGTAAGACTTTATATATTATAGATACAAGTTCATTATTGGATATATAATTTGCAATAGAAATTTACACAAGTTGGCCATCATTCGGCTGCTTTTCTTTACTTAAAAATTTCTTGGATATATTTCAATTTCAGTACGTATGGTCCAGTCTCAATTTTAAAAGGACTGCTTCAAAAAGTACAGATACTCCCCTACTTATGATGGGGTTGCATCCTGTAAAACCTATTATAAGCTGAATATTTTGAAAATGCATTTAATTCACCTAACCTACTGAACATAATAGCCTACTTTAGCCTAACTTAAATGTACTCAAAATGCTTACATTAGCCTACAGTTGGGTAACGTCATCTGGCAACAAAGTACACTGTAGAGTATCAGTTGTTTACGCTGTTGATCATGATCACCTGGTTGAGTGGGAGCTACAGCTTGCTGGCACCGCCCAGCATCTTGAAAGAGTATCACTACCCCAGGAAAACATCAAAGTTCAAAATTTGAAGTATAATTTCTACTGAATGTGTATCATACCATTGTAAAATTGAAAAATTGTGAGTCAAACCATTGTTAAGTTAGCAATCATCTGTATTTTATAGAATGTGTGTGCCATGTTTGAAATATCCCCTAGTAATTGCCCCTTGAATGAGGGTTTCTGTTTGTATATTCTTATAAGACATCTTCTGAACCATACTCCCATCTCTTCCACATTTTGAGGGTATTAGTTGAATCCACTCTACTAGATTCATGCTCTCTAAGATTGAGGAGCATGTGCTCTGCATCTCTTTGAATGTGTGTGGTGTTTTCTCACCAGAGCATTTAGCATATACCACTCTGTTGTTTGCTAAATTTAGAGTAGATGACTCTCACTGGCTCTTTGTCAACTCTTATGATATGGTTTGGCTGTGTCCCCATCCAAATCTCATCTTGAATTCCCACATGTTGTGGGAGGGACCTGGTGGCAGGTAATCGAATCATGGGGGCAAGTCTTTCCCGTGCTGTTCTCATGATAGTGAATAAGTCTCTGATGGTTTTAAAAATGGGAGTCTCCCTGCACAAGCTCTCTTCTCTTGTCTCTAGCCATGTGAGACGTGCCTTTCATTTTCTGCCATAATTGTGAGGCCTCCCAGCCACGTGGAGCTGTAAGTCCATTAAATCTATTTCTTCTGTAAATTGCCCAGTCTCGGGTATGTCTTTATCAGCAGCATGAAAATGGACTAACACATCTTAAAGTCAAATACTTTTCCTCTTTGGGTTCTGTTTTACAATTATGAAATATATCATTTTAGAGTTGGAACGGACCCCATGGGTTCTCTAGTCCAGTGGAACGCAAAGTGTGGTCCACAGACTAGTGCCAGATTATAACCTCTTATTGGCCATGATGATTGAGCAGAGACATGGAGAGTTAAGTGTTTAGAAACTTTTATTGTATTTGATATTGCCATTATAGCCAAACACATGATTTCATATCATACAAAAATATCAGACCATAATAGATTAGAAATTCTAAGAAGTCCTTCACCAAAGACAGTTCAGAAATAGTGCAATGTGTCACCACAGCAAAATCCTTTCTGCAGCCAACCAAGTAGAATTTACTTAATCAGTTTAGCTCAGTAATTCAAGCACGACTTATTCAGCTCCTATAACATGTACTATACTGTTTAAGCTTGCAGGCCCATATCTTGGTTTTCACTTCCTAAATGTGTGGATGTGGAAAGGGTTCTTAAACTCTCTGGGCCACAGTTTCCCACTCTATAAAATGGGTATATAAGACTTAGTCTCATAGAGTTGCTTTAAGGAATAAATGAATAAACCTATATAAAGTACTAGAACAGTCCCTGGTACAAGATAATCATTCAATAAATGATATAGAAGTTGATAATGATGCTAATGACAGAGATAGGGATGCTGGGTATTGTGAGTACAATTACGCAGAGGCACAGCCTTTGCTATCCAGTAGCTAATGGGGGAGTATAGACAAAGAGACAATTTCAGTGCAGTAAGTTCTGAGACAGGGTGAGTACACAGGGTATTCAGTTTTGTCCTAGAGGGCATATTAGTTAGTGTAAAGTTGCTGTAACAGAGACCGCAAATACAATGATATAAAGACTGTAGAAGTGTATTTCTCTTTCACCTAATATTTCTGAAGTGAATAGTTATGTTAGTAATGTAGGCTGACTCCTGTAACAAACAATTCCCAAATCTGAGAGACTGAAAATAAAATGCTTATTTCTTTATCATGTCATGGTCTCATCAGGTGATTAAATAAGTGTCCTTCCTATTGGTCATTTAGGAACCCAGGCTCCCTGGCTCTCTTTGGGTGACATGTGTCTATAAAGTGGGGGAGAATGAATGGATTTTGAGGGATGACTAATTGCTGCCACAGGGATCCATTAATGGTATAATATAGCAGGAGGCCAGAACATGGGGAAATGGGGATGTGGGGATGACAAGAGATAAGGCTATAGAGGCGTGGAGAGAACAGATCATAAAAGACCTTGAATGCCAAGTTAAGGAGGCTGGACATATATAAATGATAGAGGAATGGGGATAGGAATACAGTCTTTTTTTTTTTTTTAAAGTTTTGAAAAGACACTCTGGCTGTAACATAGAGAGAATTTTGGAGAGCCACCAAGAGGGTACCAGTTAGAATCAAATCTATTACATTAATTGAGGCAGAAGATGATGGCTTGAATCAAGGTGGTATTAATAGAAAAAATTAGATGGCTCTGAAGGGAATATCTTCAGCACTTGCAGACTAATGGACTAACGAGAACTGGTAAGAATAAGGGTGGGACCCCAACAATCCTCTGACATGGGGAAACTAAGGAGGAGGGTATAGGAGGTGGGCCAAAGTGGGGGATTATAAATCAGGGTTTGGCTCCATTGAGTTTCAGGTTACTTGGGAGTTTTCCCATGAAGCTGTCCAGTTGGTCTTTGGTGAAAGAGACATGGATTTCAGAAGACAGAGATCTATACTAGAAGTATGGTCCCACAGTGTACAAATGGCAGTTAGAGCAATGGGAGTCACTAAAAGGATACCATGTAGAAAAGATACCACGTAGAATGAGAATAGAGTAGACCCAAGACAGAGGCTAGTGGAGCATTAGTGTACATCATATAAAAGAGAGATCACAAAGGAGGCTTAAAGAGTAGCCAGAGGACTCAGAGAGGGCTCAAGAGAATGTGATATCAGAGAAACCAAGGAGACACGATTTCAAAAAGGACAGTCTAGTCAACAGTGTCGTGTAAGAGAAACTGCAAAGAGCATCACTGAACTTATCCACAGTGACTTTACAAAGACCAGTTTGTGTGACTTGGTGGGAGCAGAAGCCAGACTGGGTGGACTGATAGGAGGGTGAAGGTTATGGAGGCATATAACAAGTGCATACCACTCTTTCAGAAAGTCAGTCTTCAAAGAGGATGAGAGAAAGAGCCAGTAGCTTGGTGGAATATGAGGTTGAGGAATTTTGTTTTATGTACATAATGGGAGAAAATTATGCATGACTGCCAACTAGAAAATGAGGTTGGGTGAAGATAAAGGTGAGAAAGGGCATAATAAATGGAGGTGGGAAAGGAATCAAGAGCATCATGGATGGGACTAGTCTTGAATATGAGTTCCCTTCCCCATGAGTCATTTCCTTTGTGGATGACTAAACAATAGAACTATATTTCTTATACTGAGGGGAAATATGTTTCCTTGTAACTCTCATCTATTAGTCTTATTTCTGCTTCCTCAGCTCTTACATGGCTGCAATCCTGTTTCCTCTTCAGTTTCTTCTGTAAACTTCCATAGTTTCTTCAAACATTTTTCATATGATTTGATCTCAAGCTTTCATTTGAGCAACGTTCAGCTTAAAATGTCAAGCCCAGAACTGTCAAAAAATTTTCCAGATGTGGTTTGGTATATGCAGTACCAAGCCCACTGTTTATGTTTTCTTTCTTAATCTGAATATTAATGCATTTAGTATTACACAATAATTGCAATTATGAGCAATTATTTTTTTCCTAAAAATGTCACACTATACAAACATTTCTTATGTGCTTATAAATAATTAAGACCCCCAAGTCTTTTTTCCAGAAACTGCTTTTTAACCAGGTCTTCCATGTTAAAAGCTTAGCATGGGCCTCAAGTTTCTCTTTGCTAGTTTTGACTTATTCCAAGCTGTCGCCCTATTGGATAGGAAATGGACTCTGACATCCAGTATATTTTACTGTCTCCCAGTCAGCGCTACCAACTTCAACATTCACAATGCTGTTGTGGGAGGCAGAATTCTAAGATGACCCCCATGATTTTCATCCCCTGGTGTCCCCACTGTGGTGTAGTTCTTTCCCCCTGAGTGGGGGTAGAATCTGGGATTTACTTCTAGACAATAAAGTATGGCAAACATGAAGGGATTTTGCAGATGTAATGAAGGTCCCTTAGCAGTTGTCTTTGAGCTAATCAAAAGGGAGATTATCCTGGGTGGGTTTGACCTACCCAGAGGAGCCCTTTAAAAAAGGGTCCAGACTTTCTGGAAGAAGAGACCTGAAGCAGGATGTCTCTTCTGATGATTTTGAAGAGGCAAACAACCATACTGTAAACAACTTATGGAATGGGTGGTCTCTAGGTTGACAGCCTCAGTTCTCCAACCGCAAGGAACTTAAACTCTGCCGACAACCTGAATGAGCTTGGAAGAAGTCCTTGAGTCCTATGATGAGACCACTGCTCCTGCCTTGATTGCAGAGGACCCCTCTAAAGCCCCAGAAAACGGTGAGTTAATAAATGTACATTGTTCTAAGCCACTAAGTTTGTTTTTCATTTGTTATGCATGATAGGAAATGAATGTACTTGTCTTCAGCATTACCGGCCATGTTTTGGGTAAGAGAGTTGGACTGCACAGGGAGAGAGCACCATCTGTTTGAGACTCCCTCCTCCACTTTTCACCTGTGGCTTCCATAGCATCCCTGATGCTATTTGCCCAACCAGGCTAATGAACTTGTCTTGGTGAGAGGTAGAAAACATCACCGCAGTGCACCATATATTAGCTTCTGAGCCAGAAAAAAATAGAGGACATACTGAAAACCAGTTATGCTCGTATCGTATACTACTGTGGTACTTATTAACTGTCCTGCTGATTCATTCTGTGACAAAGCATCTGAATCATGCATTAGCAGACCGTCTCTGTCATTGTGAGAGAGCCATTTGCCTCAAAATAGAGAATGTCTGTTAATATTCTGGGCACACTTGAGACTCTCGGCTGAGAGGCCAACCCTGCCCTCTCATTAGTACTTTGTGGGTGTCAAGACTTTCATTAAAATTCCACTTCCTTTAATGTGGTCACCTTGGCATGCTTTTTGAATGAGTTTAGTGGCTTAGGGAGGATTGGTTTTTCCAAATACTAGGCAAAAATGCAGAAAGTAATTGGATTTGGTATACTTTGTAGCATTTCATCGGATTGCTTTGAGAAGAGCTCTTAAAGAAAGACTTTATTTAAATCAGAACAAAGAGGGAGATTCAGCTGGAGGCACTGATGAGCTTCTATGGGATTCTATGACTGATGCTGCACGTCTACACCAGGCTTCCATGTAGATGGAATTATGACATTAGTGTGTATAAACTCCACAGTGCTGAGGGAGGAGGGGAAGATGGTCACCCCACTCCATTTAAGAACGTTTGTAGAAATGTAGTGAGAATCCAGGAGGCTGAATGGATTTTATGTTTCTTCATGAACAAGTGAGCAGAAAACTTCAGTTTTTGGGTGATTCTGTATCTCAGAGATGCTTTCAGGCAATAGCTCTGGACCCAGCATAAGCAGGCTGTCTCAACCTTAGCACTACTGACATTTAGGGCCAAATAAATCCCTTTGCTTTTTTTTTTTCGTTTGTTTGTTTTTGAGTTAGGGTTTCATGGGGTCTCGCTCTGTCACCCACGCTAGAGTGCAGTGGTATGATCACAGCTCACTGAAACCTCAAACTCCTGGGTTCCAGCGATCTTCCCACCTCAGCCTCCCCAGTAGCTGGGACTACAGGTATGTGCCACCATGCCCAGCTAAGTTTTTCTATTTTTGTAGAGACAGGGTCTCACGATATTGGCCAGGCTGGTGTCGAACTCCTGGACTCAAGTGATCCTCCCACGTTGGCCTCCCAAAATGTTGGGATTACTGGTGTGAGCCACCACACCTGGCCCATGTAGTATAAATTTCAAGAAGTGAGTTAGTTACCAGATCAAAAGAGCAGTATAATCTTAACACTCTTGATTTATATTGTCCAAATACTCCTCAAAAAAGTTGAATCAATATTCACTCCCGACAGTGTATGAGAATCATTTGCTGCTTAGTATTCACATAGTTAACATTCACTGACACTGCATATTTTTTAAAGTAGCAGGAATATATCTTTAAAATTATCACTAATTATAAACTTTTCAATTTTGTATTTCTTATTTGAATATGAGTTTGCCTAATGACCAGGGAATTCACATTTACTACTACCAAAAATAAAAAATAGTCACATTGAAAACCCAGAGAAAAGTGAGCAAATATGGTTTTCCTTTCTGAGTTTTTGCTAATGCTTTCCTAAAATCTACTGTCCTGCTGGGACCATCCCTACAATTTCCAATCTAATTCCAACCTTCTTATAGGAGAGATGTGATCAAGAGCATGTTTGTTCAAGAGTTTCTACTACACACACAAAAAAACAGAGGATTGAATTGTCATTGAGCCAATTTGTTTTTGCCAATAATTGGGAAGAGCCTCAGATACCAACAAATCAAATACTTAGAGAGAAGGCTGTTGAAAAACTGGAAAGAAAGACCTAAAATGTCATGAATTTGTCCATGGACGTTCAGTTAATTATTCACTGTAAGAGGTAATTTTCGATTCATCAAACCACTATCTATATTTATTGTTCTCAAGGAGGGTGAAGCACCGGCTTCTAATTAAGGAAGCTAGCCTGGCTAATCTAACAAAATGGAAGTAAGAGGTTGAAGCCATTTACAGAAGTTAGTTTCCTGCTGTTCATTCTGAGTTGCCCAAGCTTCCTGATAGTAATGAAATTATCTTCAGGTGGAAGACCAAGGCTTGGGAGAGAAATTGAGCACGGAAAATCAATACTAAATTTCAGTGGTTCCTGACCAGAACATTAAGCTCCTTTCTATGACTCAGAAAGAAACAGATCCAAGTGACTCAGTCCCTTCTCCCTGGTTGGTGGGCGACATCGCCAACAATATTAGATTTTGGTTTCTTTAAAAACTATACAATTCACTCAAGTCTGAGAAGTTACTTTTTTTCAATGGTATAAATACAAGATTTTCATCTTTAATTGGGTTGGCATTTTAATTAGGTATTAACTTTGTTCATGAAAACGAGGATGAAAGCAATTATTTAGGCTGCAGCCTTTTGAGAGGATAACACTTGTCAATAACATCGGAGAATGCTGGCAGTGAGGAAGGCCAGAAATGACCTCCTCTGATCTTTTCTCACAGGATGTGCTATGAATTTGATGTTGTTAAGTATGTTAGTAAAAGAAAAATGAATGTAGTCCAGTTTGGAAAAGGTTTTCTTTCAAATCTTGTAAGTAGATGATCTAAATATTTTTTCTTCTTCAAAACTGCTGAAGATCCGTTTTACAATTTATATGTATCCATATGTTAATTGCATTGATATGTATGTATATATTTATTTGTATTCACATTACTCTAGAGCACTGGTTGGCAAACTATGGCCTGAGGGCCGAATGCAGCCTACCACCTGTTTTATTTTCTTTTGAGACTGAGTCTTGCTCTATTGCCCAGGCTGGAGTGCAGTGACGCGATCTCGGCTCACTGCAACCTCCACCTCCGAGGTTCAAGGGATTCTCGTGTCTTAGCTTCCCGAGTAGCAGGGATTACAGGCATGTACTACCATGACAGCTAATTTTTGTATTTTTAGTAGAGACGGGGTTTCACCATGTTGGCCAGGCTGGTCTTGAACTCCTGACCTCAGGTGATCCACCCACCTCAGCCTCCCAAAGTGCTGGGATTACAGGCGTGAGCCACCACAACCCGGCCCTGTTTTCGAAAATAAAGTTTTATTGGAACAAGGCCATGCCCATTTGTTTATGTATTGTCTGCCTGATTTTATGCTACAATGACGGAGTTGAATAATTTTGACAGAGACTGTATGTCCTTTTGTAGAAAAAGGTTTACATATCCCTGTTCTAGAGCCAGATCTTTGTACTTGGCACATATTTGAATCAGAAGAGAATAAGTATTCATATAAAAATCTCTATTTATGAATATGGAAGGCCCTTGTTGACATGGAGGAAAGAATGTGTAGAAGCATGAGAAGCTCAGAATGTTATTAGAGGCCTCTAATAAAGAGTTGAAGAGAAAACTGATACTAAATCGTCAACTGAGAATTAATGAAAACTTTACCAAAAAGCCTATGAACATGCATTTGCAGTTGGCCTTCTGTATTTGTGGGCTCTCCATCCATAGATTCGAGCAACGTATTTTTTAAAAAACAATAAAAATAATAATACAATAACAAATAATACAAATAAAAATCCAACATAGTATTGTTATAGCTAGACAGGCATGAGCGGGGGGCAGGAGAGGGCTCTTGCCCCCACCCACTAGAAATGTAGGCTGATGGGTTGGCAGTTATTGCTTTGCCTCTCTAAAAATGACAATTTGGCAGCCAGGGAAAGACAAGCTCCTGATAGTCCACGCCTGTTAACATTAAGTGTTCATTGAATGCAGGCCCCAGGGAGAAGCAGCTTCTTGGCCATGCGTGTTAAGAGACAAAATGACAAAGTATGACGTTCCAGGGACACATGCCACCGGAGAAAGGAAGAAAGCCTCAGATGGGCATGCGTATAACTCCCTAAACACACTGCGCATGCTCAGTTCCCAAGGGAAAGGAGGGCACCGTGCACGCTGAAAGCCCACCCTAAGGGAAGACTCATGGGAAAGAGGCGAGCCCATAACGTCCCAGGGTCAAGGTTAAAGGGATCTCTTTTCTCTCCTTGACCTTAAGGCACCTACTTGGGTCTCTTCCAAGTGAATTTTCCTTGCTTTCCTGTTCTAAAGCTTTTTAAATAAACTTCCATTTCTGCTCTGCAACTTGCCTCAGTCTTTCTCTGCTTTATGCCCCTCAGTGGAACTCTTTCTTCTGAGGAGATAAGGGCTGAAGTTGCTGTGGACTCATACAGATTCACTGCCAGTTACTCAGGGTTACTCGGATCTCTGCTACCATAGCAATTTACAGAGCCTTTACATTGTATTAGGTATTATAAATAATCTAGAGATTACTTATAAACTCTTTAGTATAGAGATTAAATTATAAAGAGATTACTTAAAATCTCTATAATTTAAAGTATATGGGAATATGTGCATAGGTTATATGCAAATACTATGCCATTTTATATAAGGGACTTGAGTGTCCTTGGATTTTAGTATGCATTAGGGTCCTGAAACCAATCTCCCATGGATATATCAAGGGGCAACTATACTGAACTGTCCCATAGAACTTATGTTTATGGCCTTTTAAAATAAACATAGGAGTTGACCCTCCTGTTCCTAAAGCTTGAAACTTATGGTTGTCTTATATGAGTTCCTTCCTCAGGAAACTGACCCTCAGGCCTTCCAGATAGTAAGTATCAAGGAACTGAAACTCACCAGATCTCTGCATCCAGACAGTGAGACACCAGACCCTTCATTTGTCATAATTACTTCCTTACCCCTCCTTAATTCGTGTTTTCCCCTTATGTAGCTGCATTCCTTCTCCACCATATAAACCCCCAATTATAGTCAGCTGGGGAGATGGATTTGAGACTGATCTCCCACCTCCTTGGTGGCAGCACCTGAATACAGCCTTTCTTCCCTGGCAATACTCATTGTCTCAGTGACTGGCTTTCTGTGCAGCAAGCAACGGCACCTAGACCAAACCTCTGGCATTTCAGTAACAGTATTAGGGATTCAATGTAATTCAATTAAAGACATTAAACAAATAATATTATGTGGCAGGCATTGTGCCAAGCCATGAAGGTTACAAGATGAATGACTCACGGACCTACCACATGAAGAACTAAGAAATATTTTTGTAGGATTTCATTCTCCAGAGCTGTAATTGGCTAGAGCACTGATCAGCTACACCATTGAACTGGTACATTGTGCAAAGGCAGAAAAACTGATCAAAAGTGAATACCTCATCCGTCCCCTCAAACCCACTTTTCTGAATGTATTCTTAGTTCTGAGAGAGACATCACCACTAGCTGGCCAACTGGGTTGTCAACTTCTCTGCTTTCTTTCCTGTGCTGAAATTTGCTTCTCACTTTGCCTCACCTGGCTCCTTGAGGTACTACTTCAGGATGTCTCAGAAGATCCCGTGACCCATCTCTTCTTGTTTCCACACCAGCACTAGTCTGAGTTATGTAGCTGCCATGTATGTTCCCATAGATCCTGGTGCATACTTCTCATAACAGGGTCCCTGCTACTATGTTACTACTATGTTAAACTATTCACTGTGTTAACATAAACTATTAATTGTGTTAATAGTTTCTTTACATGGTAGTGAGACAGCCAGGTGCAACGGGGTCTCCAGAGAAACGCCAACCAGCCTGTGCACTGGGAAGAACGCGCACTCAGGTGGAGCCACAGAAGCTTGCGTGTTTGCAGGGGAAGGAGCCTGGCCCCTCCTCTTTCTGGGTGGAAACTGGGATTCAATCTGCGAGGCAAGAAGCACACTAGCAGGACTCCGCCTTTGTGGAGGGTCCCTGTTTCCCTTTTTTCCAGTTTGTGTCCAATAAATTCCATTTTCTCTCACCCTTCAAAGTGTCTGCGAGCCTAATCTCTCATGGCCATGTGACAAGAACCCGGCTCTTAGCTGAACTAAGGAAAAAGTCTTACAACAAGAGGAGGCCATTTTCACATCATGTAAAACTAGAAAGTGGTAATGTTTATATGGAATGTGGTAAATGGACATGGCCAAAGGTAGTGACCTCAGGTTTTCAGCTGCCTCACGGTCAGTGCATGTGTGAGTATATACATATTTGCTTATTAATTAATTCCACCAATATTTATTAAGCATTCTCTTTCTACTGGACACTGTTATATGTGCTGGGGATATAGCATTGAAAAAGGCAGGCAAAGTTTGTGTCCTCACAGAATTTGCATTCCAGGAGTTTAAGGTTGCAGTGTGGTATGATGTCACCACTGCACTCCAGCCTGGGCAACAGAACGAGACCCTGTTTCTAAAAAGAGAGATAGAAAAAAAAAGAGAAATAAATGGAGACCAATGATCTACTTTAAACTCTACTCAGAGCAATTAAACTTTTATTCATGTTAGAAAATATCGTAAAGAGGTAAACTCTTCTAAGGTGTCACATAATTAATAAATTTACAATACAGAATACAGTAATATTAGAAATTCCATGAGAAGGGCCGGGCGCGGTGGCTCAAGCCTGTAATCCCAGCACTTTGGGAGGCCGAGACGGGCGGATCACGAGGTCAGGAGATCGAGACCATCCTGGCTAACCCGGTGAAACCCCGTCTCTACTAAAAAACACAAAAAGCTAGCCGGGCGAGGTGGCGGGCGCCTGTAGTCCCAGCTACTCGGGAGGCTGAGGCAGGAGAATGGCGTGAACCCGGGAGGCGGAGCTTGCAGTGAGCTGAGATCCGGCCACTGCACTCCAGCCTGGGCGACAGAGCGAGACTCCGTCTCAAAAAAAAAAAAAAAAAAAAAAAAAAAAATTCTATGAGAAGAGAAACAATCAATTATATAAGGTGAGGTAATATTATTTTAAAAAGCAAGATGACATGGGTATTGAATGTGTAACTGGTGTTTGGTAAGGTGATCAGGGACAGCATCTCTGAAGACATAATGCTTGGCACTTGCAGAGACCAGGATGAACAGAGGGGTGAGTGTGGGGTGGTTAGAGCAGAATAAGAGAATGTCAAAGAGAAGGGAAGGGACAATTTATATAAAACTATTCAGCTCTGGGAAGGAGTGTATGGATTTTATTCTGAATATGATGGGGACAGACACTGGAGGATTATGAGCAGGAATGTGACATGGTTTGATTTGGTTTTACAAAGTTTTCTAAGTTCGCTTTGCAGGAAACAGACCACGGTTATAGGAAAAGAAAGCAGAAAACCAATGAGGCGACTCTGGCAGTCAGGAGAGAGTTGGTGGACTTGGATGATTATGTTGACAATAGAGGCAGTGAGAAGAGGTCAGACATGAGATCTGTCTGAAAGTAGAGCTGCTAGGACTCGCTGAATAATTGACTGTGGGAATGAGGAAAATAGAGGGGCCAATCACACATGACTGCAAGGGTTCATGTCAAGTTATTCAGACTGGGTGTATGAACTAGCTATTTACACACACATACACATGCACACACAAATTTATCACACATGTCATTGACCCAATGGACTTAAATGAAAAACATTTATTAAAGAATTTAAATAATATTATACATAAATTCTTCAATAAAAATTTATTTGTGCCACCTGGTCATTATGTTATGAAATAAAAGTGTCTAAAGAAAATGTGGGCCCTTAGATTCTTTTTTTAACTTTTACCTCCTATCAGAAATACCTAATGTAGATGATGGGTTGATGGGTGCAGCAAACCACCATGGCATGTGTATACCTATGTAACAAACCTGCACGTTCTGCACATGTACCCCAGAGCTTAAAGTATAATACAAAAATAAAAATAATAATAAAAGTTTACGTCCTATCATGGGTGAAGAAGTGAAGACCCAGAGAAGGGCTCAGAGGTTGATACTAGGTCACAATCAATATATGCCAAAACAGGTGGTAGAATCCCCTGCTTGTGTTTTCTTTAAAAGTTCGGGTATAAATCACCTTGCCTTTTATGAAAGGCATTATTTTATTCTTGTATCTATTTAAAATAAAGTTTGAAGCTCAGCATGAGAAATTCACTCTTGGGAATAGTTTTAAAGTAGTGACTTAGGGCGGGGCCTGTTATCCCAGCACTTTGGGACACTGAGGCGGGCAGATCACCTGAGGTCAGGAGTTCAAGACCAGCCTGACCAACATGAAGAAACCCCGTCTCTACTAAAAATACAAAAATTAGCTGGGCGTGGTGGCGCATGCCTGTAATCCCAGCTACTCGGGAGGCTGAGGCAGGAGAATTGCTTGAACCTGGGAGGCAGAGGTTGCAGTGAGCCGAGATCATGCCACTGCACTCCAGCCTGGGCAACAAGAGCAAGACTCCATCTTCAATAAATACATAAATAAATAAATATAAATAAAGTAGTGACTTAGTAGTTTGAAAAGTTCCCCATCATATATATACATACTTTTTAAAAAGTCTGTAATTCAATTTTACTTCCCGTCCCCCCTGCAAAAAAAAAAAAAAAAAAAAAAAAAAAAAAAAAAAAAAGCATAAAATCCAATCAGTCCTACTTTGTTTAAATTCCACTTCCCCTTCTACTTTTAGTTATTCTATATGGAAATAATGTACTGAATTACTTTAAAATTGCATAAATATGTGTATATATGTGTGTGTGTATATATATAAACTTCTCCTCTACAGAATACCTTTAGCCTTAAGTTTATAATCTACAGCACACAGATGGAACAAAATGTACCTGAATATATTAAATTTTCTTCCCCCAGAGATGAAAGGAGGAAGGAAGTTTAAACTCTGTGAATTTTTTTTCCTAACTGAGCATAGTACAGTCTTATTAACAATTCTCTTCCTTGTCATTCAGCACATCTTATAATACTAAACAGTCTTTTCTGGTGTTTTTCTTCTCATGAATTTCTAGTATTACTAAGTTCTTTGATGTAAGGTGTATTAATTGTATAAAAGCTTAGAAAAGTCTACCCCTTTACAATGTTTCCTATCATGAAAAAAAGTTTAGTGGTTCAAATAAGTAATACGTTGAAAAATGGCAGTGTTGGTGGTGAAGTTTATATTAAAAATCTTCAAGATTCCTTCTCATTTGAAGGCACTATGAATCTCATCTCTATGACATTTGAGTTACCCTTCTAGACTAGATGGAGTATTACTTGGCACTAAAATTTAAATGTCATACCCTTTCATAAGCCCCTATGTCTTTAATTGTTTAATTGTGTCCTTTATGGAGATGCCCTCCCTCACCCAAATTAATTTATACTGAATTGAATTAAAGTATAGTATGCAACTCTCATTTCTCTAGGATTAAGAGGAGCTAATGGTGGGAGTTTGGTGGAAAGAAAGAGCTGTATAAAGAAGTTAAGTACCTCTTTTTTTCTTTTCTTTTTTTTTTTTTTTTTGAGATGGAGTCTCACTCTGTTGCCCAGGCTGGAGTGCAGTGGTGCAATCTCAGCTCACTGCAGCCTCCACCTCCCAGGTTGAAGCTATTCTCATGCCTCAGCCTCCTAAGTAACTGGGATTACAAGCATGTGCCACCATGCCCGGCTAATTTTTGTATTTTTAGTTGAGACGGAGTTTCACCATGTTGGCCAGACTGGTCTCGAACTCCTGACCTCAAGTGATCCTCCCGCCTTGGCCTCCCAAAGTATTGGAATTATAGGTGTGAACCACTGCACCCGGCTGACGTTAACTACCTCTTAATGCTTACTTTTCACTCAGCACCAAAACGACGAATATTATGGTTTGTGGTGAATTGGGCTGATAAAAACTGTGAAATTAAATGATTCAATTTTAGAGCTGTTGAGACTTTAAATTATTTTGAGCGTTGAGAATAATGTGGCTGTGTGGCCTGAGTCACACAGCATGCAGCTGCAACATCTGCTTTTTCCTGTAAATGATTAGGAAAGGCCTTGTGGAATCAGAGATAAGTACCCCCTCAGATCATCACCCCTCCGGCATGTTAAAGCAATCTTTCCAGGAATGTAGCAAGCTGTAACCAATCAAATGGTTATAATGCTTTTTTTTTTTTTTTCTATACCTTGTATAGAAAATGTTGCAACCCTGTTAACTGCCTGTGTAAGTGAAACCTTAACTTCTTCACTTTGGAGCACTGACCCCATTCCTTTAGTATCTGTATTACCCAGGTGGCTATCCTTAAGCTTTGCACCTGAATAAACTCTACACTTAATCATATTTTCTGAATCTAATTATTTAAAGTTGACAAAGTACAAATGAAAAACACAGTTATTCATAGTTTTAATACATTGATCAGGACTTAGAATTTGCTAATGGGACACATGGGATCCTAGTCCTAAGTAGGGAGAAATCAGCTGGAAAAATCAGAAATCAGCTGGGAACTGAGAGAAATCAGGACACAGGGGATTCCCATACAGAGGTGGATAAAGTCTATGAACATAGAGGACCAGAACCACCGGGATAAAAAAGTAGAACTTGGATACATTTCTCTAGAGCAGTGTGGCTGAGAGAAGATTCTAGTCACTTGTCTGCTTTATAAGACACCTTGACAAGTTAAGCAGCTGTGAGAGTTACTCTTTTGATTATCCAGTCCTTCACTGTGCTGTACATATGCTACCCACATCTACACCCCAAACTGGCAAGTCTAGTAAAAACTCAATCATCTCAAGAACCTCCACTAACATACAAAAATTTGTGCAAGTTCTCTTTAATTCTAAAAGGGGGAGATCAATGTGCCACGTTAACTACCTTTTCTTCTGAGGTATCTTTTTAAATAAATTAGCCTGCAGTCACTGTTCAAAAATTAGTGCCCACTGTTCTTAAATGAAGATGATTACTTTTGTTGCCCAGATCTGCAACAAGTATATTTCTTAGATAAATCTATTTAACAATAAGAAGACTCTGTTTTTCACTATTTAAAATTTTCAGAATGCTTATTTCATGAGCCCTGATAGCCACTTATATTTCACTTGTCCCTACTTTAATCATCTCATTCTTCTTGCCTTTTTTTTTTTTTTTTGACAGAGTCTTGCTCTGTTGCCCAGGGTGGAGTACAGTGGTGTGATCATGGCTCACTGCAGCCTCAACCTCCTGGGCTCAAGCAATCCTCCTGCCTCAGCCTCCTGAGTAACTGGGACCAGGTGTGTGTCACCACACCCGGCTAATTTTTTAATTTTTTGTACAGACAGGGTCTCATCTAACTACGTTTCCCAGGCTGGTCTCGAACTCCTGGGCTCAAGTAATCCTTCCACCTTGGCCTCTCGAAATGCTGGGATTACAGGCATGAGCCACTGTGTCTGGTACTTCTTTGTTTTTTTGGTTTTTGGGGTTTTTTTTTGGAATCCTTGGTCTACAACTTCATCCACAACAGCTCCTTCACCCCTTCCACATACACAACCCTGCAAAGCTTCAGTCAACATTTTTCCTTATTCCAGCAAGGCTGTTGTCTAGACTCTAGAGAAAGAACTATCAACATAGGAATAAAGGGGCAGCATTTGATATGTTTTGGGGATAGGCTTAAGGAGCCATTTTACCATGGTCCTATCTTTATATTAAAATCTGCTACCATAGCCTCTGATTGCTCATACACAAACTGGGATTTTTTAAAATACTCAATCCCTTTATCTCTGCAATTTCACTTTATAGGCTCAATTGGACCACCTTTTGCAGTTCACACAATGCTCTGTCTCCCTTCACTTGGGCTTTGCTTAAAAAAAAAAAACAAACCCAAGTATTCATTTTAAAAATGAGTGTATGTTTAAAATAATATAAATTTTGTGAGAATACTCAATTATCAATTTATATTTGATTTGGAAGAAACATGGGGAGTATTTTAGTTTGTTTTTTTTTTTAATACCCTATCTAACAAATTCACTAAATATTATTTGATCCTGATGATCACTATTTTTTATAGTGTTGATTAACTATAAAGGTATTTTAATAGTATTTCAGATCAGCCCTAAATAAGTATACTTACAGGAACTGGTCAAGTTTACCATGCGGTTGGTCTGTGTATCCACCTACAATTCACAAACACCCAGGAGGTTGCTTGGCTTCCCCAAGGCACTTCTAGAGGACTGACAAAGGAAACATGGGAAGCAAAGACAGAGGGGAGTTAACAGCTGGTTTCCAATCTTAGGAACAACAACAACAAACCCACAAGTGGGAGAAAGTTGAAGGACTTGTTCCCAACTCTGGGCAAGAGAACAGAACAAGTGGCATCTAGGGATGGTGGGGTTGGATTCTCTATAAAAACACTTTGTTTAAAATGCATTGTTGCTTAAAACCTGGGCTTTTGTTTTTCTGTCATGACCAACACACTTTGATCTGTGTTAGGTAAGAGTTTTTCGAGGTTTTCCTATCTCATACACCAAGGCTCATGGAATTTTGGAGCTGAAAGGAATTTTGAGAGTATGTGTTAGGCAAAGCCATACCTTTGTGCTGTCATCCATTACTTGAAGTGGGGAGAGGCATCTGGAAAAACATAAGATCAACATTATATTTAAAGGAGTTCAAAATTTGTCATTTTATTTTTATTTCGCTGTCGCCAGAATCTTGATTTTAGATCTCTGAATCATGCTTGCCAATGTCTTAAACGCAGCTTCAGGGAAAACAAGCTTATTATTCCCTGGCACTCTACTCTTTGCCTTCTTACCCACTCATTTGCTTCATGGAGGATGAAATTTGAGCTAGATCAGACTCTGAATGATAGAAGGGTTTTTGACAGTTTGAAAAGGAAAAGAAGATAGCATAGCAGAGATGGCTACTTGTCACTCAATATTCAGTCTACCCTTTCAAATGAACAGAATAAGCCCCTCTTATTCAGCCAGTCCTATGTCCTCCCAGAATGAAGACTATATTTCTCCCAGCCTCCCTTGCTGCTATATGTGGTCATGTGGTTAAGTTCTGGCCAATATGCTGGCCAGAAAGACGGAAACTTATGCACTCTCATTCATCTCCTTCCTCATCTTCCTCCATCTTATCGATTAGAATGTGATTGTAGTGTCAAACCATCTTAGACCATGAAGATAATCACAGCATAGGGTATCACAGAAGATAATCAGAAGAGGCCTGGCTCTTGGGTGGCTTCATGAAGTAGATCTGTTACATCGTCCTTGGACCTTTTACCACTGGACTATTTCATGAGAAAGAAAGAAACTCTCATTGTGTAAGCCACTGCATGTGGCCAAACATATTGACAAACTAATACAGGCATTTTAGTTAAAAATAATATGAGCAAAAGCTTAGAAATAGGAAAAATGGAGGCCAGATTTTAAAAAGAATAAGAATTTTTGGTTCCAAGTTTCTCTCACATACTCCATGTATTATCCAGGTGTGTTTTTAACAATCCAAATCTGATCAGGTCATTCTCTCAGTTAAAACCTTGGGCCAAATTACTCTGGGAAACAGAAAAAAATCCTCACAAATGAATAGAGGATGATAATAATAATAGTTGGGGAAAATATTAGGTTTGGGGATTGTAAAAATCCTGCTCTAAATATTTGAATTTTGAATGATATCATGCATGGTTTGAATGCGTCTGCCAAAGTTTATGTGTTGGGAACTTAATCCCCAGTGCAACAGTATTGAGAGTGAAACCTTTAATAGGTGATTAGGTCATGACGGCTCTGCTCTCCTCTCATGAATTGGTTAATGTCTGTATTGAAGGAGTGGGTTTGTTATCACAAAAAATGAATTTGTTATAAAAGCTAGTTCAGCTCTCTCTTTCTCTCTTGCTCTTCTGCTTTCCCCCATAGAATGGTATGGCACAAAGACTCTTGCCAGATGCCAGCACCATGCTTTTGGACTTCCCAGCCTCCAGAATTGTGACCCAAATAAACTTCTATTCTTTATTAGTTATATAGTCTGTGGCATTCTGCTTTAGTAGCACAAAATGGAGTAAGACAAATGACTTAAGACAATTTGTAAATTCCTAGCCTTCTCCTTCCAAGCACAACTGTTTGTCTTTCATTCAGTGGTCTGCTTAGCCACCTTTATATGAGAATATCAGATATCTTTACATCAGAATCAGAGCCTTCTTTATATCAGAATAGCTTCACTGCTCATTATTTCATCAAATTTACTGTGTGTCTGTATGCCAGCTACCATCCTAAGGTATGAAGATATTGTGGTGGGCAAAACAGATATTATACTGCCATCATAGAACTTTCAGTCTAAAGGTACATGATGGACATTAAGCAAATGATTAGATAATCACTTAATTGATTACAATTGTAGTAAATGCTTCTAAGAAGTTGTGAGAGCATACCTAACTCTTATTTTTATTCTTGTATTTTCAAATGATTGATTCTATAGTTTTCTCTTATACCTCCTTAGAAAATTCATTTAGAAACTTGAGCTTCTGTAATGGGAAACCTTCTGGCTCATCTGATTTCTCTCTATCTATACTCCCCATCTACTGCACCACACAAGATTTGGTACCACCTTACTGCAAAGAAGCCCTGGATTGGTTTTGGGAGGCAAGATGTAAAGGCACTAAATTATCGAATGGAGCATTAGAAAAGCATAAAAAGCATAAAAAGCAAAAGGACAGACCTCTATCCAACTCATTGTCAGATCAGACTAGTGACAAAAGAAACTTTTTCACAGGTCTGAGTACATATTTATTAACTTCTAATTTAATTTTAATTTCATCACTGTCTTTAAAAATATACAATAATACGGCTGGGCATGGTGGCTCACGCCTGTAATCCCAGCACTTTGGGAGGCTGAGGCGGGCAGATCAAGAGATCGAGACCATCCTGGCTAGCATGGTGAAACCCCATCTCTACTAAAAATACAGAAATTACCTGGGCATGGTGGCGGGTGCCTGTAGTCCCAGCTACTCGGGAGGCTGAGGCAGAATAGCATGAACCCGGGAGGCAGAGCTTGCAGTGAGCCGAGATCGCACCATTGCACTCCAGGCTGGGCGACAGAGCGAGACTGTCTCAAAAAAAAAAAAAAAAAAAATATATATATATATATATATACACACACACACACACACACACACACAATAATACTTCACCTAGCACTCTCAAAATCTTCAGCAAACTAAAATAGTAAATCATAGATAACCAGAAAACACACTCTTCTCCAAGTAATAAAATAAAGCCAAAGCAACTATAAAAAAATCAACCAGTGAAACATACCAGACATTACATTTAGGCAGTTCTCACACAAACTGTTTTCGGTGAACAATGTTTATAAGACGATCTTTATAATAGTCATATTTCATGGATCACCAAGAAATCTTAAAATTCTGTTCAAGTCCAAACTGAAAGCTTGTACTTTCTAGAATGAAAATTTGTGGTGTGGTTGTAATCTGGGTGCTAGTATAGTCCACCAGACACAGTAGACTGCAATTCCACTTTCAGATGATATTCCAGAATCATTTCATACCATTGATAGGATTCTTGACATGCTACTCCAAAATATGGCATTTTGGCATTTGAAAAAACAGGAGAAGCAGGAAGGTCACTCTTACCTTCCCCTCATCTTTCTTCCCTGAAATAGATCATAAAACCTAGGAAGGTCGCTCTCTGACCTCTCTCTCTTCTTTCTGAAGGCCCTTATGTGACAGGTATCCTGCCCTATACACACAGGGATGCCAAGAAAAATCTGAACAAACAGGCCTTGCTAAGTTCACCCCAGTTTTGTTTTGTTTTGTTTTGTTTTTTACCATTAGACCACACACCCTTTTGTCCTCCATTCATACTTCTACATGACTGTTCATAGAAATACACAGGTTTCCCTGTTTTTGTTTTTGTTTTCTTGGTCTTCATTTCTGAAGGCTCCTGTGTCACACAGAGCTTATATTTATTAAATTTGTATACTGGTCTCTTGTTAATCTGTCTTTTGTTATAGGGATCTCAGCCACGAACCTTGCTATGGGTGAGGAAAAATATATTACTTTTTCTCCCCTATGGCATCCCAAACAATTCTCAGCCATCCTCATTTGTAAATAATTCCTATGCATTTCTAGCCAGAATATTTTCAAAGCAAACATCCAGAATTTTTTCAAAGCAAAGCAAAGCAAAACTGGAAAATTATTGAGTGCCAATATACTAACATATATACTGAATTCTATTTTCACCTGGACACAAGGTGTGCAAATTGTATGCATTGAGTAAATGTCCCATGTCAATATCTTATATCTTTATCTCTAAGTGAAATTTGTGTTGATGGACACATTCACCTCAAAAAGAAAGTAGGCTTGTTTCTCATTTGAGAGATGGCAATCTCATATCTTTTCCTCTAGCACCTCTGTACTAGTGCTCTCACTCTCAGCTGATGACATCTCATACTTAGTTGAGAAAGCTGAAGTCACTAGACAGGAAACTATCTTTTCTGTATTTGTCATCTTTTGTCCTGCTACAATGAAAGTTGTATGCTTTCTTTTATCAAAGGTGCTCTGGCTCTGTCCCCAGGGATTTTGCTTCTGCCATTAGCTTTTCTTTTTCCTACATCACTTTTTTCTTCTCCACAGTATTTCTATCATGAGTATAGAAATACACTTTAGTATTCCTGCTAGCCCCAATTAAAACCTTTTCAACTCTGTATCTCCCTTTACTCCTTGTTCCTGGCAATTTTGTTGTAAGAGCTGTATCTATGTATTGTCTTTACTTCCTCAACTCCCATTCTGACCTCAGCTTATGCCAAACTGGCTTCAAACCACACCACCCCACTGAAACTGTAGTTGTTAGTGTCATTATCGGTCATAATTTTTGAAATCCAATTATCATTGTTTGATCTTTATTTTACTAAATCTCTCAGCATTATAAAGAGCTTAGTACTTTTCTATTAAAAAACAAAACAAAACAAAACAAACCTTCTCTTTTGGCTTCTGTGGCTTTACATTTAACTGCAGTGATTCTCAAAGTGTGGTTCCTGGGCCAGCAGCAATAGCATCACCTGGGAACTTGGTAGAAATGAAAGTTATTGAACCTTAACCCCTGTCAACTGAATCAGAAACTCTGTGGGTAGGGCCCAGCAATCTGTGTTGCGTAAGTCCTCCAGGTGATTCTAATCCAAGACAAAATTTGAGAACCACTGCTCTACTAATTTTCCTCCTACTTCAATTATAGTTCCTTTTAATTTTTTGTTTGTATCAGTTAGTTATTGCTGTATAACAATTCACCCCAAAACCTAGTGACTTACAACCACCACCATTTCTTTAATGAATAAGTTTCCCCATTGCTTTGTGTATTTTCCTAGGTTAGGCTCCCCAGAAGAAGGCTATAAGGCAAGGATTTCAGAAAGGAAAGCATAAGGAAGTGAGATAGGAAAGAAAGGCAGCTAATATGAGGTGTATTAATGAGCAGACTATTCCTGTGAACAACTGGGTTCGATCCCTCAGAGAGCTTCCAAGGCACTGTCCCATCCAAAGGGTAAAGAGGTTGGGATATTTATCGACTAGCTGCCATTCTCCATTGGCTGTAACTTGTCCACGTCTCACAGCTGTAACTCCCTTGTATTCCCCTACCTATCTGGTGTGAGGACCAAGCTTGTGTCTGTGGATAGAGAAAGCCCTAAAGCAGAAAGTCTAGGTGCTTGCACAAAAAGATCATCTGCACAGAATGATGGCCAAGAGATGTGGGTGGGGCACCACAACATTTACCTCAAGAATCTCTGTTCAGGACTCAGCTTTGGTCTCAAACCTTGGGAAGCTTATACACTGAGGCAGTGTTAGGATCTCTTTTCTCTGCCTTCCTGTGCTCTTAAGTGTATTTCACTGTTTTTGGTCCCTTGTCTGCCCCTTATATTTTGACTATCAGGTTCTTGAAGGTCTATTACACTTACTCATTGTTTTTACCCCCATTCCTATCTCAGTGCCCAACACAGAGCTGACAGTTAATATATGTTGATTGGATGCATGTGTGGGTATCTCATCTTTTTATCCTTTAAAAGATCTCACACATAGATGAAAATTTTTAAATCATTAATTGAATTGAAGAGGCCTTGTGGTTGACATGAGTATAAATTGGACCATTATTAACTTCAAACTGTAGCAGGACGAGCCGTGGACAAAACCCCTCAGACACCAAGATAGTGAAGGGAGTGGATTTAATCAGCTGGGAGCATCAGCAGGCTAGCTTCTTAAAATCCGAGCTTCTCAGGTGCTCAACTTCTGTCCCTTTTAAGGGCTCACAACTCTAACGGGGTCCGCGTGAGAGGGCCGTGATTGATTGAGCAAGCCAACAGGTACGTGACAGGGGCCGGGTCGTGATTGATTGAGCAAGCCAACAGGTACGTGACAGGGGCTGCGAGCACCGGTGGTCAGAGTGAAACAGAACAGAATGGGAGGTTTCACAATGTCTGGAATCTATAGATAACAACAGTTGCTAGGTCAAGGGTCGAATTTTAACAACCAGGCTTAGGTCAGGCAGGCCCAGGCCTGGTTTCGGGTCTGGTTCCTTGGTTTCGGGTCTGGTTCCTAGGCGCCGGGCTACCTGCCTTTAGTTTCGCTTCTCTTTCCTTTTCTGAGTATAAAACAACATAAAACAATACGAGAGGGTCTCTCTCTTCCCTCATTTCCCCCCTTGAGACTCTCACTTTTTATTAGTGGGAGTTCTCACTCTTATTTTTGCTACTTATGTCTTCTTGTGCAATAAATTGATAGTGATTCATATAATACACTTGTGCTGATGCATTTTGGTGAACTAAGGTAGCAATGAAGCTTTTTATCATTTGAAGAAGTACAGGTAGCAAACAAGGGAGCCGTAAGCAGGTTTCTAATACTATTAAACTCCTATTATAAGAGTTTTAAATCCTCCTAGTGCTGGGAACCACCTTGTAAACATGGTTTCAGGGTCAAATCCGTGCTACACTTGTACGGGTACGTGTGCCAGTTTTGTCATATTTCTAACTACGTCTTTATTTGCCTTTGATTATCTATGTGCAGACAGTAATTAGTAAGGTTAAATTTCTTATAGACCTCTTTTTCAGCTGCTAGCAAGTAGTTGAGAGCCAATCTATTTTGATAGATAGCATTTCTTATCTGAGTTTCTTGCTGGGCCAGAATAGTCAAGGCTTGACCGGTTTTATTAGTGATGATTTCTAAAACAGCTTGTAACCGTATGATTCGGGTGAGCATGTAAATGGGGGTCCGGTGTCCCTATGAGCCATCTTGTGTCTAAGTGGCAGGCCTATAGTATTGTATAATGTTTTTAGGAGGCCATTCATCATCTTTTTAATTACCGACTACTACGTTTCGCTTTTCGCAGGAAGCATAGACAGGGAAGCCCAGGAGTTCACCTGTTTTTAAGGGCAGTAGGAAGAAAGATGGTTTAATAGTGCCAATAATACAACTACCTGTCCACTGGTCAGGCAGCTTAGCATAGGCTCTATGTCTACATATCCAGTATAGTCCAATGGGGGCCATCCAGTCCCGGTGGGATTCTGGGTAGGCCCAAACAGTCTGCAACTTTGGAAATTTACTGAATGTATTTTTATCTGTATAGTTTGAACTCCACCATGTAACTGTTTTTGTGGTACCATTATGCAGTTTTTGTCCTAGGCAACTAAGTCATCCTCAGAATGAGTGGATTCCTTCCTTTTTCAGCTATTCTATATTGTCTAATAATTGAGAATTTTAGAACCTAGAAATGATCAGGGTGATTCTTTTGGGCTGGGGATTCATCAGGAACTGGGTCTGTAGGCACGAATTCTCGGGCTTCTTATGGCCATTGATCACCTATTACAGTTTCTCCACAAACATAACATGAAGTGACATTTAGACGCTGGGTTACATGCTCGGCTAATTGCAAAAACAAATTTCTGGATTTTCCTGAAGTCTGTGGTACTGGCACATTTAGTTCATCATAGAAAGTCTGAAATACTGGTTCCAGAGAGAGTTTACGAACCTCCTCTTTTACTAAGATATTTACTCTAGGATCTAGTCCTTTTCTATCCATGCCCAGAGATACATGTTCTCCTTTTTTCTACCTTGGGTTTAAGGGATTTGTAATTACTAATCTCAAGGGGTTGCAGCTTCCACTCGTTCAGGAGGGGCTGCCTTCTCCTTTTTGGAGCTAAATAGGATCCTTTTCATCCTTTTTCTAAGTAGTCTAGATGACACAAGACCAGTAATTACACACATTTGCGTATGAGCTTAATTCATGGCAGATATACTTATTTCCTGCTGTGTAACTTTTTTTTTTTAATTTAAAGAACCACATCTTATTCTATGCCGATTGCTATTGATAGTGGCACAAGCATTAGATTTTAGGGTTATATGCTTGGGGACCCCTCTTTTTTCTGTCTCAGCTATTACTTTACTTGTGTCGCCTAGAAAAGGACCAGTCCTTAATTTTATTTTAAAAACTGTGATCATGGGAGGCTTAAAATGGGTCATAACATGCATCAGGTTGGTTATTACCTTGGATAGAACAGCATTATACAAACAAGTTTCTTTCAGAGTCCCAGTACACTTATAATAACCATAAAATAATAGGACTGTAGCAATCTTTTGTCCTACCTGAGTGACTTGATGTATACACTGGGAACAGTCCTCAGTCTGAGGAAGGCCAGTTGAAGTCCTTACTGTACAAGTCCAAATTTTAAGGAAAATGAGTCCCGCGATGAGTTTCCTCATGCTTCGGCTGTGAGTGGACCAGTCAGCTTCCGGGCATGACTAGAGCAGGGCTTGTCGTCTTTTTCAGAGTCACTTTGCAGGGGCTGGCAAAGCTGCTCCCATCCACGTACCACTTACAGTCTACTGATGTTTAAGGATGGTCTCAGAGGTTGGGCCCACTAGAATAAACTGAGTCCAATACTTCTACACAGCTATATTTAACTGGGCTCTCTGATACCAGGAGCAAGGTGGTGGGGTTTAGGGTGTTGCAAACTTCAGTGGTTATGCGGGGATTTTCACAGAACAAGCTTTGGTATCTAGTTAGTCTAGCATTCATTTGCTAATGATGTCCTTTGGTATGTATTAAAGTCACCACAGCATAGGGGGACTTTATGTTTAGGTTTTGCCTAAGAGTTAGCTTATCTGCTTCTTGTGCTAACAGGGCTGTTGCTGCCAGGGCCCTTAGACATGGGGGCCAGCCTTTGGAAACCCTGTCTAGTTATTTTGAGAGATAGGCCACTGGCCTTGGCCAGGGCCCTATAGTCTGGGTTAAAACTAAAACTGCCATTTTTTTTTTTCTTTTTGACACATAGAGTGTAAAAAGTTTTGTCAGGTCAGGTAGCTGTAGGGCTGGGGCCGACCTGAGTTTTTCTTTTAACTCATGAAAAGCTTGTTGCTGTTGGTTGTAATAGATGTAGTTTATCTAATTTATATTTTTATTGACTGTCATCTACCAAAATGTTGACTTAAATCCTGTAACTATTTGATTTCAAGCTTTCAATTGATCTGGTATTTCTTGCGGGGCTCCAATTGCATCTAAATAGATGTGAGAGCTGAAAGACCTATAAGGGGCTTCTCTGGCTTTGCGATGTCTTTTTTTTTCCCCCCCTCTAGTTGATGAAATGCCAGGGTGAAAGGGATAGCCAAATGGACTAAAGCACAAGTGCCACTCTAGTTATTCAGCAGAGTGCCCAGTAAGGGTTCACCACAATACCACCACACATCCGCTCAGGGATGAACAAGGGTTGACTGATAAGCTCTTGAAAATTCTTAAACTCATTGCATCCCTTCAGGACTCCAAGGAATGCTAAGTTTCCTCCCTGCCGTAAGAGGCATAAGTGAACTTAGTGTTGGGAGACAGAGGCCGGATGTCCCTCGGGGGCTAACCCTCAGGGTGCCGGACTTTGGGATATAGTAGAGAGAGCTTGGCAGGACTTATTACTCCAGGCTATAGAATCCTGGAAAAGAGCTACTATGCAGCCCACGCCTGGTGGACTGGAGGACCACCTTAGTGGAAGGGGGACAATCAGGGCCTCTGGCCTGCCATGTGCACAAGCATAACAATTGGTTTTGTTTAACGTGCAGATGGAATATTTGATCCATTACAACCAGGCATTTGCATCTTGGTATGCTGTCTTGATTGCCAAAGTTTAAGTCTTTAACTTCTATGATCCTCTAATAAAATGAATGTTTCCTTTAGCACCTATTTTTATTAGTTTTTAGACCAAAGAAAGCTAAACACCACTTTATATTTAATAATGCTTCTTGTATGATTTTTATACCAGATAAGCTAAGTTTTACCTTTATATTAGTGTGTTATTAATGTTAAACTTAATTTTAATAAAACTTTGTAGACATATTTATCTAATTTTTAATGTTTGACCATAAGGTAAGATTTTACAGACTCTTTTTAACCTTTTATAATTTTTGTTAAAGAGCAGGTTGGTGCTTTAAGAAAAACCTGTTACGTTTTTACTTTAATGTCCAGTTCACAGAAAAACTAGATGATACCTTTTTGACTTTAGCTAATATGTTTACACACATAATTTTCTTTACAATTAACGTTTTAAAACTTGCTTAAACTTTCAAAACAATAAATTTTTTAACCTTTTAATGTAGGTAAAAATCCACATTCTTATGCCTCCTTATAATCCTTTTACCAAAGGTATATTTTACTTTTCTCATACACCTTGCACATAAACTGTTTCTTCAGTAGTACTCAGGAGGCTTTATTACTTTTAAATTATGCAGTACTTTTTGCATAAAATTTTTTTATAATTTTTTTCTTTCATGACTTTCAGACAATTCTTAGACATGTCTCAACTTTCTGACTTATTACAAACATTTCTTTCTTTAAACAACCAGTTAATTTATTTCAGGACAATAATTTACCATATAACACTCTTTTTACATAAATTCTGCTTCCTTTTTTTTTTTTTTTTGGAAGATAACCATTCTTTTTTTTTTTCTGTTAGCAAAGCAGCTGCTGCTACAGATTGAATACATCTGGGCCATCGGCGGGTTACTGGGTTAAGGATTTTTTGATAGGAAGGCCTCAGAGCTTTCGGGATACGCCCTTGTTTACACTGACGACAAAGTGGTATTAGAGTGTTACAGGGTTATGGAGAATATCTTTAATTATCAATTATAGCTTTTAAATTTACCTTGGCTTTTAAAGGAATAGGGTATATTGTTTTTTTCTTAACTACTTGTATATTTCTCTCTTTCTCTTTTCCTTTCTAACTTTCTCTCTGTCTCTTCCTCTCTGTCCTTTCCTCTGCCAGCCACTTATACTGCTGTTCTCTTAACTACTGTGGGGGGGGGAAGGGGGTCTAAAACCAGCTGTAACTGTCTATGTACGGAAACTGGTCTGGGTGCCTTGGCTTACAGGTTACCTTGTGCCATACCTCCGAAACAAGGGACCTGTCTAGGCTTCCTTCTGATGGCCAACCTACCTCTAATGCTGGCCAGTCTATTTTACACAAAGTTCTAAGTTTTCCTGGTGTCATAGTAACACCGTAATCTCCCTTAAATCCTTTCTTGAAATGTTTCAACATAGTTCCTAGTGGGGTGGGCTTATTTGTGCCTGACCCAGCTTCTTCGAGACAACACACCACGCTCACACCACACCCACACCGCAAAACAAAGAACAGGGAAAAAGGGCACATACACACTTTTGCAGTTTACACCAAACCAAAATCAAAACCAAAATTAGAGTATCCAGAAATCCAAGCCAGGTCAAAACCAAAATCAAAGTATCAAGCAATCTAAGTCAAGTCAAAAACAAAAACCAAAGTGCCGGTACAGGCACGCGGTGGGTGATCAGGCCACATTTCCACTCAAATGGAGTGGGCAAGTTCCCAAGACCGGTCCTGTCAAGGAATTCAAACCAAATCAAAACCAAAACCAAAGTGCCGATAAAGGCACACCATGGGTGATCAGGCCATGCTTCCACTCAAATGGAGTGGGCACGTTCCGAAGACTAGTCTTACCAAGTTTCAGATGTCCAGACTCCAAGTGCCAGTTCCTTCCTGGTGTTCAGCCACTGCGTTGATCCTCTACAGGGGCCTGCCACACACTGCTCTGGCGAGGTGTCCCACTGAGGCAAATGCCTACCCGGGAGCGCTCTCAGGATCCGCATTGCTCGGGCTGGTCGCAGTCCCCTGCAGGGTTGTTCCACAGGGCAGGATAAAGCCGCCTAAGGAGCTGCCTCTACCGTCCGCCAATCACCTCGCTTCCCAGTCAGGGGACCAAGAAATGTAGCAGGATGAGCTGCGGAAAAAACCCCTCAGACGCCGAGATAGTGAAGGGAGTGGCTTTAATCAGCTGGGAGCATCCGCAGGCTAGCTTCTTAAAATCCGAGCTCCTCAGGTGCTCAACTTCTGTCCCTTTTAAGGGCTCACAACTCTAAGGGGGTCGACATGAGAGGGTCATGATTGATTGAGCAAGCCAGTGGGTACTTGACAAGGGCTGCGAGCACCGGTGGTCAGAGTGAAACAGAACAGAATGGGAGGTTTCACAATGTCCTTCCATACAATGTCTGAATCTATAGATAATAACAGTTGCTAGGTCAGGGGTCGAATTTTAACAACCAGGCTTAGGTCAGGCAGGCCCAGGCCTGGTTTCGGGTCTGGTTCCTTGATTTCGGGTCTGGTTCCTAGGCGCCGGGCTACCTGCCGTTAGTTTTGCTTCTCTTTCCTTTTTTGAGTATAAAACAATATAAAACAATATGAGAGGGTCTCTCTCTTCCCTCAAAACTAATTCTACTATGCCAGAAATCATGCCTGAAGTATTAAAACATCACTTTAAAAAACAAAAGACAAAAAAAAATAACTCTATCTAAAAAATTATATTAAATAAAATAGACCAAAGGTAAATCTTACTCAAGTTTTCAGAAAAAAAAAATTGTTTTCTATATTTTTTTCTCATCTATTCTTCCTTGTCACAGAAGAGCAATTGTTATATTAGACTTTCCTTTTCCAATATGTAGATGACATCATATGATTTAATTTTTTATGTATTTCTCTTGCAAAAAAGTCTTGAGAAAGATTAAATATAAATAAAACATTTCTTTTGGAAATTTTATAATTCAAGCTAATTTAAAATTATGTAAACCTCTATCTTTCATGTAATCTTTTTCCTTCTTTTAAAACAACATTTTTTTGGTGGTCATCTGTTGGGGAGAAAATGAAATTTTCTGTGGATAAGCAGATATTCTTCATGGAGAAAGCTAACATTCTGCATTCCTCTATTTTAAAAGTGGAAAACATAGTCCTATTATTTGTATTTAGATGTATTTCTCACCAAAGAGTGCCAGGCTGGATTACAGAAGATCTGTATTCTGATCTTGTCCTTTTTCTTTGCAAGCCTTAGGAATTATCCAGACACAGAATTCCCCAGATCCCCAGATTTCTCACCTATAATATGAAGGGTTGAAAGAGAGGTCTCAATTGGCTTTGAATTTTCTGTTCTATACTTCTGCACCACCACTGTAGCACTGAAAATTACATGAAAATATTAAGCTGTATTATATTTTCACTACTATCCTCAGCTTCTTTAAAAAAGTAGTCTAGCTGTGTTTGTAAATAAATGATGTCACTGGAAAAATGGTTTCATACCATTGTTGTCAGTAGTTGAATGTGGCTTGCCCTCAGGAACAATGCATTCTTCAATAATATGGAGGATGGAAGGTGTATAAGGACTCAGATAGCTATTGTTCTCATTTGCCCATGATTCTTTCATATCCTCCCCTCTGATTTAGCATTCTCTTTCTTCTGGGGGAATTTCTCCCCCATTTCATGCATTCTAGTAGAATTTTTTATCACAGTAGATTGTCCTGCCCTGCCACAGAAATGGGCATTTGACACAGTGGCCACAGAGATTGGTCTAATGGGTGGACCTGTGACCCAAGGTAGACCAATTAAGAGTTTTCTGTAGAATTTTTTAGATTCAAAGTTTATGTGTGTGTGGGATGACTCTTGAATTTTACACTAGGATGCATGACAGAAATTGCTGAAAGGTCTTTAATTTACCATGTACAGGAAGTTTGTCTTTAGTAGTAGAGAATGGGACCAATACACAAGGAGAAGCAGAGATAGCAAAGATGAAGGATAGATGGAAAGCCAGAGGGCACCAAGTTCCTGGTTATAGCCCCTGATTCTGAACTTCTAGACTCTTACCATTTGCCTATTGAGATTTGTTCCTCTTTGTTTCATCATCCCTGGTTCTTTGACTTCATATTTCCCAACCTTTACTTTTGTAGGATACCAAAAATATGCCTCCCAAAAATATGACTGTAGGAAACCAGAATATGCCACCCCAAAATATGACTCTTTGGCATAGGGATTATTTTGAGCTGATTATTTTGAGAAACTGCAGACACAGGAGAAGCTCTGAAAACGGAGTAGAAGTTACACATTTGTAAGGGAAATTTACATCTATAAAAGAAATATCCGTTTGTAAGGGTGTTTCCCTCTTTCTACCAGAAAGAAAAGAACGACTAAATCACTAGATACTCTTATCAATGGAGAAGGCACTAACTTAAATCTGCATAACAAACTTTGCTTTTGTTTACCAGACTTTTCCTGATTATTTCCTCAAAACTGGCCTTTTCTATATCCTTCATTGTTTCAGTGGAGGTTTGTATTTAAGCCTGAATTCAAAGCTACCTCTTAGAAATTTACCCATTTTTTCTGAGTATCTCCTGGTATACATGAGGTCCACATGTTAAAATAAAACTTCTGTTTGTTTTTCTCTTCTTAATCTGTCTTTTGTTACAGGGGTCTACCCCAGCTAAGAACTATGAATATTAGAAAGAAAATTATTTTTTATTTTCTACAGTTCATATTCCCTAGCTCTGACAACTCCTTGGTGTTGACTTTTTTATATATGCTCATTAAGTTCTGTGAGCTATCCCAGAATCTTCTTAGCTAGGTGAACTAATAAATCCCTTTTCTTGTTTATGATAGTTTGATTTGGATTTTATTTTTTTGCAGTGGAAAGAATCTTGGCCAATACTCAATATGAATGCGCAAATGGTCTTGAGACAACTGAGAGTGAAACAAAAACATTTTTATAGGTCACTAAATAGAAGCCTAGTTTTTAAAGCCACCACTACATGGCTACTCATGTGTTCATGAAATTACCTCATCATTGTGTCTAGGAAATAAAGGGTATGTGTGTTGAGCGGTGGAGAACTCGTTCTTGGAATGATTCATGGATAAGTATCTATTGATGTTGTTGATACCATTAATGGCTTAAATTTCATGATCTTTTCATGTCATCTTCCCAACACAACAATAATGAACAAACCTAGATTTCCAAAGTCCTCATATGGTTTTCTATTAATCTATCAAATGGAGCCCTATAACCTATTCAAACAGAAGGATTTAACTCTATACTCCTCTTTCTAGACTTTTTGACTCTTATTATTTGCCTATTAGGACCTGTTCCTCATATCTTCATCATCCCAGGTTGCTTAGTTCTTGCTTTGGGTTCCTTGGCTTTGATAACCTATTTTGGACATGTTTCTCTATCCTGATGCTGACACTTTCCTCACCTCCTAGCCTATAAGGGGAATCCACCTTTCCATTAATCAACACACCAGGGAAATGGCATCTGGCAGTGTAAAATGTAATTGCCCAACAGGTTCGTCCTGCACATTACACGGACAAAATCAATTCACTGAGACTGTGGCATTGCAGTAAAGAAAGATTTTAGGCTGGGTGCGGTGGCTCATACCTGTAATCCCAGCACTTTGGGAGGCCGAGGTGGGTGGATCATGAGGTCAGGAGATCGAGACCATCCTGGCTAACATGGTGAAACCCCGTCTCTACTAAAATTACAAAAAAAAATTAGCCGGGTGTGGTGGTGGGTACCTGTTGTCCCAGTAACTCGGGAGGCTGAGGCAGGAGAATGACATGAACCCGGGAGGCGGAGCTTGCAGTGAGCCGAGATTGTGCCACAGCACTCTAGCCTGGGTGACAGAGCAAGACTCCGTCTCAAAAAAAAAAAAAAAAAAAAGAAAGATTTTAACTGACATGAGGCTGGCCATGTTGGAGACAGAGTTATCACTCAAATCAGTCTCCCTGAAGGCTCAGAGGTTAGGGTTTTTATGGACAATTTGGTGAGCAGGGGCCTCAGGAATGGGTGCTGCTAATTGGTTGGGGATGAAATCATAGAGGTGTGGAAAACACCTGGGCAGGGCCACAGGCCTGGTTGAGTCATGAGTCACTGGTCCAGGTGGGGTCAGTCGGTTGCCAGAAAGTCTGAAAAAAATCTCTAAAGACCAATCTTAGGTTCTGTAATAGTGACGTTATCTGCAGGAGCAATTGGGGAAGTCACAAATCTTGTGATCTCTGGCCATGTGACTCCTGAGCAGTAAGGGATTATAGAAACTATGGCTACATTTTAGAAGAATTCAGGCCCCTCCCATAATCCTAATCTTGTGACTTTTCATTAGTCTTACAAAGGCAGTTTTCAGTCCCTGAGCAAGGAGGGGGTTAGTTTTAAGGAGGACCTATTATCATCCTTGCTTTTAAGTTAAACTATAAATTTATCCCATGGTTAGCTTGGACCGTGCCCAAGAATGACTGAAGACAGCTTACAGGTTAGACGCAAGATGGAGGGAGCCATATCAGACATCTTTTATTGTCATAATTTTGCAAAAGTGATTTCAAAAAGATGGTATCTTATTGGGCAGGATTTTATTGGCCTAAATCAAAACTGCTTATCATATCCAGGAGTTCTCTCTGACCTTCTGGAAAACAGTAAGTTATCCTTAAGATTGCATCATGAGATCATGTACCTACCCTCTTCTGTTTTCTCTTTGCCTAAGAGCTTAGCTTGGCTTCTATTCCCTTTCCTCCTCCTCCTCCTCCTCCTTCCCCATGCTGAGAGTGACCTTATTTCTGGACCATAAATGCCCTGACTCAGAGACAGAGTAAAAATGGACAGGTAAGTGGGGAGATAAACAGTGAGGAAAAAATTACAGGGAAAATCAGCCTGTCTGTAAAATGCTCTTATGCAAAACATGGTACCCTTTACTCAGGGAGAGAGGGGAGGCTCTTGATTACCTCATAATACCAAATTAGTGAGGTTTTATTTTTTATTTTTTATTTTTCCCCAATGAGGAAGATTATTTAAGGGAGTCGTGAAAACTTAATAAAAGATCTCACACACATTTGGCCGGGTGTGGTGGCTCACACCCGTAATCCCAGCACTTTGGGAGGCCGAGGTGGGTGGATCACAAGGTCAGGAGTTCGAGACCAGCCTGGCCAATATGGCAAACCCCCATCTCTACTAAAAATACAAAAAATTAGCCTGGCGTGGTGATGGGCACCTGTAATCCCAGCTGCTTGGGAGGCTGGGGCAGGAGAATCGCTTGAACCAGGGAGGTTGAAGTTGCAGTGAGCCGAGGTCATGCCACTGCACTCCAGGCTGGGCAACAAGAGCAAGACGCTGTCTCAAAAAAAGAAAAGAAAAAATCTCACACACATTCAACGGAGTTGAAAGATCATAAATTGGTCTTTCGGTTTTCTCTGAGGTAAACAAAACAAAATAAAATTAGCTACAGAACCATGTGGAAGAGAAAAGTGCAGAGGTTCCTTTGTTCTTCACATTAGTTCAGATAAATCCATTGATGAAAAAAATAGCCTTTGCACTTTCAAAAAGGAGGGTGTAGTAATTTGAGATTGTCATTTTAGTTCTTTTGATCTTTTCAAATCCCCACAAGGCTCTCTCCTACCTCTTCCTAAGTTAACCAGAACCATGTTCACCTGGCAGCTGTGAATATTATATCTTTGGAAACCTGCTGGGCTGCCCACTTTCCAGCTTCCTCTGAAGTTTAAGGATATTGCTCATTAAGAAAAAAATTTAAAATAAAATACAAATTTCTTGAATGTTGGCTAGATTTTCAGCAAGTAATAAAGTAATATACAGAATTCTAAAAAGAGATACTCAGGAGAATGACTAAGTCAATTAAAGATATTTCAAAATGAAGTTTAAAATAAATCTGTTAGAAAATAACATTAATATTTGTATGGAGAATTCTATACAAATTGTAGTAATTTAAGGAACTGACTTTATGGGTATTCTGAAACATGCGGAACACATAGCTTGTCTTTTTTACTCATAATTCCTCTGTACAATGGCTTGAGAAAGCAGTTATGAAATTTCCACTTGGGATCCCCATGGCTCCAGTCGTTGTTTCTGGGAACAGCTTTTGATTTTCCATGTTAATGATGCTGATAGTACAATAAGAGAAAGAACCTTCTTCTCTCCTTGACACTTCAGAAAACATTTTTACTCTTGTAACACATTATTTCTTATATTTTCTTTTTATAATTTATCTTCCAGAATTTTCAAAGCTTTTTTGATTGAAAAATAATATAAGGGAAATATTATTAAAAATAAAACATAACTCTCCATAAATTACCATATTAACAAAACAATTTGGTTCACATTTTGTGAATTTCGTTTATGTCTTTGTTCGTATTCATACACACATTTTATACAATGCTTTAGAAAGCACATGAAATGTGCATGTCTGCCCTTTTCACTTAGCCGTTTATTATAAATTTTAAATAATACATAGATGATATCAAGATCTATAATCAATATTTTAAAATTCCCATTGTTAGACATTTTGGATGTCTGTATATTTTGCTGTTCTAATATGTTTAGTAGGAACTCTTAAAAATCTGGCATCAGACCAACTGGAGGGGAAGTTGGGATCTAGCATCCTCGATAGTCCTACAGAACTAACCCTCCTCCTTACCTGCATCTTGCCTCTAAATATTTTAGACAATGTCTTCTATCTATAATATTTGTGACTATCTACAGTAATTTTGTATAGTCCACTGCAATAGATCATGGCCAAGGTAGCTAAAATATTCATTATATTATAGTGGTTTTCAAACTGGTCTCTGAAGACCCTTACAAAGGCTTCCACTAGAAGGGGTGGAGTGAGTGGTTGGGGCTCTGAATCCCTACCTCAGCTCCAACTGGAGCAGTTCTGTTTTACTGGGGCCTAGTGTTAAACAAAATTTGAATACAACTGGTTTAGATCAACAAGGTGCAATGTGGTGACAAGTGTACACAAGTGGGTGTCACTGAAGTATTTGACGGTTCAAAGACCTCATGGTGAAATGGGGTATATTTCACCAAATCAAACTTGGATGGCCATCTAGAGTGTGGTCTTTCTTGAAGACTCAAGGCCCTGGGCATAGTTTATGTCTCGGAGATGAGACATGTCCTGAATTGAAGAGAGAGCCTGCTCTCTGGTCTCTCATTTTGTTTTCCTCCAGGCCGTTATTCTAAGTGTAGCCAGACAGATCTTACTGAAAGTAAATGCAAAGCCAATCAGGTAACTTCCCTGCTCAAATCAAGCTTCTTAATAAGCTCAGCACTGCCCAGGAGAATCTGGTTCTTGTTTTCCTCCCTATCTTCATTTCAACTCACTTGTACTCAACTTTACTAAATTCTAGCCCAAGTGCTGTCCAGTGGAAACAGAATATGAGCCATATATGTCATTTCATCTTTTCCAGTAGCCACATTGAAAAAAATAAAAAGAAACAAGTGGAATTAATTTTAGTGATATATTTTATTTAACCCAATATATCCAAAATATTTTCATTGCAATATGTAATCAATATACAAAATTATTAAAGAGATGTTTTACATTCTTTTTTCATACTGAGGCTTGAAAATCCAGGGGGTATTTTAAATTTGCAGCAAGCTCATCTTAATTCAGATGCTAATTTTTCACCTATTGTATTTTATTTATATTGTTGGGAGGAAATACTTTTTCCTCTTCAAACTTAGGTCCTGAACTTGAGTGTCTGCAAAGTAACTGACAATAAACAGATTAACAGAAGACAAAATTTATTTAAACATGCTCATGCTCTGTAATGAGTAATTCTCTGAATAGTCAGAGACCATGGTTTATACATCAACTTAATAAAAAGGGGAGTAGTGGTGATTTAGGACTTCAGCGGAAAAGTATGGAAGGTTCTATTGGGCTTTTTGATGCTAATGCATGACTGAATTCACATTTCCTGGCTAAGAGTTAGTCTTTTCCAATCAGGAAACTTCCTTGGAGAAGAGGTCAATGGCAGCTATATTTTCAGGAGGCTTTGCTTAGGTTTAGCTAATGTTGCTTTCTGTGGCTGCTGATTTCTCAGATGTTTTTAGTTTAAAGTAATTTTCATACCACTCTGGTGGGCTATTAATTCCTTCAGTATTTAGAGGTCATAAAAATTACAGTTGAAAAAGGATATTCATATACCCAAGTTATTCCAAGAACATGTAAAAGTTTTCCAGTAACTGAATCAAGTAACAAAAATAATTTTCCTTTAATATTGACATCCACTTTGACAAAACTAGTTCATCTGTTTTAGATTTGATTTTGATTTGACTTTAGAGTGTAGGGTTCTAGGTTCATAGAACCCATCCTAGATTCATGGCTGAGGCCCCTATAACAAAAGACAGATTCCTAGCAAGAGAAAAGCCTACAAATGTGTTTAATATTAGCTTTAAATGACATAGGAGTCTTCTTAAGGAAATAAAGACTCAAAGAAATAGTTAAATTTGCATATTTTTATGCCAGGTTTAATGAAGAGTGGACAGTCATGGAGAAATATGGTATGACAAAGGTGTCAACCTAAAATAAACAGCAGACAAACAGTCTATTCAGAAATAGCAAGGAATTGTAATTTGGGATATGCATGCTATGGTGGACATTCAAAGAAATGGAGAGAGGCAAATTTCCTTTAAGAGTAAAAGGGGAAGTCCGTGTTAGTTGTTTTGAAATAAACCTCATTGGCCACAGAAGTTTACTGCAGGAATTGGCAAATACTCATTGGTGATACTGGCTGTTGCTGGGGAGATGGCTGCATAGAAACATCCCAAATTTTTGTGGTTTTCAGAGAGTCTCTGTAACAGTTTCTATCATAGGCATATGTCCATATGGTCCCTTCCTTCTTGGCCTACCTGTTCCATTTTGTTTGGGCTTGACATGAGCCATTCCATTTTGAGGCTGACAACTTTCCACAAAGGGTATGATCTAATGGTAATAAACTGGGATAGGGATGGAGAAATCTAGTAAGGTCTATTTGTTCAGATTCTTCTCTGTGTCCCAGTATTTTCAGAGATAAAAATGTTCCTTTCCTCCAAGTATAGAGAGAGCACCTCTCATGAGGGTCTTATAACCGGCTTCAGAGGAAAGTCAGAAAATCCTTTCAAGGTTTTATGACCTACATCAGGGGAGAAGGGTGAGGGAACGTTAGAGTGACCTTTCTTCTTCTGCCATTTTCTCAAATTTTTTTAATTTAAAATATTCAAGATGCCATTTTTCAGAGTAGCGTGTCCTGAACCCCATGAGAAGCAAAAGTATGTCTGTCCCAGTTAAGTAAGTTTGCTAACTCTAGTATCAACTCAGTATATTAGCATTTAATTTAAAGGAGTATTGTGTAAAGCAAAAAACAATTGAAAATTCATCAATATCAATAAAGTATTCTTTCAATTTTTTCTTGTATCCACATTTGGAGTGTCGATTAGCCACATGTGACTAACGACCATATTGAACAATGTGATTCTAGAACTAATCTTCCTGTTCATCTGAAGCTCCAGGTTCTTCTTGCCTCAGGTCCTTCTCACACAGTTTTTTTTTTTTCTTCTGGAAAATTATTTCCCCATTTCTCTCCTAGGTTAATTCTTAACTCTCCCTGGACACAGTTTAAATGGGATTTTCTTGGAGAGGCTTTCCCTGATTCCCAAATCTAACTTAGGAATCCTGTTCTACTTTCTCAGAAGATCTTATACATTTTCTTTCTAACCCTTACCACAGTTGGACATAATGCTTTCAATGTACAATTGGTCATTTAATATTATCACAGTGGAAGCGCCGTAATGACAGGGGCTCTGTCTGTTTTGCTTACCACTTAATATCTTGTCCCTTGTATAGTGCTCAGCACATACAGATACTAAGTAAGTAGCCTTTCAACAAATGAATCAGAGAAAGAGAAAAGACTAGATTATATAAAAGGCTACAGAGAATGTAAGGTCTTTGAGGAAGTTGCTTTCTGACCTGCAAAAATAAAGCTGTGAATCATCTGATTTATGGGATTTGGTCATCCAAGTATGTTGACAATGAATTGGAATGGGTTTTAGTAATATATTGGGGTAACTTGGAATAAATCAAGCAAAGTTGAAATGTAGTATATGGTGAGGGTAATATAACCACGACTTAATTACTCTAACAATTATTGTCTCTAAAATGAAGGATATTAATTAGCTGATCTACAAGAGTCTTCCATGATCTTTGACTGATCTGTTTGACATGAGTTAAGGGAACCAGAGTAGAAATTAATTATAATCTTTTTTTTTTTTTTTTTTGAGACGGAGTCTTGCTCTGTCGCCCAGGCTGGAGTGCAGTGGCACAATCTCGGCTCACTGCAAGCTCCGCCTCCCGGGTTCACACCATTCTCCTGCCTCAGCCTCCCGAGTAGCTGGGACTACAGGTGCCTGCCACCACGCCTGGCTAATTTTTTTGTATTTTTAGTAGAGACAGGGTTTCACCATGTTAGCCAGGATGGTCTTGATCTCCTGACCTCGTGATCCACCCGCCTCGGCCTCCCAAAGTGCTGGGATTACAGGCGTGAGCCACCGCGCCCGGCCTAATTATAATCTTATATTGATGGTGAGGGAATAAAAATTCCCCTTTCACCTTATAAATTCCCTTATTAATAAAAATGGAATTATTATTCAATTATGACCAATACAAAAATGTGCACGGTTTTATAGATTGTCACAAAGTGAATATATTCCTGTAACCACACCCAGGTCAAGAAATAGAACATTAAGCAATACCATCGAGAAACTGAAAAGACAACCCACAGAATAATAAAAAATATTTGCAAATAATTTATCTGATAAGAAACTTGTATCCCAAATATATTAATATAAAGAAGTCTTACAACTAAATAATAAAAAGAGAGCTCAATTAAAATATGGGCAAAGAAATTAATGTTTCTTCAAAGAAGATAAACAAATGGCAAATAAGCCAATAAAAGATGTTCAACATCATTAGTCATTAGGGAAGTACAAATCAAAACCATAATGAGGCTGGGCACAGTGGCTCACACCTGTAATCCCAGCACTTTGGGCGGCTGAGGTAGGAGGATCACTTGAGCCCAAGAGTTCGAAACCAACCTGGGCAAAATAGGGAGACCCCCATCTCTACAAAACAAAAACAAAAAATAAAACCGTGATGAAATACCACTTTACTCCCACTAGAATGGCTATAATTTTTAAAAAGTGGACAAAAACAAGTGTAAGTGAGGATGTGGAGAAATTGGCCCTAATACATTGTTGGTGGGAATATAAAATGATGCAGCCACTTTGGAAAAAAGTTTGGCAGTTTATCCAAAACTTTAATCTAAGTTACCGTATGATTCAGCAATTCCACTCCGGGTCATAAATTCAAAAGATACGAAAACATGTGTCCACACAAAATCTTGTACATGAATGGCCATAGCAGTGATGCTGAGGGCAAACCTGACTAAGCTTGTCAAACTTTAATCTGCTTTGTTTGCTTTTAGCTTTTGTTTTTTTTTTAATTACTAACTCTAAATGTTACATAGCTAAGCAATATATCACAATACACCCTTCAGTTTATTTATAGCTAACATCTCTGATGTGTAGGTCACAATGGTAATGGGTGACAAAGTTGTTTTTTCAGGAACTTAGAGTCAGCTCTTGTCCAGTTCAAACTGGGTGAGACCACCGACCCTTCAACTGGCCCTGACCAATGTCCAATGGGTGACCATTTGATGGCAGAGGGCTGAGAGCTTCACCCTCAGATCATGCTAATGCCATGGCGTTTTTGTTTTTGTTTTTTTTAACATGAGTCCTATGAAGAGCCATGAACTTGACTGTACTTGTGAAGAATGCTAATTACCTTACTTTTCCTTAACCCCAATCACCTTCCCCCACATCTCAGACCATTTTGCTCTTTTATCTCATGAATATCCCTAAACTCCATTTTCAAGGAGGCAGATTTAAGACCTGTTCTCCCATCTCCTTGCTTGACTGTCACATGAATAAACCCTTTCTTTGCTACAAAACTCATTAACTTAGTGTTGGCCATACTTCAAGGTGGGCAAAACGGGCTGAGTTCGGTGACAGCAGCATTATTCATAATAGCTAAAAAGTGAAAATAATCCAAATGTCTATCATCTGATGAATGGATCAATAAAATATGGCATATGCGTACAATAGAATATTATTCTGCAATAAAAAGAAATGAAGTGCTGATATATGCCACAACATAGATAAACCTCAATATTATGCTAAGTGGAAGAAGTAAGTCACCAAAGGTGACATATTATATTATTCCATTTGTGTGAAATGTCCAGAACAGGCATACAAATACAAAGTCGATCAGCAGTTGCTTAGAGCTGGCTGGGGAGGAGTGGTGGGGAATAGGAAGTGACGGCTACTGGGTACTAGGTTTCTTTTAGGGAGGACAAAAATGTATATATATTTAGAGACAGTCTCCTTTGTTGTCCAGGTTGGAGTGTAGTGGCAAGATCAAGGGTCACTGCAGCCTCAACTTCCTGGGCTCAAGCAGTCCTTTCACCTAAGCCCCCAAAGTAGCTGGAACTACAAGTGTGCACCACCAAGCCCGGCTATTTTTTTGTTTTTTTGAATTTCAGTAGAGACAAGGTCTTGCTGTGTTACCCAGGCTGGTCTCAAACTCCTGAGCTCAAGGGATCTTCCTGCCTCAGCCTCTCAAAGTGCTGAGATTACAGGCATGAGCTACTGCACCCAGCCAAGAAAATGTTCTAAAGTGAGATTAAGTGAGGTTGTAATGACATTTGCACAACCCTATGAATATGCTAAAAAATACTGAATCGTACACTTTGAATATATGAATTGTATGGCATGTGAATTATATATCATAAGGCTGTTAAAAGAAAAAATAATAGTACATTGCCAGCATCCAAAAAGTAACTCTGTCTTACACTGGGTTCCCTGGAAGCTGAAACTCAGTTGGTGATTCTTGTGCAAGGTGTGATGGAATATTCACAAGAGAAGGTAAGTGAAACAAGCAGGAAAAAGCTAAGTGTAGTCATGGCTAAGGACCAGCCTCAGCCTCATCTGACGGTGAACTATGGAGAATGAATGGCAAGCACCACAGTGTGGTTCCATATAGAGGCAAAAGGGTTGATTGTTTTTTATATTCATGTCAGTCAACAGATGATTGTCAGCTGTGAGCTGCCTCCTTTGCTCATGTCTGTGTGTGTGTGTGTATGTTCGAGTGTAAAAACCTCCTTGGTGAGTCAGTTCCCTCCTGACCAAAAATGATCCTGGAAGGTGGCAGCTGTGACCTATTAGCAGCTTACAATCACTACAGCTAGAGGACTGATGCCCCATCCAGTTTCAGGGCATCTGGGAAGGCCACCAACAGTGTCCACTAATCCCCTCACGTTCTGTTTCATTTTTACAGTCTTGATCCTCCACAGTTCCTCCCTTTGGCTGGACTGTCACTTCAGCACATGATTTATGGACAACCCGATTTATCTGTGTTTTTACCTCTTAGAAAACTCTGTGCTTCACAGTGGGGCTATTATGTGTCTGTTCTATATCAAATAATGTGTTAGATAAACGCCAGTCTTCAATGAAAATAAATAGCACAGGTCTATTTACTTAGCATTAGCATAGGTTATTTCAGACATTATTTGCCTCCAGGAAAACCAAAAAAGCCATAAAAACAGAGAGCATGAAGGCAGGAAATTAAAAAAAAAAATTCTGACAGAAGAATGCTGAAACCTAGAAACAGAATCTCCTACTTTCCTCATCAATGTTCCTGGTGAAAACATTTCTGTGGTGGTAGGAATGTTCACCAGGTAACTTGGGGTTATAAGAAGCCAAGAGAGTTTCTTGATGTTGAACTGGCCAGTGTTCCTGAGCTTGTTAACAAGCCCCGAGACAGAACTGGCTCCAGGAAAGTTGTGGGGGGGAAGGATTTTCTTTAAGTTTAAGGAGAAAACTAGGGTTAGATTGTGTATTAATTTTTCATTGCTGCATAACAAAATACTACAATCACAATGGCTTAAAACAACCCACATTTATTATTTCCCAGTTTCCGTGGATCAGGAGTCCAGGTGCTATCTAGCTAAGTTCTCTTCTTAGAGTCTCACTAGGCTGCGTAGGTGCCAGCTGGGGCTTCAGTCTCATCTGGAACTTGGGGTCCTATTCCAAGTTCTTGTAAATTGTTGGCAGAATTCAGGACTTTCTGGTTGTAGGACTGAGTCCCTTAGCTTCTTAGTGGCTGTCAGCTGGAGACTGCCTTCAGTTTCTAGAGGCCTCCCACAGTTTCCTGCCACATGGCCCTCTTCATAGGCAGTTTGCAACACCACTGTTTGCACCTTCAAGGCCAGCAGGAGAGTGCCTCTCCCCAGTCTGCTAAGACGGAATCTTATGTAAGGTAAGGTCATCTTATATAAGGAATCTTATATAAGGTAGTCAGTCATGAGAGCGACATCTTGGCACATTTTTCATATTTAGTTGATTGGAAGCAATTCACAATTCCCACCCACACTCAAGGGGTTAGCGGGACTTATACAAGGGTGTGACTCATTGGGAGTTACCTTAGGATGTGTCTGACACAAATAGAAACTATCTGTTTCTTTGGCTCATTTGAAACTTTCCTTAAATATCTATTATCTTTAAAAATAGCTTAATGGTTTCTTTTTTTTTTTTTTCTGCTTTTAAAATGAAAAACTCTTTTTTGGTAAAAAGATTATTGAATATGATTATTCATCTCACTTTGAATACTCATGGGCTACTGGGGAGTCCTACATAGTCTGGCTTCCTGGTACCTGCTGTTCCTTCTGCCTAAAGGGCTCTTATATCAGATATCAGCACATCATGGTTCCAGGCACATAGTAGGTGCTCAATAAATGTAGCTTGACTAAATGAACAAATGCATGAAAAAGGGTGTTTTCTATGCATACAGCAGACACCTGAACTTCTTTTTTATACCAAAGAGCATATCTTAAGTGTATGGTCTCAGTCTGCCTTCTCTGCCAATGGAGGATTCAAGAGGAAACAAATAGCCTCTTCAGTACAAAAGTGACAGTAACATCAAAAGCTATAACTTAGCTGTAGTTTATGGCATGCGCAATGAGATTCCAGGTCAGCTATTCATTCTTCTAAAAAATTAAGTAACATTTGGCTTACAAAAGCATAGGCAATGTAAGTGCCCAGAGTATGACCTCTGTGAATCACTGGTTCTTGGATTAAGAGCACTATATGGTTTGTATCAGATTGATTGTTGATTGAACATGATGTGCATGTATGAGTATAGTCTTAGTGGGGCCAACCCAAAGCACAGATGAACTTCTCAAGCCAGCGAGCACATTTCCGTTATTACTCAAGGGAAAATATATTTGAAGTCAGTTAACTTTTAGCTTTTGTGGAAAGGATGGCCAGCATGAGCAAAAAAAAAAAAAAAAAAAAAAAATCATAAAGTATCATCTGACTCTTCTAAAGACAATATCCAAGAGTTTTATTATTCATAGTATCTCACTATGAGTGAGACAAAGTAATGGGTCATTCGACTATCTATTTTGACAAGTTGCTCCTTGGTAAGAAAATTTCATATGTTCATGATTGTGATGGTTAGTTTTATGTGGCAACTTGACTGGGCCACTGGGTGCTCAAATATCTAGTCAAACATTATCATAGATGTGTCTGTAAGTGTATTCTTGGATGAGATTGACATTTGAATTGCTACACTGAGTAAAACAAATTGCTCTCCCTAATGTGAGTGGTCCTTACCCAGTCAGTTGAAGGCTTGAATAGAAAAAAAGGGCTAATCTTCCTGTTAATAAGAGGGAATTCTTCCTGCTTGACTTCTTTGAGCTGGGATATCAGTCTATCCTAGCCTTCCAACTTGAACTGGAATATTTGCTCTTCTTGGGTGTTGAGCCTCCCAGCTTTCAGACTTGAACTACAGTATTAACTCATCCAGTTCTTGAGCCTTCGGATTCAGACTAGAACTATACATTGACTCTCCTGGGTCTCCAGCTTGGTGACTGCAGGTCTTGGGATTTCTCAGCCTCTGCAATCATGTGAGCCAGTTTCCTTGCCTCCTAAATTCTCCTCCAGTGGAGATTCCAAACTTTACAACTTCTTTCAAGCTCCCAAACTAATTTTGTTCAATTTCAGACAATGAACTAGGACACAGATTCAATGAACTTGAAGTCTTGAGTCTTTACCCAACTGACATCCCTTGGCATCCCTTGTCTGAAGGTCACAGTACCTGTCAGATAACCCTTTCCATACAGTTTGTGTTCTCTCTCTCTCCTAATAACGGTTTCATCCTCTCATTATTTCAGGCTAGGAGTGGGAAACTGGGCTCAGTTGTTGAGTCACGGGTTGCTACATCATTCCTTGTGGAATTTTCCTGCTCTCCACTCACATCTTCATATACAGTCTCTTAAAAAAAAAAAAAAAAAAACAAAAAAAACTTTTTTTTGTTTTTGTTTTTTTGAGACAGAGTCTCGCTCTGCCGCCCAGGCTGGAGTGCAGTGGCTGGATCTCAGCTCACTGCAAGCTCCGCCTTCCGGGTTCACGCCATTCTCCTGCCTCAGCCTCCTGAGTAGTTGGGACTACAGGCACCCGCCACCGCGCCCGGCTAGTTTTTTGTATTTTTTTAGTAGAGACGGGGTTTCACCGTGTTAGCCAGGATGGTCTCGATCTCCTGACCTCGTGATCCGCCCGTCTCGGCCTCCCAAAGTGCTGGGATTACAGGCTTGAGCCACCGCGCCCGGCCAACTTTCTATTTTGAAATAATTATAGACTCATAACAAGTTGCAAAAATAGCACAGAGAGGTTCCGTGTACCCTTCACTCAGCTTCCTCCAATGATAACATCTTATATACCTGAGTACTTTATCAAAATAATGAAATTGACATTGGCACAATACTATTGACTAGATTACAGACCTTACCCAGACTTCACCAGTTTTCACATGTACTCTTTTATTTTCTAGTATAGTCAGATAAACCTTTATCACATGTGTAGATTCACAGAACCACTACCACAATCAAGGTACCAATGGTTCCATCTGTATACAATCTCTTTATTAAACTCCTTTCAAATTACCCAGTTTGAGCATGCTCTCTGTTTCTCGCCAGCCCACCTATTGATGCACCCTTAAAAGATTTTTGACATTCTTAGAGTGAGGGCCTTGTATTTAAGGGTGAGGGCCAAGAAGACAGCAAGCCTCAGACAGAGAAGGGTGCAGTGTAGCAGCTACAAAGTAAAAATGGCAGTTGGGCCACTCTTGGCAAAGAATGTCTGAGACAGATTCCAGAATGATATGAGATAATCTGAAGGCTTTATTTTATGGCAATTGTTCTCAAGCCTAACTGTGCATCAGAATCATCCAGAGAGCATTAAAAATAAAACACAAAAAACAATCAATCCAACAAATGAACAAAAAACCAAAACAAAAACAGAGACTTGGGTCCCATCCCCAGAGGTTCTGATTTCTTTAGTTCAGAGTGGAGTCCAAGGATGGAAACTTTTTGCAAGTTCCTTAGATGATTCTAACATACAGCCAAGGTTGTGAGCCAGTGTTTTATAGCATCTGAGTTTTGTGTCTTAACTACAAAAGCCATTCCTACTCAAGATTATATTTTTATAAAAGACAACTTCCAGCTTTCCTGCATATTTGCTTTACTTCTTATTACATTTAATTTTTTAATACATCTTGAATTTATTTTTGTTGTAGGGAGTGAGAAATGAATTAATTTTATTTTTCCCCAAACAGGTGCTTTGTTGTTCTAGTATCATTTATTGAACAATCCATATTCTCTCCACTGCTATAAAATATTACCCTTATGATTTACTAAATTCCTAAATCATTTGACTCTGTTTCTATATTATATTTTGTTGCATTGATCTATCTTTCTAGTAAGTGCCAGAATCGAACTGTTTTCATTGCAGTCACTTTATAATGCTTTAATTTCTGATGGTAGGGAAAATTGGTATTTTTAAGGTATTGACTCTTTCCATTAAAAAAAATAGATACTTCTTTAAGTTGATTCCAAGTTTTTGCGCTTTGTAGTTTTAAATTTTTTCTTCATATAGATTATGAAACTACAAGTAAGTTTCAAAAATATTTTTCAAGAAATGGATGATGGGGCTCAGGATATGCCACTCCAAAATATGGTACCTTGTCTTATTGAATATTTTGATTTGAAGGAATTTGAGAAAATGGCAGAAATAGAAAGGGCTTTCTGACTCTCTCCTGCCTTTCTCCATTATAGCAGGTCATAAAACCTAGGAAGGATTTTCTGACCTTCCCTTGAAGCAGGTCATAAGACTCTCAGATGAGAGACGCCTGCATTATACTCAGAGGAAAGGAGCATCCTTATCTCTGAAGACACAGGGACCCAGAAAAGAATTTGAACAAGCAGGCCTTGCTTGGTTTCCCCCAATTTATAATATTTATCTCACTCCCTCTGCCCTTTGTTGTATCATATTTCTTCATGACTCTTAATTCTTCATTGAATCTACTATAAAAACACTCAGGTTTAACTCTTTCTTCAGATATTTATTTCCTTATGAGGGCTCCTGTGTCGCATCAATCTTATATTAAATAAATTTGTATGCTTTTCTCTTGTTAACCTTTTTTTGTTGTTGTTGTTACAGGGGCTCCAGCAATGAACCTAAGATGGGTAGAAGGAAAGGTATTTTCCTCCTGTACGTGGAATAACTCCCAATCCACTAAAATTAATTCTGAGCCAGAAGCAGCAAAATAAATAGCCTATGTAACTTTATCCTTGATCATAAATGATAAAAATAAATGTCTTGTGTAATTTCTTAGGAAATGCTTCTTTATTTGACATGATTAGCAAATGTGTGCTACTTTATCAAGCAATCCTGGCATATCACACATGGAGTAATTTTCAAAACCTATAACCTAATAAAATACTAGTGACTAAAACAGTAAAGTAAAATGTATTTTTTTAAGAGTCAGAAGATACATGTCATTATAATAAGCACAATGTACTGTAGCTGCTAATGGAAAATTTAGATGAATGAAGGCTAGATAAAAAGTGACTTTTCAGAAAACAAGTACTCCCCACAATTACTCGGGTTGGAAGGTGCTCATTTTTACCCATTTTATTCCTGGAAGTTAAAAGTCCTATAGTCAGAATAGCCAGCCACGAGATACAGAGAAACTTGAATTTTTAAAATGAATGATGAGATGAATCCATATCAAGATGTAAGTGCTCCAATATTTTTTAAAGTTTTAAATATTTACTAACCAATTCAAATCCATTTGCTGAAAGTCCTTCCTCCTTATCCTGTGTCAGCTAAAGGCTTTTTATCAGTTAATGGATACTATTTGCGGTTTCATCAGTTAAGGGATACTATTTGTGGTTTCACAAAGAGTTAACGTCTTTAAGGTATGTGGCGAAAATCCTGGAATAGGAAGATGGGAAGCACTCACATAAGCTTTAGAAATTTTACTCGGATATTGTCTTAGTCTATTTTCTGCTGCTATAACTGAATGTCTAAGACTGAGTGTTTTTTTTTTAAACAAAAGAAAATTATTTTGGACAGTTTTGGAGGCTGGGAAGACAAAAGGCATGGTGGCAGTTTCTGGCAAGGGCTTTCATATTGACTGCATCATAACATGGTGGAAAAGTGAAAGGGCAAGCAAGTGTGTGTGAAAGAGACAAAACATGAGGGCAGGCTCGCTTTATAACAACCCACTCTTGCAGTAACCAATCCCATCCTGAGAGTGAGAACTCACTCCCTCAAAAATTAACCCAATCTCATGAGAGTGATATTTATCCCTCTTAATGACTTAATCACCTCTTGAAGTCCCCACCTCTTACTACTATTACATTAGGGATTAAGTTTCAAGATGGGTTTTGGAGGGTACAAACATTCAAACCATAGCAGATATGCATATGACAAATAGTGGCACATTAAAATTATGAAGAAACTACAGCCGTGACTAAGCAATGTTTTCTACGTAATATAGTCAGGAAAACCAAAAATATTCATGGCTACTATGTGTGTGCATACATATGAATGTATGTTTTATGTACTGAGTATGTGTATATATGTATATATCTGTGCATTAATACATGTGTATTTCTATATATAATGCCTGTAATTAGCTTAGACTATTCTTTTCTTTTGGACATAAATAAGCAGGGTGAATGTTGGAATAACATTTGTGGAGCTACACCACTAACAAATATTGGTATACCTGACTGCAGAAATTTGACTTTAAACAACTTTTGTTAGTATTAGTAATAGTTATTAGTAAGTAAAACACTATTGAAGTCATGTTGTTTTGGCTTTCGTTGACTTGTAAGCTACTTATGTAAAGTGGGTTGGTTCACGTGTTCTCACTCATAGGTGGGTGTTGAACGAGAACACATGGACACAGGGCGGGGAACATCACACACTGGGGCCTGCCGGTGGGTGGGGGGGTGGGGGGCTGGGGGAGGGGTAGCATTAGGAGAAACATCCAATGTAAGTGATGAGTTGATGGGTGCAGAAAACCAATATGGCACATGTATACCTATGTAATAAACGTGCACGTTGTGCACATGTACCCTAGAACTTAAAGTATAATAAAAAAAGAAATTGAAAAAAAATTGAAAAAAAAAGTGGGTTGGTTCACTGTATCTGAATATGCTTTCTTCAAAACAGCAGTGGTTTATCCCCATTGTAAATAAGACAGCAGTCTCCTTTCTCTTTTTAAACAATGCAGTTGTTTGCTTACTTTTGAATATCTAATTGTAAGGTCCCGGAAAGTAGCTTATGTGATTTAGAAAGCAAAGACAGACCACTGAAACCTTGCTTCTGCTCTTAGGCAATGCCTGCGGCACATCAGCAACTTTTCCCTCTTCCTCTAAGATAGAGCCAGTCGTTGTTCACACTTGTTTGCTGGGCAAGCACAATCAACTGATCGATCCTCCTGTGTGTCAAATAGTATCAGTAAAGTACTGAAGACTTCAAACCGGCACACAGTTGCCTTCTATGTGAATAGCACGATTGATTCCTGGGGAGTGTTTAAGTTAGTATTTTGAGAGTATGTATTTGCATTTTGACCACTAAATAAGTGATTTATAACTATGTAAACATTATATGATGAGACTCGGTTTTAAATTTGTAATACTTTCATAACACTAAAAACATTTATTAAGATAACCTTTATGAATCAAGTATTTTTATATTTCCAGTAAGAGGATAAAAATACCCTTTCATATTTATATTTGAGTATCTGTAACACTACTATTTTCTTTGTACCAATTTGGGGATTCCAGAAATCTAACATAATTTAAAGAGCTTTCATCCTTTTAATTTTCTTCCAGCAAATCAAACTCAAGAGATGAAAGAATACAGGAAACGTTTCTGTGGAACTATACATAGGAAAAAGGCCATTTAAGTTTTCTTTCTGTCAAACATCATGTGTGGATTGAAGGTGTTATGAATGTAAAATGGAAAGTTAATTTTTCTTCCTGGTATGTAAGAGCGGGACTGGCTAAATTATGGCAATGCAGAGTCCTTTGTTTAAAATTATGATTATTATTGGCTTCAACAACAGAAATTTATTTTCTCACAGTTTTGGTTCCAGGAAGTTCCAGATCAAGGTGCCAGCAGGGTTGGTTTCCTCTGAGGCTTCTCTACTTGATTTATAGATGGCTACCCTGTTCACATGGTCATCCCTCTGTGCATGCAGACCCCTTCTTTTTATAAGGACACCAGTCCTATTGGATTCAGGCCCCACCCTATTTAAAAAATAAATTTGGGAGGTACAAGTGTAGTTTTGTTACATGAACATACTGTGTAGTGGTGAAGTCTGGGCTTTTAATGTAACATTCACCTGAATAGTGTATACCATATATCCATTTGGTAATTTCTCATTTCTCACCCCTCTCCTACACTCTCACCTTCTGGAGTTTCCAGTGTCTATGACTCCACTCTGTATGTCCATGTGTATCCATTGTTTAGCTCTCACTTATAAGTGAAAACATGCAGTTTTTTTTTATTTTTAATTTTTGTGGCTACATAGTTAGGTGTATTTATTTATGGGGTACACAAGATACTTTGATACAGACATGCAATGCCTAATCATCACATCATGTAGAATGGGGTATCCATCCCCTCAAGCATTTATCCTTAGTGTTACAAGCAATCCAATTATACTCTTTTAGTTATTTTTAAATGTACAATTAAATTACTATTGACTGTAGTCACCCTGTTATGCTGTCAAATAGTAGGTCTTATTCATATTTTCTAACTATTTTTTGTACCCATTAACCATTGCCACCTCCCCCCAACTCCCCATTACCCTTCCCAGCCTCTAGTATCCATCCTACTCTCTATGTCCATGAGTTCAGTTGTTTTGATTTTTAAATCCTACAAATAAGTGAGAACATGTGATGTTTGTCTTTCTGTGCCTGGCTTATTTCACTTTACATATTGATCTCCAGTTCCATCCATTTTGTTGCAAATGACAGGATCACATTCTTTTTTATGGGCAAATATTACTCCATTGTGTATAAGCACCACATCTTCTTTATGTATTTATCTGTTGATGGTCACTTAGGTTGCTTCCAAATCTTGGCTATTGTGAACAGAGCTGTAACAAATGTGGGAGTGCAGGTATCCCTTCAATATACTGATATCCTTTTTGGGGGCATATACCCAGCAGTGGGATTGCTGGGTCATACAGTAGGTCTATTTTCAGTTTTATGAAGAATCTCCAAACTATTTTCTGTAGTGGTTGCACTAATCTACATTCCCACCAACAGTGTATGAGAGTTCCCTTTTATCCACATCCTTGCCAGCATTTGCTATTGCCTGTCAATGGATGTAAGCCATTTTAACTTGGGTGAAATGATATCTCATTGTAGTTTTGATTTGCCTCTCTCTGATGATCAATGTTGAGCACCTTTTCATATGCCTGTTTGCCATCTGTATGTCTTCTTTTGAGAAGTCTATTCTTCTGAAATGTCTATTCAAATGTTTTGCCCATTTTTTGATGGGATTATTAGATTTTTTCCTATAAAGTTGTTTGAGCTCCTTATATATTCTGGTTATTAATCCTTTGTCAGATGGGTACTTTGCAGATATTTTCTCCCATTCTGTGGGTTGTCTGTTGACTTTGTTGATTGTTTCCTTTGCCATGCAGGAGCTTTTTAATCTGATGTGATCCTATTTGTCCTTTCTTTTCGATTGCCTGTGCTCACGGGGTGTTACTCAAGAAATTTTTGCCCAGAACAGTATTCTGGAGAGTTTTCTCAATGTTTACTTGTAGTAGTTTCATAGTTTGAGGTCTTAGATTTAAGTCTTTAATCAATTTTTATTTCATTTTTGTATATGGTGAGAGATAGGGGTCTAGTTTCACTCTTCTGCATATGGATATCCAACTTTTCCCGCACCATATATTGAAGAGACTATCTTTTACCCGGTGTATGTTCTTGGCATCTTTGTCAAAAATTAGTTCACTGTAGGTGTGTGGATTTGTTTCTGGGTTCTCTATTGTTTCACTGGCCTGTGTGTCTGTTTTCAGTCCGGTAGCATGCTGTTTTGTATTCCCCCCTCATTTTTTTTTTTTTTCTTGCAATGGCTTTGGCCATTCTGGGTCTTTTGTGGTTCCATATAAATTTTAGGATGGTTTTTTCTTTCTGTGAAGAACATCTTTGGTATTTTGATAGGGATAACATTGAATCTGTAGATTGCTTTGGGTAGTATCGGCATTTTAACAATTTTGAATCTTCCAAACCATGAACATGGAACATATTTCCAATTTTTGGTTTCTTCTTCAATTCCTTTCGTCAGTGTTTTATAGTTTTAATTATAGAGAACTTTCACATCTTAGGTTAATTCCCATGTATTTAATTTTATTTGTGGCTATTATAAATGGGATTACTTTTTAAAATTTCTTTTTCAGATTGCTCACTGTTGGCATATAGAAATGCTACTGATTTTTATATGTTGGTTTTGTATTCTTCAACTTTACTGAATTTGTTTAGCAGTTCTAACAGTTTTTTGGTGGAGTCTAGGTTTTTCCAAATATAAGATCATATCATTGGCAAACAAGGGTAATTTGACTTTTTTCTTTCCAATTTGGATGCCCTTTATTTCTTTCTTTTATCTCCAGCTAGAACTTCCAGTACTATGTTGAATAACAGTGGTGAAAGTGGGAATCTTTGTCATATTCCAGATCTTAGAGGAAAAGCTTTCAGTTTTCTCCCATTCAGTATGATACGAGCTATGGGTCTGTTATATATGGCTTTTACTATGTTGAGGTGTGTTCCTTCCCTACCCAGTTTTTTGAGGGTTTTTATCATGAAAGGATGTTGAATTTTATCAAATGCTTTTTAGCATCAATTGAAATGATCATATGGCTTTTGTCCTTCATCCTGTTGATACGATGTATCACATTGATTTGTGTATGTTGAACCATCCTTGTGTCCCTGGGATAAATACAACTTGGTCATGAGGAATGATTTTTTTAGTGTATTTTTGAATTTGGTTTGCTAGTATTTTGTTGAGGATTTTTGTATCAGTATTCATCAGAGATATTAGCCTGTAGTTTTCTACAGGCTAACATCTCTGTATACGTGTGTCTGTCTGATTTTGATATCTGGCCTTATAGAATGAGTTTAGAAGTATTCCCTCCTCCTCTATTTTTCAGAATGGTTTGAGTAGGATTGGTATGAGTTATTCTCTAAATGTTTGGTAGAATTCAGCAGTGAAGCCATTGGATCCTGGGCTTTTCTTTACTGGGAGCCTTTGTTTTTACGACTTTGATCTTGTCACTTGCTATTGGTCTGTTCAAATTTTGGATTTGTTTCTGGTTCGATATTGATAGGTTGTAAAAAAAGAGACATTGCAACTGATACAGCAGAAATTCAAAGGATCATTAGGGGCTACTATGAACAACTACATGCCAACAAGTTGGAAAATCTAGATGATCAGAGATTTTATTTATTTGGGTCTTCTCAGTTTTTTTCTTAATTAGTCTGGCTAAAGGTTTGTCAATTTTGTTTAATTTTTCAAAAAAACAACTTTTTGTTTCATTGATCTTTTGTATTGTTTTCATTTCAATTTCATTCATTTCTGTTTTGATATTTATTATTTATTTTCTTCTACTAATATTGGATTTGGTTTGCTCTTGCTTTTCTAGTTCTTTAGCATGCATCATTATATTGTTTATGTGAATATTTTCTTCTTTTTCAATGTAGGAAATTATAGCTCTAAACTTCCCTCTTAGTACTGCTTTTGCTGCATACTACAGGTTTTTGTCTGTTGTGTTTCTGTTATCATTTGCTGCAAGAAATGTTTCCATTTTATTATTAATTTTGTCATTGACCCACTGGTCATTCATCAGCATGTTGTTTAATTTCCATGTATTTGTGTGGTTTCCAAAATTCCTCTTGTTATCAATTTCTAGTTTTATTCCATTATGGTCAGAGAAGATGTTTGATATTCTTTTAATTATTTTGAATATTTTAAGACTTGTTTTGTGACATAACATATGATCTGTCCTTGAGAATGATCCATGTACTGAGGAGAAGAAGGTGAATTCTGCAGCCATTGGATGAAATGTTTTATAAATACTTATTAGCTTCATTTGGTCTATAGTGCAGATTAAATCCGATGTTTATTTGTTGATTTTCTGTCTGGAAGATCAGTCCAATGCTGAAAGTGGAGTGTTGAAGTCTCCAGCTATTATTGTATTGGAGTCTGTATCTATCTTCAGCTCTAATAATATTTGCTTTATATATCTGGTTGTTCCAGTGTCAGGTGCATATACGTTTTAAGTTGTTACATTCTCTTGAGGATATAATTGAGGTTTTGGGGATTACTTTTAATGGCAAAAACCACAATTACTTTTGTACCAACCTAATACACATATAACTCAACTGAATTCTTCCAGGCAATACCTTAGTTTTGGTTTTCTTCATTTCTGAACCTCATTACTTTATGTTTTTGTTTCTCATTTTCTCCCTACCTTCAGTTTTCTTTTTTATTCCCAATCAATACCCCTGTAGGGGTTCAATAGTGTCCCCCCAAAATTAATATCCACCTGCAACTTCAGAACGTGACCTCATTTGGAAATGAGGTTTTGCACATGTAAGTAGTTGGGATCATGAGATTATATTATACTGGATTTTGGGTGAGTCTTAAGTCCAATGACTGGTGTCTTTATAAGAGGATCTAGAAACACAGAGAAGATAATGTGAAGATGGAGGCAGAGGTTGAAGTAATGTGTCTACTAGCCAAGGAATGCTGGGAGCCACCAAAAGCTGGAAGAGGCAAGGAGGGATTTTCTCCTAGAACCTTTGGAGTGAGTGTGGCCCTGTTGTCATCTTGGTTTTGGACTTTTGGTCTTTAGAACTGTGAGACAATAAATTTGTTTTAAACCACCAAGTTTGTGGTAATTTGTTATGGCAGCCCAAGGAAACTAACATGACTGCAACACACACAAAATTGATCCACACTGCAGCAAAATTCTGTCTTTCTTTTTCTTTCTTCTTTCTCTTTCTTTCTTCTTTCTTTCTCTCTCTCTCTTTCTCTTTCTTCCTTACTTCCTTCTTTCCTTCCTTCTTCCTTTCTTTCTCTTTTTCTTCTTCCTTTTCTGTTTTGTGTATGTGTGTATTTGTTTTTATTTTTTATGACAAAATATATTTAAAACATATTCAAAAGAAGAATGTATAATGAACCTGCATTTACCTATTTCCCCAGCTTCAACAGTTATCAACTCATGACCAATCTTGTTTCACCTCTACTTCCACCAGCTTCCCCTATCTACTGTCTTATTTTGAAGCTGATCACAGACATTGTATCATTACATCCATAAACATTTCAGAATATATCTCTCAAAAGCAAAGACTCTTTTTGTTTTAAGTGAACTACAATAAAGGGCTGTCTTTCCAAGATAAAAATTTCCTAGTATTATTCCTCTGCTTAAAAGATTTAATGTCTTCTCCGGTATAAAAGTTAATCTCATTAATTTGGCATTCACTGAGGCTTGGTTTTCATTTTTGTTTTAGAATCTGAAATGGCCCTGTTTATCTCTCCAAACTCATGGTCCAACATTCTCCCTGTTCACATCATGTCCTAGATATTCTAAACTAGCAGACGAAACCATAAGAAATTATCAGATATGTAGACCAAAGTCAGTCAAACATTGGCAACTTCATATAGTTCAACCTAATATAATTGACACTAGGCTCTCTTCTTTGTGGACTTGCTTCACCAGGTTCACACTTTGGTTTCTGGATTTTTCACATAGTAATATAATTGTTTACCTGCCTATCTCTTCACCTAGTGGATAAACTCTGTGAAGGCAGGGGTGAGGGCTTTTCTCTGTGTCTCCAGATTTCTGGTACAAGGCCAATGCTTAATAAATATTGTTAAAAAAATCAATTACTTCCTTTGCTCCAGTCATCCACAGGGTCCCCCTGCCCTGATTCCATAGGCAGTCTCTAATGTTATGTAATTCTGAAACTATCTACATACTCTTTTCTTTTTATCACTTAAAAAAGTATACAAGGAGGTAAGATATGTTGCTTTTCCTTTTCATTTTAGAAGATGAAACCTTTAAGTGCCCCCTTGGGGATGTTGCTTTCCTCTCCTGTGCTGCTGTCAGCTCCCCCTGTAGCAGAGCATTGGCAATATGTTTTGTTCTAGGGGCTAAAATCTAGTGTCTTCATATACTAGATTAGACTAGATAAGGAAAAATAAAGTCAAGTTTAGCTAACAGTGCAATAATTCTCCTGGTATTCATTTACTACTCTACAAGGGGAGAATCCAATTTGTGTGCAATTTTTCCTCATTTTGAAAGTTATTTTTAAGATGGGCTCTCAATCACGAAAGATGAGTCATCTCTTAGTTTATCTATCTGTTTTGGTAAACCACTCTAAAACTTAGAGGATTAAGACAACAATTTTATTTCGATTATGATTTAATAGGTCAGGAATTCAGATGGCTTAGATGGACAGCTCCTTTCTGCTGCATATGTTCCTGGCTGAGGCAGAAAGCAGGTGGGAGTTGGAGTTGGAGTTGGAGAGCAGAGTTTTCTTCCAAGATGGCTTCTTCACTCACATATCTGATGTCTTGGGGCTCACTGAGCTCTTTCCATACATGTCTAATCTTTTGGGGCCTTTCCACATGGCTTGAGGTTATCAGAGCATTTGGCTCAGAGTTTGGCTCAGGGTGGTCACACTTCTTACACGGCAGCTGGTTTCCAAGAGAGAAAGTAGACACTGCCAGGCCTCTTAAAGGGTTAAGTCTGGAATGGATACAGTTTCATTTCTTCCACATTCTGTTGTTAAAGCAGTTCCAGCCTAGCCCAGATCCAAGGGAGTGGAGAAATAGACTATATTTCTAAATGGAAACAGTGGACAAAATGTCTATCCACTGTTAATTTGACACATCATCTTTCAGCTATTGTTTGGATGTGGGAGGCCTGAATCACATATCTGGAGCTATTCATGAGTTTGTAATGAGGTCCTGCTGACCTTGGATCTTCTGGCCGTGTAATTATCTTATTCTGGTTTAACATCCTCACTGAGTTCACACAAATATTGAACATTTTGAAAATATTAACTAATGAAAATTATATAACCTTTTATTTGGTGGTTGAAAATGCCAATGTTTTTATCTTGCAAAAACAATTCTTTTCCTCTCCCAGTATACCAAAATATTCTCTGGAAGAAGGCTGGACAATGACAATTTAAGTAGAAATGTTGATTTAAGGATATTAGTGCGATGAAATCTTGCAACAAGCAAAATTCAGTGGAAGTCAGGTTCCTCTTGGGCCACGTGTTTCACACACTTACACATATACATGCACACATATATATATATATCTCAGGGGTACAATGGAATGCTATGATAAGTCTGTTTCAGCTATGAGTTATTTTAATATATACCTTAGGCTTGTAGGTAAGCCTTAGGGGTGTTTCATATCGCACAGAATCAAGATAAAAGAGACTGTTTAATATTGACCTTTTTATATTTCTAGGTAAAAGCAAAAATCGCTTGAAGTTAAGGCTGTTTACATCACAATCTGAGATACTGAGGGAGACTCACTATGCCCACCTGTTGTTCAGATGTTTAACATTTGGAATACTATTTAATATTTAAAAATCTTCTTCTATTTCTAATTATTTTTGACAACTGCAATCTCATGATACATTCATTCCTTCCATTTTGTCAATATGATTACAACATCATGCCTCAGTTTAAAGAGCTGTAGTCCATTGAGAGTTAGAACTTTCAACATCCAAATATATATGTGTGTGTGTGTGTGTGTGTGTGTGTGTGTGTGTGTGTGTGTAGAGAAAGTTTATTGTTTATGGTTTTCTTTGTTTTTTATTTTGAGTACACTAAATCTTTAATAGATTAGTATCTACTTCTACTGCAGAGGAAAAAGCAGGATTTTTTTTGTCATTTACTTTTTCCACCGTATTTTTATTTATGTCAATGGATGTCACTACCTTCAAAATGAACACATCCAAGTTTAGGTTGAACCAAAATTTATTTCATTATTTCATTTGCGAATTTATAAAAGCTTTCATGATATACCTTGAGGTTTCTTCTAGGAGAAACCTAGAAGGATTCTCAAATCCAGGACTAAAAATCATTAGGTTAAATCTAGGGATTAGATAAGGCAAAGGTTTATGTTAGAAAGTTTTATAGACCCCTTGGCTTTTCTTGAAGATAGTAAATGGGCAGTCTGCTTCTCTGACATCAGCCAGCTAACGGGCACACCTATGTGTCTTTACTTCAAGTGAAATCAAGCAACTGTTTGGCAGGACAATACCAATACATGTGTTGATGGTGAGTCAGCAGCATGATATTCAAAAGCAAAGGATTGCATCTTTTGTAGGGGCTATAGTTAGCTGCCTTGGGTATTTGTGGCATAATATTAAGAAGAAACGTAGCAGCAAAACAACCTCACATAGGATAATTTTGGTAAAACATGCAATACAAATAATCCATTAACAAAAGACAGGCAACACCTGGTGCTTATCAGTAGTAATATATGAAATTAGACACAATTTCCTGTTGGGATTCCTTGCTTGTAATGAGATTAGATGCTGTCTTTTTAGAGCCTTCGTGTTTTATGTGTTGAGAGTAAGTGAAGGTCCTTAGCGAGAAGGAAGACCTTCTGTGGAAATATTCCAACTGTAAAAGGAAAGGGGAAGGAAAACTAGGGAAGAACATAGATCCTCAGGGAGCTATAGATGCATTTCTAATAGGTAGCCAGTCTGAAAAATGAATCTGCCTTCATTTACCAATTGATGTAACATTTTAAAATTAAGGTATCTGAAGAAGATTTAGGCTTTATGATATAAGAATATCATCTTGAATAATTTAATAGGAAAATCTGTGTTTTAGGGCAAAATAACTTGATCAAATATTGCTAATTTTTTACAAACTTTAAATTTTGCTAGAATATGCTTGTTTGGCACAACAATTAAAGGTTAAATTGAAGCTAGACGGACTTCACGGAACTAAAAATTAATTTGATTTCTATCATCTAGTTTCCCCAGTGTTCTATAACAGCTACTCCTGTCAGACCATATTTTGTTACATGAGGTAGAAGCACAGCTTTTAGCAATGATCTGGGAAGAAGGGAATAGTTAAAGAAAAGCAGTAGAAGCAACAACTGAACAGGAAATGAAATATAAATCGTGGTAGCAGAGCAACAGAGCAACTATGCAGGGTGTCTGTGGACTAGTGCTTTCATAATACACAGTTCAGGACTCATGAGATTCAGCTTTGCAAGTCATTAGGTTTCATTAAGTCTATTTCCTTGCTAAAATGATGCCACAGTGAGGTTTATGAAGCAAGGGCCCTGAAAGGGAAAGGGAAGAATCTAGTTGGCATAAAAAGCAGAAATCTTCAGGAGAAAAAAATAGGAAAATCTGGCTAAGGTGGCAAGCCAATCTTGCCTCTCTCCAATTTTCTAATGAAATATACACAATCCTGTGATTTTACAACTCCCACCCAAAAGTTTTGATGGAACGTCGTACAGACAGGGATAATTCTCATTCCCGAGAAATATTATCTTATGTGACTGACTGGCCATTTTCAGTCAGCAGTATGAATGGATCACGTACTAAGAAAATGGAGTCACTTTAGAGCGATACTCAGCTCTCTTTATTGAATGCTTGTATTCAAAAGCTTCTCTGTTATTGAGCTTTAAAGACACACACTATGATACATATCAATGCTACTGTGCTAGAACCAAAGCAAGTTAACTGTGCCTGCCCCCAACATAAGCCATTTGCTACCCTTGGTGTAGTTTTGCTTTAGATTTGTGAACAAAGTATTTGACTGACTGCCTTTTGAAACCCAATCAGTTTGCCTGTAAATGAGCAGCCAATCTAGTTTTTTCATCTGTTTCTCTATTTTATATGCTGTTTTTAAACATCTCAGTGTGGTTCTAGCCATTAACAAGGACTGTGATTGGCCTACCTGCAATTTTCCTGATTTAGTTTTTTTATTGTACATTTTACCATATGCTGAGAAGTGTTCTATGTGTTACAAATATTGATTCATTTAATCCTTACAAGGACCTTGAGGTAAGTTCTATCATTATCTCCATTTTACAGATGGAGAAACTAAAGTACCGAGAGGTTAAGTAACTTGCTTAAGGTCATATAACTAGAAAGTGATGAAGTCAGGAACTGAACCCAGGACACCTAGTTCTAGAATCCAAACCAAACCACCATGTCCACTGTCCTTTGCTTGTCTTCTCTTTACACTCATTTCTTTACACTCCCTTTCACCATTACACTTGATGGAGATGTTCTGCTTTTTGCTGTCATTAGTTTATTATTCAGCTAGAGCAATTTCGTTAGCACATTTGTGCTTGGCTTCTAGTTAGACTGGGCAGGCGGCGGTAAGATGGTGTGAGATTTCAGTGAAACAGGTGCACATTAAACTGTAAGTCCTGGAAGTGCCATGATTATCATGTAGTCATTGCAGCAGGTTTTCTACCACAGATTTTTCTTCAATGTGGAGTCAGAGGCCTGGATTCAAATCCTGGTGCCATCACTCACTAAATTCTGTGGCCTTGTGCTAATTGCTTACCTCTTCATTTCACAGAATCCTCATCTACAAAATGGAAATTAATCATAGTACCTATGTTGTAAGATTGTCATGGAGATTAAAGGGGGCAATACACATAAACTGCTTAATATGTGCCTGGCACATGATAATTGCTCAGTAAGCATTAGCCAAGATTATGATGATTGTGATTGCTATATCAATTTTAACCATGCCTTATCACATAAGACCCAAGCATCAGAGAATAGATTGGGTTTATTTTTCAGCTAAGGCCACTCTCAGGCCAAATTCTCTGGGAAAGGTGGCATCTGATGTTGGTTTATTGAGAAGGAAAGTGGAAGTCACATAGTCTTGGGAAAAAGAATGGTCTGTTTCTACATTCTAATTATGAAACGTCTCACTCTCCAACATGCTGATTTGGGGGAGTAAGAAATAGTAGTTGAAACTGGCATGCCAAAATGAGTCTCAAAAAGGCCTGACACATAGTAGGTACTCAACAAATGTTACCTTCTTACCTTATATAACCCACACTCCTTGCTTGTCACTCTTATTTTTCATATGCTCAAACCTTGGATTTAACCAAGTTACAGTCATTGCATTACTTTTCTCTATGGCTTCATTCACCTTATTCCTACATTAAATACCCTCAACTGTCTTTCCATGCTTCCAAGTCCTACACGTACCCCAAGGACCAAGTCAAGTATGGTGTCCTCCATGAAGCATGTCTGAGCCACATGAGCTTACTTACAGGTAAAGAGAAACTGAGAGCAGGAACTGTGTGTGCAAGAACTGAACGTGTGACCTTCCAGAGACCCCAAGGTCAACTGTCCTTTCGGACAGAACAATGACAAGACATCAACAGTAAACCCAGAAGAACTTAGGGCAAGATGACTCAAAAGTTGATTACATCCTCCTCCTGAAGATGTTTGGCTGTAGTTTTTCACAGTGTTCTTCAGGTTTTGGAACCAGTGCCAGAGAAGATGGGGAGGGAGCATGGGTGGCAGAGTCACTGGATTAGAAAGCATTTACCTGGCATCATCCAGAATAAGTTGACTGTCAGGGATCAGGCTGGAGGTCTACAGTCAAAAATCCATTCTGGAAATAATACTTTTGCTCACGAGAATTTTGAAGACGTGAAACTATGAAATTCCATGCCTATTGCTAATCAAAAATACTTTTTAGATAGAAAATTTAGATAGAAAAATTATCTAAAACCTTGGAAATGGGGCAAAGGGATGACTGTATGTTCTTTCAGTGACACACGGGAGCTCTTCCTAATAGGTCCATCCAAGGATTACTTAATTTTAGAGGGAAATGTACTTTCACTCGATTTACTATTTACTCCTTTTTTTTTTTTCTTTTTTAGAGACAGGGTCTCACTTTGTTGCCCAGGCTGGAGTGCAGAGACGTAATCGTGGCTCACTGCAGCCTTGATCTTCTGGCCTCAAGCGATCCTCCCACCTCAGCCTCCCTAGTAGCTGGGACTACAAGCATGTGCCACCATGCCTGGCTAATTTTTTAAATTTTCTGTAGACATAGAGTCTTGCTATGTTGCCTAGGCTGGTCTCCACCTCCTGGTCTCAAACAATCCTCCTGCCTTGGCCTCCCAAAATGCTGGTATTACAGACATGAGCCACTGCACCTGGCCTAATTTACTATTTACTCTTGATTAAGACCCAGACTCTGAGAGGTTATATAACTTGAACCATTTTTTTTTGTCTGGTTGAGATGTAAATAATTTCTGTCCCGTAAAATAAATAGCCCCAAAAGATATTTTTGTTGCTCTGTAGGATATTAGCTACTTTTGTATCTAAGTAAGAAATCTTTTTTTCTTTTTCCCTGTATTAGGAATTCATAATTTAGTAATCTTATTCCTGCATTCCCTCTTTCAGTGCCTGTGTATACTTGGTCTCTCAAATTCTGCTTTGAACCAGCTTTACTATCCTGTTATTATCTGATTAATGAGATAAATAAATCAATATGTGCTTACTTTACATTCATATGAGAGTCATGTTTTCAATGTTTAAAGTATCATGCTTTGATAAACGCTGATCTGAAAGTTAGAAGTTTTACAGAGAAGTATTAATGCCTCTGAGAAAGAATTTTAAAAACAAAACTCAGTGTGAAAGTTTTTCTTCTTCTAGCAAATTTGGAACAGTCAGATAAGAGGTAAACAGCCAGAATGCTTAGTTGCTAATGATAGACAGTGAGTTCAGACAGCACGGTTCTGAATGTTGCGAATGTGATTATCAGAAAAAAGTATTAGGAGTGAAGTAGTGCATAACAAAGAGCTGAGCTGAATAATTTGCCAGGTGAGTGTTTGACTTTTTTGAAAAAAAAAAAAAAAAAAGAAAATTGGATTCAGTTAACTTTAAAATCTGTGTCAGTTTTGAATGTAAGATAAACTATTACTTGACAGTTCTTCCTACCTAACAGAAACCCATAAAGATGAATTGAGATGAAAATGTATTGTATTCTTTTGGTTGAACATGTAATTTTCAACAATCCTCTCAATTCTTTTCATTGTTTGCCATGTATCCATGGGTATGTGTAAAGGTTAAGAAACTTACGTGGAGATACTACTATCTTCTGTTCTGAGATATTTGACGGGTTTCGGGTGTGTTTTTCCTCATAAACTTCTGGAAGAGACATTGGTGCTCCCATAATGGAGATGTGTTGGGGTTTGGGGACTGGAGGCAGTGTGAGGTGGTGGTAAAAAGTTCAGGCTCACCAGTTAAATTGTCTGGTTCAAACCCAGGGCCTACTACTTTCTAATGATAAGCCAATTATTTAACCTCTCTAAGCTTTAGTTTTTTCTCCTGTTAAATGAGGATAATAATAGAACTTCTCAGAGTCCTTCTGGGGAGCTTGGCATAGTGACTGGCAAATGGCAAGCATTCAATAAGAGGGTGCTATTATTATTTACTGGGTAAGTAACATGTGAATGTGCAAATTTTTCCCATTTTGTATATGGCTTACTTTTTGGGTGTCTCTTTAACCATTTCTCCTCTTTCTCCCCCTTACCCATTAGGGCCAAAGTGAAAAATCAATAGGATTTTAGTACCCATTAATGTTTATCTAATAACATTGTTGCCCTATCTTATTTGAAAGCAAAACAAAACAAATATCACAAAAGTTAAATATCTCCTATTTTTGAGGTAAAGAATTTATTGTTACATTCTTTCCCATAAGTGTACCACTAATTTTTTCTTTGTGGACCACAATGTCCTCTCCCCAATCCCATAGGATTGTTTGACTTTTGCTGAAACTTCTAGCCCAGTTGTGGGGAGTAGGGTCACTGCTCTCTCTTCATTCCTACAGTGGCAGAGAGTAACCTAATGCTGTCACTTTACTTGAGAAGGAAGAAACATCCACGTCAGTCATGATTTAAGCTGCGTTCCCAGCCCTGGTTTTATCAAGTGTGACAGCCTAATTATAAGGCTTCCTACACGAGTTAATGTAGGCAACCAAGATCTTCTTGTCCTGATGTGGGTCTCTTGTGTTGTAATGCAGTCCTTTTCTAGCACCTTCATAGAACATGTTTATTTGAGACTAATCCTTCAAGAGACTGGATAATTTCACCCCCAAATTTCCTAATGTTGTCTGAGATAATCTACTTATATGACAATGCCAGGGGCCTTGGACAGTGTATGAAGGAGGAATTCTAAAGATATCAGAAGTGTTAGTGCTTAGTGGAAATATGAATCATGATAAGGTGCACAACTGGACAGGGTCATTCAGGGTTGACAAGAATTCATATGAGAAGTCCTAGCTGGTGGAGGTAAGAATTTTGGTTCACTGCCAGCCCAACATGGGTCAGTAGCATAGTTCAGCTGAGGATGTCAGAAGAGAGAATAGACTGGGCTATCATTTTGTGTTTTCCCTACTACAAAGTGCAAGTTGGAGCTTAGCGGTCATTCACTTGGGCTGTTGCATGAAATTTTCTAGCATCAAAATGGAGGAGATTAAGGTAAAATGATCCTTGAGGTCCCTTAAAACTGTAAAATTGGATGCTGCTTTGTTTCTTTCTCCAATTTTTAAAATAAAAAGTATAATTTATCTTTAATAAAGTGTACAGATATTAAATGTAATGTTTGATGAGGTCTGACAAAGGTATACACCCGTGTAACCCCTCCTCAATCAATATACAGAACATTTTCATCACCCCATAACGTTCCTTGTGGCCGTCTACCATCAATGTCCCCTCCCCATAGGTAATCACTGTTATGATTCCTATTAACACAGATTCTGGAACTTTATGTAAATGGAACTATAATAGTACAGTCATGTATTGCTTAACAATGGGGCTGCATTCTGAGAAATGCATCATTAGGCAATTTTGTCATTGTGTTAACATCATAGAGTGTATTTACACAAACCTACATGGTGTATCCTCCTACACACCTAGACTAGATGGTATAGCTTATTGCTCCTAGGCTACAAACCTGTACAGCATGTTACTATACTACTATAGGCAATTGCAACACAATGGTAAGTATGTGTGCATCGAAGCATATCTGAACATTGAAAAGGTGCAGTAATAATATGATATTATGGTTTTATGGGACCACTGTCATATATGCTGTCTGTCATTGATCAAAATGTCATTATGTGGTGCATGACTATATGTACTTATTTATATCTGGCTTCTTTCACTTAACATAATGTTTGTGAGATTCATTCATGTTGTTAAATGTCCCATGGTTCATTCTGTTTTATTGCTGAGTTGTATTCCATTGTATGGGTATACCAAAATTTATCTCCTGTTGATAGACATTTGAGTTTTGGGCTATTATATTATGAATAAAGCAGAATAAATATTATTGTACAAATCTTTAGGTAGACATACTTTTTTCCCTCTTGGATAAATACCTGGGAGTGGAGTTTCTGGGTCATAGGGTAGATGGATTTAACTTTATAAGGAGCTGCAAAGTTCCTTACCAAAGTTTCCAAAAGTAATCGTATCATTTTACATTTTCACCAGCTATGAATGAGAGTCCAGGTGTCCTACATCCTGGCCACTCTGGTTTTCTTGTCATCACGTGTATCCATTTCCTCTGGGTGTGTTCCTAAGGAAACCAGAGAGATGACCACTGTTACCAGCAAAAGTTCCCTTGAAAAGTTACCCTAAGCTAGACCAAATTAAAATAAAGAGCTTCTGCTCATCAAAAGAAACTCAACAGAGTAAACAGACAACATACAGAATGGAGAAAATATTCACGAACTACACATCCAACAAAGGCCTAACATCCAGAGTCTATAAGGAACTTAAAACAATTGAGCAAGTGAAATACAAATAACCTCATTTAAAAAATGGGCAAAAGACATAAACAGACACTTTTCAAAAGAAGACATGCAAGCGGTCAACAAACATATGAAAAAATGCTCTGCAGCATGCATCATCAGAGAAATACAAAGCAAAACCACCATGAGGTACCATCTCACACCAATCAGAATGACTATTATTAAAAAGTCAAACACCAACAGAATGCCTATACACTGTTGATGGGAAGGTGAATTAGTTCAGCTACTGTGAAAAGCAGTTTGGAAATTTCTCAAAGAACTTACAACAGAACTACCATTCGTCATGGAAACCCTATTACTGGTATATATCTAAAAGAAAACAAATTCTTCTACCCAAAAGACACACGCACTACCATCTTCATCACAGCACTATTCACAATAGCAAAGCCATGGAATCAAGTAGGTTCCCATTAATGGTGGATTGGATAAAGAAAATGTGGTTTATATACACCATATAATACTATGCAGCCATAAAAATAATAAGGTCATGTCCTTTGCGGCAACATGGATGCAAGTGGAGGCCATTATCTTAAGTGAATTAATGTATGAACAGAAAACCAAATACCACATATTCTCACTTATAAGTGGGAGCTAAACAATACGTACACATGGACATAAAGACGGGAACAATAGAAACTGGGAACTAGAGAGGGGAGGTGGGGAGAGGGGCGAAGGTTGAAAAACTAACTGGTGGATATTATGCTCAGAACCTGGGTGACAGGATCATTCATATCCCAAACCTCAGCATCACATAATATACCCAGTAACAAACCTGCACATGTACCCCCTGAATCTAAAATAAAAGTTGAAAAAAAGTTACCCTAAGCTGATAGGATGACCAGAAAATAGCATGCATTGATTATACTGGAGGTGACTTTTGAGTAAGGTTTAACTATTAATCATCTTAAGGTAAATTAAAGCTACAGCATGATTTGCAACTAACCATGTGGGGAAAAACATGTGTATGCTAGTTTATCATTTCCTCCTAGTGTCTTAGAATGACCTGAAAGCTGTAGTTGCTAGTTTTTTTACATGAAGTACTTTGGAAGTTTGTTCTGGCAATGGGCAGATAGGAGGAAAGTAGCAAATTACTTTCTTGTCCATCAATTTGAGGTACTTTTGGAAGAAGAATCCCTGGCAAACTGGTAATCTGTGTTAAGGGCTTCTTGGGGCTCAGAAAACAATTCCCCAATAAATGGCACTTTGTCATGTGAACTACAAAAGCAGCCTCAAGATCTCTCTGCTCTCTGACACCCCTTTCCCCACGCCCCCATCTCAATCCTCTGTTTCTCTCAAAGCATAAGATGAAGCTGTTCTCAGAAGTTCTGTTATCTACCTGGAAAGCTGACTGCCAAAGAGGAACACAATTACCCCAATCTCCTGCCTGAAATTTCATTAACCAGAGAACTTTAAACTCAAATCACAGAGGAAGAGACTGAAAATTAAACACCACACCTAAAGCCCAGAAAAACTTTGTCTGAAACTATCGTCTGTTCTCAGGTTCCATTCAATTTTCCAAAGATAATTATTTACTAACCATTGTCTGAGCAATGGGTCCATTCATTCCCCCTAATAATTATTTACTACCCCTCAAAATAGCCATATTCCTCCCATCTCCCTTTCCCCGTAAAAAAGGGTATATAGACATCTGGACTTCATTGAGTTATTGGGTAATCATTCCCTTGCAACTGCCTCGTGCTTATACACATTAATACATTTGTATGTCCTTTTCTCCTGTTAATCTGTATATTGTCAGTTCATTTTCAGTGATCCTTTAGAGTTCAGAGGAGAAGCTTTCCCTAGGCCTTCACAGCTTTAGGCATTAAAAAAAAAGGTTGGACAAAATATCATGGATATATCATATATGGAAGAAAATGTTTTACAAGGTGACTCTCTTATATTGTGAATGAAGAGGTATTTTGCATGGTAGATTAATAACTTACCATTATTTATTAAATGATTAGTACATGCTAGGCACTGGAGTCAGTATTTTCATATATTCATTTAATCCTTGCAACAACCCTACAAAATATGTAATGTAATGTTAATTTCCCAGTATTATGGAAGAGGAAAATGAAGGTAACCCATGGACAGAAGTATTACACAGTACAGCTAGGATTTGAACCCAACAGTCCATGATCAAGCTACACTTTGTTAAGAAAGTTAAGCTGAATAGTCATGTGGAAAAAAGTTGTTTTGTGTGTGTATGTGTGTGTGTGTGTGTGTGTATGGGTGTTATAGGGTGACCAGCAAGTCTTCAAGCACAAAAACCAATTTTGTTAGGATAAAATTCAATGGGAGAAGTGGAATGAAATATGAGATTGATGATGAGAAGAAACATAAAGTTTCTATATATTTAAGAAAATGAATGATAAATATCTAAATGGTATTTAGATTCTATTGGACACTTTTAAATGAATGATGTGTCTGTTTTATTTGCAAACATCCATATTCATACTGCATTGGTAATTCTATTGTTTATAATTATTTAAGTTTATGATGAAAATCTTGAGATGTCGACTTAAAAATGGGTAAAGAGGTTACATGGGTTTTCAAACTTCTGTTAAGTGATACAGCAGTTAAATTCTGAAGACTATGACTTTTGAAGGGCAGGGATCCCGGCTTAGTTACATTTTAATCCTTGCACTTGACACAGTGCCCAGAATCTACAAAGTTCTCAGTTCACCTTTGGAGAATGAAGATGCAAGGAAAACAATGTATTGTGAAAGGCTATGCACAAAAGTCCCAGAGCCACAGAAAAGACTTCATGCATCATCAGTGTCAATGAGCAGAAGCTTCTAATCTTCCAGCCTTATTTCCTCTGCTCAGAAAATAGAATTCTAAAATAGTTATCTCATACCAACGAACAAATACTTTTAATAATGATGACTATTGTGATCATGGTATTTTACAGTTCAGAAACTCTTTTGTGGACATCAGCTCATTATAGTCCTGGGTGGGGAGTGCAGCAGTTCCTTTCTTTCAGTCCCCATTGTCTATAAACTTTCATCAGGTTGATTTTTTCTGCCTCAGACAAGCAGTTAAGTCTTGGAATGCTACATGGCTTGTGCAAGGACTGACAATTTACTCAAGAAGGTAAAAGTAAGGGAGAGGAGGCAAGAAGGGGGCTTCTCAACCTGAGTATTCTTTAGTTCCAAGACTATTATGAGATGCCTGCAACACGGGGTCATCAATTTCTGTCTACACAGGAGATAAGTGGAAGTTCCCTGTGGTTCATCCATCCATCCATTTAAAAAACACCCACTTTGAGCAAGATCTGGGGTAGGAGGAAAAGAGGCAAATAATGCTCACAAGGACACCTTCTCCTGCCTCAGCCTCCCTAGTAGCTGGGATTACAGGTGTGTGCCACCACACTTGGCTAATTATTTTGTATTTTTAGTAGACAGAGGGTTTTGCCATGTTGGTCAGGCTGGTCTCAAACTCCTGACCTCAAGTGATCTGCCTGCCTCAGCCTCCCAAAGTGCTGGGATTACAGGCATGAGCCACCACACCCAGCCTAAAGCAAATACTTTCTTGGGAAAATACTTATTTCAAAATGCTGTCAGGCAGAATTATTGTTCCCCATATAACTTAATATTTTCTGTAGTAGAGATGAATGCCAACCTTCCCCTCTATCCACTGAAAGTTTTCTGGAATGAACTGACAGTAGGCAGGCTAATAGGAGAAAAAGGCATACAAAATTTAATAATGTGTGTAAGCATGGATGTCCCACAAATATGAAACTCAAAGAAGGGCCAGATTGTTGAGGCTTAAATACTCTCTCCATAACAGAGAGGGGAAATGCAGGATGTATGTAATTTTGAGGGATAGTAAATGATTTTTAGGGGAAATGCATGAAACCAAAGAACAGACAATTGGCCTGGGACAAAGTTCTACTGAGCTTTGGGGGAAGTGGAGATAAATTGCAGGAAGGTGAGGGACAGAACTTCACTGTGAACAAAAGTCATCTTATTATGTAGATAAAGTCTCCCAGGTAATCTCTTAGAGCTGCCTTTGGAAGAATAGATGATGTCTGTCTGGGTATGGTGATGACTTTTAGTCTTTTCTCTTCTCTGGTGGTTAATCTTTCCTTCTTTCTTTGTTATTTGATAAAATCCCTGGGGTGGTTGGAGTGGGGGGTGGTGCGGGAAGGCTGGGGTGCTGTCCTTAAGATAATTACACTTCTTTTGGAAAAAAGTTGCCTTAGTTAGGTAAAGAAATTCCAGAAAGAGTCCCTTTATGCCCTTGGTGGGGGGAAAGAAACAAGGTGACCTAGATATCCTTAGTTCTGAGGCAACTTCTAAGGCCTTCCAATTTCAATTCAAAATGCTCAGCATTCCAAAGCACCATACTTCTGAGTATTGTTCTGCATTCCAACACTATGACCAGAATATTCCTTCTATATAAACGGTATTAAATCTGAAATGTTACTCCCTAACTTCATGACAGATAATGAGTCATATGGATTGCTGTTTTTACCTGTTGCCCAAGTGGAAAACAGAAAGAAGAGAGGATCTTAAAATTATTTCTGTAAAACTTGGAATCTACCTTTAAAGTGATATACCTGAGTGTGATTTTTTTTGTAAACAGGAAGGAACAATGCTGGGCCAAAGTGTGAAATTGGTATTCTTCTTACACACCCATTATTAGTACTTCCTTCTCTCTTATTCCCTACAACTTAGTATCACCATATTAAACTTTGCTATCAGGAAAGAGACTTTCCTATTCTCAAACAAGAATAATGGATTGATTCAAGCAATAGATACTTAGCGGCTCTCTGCCAATCTCCTAGGGGCTGGAGATGCATTGGTGATCTCTGCTCACTGCCTTTGAGATGACCATGGTCTAATGGGAACTCATTCACATCCAGGTAGACGTCGTCAATAATATTAAATGCAGTGGTAGCTGTCAAATGATGGGGTTCAGGACATGCTACCCCAAAATATGACTGTAGGAGACCAGAATGTGCCACCCCAAATACGTGTCTTTGGAAACAGCGGACACAGGAGATGCTTTGACAGCAGAGAGAAATTTACATCTATAAAGGAGATCAGCATTTGTAAGGGTGTTTCCCTTTGCACCAGGAAGAGAAGGATGAGTAAATCACTAGGGACTCTTGTCATCAACTTAAAATTTGCGTAACAAACCTTACCCTTGTTTAAAATGCTTTTCATAACAGGGCTTTCTCCACACTTCTTTTTCTTTGTTTCAGCACAGGATCTTGTTTAAGCCTGAAGTCTAAGACAACTCCTTGAGATACACTCTAGAGATTTACTCATTTCTCTGGGTTTTCTCCCATGTACACAGAAGGTATACATGTTATTAAATGTCTTTGTTTTTCTCTTGTCAATCTGTCCTTTGTTACAAGGAGTCCCAACTAAGAACTCATGAAGGGTGCAGGAGAAAATTATTTTTCTTTACTTACACAAACTTGACTGCACATAAGCATCACCTGCAGGGGTTGTTTATAATTCAGTAGCTGTGGGGTGGGGCTCAGACAAGCTCTTTGGTGATGCTGTTAACTGCTGGTATGAAAACTACATTTTGAGAGCCATTGGTTTAATCTCAAGGATATTTATACTTCATTAGGATTCAGGAACTCCCAGGCTCAGTGGTAACATGGTTTCTTTGGCCTGATCTTTCCCCAGTCTCTAGTCTCTGATCCTTTTCCTCCGCTCTTCACTTCCCATTTCACTATGTACCCAATACTCTCATGCTCCCTTGACCCTCCTCTATCCAACATTGCTCTCAGGAAAGGATTTTATATAAAATATTAGCATGATGTTATAGCAATGTTTTATACCCTTTACAAGGTAATTGTCATTAGAGCATATCCCTGCTTGTGGAATGGGACATATGTCCATGTTAACTTTTTAGGGCCAATTTGTGCAAATCACCTCTATAGAGGCATCCCTATTGCACAAGATCTGTTGGTGCAGGTGCAACACACATCAAGGAGTTTCTGCCATATGTTGTACACAAACGCACAAACACCAAATGAAACAAACAAACAAGCCACTGTCTGTATAATGAGGGATGATTGTTAAGGCAACTTCCAGCCCTGCTCTTCTATAATGATTTAAGCAAATTCAGGGGCAAGGCAAACCTTTCTGAAGTGTTGCAATTGTCCTCTCTCCTACTTAGGTGCTAATGACACTTAAAAGACCCCACTGCCACCACAACCACCATCCTTTTCTTTATACTCATCAGTTGGCGAGAGAGCAAAACAAGTATCCACATTCCCACTATTGAGATTATGAAAATTAATCTAAACATGAAGTTGTATACAGAATGAAAAATTTTAAATGATACTTTTGACTTAAGAATTGTTATTACAGTTAAACTCTGTTGCATTTAAAGTAATCACTAAGTATTAATGTAAGAAAGAAATACTTCCTTTTTATAATTTTGATGGTTGCCTTCTCTTCACCCCGCAAATCACAGGGTTTAATTTTTGGTAGATAAAGGGAGACAACCTATGATTACTTCTGGTGTGTGAAACTGACAGAAATTCAACATTAACAATCAACCTACCAATGAGTTTGGAGCAGGTCATGTGTCTATTCATCTGGGTTAATGTTAGGTGCAATTAATGACTGGATAGTCTAATTATTTCTTAATCTAGTTAACTTTTCAGTTGAGTGGTTGGACCTGAATTTTAATTAGAGCAGTGAGTGGAGAATAACAAATGTGTAAGTGCTGTAGCCAGTGAATTTGAGAAACAGGAAGAAAAAAGCAAGTGCTTTTGTCTCTAGAAAGGAGTGGCACAGCTGGAAACTCCTGCTCTCTTCTAATGCTCTATCCCTGCCCTAAGGAGGAGCAGGGTGGAGCTTTGGTGATGTGGGGACAGGAAAGAAGGACGAAGGCAATTTCTCCCAGGCCTAGAGATTATGTTTCAAGCAAGATATTCTTATATTCCTCTACGTTTCTGCTTCATACTTTAAAAAGTAGCCCCCCCAATCCCCTACCCACTCACCTCCACTTACCATCTGACCATTATAGAGGGCTGGTACATGATGGTGATGCAGAGTTGGCAGTCAGATAAAGGCAATGCTGGGTGCAGATTCTTGACATATTACTGGTAGCCTTATCATGCGCTGAAACAGCAAAGAAAAGGAGGATGAACTATTTAATCAGAATGAGTTCAAGTACCTTAGAACAATAATGGTAATGACGTCAGCTACTGATTATAAGGCTTCACAATGCATTCCTTTTTTGATTAGTACATTTTACTCCTTTGGTTCATCAGCGTAATTCACTGAAAGATTGTGGGAGGTAGTGAAGCTTAATACATAGTGAGTTCACCAATTAGGAATGCATTCAGCTGCTAGTAACAAAACTCAACTCTTAAATGCTAGGCAAAATATGAAGCTTTTCTCAAGTATGATTTCTTATCTTCACAGCAGCCTTGCAAGATAGTTTTTTTTTATAAGTCCATTTTTTTTAGGTAATGAAGCTGAAGCCCAGAGTAGTTAAGTAACTTGCTCAAGGACACAACCTTAAAATAATAGCCTTTCCTGATATTTTCCAAATCAGTAAACATTATAGCATTACTTGAGAATATAAAATGTGTAAATCAATTCATAAAACTCAGGATCAATTTCCATGTGGCCTGATGAAAAACACAGAGGGGCATGTTCCTAAGTGGAAAAGAGGTCCAGGGACAGGATTATCTTCTAGTCAGAGAGTATCCATGGGTTGTACATTTTGTACTTGTTACAAATAGATAGATACTTAGAGGTAAGCATTACTTAGAGGGAGAGGGGTTGGGTACAAGGGATGAGTGTGTTCCCCGTGGTACATACTGTAGGTTGTCTCAACATTCCCTTCCAACAGCCTTCACCCCTCCTTTTGCTATAAAGGCTATAATGCTGAAAACCTTATTTTCTAATGAGATACAAATGGACATCTATTGAGGGTGGTTCTGGGAAAGGTTTTCTTTCTGAACACAAGGGGAGACTGTGTCAGCTGTCATGGTCCTCTGCCCTTTTTTTGTCTTGAATGTAGACTTGACATATGAAGCTGCACTAGCCTTCTTACAACCATGAAGACAAAAGCCAGTACACTAAAAATCACGGATCAGAAGAAGAGAAATAACTGAGTCTTTTGATAATATTACCAGCCCAAGATTGTCTGCCTTCGAATTGCTCATCATGTGAGAAAAATATTCCTATTTGTTCCAGCAACTGTAAGTTGAGTTTCACGTTATTTACTGTTGAATACATTCCCAATTGACATCACCTCCATAGTATAAACCTCACCCCATACCCCATAATGTTTTGCTATAATAGCCTGATAAGCCCAAGGAAAAAATAGTGTACCTGTCAGAAAAGTGTTAGAGAGTGAAGCCTTGTAGTGCACGAAATCAACTTTGTAAATAGTGAAACATAAGTCATGCTTGCAAATTGTGAAACATAAGTTTATATTTTTCTACAGCAGTATAAGAATAATAAATGTATAGGAAAAGATGAAAAGAAAAGTGAAAAACAACCTGTAGATCAGACTATTGTTCAGCATGTATTCATTCCTTCCTACTCCACCTCCCAAAAACTTCTTGGGAGGAGTATACCTACCTTCCCCATTGATGTTAGGCTTTGCCATATGACTTGCTTTGGCTAATGGGATGGGAGCAGAAGTGAGAGGCTACCAGTTCTGAGCCTAGGTCTTAAGAGATATAATGTGTTTCTGACCTATGGCATTTTTGCTAGCACCATGACAAGAGCGCACCTAAGGTAAGCTGCTGGTCTAAGGAGGATGAGAGATGTGTGGAGCAAAGTTGAACTAAATCCACACATTGGAGCTAAGCCCAGGCGAGATCAGCCAAACTCTAGCTAATCCCAGGATACCACATGAGGGAGAGACACATGTTATTGTACAACAGTAGGTTTTGAAGTGGCATGTTATGTAGCATTAGTATGTCAAATAGCTAACTGATGCAGAACCCTGACAGCATAATCTCATGGAGAGAGATACCATAATAGCAGAAGATAGTCCTGCCCAACTACACTATTCACACTGAAACCCTGACCCAAATTAACAAAATTATACTGTCCTGACTGGTTTTTAATCCCTATAGGCTTTGAAGAGGGTTCTTGATATAGGAAAGAGTCAATACAGTTTTTGACTTTGGAAGAGAACTGGGAAAAGGTGTAAATGGGCATAGGAGGAGGATTGGTGTCCTGACTTTACCAATAAAAACAGAGAAAATACTAAGGGGTTCTCAGCCACCATCTCAGAAGAGATTTGGGAAAAGAAACACAGAGTCATGACTATAAGCGCTTAGCATGACCCTGAAACTTCATAACTTTCTCATATTTGCTATTTTCTGCCTGTTTCTCCATGAGTAGTAGCAAAATCTTTGAAATCAGCAGAAAAGTGTTTGTCCTTATTTTGAGGGGAAAAATGAAAGAGAGGTGCAAGAAAGACCACTCCTACTCCACAGCTAGTCTTGTGGAGAATTACCAAGAGATTGTAGTAAGAGTAGAGGAAGGAAAAGTTCACTGAGGCGCTGAGAATTGAAGTATGAGGTATTAGGCAAAAGGAAGAAATAAAGGATATACAAGTTGGAAAGGAAGAAGTCAAGTTGTCCTGGTTGCAGATGACATGATCTTATAGATAGAAAAACTTAAAGATTCCACCAAAAACCTCTTATAACTGATAAACAAATTCAGTAAAGTTGAAGGACACAAAATCAGCAAAAATCAGTAGTGTTTCTATATACTGACAAACTAGTTGAAAAAGAAATCAAGAAAGCAATCTGTGTTTCAAAAAAATTTGGGGTACATAGTAGGTGTATATATTTATGGGATATATGAAATACTTTATACATAATAATCACATCATAGAAAATGGGTTATCCATCCCCTCAAGTATTTATCCTTTGTGTTACAAACAATCCAGTTATACTTTTAGTTATTTTAAACTGTACAATTAAATTATTATTGATGCTAGTCCCTCTGTTGTGCTGTCAAATCTAGGTCTTATTCATTCTTTCTAACTATTTTTTTTGTACCCATTAACCAGCCCTGCCTCCTTCCCCCTCCTCACTACCATTTTCAGCCTCTGGTAACCATCCTTCTATTCTCTATCTTCATGAGGTCAATTGTTTTGATTTTTAGATCCCACAAATAAGTGATAACATGTAATGTTTGTCTTTCTGTGCCTAGCTTATTTCACTTAACGTAATAATCTCCAGTTCCATCCATGTTGTTGCAAATGACAGGATCTCATTCTTTTCTGTGGCTTAATAGTACTCCATTTTGTATAAGCACCAAAATTTCTTTATCCATTCATCTGTTGATGGACACTTAGGTTGCTTCCAAATCTTGCCTATTGTGAACAGTGCTGCAACAAACATGGGAGTGCAGATATGTCTTCTATATACTGGGCTTCCTTTCTTTTGGGTATATATCCAGCAGTGGGATTGCTGGGTCATATGGTAGCTCTATTTTTAGTTTCTTGAGGAACCTCCAAACTGTTCTTCATGGTGATTTTACTAATTTACATTCCTACCAACAGTGTGCAAGTGTTCCCTTTTATCCATATCCTTGCCAGCATTTGTTATTGACAGTCATTTGGATATAAGCCATTTTAACTGGGATGAGATATTGTAGGTTTGATTTGCATTTCTTTGATGATCAGTGATGTTGAGCACCTTTCCATATACTCGTTGCCATTTGTATGTCTTCTTTTGAGAAATGTCTATTCAAATGTTTTGCTCCTTTTTTGATGGGATCATTAAATTTTTTTTCCTTTAGAGTTGTTTGAGCTCCTTATATATTCTGGTTATTAATCCCTTGTCAGATGGGTAGTTTGCAAATATTTTCTCCCATTTTGTGGGTTGTCTCTTGGCTTCGTTGATTATTTCCTTTGCTGTGAAGAAGCTTTCTAATTTGATGCTATCCCATTTGTCCATTTTTGCTTTGGCTTCTTGTGCTTGTGGGTTATTGCACAAGAAATTTTTGCCCAGACAAATGTCCTGGAGAGTTTCCCGAATTCTTTTGTAGTAGCTGCATAATTTGAGGTCTGTGATTTAATTTTTTAATCCATATTGATTTGATTTTTGTATATGGTGAGAGACAGGGATCAAGTTTCATTCTTCTGCATATGGACATCCAGTTTTCCCAGCACAATTCATTGAAGAGACTGTTTCTTTCCCCAGTGTGTGTTCTTGGCACCTTTGTCAAAAATGAGTTCATTGTAGGTGTGTGAATTTGCTTCCAGGTTCTCTATTCTGTTTCATTAGTCTATGCGTCTGTTTTTATGCCAGTACTATGCTGTTTTGGTTACTGTAGCTCTGTAGTATAGTTTGAAGTCAGATAATGTGATTCCTCCAGGTTTGTTATTTTTGCTTAGGATAGCTTTGGCTATTCTTTTTTTCCTTTCCTTTTCTTTTTCTTTTTTTTTTTTTTTTTGAGACAGAGTCTCACTCTCTCACCAGGCTGGAGAGCAATGGTGCGATCTTGGCTCACTGCAACCTCTGCTTCCCGGGTTCAAGTGATTCTCTTCTCAGCCTCCCAAGTAGTAGGGATTACAGACACGTGCCACCATGCCCAGCTAATTTTTTGTATTTTTAGTGGAGACAGGGTTTCACTGTGTTAGCCAGGATGGTCTCGATTTCCTGACCTCGTGATCCTCCCACTTCAGCCTCCAAAGTGCTAGGATTACAGGCATGAGCCACTGTGCCCAGCCAGCTTTGGCTATTCTGAAATTATGTGATTCCACTTACATTTTAGGATTGTTTTTTTCTATTTCTGTGAATAATGATATTGGCATTTTGACAGGGTATGCATTGAATCTGGTAGATTGCTTTGAATGGTATGGACATTTTAACAATGTTGATTCTTCCAATCCATGAACATGAAATATCTTTCCATTTTTTGGTTTCCTCTTCAATTTCTTCCATCAGTGTTTTATAGTTTTCATTATAGAGATATTTCACTTCTTTGGCTAATTCCTAGGTATTTGTGTGTGTGTGTGTGTGTGTGTGTGTATGGCTATTGTCCTTCCCACTCTTTCCTCCCCTTTCCATAGGCAGAGGATCCTCTCTCCATGGCCACCACCACCAGCCCACAGAGAGTTCTGTCAGGCCACTACTGATGTTCACTTAAGGGCTCCTCAGTCAGCTTGTGGTGAATATGGCCCTGGGACTCACCCTTCAAGGAAGTGGGCTCCTCTCTGGCCCAGGGCATGTCTAAAAATGCTGTCCAAGAGCCTAGGCCTAGACTCAGGGACCCCAAGTGCCTTCTTGGTGCTCTACTCCACTGTACTTCAGGTGGTACCTGAAGTCAACACATCTGAGAGTCTCTCACCCAAGGCCCATGGCATACTATTTGGGTAGTACTGTTGGTTATTCACGCTCTTCAGTCAGCAGGTCATGAATACTGCCAGGACTGAGTACTTCCTTTCAAGGTAGCATGTTTCCTTTTGGCCCAGGGTATGTGTAGAAATGTTTTCCATGAGCCAGGACCTGGGATGGGGGCCTCATGAATCTGCCTGGTGCTCTATCCTGTTGTGACTAAGCTGGTATCCAAGATGTAAGACAAAGTCCCCTTTAATCATCTCTCTCCTCTTCTCAAGAAGAAGAAAGAAGTCACTTTCATTGCTGCAAGCTGTGTTGCCTGGAGTCGGGGGAGGGGTGTGCAAGCACTGCTGCAGTGAAAGCAATCTGTCTTGTGTCTGGGAACCCTACAGTCTTACTTGTTCCCCAATATCTTTGAATAGAACCGCTGAATTGCAGAACAGCAAACTTAAGCTCACATGGAGTCCAGCATTTTTTGTTTGTTTTGGGCAACCGAATAAGATTTTTAGGAATTCAGATGACAGGATAACTACTTTTGTCTATGTTCTATTTCTTTGCTTTTTCTGTATGATTATGCCACCATTCATTTTTTATGACATGGTATGTCATCCATCACTTTTAAAACAGTTTTTCAAGGTAACATTGACATACAATAAACTGTACATATTTAAAGCGTACAAGTTTATAGGTTTTGACATATGTATACATCTATGAAGTCATCACTATAATTAAGATAACGAACATATCCATCACCGTCAAAAAGCGTTTTTATGCTTACTTATAATGACTCCCTCCTGCCCCTCTCTACCCCCATTCCTAGACAACCATTGACTTGCTTTCTGATATTACAGATTGGTTTCCATTTTCTAGAATTTGTGCCCATCAAATCATAAAGTATGCACTCTTTTTGTCTGGCCTCTTTCACTCAGCATAATTATTTTGATATTCACAGATCTTATGTGTAGCAACAGTTCATTCCTGTTTATCACTGAGTAGTATTTCATCATATGAATATACCATGATTTGTTTATCCATTAATTGCTCATCATTCTTTAATGGTTTGAGAAAATTATTTTGTGGGCAAGGAAATTTTAGCAGTAAGGAAATTCTGTCCCTCAAATTTATTCCTATATGAGAGGGCCAGTTTATGCACCATTTTAAGAAACATCAATGGACAAATAATCTGGCAATTGCATGGTTATATAAACTGCATGTATAGATGTCACACAAACTGTGATTATTTCACATTTTTAAACAAGGACTAATGTTGTAATGACCTATAAAGATATTCTAAATGGAACCCAATTTATTAATAAATGAAATCCAACATTTACAAAGATAAAACAAGCATTTATCCAGTAAATTAAGGGTTTATTTGCTTAATCCCATTATTTTAGGAATTAGGGATATTAGCCAATCAAAGGAAACTTTCTGTTTCTTCCTAACAAAAACTCTAGCTTTATCTCTTGACCTACTTCTGTCTTCCTTCTGTTAGTTATGCTATGATCCGTAGTACTCTACCCTTAAGATTTTAATAACAAAAGTAACAAAGGGTGTCTCTCTGATTAAACAAATATTGGATAGACAAATGTTTTCTTTGCTCAAAATTGATATTTGTTCTAAGTTCTATTAGTTATCTATTGCTACATAACAAATTACCCCCAAACTTAGAGGCTTAAAAAATAGTAAACTATAACAAACAATATGCAATTTTAGTACATCAGGAATTCCAGAGTGGCTTGATGGGTGTTTCTGGCTTTGGGCCCCTGGTGAAGTAGTAGTTAAGAAGTCATCCAGGGCTGTAGTCATCTCATAGCTTGACAGGAGCTGGAAGATCCACATCCAACATGGATCTTATGAGGCTCTTGCCATGTGAACCTATCCACAGGGCTTGTGAGTGTCCTCATGATATGGCAGCTAGTTACTCTACCCCTTAGAGTAAGTAATCTAAAATATCAGTGGTCTTATTGAAACCCTTTTGCAGAATTGTACATAATGAGAGAAATCTAACATGACTGACTTCAACTTGCTTCTAACCTCACAAGCTAAATTGTTGTTTTGCTTATTCTAGCACAGACAAGATAATTATGAGAAGAATTTAGTGTATAGTTAAACATTGAGGCAAGGGAAATTGACTCCCTCTTTGTCCAGAGCTTGAAGGCACACTGATACAGTTTGGATTTGTGTCCTTGCTCAAATCCATGTTGAATTATGATCCCCAATGTTGGAAGTGGGACCTTGTGGGAGGTGACTGGATCATGGGGTGTATCCCTCATGAATGGTGTAGTACCATTCTATTGGTGGTGTTCTCATGATAATGAGTGAGTTCTTACAAGATCTGGGTTTTTTTTGTTTGTTTGTTTTTTTCCTGTGAAGTACAATGGCGCCATCTTGGCTCACTGCAACCTCCACCTCCCAGGTTCAAGCAATTCTCCTGCCTCAACCTCCCAAGTAGCTGTGATTACAGGCACCTGCTACCATGCCCAGCTAATTTTTGTATTTTTAGTAGAGATGGGATTTCAACATGTTGGCCAGGCTGGTCTCAAACTCCTGACTTCAGGTGATCCACCCGTCTCGGCCTTCCAAAGTGCTGGGATTACAGGCGTGAGCCACTGCACCTGGCCAAGATCTGGTTTTTTAAAAGTGTGAGGCAACTCCTCTCTCTTTCTCTTTTGCTTCTGCTTTCCCCATGTGACATACAAGCTCCAGCTTGGCCTTGTGCCATGATTGTAAGCTTTCAGGGGCCTCCACAGAAGCAGATGCTGCTATGCTTCTTGTACAGCCTGCAGAACCATGAGCCAATTAAACCTCTTTTTAACATAAATTACCCAGTCTCAGGTATTTCTTTATAGCAATGCAAGAATGGCCTAACACACGCATTCATAAGGAAAGGTTAAAATTATAGTAGAGGCTTAAACTTTGCTAAAGAATAGACATAGTTAAAAAATGACCTGCCGTCATTTAGCATGTTTCCCAGAGTTATGTAACCAGGGGTTGCAAGATTTGTGATTTACTCAGCTCCTCCTACAGATAACATCACTATTGTGAAACCTAAAGAACTGGTCTTTGAGATATTTTTCAGACTTAGCATTTCAATACACCAAGAGACACTACTTGGTCCTGAACTTCCACTCCCGGGAACTGACTGAGCTGCATGAAGACAATTTTAGATGCCCTTGTGATTTCATCTCCAGCCAATCAGTTTTTCCAGTTCCCCACCCCGCTGCCCACCAAAATACACTTAAAAACCCTGCCTTTGAATTCTCAGGGAGACAAGTTGGAGAAATTTCTCCCCGTTCTCCCCAGTTGGCCAGTTCTGTCATTATTAAACTCTTTGTTTGCTACAACACCTGCCGTTCACATTGTTTTTGGTGGTGGGGATCAGCAGTCAAGATGAACCCATCAGGTTGTGGCATTATGACCTAGCTTGAAGAAAATCACACTGTGTCAGTTCCACAATGTTCTATTGGTTACATAGGCCAGCCCTATTCAGTTGGCGGGTAGGCTTATATAAAGGCATGAATACCAGGGAGCAGGATCATTGAATGCTATCTTGGAGGCTGGCTACCAAATTTTCTAATACACATTTTCAACACAGTCTCTCTTGGACTGCTCTGAGAATCTTTTAAAAAATGAATTTACAATTTAAAATAGTGCTTCTCCACTGCCCAGACCCCGCCCCAGAAACATTTGCCAATATCTGGGGACATTTATGTCTGTCCCAAACGAGGGGAAGAGGTACTACTGGCACATTTGTGCATCTAGTGGGTAGAAGTTAGGTATGATGCTAAACATCCTAAAATACACAAGACATTCCCCCCAACAACAAAGAATTATGCAGCCAAAATATCAACAGTGACAAGGCTAAGAAACCCTGCATTAAACTGTTACAATCTGCCGGAAGCATAAACAGTTTTTCCTTACAAATCCTTCAATATATCATATAGATTCTGCTTTTCATTTTTAGTCAAGTGTAATCAGATTAAGCAAAATTGAGTTATTACAGTGCAGGATCAAATTGCAGGTGCACGACCAAAAGGGAGTGGGCAGGAGAAATGAGTTGGGCCAAGAAATACACACACATATACACACACAACCCCTACACCCCTTTCCCCAGAACAGCTGTATGTGCGTTTGGGGGAGGGCTTCCCTTTTGTGTGATAGACTTGTTGAATTTGCAAAGCGGCATCACATTATGCTATTTTATTAATAACTCCTTAATAAAGTATCTAGAAACAGCATTACCTGGGTGACACTGTGAATTCTGCAAAAGTCAATCTGGGATTTTAAAGACAAGCAGAAGAATGAGAATGTGAATTTGATTGACTTTTGTTGACAATGTATAGTTTATAGAGCTTTCCTCTAAGCCTTGAAAAGTCTTCTTTGCATCTGTAGTTTATCTGAGCACTCAGAAGGGGTTAAGTTAATAAATCCATAAGACAGTAGCTGGTTCTGCCAGTGACTGATCTCCTCCTCCCTCAAAAGTGCTTAGAAGCTGAGGAGGAGTGATTATTAAGCAGACTGCCAGATTTGGGGACAGCCTCAGGACTCCCTGTGCTTGCTAACAATTAGGGAGATAAAAAAGATAAGCCTGAACTCTAATTGTCCTTGAACAAACCATGCAGAACTGAACTGGCTTCTGGGCAATGTTCAGAGCCACTGGAACCATGGACAAAAGCTGGATTGGACCATGCCTCCTGAGTGTCTCTAAGCTAGGACATGAGTAATGATTCTTAAAAAAAAAGAAAAAATGTAAATGTATCTTGGCGTTGTAAGTTCGGCCAGTTGAAGAATACATATACCTATATTCTCAATCTTGTTTTAGAAAACAAGACTTAGCCGGGTGTGGTGGCTCACACCTGCAATCCCAGCACTTTGGGAGGCAGAGGCAGGTGGTGGATCACTTGAGGTGAGGAGTTCAAGACCAGCCTGGCCAACATGGCAAAACCCCATCTCTACTAAAAATACAAAAATTAGCCTGGCATGGTGGCACATGCCTGTAATCCCAGCTACTTGGGAGTCTGAGACACGAGAACTGCTTGAACCCGGGAGGCAGAAGTTGCAGTGAGCTGAGATTGAGCCACTGCACTCCAGCCTGGATGACAGAGTGAGACTCTGTCTCAAAACAAAAAACAAAAACAAAAAACCCCCACAAACTTAAGAAATAACTATAAAATGTTTTCCTCTCTTCCACATGGGAAACCATGTGAAGTGTTGAGAGGAGAGGAATAAAATAATTCCTAGAGATGGAATTATTAGTATACCTAAAAGAGATTAGCATACCTAAAAGTAGGGGAATCCATTATCTCATCCTCCAGTTTGGCATCTGCTTGGGCAGCAAATAAGAGAGAGACACAAAGAGAAATAAGACAGAAAGAGACAGATGAAAGAGAGGAAGAGAGGAAGAGAGAGAGGAGAGAGAGAAATGTTACTTTCTGTGGAAACAGGATCTTTGCAGATGTGATTAAGTTAAGAATCTTGACAGTTTCATTGGACTGAAAACAAGGTGTCAGCAGGGCCAGACTCTGCCTGGTATCTCTAGAGCGGGTCCATTCCTTGCCTCCTCCAGCTTCTGGGGGCTACCTGCTTCCTTAGCTTGCGGCCTTATCACTCCAGTCTCTGCCCCTGTGGCCACACTGCCTTCTCTGCATGTCTGTCAAACCTTCTTCTACCTCTTTCTTATAAGTATCCATATGACTGCATGTAGCGCCCACCATGATAATTCAGGATAATCTCCCCATCTCAAGATCCTTAGCTTAATCACATCTGAAAAGATCCTATTTCTATATAGGGTAACAACATTTACAGGTTCCAGGGATTCGAACATTATATATTTGGAGTGGGGGAGACATTTTCCAGCCTAATGTATCTTGCCCTGCCTTCCCCTAGTCCTTCCAGGGTTTAACTCCACACCCGGTTTATCTGCACACGCACATACACACACACACACACACACACACACACACTCCTCCCCCAGCCCGTTTGCTTCCTCAGTAAAGTTTGATGACCTCAGATCTTAAAATGTATTCGTCTGAAGAGCTAAACCCCAGCAGGAGAGGGCTATGTTTGCATTCCACTAGTGGTGGTGCTAGTGGTGAAGTAGGTTTTGGTAAATCTTTCTCATGGAGCAAAGACAAGGAAGAAAAACAAAGGAGAATGTTAACTTTCCATATTGAAAGAGGTTGAATACTCTTATTTTCTATGTGAGGAAATTCTTCACATAGAAAATCACATGTAAATCATATGATTAGTCAAGGAGCTGTTATAAAAATGAGTATAGAGATATCTTGCCAGAGAGATGGCTAATCATTGTTGGTCCTCAAAGGTAAACCTGGTTGGACACTTTTGGCTTGAATTCTATAAGCCAAAAATATAAACGCTTCCCAAAAGTCTAGAAGATGCTGTCCTTCCTTTCCCTCACACCTGTCTGTCTAGGAGACCTACTTGTTTTCATTCAATAAAGACAGAAGGGGTTCACTCTGAAGCTTTTACTTTGAAAGCTAGAAATTAAATGTATACTGTTTATCTGAGGCTCAACCTCTGCATATTTTATATTGCTCTTCAGCTTTGGTTAAAAGACTTTCTGCTACCTAGTGGGTGTCATTAAATACAGACCTGATGTATCCAGCTAGAGGAACAATACTTCCTGAAATGAGTGTGCTTTAGGTTTATAAGAAAAGATTTTTTAAAAATTCAGTTACATATACATAAGGAGGAATTTGTTTTAGAAAAAAAGATTAAAGCTAGAAGAGTTCTGAAGTTAAATGGTAAACTTGTTCAGTTTACAGATAAAGAAACTGAGGTCCAGAAAGATAACAAGACGTATCAGTTAGCTATTGCTGTGTAACAAACAACCAGACAAATTTAGCAGCTTACAATAAGCATGTATTTAGCTAATGCATCTCTGAACTATCTGAGTTTTGGCTGATCTAGGCTTTTGTGGCTAGGGCAGTTCTGTGGTTTTCTGCCTATGACTCTCATCTTCCTTGAACCAGTGGGCCAACTAGATGGTGTTGTTGATGGTGATGGTGAAGGCACAAGAAGGCAAGTGGACATGGACAAGGACTTTTAAAGCTTACACTTGGAACTGAAGTAATTTCTGCTCATATGTCATTGGCCAAGGTATATCACATGGCCAAAGCCAAAGTTAAGGGGCAGGGAAATACTCTCTGCCCACAGTGAGGTCCTGCCTGTTGACTGGGGGTGGGGTGATGAATTGGAGGCAATCAATTAATCCTTCACCCAAAATTTGCCTAAGTTTCATAAAGCCATTGACCCAATTAGGACACTGGAATTCAGGGCTCCTAATCCCCAAATCCACAGTTTCCCCATTAACCAGGCATGCACTCAGTGGAACAAACAATAGATATATTAAAATATCTCTTTGGAAAAGGTAATTTATCAAGATGACACAACACTGCACAACTGATTGCATTTATATTATCTGGATTTACTATTTTCTGTCCATGTGATTATTAAGAGCCATTCATAGATTTCTGTAATTATGATCTGCAAAGGCTTATGAAACTTTGATGCATGTTAAACTTGGTACTGTTTTCATTCATTGTCAACCCAAGTTTCTCCAGCCTGTGAGTACTAAAGTGGTCATATTAAAAAGAAAAGTCCAGATTTCACTGGTTTTGCAAAATCTCTTTCTGGCAGCTTGTAAGAAGCCTTCCCATTGTCTTCTCCTCAAATCCCTCAAGGGTATCTGCTACTTGGCGCTGCTGATCACCACAGTCAGCACCTCTGGGAGAGTGCTGATGTCCCAGGTACTCCAGAACTGTGAACTCTCAAGTCACCAAAGTTACATTATGTTCCCTGCAGCCTTCATTCACTGTCCTCAGCAGAGCTGTATATAGTATGATGCTGCTTGTGACCTGTGTATTCAGGATTTCTCACTAAAACGGATTCCTCAGATTTTCTTTCTTTCTTTTCTTTTCTTTTCTTTTTTTTTTGAGACAGAGTCTCGCTCCGTTGCTCAGGCTGAAGTGCAGTGGTGCGATCTCAGCTCACTACAGCCTCTGCCCCTCGGGTTCAAGCTGTTCTTCTACCTCAGCCTCCTGAGTAGCTGGGATTACAGGCACCCGCCACCATGCCTGGCTAATTTTTGTATTTTTAATAGAGACGGTGTTTCACCATGTTGACCAGGCTGGTCTCGAACTCCTGACCTCAGGTGATCCTCCTGCCTCAGCCTCCCAGAGTGCTGATTATAGGCATGAGCCACTGCACCTGGCCATGGGTTCCTCAGACTTTCTTATTAGCCCATCTCTCCAGAAAGCTCAGCTATCAAGCTAGAGGCCTATATTCAAAAGACTATTTTTGACTCTTCCCCAGGTGCTAGAGCAAACTTCCTCTTCCTCAGCCAAGGATGCTTTGCAAATCACTTTATAGATATTAATTCACTAGAGATATTCACATCAAAGTTTACACCTAAACTAAGACTTTATCAGTATATTTGTTTGAAGAATGAACTCTTAGATTAACATTAAAAATATTGTTGCCCAAAATGGAATTCAGCAGATGAGTTAGTCAGTCATTCTCATTAAGAAAGAAAAATTAATGATTAATAGCTGATTTTAGTGACTTTCTCTGTAGTTCTTTTGGTTTTTCTCTTTTAGAAATTATTACTTGAGGATTTTTTAATGGTTTCTAAAATGCGATTTATAGAAAACTTCTTAATTTCATGGGGCATAACTAAGTTGAATTAGAACATGGCAAATCCATTTAATTTTGCTGAGAATGTATTTAGAAACTGAATCTTCTGCTAAATGCTTCTGCCAAAGGCCATTTTTTCTCTGTGCTGAAATACATTTTCAACATGGCTCTAAAGATGTGGATGAAATGGCGATCCCAATTTCAGCTTTTCTTTTCAGTTTATATATCTGTACCTTATTTACCCTTGGTTAGGAAAACAAAATGGAAGAACCTCTTTAGCAAATACTTTCCTCATTAGGTAGCACATTGTAATGAGGGATCTGGCTTAACCCCTCTCAAACATTTTAAGCCAAAAGCAAACATGAGCATTTCAAATGACCCTTCTGAAACTCATCTGTCTCAATGTTATAATTTTATGCTGAACTCTTTTGAAACTTACTATCTTGTCTCTATATTTACCAACCAAAGAGACAAAAACCCAAAGTATTGCTATTTTATAAACATAAAATTATGTTATATTAAATATGGTTTTTAAAACTATACATGCCTCCCAGATACTCTGATTCACCCTTGTACAAAAGCATTGCCTCCAGGCATTTTTATAAGTGCTATTCTTCTAGACTCTACTAATATAGCATCCACTGTCTCTCTTTTCCTGAGGATTTTCTGTGGCCACTGAAGCCCTCTCTATCCATGCACATGGAAGGCCAAAAGTGCCAAGAAATTACCATCTTCCTAGGAACAGTTCTCAAACAATATCCAATGAAAGCTGACATATAAACACCCCCACTCCCTTTTCTCTCCAGTAGAGTAATTCTCAGGCATTTGTTTGTTTTATACTGACTCCCAGAGCTTCCCAGTGTGATTGAATTCTAGTTACTCACAGGGGAAATTTTCTTGATAATATAGCCTTTGTTGGCCCCTTCCCTTCCGTGACATACTACCCTACTCACCTACCAGAACATCCTAAATTATCTGCCAAATAAATTATTTGCAGTCAAATCTGTATCTCAGATCAGCTTCTTTAGAAACTAAACTTATTAATGGTATCAAGAAGACCATCATGCCCTGATACCAAGAAGTGGCTGCTGCTGTAATAAATACCTAAAAATGTGAAAACAGTTTTAGAACTGGGTAATAGGTAGATGCTGGAAGAGTTTTGAGGTACATGCTAGAAAGAGCCAACATGGCCATGAATGAACTTTGTATTAGTTTGTTTTCACACTGCTAATAAAGACATACCTTAGACTGGGTAATTTGTAAAGAAAAAGAGGTTTAATGGACTCACAGTTCCACATGGCTGGGGAGGCCTCACAACCATGGCAGAAGATAAAGGATGAGCAAAGTCACGTCTTACATGGTGGCAGGCAAGAGAGCATGTGCAGGGGAACTGCCCTTTATAAAACCATCAGATCTCATGAGATATATTCACTATCAAGAATAGCACAGGAAAAACCCAACCCCTGGATTCAATGACCTCCCACTGGGTCCCTCCCACAACACGTGAAGATTATGGGAGCTACAACTCAAGATGAGATTTTGGTGGGGACACAGCCAAACCATATCAAACTTTTAAAGATAATTCTGCTGAGAGATCAGGAAAAAAAAAAAAAAGAGTAGAGCTGTAGAGAGAGCCTCAATCTTCTTAGAAAATACCTAAACAGTTATAAACATAATATTGGTAGAAATATTGACAGTAGAGGCTATTTTGATATGGTTTCAGATGGAAATACAGAACACGTTATTGGAAACTGGAGAAAAGGCAAATCTTGTTATAAAGTGGTAAACACCTTAGCTGAATTGCATTCATGTTGTAGTGTTTTGTAGAAGGTAGAACTTGTGAGCAATGAAATTGCATATGTGACTGAGGCAATTCCAAGCAAAGTGATGAAGGAGTGGCCTGCCTTCTCTTGACTGCTTATAGTAAAATGTGAGAAGAGAGAAATAACTTAAAGACAGAATTATTAATCAAAAAGGAAGTAGATTTTAAAAATTTGGAAATGTCTCAGCCTATTCATATTAAAAGAAATGAAAAAATCTTGTGAAGGAAAGAACATGAAGGATATGGCCAAATTTGACAAGGAGATTAGATCAGCCGTCTAAACAGAAACTAGGAATTATTCATCAAGACAATGGGGAGATTAGTCTGTCATCTAAATAGTAGCCATGACCTGTTATCCAAGACAATGAAAGAATAACCCTAAAGGCCTTTCAGAGATCACTGGGGCTGTGCCTTCCATCACAGACCCAGAGTGCAAGAACGTGGGGTGTGGCAGAATGATTTCAAATGTGGAGTTGCCACTGCCCATTGCTGCCTTACATTGTGGGCTCTGCTCCCTGTGCTCTACTGCCACCCTCCTCAGTTGCCCTAGGTATGGCTTGAGTGGGTGCAACAAAGTGTGTTGCATCCAAAAAAGCCGTGGGAACAGGGCTTCCTGGAGTCTTGCAGGTCCAACTGATGCCCAGCAAAGCTGCAGAGGCAGGACCTCCAGTCAAGTGTGTTGGGAAAATGGGCCTTTTTCTCCAGTGTGTCTGTAAGTTGGGACCTTCACCCTGGTGGATCTGGAAGGCAAAGCATTGAGGCAAAGAAGATTATTCTCAAGCCTTAAGGTTTTGGACTCGCTCAGGACATGTTACTCCTTTCTTCTTTTCTATTCCTGTTTTGGAATGGGAATGTCTGTCCTGTGCCTATCTCACCATTGTATTTTGGAAGCACATAACTTGTTTGATAACACAGGCTTACTGTTGAAGAGGAATTTACCTTAAATCTCACCCATATCTGATTTAGATTATATTTATATATTTATATTGGTTTTTGTTTGTTTGTTTTAATTTTGTTTGTTTGTTTGTTTTGAGACAGAGTCTTACTCTGTAGCCCAGGCAGTGGTGTGATCTTGGTTCCCTGCAACCTCTGCCTCCTGGGGCAATTCTCGTGTCTCAGTTTCCCAAGTCGCTGGGGTTACAGGCATGTGCCACCATGCCTGGCTAATTTTTGTATTTTTAGTAGAGATGGGGTTTTGCCATGTTGGCCAGGCTGGTCTCAAACTCCTGGCCTTAAGTGATCCACCTGCCCGGCTTCCCAAAGTGTTGGGATTACAGGTATGAGCCACTGCGCCCCGCCTAGATTATATTTAGGTAAGACTTAGGCTTGTGAGTTGATGCTGTCATGAGTTAATACCTTGGGGGTTATTGGAATAGGATGAATGCATTTTTGCATGTGAGAAAGGAATGAATTTTGAGGGCCAGGAGCAGAATGCTATAGCCTGAATATTTGTACCCCACCCCCAAATTTATATGTTGACATTTTAACCCCTAGCATGATGGTATTAGGAAATGGGGACTTTGGGGAGGTGATTGGGTCATGAGGGCAGAGCCTTCATGAATGGGATTAGTGTCATTTTAAAAGAGACTCCAGAGAACTTGCTCACCCCTTCCACTATGTGAAATTACAGTGAGAAGATGGTTATCTATGAACGAGAAAATGAGCTGTCACCAGACGCCAAATCTGTAGACACCTTGATCTTGAACTTTCCAGCCTCCGGAAGTGCGGGATATAAATTTCTGTTGTGTATTTTGTATAGTAGCTAGTTTAAGGTATTTTGTATAGTAGCTTGAAAATACTAGGACAGGTATTATACTTATTCTTCAAAAATCTTCAATGTCTAAAGTAAATTTTGTCTCTTCCATCCAAGAAGTTTTTCTTTCTCGCCCTTAAGATATAATTTCTCATGCCTGGGAACTCTCTAGATGTATTATACAACTCTTGGGGTGATTTAGCTAATGTTTCCTCTTATCTTCTGTTCTCCCCTAATACATAGAAAGTTTCCATATGGTAAAGACCATTTCTTGTATATGTTTACATGCACTGCATTGTTATTACCTTGAGTGGGTCAGTGGAATGGGTGGGTGAAAGGAAGGATGGATGTATTCATAGATGAATAGCTGGATAATAAATTGATGGATGGGTAGAAAGATGGATGCATGGATGGAGGACAGATGAATAATAGATTAAGAAGTACATGGATGAGTGAGTGGATATGTGAATAAGTGTAATAGCAGTTTAAAAAGTCATTTTTCCATGACACTTTAGTTCCTTACAGGCATAAATTACCCAAGGGTCACATTCAATTAATAGTCATTTTACCTTTCCATGCCTTATTAGAACTTTAACATCCCTTCTCATCATATCATGAATTAGAACAAAATTTCTCCTATTCACCAATAAGATGTATTTCTCCCAGTCAGGTTTATTAATACACATAAACCTCCTTATCAAATAATTTGTTTTGTCTGTCCAAAACAGAATACTGATTATGGGTTTGTATTAGGTCGTTCTTGCATCACCATAAAGAAATACCTGAGGCTGAGTAATTTATTGAAAAAAGGGGTTTAATTGGCTCATGGTTCTGCAGGATTTACAGGAAGCATGGTGCCAACATCTGCTCAGCTCCTGGGGAGGCTTCAGCAAGCTTACAATCATGGCAGAAGGCAAAGGCGGAGCAGGCACATCACATGGTAAAAGCAGGAGCAAGAAAGAGAGAAAGCGCGAGGTGCTACGCTTGTTTTGTTGTTGCTGTTGTTTTGTTTTTTTGTTTTCTTTTCTTTCCCTTTTTTTTTTTTTTTTTTGAGACAGAGTTTTGCTCTTGTTGCCCAGGCTGGAGTGCAATGGTGCGATCTCGACTCACTGCAATCTCTGCCTCCCGGGTTCAAGAGATTCTCCTGCCTCCACCTCCCAAGTAGCTGGGATTACAGACATGTGTCACCACACCCGGCTAATTGTGTATTTTTAGTAGAGACAGGGTTTCTCCATGTTAGTCAGGCTGCTCTTGAACTCCCAACCTCAGGTGATCCTCTTGACTTGGCCTCCCAAAGTGCTGGGATTACAGGCATGAGCCACTGCTCCTGGCCTAAGGTGCTACACTTTTAAACAGCCACATCTCATGAGAAGTCACTCACTATCTCAAGCACAGCATGAAGAGAATGGTGCTAGACCATTCATGAGAAATCCACCTCCATGATCCAACTACCTCCCACCAGCCCCCACCGCCAATACTGGGGATTAAAATTCAACATGAGATTTCGGTGGGGGCACATATCCAAACTATATGAGGCATATAATTTTTATTATATATATATTTTATATATTTATGTATTTTATATTTATTTATTATTTAGTCACATAAATACGGTGTGCTTATAGAGAAAAAAACAAACTTTCCCATAAAAGATGGAAAAAGCTATTTTTTTTTTTGAGACGGAGTCTGGCTCTGTCGCCCAGGCTGGAGTGCAGTGGCCGGATCTCAGCTCACTGCAAGCTCCGCCTCCCGGGTTCACGCCATTCTCCTGCCTCAGCCTCCCGAGTAGCTGGGACTACAGGCGCCCGCCACCTCGCCCGGCTAGTTTTTTGTATTTTTTAGTGGAGACGGGGTTTCACCATGTTAGCCCATGTTAGGATGGTCTTGATCTCCTGACCTCGTGGTCCGCCTGTCTCGGCCTCCCAAAGTGCTGGGATTACAGGCTTGAGCCACCGCGCCCGGCGGAAAAAGCTAATTTTATACAAATGTGGCTCAAGAGACCACAATGGAGTTGACTGAATATCAAGTGCAAAATTTGACAATGATCTTGGGAAAAAGAGCTACTGTTTATTGAATATTTCTATGTGTCATTTAATTTTCACAACTACTTTGTGAGTTAGAGATTATTATTTCTACTTGATAAATAATAAGATGTTATCATTTATAGATAAAGAAATATAAATACATAGAGATTCTGAATCTTGCTCAAGGTCACAGATAGGGAAACCAGGATTGACAGTTGCAGTATTGTTATCAATTCAACATCGTTCACACTCATGCTTTTTCCTCCTTATCTTGGGATGCACACATGGCCACCACCAAGGAGGAAGAACTAGGAAATAATCACGTTGTTCCTACACCAAAGCTTTAAACAGAGAAAAATTGGAGTAAGTGTGTCCCCAATCCCCAATCCACAGGTCCTAATAACATCAACAGCCTGAAACCAGGAGTCAAAACTATCTCAGTTTTCCACTTTGCAAATCAGGGACTAGAAAGGAGAGGAGACTGAGGAGTGAGGAAAAAAAAGAGAATGGAAGAGAAGAGGGCTCTGGGAAATCTCAGGATTAACTTTATCAAAGGCAGAACCAGGGTCTTTCCTTCTCACTCTTTCTCCTGCCAGGCCTGTTGACTATTAATCAGATTTAACTGCAAGTCATTCACTTCCTAAGAAGAGGTGTCTAGGAAAAGAATAGAACATGGCCTGCTGTTTTCAGGTACAGCGTATTCCATAGCATTGTACTTAAGAGATGGGCTGAGTTTGAATCCTAGCCCTATTCCTTTTTAGATATGTGACTTTTAACCTCTCTGTACCTCTGATGCCTCATCTGTGAAATGGATGCAATTATACTACCTACTTCATTGTGTTGCTGTAAGGATCAAATAAATAATTCACATGTAGCTTTAAGCCAAGACCTGGCATTAATATTCAGTAGATGTCAATAGTGATGATAATGATCATGATGAAATAAATAAATAAATAAATAAATGATCATGATGGTGGTTGTGATGCGATGGGACAATTTTGTCTGAAGAACTCTAGGAAGGCTTTGTAGAAGAGTGACATTTCAGCTTGGCATAAAACAATGAGAAGCTTGCCAGCTGAAGGAGAGAGTGAAGAATATTTAGGGCATTTCAAGCAGCATGTGAGAAAAAATTATAGGGCAGTAAAAGAGCCTACCTAAAAATAACAAGCACTTCTGTGTGGCTGCAATCACTACATTTTTGATTGTCTTTCCTTTTTTTTTTTTTTTTTTTTGAGACAGGCTCTCACTCTGTTGTCCAGGCTGGAGTACAGTGGCACAATCTTGGCTCACTGCAACCTCTGCCTCCTGGGTTCAAGAGGTTCTCCTGCCTCAGTCTCCCAAGTAACTGGGACTACAGGCGCGTGCCCCCACATCCACTAACTTTTATATTTTTAGTAGACACGGGGTTTCACCATGTTGGCCAGGCTGGTCTGGAACTCCTGACCTCAAGTGATCTGCTCACCTCGGCCTCTCAAAGTGCTGGGATTCCAGGTGTGAGCCATCCTGCCTGGCCGATTGTCTTAGGAATTTCTTAAAGGGGAATGTTAACTTGAGAATCACCTTCATGGAAAAGGCTATTGAAAACACGAACGTTTTATCTTAATACAGATGCTCTTTAACTTACTATGGGGTTACTTCCCGATAAACCCATCTTAAGTTGAAAATATCATTAAGTGAAAAATGCGTTAAATACACCTAACTTACTGAACATCACAGCTTTAGTCTAGCCTATCTTGAACGTGCTCACTTTCATTAGCCTATAGCTGGGAAAAATCATCTAACACAAAGCCTATTTTATAACAAAGTGCCAAAAAGCTCATGTAATTTATTGAATATCATGCTGAAAGTTAAAAAGAGAATGGCTGTATAGGTACTGGAGGTGTGGTTTCTACTGAACGCGTATATTGCTTTCGCAGCATCGTAAAGTAAAAAAGTTGTTAAGTCGAGCCATCTTAAGTCAGGGATCATCTGTACTGAGAGACCTCACATACAAGAAAGACGAGAGAGGAGCAAAGGCATTGTTCAAATAATTGGCCTCTAAATTTGATTATTTTCCTCCACCTTCAATGTTAGAAGTATCAGCGAAGTAGATTTTATTCCTCTGCCAGGTAGGTCCTCCCTGGAAAGCAGAAACTGAATTAGAATTAGGTAAGAAAGAGGTATGTTGCACAGGTGATACCTGTGAAAGATAAAAGCGTTATGAAGCAGATTTGGCTAGGGAGAACCTTGGATAACGAAGCAGCTCTGACAAAGTCTCCAACAACCCAATGGGAAGCTCTGTGGCAAAGACTGCCCATTAGAAGAGTCTCCCATTGGGCAGAAATGAGCAGGTTGTAGGTCTCCTGCCAAGGTGAGTCTTTGGCTGAGGGCTGCCTCAGAAGATCATGGCTTCAGCTAGACAGTTCGGGTGGATTTTAAAGGCACTGACTAGCTGGAGGTTCTTAGCAAACCGTACTCTTTGCTGCTAACAACATGTTTTTTCTTGGTGGGAGATCTGAGTGGTGCATCTCTGTGGATGCCATAGTTCCTCTGATGAAATGTCTTCTGAGAGAGCATTATGGATGGGGGGAGATGGAAGGACAGAAATATGTAAACTCTCAGGAGACCTGGTTTCCAACCACCACCCAACATTAGTTTACTGTAACAGTCTCTTTCTCTCTTTTTAGTGGCTTGACACAACAATGATTTATTTAGCTTCCAATTCTGTGAGTCAGAAATTTGGGTTGGACTCAGGTGGTAGTTCTCAGTGAGTCTCAGTTGGACCCATTCATGCATCTATAGTTAGTGATTGGGATAGCTGAGGGATGTTTGGTGTTTATAACCTCAGATGTGATCGCTTGCCATTACTTCATGTGGCCTCTCATCCTCCAGCAGGCCAGCCTGTCTTCAGCCACAAGGTGGTGGCAAAATTAAGCATGCTAGGATTCTTGAGACCTAGGTTATAGCTGGCACAAGGCTATTTCTAGCACATTTTGCTGGGGAAAAAATGTCATAAAGGTCAGAATAAATAGAGAGTTAGTCTCTACATTTTAATGGGAAGAGTGTCAAGGTCTTATTTCAAGTAAGTATGGATACAGTGATGAAGAATATGTGTACATTTTCACAATTTGTCATACTCTATAAGAGAAGTGTTAAAATTAGGTTTATGTGAAGATAAATAAGACAAGGTCTTTGCATTCCACAAGCTCTATAATATGATTAAAAGGTGTTGCATGTCGTAGAAACTGGGATGACAAAACTACATTAAGAATGTAGATAAAAATAAATACTGTACTGTGACAGTCTCTTAACCTCTCTCCATCTCCGTTTTCTCAGCCATGAAGGGGTGGGGGAATCTATTTGAAATTTTAAAAATATCTGATTTCAGAGGGCAAAAATTATTATTCAGAAATTGCATGGAACTAGAATGGTATTAAGAGCATGAAATCTGTGCCAGATTGCCTGAGTCGGAAACCAGGCTTTAGAATTGACTGATTGTGTCATCTTGGGTGACTTATAAAACCTCGCTGGAGCTCGGTTTCCTCATTCTTAAAATGGAATTAATAATAGTACCTTCCTAATAGGGTTTAAAATCTAAAGAGCTATAAAGCATTTACAATAGTGCCTGGCACAGAGTGAATACTCAGCAAATGCTAATTCTAACTCCTACCCTCCTACAAATACGTGTTCCCACATACAAATACTCTTAAATAAATCTGGGTTTTGAAGTGAGAACTTAAGGGGTGAATGTGTCCGTGTTAGGTTTGGCAGTAGCTATATCTAAGGAAAAACTTTAGTACTACTTTTCGTGTGTCCTAGTTTCTGAGAAAGGGTAAAAAGCATGTCTCTTTTAGAGTACAGTTTGTGTTGCTTCTGGATTGCCTAGTAACAAAAGCCTCTTCTCATTCTTTTTCTGCTCTGATGGTTTTTACCTCAACAATTTAATTGAAAGTTAAAACAAAAATTATTGAGTTCTGCCTCCCCGACCAGTTGAAGTCACTGAATCTCAATCAAAGTGCTTCAGAAACCTATAAACATCATAGCCTTCTGTAACCTACTCAGAGTTATTAACTTTCTATTTTAAAAATTTTTTTCGTATGCTTGGCAACCAGGCTTTCTTTGCTATAGACATAATGAGGCTTCACCCTTAAGTCAGCCTTACAGCCTGAGGGGTCTGGTCAATCTCTTTTCAAAGGCAACATTTCCACACTTTTAGGTCTTTGATTAAAGAAAGAAAATGTGTGTTGGTAAGTGCTTCTAATGGTACAAAACGCAAAGAGGAAGACTATTATCAATCATAATCATCAGAAGGAGAGTTTACAAGTGAAAGAAGAGGAGTGCACATTTTTGGATGACTATAGTGAAGTCTCTAGTTCCAACATAGCAAATTAGCTCTTCATTTTGAAAGGTGGCACTTCATTGCTGGTGAAGGGATGTAGAAGTGGGGTTAGGACAGGGAGAGGGTTGCAGTAGAAGGAGATGAAATACAACTTAGCAAGCCTCGTGCTAATCCTATGAGAAGCCTCTTTGCCATGGGATCAGAAATGGGGGCATTTTTATTATTGCTAAGAATCACCCTGAAGCCTAGCAGTGTTTTCAGTAAAACACTGCATAATTTGCTTCATGTTTCCATGAGGATGTTTCATCTTGTTTATTGAAAGAGGAAGCACAGTTGAGGACCTGTCATCATTGGGAACTAGTGAGTTTCTGCTTTTCTCTATGCCACATCTTAAATTACTTTGATATTAAAGAAATGTGACTGTAGACATGAGACAGGAACTGAGCATCCTGTTTATCTCCCTAGAGGTGAAAAAAAAAAAAAAAAAAACCCAAAAAACAAAAAACACAAGATACCATTGCCGAGAAAGAAATAGAAACCACAGCTGCTGGATTCTCCTTATTGGTTTTTTTTCCACCAGTCTTTCAGCTCCCTAACTCTTTATCCCTAGTTTTGTTATGCCCAGACCGTTTATTCCCCGAAGAAGACCACCAGAGTCCGGAGTCAAAGCTAAGCAGCAAGGATCTTTATTACAGGTTCGAACCCGGAACTCCTACTCACTCTCGGCATGAGAGGGTCCAGAGAGAGAGAGAGTTCCCTCCCAGAGTTTTACACAGTATTATATAGTCTAAGAAAAGTGGTCATTGAATCATTATACAGATCAGATGTATGATTGGCTGGTATTTAAACAAGGCGATTTGGCTAGTTATGATTGGTTCCTGCCATTTTGGGTATTTCAGTTCAACATTTGAGACGGAAGAGCAGTTTCTACACAAAGGCAGTTAATCATATTGCGTCAGGTTGCACAACCAGTTTATGGCAGCAGGGGTTTATCTTACTTAAACATGTCTTGTGACCTAACCCCCGGGAAGAAAACAGGTACTTACAGAACTTTCGAAACCTCTGGTACGTGCAGAGATAAGAAAGCAGAAGCAGAACAAAGGGTGTAACCATAGGGAGCAAGGGGGTAGGTAAGTCTTTGTGTTTTTGTGTCCTTTCAGTTTCTACTTACTCTTGTTTCAGTGCACTTTTTTCTTCATTTTCCTATTTGTCCATTTCACCTCTCAGGAGAACTCTGAGTCATAAATATCTCTCTGGTTCTCTCCCTTGTCCGCTGAGAGATGATGTGGTCTAGCGGTTACGCACCCAATTACAGAAACACACTTCTTAACCATGTAACTGCAGGCGAGGTGTTTGCCCTTTCTATGCCTCATTTTCTCATCCGTAAAAGGGATGTAAATAGTCCTATATTATAGGGTGGTTGTAAGGATTCCATGAGAGAACACACGTAAAGCATATGGAATCAATATTGGCTCTATTATTATATCCTCTGCTCTCACCCCTTTCCACAGATGCTGTAATACTCATTATCTATCTGGATATATATTTGATTTCTGTGGGACACTAGCAGAATTTAAAATACACTAATATGTCCATGGGGAGGAATGAGGAAAGATTGGGGTGGTCAGTAAAAAGGGCAAATCAGTCTACTTCCCTGCCGCGTCGAAGAGTCATTTTCCTGCGCTGACAAGCCATCAGCTACTCTGAAGCCAATTCCATTTTAAGTCATGTGCATTTCATGGCACTTCAATCTTGGACCTCCAGGTTGATTGATGTGGAGGAGAGGAAATGCATATCTGAATGGCTGGAATGATATCACCACCCTTTCAGGGAAGAGTTTCACTTTACACCACGCAGCCAATACCTCAAAGATATGTGAATAGTAACTTGGTTGGCATTATTTACCATGTTAATAATTAATTACATTTATTAGACATTGTAAAAACTTTTTATAGTGGAGAATTTAAAACATATACAAAAATAGATGCATAACATGGACACCCACATACTTTTCACCTATCTTCAGCAAGTATCAAGTCAGGGCCAATCCTGTTTCATTTTTGTCCCTACCCACTTCTCTACTTTCCAAATGATTTTGAAGCAAATCCTGGCTATCATGTCATTTTACCTATAAATATTTCAGCAAGTTTTTCTGAAACAGAATCAGCAAACTCTGGCCTGTGGGCTAACCTCCCATTTTGCAAATAGAGTTTATTAGAACAAAGTCACACCCATTCATTTACCTATTGTCTATTGACTGCTTTCCCAGCAGGGACAGCACCCTGTGGTCCACAAAGCCCAAAATATTTCCTCTTTGGCCCCTTAAGAGGAAGCATGCTCACCTGTGCTTTAAAAGATAAGCTTTAAAAACACTTTTAAAAACACAACTACAATACCATGATCACACCTAAAAAATTGTGATAAACTTAAAATTGTTTAGGACTTTACATCTTTTTAAATGCCTTCATATTTGTTATCTCATTTGAATCTTGCAACAGTCTCTGTGAGCTAAGAAGGAGAACCCTAGTGTCATTTAAATCCCTTTTCTATATGAAAAAATGGAAGAGTAGAGTTTAAAAGTAACTTCATCAAAGGCAGGCAGCTAATAAGCAATTTGAATAGAATGCAGCCTCTGATACCTTGTTGTGGGACAATCAAGCTTAAATTCTGCAGTATGTGAATGATAAATTACCTGTGTATTTCTCAGCTGTTCCATTTCAAGAGTATTTGACTTGAAGAACCTGGTATGGGATATATATTTCAGACATGGCTTGGAGTTAATTTAAGGTGAGTCTCCTTCAAGCAGTAAAAATAACAGGTTTTTATATTGAGTGAGAGTTCCCGTGGAACCACTCTGAGTTTGAAGTGTCATGGTGGCGCTTGGAGAAAAATCTATGGATAAGCCTGTTTTCTAGCATCTTCCTTAGAGAAGAATGTGGTGTGTTATTTTACAGGCCAAAGACAAAAGGTGAAATGTGAGGTTTGGATTCATTTTAGTTGCATGAGCACCCAGAGTCTGGGGGTGCATCCTGGCCATTTTGTCCCATAAAGCTGGCTGGAAACAAAATAAAAGCCAGACTTTCTCATAAGAAACCTGATGGCATTTTTATTAGTTTGCCCGTGAGATGGTAACACCTTTGAGAAGAGAATCCAAGTGAGCATATAAAAGTGGAAAATAGTCACAGAAAGTCCAATCATACTTCGGAAACTCTAAGAACATTAGTTTCCATTTTTATATGACCTGAAACCTACTGTACAATCAGGTCCTTGCTGAAGCAGGTTCCAAATTTTATATATGAAAAAAATGGAAGCACAGAGTTTAAAAGTAACTTCATCAAAGGCAGGCAGCTAATAAGCAGTTCGAATATAATTCAGACTCTGATATCTTGTGGTGGGGAAAGCAGAAGCTTAAATTCTGCAGTATGTGAAATTCTACTGGAGTAGGTTCCATTGTTTAAAAACAATGCTGGTTTCTGTTACAAAATAGCTTTCTTTCAATACATTGAAAACGTTGTCCTAGTTAGGCAATTAGCTACTTGAGGGCAGGAAGCATTGTTTGCTAATTTTTGTATTTCTGGGACCTAGAGCTGGGACTGTCTGGGAAAGGAACTTAATATAAATGGCTGGGCATGGTGGCTCACACTTGTAATCCCTGCACTTTGGGAGGCCAAGGCGGGTGGATCACGAGGTCAGGAGATCAAGACCATCCTGGCCAACATGGTGAAACTACATCTCTACTAAAATGCAAAGAAAGAAAGAAAGAAAAAGAAAGAAAGGAAGGAAGGAAGGAAGGAAGGAAAGAAAGAAAGAAGAAAGAAAGAAAGAAGCTGGGTGTGGTGGCGCACACCTGTAGTCCCAGCTACTCCGGAGGCTGAGGCAGAGGAATTGCTCAGGTTGCAGTGAGCTGAGATCGTGCCACTGCACTCCAGCCTGGCAACAGAGCGAGACTCTGTCTCAAAAAAAAAAAAAAAAAAATGCTGTCGAATGGCTACAAAACGTCAACATTATTACTTATTTAGGTGTGAGTAAAATCATACTTTTAGCAATGAAAAAAAATCTATCACCCCAAATATAACTTTACAGTGGAGAAATCCTAGCAGATACCACCTTAATCAAGTGGTCAAGGTTAACCTCACCACTGATAAATCATATGGATAATCATGTACCCTGTAGTAGGCTAAATAATGGCTCCCAAATATATCCCCAGAATCCCCAGATCCCCAGAATCCCCAGATCCTGTGAATATGTTCCCTTATATGGCCAAAGGGACTTTGCAGACACAATTAAATTAAGGATCTGGAGATGGGAAGATTGTCCTGATTATCCAGGTGGGCCCGTTATACCACAAGGGCTCTTATAAGTGTGAGGCAGTGGGAGATTTGACTGCAGAAGAAGAGAAGGCAATTTGGCAACAGAAGAAGAGATTGGAGTGATGTGGCCGCAAGCCAAAGAATGCTGGGAACCACCAGCAGCTGGAAGAAGCAAGGAACAATTCCCCATAGGGCCTCCAGAAGGAGCCTGCCCTGCCAACACTCTGAATTTAGCCCTGTAAGGCTCATTTCTGACCTCTGGTCTCCAGAGTTGTAAGAGAATACATTTTTCTTGTTTTAAGACACTAAGTTTCGGGTAATTTGTTACAGTAGCAACTAATACATACTCCCTGATAGGAAGTGATTAGAAGGGTGCCTTACCTCTTATGGTTTTTCTCCCCCAAATTTATATCCCTAGTCAAATCATGGAAATATACCAGGCAAACCCCAATGAAGGGACATTCTACAAAATACCTGACCAATATTCTTCAAAAATATCAAGGTCAGGAAAAACAGGAAAGTCTGAGAAACTGTCACAGCTAGGAGGAGCTAAGGAATCATGTTGATTACATGCAATATAGTATCTTGGATTGGACCCTGGAACAGAAAATGACAGTAATGGAAAGACTGGTAAAGTTTGAATAAAATCTGTAGTTTAGATAATAGTGTTATATCAATGCTAATTTCTTCATTTTGTAACATTTTAATAATAGAGGAAGTTACATCAGGGGTATACGGGAACTCTTTGTACTGTCTTTGTGACTTTTCCATAAACTGAAAGACATTTCAAAATCTAACATTTAAAAAGGAATCCATGCCAGCAACATGTTTTCTTGTCAGACATCTGTTATTGGAGGTGGAAATAATACAGGAATGTATTTCAGGGAGTCTAGGACTGTGCTGATCAAACACTCTCAGGGGAGAGGAAGAAAAGGCTAGAAATAGATGGCTGAGGGTAGAGAAACAGTACCACTCTCATTTGCCTTCCATGCTCCTGGTGGTGCTAATGCATCAAGTTGTCCTGGGGCATAGGCAAGGGGAAAATGTTCCTGTACTTTATGAATGGAGAATCCATAGCACAGAACAGCTCAGTGACAAATCATGTTCATTGAATTTATTTTACTTGTCCAAGTTCACTGAGCAGATGCAGAAATGAAATATAAACGGTCTAATTTCCAGGTACATGGTGGCTGAGCAAGAAAGTTCAGCTCATTTACAATATTTTAAAAATACATATTTTGATCCAGATAAGAAACTTTGGTGTTGCAGAATGACAAATGAATTTCAGTGTGCACAACCTTTCTAAATTTGACTATACTTTCCTTCCCTTACACCCTGTATAACCACTCCAGGTTTAAAGCACTTGCCTTTTCTGGTCTTCCTTTTCTGTTTTCTTTTGTCTTTGGGGTGATTTTCTTTTCTTCCTCTTCTCCATCCATTCTACTTACCAGGTGTTACCTGTGGGTGCATAACAAATTACCATAAAACAATGGGTTAAAACAACAAACATTTATTAACTCATGGTCTCTGTGGATCAGGAATTTAAGAGTGACTTGGCTGGGTGATTCTGGCTCAGGGTCTCTCACGAAGCAGCAGTCAGAGTCAGCTGGGGCTGCAGTTATGTGAAGGCTGGACTGGGAATGGATGATCCATTTCCAAAATGACTGACTCACACAGCTATGGACAGGAGGTTTCAGTTCCTCACCATGTGGATCTGTCCATAGGGTCACTTGAGTATCCTCATGACATGGCTGCTGATTTCCTTCAGAGCAAGTGATCCAAGGAGAGAGGGCAAAGAGGAAGCTGCAATGCCCCTTATCATCTAGTCTTGAAAGTTATACACTCTTTCTGCTGTGTCATTCTATTTGTTAGAAGCAAGTCACTAAGTAAAGCTCACACTTAAGGGGTGGAGGTGGGGGTTAAATTAATCTACATCTCTTGAAGCAAAGAGTGCTGAGAACTGGCGAATATATTTTAACCACCACACCAGGTGTTCTCCTAGCCTCAGATGTATCTGAGAATTTCGTCTTCCTCTTTAGGCTTTCTTTTGGCATCTACATTTACTTCTGCAGTTTCATGTGACTCAAAACGAAACCCGATTCTTTTTTTCCTTCCAGAAGACTCCCTTCATCTTTCTTCTAAGTTTTTAAGCCCCATAAAAAGTCACAGAATGTTGAGAAAAGAAAAGGGAACTTGAAATGATCCCAGCATTACAGGATCTGGATAGAGTCATCTGCCTCTTTTTTTTGTTCCTGCTGCAGTACTAAAATTTGACATCTCTGATTCTTCTCAAGCAATAGTTGCTGCAATCTTTTGAGCAACTTCTCCATGGTGCTGTCACAAATCTAATATTGAAATCACCCTTAGTCTTCACTGACTTTTACCACATAATCTTCCTCTCAAAGCCTAACTTCGCTTGATTCTCTGTGATTCTTTTACTGTACATTTAAACTATTTGGCGTTCAGGGTTCTAGTCCTGAGTCAGTCCTCTTCACTATTTACTTCTATGCTTTCAGACTTCACCTCTCATTTTCCATTGGCTTTCTTACATTCCCTTGTTCATCTAGCAAACTCAATATGCCTGAAGCCAAATTCAGCCTTTCCCTCCAGACTGGCTTCCCTTTTGACCTTGCTCATAGCCAGTGGGAAGAGGCTTTGTCTCCACACTCTGTGGTCCCATTGAATCTACCTGTTCTCCTAAATTCTATCAAGTCACTGTTGCCCACCTCATATTAAAGCCCCACAGAAAATCCAATCTTTTGGAAGGATGAAAAAGGTGACTATTGACTGAAATAGAAACAGAAGTGACACGCCTGGCCCAACACATAAGAAAAGATGCTGAGTCACACTCCAATTCTATTCAGAAATTGGACTCCCTGAGGACAGAGATTTTATATTACATTTGTTCCATGTCACGTTCACATGTCAGAGTGACATCCCTGCCCCAACACACAAGAAAAGATGCTGAGTCATATTCCAATTCTATTCAGAAATTGGACTCCCTGGGGACAGAGATTTTATATTACATTTGTTCCATGTCATGTTCACATGTCAAAGGCATCTCATGCTGACCAGTAAATAAAAAGCTAAGCAAATCTCTGAATATGTTTGGTGCTCTGCCAGAAGGTGACACATAATGGTAGGGATGGAAAGAGTCATTATAGTTAATTAGTTGAAATGACATAGAAATTATCGAATTAGCTTTTTTTTTTTTTTTTTGAGACAGAGTCTCACTCTGTCACCCAGGCTGGAGTGCAGTGGTGCGATCTTGGCTCACTGCAAGCTCCGCCTCCCGGGTTCACGCCATTCTCCTGCCTCAGCCTCCCCAGTAGCTGGGACTACAAGTGCCCGCCACCATGCTTGGCTAATTTTTTGTATTTTTAGCAGAGACGGAGTTTCACCGTGTTAGCCAGGATGGTCTAGATCTCCTGACCTCGTGATCCGCCCGCCTCAGCCTCCCAAAGTGCTGGGATTACAGGCGTGAGCCACTGCGCCCGGCCAGAATTAGCTTTTTAAAGCATCCTTGATTCCAGAAAATATTTGATGTCAATCCTCAACATACCTTTACTCCTAAAATATCATTAGAAGAATCCATAGTGCTGTGGAACACATAATGCTAACACCAGCTATGAGAAATCAATATCTATCAGCATCCCCTTCACTTACATTGGAAGAAACACTAACCACCCAATTAGATTTAAGTAGTGAGGCTGACTCAGGACACAGGGGTGTCTAAAGAAATAAAGGGAAACAACATCCAGAAGTTATCTTTGTGAACCAAAAATATGCCCTTTAGACCAAACTTCTTAGCAAGAATACAAGATCCGTCACAATCTCACCCAAACCTGCTTCTAGCTGCATTTCACGCTGTTCTTTTTCCACCCCTGTCTTCCAATCTGGGTGACCCTCTGGATTTATAGATGTCCCTCTGCTCAATGCCCTGCTCTTTCCTTTATGCCTTGATCCTAGGCACATACGATTTTCTTCATTCAAAAGACCCTGTCAACACTTAACCTTTAAAGGTATCATCTTTTCTGGAGAAAAGGTAGTTGCTGCACTCCAGAGCGGGGCTGAGGTCTGAAGAGCTGTGAGAGTACACATCTTCATGCTATTTTTCTCAGCCTCTTGCTCAGTGCCTGGCAACTGGTAGATGTTTGATAAACTTTTTTCAAGTGAATAGAGGAGTTGCTAATTCACTCGTATGAGTGCTTGCCTATTGATCCGAGGTCAATCACTCTTCTGAACTCATTGGGCTTTTCCAAAGTAAGCCTTTCCCCCTCAATCTAATAATGATAATAATAATAAGTGCTAACATTAATTGAGCACTTACTATGTGGCAAATACTATGCAGTCTTAACATGAATCATTTCAGCTAACTTCACAAGTTCTCCTCACTCTGCAGATGAGGAGATGAGCTTAAGACACTAAGTAACTTGCCATGATTATAAATGAGGGAGCCAGGATTGAAGCAGACCTTGTGTACTGTATCATTAAGCTACATTGCTAGCAACTAATCAACACCACTGGGCTCATGGCTATTGGCTCATTATTGGTGATACTGATCTCTGCCGAGAGGCTCTTCTACCTCTAGCCATGCAGCACCAGTCTCCCTCCTGCTGGCAGAGAGGAGCGCTGAGTCTTTCATATTTACATAGGAAGCATGGCAGCAGCCTCAGTGTTGGAACCTGCCACTGGAAATGTCCATAACAACACACCTGGGGGACTTTCTTTGTGGGCCCTGGCATGGTAAGTGCAAGTTTTGTCATTCCTTATGGGTTCTGAAAAACGAGACTTTACCTGTTAGTGACTGGCTTCACGCCATGTACCTGGAAGAGCTGGCTTCACATAAGGCATAAAGACGCACTCTAATAATGTATTTAGAAGTTGTTAGCTAAAGGTCTAAGCCTGATTCTAATAGTACTCCCTCAGTGAAGCTTTTTCTAGCACTCCTTCAACTACAACTTACTTCTTTTACCACCCCCTCAATTCCTCAGTATTGTATCTATCACTCTTTCATAGTTCTTTATTTTCCACACAGGGCTATAAAGAGGATATTTGCTATAAAACATGGCAAACATTCAATTCAAAAATGCAAATAGCTGCATCAAAATGCCAATTCATAAAATTTTTAGATCAGATGAGAAAAGACCCATTTTTCTGGAAAAGACTATTGATCTTTGAGAGTTAAGAATACAGCTGGTTCCCAATTTAATTTCTCCCTGGTAAACAGAATAGGAATGGCTTGGCAAATCTACAGGAAAGAGCATGTGTGCATTGTGCTTCTGGCTTTTCCGGATGTCAGTTGCTGAAGGTTTAAGGTGTGAGTCTGTGCATGTGTTTCTGAGGAGCAGTCCCTGTTCAAAGAGGCAGTGGGAAGACTGAGTGGGATAAGTCACACATGGACACCCTGTGCATCAGTGTGCATTTAATTCAAAGACAGACCTCATTTGATAGCAATATTAACATGTCATTCTAATGAATTAGAGAAAATGAGATGTAAATTCCCATCTGGATTCATAGGGATAGTATCAGAAAGATTTCCAGTGCCTTTGCAGAATGCTAGCAACATTTATTAAATACCTACCCCGGGTGCTATGTGCTTACATGAGAAGCCAAAGGTATCTGTTAAGCTAGGTAGGAACTGCAGTCGGCTGGTTGCTTCTCATCTGGAGAAAGCAGGCAACTGGGCAGTGATTGAAGTCTCCAGCAGGGGGCTGGCATTCTCTGTCTATAAGTAACACTGGTTCCTCTTCAAAGCCTCGGCTCAGCGGAGCTGCTGTTTGCTGGTGAAGCCCGTGACGTGCAAAGCATCCTGCCTATAGGATTTGAGGATTTCTCAGTGCAGTTTTTTTCTACCCACTTTAAACCTCCAGATTCTAAATATCAGGAAAGACGCTGGGGGAAAATAGCAGGCCAAAAGTTCTTAGTAAACTGCAGCCAGGGAGACTCAGACTAGAATGGAGGTAGAAATAACTGATGCAGAGTGGGTTTAATTCTAAGCCTTTCTGTGGCTAAGTTTTTGTTGTTGTTAACTTATTGAATTTAGAGTTGTATTGCACCGGTCATGTGAAAGCCAGAGCAGCACCAGTGTCAAAATAGTGACAGAGAGTTTTGAATACCATAGTTAGTATATATGCACTCAGAGTATTTTTATTAAAGAAGACAAAGAGTCCAGCACAGATCTCATCTTCATCTTCACTCGGTTGCAAAATCAATAGTTAAGAAATAGCATCTAAGGGAACTTTTAGGTGGGAAAAAAATCTAGAGATGGCTCTAAATGACTGTTTCCTTCTGAACTTGGAAGTGGACCATTTCGTGCACTGCAACATCTCCAATCACAGTGTGGAACTCCCCGTGAACGACGACTGGTCCCACCCGGGGATCCTCTATGTCATCCCTGCAGTTTATGGGGTTATCATTCTGATAGGCCTCATTGGCAACATCACTTTGATCAAGATCTTCTGTACAGTCAAGTCCATGCGAAACGTTCCAAACCTGTTCATTTCCAGTCTGGCTTTGGGAGACCTGCTCCTCCTAATAACGTGTGCTCCAGTGGATGCCAGCAGGTACCTGGCTGACAGATGGCTATTTGGCAGGATTGGCTGCAAACTGATCCCCTTTATACAGCTTACCTCTGTTGGGGTGTCTGTCTTCACACTCACGGCGCTCTCGGCAGACAGGTAAGTACCGGCTGAAAGTTACATGCTCTCCAAGGGAGGTAGACGCCTGGGTAAACGAACTACCATGTCGGGACAGGGAGCTGATTGCACAAGGGAAGTTTTACTCAAACACAGATTCCCTTCCAGGCAGGTTTTTGTTCTGGGGATGACTTCTGGAGTGTAACATATTGGTTTAAGAAAGAAAAGTAAGTGAATGATGGCGACAGAAGGAGACAGATGAGAAAAATAAAATCTCTAAGCAGAAAACTGAGGTGTCTTTTTCTGGAGACATACCTATTTAGCATTGCCTTTACCTAACTTCTCCCTCCTTGCAAAATTAATTGACCAGTGAGAAAGACAATCACGCCCAACAGAGTATACACCTCAGGCAAATGTTTTTTCGAAGCAATTCAAACCCCTCAGAGAACAGGAAAGTTCCACTGGATTTCTTCAAAACGTTCTTTCAGAAATAACCAAAAGGAGAAAATAAGCCTCATTTCTCTGAAATTCATTTTCCTCAGACAGTTTAACTTTTCTCACAGCTGGTTTTGTATTTGACTCTCTGTGATAGAACAATTGTGTGCCGTTTTTTCTAAGTCTCTCTTAAATGAAATCAAGCATTATTTGAGTTCTTAACATTTTCTGGAGAAAACTCTATTCAAGGTTGATTTCTAATTTTAATATCTTTATTGACAATACTTCCATATACCATGTTTTTGGGGCTTATTGTGGGGAGAAAGAGGGAGTTCACTACAGTTTTTTATTCTGGGAAATATACATATTTGCAAACTACATTTCTTGTGTGAGCACATTGCATAAAAGTTTACATTTATTCAGTCTTAAAACTTTATATTCATTCTTTGAACATTTATCAAGTGTCTAGCATGTAAAAAAACACTTGCCTGAATTAACAAGTCAAGAAATAGCTGCAGATTGTTCACACAAATAACATACTTTATGCACTTCTGTGTTCTGGAAATTGGACATAGTAATGAATAGACTTTCAGACACAGCATAGGCCATATGGTCAAACCCAGAAAAACTGCTGCAATGAACCTGAGACTATAAATTTTTCACTTATAATCAACTGTATGTTATGTGGTAAAGACACAGAAGGATTTGAGAGTGTTCCGGAAAAGACATAGACGCTGCTCTTGAAAGTTTGTACTCTGAAGAAAATGTCCCACATGTTAATACATGTGGTGCTGGATTTTCATTGTGTAGAGGAACAAACAGTCCTCAGGTGATCTGGCTTTGTTGAGTAATGGACAAATAAAGATAGTGTTATCAGTATTTACGGACATGTGTTTATGCTTAGCTACCTGAAGCACACTGCCCAGCACACGACATTTTCAACGACTGAAAAGTAATAGCACAGATGTAAGGTTTTCACATTGTACCGACTTGACAGCGTTTCTCCATCCCCTCCATTCCCCTTTGGCTTGCTCCTACCCTGCACATCTGCCCACAGATACCAATGACCACAGACAGTTTCATGTACTGATTCACGGCTGGCAAACTCTGGAGGTGGCAGAAGGGCTGTGGCTTGTTACCAATGGCCGAGGGCTCTTCAGGATGAGGGTAATTTTCTTAATGGGAAGGAGAGATTTTGGTTTCCGGGTTGGGGAGTGCAGTGGTACAGATGGTGTTTACTCTCTTCTTGGAGAGAAAGACAGAAAGGAAAGTGAGGGCATGGAATGTAAAGATGCAGCTGCAGGGAACTCTTCTCTGGAGTTTCAAAGCAGACCAAGTCCACCATCGACAGAAAGGGAAAGCTCTTTCAAAAGCCGGGTTGCACTCCTTCGCAGCTCCAGTGTGTTCCCAGTAAGTTTGTAGTTACTGCCTTTGCCAAGTTCAGAAATTACTAGAAGCTCCCATATAGCTAACTTTTTGTGTTTTGCTAAGTCTTTTAAAAGCTGATGGATTGCCTGAATCACAGGCAGTGCATCTAACCAATTCCAACAGAAAGAATAGGTATTGAGCTAAATGATTAAGACTGTACTTTTCTATTCATCTCATTTTTGAAAGCAATGGGATTCTTCTATCTTATATCTCATGAGGTTGGCAGGGTGAATATAAATTCTATATTTTTTCTTCTCAACAAGGTGTAATCTATATACACAGTAAACTGAACAAGTAACAGCTCAACACATTTTTGCATATGTCTATAGAACTGCATAACCAGATGGAGATATAGAACAGTTCCAGCATCTTCCAGAGTTTCTTATGCCCTTTCCTAGTTAATACCCCCATACAGAGGCAATCACTATTCTGATTTCAATCACCATAGGTTATTTTTGCCAGTTCTTTAATCTCATATAAATGGAATCATATAGCAAGTACTCCTTTGCATCTATCTTCTTATGCTTATCATTATCTCTGTGATAGTCACCCATATTGATACGTGTAACAGTGGTTTGTTCTTTTTCATTGTGTGTGGTGTTCCATTGTATGACTATACTTTGGTTTATTTATTTGTTCTAATACCGATGGACACTGGGTTGTTTTTTGTTTGGGGATGGCGATAACCTGCTCTGGATATTCTTATTCTTGTCTTTGGGGGAACGTAAGTGTTTGTTTCTCTTGGGTATATGTCTGCGAGTGAAACTGCTGGGTTATAGGGGCCTATATTTACTAAATATTGCCAGTTTTCAAGGTGGTAGTCTGTATCTGGTAGATTGGTGAAAGAATGAATGAACCAGAAGACCCTCCAAACCAGATGGTCACCAGAATCACAGGGGAGCTTTAAAAACATACAGATTCCTAGGCCCTGTCCTAAATCTACTACATTCAGGGTTCTGAGGCATGAGTGGAGCACATAGTGATAATCATCCATCCCTGCCCCCTATACATTGCCCAGCATTGCCAGTCCTCATTCCAGCTTCCCTTCTGCAGTTCCCCCCTTCACCGGCTGAATTCGAGTCTTTGTCAATATGAAAAGAATATCAAGTTTCTAGAAAAGTTTATACTGGCATCACTGGGTAAAAGGGAGACTTCAAGGCAGTCCCAAAAACCAGAATTCTGGGGATTTGCACAGCTGAGAAGTTGCAGGTTTGCATTCAAGCACCTTCAATATTGATCTCCATCCTCCCTCTCCTCCCATACTTTCTGTCCTTACACACACACTGATATCCTCATACACAGTGGTTGCACTGATGTGTTCCTGGCTTTGTTTCTGGGCTTATGCTGTGTCCCACCCACTCTCCAGCTTGCTTTCTCCTTTCCTAAATACAGACTGTATTCCTCATCCCATGTGGCGTATGGGCTAGGAATGGGTATCAACAAACCTGTATTTTAGACATTTTCCTGCCATTACTACCCATATGAGAAAGTGGGACTAAGTCACTTAACTCTCTGACCTTAGTTTAATCATCTATAAAATGATGGAGTTGAGCTAGGCAATTTCTATGGTCCCTTCAAGTTCTAAAATCTTGTGATTTTTTTTTTTCTATCTTCTTCTCTATCATTCAGAATCTGATTCAAATCTCCTCCTTAAAACCCTAAGTTGAGCCATTCTAGCTCAAATTTCCTGACCCTCTTGAAATATCAGGCTTCTTATCTGAGACATGAATTATCTTGTGACACCTTTTATATTGCTGTTTTGAACTGTTTTGTTTGTCTGTTTATTTTAGCCTCTCACATATTCATTCCTTTACATTTTTAGGTAGATTATTAAGAATGTGAGAGGGCAGAGATTTTTAATATATTCTTAAATCTTCCATAGTGCCCCACAAGTTTTCTTGTACCAAATGGGTGATCAATAAATACCGACTAATTAAAATTATGTTTAGTTAATGCATACAATTTTCCTCATTCTTATTCTTCATGCTATTTTGAGGATTAATCTGAAAGCATACTCTTAAAAATAATGTATTGGCCGGGTGCAGTGGCTCACGCCTGTAATCCCAGCACTTTGGGTGGCCAAGGCGGGTGGATCACTTGAGGTCAGGAGTTTGAGACCAGCCTGGACAACATGGTGAAACCCTGTCTCTACTAAAAATACAAAAATTAGCTGGGTGTGGTGGCAGGTGCCTATAATCTCAGTTACTTGGGAGGCTGAGGCAGGAGAATTGCTTGAACCCAGGAGGCAGAAGTTGCAGTGAGCAACCTGGTTGCAGAGCAAGACTCCATCTCAAAATAATAATAATAATAATAATAATAATAATAATAATAATGTATCACATAGTCATCTGCTCATCTGTTCTCTATTAAGCTCTCATCTGGGTAGATGAGAGAAAAACTATTTTTTATGAGTCAGTAAATAGATTCAGGGGATAAATAGATGGGTGGATGGATGGATAGACGGCTGGCTGGCTGGTTGGGTGGGTTACATGTATGAGTGGACAGATGGGTGGATAGATGGATGAATGGTTGGATAGATGGAGATATTTTTTACATACTGGTCCTTCCTATTAGATGTCCACCTTTGTGCTAGGTGCCTCATTATTATGTAAATGAAATTTGAGATCTGAATTGGACCCTCAACAGAAAAAGGTTGAGAGTGGTTTGTGTTTTCTTTTCCAATAAGGTTTAAAGCTGAATTTCATGTTGACAACATATACAATGCCCAACTTATATTAAGCCTGCTTCAGTGCTATTATTCAGTGTTATTTTTACTAGAATGCGGCTGGCAGAATGGATTCTAAGGACAGATGGATATGGCGGTTCCACTGTAACATGATTCTTGTTTGATTCTATGGAAAGACTGGTTATAAGTTTCTTTGTTACTTGGAATGTAGAAAGAAACAGGAAGGTGTTATATTTCTGCAAGCTTCTTGAAGTACAGATTCTTTGAATTTTCTGCAAGGAATGTATGTGATAACATGGTTTGTAGCTTTCCCAACATCTAGAGCTGTATGGTCTAACTTGGTAGCCACTAACCACATGTGGCTATTTAAATTTGCATTTAATTTAAATGAAATAGAAAATTTCATTTCCTCATCACACCAGCCACACATCAAGTGCTCAGTAGCCACATGTGGCTAGTGGCTACTCTATTGGACAGTGGAGATACAGAACATTTCAGTCATTGCAGAGGGCTCTATTGGACAGTTTAGAAAACAGTTTGCTATATGTTTTGGGGTCCAATTTTCTTCCCCAGGATACACGTTTACTCCTCTCTCTCACAGAGGGTATCAGGAATTCCTCAGATAGGCAAATATCAAATGCCTCCCAGCTGCACAGGCTCTTTCTGGCTGGGAAATATCTTCTGTTGGAAGACACACACAAGTGAAGAGGGAAGAAATGAAGCAGCCCCATATCATCTGCAGTCACAGGGTTGGGGAATTTAGGCATCCCATTGATGAGGTTTTGAGGCTTTCCAAAGACATGAGGGGTCAGCTTTCCAGGTCTCCACTGTGAATTTGTGTCTGATCCTTCCATTCTTTCTTGTAGGTCCTCTTCCAGCTGCCAGTCTCTCTTTTATATCCTCCTGTCCCAAGACTTGCCAGAACAAACACTGCTCTAGCCAAACTCTTCTCACTGCCTCCCACATGTGCCGCCAGACTTCTCCCCTCTCTAACTTCATTTCCCCTTCTCTGATGGCTGGGCCCTATGCTTTCCATCTACCCAAATCCTATCAATCCTTCAAGGGATAGTTCAAGTCCTTTCTCTTCTATGAAGCATTCCCTGATCTTTTGCTTTCATTGATTTTTTTCCCTTCCCAAGATGTTTCTGCCTGTATTGTTCATTAAATGCCTAGTCTATCCTGTACTACTAGGTCTTTGTTAGAGATTTGTTTTATACTTCCTTAATCATACGGGGTAGTTCAGAGGGATCTGTGTCTTCTACAGTAGCCAGACCCACTCTGCATTCAGTAAGAGTACAATAACTACACCTTGGTTGATGTTTGAGCAGTGACAAAAGGATAAAGTCCAGCAGCTAGAAGTAAAAGTCATCTTGAAGTTCACACCCTTGTTTGACACAGACCCCAAAAGAGGTGATGGGATTTAACTTTGTCACAACAAATTCAGAATGGAGTCAGATTAGAAAGAACCCTTTCATCCTCATTCCAAGTCTTAATTCCTTCAGAGGAACTGGAAACTTTTCTTCAGAAACCATCAGACACAGAGTCTGATTCCATTTCCCTTTTCTGGACAGTGGGAACTACTGATGCCAAAACCTACCCTTCTGAAGGAAAATACCCTGAGGGACTCCAGGGTAATCCCCTTCTAATGGGGTCACCCCAATAATTCTAAAGGCTCCTCTACCACTCTAGAGGCCCAGCTTCATTGATTTCAAGGAGATTGGCCCCTTTCTCACAAGCGAAGACTTACTTCATTTCATTTCTTGTAAAGCATCCTTCTAGAAATGCTTTACAAGAAAGTCCTTCTGTTGGAACCAGTTTACATGAGCTGCCAGTTCATGACTTCTGTGTAGTTTGATTTTTCTGAAACACATGCTGCCCCTCTCTGGAAGGAAACTCAACTCATGTCTCTCCATGGCAATGGAACTACCACAGCTGCCAGCAGCCTCTGGGAGTGATGAGAGGGCAGGTGCTGTTGAAGTGAGGTTTCCCAGCAAGGCTCTTTCAAGTGGATCGGGGGAGAAGGACAGCAAAGAACTCTGACCTTGTCTCTCACATGTTATCTTTTAAAGTGTTAGGCTTTTATGTGACTAATGAAGTATCATTTCTGGCAACTTAATATGCACAGAGGCAAAAAGGAAAGCCCAAGCTTCATCATGAAACATAGAGTATAGCCGGAAAGGGCTCCCCGCTGAGGTTTTTTGAACTGTGCCTGTCAATAACATCCTTTGAAAATAGGCTAAATTTACATTTTTGAACTTGTAAGTCCTCCTATGGGTGGGGTTTGCATAAATTCTCTCTCAATTAAAACACATGTTTTTCAGAATAAAAGAAAAAAAGTTTCTCCATTTCTTCTTTTTATTTCCTAGTAATAATAGAACAAGGGATTTTGAAGAAGTTCATTTCACATATTACACATCATTTCCTATAGGAGGTCTTCCTTGGCCACTCGATCTGAAGAAATCACCAGTACTATCCCATAATCCAATTTCTTTTTTTCAGGTCTACTGAGGTGTAGTTTATATACAATAAATTTTTTACACTCATATATATTTTGACAAACATACAGTCACATCACTACCACCAGCAGCACAGTCAAGATAGAGGATATTTTCGTAACCCCCCAATTCTCTCATGCCCCTTTGTAATCTATCTCCTTATTCCACCTACAGATCCTGGCAACCACTGATCTTTTCCAGAATGTCATGTGAATGATATCACATAGTATGTAGCTGTTTTAAGTCTGGCTTCTTTTAACTCACTTTTTTGCACGTATCAGTGATCCATTCCTTTTTATTGCTGAGAAGGATTCCATTGTATAGATATTCCACATTTTGTTTATCCATTCTCCAGTTAATGAGCATTAGGGTTGTTTTTGGTTTGGGTGATTATGAATAAATCTGCCATAAACATTCTTGTACAGTTTTTGTATGGATATATGTCTTCACTTCTCTTGGGTAAATATCATCCATTATTATTTTCTTGAGAATTATTTTGTTCATTTGTTTGTTTACTGTCTGTCTGCCACCACTGGAATATAAGCTCCAAAAAAGTGGGAGGCCATCTCATTCTTTGGTGTATTCTCTGATACTAGAACAGTCCCTAACTGTAGTAGGTGCTTGATAAACATTTGTTGAATTGATGAATGGATGGATGCATGAAGAGAGGAATAAAGGAATGAATGAATTCTAGTAGGTCCTACTGGGTAAACCCAGAATACTGGATTATGGTCTGTAAATCACGTTGCTCCTTTCTTTTCATGATTAACAGAGTGATCGCAGGAGAACAATGGTTCCAACCCTAGATGACAAGAGTTTATCCAGATTTTATGGGGACTCTTGGGGTGGGGGCATTTTAAAAGAAAAAAACAAATAAAATTATGACTACAAAATTAGGAAGAGAAGTGGATATTTTTAAACCTTTAGAAATCACACATTAGATTTAGAAATCATAATAAATCACAAGTTTAAATAAGCTGGTAAATTTCACCATCATCATAAAATCCAGAAAAAAAACATAATATCTATTAAATAACTGCCTGACACACCTCTGTCATACTTGTTTTCTTAAATATTTTGGCTTCATCCTCATTTGTCTCCCTTTAAAATGACATTATTTGGTAAAATCCATTTCTACAGAGAAAATAGAAGGCGGAGGTCAGTCTTCTAGCATGGTTTATTAAAATTGGCTTTTTATTAACGAGAGATTAGAAAAACTTTCTTTCAGCTTCATATCTCATTATTGGTAGTGTCATATATATGTTTAGGATTAACATCAAACTTGGAAAAGCCATTATCAAGTTTTTTTCTCATCTGGACTGTAAAAACCCAAAGCATTTCAAGTTTTCTTGTGTTTTGAGTCATCTTAAATACTTATTCAATTGATGACTCCTAGTAACCTATTTATCATGGATGTCTTCACATTATGAGTTTTGTGCTATCTCCATCAATGTCAGTATTTTGTGAGTATGCACAACATCTGTGACTTTACACAAATATATTTGTTGTTTGTAATTTGGCTACATGTTTCTGCCCTATAAACACAGACACTCATAAATTCAATTGTACTCATATATTTGGATTTAAATCTGCCATCTAATTGTTTGATTTCCATTGGTCTCACGTGTTTCATAATATTTTTTCCTTCCCTTCTTGCTTTCTTTTAAATTAGATATTTTAATTATTCTATTTCCCTTGTCTCTGAGTTTGTTAATTATACAAACTCTTCTTAATTTCTTTTAGGGGCTTCCCTAGAGTTTACAACAGCATATATCCCTGACTTATTAGAATCTACTATAAATTGGAACTTTCCTACTTCCTGGAAGATGCAAAAATAATAGGACACTTTTAACTTCATTTAAAATTCCCTCTTGCCTTTTTGTTGGTTATTGTGATTCTATAGTTTAATTCTCTCTAGATTTAAAAACCTACATTATTTTTATTGTCTGTACATACTTTACATATACTCACACGTTTACCTTTAGATTTAGATTTAGATTCCACTTATTTACCTTTCCTGTTGTTCTCCATTTTTTCTGGCATCTCTGTGGCTTCATCTGAGATCACTTTACTTCTCCCTGAAAATCTCCCTTCAGCATTTCATTTAGTGTACACATTTTCTCAGTCTTTGTTTGTCTGAAAGTGTCTTTGTTTCATGTACTTTTGGAGGATATTTTCAGTGGACATAGGAATCTAGGTTGGCAGTTCTTATCTTTCAGCACATTGAAGTTGCCATTCATTGTCCTCTTACTGTATCTGATAGTCATATGTCAGTTTTATTGTTGCTCCTTTAACAGTATTGATTTTTTCTCTTGGACTAATTTTAAGACTTTTCTATTTATTTCTGATTTTCAGCAGTATTACTATGATGCACTTAGGCATGGTTTCCTTTATTTCTGCTGCTTGGAGTTCATAGCATTTCTTAAATCTGTGACCCGAACATTTTAGTTAGTTTTGGAAAATTCTCAACCCATTACAACTTCAAATATTGCTTCTATCTTATTATCTCTTTCCTCTTCTTCTTTGTCCTGGCTACACATAAGTAGAATAACTATAGGTTAACTTTAAGCTTTTAAAGTGTTTTCCCCTTTGGTTATCTTTGCTTTTAGGCAGGCAATTTCATACTAGAGTCAGACCTCTATTACTGAGAAGTGTTTTAAGCACAATTTCATTTCACCATTTTGCCATGTCCCATAAATTTCCTACTCTCTTTCCTGTATTTGCCATCTTTTGTTTCTCACCGTACTTCAGTCTGGCCATTTTCAGTTCTCTAATCCTTTATTCAGTTGTGTGTAGGCTGCTTCTGAAGCTTCCATTTAATTCTTCATTTCAGTTATTATATATTGCAATTCGAAAATTTTCATTTCGTTCCATCTTGTAGTCTCATTTCTCGAATTAGTCCGAATACATTTTAAAATACCTTTCTGGTAACTGTTAACATGTAGGACCTCTATAAATTTATGTATAAAGAATTGTAGATCATTTGAAGCTCTAGATGGTGCTATCTTCCAGAAGAGATTAGCTCTTGCTTCTTGAAGGTAATTAGGAAGTGGCATTACCTCTTATGCAGTCAGGGATTGAACGGATTGGAGGGTGGACTTTGGTCTTTGTGAGAGTTGGTCTATTTCTAGTTTTCCCCTGTCACCGAGGCTTACCCTTTCGGGCATCTCAACTAAAAGCCTGAGGTGTTATCCTGGGCTTCTCTCCTCGGTGGGCCCTGGATTCTACTTATCGTCCCCCTTCATCCTAAAACTGCTGGAAGTTGGGCTTAGCTCTCACTTTCTCTGCTGCTGCTTGACATTTGGTTAATGCCTTAAGGGGGAAATGATGCTGAATAACAACTTCATGTTTTTGCACATCATTTCTCTCCAGGATTTTGGACTGTCAAATCCCTATTACCTCGGTATTTCTCTGATGTTTTCAAATAGATTTTTAAAACTTTTCCTTCCAGGAGAGTTGGTCAGCAACAAACCAGTTTGCCATTATCAAAAAGAGAACATCCCCTACTACTACCTCCCTTAAAGACCTGATCTGCTGCCCTCAAAACGACACACAACCCAGTTTCTTTAAAGAGGCATTCGTAGCTACCTATTCAGGCCTGTGGGATCAACATTCACAGCCTCAAATTATCTCAGCAATTCTGAGTGAGAGATGTGAGTTCTGGCTAACCTCAAAGTGAGTAAGTCAGGAATCTCAACTGATGCCTGCAGCAGTGGACACTGCCAAGCATGTAGGTACATCAAAGCCTCTGGGATCTTTAAACTAAGCCAGGACTTTTAGCCCCAATAAGCAGGAGCTACAGATGACATTTCGCTACTCAGTGATTGATAACAGCTAAAATTTCATGGGAAGGAAAAAGCCAGAATGTTCCTAAGGTACATTTCTTTAAACTTCACATCTTTATTACTTTTTCTTTCTTTCTTTGTCTTCTTTCTTTTTTGTAATATGGTTTTTGTATTGTACTCAGGCCAGCGGGCCAGCGGTGATAGCTAAAGATTACATGGGAAAGAAGTAGGGGGAAAATGCAAAATTTGTCACATAAAGAATTTATTTTCCAATGTGAGGAGAATTTACTGTGACAATAATGTCACAGTATGTGACTCACTTCTTTCTTCATGCTGTCTACATATAAATAGAATAACTACAGATCAACTTTAAGATTTTCAAGGTTTTTTTTTTTCCCATTGGTGGTGGTGATTTTTTAATTGAGTCAGGCCGTATCATACTAGCCACAGGCCTCTGTTATGAGAAATACTTTAACTATGATCTTAAAACAATAGGAAATTATGTAAAAAACAAAATCACAGTAGTTACCCCATGAGTACATAATGGGAAATGCTTATTTCTTTTTAAATAAATGGTGATCAGAACAGATTTCTAAGAATTTCATTCTTATCTTTTCTTCTCCCTTTACACTTTAAATGATTGGGAACATCATAGAAAAACAGAAAAATCAGAATTTGGCATCGTTTCTTTCCTAGATGTGAACAGAAGTGAAATTGAAGTTTAAAATGATGATTTAAGGAATACATGTACTGTGGGATGAAGACAAGTACAGTCAATATCTAGTTTTAAGTATTCTTCACTTGTGCTTTAAAAAGACCTGCGCATCTAAAGTGCTATAGGTAAACATAAACATCTCTGCTGACCTGGGGATCAAGAAAGCCAGGTCTAGTCTTGGTTCTCAGCTAACTGGCTGTGGGACCTCTCTGGGCCTCAGTCTCTGGTCTGTCTCCTCTTCTATGACCTCTAAGTTTTATATTCCATAGTTACATATAAAACAGATTTGTAATTAGACATAGACTCATTTGTCTGTACCAGGATAGCAGCACTTTATATGCTGAGCTAGCAGCATCTAGTCTAAGAGCTCTTCATAAAGGCATATGTCAGTATTCTTATACGGTTCATTAAGGGCTTTTCCTAGATGTATCTTGCTTCCCCATTTAGATTTTAAACCCTCAGTGGCCAGGAACTATTATATCCATAGTGCCAAGCAGAGCCTGAGATGCCAAATTAGTGCTTAACTGTGCTGTTAGACTAAGCATCCTGAGCGATGAGTGCTTAGTACTGGAAGACCAACGACAGGGGTCAGTGGCCTATTATCTTCATTATCACAAAATAGTAAGTCTAACAGACAGTGCTGTGTGCGATGGAAAATGAGCTTACCTCTGTTTAAAGAAGGAACCAACAGCTCTGGTGTGGACAGTCAGAGAATAGCAGAAACAGTAAAACTTTTGGCAAACATTTTCTGCAACATATTAGGCTTTGTGAACCATACGGTCTCCATTGCAACTGCTCAATTCTACCCTTGTAGGCTGGAATCTACCACAATGTGTAAACAAATATACATGGTGATGATACAAGGAAGTATTATTTATGTACCTTGAAATTTGAATTTTATGAAAGTTTTACATCTCAAAATGTTCTTCTTTTGATTTTTTTCCTCAACCATTTAAAATGTGAAAACCATTTTTAGCTCACGGGCCATATAAAAACAGGCAGTAGACAATACTTGGTCAGTGGGTCTTAGTTAACTGTCCCTGATGTAGAGTGTGCATGCTTTCTGGGGTGGTTATTTAGCAGTGAGAATTTCCTATATGAATGGAGTAGGACCTCGGGGAATCCACGACCCCTTTCCAGTTAGCCAGGACAGACTTCCTAAGGAATACTGTGAAGAAGAGGCATACATCTGTGTGATGCTTCAGGGTTTTGAGGCACCGTGATATCATGAACATTAACTTTTTAGATCATTTGGAATCCTTATCATTATCCCTGTTTTTAGATGGTGAAATGAGGGTTCTACATCACACGATTAGCAAACAGTGAAATTGAGAATCAAGCCGAAGTCTTTAAGCCAAGTGTTTTTTCCAGCGTGACCTGGGTCCTGTGTGATGCTAACAGTTGTTTAAATGAAACAAATAAGGGGGTTTTAAATGGAGGTTTAGCTGGATTCCAATTTCCATGGGTGGCGGACATGAGGGCAGGGCCTTGTAAATTGTTCATTGGGGAAGTAAAGGTGTAAACAGATGCTTCTCACCACCTCCTTTTAATGTTTCTCCATCATGCAAAGTGCTGCTTTCTCTAAGGTCTTTTCATTATAGGCTCATGTGAGCAAGTTGCCTTAAAATTGTCAAAAAGAGAAATTGAGTTTGGGAGAATCACTTCTTTGTTTACCCCCAGTGATTTTTCTAGTCTTGAAATGATGAGAGAAATACCAAGTGTTTTGGCTCTAGAGATCTCTTGGGAAAAGGCTAATAAGTTGGTATCCAGAGTGATTTTGGGTAAGAGGGCGTGAGAGGAGTGTGTGTGACTAGGAGCATGCCAGGGGAGGAATGGGTTATCTTGAGCATCTTGAACCCATTTCCTTATCTGAAAGGAAGACATTATAGGCCAGACAAATTGGATGAATAGTTCTAGATTTTTAGTTTTAGTCATTTATTTAATTCATAAATAAACTAGGCAGAAAATGAACAAGACCTAGACTTGGAAAGAGCAAAAGTATCACTGAGTGTCCAGGGCTTATGCTTTGTTTGAACTCTCGTGTACCTAGTACAGGACCATGCAAAAGTAGCTGCTTAAGATATGCTTTGTATTTGGATTTGTATATACTAGAGGTATTACTTTTTGGCAAGTAGGGGGTGCTTTGTGTCATTTTAGCATGATGTGTTGCACTGAAGCTAATTGTAGGAACAACCTGTGAAAGCAGGGACGTTGCCCTCTAGCGAGCACCAGGGTTCTTTGAAAAGTCATGGTGCCCAGAAGCAAGGGCAGGGCACTGCCTGCTGGCTAGCAGGGTCTTGGGCATCTGTGTGAAACTGGGAGATGTTTATGCTATAGATCATTAAGAAAAGATACAGAATTGTATACTCTCAATTCTGTACAAAAGACAAAAGGAAAAATTGGAAGGAAATATATCAAAACATGACATGCAAAACTTACAGATGATTTTTGTTTATTTTTAGAATTCTCTACTAAGTTTTTACAATAAGCTCTTTGTAGTTTGATAATAACTTTTTTTGAATGAAAAACGTTCTTCAAAATAGCTAACTGCCTCTTAACTGCCTTACTTGTTGATACTTTTGCTGACTCAGAGCAACTATTTCAGTTAGTTAAGATACCCCTGAAGTTGCATGATAACAAGCTTAAAAACTATTTCATCTTTCTTCCCTTTCTTGTTTTCTTGCTGTTTCATTTTTTTTCTTTTAAAAATTGTATTGGGGTAAAATATACATAACAAAATTTGCCCTTTTAACCATTTTTAAGTGTACAGTTCAGTGGCAGTAAGGACATTCACAGTGCTGTGCAATTATCACCGTCATTCATCTCCAGAACTTTCTTCATCTTCCCAAACTGAAGCTCTATGCCCGTTAAGCAATAAGTCCCCTTATTTTTGTCATTTTCTTTTGTTTGCTTTCTTTTGTTTTATTTATTAATTTTGGGGGATCACATTTAGTACATCACTATTATTCATAGTGGAGATAAATTCAAAAGCATTAAATTTGAAGAAATGTCTGAGTTTGAGCCCTGGTTCTTCCAGTTGTCAGCTATGTATGTGACTTTGGGCAAATCACTTTAGAAGCTTCAGTTTCCTGATCTTTAAAATGGGGAGAGGATCATCTATGTTTAATATATCATAGGACTGTTGTAATTTTTGTAATGTTGTAATTAAATAATATATGTTGACTTCTTTATGACATGTTACAATTCCTAGTCAAAAGAGTGAGTGCACCATTAGCATGACTGCTATTTATGCTCATAAGGGAGCCAAGAGGTTGTCGTAGAAATCTTGACCAGTTGACATTCTAGTGGACTCTCTTTCCTTTTCAGGAAATACAATAATAACCTTTTATTAAATCAAACTTTTCCAACCCGCAGCCTGCGGACCACCTGCGGCCCAGGACGGCTTTGAATATGGCCCAACACAAATCTGTAAACTTTCTTAAAACATTATGAGATTTTTTTTTTTAACTTATCAGCTATCATTGGTGTATTTTATATGTAGCCCAAGACAATTCTTCTTCCAGTGTGGCTCAGGGAAGCTAAAAGATTGGGCACCCCTGATTTAAATAATGCTGTTTTTCAAAGTGCATTTGAAAAATTTAGCTCATTTAACTCCTCATCATAGTAAGTAAGATCGGTATCTTTAGTTCTGTTTCACACATGAAGAAAATGGAGGCATCAAAATCTTGTGGTTTAAAGTATGGACTCAGAAGCTAGACGGTCTCTGTTTAAACCCCAGCTCTTTCACTTGCTAGCTGTGTGACCGTGGACAAGTTACTTAACCTCTCAGTGCCTTCGTTTCTTTATGTGTTTTAAAAAAAAAAAAGATGACAATAGTAATACATATCTTCTAGTATTATTACGTAGGGATAGAGGAAAAGCTTCCCCTAATTCTTTTTTTTTTTGAGACGGAGTCTGGCTCTGTCACCCAGGCTGGAGTGCAGTGGTACGATCTCCACTCACTGTAAGCTCCGCCTCCCGGGTTCACGCCATTCTCCTGCCTCGGCCTCCCGTGTAGCTGGGACTATAGGCGCCCACCACGCACCTGGCTAATTTTTGTATTTTTAGTAGAGACGGGGTTTCACCGTGTTAGCCAGGGTGGTCTCGATCTTCTGACCTCATGATCTGCCCGTCTCGGCCTCCCAAAGTGCTGAGATTACAGGCGTGAGCCACCGCACCCGGCCAGCTTCCTCTAATTCTTGAAAAGTGTTGAGAACTTTGTGCTAGGCACACAGTGAGTACTATATAAGTTTTTGTTAAATAACAAAAAATAAAAAGAAACGGAGACAACATGTTGTCACAAAAATAGTTAAACATAGAAGTGGGACTAGAATGCAGGGTTCCTAGTCTTCCTCTAGTCCCTCTCTCCCCGTCTTGGACTCCTGCACCATACGGAGATGCCTCCCCAGCACTGCCAGGATCAACCTCCTGGGCCAGTGGTCCCAGTAAGCTACAAAGCTGGGTCACTATTTCACCATTTATAAAACCTTTCCCAAACATTTATTTAAATCTAGTGCTGTAAAATTTTTATAATTAGACACAGTGACTCATATGCCATGATGGTATTTTTGAGCTGTAATGTTTCTTATTTTGGAAAAAAAATGATAGTGCATTTTATTATGATAATTTAGAAATTCTATTTTTATCCTTAATGATTTGAAATATATTTAAAAACTGAAAGCTATCTCTGATATTTCATTTTCTATGTACGTGTTTGATAAATTGACCGGATCAGGAGAAAAAATGTACAGAGTGGTGGTATCCATATCCCCTGGCACAACTCAGAAGTCACTTACGGGCCTAGGCTTCCTGTGTTTCTCTGACCAAGGGTGATCTCTGGCCAAGGAAAGGTTTGAGGTAGGCTGAAGTGCCCCAGAATTACCACCAACAGACAATTCTCAACCAGAGAGGAGAGGTGGTGGGTAAACACCCCACCCACCTCATCCTTGGGTGGCACAGTGGTCTCTCAGGGAATTCCCAGCAAGAATGTGCCCCAGTTGCCCATTGTGGTACCCTTTACTGGTTTTTTTCTACCTCCCCGTGCTTCCTGGCATCTTCTTCCAAATAATTACTTGCACCTAAATCCTTGCCTTGGGGTCTGTTTGGGGGTGAATGACAATTTACAAAGGCAATTTATGACCCTGAATCTATTATCCCTTCCACCTAGAGCACGGTTGATTTTTCTTTGTCTTTGTGATGTTTTTTCCTGTTCTCTGTGTAGCTTCTTTGCTACACAGTAGAGTAATTGCAGGCTCTGTCTAACTACAATTTGCAAATGGGATTTCGAAATGTTTTTCAAACATTTTGGCTCATAAAATTTTAACAAGTTATAAATGTATGTTCGTCCCTAACATTTTTGAGGAATGAACAATGTGTGCCAGGATGTTTGAACACCTACTGAAATTAAATGGATTACTACTTTCCTTTGTCATTTTAAACATATCCACTGGCAACTGTAGTATTTCATCCTTCATATACCCTTCTGATGGGCTCCCTTACAGGGTTAGCATTGAGCTCTGAAATTGGATCACTCTGCTGAAACTAATTTTTGGCCCAAGGGTCAATAGTTACCCAACTCCTTATGAGAAAGTGCCATAAGATGTCCAACAACTAATTGCATCTCTCTTTCCATTTTATCCCTAAGCTTCTACATCCCTCCTATCCCAGGATCAGTACCTTCCCACTGTCAGTAGCTCTTTCTCTAGCCTTGTTCCAGCCTCTGGTTTCTAGTCCTTCACAGGTGCCATTTTTCACCTTGGCTCTAAGATCAAGGTCTCACTCAGATGAACCCTGCTGGCCCTGAGGCCTCTGAATATTTTAAAGAGCCCAGACACTACTCTAGGCCTCAGGCCATAGGGAACTGCAAGGTGTGTATATGGGGGTGAAGAGAATCCTTGAGGCCTTAGCCAAATTTTCTGGAAAGTGTCTTCTGGGACAATGAACCCCCAAAGTGAACTTCACATGCTCCGGGAAAGATGTGGCCTGATCTGACAGGTAAGGGAGGAAAGTACCAAAGCCTCTGTTTATATTGATTTTTATTTTAATATAAGGATGAATTAAACATGAGTAATATGTAGTATCCAAATTGAGGCTCACCCACATCACAGGATTCCTTACCATGTGTGGCTCAGGCAGCAGGAGTGAGTGGCCCACTATCTAGAAGGCTCAAATAGGACACCATTACTCTTCTTTGCACTTTTAGCTTAAGAGAAGGCATTGCCGACTGATGTGTGTTGTGCATAATCTAGTTTTAATTACACTAACCTCCTCAGATGGGCAAGTGGCTTAAAAATATTCCTGCTGAAACAAAATAGAACAAAACAAAACCCCACAGATTGTAGATGATATTAAAATTGCAAGCCTAAGAGAATAATATGAATATGACAGAGAAGACACTTTTCTCATTCCTGGTATAGGCTCTAATCAGATATGACACATTCAATCACATCATAGTTATAATAAGCTTTTCTGATGGCAAAAGGTTCACTGTCAATAAACTAGGATAAAATATTTAACAAAAAATATTTAAAGTAGTCTTTAAAATTTTATTTTACTGTTAGCTCATCTTTTAAAAATTCTACATTTTAGCATATGTTTTCTCCCTGACTTGTTTATGAACTCTTGTATAATACCCACCCACATTCAGCAATTACCATTTTCTAGATTTTTTTCTCTCTTTCTTTCTGTGTGGATGTTGTTGTGTTTTGTTTTGCTGAGCTTTGGAAAGTAGGGTGCACACATCCTCACCTTTCACCCCTAAGTATTTCAGTGTATATTTCCTGAGAACAAGGGTAGTCTTCTACACAACCCAATGCCACCATCACATTGAATGAAATTAACAATAATTCCTGGTAACATAGAATGAAATTGTACCTAATATATTAGTACAGTAGTACATATATATAATTTATATATTAACATACATACAATGTAGTTGTATGTTCAATTTGTTATTACTTTCTTAAAGCTCTGTTCTTAAAGGATTTTTAAAGAATGGGAGTTGGTATACTTCCCTAAGTGGCCCCACTTCCCCTCCAACCTCCCACCACCCTTACTCCGGCTTCTTCTTGGGCATCAGAGTAGACTGACAAGGTCCAGATGAATGTTTTCTGCAGGGAACTGGCCCAACTTGTGTTGCTGGATGGAATATAACTTTTGTTCTTTTCTTCTCTTCTCCATCTCTTCTGTCTTCTCCCCTTTCCTCTCCTCTCCGCCTCTCCCTTGCCTCCTTCTCTCCTATCCTCCAATTTCCTTTCTTTTTCTCTTGTCCCTTTTTTTCTCTTCCCCTCCTTCCATCCCCTGATTTCCCCAGTGATTCTGCTCTTTTCCTTTTAGTCCCTCCGGCATTCCTGCCCATGTCTGACAGCAGAAAAGTTGAGGAATTATTTATTTAATTGCCCTTTTGCTGGAGCTCTTCACCCCTCCACGCCCTGTTAATCACACACTCAGGCCTGTGAGCTCCAAAGCGGAAAGCTTGTTCCCTCCATGCAGGGACAGAAGTTCTCTCCTGCCCCCTATTACTGCTCTTTTTTACCCATCCTGGTGGGACAAACTAGAGTTTCACCCTCTCCAACACTTTACCTCTCCCTGTTGAGCCAAAAGCAAATCCCAAGACATTTCTTTTCCCCAACTTAGCTTCTGCAGTCTCTCTGAATCATAGAGGTTTTCCAAGAAGTTGGTGCTCACGCACAAATTAAAGCAATGAAGAAAAGGAGCCAAAAGATGGAGGAATGCCGGAGTAAACAATCAACCTGAAGATCCCCAAACATTAATACTCCCCAAATGCAACAAGCCACCCAAAGTTCTAGAACCTCCCTGGTCTCCTTCCTTTGTTTGTTCCTATTGGAGGAATACCTTCTGACTCTTCCTTAGCTTCTCTAACAGGATGTGACTTTACTCCACTTCTCCCCAGTCTTCCTCATCGATGTTGTCAATATTACTTGAAATGACCACAAAGACTCCTTACTCCTTTCTTTATAGGTTCCTCAAAAGCTCGAGGCTAAGAATTGCAAGTCCCTTGCGGAGGGTAGAATAGCGAAGTGGGATATGAGTTCTGTTTGTTCATTCAGTGTAGCACCTCAGTTCTTAAAGTAACGAGGAATGTAATACCTAATTTCTGGAGGGTTCTTTCTAGCTATTTTGTTAACATATCCCCATGAGCTCCCTGTCAGTAAAGAATTATCTCCTGTTCAAGGATGAGAATACTGAAGTGCAAAGTCTACGATTCATCCAAGACCATACAACTAGTTGGTAGAATCACCATTAGGAACTACATCTCTTGATCCTAGGTCTGCATTGGCACCCAGAGGAAACTAGAGTATATTAAGAAGAGGTGAAAAGGAGCATTGGAGATATTTATCCTGGAGAAAACAGAAAAGCATAACTGCGATCTGTTACATACTTAAAGATAACAGTTGGATGGGCACCAAAGACCAGTAAGTTCTCCATTTGCGGAGTAATAGCTCAGAGAGATAAGATTCCATTGCTCTGGGTTATAATCATCATACAAGCCAGCTAATAATTGCCTCAGTTGTTCAGAAAAATTCTTGGTGCTATTCTCAGGAGAAAATAAAGTTGATGTTTAATAGTTTTGTAAAATCTCATCAGGTAGAATTCTAATTTTAAGGCAGGCAATGTGTCAGTTACCCTAGAGACCATTTGGTTCATTTAATTATCTTCTTTACCTCAGTATTCTCCACATAGTATACATTAGGATTGAAGTGGAGTTTTAAAAATATTGTAATGCAACAATTCCTACAGACTTCCGTAGGTAATTATGGACAAATAAGGGCTGAAATGCTGGATCCTTAAAAATAAACAAACTGCCCATATTTGAATAAAAGACATACCTTTCTGTGGGCAAAGGTTTCCAACCCTGAGTGTGGGAGCCAGCTACTTCTACTTGCCAAGAATCTCTTTGACACATTAATCTTGCCACAGAGAACATTTTGTGACCTTTCCAATGTTTGCATAAGAAAAATGAAGCACAGACGTTTTCAGAAGTGGGAAACAATTGTTTGAGCCCCATATTGTCAGAGGAGCAAATTTGTCAGTCTATTGAAGAATGATTTTTACTGACTTAATGTGTAAAAGGGAAACTTCTCTCACTCATTTGTGAGAAGTTGGAAATAAGAGACACATCGGCAAGTCACATACTATTCATCAATTAATTAGCAAGTATTTGCCGAGTCCCTACTTTGAAATAAGTGATTTGCAGAGCAAGGAACCTGGAACATTTTTAGGGAGACAGGGAAAAGAGAAGAGGAGAGGATGTAAGCTTCTGACCTCAGGAAACTTAAGAAAAAGTCAGGTAGAAAAGACATACCCATAGAATGTAAATTAGTATAATCACCATGAACAGTGTGGAGGTTCCTCAAAAAGCTAAAAATAGAGCTAACATATGATCAAGCAATCCTGCTGGGTATATATCCAAAAGAAAGGAAATCAGTATATCTAAGAGATATCTGCACTCCCGTGTTTGTTGCAGCACTGTTCACAATAGCCAAGATTAGGAAGCACACTAAATGTCCATCAGCAGATGATTGGATAAAGAAAATGTGGTACATATACACAGTGGAGTACTATTCAGCCATAAAAAGAATGACATCCTGTCATTTGCAACAACATGGATGGAACTGAAGATCATTATGTTAAGTGAAATAAGTCAGACACAGAAAGACAAACATTGCATGCTCTCACTTATTTGGGAGATCTAAAAATCAAAACAATTGAATTATGGACATGGAGAGTAGAAGGATGGCCAGAAGAGGCTGGGAAGGGTAGTGGGATGGGGGGAGGCAGTGGTGGTTAATCGGTACAAAAAGTAGTTAGAAAGAATGAATAAAACCTACTATTTGTCAGCACAACAGGATGACTGTAGTCAATAATAACTTAATTGTACATTTTTAAATAACTAAAGAGTATAATTGGATTGCTTTTAACACTAAGGATAAATGCTTGAGAGGATGGATACCCCATTCTACAGGAGGTGATGATTATGCATAGCATGCTTGTACCAAAACATCTCATGTACCCCATAAGTATATATTCCTACCACGTACCTACAAAAATTAAACATGAAAAAAGAAGGAAAAGACGTACCCATAAAAAACTAGCAAACAATTCAAGATAGTGCATAATAAGCAGAAAATGAGAGGAGTTGCTAATCTTGTCATAAAAGTCAGACAGGTTGGGAGAAAGAATGGGAACTATTAAGGCCTAGATTGGTCAGCACAAGCTTCATCAAGATGATACTTAAACTGAAATTTGGAAGGATTGGATTTAAATGAATCAAGAATCTGGAATTGGGCATGACAGAAGGAGGGAAACAGGAAAGTAATGGAAAATTTAGGAATGAGGCATAGACTAGTCTATCTCTTCAGTACAATGGAAAGTTGACAGCTTGTTCTTTCAGAGGGTAGCAAATGGGGAATGATCTATGCAAAATGATCTCGGAACTAAGTCTGGTGATAACTTTAAAGGGTTATCACATCTAATTGTTTTAGATAAGGCTCTTTTGTTGGCAAAGAACAGAAGCCACTCAAACTAACTCAAGTAAAAAGGGGATGGTAGTATTGTAAAATTATAACAGGAGACCTCTTGTACATTCAAAACTAGTACATAAGCCAGAAACCATACCCTCTATATGACTTAGGGCCACATTATCTCAGCTTCTCCTCTTATGTCTGCTTCATTCTTTTTCTCTCAGTCCCTTTACTCAGCTTATTCATCTTCTACATGTTTAAATATGGCTGCCCTGATCTTTTCCTTGACATCAAAATCTTGTATTTCCAGCATCCATTACTGACTAACTATATTCTCTCTATTTTTCTGTTTAAATGCTTAAGAGAAAGAGAAATTCTTTAGTAGCTAGCCAGGCAGTTCATTGACTGGTTTAGATCGGGTATCCACTCCAATCCAACCAGCCATCTCTCCTAAACAGGAACTACCCAGTGGTGTCTCCCTGCATTGGGAGCTCTGGGCAGAGCAATCTAGGCCAGAATAGGATATAGACTGATATGCTTCATGCTATACAGAACCATTAGACTTGCAGGAAACATTTTGTATGTTCTATATACATTTGAGAAACATCTGGTCTATTTCTCTCCCTCTAGGAAGAATTTACCCAAAGCTCTCTTCTGAAAGAACTATGGGTTCTAAAAAACATTGGTTCTAAATTGAATGTTGACTCTACCACCTCTTAAACTGAGCTTCAATTTCCCATCTGCAGAATGGAGATAATAATGTCTACCTATTGGAGCTGTCTGGAATATAAATGAGATAATATAGATTCTATTCTCTGCTTGGAAAAAGGCAAGAGCTTAGTAAATGGGATTTCTTTCATTTATTTGCTATGTTTGGAACATACCGTAACAGAAAATTGTTTGCAATGCATTTTAACTTATTTTTAATTGCACAAGTGATATATGAATATGTCAATACTTTAAAGCAAATACTAGATGTTATATTATTTCACTGGTAAATATTTTAGCATGTGTCTTTTATAAACAAGGTCTTTTAAGAAACACATAGCCACAATACTGTTATCACACTCAATACATTCAAAATAATTCCTTGATATCACCAAAAATACATTTATATTTGATTTTCTTCAATATTGATTTCACAAATATCTTTTTATCATTGTTTGGTTTGATTCAAAACCCAAAAGGAGTCTACACATTGCATTTGGTTGATATGTCTTATACATTTCAGTCTATAACCATTCTCCCTCATTTTCTATGCCATATATTTGTTGAAAAAAAAGGGGTAATTATTCCTGGATTTTCCAATTCAGAATTTGGCTGATTGTATACTTATAGCATCATTTAGCAGGTTCTTCTATCACTATTTCCTGAAGACTGGCACATAAATCTAGAGGCTTAATTAGATTTAGATTCAAATTAATTTTCTGGTAAAACTATTAATGTTTTATATTTTAAAGGTTGTGAATTTAAAAGAGCATAGTTCCCATGGTATTTTGCATCTAGGAAGACAAGATTCCTAAAAGAGAAGGAAGTAAGCCATTTACTCTGGTTTCTGACTAAGTGAATCACCTTTACTCAGAGAGTTAGTGGTAATTATGACTACTATCTGCCAGAAAATGCAGACAGAAGTCTTAGTTATCATTTTATTTCTAACAAATGTATTAGCGGTATCTTTAGCCATATGCATCTTTGGCTGAAGATGTTCACATACCTTTAATTAAAGATACCAATTTCTTGCCTACATTCTAAGCTAGGAAAATGTTTAAAATGGCTAATGAATACAGAAGATATTAGAAGAAAATAGAACTTTCTTTTAAATTTTTATTTGTATTTGTTTAAAAATAAAGCAAACACAGGTACATTGAAGCAGGACTGTAGCACTGTTCTGGAATTTTGGGGTTTGGGGTGTCTAATAAATTATAGCCCTCTCTTCCTTACCTAATTTGAGAACAGAAAGCCAGATAAAGAAATCAGAGAGACTATGATAAAAAATAGTTGCATCTATGTCTGATAAAGCAGTTTGGAGAATGTAACTCAGGTCTATAGCAATAATGAACTTGCAGACACTCTCTTATCTTCTATATTACACTTGCCATTCCTCTAGACAGGGCCGGTTAAACAACCATAGTCCTCCCTGAGCCCAATGCACAAGCCAGGTTCTTTTTCCCAAACTCGCCACTGAATAATTCATTCCCCCTTCCCTGGTAGGAGGAGGAAAGTAAGTGAGGAGTCAGGGTGCAGCCAAGAGTGGTAAACCAATGGAGACCTAATCAACATGAAAACAAGTGGAAATAAGTATTCCCCTTCCCTGAAGTCCATGATATAAAAGAGTATCATAGGTAGAACCCAGTTTAAACACAGCATTTTCAGCAATAAACACCCTCACATGTAGTTGGTCTCAACTCATATCAACTTCCACATTCAATTGAACAAACTTGTGTGGAGCGTGCAAATCACAGTGCTGGCAGATTCCAAGATGAAAAAAGACATACTCTTTGCCCACCAAAGGCTCATGCTCTAGTGGGTTCTCAGACAGGTGTACACAAGATAACTGTGCCCTTGTCTTGTCGCCCACTGTGCTAGAGACCGTATGGGGAGTGTGCAGACATGGAGATGTGCTGCTCAGACCTCCCTTGAAGAAGAGACTTGCCCAGCTGCGGGGGTTGTGGTTAGCTGAAACCTCCAACTACCTGTTCTTTCAGGGTCCACTTCAGCTTTCAAGCTGTGGTCATGTTCTCTTGAGTGATTCCTGCCCAGTGACTGAGCCAGGTAGTAACTGAGATCACATTCTTCTTGGGGTGACCCCATGCAATGACTAAGCAAGGTGATTATACATGGGCCTGGCAATTTCCACCCAAAGCAGGACTTCCCCATTGGGTAATCTTTGCTCCTAAGCTTCCTGTTGGGCTGGCGTAGAATGACCGGCTATCCCAGTTTGCTTGGACTGAGAGATTTCCCAGGATGTAGGATTTGCCATGCTAAAACTGGAAAATTTCCAGGCAAACCAAGATGTTTAGTCATCCTCGCTGGTATAGACCTGACAAGCTCCCTCTTCCTATCCTACTTCCTCCCCTTTTTCCTTTCACAGGTACTGCTCCTCAATAAAACTTTCATTTCTTACTTCATCTCAGTGTCTGCTTCCCAGAATACTCAACCCAAGACATGGGCACAAATAGCTCACAAACCAGGAAGAACCTAAAAACTTCAAGAGAAGATAAAGTTGAGATTAGGAAGGCAAGGGAAAAATCAATGTGAAAATTACAGGGATTCTCCTGGGTATTACTTTTTCAGGGGACCATTTATTATGCATACTTTGAAAAAGAAAAGAGGCATATTTAAAATACTCAATGACTTAAGGTTCCCTGAAGTGGATCTGAATACTCAAAATGAAGGCTTTGCCAAAAAAAAAAAAAAAGCCAGCTCCTTGTCTCTGTGTCCTTTAAGCAATAACATGCCTTGTTATTAATTTCTATGATTTAAGAAGAAAAACAAAAGGAATGTCAGCTTTTCTAAGAGGTATTCTTAAAATCGAGAGAGAGTGTGAATTGTACAAAATGGTGACTATAATCAATAACAATGTATTGCACACTCGAAAATTGCTAAGAGTAGATTTTAACTGTTCTCATTTTTAAAAGATAAGTATGTGAGGTAATGTATATGTTAATCAGCTCAATCTAGTCATTCCACAATGTATACATATTTTAAAACATCATGTTGCATATATATACAGTAAATATATACAATTTATATTTATGTTAATTTTTAAAAATTAAATTAACATGAAAAGAGAATATCAGCGGAATGGTACTTCTGGAGAGAGGAGAAGGCATCCTTCAGGGCTAGTTTAAAGTGAGGCAAGTGGTTATTTGGAGTACAAAATTTAAGGAGGCACTCACTCTCAGGGTCATAGAGCTCAATATCGGCACCCTCAGGACCTGAAAGTGAGCACCTCCTTAAATATTGTACCCCGGGTGTCTCGCTTGCCTCAACTCAGTCCTGGCTCTGGTATTCAGAATAATATTATGCAACTGATGGGGATCCTTCTTTCCTGCCCTAGATACAAAGCCATTGTCCGGCCAATGGATATCCAGGCCTCTCATGCCCTGATGAAGATCTGCCTCAAAGCCGCCTTTATCTGGATCATCTCCATGCTGCTGGCCATTCCAGAGGCTGTGTTTTCTGACCTCCATCCCTTCCATGAGGAAAGCACCAACCAGACCTTCATTAGCTGTGCCCCATACCCACACTCTAATGAGCTTCACCCCAAAATCCACTCCATGGCTTCCTTTCTGGTCTTCTACGTCATCCCACTGTCGATCATCTCCGTTTACTACTACTTCATTGCTAAAAATCTGATCCAGAGTGCTTACAATCTTCCCGTGGAAGGGAATATACATGTCAAGAAGCAGGTAGGTGCTTAGGATTGATTCATTTCCTCCTTGGGCATATAATCCCTTGCATTTCTTTTGGACCCCACTGACAAGCCATGACACTTGAATCTGCAATTAGATGAGGTGGGTGATGTGTGGCCAGATGCTAAATGGAAATGCCTGGCCATGGAAACCCAAGGTGTTCTTTATAATCTTATTCTCCTGCTAAAGACCTAAGCTAGGGAGGTGTTGTGAACCTGAAAGATTTCCAATGTGGGTTTCTTTTTGGGAAATAATCTGAAAAAGAGTTGTATTTTAAAAATAAATAAATAAAGCTTTGAGGCTCATGGGATGTGACTTCTTTAAACTCCAGTCACATTGTTTGCCTAGAAAGAGGATCACCACATGGAGACAAAGCAGAGGAGGCTGGAAAGTGAGGTCAGTTGAAGAAAAAGAAGTAGTTTGATTAGGATGGGCTCACACTGATTTGGGCTCAAGTCCAAGCTTCATGATGTACTCAGCCTCTCTGAGACTTAGTTTTCTTACCTATCAAATAGGCTTATAATCCCTACATTGTAAAACTATTGGAAGATTATAAGAGAGAGTATATGTAAGGCCTATAGTGCCCAGCATGCAAGATGCCCTCCATAAGATTAGACTGTCTCTCTTATTCCCTGTGACACCCCATAATTTCATCCTTGAGGTACAAACAAATGGTAGAAAGCAAGGGCTCTGGCTTCCTCTTCTTTGTCAGTTCTTGCCTTCTAGCCCAGGTGTAGATCATGTAGCATCTATGATGGAAAAGCAGAAACACTCCCCACTCCATTTCAGTGAATAGCTGACTCACTTAAAGACCTTACCCTTTAAAGTTCATTATTTATGTATTTGTCTCAATTGTGGGGGAAGAGTGGCAATTTCCAATGAAACTACCTTCCTACTTGAAAAACCTCTCATTAGCCAACATCCATTGTACCCCAAACTCTTTATGGAGAAACATGTTTCCCCTTGAGGTAGTGGATGGAGTTGGGAGAAAAAGGAGATGCCCATCCCTCTTTGCCACAGTCCGTTTCTATAGACTGTAGTCCAGGGATAACTCAAGATTTAAAAATCATAATAATAGAGAGTTATCTTGGTTTAGCCAATGAAGAAGCACAAAGCTGGCTGCTCTTTTTGAGCATCAGAGGGAATAAAAAATTATTAACTGTGGAGAAAAGAAAGACATGAAGTCATATGGCTGATAAACTGCACCAATGTTCTCCTGAGGAAAAAGGGGGCACTTTTTAGAATTTCATGTTGCAATCCAGTCAAATATGTAATCAACTTTGTTTAAAGATCTGTTCTCAGTGGTGTGTTCTAACTCTATTCTTCCTCATGGGTTTCTGCTTCCTGGCTCATCCATTTCTGTGTTTCTGACTTTTTTTTTTTTTTTTTTTTTTTTCCCTTTTCTGTCTGTTTCTGTTGCCTTTCTCTCATTTTACTGGATTCTCTCTTGCCCTCTCCTATTGAACTCTTTTTCTGTGGCTTTGTGAACTCATCTATTGCCCTAATGGTTTTTCCCTGTCTCTTTCTCTGCCTGAATCTTTGTCTCTCTGCATTCTTCTGACACTGTCCCTTGCTTATTCTTTCTCTCTCCATGTGACTCTCTCCTTAGATTGAATCCCGGAAGCGACTTGCCAAGACAGTGCTGGTGTTTGTGGGCCTGTTTGCCTTCTGCTGGCTCCCCAATCACGTCATTTACCTGTACCGCTCCTACCACTACTCTGAGGTGGACACCTCCATGCTCCACTTTGTCACCAGCATCTGTGCCCGCCTCCTGGCCTTCACCAACTCCTGCGTGAACCCCTTTGCCCTCTATCTGCTGAGCAAGAGTTTCAGGAAACAGTTCAACACTCAGCTCCTCTGTTGCCAGCCTGGTCTGATCATCCGGTCTCACAGCACTGGAAGGAGTACAACCTGCATGACCTCCCTCAAGAGTACCAACCCCTCCGTGGCCACCTTTAGCCTCATCAATGGAAACATCTGTCACGAGCGGTATGTCTAGATTGACCCTTGACTTCGCGCCCTGAAGGACGGTTTTGCTTTATGGCTAGACAGGAACCCTTGCATCCATTGTTGTGTCTGTGCCCTCCAAAGACCCTTCAGAATGCTCGTGAGTGGTGTAGGTGAGGGTAGGGGTGGGGAGATCCAAGTGATGGATCACCATTATATTTCAAAAGAAGCCATCAAGTCTTAAGTTTTTCATTTCAACTTGTGAACATTTCTTCTGATGTGAAGCAAACCTTCCCTTTTTAGAAAAGGGAACAAGTAGAAAATTATTTTTTAAGCATCAAGCCCTGTTAAACGGTTGTGACCAATTATGTCATAGAAACTGTATGAACAACCAGATTTATATAGCAGAGAAATCATACATTGAATTCTTACTTTGTGAAAGACTTCACCTTGTCATTTCTTTAAGCTGATGCTAGTACTTTAGAAATATGACTTGACTTTGTTTTCAGGAATATCTGTAATACATAAACCAAGGAATAACTTTCATTTGCACTCCTAATATGAAAACTCAATCCTGTGAAAGAGCTCCATGTATGAGGGACACTCTCCAAGTTGCTAACAATGGAAGCTAGCTTAATATAAAACAATTCTCTAAGCATTTATTTTTTTAAAAAAGATGTTACTGAGGACCTAGGAGAAATGCTAAATACATACTTTTAAAGCAAAAATACAACCAAACACATTGACACATATATAAAGATCCACGTGTGGCTATGTGTGATATTTCACACTCTGAATTCTTACTTGATGGAGGTCTTGTTTGCTGCTACAGTTTTAATCATCCAGGCTGCCATTCCACCATAGAAGAGAAATACTTTTAGGAAAAAAATTAATCGTGCTATTAATTAATCAAATATCTATAAATGCATAAAGTACAGTATTTATTCTTGATACATAGGTTTTGAGTCAAGTGTATTTACTTAGATTTGTCTTTGACTGCTATACTGGATCAGTAGTTTCACTCTAAGAAAGAAGGGATTGGGCAGATCACGAGGTCAGGAGATCGAGACCATCCTGGCTAACATGGTGAAACCCTGTCTCTACTAAAAATACAAAAAACAGCCGGGCATGGTGGCGGGCCACCTGTAGTCCCAGCTACTTGGGAGGCTGAGGCAAGAGAATGGCATGAACCTGGGAGGCAGAGCTTGCAGTGAGCTGAGATAGTGCCACTGCACACCAGCCTGGGCAACAGAGTGAGACTCAGTCTCAAAAATAAATAAATAATAAAAAAATAAAATAAAAAGAAAGAAGGGATTGTATCTGAGTAGAAATAGGAACATGTTTATATTTAGTGTATGCTTCTGCTAACGTTTGTGGGAGGAAGTGAATAAAATTTCAGTAACAAGTATTTTTTGTCTGAATATGTATAAGAAAGTCACAGGGGTCTTAACTTTAAGAACTGATTGAAAAACAGCTACAGACTTGTTTCTACTTAAGAAGAGTATTTATGAAAGAGCCCATGTGCAGAAAAAGACTTGGCTGAAATATTTTTCTTTTTCTAAGTGAATGTAGTTGGCTTTAAAAAGATTTGATTCCCTTACTTTAGAAACCCTGAATGAAGTTTTTCTTCACTCAAAGAGAGGGCAATTTTGACAGGTTGCAAACATATTAACCCACTTTCAAATAAATTCAAATTTTACAAATGTGCCCTTGCACATTAAAATCCTAAGACAATTTTAATTTAGGTTTTCTCTATCCAGATGAGACACAAACAGTTGGCTCTCATTTTCACATGGCACATATGAAAAGATTCTTGTCTCTTGATATGAAGAAGTGCCCACTGTCTATTTGAGCTTTAGGAGTTAGGACCAAGACAGGGTGAAACTTCTTTAATTCTGCTTGTACGTGCTCTTCTGTATTGTACACACCTGCTTTCCTGGTAGTCCATAATTACATAGAACAGTTTGAAAAGCAAGACAGATAGTACAGCTTAAAGAACCAAGATTTCTAGCTTGACAGTCCAACTCTGCCTCTAGCTATGTCACTCTGGCTATCAATTTCACTTGTCTAGACTCATGTTTTCATCTCTAGACTGAGAAGACAGTGCTAAGGTCTTGTCTATTGCTAAAATTCTGAGTCTCTTCATCGTCTCCAGTTCTGTCTCTGCAGCATTTCTGTAGCCCACTTAGTCACAGTAGCCTCACTTCTGCTACCCTTGCAACAACAACTCTTTGGAAATCCTTCAACCACTATTCTATATTCGTGTTCACATTAGTGGTATGAAAGGAGACAGACCATTCTGTTGCTTCAAGGGGCCCCTTGGAATACTTTGCATGAATGATGTTCCGCAAGCTTGCTATGTTTTGGAGTTAGAGCCAAAAGAGACATAAGAAAACATATTGCTGAGTCTTCTCATTATACAAAGGGTACTCTTCCTATTCTCCCTTCTTCAACCTCCATGCATCTATTATCTTGAACTAGTATTCCCCAATTTGCCCTTGGCTTTCTTCAAAACCCTTGATTATAAATGACTCTACACTTAGTTAGTTGCTAACATGTATAGCCTTTTGAATACCTAGCATAACTTGTTCAGGCATCTCTGATCTACCTGCTTCCAGGGACATTTTGGGAGTAGAGCTCATCTTCATGTCTCCTTCAGTTAACATCATGGCATAGATTGTGTGTGGTTTCCTTCCTAGCTTCTGGACAAAGAGTGAGGAGATGGAGGTCTAGGTGTAGCTGTGTGTCCTTAGGCAAATCTTATTACTTTTTTTTTTTTTTTTTTTGAGATGGAGTTTTGCTCTTATTGCCCAGACTGGAGTGCAATGGCACTATCTGGGCTCACCGCAGCCTCCACCTTCTGGGTTCAAGGGATTCTCCTGCTTCAGCCTCCTGAGTAGCTGGGATTTCAGGCATGCGCCACCATACCCGGCTAATTTTGTATTTTTTTAGTAGAGACGGGGTTTCTCCATGTTGGTCAGGCTGGTCTTGAACTCCTGACCTCAGGTGATCCGCCTGCCTTGGCTTCCCAAAGTGCTGGGATTACAGGCACCATGCCCGGCCAAATCTTACTACTTCTTTGAGACTCTTAAATGAAAGGATTGAAGGAGGCCTTTGTCAGCCAGTGACCAAGAACTGGTAAAACAATTTTGTGAATCAACTAACGGATTGATTTAGACCTTCTTACCAGGAAGGACATAGTTGGGCCCTTCTCTAGGGAAGTCAAAATGTTATTATTTTATTCCACCTCAAGAACCTAAAATTACGTGAGAGAGACCCAAGTCCCCACGTGTATCACTTCTCTGCCAAAGCAGAGTGTGGCAGGGGCTGGAGCTGAGACATTTCACGCCTGGCTTCCAAAGATAATCACGTTTAGCACTTATGTCTTTGGCAAGAAAAAAAAATCAATTTTTGCTGTGGAAAACCATCTGTGTTTATTCAATTGACAGACACTACCTTTCAATCTATCTTAAATTGAGCCTCCCTGAGGCAGGCAGCTCAACAGTGATAGATTAAGCAATAAACAAAGCAGTCTTCCCACCAACGGCTGCTGCTGGCAGGGAAGGTGCAGCTGCTATTGGGAGTGATATTCTTTAGCAAGATGATACTCCCTGCTTAGTGAAGACAGGGCCCCTCCCTGTCGTTGATTTGATGATTCTCCATAAATGTGGATGGCTGAACCCTGGTTTTTGGACTGCCTTCACTCTCGCACTGAACCTGCCTTCTGCCTCATTAACAAGCTTTGGATTTCCCTCTTTGTCCACAAAGAATTTGGTTTCATCTGGAAGGATGGAGAACCCTTAGGTAAATAAACTGTTTAGGGGCTGCTGCAGATGAACCAAGCTCATCTTGTTATGAAAATGAACACTGAACAGAAATAAACGAACTTGACGATAGCACGTGAGCATCCTTGCATTGTAAAGTCTTCATTTATGTCAAAAGTAGCAGTTGGTTATTGGTTTCAGAGTGTCTTCATGCATCAAGTAGCTTCTGGTCATAGAAATTAACTTTGTTTGGGGAGTACACATTGAATGGCATCATCTGTGGACTAAAAGGTGGCTAAGTCACTGTTCCTGGAAGCCAGCTAGAAACCATTGCCCTGGGAAGCTGACTGTATGGGAGCTGAAGGAAGAGCCATCCACTTGTATCATGGTGAGATGGGAAGGGTGTAAATTTTCTTACCATTTGTGCTCTTCACATCCACAACAGGAGGTAGCTATTGTTAGAGAGTAGCTTAGAATTACCTCTGGGTTTCTGGGGGGATGGAGCACCTTTTGTACATTTGTCTAATTTTTGGCTATATTTTCATGAAATGGATTAACAGCTGAAAACAAAGGGATTAAAGAATCTTTCTTGGGCCTAGGCTTTCATGGGCCTAGGTTTTGTGCATACTGTTCAATGAAACCAAGGCTTACCAAGCTCTACTTTATTCTTTATCTGGATGGTCATTTCTCCTAGCCCACACCCAGACACACACTTCCCAAACACACACAACAATTTCACCATCTCACAATCTCTTACTGTAACTTTGGCCTTCAGAGACACCCTTTGTTAGGTTGCAGGGGGCCAAGCCTTAAGTACAGCTGAATATATTCAGAGCAATCAACAAATAACACACTGAGAACAGACTTTTCTCTTATGTGACTTCACATTAGAAATTCATTCAGTAGAATTTATCTAAATTTTTAAAAAGCTTCAGTGTTGCACATATGTTAAATTTAAGGACCCCTGGGTTAGAATATTACTGTGGAATCATGTCCATGACTAATTTTTTAAAAACTTTGCATTTACCTAGTGTTCATGGTCTATAAAGTGCTTTTATACTCATTACCTCATTTCATCCAAGCCTTCCCTGCTGGCCAAAGAGCTGCTTTTACATCCTTTACTGTGGAAATGTGACCATCTACCATTACATTAAAAGGCCCATGGAACTATGAGGCTGAAACATGAAACTGTTAAGATTGGGCCATTTTCGAACTACAAAAAGGCAATTTAATCTGGTTCAGCTTAATCTGATTTCATATTGTTTCGAGGTGAACTAACTGTACTTCATTCCCATGGGCTACTCAGTGCTATTGAAGAGCAGTGCTGATCACCACTTCCCCACTTTACAGGATATTCTCTTGTCCCCAAAGTGAACCTGTTTAATTTGGCACAAGGGAGTGGACAGGGTCATTGTTGGCTGCCCCAGGAGAGACATATTGGTGGGCACAACATTCAATGCCGCAATGAAATGGAAGGCTAAGACAAAGAAGGGTGAGATTCTCGGGAGCAAAGACACTGGCCAAGAAACACATCAAATTTGACCAAAACCTGAATGGAGTGCTGTGGCTCTGTAAGTGCTGGAAAGGAAGGGGCTCATCTTCACCAAACATGACAATGTGCCAAGTCCAGTGCTGGACACATGAAGCCGTGGCAGGGAGATTACTTACTGATCCTCAAGTCACATGGGGAAGTGGAGTGGCAGAGTATAAGTGTGGAGCTGATCTCTCTCTGTCACTGTCCATTCCACTGCTTAGCATTGCTTCCCAAATCCCACCTGTGTGAAAAATTAAGTTCACAGTACTTAGTAGAAAACTCCACTCCCTATTCTAGGTTTTGTCCAGAGACCTGAACTAATGATAGCGTCAAAGAATGTATGCAAAGAGCATTGAGGCACACAGTTTAAGGAATTGTTGAGGGCAGAGGCTGAAATGCAGCACAAAGTGGGTGAGTAGGAAAGTCCCTTAGGTCAGTTGTTTGCATCCTCCTTCTCCCCTACTCAGAGACACAATTCAGTTGCAACTGGAAGCCCTGGGAAGAATTTCCCACCTGGGTTCTATGTCTGAGAGAAAAAAACTTGCTGAGGACCAAGTTAGAGAGAAGACCCAAATGAGAACAGCGAATCTAGCCATCCTTCTCTGAATCAGAATTCGTTGGAGAAAAAGTGTCAGGTAGAGGTAGAACCACCTACGCCCCCACTTTCCCCAAAATAGAGTAAGATATGGCAATGGTTGGTTTCCTGGAGTCTGGGGACCCAGGCTACATAAATAGCCTCTAACAGAAAAGCATCTCCTGGACTAAGGGGACAGATAAGCAACTCAGATATGGACTTAGGTATCTGAGTGCCTAGCCCTAGGTGCCCTGTTCTAAATACAGACACCACTGCCCTCTCTGAACTCACATTTCTAGAAGATAAGATTATTTGCCTTTTTCCCCCAAATTTAAAATTCACTCACAGAGTCATATAATGACATGAAAGGACTCACATAATTTTATGACATTTTAAAAGAATCATTTTAACGGACAATAAAATCTCATACATTCAAGGCCTCATTAACTCCCAGACAAGCTTAAAAATGTTGGCATAACTCAGAACTTCAATGTTGAAGGTACACTATATAATTTGAGCATGTTGTGAATCCAGATTTTCATCACTTTGCTTCCATTTTAGCTAATAACACGAATAATACATGCACAACATTAAGAAAGTAAAACTCATTATCTTCTAAAAAGTTTTTTTTTTTCTGCAATCTGGGCTTTACTGATTCAAACATGACATTTCTTGCATTTAAGTCGGTAGGGTTTTGGGTAATAAAATTCATAAAACAGTCAATTCGGTGAGTTGTAAAAATAAATGGCACAAACTTCTTTAATGTAATTTTATGTTTTGTGTTAAATATTAGACTCATATTTCATAAATTATAATTGTACTTGCTACTATTAACTGTAAATATTTATCGCATTGAAAAATGTACTCTGTGTTAAATAACTCAGAACAAGTTCCAGGTGTGGTACTTAGTGTAAATAATGTCATGGCTTAGCTTTGCCTGGACTCCTTGAACAAATGAATTATTTACAAGAAATTCACAATAGTAAAATGAATGATTCAGTTCCCTTTAAATGTGCAAACTTAACTCTGTGACCATGTAAAACTCTATCTATAAAGTGTGCTTTGAGTGAAATTGTTATTTTTCAAGAAATGCTTCCAATGCTTCTATCACGTTGTAAGTGGTCTGTATGACATTAAGTCAAATCCCGTGTATAGTAAGCTGGATGTTCAAGTTGTAGAAGAAATGAGGTTTATTCTTTAATATAATAAAGCATAATTTGTGAGATGGACAGATATATGTATCCAACGTTCAATAAAAAATAGTTGTTGCATGAATATAGTCTGTGGCTATGTGTCCCACAGTTCCTTGGTTCCTTGGACCGTCTACATCAGAATCGGCCAGGTTGCTTGTTGCAAAATGCAGATTCCCCAACCCTCTATTGACCTGGAACAATGTCAGTGTTTGGGCTGGGTATGTGGTGGTTCATTAAATTTTTAAAATATGTATTTACCTTTTGAATATGTAAGCCATTCTCATGGTCCAAAACCAAAAGCCTAGAAAGGAATCCAGTGAAAACTTACTCAGCTACCATTGTCCCCTCTGTACAGTTTTTGCACCCATTACCAAACCCTTCCAAGGAGTGACCATTGTTATGCTGTTACTAGTTTCTTACTTGTGTATACTACTGGACACTTTTTACACACATGCAAATAAATACAAATCTGTGTTTTCCTGAAGCCCACCACTGTTTTACAGAAATGGTAGCATCTACATTGTTTGCCCCTTGTTTACTTCACTAAATACCATATCTTAGAGATCTTTCCATATCAGTAAACGGTAGTCTCCCCTTATCCACAGTTTCACTTTCTGCCATGTCAGCTACCCACAGACAACTGCAGTCCGAAAAAAGGTAAGTACAGTACAATAAGATATTTGAAGAGAAAAAGACCACATTCACATAACTTTTACTACAGTATGTTGTTATAATTGTTTGATTTTCTTGTTAGTTTTTGTTGTTATTTTGCTACCTTTCCTAATTTATAAATTAAACATCATAAATATGTATGTTTAGGAAACAAAGATAGTATCTATAGGGCTCAGTACTATTTGTGGTTTCAGGCATCCACTGGGGGTCTTGGAACATTATCCTCCACAGATAAGGGGGAACTATTGTATAAAGCACTTCCTGATTATTTCTTACACCTGCATAGTAGCCCCTAATTTACTTACCTAGTCCCCCATTGATGAACTTTCAGGTTGTTTCCAATATTTGGCTATTATCAACCAGCTTGCAATGAATAACATACACAATTTCATGCATGAGCAAGTGTTGCTGTAGGAAAAATTCTTAAATGTAGAACTGCAGAAACAAAGAGCATATGCTTTTATAATACTGACAGTTATTCTAAATTGCTCTCTTGAGGACTTGAACACTAAAGTTTGGGAGTGTCTGTTTCCTGGGATAATCATAGGCATCAGAGAGCAGGAAAGCTTGTACAAATTACAAATCAAAGTGAGAAAGTCTAGCTGAAAGTTCCAGATGTTTAGCCTACTGCCTACCTGAAGCCTACTTTTCTTTCCATCTTGGATCCTGCTTATTGTGAAGAAAGAGTACTTGATTATAAAGTTAGCTTTCCAGAGACAGTGAGGAGAGTTGGCATTTAGTTCATTTATCCATTCCTGCAGGATCAGTTGTCAGGAAGCAAATTCTTTCTCCCTTTGTCACCAATTCCACTTATTTGAAGTCTGCCCAATGACTAAGCCAGTGATCAAGTCTCTGGGAATATTTAAAATACTCAACAGCAAACATAAGGCAGCATGAGAAATACCACAATCTCAAAGCTGTGAACAAAATAAGCTGATGACAAAGGAATGACATAGCTACAGTGGACGCAAATTAGGGCTGTCCAAGTTCCCTGTACTCCACGTGAGAAGAGGTAACACCAGAGATGTCTATTAGATGTAGTCACAAAACCCCTTGAGAGGCACACTGACAGCCATGCCAAGGGAGCTCCTGAGCATGCAGTCACCACCATGAAATCATCTTGGGAGAAGGCCCTCTGTTTCCCAGATATCTTACCACTTCTGCCATGAACCCCACCCTCTCAAAGTGTGGCATATACAGCCCATGATTAAATTGTAAATGCTTTCTGAAAGTGTCAACGCTTCAAATAGATAAACGAGATCATTCACAACTGTGTCTGACGTAGACCCTGTATCTCTAGTTTTCCTGGATTAGATGGGAAGATAAGTAGACAAAAATCTTTGAGATATTCAAGCCATAAAAGGCCAAATTGACAATTAAGGTTGGTCAAGGTTAATTGCTCAGAGCTCTACCCAAAGTCCAGATGACTTTTTACTGTTAGAAAGCCTGGATTCGGCTGGGCTTGGTGGCTCAAGCCTGTAATCCCAGTACTTTGGGAGGCAGAGGCGGGTTGATCACAAGGTCAGGAGTTCAAGACCAGCCTGGCCAAGATGGTGAAACCCCGTCTCTATTAAAAATACAAAAAATTAGCTTGGCGTGGTGGCACGCGCCTGTAATCCCAGCTACTCCAGAGGCGGAGGCAGAGAACTGCTTAAACCTGGAGGGGCGGAAGTTGCAGTGAGCCGAGATCATGCCACTGCACTCCAGCCTGGGTGACAGAGTGAGACTCCATCTCAAAAAAAAAAAAAAAAAAAGAAAGCCTGGATTCTCTCTTTGTAAGCATGCTGCCTACCACGTCAGAAAAGAAAGCTTTATTAATGCAAACACTGTAATATAAAGAATTTCATATTCTCTTAAAAGCATGAATTATTGGAGTTGGAAGCCACTGCAGAGAATGCCCAGACACACCTCCTCATTTCATAAATAAGGAAGTTAAAGAAAAGTGCTATGATTTGTATCTCCACACAGTCATAGGAGTTTGAAGAAATGAAAACTTAGTGACTTGGAGAAGATGTGGATAAGGTGAGCAGATTCATCAGTCACTTCCACTAGAGGGAAGGCAAATCCATGCAGGACTATGTTGTAACACAACAGGCAGAGACCATTGGGCTCAACATTGATAAGCAATGAGTCTAATACAAAAGAGATAAGCTAACATCTTGTCAAGAAAATGACATAAAAGCAGGACTCCTGTCCCTTGAATATGGACTAAATTCATGTTCAACACGAAAACAAATGAATTTCTTTTTTTTTCTTCAACTTTTAAGTTCCAGGGTACATGTGCAGGATGTGCACGTTTGTTACATAGGTAAAAGCGTGCCATGGTGGTTTGCTGCACATATCATCCCATCACCTAGGTATTAAGCCAAGAATTCATTGGCTATTCTTCCTGATGCTCTCCCTCCCTACATCCCCTCAACAGGCCCCAGTGTGTGTTGTTCCCCATAACGTGCCCATGTGTTCTCATCATTCAGCTCCCACTCATAAGTGAGAACATGTCATGTTTGGTTTTCTGTTCCTATATTAGTTTGCTGAGGATAACAGCTTCTAACTCCATCCATGTCCCTGCAAAGGACATGATCTCATTCCTTTTTATGACTGCACAGTATTCCATGGTGTATCTATACCACATTTTCTTTATCCAGTCTATCATTGATGGGCATTTAGGTTGATTCCATGTCTTTGCTATTGTGAATAGTGCTGCAATGAACATGTGAGTGCATGTATCTTTATAATAGAGTGATTTATATTCCTTTGGGCATATACCCAGTAATGGGAATGCCGGGTAAAATGGTATTTCTGCCTCTAGATCTTTGAGGAATCACCACACTGTCTTCCACAATGGTTGAACCAATTTACACTCCCATCAACAGTGTAAAAGTGTTTCTATTTCTCCACAGCCTCGCCAGCATCTGTTGTTTCCTGACTTTTTAATGATCACCATTCTAACTGGCATGAGATGGTATCTCATTGTGGTTTGATTTGCATTTCTCTAATGATTAGTGATGTTGAGCTTTTTTTCATATAAAACAAATGAATTTCTAAAACCATACCCCCTTTCTTGGAGCAGAAGTCATTTCCTGAAGGGGGAGTGCTGTCTCAGGGAGGTGGATTCCTTGCACTAATGGGTGAGGCCCCATTCATCAGAGGGAGGAGATCAATTCTTTTCCAAGATCTTTTTGTGTCCCTCTTGCCTTCTAATGGCTGTAAAAATTCCCTCAATTGTCTAAATTCAAAACCTTACCATCATCTCTGGCTCCTTCTACTCAGCTCACTCACTTCCAACTAGACGCCAAGGTCTGTAAAAGTCTTTCCAAAATGTCTTGGGTATAAGAGACCATCTCCCAAGGGCTGTATTCAGGAAATAGCTGCTAATGCAAGTGGCCAAGTGCCTCCTTGTAGCCTCAACTTTTCCTCCAGGATTCTGTATTTCTCCATGATTCAGAAACAAAAGGGTAATGCCTCCAGAGCAGGGACCTCCAGGACTGGATAGTAGGGGCCATTCTCATGGATTGGTGCCCATACCATGCCTAAATTGTTGTAATTTTAACCCTCACTCCTGAATCTGCCAAGTCACATGTTGTATTAGTCCATTCGCATGCTGCTAATAAAGACATACCTGAGACTGGGTAATTTATAAAGGAAAGAGGTTTAATTGACTCGCAGTTCAGCATGGCTGGGGAAGCAAACACGTCCTTCTTCACATGGTGGCAGCAAGGAGAAGTGCAGAGCGAAGTGGGGAAAAGCCCCTTATAAAACCATCAGATCTCATGAGAACTCACTATCACAAGAACAGCATGGAGGTAGACAACCCCATGATTCAATTACCTCCCACCAGGTCCCTCCCACAACACCTGGGGATTATGGGAACTACAATTCAGGATAAGGTTTGGGTGGGGACACAGCCAAACCATATCATTCCACCCCTGGACCCTCCCAAATCTCATGTCCTCACATTTGAAAACACAATAATGCCTTCTCAACAGTCCTCCAAAGTCTTAACTCATTCTAGCATTAACCCAAAAGTCCAAGTTCAAAGTGTCATCTGAGACAAGGCAAGTCTCTTCTGCCTATGAGCCTGTAAAATCAAAAGCAAGTTAATTACTTCTTAGATACACTGGGGCTGGAGGCATTGGGTAAAAATACACCAGTTCCAAATGGGAGAAATTGGCCAAAACAAAGGGGCTACAGGCTCCAGGCAAGTCTGAAATCTAATAGGGCAGTCACTACACCTTAAAGTTCCAAAATGATCTCCTTTGACTTCATGTCTTACATCCAGGTCACACTGATGCAAGAGGTGGGCTCCCACAGCCTTGGGCAGCTCTGCCTCTGTGGCTTTGCAGGGTACAGCCCCCTCCTGGCTGCTTTCACAGGCTGGTGTTGAGGGGCTCTGGCTTTTCCAGGTGCACAGTGCAAGCTGTCGGTGGATATACCATTCTGGGGTCTGGAGGACTATGGCCCTCTTCTCACAGCTCCACTAGGCAGTGCCCCAATGGGGATTCTGTGTGGGGGATCCAACTCCACATTTCCCTTCTGCACTGCCCTAGTAATATGGGAGCAGGGCAGGGAAGTGCTGGGTAGAGAAGGCCATGGTCCCTGCTAAGGGCTCCACCCTCAGGCATGTGCCCACAGACCTAAGTGAGAACAGGCACTCCTGTTTTTGGATCCAAATGTTGCATTTTCCAAGATCACTCTGGCCCACTACGCCCCCATCCCATGCCTATATAAACCTGAGAGACACAAAGTGACTGGATGTCAAGAGCAACACACCAGCAGGAGAATACACCAACAGACACCAGCAGATGCCAGCAGGCCATCAGTGGTGGAACAATGTGGACACCAAGGGGAATTCGACCAGGGCAGTCAGAGGAGGATCTGGCTACTGGGTGGCCTGACTCCAGGGGAAGACCACCTTCCAACTCCATCCCCCTTCTGGCTCCCCATCCATCTACTGAGAGCTATTTCCACCACTCAATAAAACCCTGCACTCATTCTGCAAGCCCACATGTGATCTGATTTTTCTGGTACAGCAGGGCAAGAACCCAGGATACAGAAAGCCCTCTATCCTTTTGATAAGGCAGAGGGTCTAATTGAGCTGATTAACACACAACTGAAAGAGCATACTATAATACATGCCCACTGGGATTTCAGGAGCTGTAAACAATCCTACACACCGCCATGGGGTTGGAGCCCCAAAACACTCCCCATGACCTGCCCATCTGCATGCTCCTCCTAGGGGTTTGAGTAGCAGGGCACTGAGGAAGTGAGCCACATCCCTGTTGCATGCCCTGTGAGGGGGATGAGGGAATTCTCCTCCCTTTTCAGTAGCAGAGGTTCTCCATGAGGGCCCTGCCCCTGCAGAAAACTTCTGCCTGGATATCCAGGGGTTTCCATACAGCTTCTGAAATCTAGGCAGAGGTTCTCAAACTTCAATTCTTGACTTCTGTGCACCTGCAGGCTTAACATCATGTAGAAGCTGCCAAGCCTTGGGGCTTGCACCCTCTGAAGCCAGGGCCTGAGCTGTGCCTTGGCCCCTTTTAGCCATGGCTGGAGTGGCTGGGACACAGGGCACCAAGTCCCTAGGCTGCACAGAGCAGGGGGGTCCTGTGATGGGAGGGGCTACCGCAAAGGTCTCTGACATGGCCTGGAGACATTTTCCCCATTGTCTTGGTGATTATCATTTGGTTCTTTGTTACTTATGCAAATTTCTGCAGAAGGCTTGAACTTCTCCCCAGAAAATGGGTTTTTCTTTTCTATTGTATCCTCAAGCTGCAAATTTTCCAAACTTTTATGCTTTGCTTCCTCTTTAACATTTTGCTGTTTAGAAATTTATTCAGCCAGATACCTTAAATCATCTCTTTCAAGTTCAAAGTTCCACAGACCTCTAGGGCAGGGGCCAAATGCCACCAGTCTCTTTGCGTAGCAAGAGTCACCTTTATTCAAGTTCCCAAAAGGTTCCTCATCTCCATCTGAGACCACCTCAGCCTGAATTTCATTGTCCATATCACTATCAGCATTTTGGTCAAAGCCATTCAACAAGTCTCTAGGAAGTTCCAAACTTTCCCACATCTTCCTGCCTTCTGAGCCCCCAAAACTGTTCCAACCTCTGCCTGGAAGCCAAATTCACTTCCGCATTTTCAAATATCTTTATAGTAGCACCCCAGTCTCTGCGGGTACCAATTTACTGTATTAGTCTGTTCTCATGCTGCTAATAAAGACACACCCAAGACTGGGTAATTTGTAAAGAAAAGAGGTTTAATTGACTCACAGTTCTGTAGGTCTGGGGAGGCCTCAGGAAACTCACAATTATGGTGGAAGGGGAAGCAAACACATCCTCCACGTGATGACAGGAAGGAGAAGTGCCGAAAGGGGAAAAGCCCCTTATAAAAACATCAGATCTCATAAAAACTCACTCACTCACTATCATGAGGGCAGCAAGAGGGTAGCCACCCCCTTGATTCAATTACCTTCGACTGGGTCCTTCCCATGACACGTGGGGATTATGGGAACTACAATTCAAGATGAGATTTGGGTGGGGACACAGCCAAATCATACCACGTCACTGCCCTAAACAAGATATGTTCCTTGTTTTGCTTAAACTCTTGCAAAAAACCCCTAACAGGCTCTTATTTTTATTCTTTAGGTTTTTTTCTAGATTATGCTTCTTTATACACGCCTCTGATCATGTTGCTGTCATGCCCACATTGTCCCCATTTTGTTATTGTCCCCATTTCCCAGGACAAAATCTAATTTCTCTGACCTTGATTTGACTCCCTACTTCCCAGGCTTATCTCCCACTGCACTATCCCTTCCCTCTGCACCCAGAGACTCCCTCCATTCACACCTTGCTCCTAATTGTTCCCTGACACTTCTTTGGCCCAGTGTTTTTCAACCTGGGTTGCCCTTAGAATAACCTGTGGAGTTTTAAAAAATCCTGATGCCCACCAGGTGCAGTGGTTCACACCTATAAGCCCAGCACTTTGGGAGGCCAAGGCAGGAAGATCACTTGAGCCTAGGAGTTTGAGACCAGCCTGAGCAACCTGGTGAAACCTTCATCCCTACAAAAAAAAATACAAAAATTAGTCAGGCATGGTGATACGCACCTGTAGTCCCAGTTACTCTGGGGACTGAGGTGGGAGGATCACTTGAATCCGGGAGGCAGAGGCTGCAGTGAACTGAGATCGGGCCACTGCATTCCAGAGCAAGACTCTGTCTAAAAAAAAAAAATCCTGATGCCCAGGCCCTGTCCCTGAATAGCAGAGTCAGAATCTCAAGGAGGGGGAACCCAGACATCTCTATTTCAAAACTCTCCAAGCAATTGCAATAAGCAGACAGGGTTGAGGACCACCTCACCTAAAATGTCCTCTTGTCTCTCAGCTGGCTGGAATCCAACCCATTCCCCAAAGCCCAGTTGCAGTGTTCTGTCTCCATGAAGCCCTCCCATGCTCCTGTACTCACACAGTACTTTCTACATGGGTCCTATTTTTTTTTAAATCATATCCTGCTTTGAATTATACTTACTTGCGTAAATGCTGATCTATCCCACTAAATCAGGAATTGACAAACATTTTCTGTAAAGGGCCAGAGAATAAATATTTTAGGCATTGCATGACATACAGCGTCCCTCACGATTACTAGATTCTGCCTTTGTAGTACGAAAGCGGTCACAGATAACATGTAAATGAGTGAGTGTGATTGTGTTCTAATAAATCTGCATTTGCAAAAACAGATGGTGAGCTAGATTTGGCCTGAAAGCTGTCATTTGCTGACTCCTGCATTGGACTAATAAAGCTTCTTAGGGCCAGGGACCTTTTCTTCTCTATAAAGCTTTCTTTCCTTCCTTCCTTCTTCCTTCCTTTCTCCCTCCCTCCATCCCTTCCTTCCTTCTTTCCTTTCTTCCTTTTCTTTTCCCTCCCCCTTTCTTTCTCTCTCCCTTCCTTCCCTCCCTCCTTCCCTCCTTTTCTTTTCTTTCTTTCTCTCTTTCTTTCTTCCTTTCTTTCTTCTCTCCTTCCTTCCTTCCTCTTCCTCCACCCCCTCTCCTTTCTATCTCTCTCTTCTTTCTTTGTTTCTTTCTTTTCTTTTCTTTCCTCTTCCCCCACCCCTCTCTCTTCTTTCCTTCCTTCTTTCTCTTTCTTTCTTTCTTCCTTTCTTTCTTGTCTTTCTTTCTGTCTTTCTTTCTTTCTACTTTCCTTCTTTCTCTCTCTCTCCCTCCCCACTCCCTCCCTCCCTCTCTCTCTGTCTCCCTCTCTTTCTTTATTTCTCTCTCTCTCTGTCTTGCCATCCCTCATGTCTATTGCATTGTCTGAACCAATTAGAGAAAACCACAAAATTCCCTTTGTAGAGCTCTATGTGATCAGTTTCTCACAACCACAGACCCAGAGCATGAATAGCCAAAGTGAGGGGGGAAGTGTCAGAGTTAATAAATTCTGCCTTTTAGGCAACTATTAGTATTTACCTTACTTGTCATGCCCAATAGGACCATCAAATAAACAACTGTCATTTGCGGTGCACAGATTAGCAGCACCAACTAACACTGACTTAATTCACCATTATTAAAAATGATGCCCACACCAGACAAGAAGTAAAGGAACCATGACTTTCTGGCCTGTAGTCAAAGGCAGGGTAATGTTCTGAGAACTCCTTAATGTACATCACTGTGAGGGGTCAAACTTGTCATAGGGGCTCATATCAATTAGGAAACATGTTGGGGAATGCCATGGAAAGAAAAAAATAAACTTTCTTGCTAACCATCTGCAAGTATTGCTTTTTTTTTTTTTTCTTGAGATGGAGTCTCACTCTATCGCCCATTCTGGAGTGCAATGGCGCAATCTCGGCTCACTGCAACCTCCACCTCCTGGGTTCAAGCAATTCTCCTGCCTCAACCTCCCGTGAAGCTGGGATTACAGGCACCCATCACCATGTCCAGCTAATTTTTGTATTTTTTCAGTAGAGACAGGGTTTCGCCATGTTGACCAAGCTAGTCTCGAACTCCTGACCTCAGGTGATCCACCCACCTCAGCCTCCCAAAGTGTTGGGATTACAGGCTTGAGACACTACACCCAGCAAGTATTGCTTATGTAAAATAAAACTATTCCCATACTGTCACATTCATCTCAGCCTGAGACAGACCTTGTGTATCTTAATTCACTTTTCTTCTCCCTACTCCAAATTGCATATCAAGTAATAAGAAGAAAAATATTGTATACAAACTACTGGTTTGGAATACATAGCCAGAGCAATAAGAATACAAAAATAAATGAGAGCTAAGAATAAGGAAAAGAAAGAGACAATACTCAGTGACCACATGATCATCTACATATGTGATGTCAGATCACCTGAAAAGATCAGGGACTCACAAAATCATGTGGCCCTACCCTTCCTTGGAGAAAGCCAATCTATTAGAACCGAAGTTACAGCAGAGGCTAAGTCTGGCTGGTGAAGAAATGGAATAGACCAACTGGCTTTATTTTGACCGCCCACCACTTGTCCTGGGCCCCCTGCCTTGAGCTACAGCTTCCTGATCTCTCATCACTTCAGGGCAAGGAGCCATTCTCTGCAAAGCCTGCGGAAGAAAAACTGTTCAAGAGATTGCAGGGATTTTGGCATTTCCCAGGAAGCCTTGAATTAACGAGACAGGAACCAAGATGTGAAGCCCCATGTAGGAGGGCTGAGGATACCATCATCCCAAAATATTGGAGGTCCAACAGAGACCAGCCTGTGGCTGCTCTCAGACTTAGAGGGCCACAGGCAGGGCTGAGACTGAGCATCTCCACAATTATCCTTCAACGTTCTCAGGAGCATAAGAGACTTCAGGAAGACAAACTCAGATCAGTAGAATAAGGACTGTGAGCTTCTGATAGATACCAAGGTGATGACCCCGAATGAAGAATAAAGGAAGGAACAAGCCAGAATAGTGGGGTCCCATAGAGTCCTGCCCTGGCTGACAGCCCTTGTCATTCTGGAATAGTCATTGGTGGATTTGGCTCATCCTGATTACATCTCTGTAGTCCCAGGAAGGTGAGAACCTTGATCAGAGGGGAGCAGCCTCAAGTCCCATGAGGATCAAGTTCCAGGACTAGTCAGGTGTCAAGGTGAGGAATTTCAGGGAGGAATTAGAAAACCACACATCCACACTAGAACAGAGGAAGACACAAAAACTCTTACCTCCACCAACCCACATCTCCCCTTCCCCGCACTGCCGCCGCCACACCATCCCATCCCCACTCCTGCCACCCCATCCTTACCTCTCCTGTGACTTGGGATGCCCAGGAATAGCTGTCAGGTTTAGGTGGCTGTCATTTCGGCCTGGAGGGTCTCAGGGAAGGGAGAATCTTGGTCTGGTGGGGGCAGCCCCAGCTGTGCATAGTGGAGCCCCAGAAACTGACTCGAATCAAGGTGATGACCCTGAGTGACATAAGGGAATGGTTATCAGCAAAAAATAAAAACAAAAGTAAAAAAATGCTTAATCTTGTCAGTCATAACAAAGACCTCAGCTGAGGATCCCCTTTTTTCTGCTTAGATGCTCTAACGAGGGTAGTGACTCTGTCTAAAGGCAAAAGCACAGTTCAGCTGAGGGAGGAGAACTGAACACTCACTGGAGTCCCGGAGAGGACACTGAGTACACTGGAGAGGACTTCTATGCAAAAAGGGGCCCTAAGCAGAGCCCCGCCCCTGGGCGACCCCGCAGGGACTTGGTTGGATGTGGCTCACTCCGACTTCCGCCCGCCAGGGAAGCTGCCGGAAGGTGAAGATCTTCATCTGAGGGACGCCACCTCAGGCTACCAGAACCCCAGGACTGTTTGGGTATCAAGGTAAGGACCACGATCGTGGACTGAAAGGCCCACCCGCACGCAGCCCAGGTGACCACCCTGTGTCCCCCCACCTCCGCCCCCGGGCACCCACCTCCCTCAGCCGCGGGAGGCTCCAGTCAGGCTGTGGCGCTGATTTCTGAGAGGGTACCTGGGAGGGGAGGGCTTGGGGTGAGGGTGAGGCTCCGATTCTGCAGAGGGATGGACACCTAGGCCCTAATCGAAATGAGGTCCCTGATGCTGATGAGGAGACCTCTCCCAAACACAGGAGGCCAACGAGGTGGGCGTGGTAGCGCACACCTGTGATTCCAGTGCTTTGGGAAGCTGAGGCGGGAGGATTACCTTAGCCTAGCAGTTCCAGACCAGTCTGAGCAACAAAGCAAGACCCTCTTTCTCCAAGAAAGAAAATAATAAAAACTAGCGGGACATGGTGGCTGGCGCCTGTGGTCCCAGCGACTCGGGAGGCTGAGGCGGGAGGATCGCGAGAGCCTAGCAGATCGAAGCTGCAGTGAGCTATGGTCACGCCATGAGCGTGGCGACAGACAGAGACCCCGTGTCTGTCACAAAGAAAAAAAAAAAAGAAAGAAAGAAAAAAGCAAGAGAGCCAGGGAGAGCCCAAGAGCCAGGTTTCTGCTGCCCTGTTGTCAGCTCTGGGAGACCCCGTGCAGACATAGCCAGACTGGGCATGCCCTGACTTTTCCCTCTAGCAACTCTGGGACGTGAGAGCTTGGGCCTGGACCTGGCTGACTTAGGTCAGTGAAGCGACCTGAGTCGCGTCCCAAAGAGTTGGAGGTCCCACCCTGAGCCAAGTTCAGAACCCTGAGGTACAGCAGTGGGGTCCCCTAGAGTCCCACCCCAGCTGTCATGCCTTAAGGGCCCTAAACAACCTTGAGAGGATGTGGCTTACCCTGAATGTACAAATCTGAGGTCCCATTGAAGCAAGGACCTTGCTGTGAAGGGTGCTGCCTGTGATGAGCTGAGGATGGAGTCCCAGGGCTGGTCAAGTAGCAAGGTGAAGATCCTGAGCCCTCAGTAGACAGGGCTGCACAGAGGGTGTCAGCAGAGGAGGGCTTTGGTTGCAAGACTGGCTGCCCCAGGTCAGCAGAGAAAGGAGTCCCAGGCTCTGTGGGGAGTGAAGGTAAAAAAAAAATCCTGCATGAGGAGGGAGGAAAATGACCACTCCAAAACACAGGAGAGGACATAAAGTCTCAGCTCTGCTGTGCGCCCTGGGAAACCATGGGCAGAGCCATTAGCATTTGGTGATCCCTGGTGTCCTGAAGGGGTCAGGGTGGTGTCTCAGAGAAGTGGCTCTTTTGCACCCATGGGCAAGGCCCCATTCATGGCAGGATAGGAAGGAGGACTTAGTCCCTGGTGGGAGTCAAGGGGAGAACACTGAATGAGAAGAGGGAGCCCCTCCCAGGGAGAAGTAGACCACATAGAGCACCACCCCTACCGTCACCCCGGGAGACCCAGGCACGTTGGCGTGGTGAGTGGCATTTCCTCCCAGGGCGTCTCAGGGAGGTGAAGAGCCTGGGTAAAAGGGACAGCCTCAAGACAGCTGCTGGAGGTTGTTAAGCTCTTGCCAGGAGTCCAGGTGAGGACCCTGAGGACCGAGGGGACCACCCATGTGTAACTGTGGGGCCAACACATAAAATCTCCACTGCTCCCAGTCTTGGGAAATGATGAGCATTTGTGGCCAGCTGAGGTGACCGTCACTGCTTCCTAGGGGTATTTCAGAATGGAGGGGCTGGTATGAGGGAATAAGTCTCAGGTTAAGACAGGAGTGTTTTCCAGGTAGTGATGGGAGTCAGGGTTAAGACTCTGAGTGAAGGCTGAGGAGAGCACTTACCTGGATCTGGGAGCACCACAAAGTCTGGCTTCCCTCTCAGGCCTGGGAAACCCCAGGAGAGGGAGTCGAATAGAGGGCCCCTCACTTCTAGCCCATGGGGGCTCAGGGTAGACAGGGCCTGGGGCTGAGGCTGGAGGAATCTGGTGGGCTGAGGGACATGTCTCATATCCTGCCTAAGTGAGGACTAACAGGGCCACCGAGCCCAGAACATCAGAGGCTCTGAGAGTCCAGACCCTGCTACCAGTCCAGAAAGGCCATGAACAGGGGTGGCTGGAGGGGACTCATGCTTTCTTTCCCCTTGGGGTGGGGGCGGGTTCTCAGGAAGGTGAGGGCCTTGACCTGAAGGGAAGGGCCTCAGATAGTGAGGACCCTGAGGAGTGTGGAGCCACCGGCCCCAAATTAGTAAGACGACCTCAGGATCCCTCCCTATGTCAGAGGTTTGAGGCCCCAGACAGGGATGTCAAGCCCAGATGCCTCAGTTTCCCCTCAGAGGAAACAGAGAAGTGAGGATCTTGGTCCCAGGCAGGGCTGGCAGGCTGCAGGGCAAGGAGCACTGTAACTTCTTCCCCAGGGTCCCCAGGGGACAGGCTGCCCTGGAGAACAGGAGCCAGGTGGGGTTGTGGAGCAGGGTCCTCAAGGACACCTGCATGGGGGCCTCCTTAAGGTGATATCTCCCCACTGAGGGGCTCACGCCCTCTGTTCCTCCTGCTCCAGGTGCCCACTTCCTGCACCCTCTTGCCTGCTGCCCCTGAGCACAGTCATCATGCCTCGCGGTCAGGAGAGTAAGCGCCGTGCCCGTGAAAAACGCCGCCAGGCTCGAGGTGAAGACCGATGTCTCAGGGGTGCTCAAGCCACCGCAGCAGAGAAGGAAAAGCTGCCATCCTCCTCCTCGCCTGCATGCCAGAGTGCTCCCCAGAGCTTCCCCGCTGCAGGCATTCCTCAGGAGTCCCAGAGAGCCAGCTACCCCAGCTCTCCTGCTGCAGCTGTGTCACTCACAAGTTCTGAGGAAGGTGCCAAGGGCCAAAAGGGGGAAAGTCCCAACTCCTTCCATGGCCCGTCCTCCTCTGAGAGCACAGAAAGAGATCTTCTGAACAGGAAGACGGGCGAATTGGTGCAGTTCCTGCTCAACAAGTATATAAGGAAAGAGCCCATTACGAGGGAAGCCATGCTGAAGGTTATCAACAGAACATACAAGCAGCACTTCCCTGAGATCCTCCGGAGAAGCGCTGAGAACGTAGAGGTGGTCTTTGGCCTCTACCTGAAGGAAATGGACCCCAGCCGTCAGTCCTATGTGCTTGTCAGCAAGCTGGACTTTCCCGATCAAGGAAGCTTGGGCGATGACGGGGGTTTTCCCCGGAGCGGGCTCCTGATGGTTCTCCTGAGCACCATCTTCATGCATGGCAACCGTGCCACTGAGGAAGAGATGTGGGAATGCCTGAATGCATTGGGGATGTATAAGGGTAGGAAGCACTTCCTCTATGGGGAGCCCCAGGAGCTTGTCACCAAAGATTTGGTGCGAGAGGGGTACCTGGAGTACCGGCAGGTGCCCAGCAGTGATCCTCCACGCTGTGAGTTCCTGTGGGGTCCCAGGGCCCACGCTGAAACCAGTAAAATGAAAGTCCTGGAGTTTGTGGCCAAGCTCAATGATACCGTTGCCAGTACCTACAAGTCCCAGTATGAGGAGGCTCTGAGAGAGGAGGAAGAACAAGCCAGAGCCAGAGCAGCAGCCAGGGCTAGCGCCAGGGCCAGGGTTAGCAGGTCCTCTCAGCCGTAGTGAAGTCTCAGGCAATCCTCACTAAAAGATTGAAAAGGGCTGTCCACCATCTCAGTATTTGGGGGTGAGGTGGGGCTAGAGAGAGCCCAAGACATGTGTCTTTCTCGTGTTCTGGTTATTTGCAAGCCACTTGTAGATTCCCTCTTTTTCTTCTGTGTCTACCGCGTGTTCCTTTGAAAGAGATTGACTTTGATTCAGAATCTAAGTTCATGAATTAGGTGCCTCACAAAATTATTGCTGTTTATCACATTGAAGAGTGATGTTCTTGTATTTTATAAAATGAATTGGAAATTTTTACTTATTAGATTGTGATCTAGTGCAAGAAGAAATAGCAATGGAATAGGGATTGGCTTTAAACTGTGAAACAACCAAACGCTGCATCAGTTGGGATTAGAAGATGGTGGGGAAAAAGTATCACTTGATTGGCAACCTTTGACATTTAAAAATCTTATTTCTTTAAGTCTTTTGTTGTGATCAAATAAAAAGCTATATACTCACAGTTGCTATATGTATTCAAGAATGTTGGAGAAATTAAATCATCATAAAGGAGAACACTTGTTCACTGGCTCTTTTGTTCCTTGTGCTAGGCAGTTCTTGTGTTGCTCTAAAGGCATACCTGAGACTGGGTAATTTCTAAAGAAAAGAGGTTGACTTCGCTCACGGTTCACCAGGCTGTATGAGCATGGCACCAGCAACTGCTTCTGGGGAGGCCTTGGGGAGCTTTTTCTCATGCCAGGAGGGGAAGAAGGTGCAGGCATGTCACATGGCAACAGTGGGCGGAAGACAGCCAAGCAGAGCGGGTATGGGAGGTGCCACATGCTTTCAAATGACCAGATCTTGTGAGAAGTCACTCACTATGGCCAGGGCACCACCATGCCATGAGGGACCCTCCTTAATGGTCCAAACACCTCCCACCAGGCCCCACCTCCAACACTGGGAATTACATCTCAACATGACATTTGGAGGGGACAAACATCCGAATTATATCATTCACCAAACATGAATTGAACATCTGCTCTTTGAGAGTCTTCATGCTAGTTCTGGGAAAGCACAGACAAAGAAGACTCAGCCCCTCACAATGATATTTTAGAATCCAAGAGCAGCTCTCCTATTAGGAACACCGTGGGGTTGGGGGGCGGGGCGGAATAGACACATTGGAATACCTAAGGGGCAATCAAGGGACTGGAGAGGAGGGAGGAGATTCAAGATAGGATCCTCCCCCCATTGCCCCTCCCCTACTATAAATGCCCTGGGACAGGGCAGGCTGGGAACTTGGGACACTGCCAGTCCCTCAGTAGGAGGGCATTTCAAGTTAGCCTGCCTCAGGGGAATGAGAGAGTTAATACACAAAAATCTTCACTGTCATTAGAGAGTAATCCCAGCTACTTGAGTGGCTGAGGCACGAGAATCACTTGAATTGGGGAGGCAGAACCTGCAGTGAGCTGAGATCACACCACTGCATTCCAGCCTGGGCGACAGAACGAGACTCTGTTTCAATAAATAAATAAATAAATAAAATAAGAATTGATGAATTTACTTTCTTATCATAATGAAATATATCCAAAGAGTCGGCATTATGATTTATTAGAAAATGCTAGCAACATCCCTATTAAAACGAGGACAAGGATAGTTTTTATTACGGTTGCTGTCTAACTTTTAGAACAAATTTTAGCCAAAACAATTAGACAGAAAAATAAATCAAAAGTCGTAAAAACTGGAAAGGAGTGGGTCAAGCTGTCATTTCTTATGGATAAAAGATTTTGTTTTGCTAGAAAACCTAATAGAATGAACTAAAAAAAGTTACAAATAATAGGAAATTTGAGTACGTTTCTAGGTATAAAGTTAATATACAGAAAACAATAGCTTTCACACAAATAAACAACAACTAATCACAAGATGTACTGGAGAAGCCAGGCACAGTGGCACACATGGTAGTCCCAGCTACTCCAGAGGCTGAGGCAGGAGGATTGCTTGATCCCACGAATTTGAGTCCAGCCTGGACAATGTAGCAAGACCCCATCTCTAAATATATATACTGGAGAAAACCCTACTTACAATAGCCACAATAGCCAAAAAAATGAAATGCCTGGAAATAATAAGAAATATACAAAATTTATATAAAGAAAATGTTTAAAGGATCTTGAGGGATAAAAGAAATATATACTATATCCTTGGATAGAATGACTCAATATCATAAAAATGTTGGTTCTCCCTAAATTAATCTATAAATTTAGCAGATCCTCAATAAAAATTCTATGGACTTTTGGGGAAAATATAGAAGTCGAATCTAAAGTTTTTATGAAAAAATTAACAAGCAAGAAAACCCAGTAAGTCTCTGAAATGTAAAAGTTCTAATGGGGGGACTAGCTCTATCAGATATTAAAATGTTGTAAAAGTATAAAAGTATTAAAAGTAATGCATGAGTATAGGGATCAGTTGAACACATGAGAAATTTCAGAAATAGATCTAAGTACACATGATAATTTAGTATATGATAAAGACAACATTTTAAATCAGTGTGGAAAAGATGGATTGACTAATAAACGATGCTGGAACAACAGGGTAGTATCTTTAAAAATGTATTTTGGGGCTGGGCGCCGTGGCTCATGTCTGTAATCTCAGCACTTTGAGAGGCCGAGATGGGCAGATCACAAGGTCAGGAGTTCGAGACCAGCCTGGCCAACATGGTGAAACCCCGTCTGTACAGCCAGGCATGGTGGCACGTACCCATAATCCCAGCTACTCAGGAGGCTGAGGCAGGAGAATCGCTTGAACCCAGGAGGCGGAGGTTGCAGTGATCCGAGATCACACCAATGTACTCCAGCCTGGGCAACAGGGTGAGACTCTGTCTCGGTTCTTTACAGCATCTCTCAGAAATATAAGTAAATATGAATGTGCACTATTCAAACATAAATAAATATGCCAGAACATGTACGTAAATGCCATGCAACATGCAAATATAAATAAATATAAACATGCACTAAACTTTTAAACAAAAAACTTGGTACTACAAAAATACTAGAAAAAAACAGAGTCCTTTAAAAAAATATATAGTGCATAAAGCCATTATAAGTAATGCACCACTTTAAAAAGATAAATACATGCAAAAATTTTCATGGCAACAAAATGCCATAAGCAAAATCAAGAGACCAAAGGATAATTTTAACTTTTATAATATTCAAAGACAACGTCTCTAAATATATCTTCTAGATGACAAGAACAAAAAGATAAAATCACTGTAAAAGATGAAGAAAGAATATCAGTTAGCTATTGCCATAATAATGCTGAGTAACAACCCATCCTTAAACTCAGTGGCATAAAAAAATAGGCATTTATAGGCCGGGCATGGTGGCTCACGCCTGTAATCCCAGCACTCTGGGAGGCTGAGGCAGGCAGATCACTGGAGGACAGGAGTTCCAGACCAACCAGGCCAACATGGCAAAATCCCATCTCTATTAAAAATACAAAAATTAGCTGGGCATGGTGGCTCATGTCTGTAGTCCCTACAGAACACAATCTCATTTACAATAGCCACACACACACACACACACACACAAATAAAATACCTAGAAATACATCTAACCAAGGAAGTGAAAGCTCCCAACAAGGAGAATTACAAAACACTGCTGAAAGAAAGCATAGATGACACAAACAAATAGAAAAACATGCCATGCTCATGGATTGAAAGAATCAATATCATTAAAATGGCCACAATGTTCAAAGCATTATACACATTCAACAGTATTCTTATCAAAATATCAATGTCATTTTTCACAGAATTAGAAAAAACTATTCTAAAATTCATATAGAACCAAAAAACAACCTGAATAGTCAAAGCAATCCTAAGTAAATGAAACAAAGCCGGAGGCATCACGTTACCTGACTTCAAACTACACTATAAGGCCACAGTAACCAAAACAGCATGGTATTGGTACAAAAACAGACAATAAGACCAAGAAAAAGAATAGAAAACTCAGATATAAAGCTGCACAGCTACTATCATCTGATCTTCGACAACACTAACAGAAACAAGCCATGGGGAAAGGACTACCTAGTCAATAAATGGTGCTAGCATAACTGGCTAGCTACATGCAGAAGAATGAAACTAGACCCCTACCTTTTACCATATGCAAAAATTAACTTAAGATGAACTAAAGATTTGAATGTAATACCTCAAACTACAAAAATCCTAGAAGAAAACCTAGGAAATACCTTCTTGATATAGGCTTTGGCAAATAATTTATGGCTAAGTCCCCAAAAGCAATTGCAACAAAAACAAAAATTGACAAGTGGGACCTAATTAAACAAAAGAGCTTCTGCACAGCATAAGAAATGATCAGCAGAGTAAGCAGGCAACCTACAGAATGGGAGAAAATATTCACAAAATATGCATCAGACAAAGATCTAATATCTAGAATCTATAAGGAACTTAAACAAATCAACAAGCAATAAACAGCCCCATTAAAAAATGGGCAAAGCGTATAGCCAAGACAATCCTAAGCAAAAAGAACAAAGCTGGAGGCATCACGCTACCTGACTTCAAACTATTCTACAAGGCTACAGTAACCAAAATAGCATGGAACTGGTACAAAAATAGACACACAGACCAATGGAACAGAATAGAGATTTCAGAAATAAGACTTCACATCTACAACCATCTGATCTTCGACAAATATGACAAAACAAGCAATGGGGAAATGATTCCCCATTTAATAAATGGTGCTGGGAAAATTGGCTAGCCATATGCAGAAAATTGAAACTGGACCCCTTCTTTACACCTTATACAAAAATTAACTCAAGATGGATTAAAGACTTAAATGTAAAACCCAAAACTATAAAAACCCTAGAAGAAAATCTAGGCAATAGCATTCAGGAGGCATGGGCAAAGATTTCATGATGAAAACGTCAAAAGCAATTGCAACAAAAGCAAAAATTGACAAATGGGATCTAATTAAACTAAAGAGATTCTGCGCAGCAAAAGAAGCTATCATCAGAGTGAGCAGACAACCTACAGAATGGGGGAACATTTTCGCAATCTATCCATCTGACAAAGGTCTAATACCCAGAATCCACATGAGCTTAAACAAATTTAAAAGAAAAAAGCAAATAACCCCATTAAAAATGGGCAAAGGACATGAAAGGACACTTCTCAAAAGAATACATTCATGCGGCCAACAAATATATGAAAAAAAAGCTCAACATCACTGATCATTAGAGAAATGCAAATCAAAACCCCAATGAGATACTATCTCATGCCAGTCAGAATGGCAATTATTAAAGAGTCAAGAAACAACAGATGCTGGTGAGGCTGTGGAGAAATAGGAACGCTTTTTACACTGTTGGTGGGAATTTAAATTAGTTCAACCATTGTGGAAGGTACTGTGGCAATTCCTCAAAGACACAGAACCAGAAATACCATTTGACCCAGCAATCCCATTACTGGGTATATACCCAAAGGAATATAAATCACTCTATTATAAAGATACATGCACTCGTATGTTCATTGTAGCACTATTCACAATAGCAAAGACATGGAATCAACCCAAATGCCCATCAGTGATAGATCGGATAAAGAAAATGTCATGGTGGCTCATGCCTGTAATCCCAGCACTTTCGGAGGTTGAGGTGGGTGAAACACTTGAGGTGAGCAGTTTGAGACCAGCCTGGCCAACATGGTGAAACCCCATCTCTACTAATAATACAAAAATTAGCCAGGCATGGTGGTGCATGCCTGTAATCCCAGTTTCTTGGGAGACTGAGGTGGTTAGAATCGCTTGAACCTGGGAGGTGGAGGTTGTAGTGAGCTGAGATCATGCCATTGCACTCCAGCCTGGGTGACAGAGTGAGACTCCGTCTCAAAAAAAAAAAAAAAAGGAAAGCAAATGTGGTACATATACACCACGGAATACTATGTGACCATAAAAAAGGAACAAGATCATGTCCTTTGTAGGGATATGGATGGAACTGGAAGCCATTATCCTCAGCAAGCTAACAAAGGAACAGAAAACCAAACACACCACATGTTCTCACTTATAAGTGGGAGCTGAACAATGAGAACACGTGGACACAGGGAAGGGAACAACACACATTGGGGACTGTCAGGGGGTGGGGGGAGGGAGAGCATTAGGATCAATAGCTAATGCACGTGGGGCTTAATACCTAGGTGATGGGTTGATAGGTGCAGCAAACCACCATGGCACACATTTACCTATGTAACACACCTGCACATCCTGCACATGCACCCCGGAACTTAAAATGAAATAAAATTTAAAAAAATTATTATTAAAAATGGGCAAAGGATGTGAACAGATGTTTCTCAAAAAAAAAAAAGACATACAAGTGGCCAAGAAACATATGAAAAAAATGCTCTTCATCACTAATCATCAGAGAAATGCAAATCAAAACCATTACGAGATACCTTCTCATACTAGTCAGAATGGCGATTATTAAAAAGTCAAAAAATAACAGATGCTGGCAAGGCTGTGGAGAAAAGGGAACACTTTCACACTGTTAGTGGGAATGCAAATTAGTTCAGCCACTGTGGAAAGCAGTTTTGAAATTTCTCAAAGAACTTAAAACAGAACTACCATTCGACCCAGCAATCCCATTGCTGGATATACACCCAAAGGAAAATAAATCATTCTACAAAAAAGACACATGCACTTATATGTTCATCACAGCACTATTCACAGTAGAAAAGATATGGAATCAGCCTAGGTGCCCATCAACAGTGGATTGGATAAAGAAAATGTGGTACATATACACTATGGAATACTAAGCAGCCATATAAAAGAACAAAATCATGTCTTTTGCAGCAATATGGATGCAGCTGAAGGCCATTATCCTAGCGAACTAATGCAGGAAAAGAAAAGCAAATACCACATGTTCTCACTTATAAGTGGGAGCTAAGCACTGAGTACACATGGACATAAAGATGGGATCAATAGATACCAGGAACTACTGCGGGGGGTCGGGGCGGGGGGCAGCGAGCAAAGGCTGAAAAACTACCTATTGGGTACTATGCTCACTACCTGGGTGATGGGATTATTCATACCCCAAACTTCAGCATCATGCAACATACCCATGTAATAAACCTGTACATGTACCCCCTGAAGGTGAAGTAAAAGTTGAAATTATATTTTTTAAAAAAGAAATAAAATTATGGTGACCACTAAAAAAAAAGAGAGAGACTATTTCTATTAACACTGTTTGTCCTATGCTAATCTCTTGCTGATTTTGGTAATACACCCTGAATCTCAAGTTTGTCATCTATCACCTTCAAAAACATATTTCTGTCTTGTGCCTCTGAATTCCTTTCCTCAATGAAACAAAATAAAGACACATAGTATATGATTGATGGTTTTGGTAACAAAATTTTAAAATTTCTTTCATTTTGATCTCACAGATTAGATTTAATCTTTGACCAAGTTTTCTCAATCTTGCCACTATTGATATTTTGAACCAGATCATTCTTTGTCATGGCGGACTGCCCTGTGCATCATAGGTTGTTCAGCAGCATCCCTGGCCTCTACTGATTAGATGCTTGTACCACTCTCCAGTTCTGATAACCAAAAATATCTCCAGACATTGCCAAATGTATTCTGGATGGCAAAATCACACGTTCAGTCTTTGATTTTTTATATTCAGGGGTTTCTTAAAGATTTGATCATAGCTTTTGGCATTAGATACTGCCAGGAAAATAATTTGACTTCTTCAACTAATAAGTATAGTTTGAGAAGTTGTCAAAGAAATATCACAGCATTTAACAGAAATGATCAATGACAAGGTTACATCTTAACCAGGCACCTCCTGAACAACTGATAAGTGCAAGCTAAGTAAGTTATTTTATTATTGCCTACATTGTCAACCTAAGGAAAATCCTTGTTCTTTATTTAAGGACATCACACTAAAGCTATTTTCTGTTAACTGTAGTGAAAAACCACTTCCAGAATGGTGGTATAAGAACATCTGAAAATTCACTTCTACATAAAAAGTTCAAGCAACACTGTAAACAAACTAGACCTAACATACCTCATACAACGAAATCAGAATACATGTTCATGTCAAGTACACATGGAGCATTGTCAAAAACAGACCATATGTTGGGCCACAAAAACACATCTCAATAAATTTTTTAAAACTAGAAATTATACAAAGTACATTCTCCAAACACAGTGAAAGGAAATTAGAAATCAATAACAGAAGGAAATTTAGGAAATTCATACACTTGTAAGAACTAAATAACATACTCCTAAATAACCAGTAGGTCAAATAAAACAATCACAATAGAAATTAGAAAATATTTTGAGGTGAATGAGAACGGAAATACAACATACCAAAACTTATGAGATACAGCTAAAGCAGTACTCAGAAATTTACAGTTGTAAATACTTATACTAAAAAAGGACAATCTCAAGTTAATAACCTAATCTTCCACCTCAAAAATTATCAAAAGAAGAGCAAGCTAATCCCAAAGCAAGCAGAAGGAAGGAAATAATAAAGATTAGAACAGAAATAGATGAGAGAGAGAATAGAAAAACAATAAAGAAAATCAATGAAACCAAAAGTGGGTTATTTAAGAAGATCAATGAAACTGACAAACCTTTAGCTATACAGACCAAGAGAAATAAGGAGAATACTCTAAAACCAGGAATGAAAAAAAGGGACATCATCACTAACCTTACAGAAATAAAAAATATTATAAGTATATTCTATGAACACTTATGTGCCAACATATTAGCATAGCCTAGATAAAATGGACCAATACTAAAAAGACAAAAACTGTCATAACTAACTCCAGAAATGACTGAAAACTTAATAAACCTATTAAGTAGGAGTAAAGAGATTGAAATAATAATAATAAAAACTGTCTACAAAGAAAAAGCTCAAGCTCAAATGTCTTCACTGGTAAATACTACCAAACATTTGAAGAAAAAGTAATGCCAATTATTCATAAACCCTTCCAAAAAAAAAAAAAAAAAAAAAAAGAAGGAACACTTCACAACTCATTCTATGGGGTCCTGACCCTAAAACCCGAAGAAGATATCACAAGAAAAGAAAAATAAAACTATAGACCCATATCCCAAATGAATATAGACACACAAAAAAAATCCCAACAAAATACTAGCAAACTAAATCCAGCAGCATACAAAAAGGACTATGTACCATGACCAAATCTAACCTATTCCAGGAATGCAAACTTGGCTTAACATGTGTAAATTAATTTCAGACATTATATTCATAGACTGAAGGACAAAATCCACATGATCATCTTCATAGATGCATAGAAAGCATTTGACTTTCTGTTCCTGTGTTAGTTTGCTGAGGATGATGGCTTCCAGTTTCATCCGTGCCCCTGCAAAAGACATGATCTCATTCCTTTTTATGGCTGCATAATATTCCATGGTGTATATGTACCACATTTTCTTTATCCAGTCTATCATTCATGGGCATTTGGGTTGGTTCCATGTCTTTGCTATTGCAAATAGTGCTGCAATAAACATACGTGTGCATGTATCTTAATAGTAGAATGATTTATATTCTTTTGGGTATATACCCAGTAATTGAATTACTGGGTCAAATGGTATTTCTGGTTCTAGATCCTTGAGGAATCGCCACACTGCCTTCCATAATGTTTGAACTAATTTACATTCCACCAACAGTGTAAAAGCGTTCCTACTTGTTCTCACTCATAAGTGGGAGTTGAACAATGGGAACACATGGACACGGGGAGGGGAACATCACACACCGGGGCCTGTCAGCGGGAGGGGGTTAGGGGAGGGATAGCATCAGCATCAATAGCTAATGCACGCAGGCCTTAAAACCTAGATGACTGGTTGATAGATGCAGCAAACCACCATGGCACACGTATACCTGTGTAACAAAACCTGCATGTTCTGCACATGTATCCCAGAACTTAAAGTAAAAAAATAAAAAATAAATTAAAAAAAAAAAAAAGCTGGGCGTGGTGGCTCATGCCTGTAATCCCAGCACTTTGGGAGGCCGAGGCGGGTAGATCACTTGATTAATGAGTTTGAGACAAGCACTGCCAAAATGGCAAAATTCCATCTCTACTAGAAATACAAAAATTAGCCGGGTGTGGTGGCGCGTGTCTGTAATCCCAGTTACTTGGGAGGCTGAGACAGGAGAATCACTTGAACCTGGGAAGCAGAGGTTGAAGTGAGCCAAGATTGCACCACTGTACTCCAGCCTGGGCAACAGAGTGAAAACTTGTCTCAAAACAAAACAAACAAACAAACAAAAGAAAACGCATGACAAAATCTAACACTTTTTAAAAATTAAATAAACACACTTAACAAACCAGGAATAGAAGAGAACTTCCTCAAGCAAATGAAGGGCGCTTATAAAAAACTGACAGTTAAATCATATTTGATGATGAAAGTTTCTGCTTAAGATGAGAAACAATACAAGAATATCTGCTCTTGCTACTTCTAGTCAACCTTGTAGTGGAGGTTCTAGCCAGAGAAGTTAGGCAAAGAAAAGAAATAAAGGCATCGGTTTGAAAAGGAAAATGTAAAGCTATCTCTATTAGCAGATGATATAATCTTGTATATAGAAAATCCTAAGGGATCCACAAAAAATTATTAGAACTAATACATGAGTTCAGTAATTAGGATACTTGATCAGGATACAAGATCAATATGCAGCAATCAATTTTATTTCTATACACTAGTTATAAACAATCCAAAAAGGAAATTAAGAATACCACTCCATTTATAATAGCATCGAAAAGAATAAAATACTTGGGAATAAATTTAACAAAGGAAACACAAGACTTGTATGCCGAAAACTACAGAACATCATTGAAAGAATGTAAATAAAAGACAGACCATGTTTATGGATCGAAAGGCTTAATATTGTTAAGATGGCGATACTCCCCAAATTGATCTTACAGATTCAATGCAATCCCTATCAAAATCCAAATTGCCTGTTTGAAGGCAATTGCCAATTTTCCTTAAGTACGAGGGACTCAGAATAGAAAAAAAAATCTGAAAAAGAACAAAGATGGAAAAGTAATATTTCTTGATTTCAAAACTTACTACAAAGCTACAGTAATCAAAATAGTGTAATACTCACATATAAATAGACATATAGATCAATGGAGCAGAATTGAGAGTCTATAAATTAACCATTATATTTGTGGTCAATTCATTTCAACAAGAATACCAAGAAAATTAAATGGGGAAATAATAGTCTTTTCAACAAATGGTGCTGGGTCAACTAGATATCTACACGCAAAAGACTAAATTTGGAGTCCTAACTCACCTCATATACAAAAATAACTCCAAATGGATTATAGACCTAAAAATAAGAGATAAAACTATAAAACTCTTAAAAGAAAACGTAGAAGTAAATCCTGACCTATGATTAGATGACGGTTTATTAGATATGACACCAAAAGCATAAGTGACAATAGAAAAAAGAGACAAATTGAACCTTAACAAAATTAAAAACTTTTGTGCTTCAAAGATAATATCAAGAAAGTGAAAAGACAACCCACAGAATGGGGAAAATATTTGCAAATCATTTATCTGATAAGGGACTTCCATGTAAAATATACAAGTGACTGCTAACCAGCACAAGGTTTCTTTTTGAGGTGATTAGGGTGTTTTAAAATTAGATAGTGATGCTGGTTGCACAATTCTGTGAATATACTAAAAATCACAGGTATATTTCCAAAAGGTAAATTTTATAGCATATGAATTATCATTAAAGCTATTTTTTTAAAAAAATGAGGTGGGCTTTTCTCCCTGACTTTTCAGCTGCCCAGAGCCAGCTTGTTTAAATACCTGTGAGCATCCCTTTCCAGAGATTACAAAGTGAAGATGCAGACATATTTATTTTCAAACTTCCCACAAAGGAACCCATTCTTTATCTCTTGGCTGCTTATTGAAAGCATCTGGACTGAGGATATGCAGGACACCTTGAAGCTATGACTGTTTTGCATCCAAAATTACAGGGTTGCAGTTGTTGTTTGTCTTTTCAATTCCTTCAAAAATCAGTGCCTAGGGAAGGAATTTATAGCATTTGTTTACTCTGTTCCTATATCCCTGAGGCAGAGCGGAGAGATAGACAAATAAAAATTGGTAGTCCCACACAGCTCCCTTTCTTTCAAGGTGTCTCACAGACACCTTGATTGGACTGTGGCTTCTTGGGAACATCCCAGGGTAGAAACAGATAGGGCTGGTGATCCAACACCACTCTCCCCAGTTAAGTCACTTCATGGGCTGGAGGGATTATGGAGCCCAGGGCATAGGAAGCACTGATTTTTAAAAAAATAATAATAACTGTAGTAATTAGATTAATCGAATATTCTAGGCATCTTTGTAATAAAATATGACATCTTTTCATCTTTCCTGACAGATTAATGGTTCAGAGAATGATATTAAAAGCCAACTTTTTCTTAGCTCTGTGTCTCCTGGTTCCTCAGCCTCACTCTATATTTGCGGAATGATTTAAGTATTAGTACAAGAATTCATCGTGAAGCAAACAGAATGATGTTCCCACTTCACAAACCCAGAGAACTACACAGATTAGGTCATTTCACTTCTGCAGAGACTTGTTTTGATAAATTCAAATACCCAAAGGGCATGGACATTAGCCTTGGTGGATTAATGGCTACTAATTCAATCTTGTGGAAAGAAAGCCTTATTAATGATTAGGTTTTCAATCTTGCAAGACCTGGACCAGCAACTTCTCCAAGATTCTTTATTCCATACTATATGTAGCAAAGAAATAAGGTGGTTAATGTAACAGAATTGTTGTGAGAACTTTGCTTACACTAGGTATGAATCCTTGGTCTACCACTTACTAGCTGGGTGACTTTGGATATGTTACTTAACCTCTCTGGGTCATATTTTCTATATCTATCACATTGTGATGATAATCCCTAACTTACAAGAGTGTCGTAAGAATTGCAAATGACATGAGGAGAGGCACAACTTAACTAGTAATTAAAGAAACAGAAAGCCAGACTGCAAAGAGATACCATTCTACACCCATACAATTGGGAAAATAGGAAGCCTGACAATATCAAGTATTGAAAAGGAGATGAAACAATAGGTCTCTTACATAATGTATCGCTCATACATTGTATATTGTTCCAAATGATTTGGAAAACAACATAACATTATATCATAAAGTTGAACATTTTTAAACTCTGTGAAACAGCAATTCTACTCCCAGGTATATACCCAAAGGAAACTCTTGCACATGGTTATTCAAAAATATATACAAAAAATGTTTATATCAGCACCTTTCAAAATAGCAAAACTTTTTGAAACAACCCAAATGCCCATGACAGGAGAATGGGTAAACTAATTATGATACATTCACACAATGGAATATTAAACAGCAGTGAAAATGATGGAACCACAACTACTTGCAACAATATGTTGAGTGAAGACCAAGTACAATATTCTTTCACAAAGTTCAGTGCAAGTCAAAACATGTATTTATATTAAAGCTTATGACACGTGTCCAAACAAAACAAAAAGACAATGGGACAATAAACACAATATTAATATAGTGGCTATCTCTGAGGGAGAGGCAGGATGGGAGAGGGGCAGAATACAGAGTTAAAGTAAGTTTTTGGTATGTTCAAATTCCTGCATTAAATAGCAGGTTCATGGATGGTCATGGAATAATCAATAACATGTATTATTAACATTACAAATGCAGGTGAGGTGGATCCAGGTTTTGTAGGGGCTCCTTTTGGAAAAATAATATGAAGTTATACACGTTCAATATCCTTGGCCACTCCAATGCTCCTTTACATGAGGGGGAAGTGTGATGGAGAAGTCAGAATGCAAAGAGAGTGTTCTTAACTGATCCTGTTTAAAATATCTTTCTTTTTCAGATTTTACAAAACCTATATGGCCATGACAACACATTGCTCACGTTCTGCCAGGGGCATGGAAGAGGCGTCTGCAATTGAGGGGCCTGAAGCTTAAGCTTTAGTGGCTTCATGGTAAATGCATCTCTAAGGAAGTTAGATGTAAAGGGCACTAGATGGCTCTAGTCTGGGCTCTAAAACTAGAGCTGTATGTCGTCAGGCAGGCCAATTACCTCCTCTGAACCTCAGCTTCTTTCTCGGTGAAACGATGGATCAAGCAGTATCTTCAAACTTCAACATCCTGCAATTCTGTTAGTGAAGTTTATGGACTCATTTAATAGACACACATAGTGTGAAGTCTATGTCATCAATACAATGTGTTTACAATGGGTTTTAAGTTAAAACTCTGTCATCTCCTATGTAGCCTGTGATAGTAGAATTTATACTGAAAAGGTTAATGGCAGCACAAAAGAAAATTCTTTAGCACAGAATTTTTGTTCCCTCACAATGTAAATATTTTAAAACATTATGAAAGTGCAAGGCTATTTAATGAGACAGGGAAAGTAAGTTATATATGAAAAGAGGGAACGGAAACAAAGTTAACCCCAATTAACATGCATGTTATCTTAAAAAGTTAAGACATTATAATGAATAATTACAGGTACGAATAAAAGAGTTCAATAAGAATGAAGGCTGATAACAAAAACAGACAAAAATTAATCACTTTTTATTTAATTCCAGATACAGAATGTGAGTCCTTTCTTTCCCTAGACTGGGGGGAATACTGTCACCACAGGGTGGTACATAGTCACTCTCTTGTTTTGCTTTCTTTTATTTTCTTTCATCACCAGTTAGCAGCCCTGTGGCTCCATTTCCACTCAAACCAGAAACCCACTTGAACATATTTGTTATATCTCCTTTGACATACATACATTTTTGCAAACTATAAAATGTATGTATTTAAATTCATATAATGGTATTGTCTTGTAGATATCATATTTCTTTTTTTTTTTTAACTTGAGAGTGCATTTTTAAGATCTTTCCACAATGCAATTGCTCCTAATTCCTGAATAGTATGCATTTCATTTATCCATTTCCCTATTGATGGATGGCAACAATGCTCTAATGAATAAGTTTATTCATATGCAATTACAAGTCTGTGTGAGGGTGTTATCACATATATAGAGGAGTGGGATTGCCAGCTCATTGGGGATTTGCATAATTTCTCTTAGGATACCAATACTTTTGTCCACAATAACTGCACCAGTCTACTGCATGCCAGTAGGGCATGTGTTTCGATTTCCTCACCTTTTCACAAATACTTGGAATTTTCAGACTTATTTTTTGACAATAAAATGAGAATAAAGGTGTATTGCTGTTTTACTTTGCATTATCTGAGGTTGAGCATGTCTTCTTATTCTTGTTTGCCCATTTAGAATTCTCTTTCTGTGTCTTTCTTTTTCATACAAATTGCCCATTTTCCTATTTCTCCTTTCTTTTTCTTGTTGATTTGCTTGATTTCCTTGTATATTGTAGTATTAATCCTTTGACTTTAGTTTTTGATGTTACACAAATTTCCTATTAAGTCACTCACTGATTAATTTTGTATGTGATATCTTTCATTCCAAAACGCCTTAGTGTTGATGTAAACAAGCAATACTTAGCTGTCAATTAGACAATAATTAATTTTTTAAATAATTGGAAAAATTCATTTACTGGTAGAAAATCATATGGAAAGAGTGTGATGTTGAGATGTTCAAGGTGAAAAATCTCAGCCTATGTTTCCTTAAACTAATTTTGAGCTACTTTTTAGGTTTTTTAAAAATCAAACACCTTATCTGGATGCAAACACTTCTGTAAAGTGCAATGAGTCAAATAATCATATATGCAGATTGTATGACTTTGACAAAAAGCAGAATTCTGTTTAAGAATGATGTTAAATTCTCTTTTAAAAATATGTTCTTTAATTTGTACATATTTTACATTGTTTAATTTATATGTATGTTTATACACAATTTTCCACAATCATAGAACACTATAGCCTTGAACTCCTGGGCTCAAGTGATCCTCCTGAGTAGCTGGGATTACATGCATGCACCACCATACTCAGGTAATTTTTAAATTTTTTTTTTTTAGAGACAGGGTCTTGCTATATTGCCCAGGCTGGTCTTGAACTTCTGGTCTCAAGTGATCTTCCCATCTTGGTCTCCCAAAGTGCTGGGATTACAGCTGTGAGCCACTGTGCCCATCTTATTGTAAGTTTTTAACAGAGCTTTTATCGCATTAAGAAGTTCCTTTTTCTTTCTATTATTTCTGGTGGATTTTTCCTTTTATTAATATGATGTTTCTCTTTATTTCTAGCAATACTTTTAATTAAATTTCATTTTATATATTGCCATTGCTATCCAAGTTTTAATTTGGTTAATATTGATCTGATGTACTTTTCTCAGGTCTTTATTTTAACCCTTTATGTATAGTTTTGTTTTAGGAGTTTCTCTTATAAATTAAGGTGGCAGATTTGGTTTTCATTTTTACTCTAATCTGATAGTCTATGTCTTTCACTGGGTGAATTTAACTAATTTATATTTATTTTATTGTTTTTTTAGAACTCATCAACTTTTAAAAACATATTTATATATAAATTTTCTAAGCAATACAATGTTAATCAGTTTTATCTATCTTCTTTCCAAAGGCAAAGATTTTAGCATGCTCTAACTATCCACTGAACAACTCAATCATTTTATTGTTGCTTTGAAATTTAGTTATACTTTTGTTTATACAAAACAATTACTTTTTTCAGTCATTAATTAAACTTACTGGCATTTTTACCAATTTATTTGTTCATTGCGATTTCACACATCTTAAGCATTCCCTCTGTGTTCACTTCTCTTCTTGATAATGTACATAGTGTAATATTTCTTCCAACAAGAGTCTGAATCATAAATATAGCCTTTGTAAATGTGAAAATATTTTAAGTTTTCCTTCACTCTTGAATAGTAATTTATATGCACATAAATTTCTAGCTTGAATACGTTACTCCATTGTCTCCTTGCAACTATTGTTAATCAGAAGTCTGCTCTCTAATTGTTTTGTTATATCTGTCTTTTTTATTTGGTAGCTTTTAAGATATTTTCTCTTTATTCTTGCTGCTCTTCATTTCCACTGCAGTATGTCTAAAGGTGAGTATAATTTTATTTCTCTTGCTTAGTCTCAAAGTGTGCTTTGAAGACTCATGTCTTTTGTCAATTATGGAAAATGTTCAGTATTTTCTTAAATATTGCCTCTTCAACTTCCCACTCTCTTTTTTCTCACGTAATTCACATTATGCCTGTTTATTCCTCAACCTTATTGTGACTGTTCTTTGATATTTGATATCAGTATCTGTGTAATATTCAGCTTAAATTCTTCAACACTGTTTTCTGATTCACAAGTTCTCTATTCAAATGTATCCGGATTTCAATTCATTTTATCTATTGAGTCTTTAGCACAATTAACTATATGTTTCATTCTGTTTTGTTTTGCTTCCTTTCATATCTATCCACCCTTGTTCTTTCAAGTCTGCTTTGTTTTATAAATTTTGTTATGTTTATGAAAATGTAGTTTTTCAACATATCTTAGGCATACCTACGATCAAGTCTTTTCTAAACTTTTTAAAATTATGTTAATTTCATCCTGAGTGAATTCGTGTTTGAGTGGTGATTTTGTCAGCCGTCTTTCTTAACACACAATTTCTTTACTTTCTTTGGAATTGTGGTTTTTAAGACCATTTTGAGTCTTTGAGACAGAACTCTCTCCCTCTCTCTCCTCCTGTTGCTGCTTTCCAGCAGGTTTTTAGTACTTCTGCCTCTGGACTGATAATACAGAGCCAAGAGTTTTTTGAAAGTTCCAGGTCTCAACCCTGTGATGATATCAGGGATGCCTCAGATCCAGTCACTAAGCCTGCGGACATCTTGGCTCCATTCTGGTGTGAAAGCTGCTTATGTCTTCTCCTCTGTTAGAGGCCCACCTGTGAACTACAGCCAATAAACCACAGCCCCTGGTGGCAGTGAGCAGCAGATCTTTATAGCTGCCTTTCACCTTTTACCACTTTTTCTCCTGCCTCTCTAGGCAAACAGAGCAGGACACAATACTTGGCACCTATTTCTAAAAGGTGGCTAAACTTTGTGCACCCTGCTGCCTGGGTAATGTTTGTTTGTTTGTTTGTTTTTGAGACGGACTCTTGCTCTGTCACCCAAGCTGGAGTGCAGTGGCGTGATCTTGGCTCACTGCAACCTCTGCCTCCCAGCTTCAAGCAATTCTCCTGCCTCAACCTCCCGAGTAGCTGAGATTACAGGCATGCACCACCACGCCCGGCTAATTTTTGTATTTTTAGTAGAGATGGGGTTTCACCATATTGGTCAGGCTGGTCTTGAACTCCTGAACTCATGATCCGCCCACCTTAGCCTCCCAAAGTGCTGGGATTACAGGCGTGAGCCACCGTGCCCAGCGTGCCTGGGTAATGTTTAAAGACAGAGAAGCAGACAGTCTATCCAGCTGGGGAACTTTAGGAGTCAGGATTTTAAAGCCCAAGAGGGAATTTTACTTGAAAATGAATCCGATTTTATATGGGGTTATTTGCCTACAAGTAACACAAAGATTTTAATTATAACTGTCTTTCTTTTGGAGATATATCAAGGATTCAATAAATGAATCTACCTTAAAGAATGTCAAAACATGAGAAAATATTCCAAAGACCAAAAGAAGGACCAGAGCAGAGGAAGGTGGGGAGGGAAAGAGAAACTCGGAAAAGGAAAGAGAAGCGGACAGGAAAACTAGGTACGGAGAAAGGAAGGGAAGAGAGACAGAAGCAGAAATAGAGAGACAGGTTAGGGGCAGAAAGGGCCAAAGGGAGAAATATAGACAGTGAGAGACAGCCAAAGGCAAGGATAAAAAGGAAAAGCTTGCAAAAAATAATGTCACTACACTGAAGGGATTCAATTTTCTGGCTTTTATCAAAGAAAATATGGCCACAGCCCTGTGAGTAGATGTACCCTACTTTCCGAGTCTGTTGAGAGGATAACCCAGAAGGGAGGAAGTGGTAAAAATGACTGATCTGGTAAAAATGACTAATCTTTCTGTCAGTTGAATGACCCCTTCCAAGCCTGAGACAGAAGGCCGCTCTGCACTAGCTGTTGCCCAGCACAGACAAGGGGCCTTCCCACTGCCCCTGGCCACTTCTAACAACCAGGCTGATTCGATAGTCTCTTCAATAACCCATTCATCCACAGCCTTATATTCGTTTTCATCCTGAGTAACACTAATTGCCCTTCTGCTGAGAGCATGTGGAAGGCATTGATTGATGACACTGCAGTATTTTCCACCTCAGCAGCAGCAGCCATGTGTGTCTTGGCTGATGTAGACTTTCCTCCCCAGGCAGGTGAGCATATTCCAGGATCAGTGACTGTAGGAACAGTGAGCCCTCATCAGCAAACTAGTAGTTGGGTTAATAGAATGAACTACAAAAGATTAACCCCATCCTAATAACTGATCCTTCCCTTGGAAACATCACAGTGAACTATCATAATGAGGTCAAATATTTGCTCCTCTGTAAGAGTGCCTCCATTTATCCAAAGCTGTCTTTGCTTGGGTTTCCCCAAATGCAGAATCTAAGAGAAGGATACAAGTGCAGGTAGTTTATTTGGGAGGTGCAGATAACACCGGTAGGAGAGTGGGGAAATGTGACAAAACAGAGAAGGCAGCCAATAAAGGATGCATTATCAAACCAGCTTCCACTGTGGGAAACTGGAGCTTAATCCCACAGGGCAACTCTGAGAAGCGGTGTGAAACCTATGCCTTGAGGGTTTTTAACCCAAGGAGAAAGGGAGCTGGGGTATTTATATACCAACTTCTGGCAGGAATTAACCTCTCTTGGGAGGAATTGTTTCATGGAAGTTCCAGCCTGCCTTACATATAAGCAGAGTAGCCTTCCACTTAAACATTAAAAGTAGACATTTGCAGTTGAAAGTTGGCTGGGGTAGACTTAAGTGTTAAGGCCTGAGGAATATGTGGCACTTGTGAAAACTTGCCCAAATGCCTTAGTGGAAACACTGAATCTTGCTTCATTTACTGAGCTCCTCTGAAAACCGCTTTCCATTTCTAAAGGTTCACAGCATGAGCTCATTTACAAGTAGTTTAGCAACCTACATTTGTGGCACACCTGAATTAGTCCCAGCACTTAGGTTCAACGTCAACTCTCCAGTCAGACATTTAACCTGAATCTCAATTTTTTTCATCTGTCAGGAAGAGATATTAAGTTATTAAGTTCTGACCTCCCATTTCATCCCTCACAGGCATGAAATGAGGCTCAAAATCAAAATATGATAATATGCATGAGGTGTCAACAAACTTTTCTAAAGATCCAGATAGTAAACATCTTAGCCTTTGCAAGCCATGTGATCTCAGTAGCCACTCACCTCTGCTATTTCAGCAGGAAAACAGTCTAGACAAGAGGTAAACAAATGAGCATGGCTGTATTCCAATAAAACTTGATTTACAAGATAAGTCAGCAGGCTAAATTTGACCTACCAATCCATGAGCTATGTTTTGCCAACCTCTTATGTACATGAAAGACTTTTGTAAACTTTAATGCTATGCACATTCTCTGTATCATTTATCCCTCACTCAATAAATCATTGGAATTCACTATCCCTGTCATCCTGGGGTTGGAATTCTTGGTTTCTTCCTTCATACGGCACATGTTTACTGAGCACCTGTTCTGTGGAAGGCATTAGGCTGGCCCTGGGGCTTCAGTGCTAATAAGACAGACACAGTCCATGCCCAACACCTAAAATGGCAATCCTAAACCTGTTCTCCCACCAGTCTGCACAAAATAGCTATTCCTTTGGATGAACAAGTGACAACTGCAACTGAAACTCTATCGGTGACTAGGAGAGTTGGAGGCATAGGCAGCATTACTAAAACAGCTTAACCTCAGGGCCCCACGCTTGTACTGAATCCTTCCAAGGCCCTGGAAGGGGCCCTAGCAGTGATTCATATGGTCATATATTTTTGTCAAATTCACAAATACAAGCTATTTTAAAGCATAATTGAGTAAGGCCCCTGTCTTTTTCCACTCTGACTTATCCTCCATCACACTTCCCCTGTGTGAGATGGTTTCCCCGATTCTACGAGCAGTCATTCCAAACTCTTTTTAATAGAAAACATTATCACTGTGTGGACTTTGGAGTTATGATCCATTGGGACTTCTTTCAGCCAGGCTCCCTTTTGAGGGACAAGAATTAACAATAGTTAAGTAATTATTCGCTATGGCTCTTTGCTGCCTTTGTGGCCAAAACACTGTTGGAGAGGGCTGATATTAACAGTGACGATAACTTCTGAGATAAGAACTAGTGGGAGAATGTAAAATGACAAGAGGGGCTGTCAAATTATTTAAGGAAGCAAACTTCTAAGTTTAGGGAAACAGCTCAGGAAAAGCCAAGTAAAATTTATCAGCACTAAGATTTGGAAATTTACAAAGTCACCTTTAGCCTTTTGCAGGCTTGTATTCATTCCCGAGCTAACCTGAGCCCCATAATTTCACAACATTTACTCATCTAAGGACTAGCCCAGTATTCATGAAAATCCCATGAATGCAAGTGTTCATCTGGGTATGGATATGTATACATATGTATTTGAGTGTATATGTACACATGTAACTACATAAGGATGTTTGACATCTATGTAAAACTCTCTTAAAACAAATATTCAAATACTAGGAAAAAGTAACATCATTGTACTTCCAAATATAGATCAATTATATGAACAATCGGTATCGTTCATTGAAAGCTTATCATGTGCCAAACATTATGTAAGCACTACACAAAATCCTACAAAGTAGGCACAATTGTTACAGTTATTATTGTCTCCGTTATTTGGGTAAAGAAATTGAAGTACTAAGAGGTTAGGAACTTTCCCAAGAACAATAACTTATAAGTGACGCAGCTAGGATTTAAACCCAGGTATTTTTGACTCCAGAACCCGATTTTTAACTACCACATAGTCACTTTAACTGTAAATGTCCTGTCAAAAGGACAATGTCTTCACAAAACAACCTAGAGCCTTGGGAAAGAATTTGTTCACCAAGAGTCATTGTAGGAAACTGGCATTTGTATGTCTGGGCTGGGGCCAGGGTTCAGGCACAGAGAGCATTTTCTCCTGGTGTAAATGTTATGGAAAGGACTCCAGGACTCAGTCTCTCACTCTTTCTCTTAATGCTTTTCCGTTGCATCAGTCACCCCAGTGATGATTCCACCTGTCTTTCTCCAGATTCCATGAGCCCCATTTTCTGACAAAGATGTCTATCATCTCTGACCCACTAAATATTGACACCATACACCTCTTCCCTGGGCATCTTTATCTAAGTGAGGCACATATTCACTACAAGGTTTCCATATGAGACATACAAGTTTTGTTTCTTTCTGCTTCTAGTAGCCAAGAGGCCAGGCTAAAAATGATTGAGGTACAAGAAGTCTCTCAAATGGCACATAATTGAGTTTTGGTACTGAGCTATATGCAGATGGTCCTCAAGGTGTGGCTTTTCTTGGTATTCACATTGTCTTAGAAATTCCACGCAATTTCTTTATGCTTCTGTTAATGTCCTTCAGCTAAAGACCTTCAGGAGCACACTTAGAGCCAGTGAAAGTTGACTTTTTTGACTTATTACAATGAGAGTGAATGAACACCATGGGGAGCCATAGGGCATCTCAGTAGAGGTGTTAGGACTTATCACGGTATTTGGACTTGTAGTGCGTGATTTGGAGGAAAGTTCAGGAAGAAGGACTTTATTCCAGATTACATGCTGTTAAGAAATGATAATTCTATTATTGAGTATCATAATAAATCTTATCTAAAGGAAGGAAGACTAGTATGAGGCTAACATTGTCATTGATAAGGCAGCATCCGTTACGTATATTAGCCAAGATAGAAAGCCGTTTGATCATTTTTGTGGTTTGAACAATGTTCATGCTTTTGTTTGTGTTCAGACATGATACAAGGTGGTCTTATTTTCTCTTCATCCATCGTGGTCACAGAGTGGGCTTATCTGAATCTGGTGCTCTGTGAGATTGTTTATGCTTAACAAGAAAACACCATGGTTTAGCTGTAAGAGCCAAGCTAGCTCTTAGCAACACCAAGGATTAGCTAATAGGACCAGGTCAACTCTTGAGTATTAGAGATGCTTTAAATTTGCTGTTTTCTTTAATATTTTCTAGTCATTGTAGTTTTTTTAAAAAATTGATCCATAATAGATGTACATATTTATGGGGTACATGCGATATTATAATATATGCATGCAATGTGTAATGACCAAATCAGGATAATTGGGATATCCATCATCTGAAACATTTTTTATTTCTTTGTGTTGGGAACATTTTATATCTTCTCTTCTAATCATTTTCAAATATACAACAAATTATTAACTATAGTCACCTTACTGTGCTATTGAACTTATTCCTTCTATCTGACTATATTCTTGGACCAGGCACACTGGCTCACTCCTGTAATCCCAGTGCTTTGGGGCTGACACAGGAGGATCACTTGAGGCCAGGAGTTTGAGATCAGTCTGGGCAACATAGCAAGACCCCATCCCTACAAAAAACTAAAAAATTAGCCAGGCGTGATAGTCCTAGCTACATATCTATAGTCCTAGCTACATATCTATAGTCCTAGCTACACAGGAGGCTGAGGTGGAAGTATCACTTGAGTTCAGGAGTCTGAGGCTGCAGTGAACTATGATCATGCCACTGCACTCCAGACTGGGCAACAGAGTGATGTCTTTAAAAATAAAATAAAATAAATTTTTTAAAAATAAATTTAAAATAAAATAAAATAATTGAACTGTATTTTTGTACTGATTGACCAACCTTTCTTCATGCTCTCCTTCCCCCACTCTTCTCAGCCTTGTCACCACCATTCTATTCACCAACTCCAATTAATTTTTTAAGTTCCCACATATGAGTGAGACTATGGAATATTTATCTTTCTGTGCCTGGCTTATTTCACTTAACATATGTTTTCCAGTTCCATCCATGTTGCCGCAAATGACTGGATTTCATTCTTTTTGTGGCTGAATAGTATTCTATTGTGTATGCATACCATATTTTCTTTATCCTTTCATCTGTTGATAGGCACTTAGGTTGATTCAATATCTAGACTATTGTGAATAGGGCTACAATAAACATGGAAATGCAGACATTTCTTTAATATGCTGATTTTCTTTCTTTTGGGTATCTACCTAGCAGTGGGGTTGCTGGATCATATGGCAGTTCTATCTTTAGTTTTTTGAGGAATCTACATACTGTTTTCCAGAGTGGCTATACTAATTTACATTCCTATCAACAGTGTATGCACTTACTCAGTTTTCTTATCCTTCAGCGGATGTTTCTGAGCCTCACCTCTTGAATGAATAAGTTTCATCATGCCCACCTCTCCTACATGTAGAACTCATAGAAAAAGACAAAGTATCTCAAAGATGCTAACAGTGAACCTTAGGCCTTCTAAAAGATCTCCACATTGGAGTGGAAAACGCAGATGCAACGTTTTCTCTGCCTTAGTTTTCATTTCCTCATAACATGGAAATAATTCCATCTGTAGCTGTACCTAGAATAGACAAAATTATGGTGCCCCGTTGCTTGTGGCCTAATTAAAGTAGACTAAGAAAAGAGAAGTAAGCATCAATGCAAGCTGAAACCTGAAATTCAACAGTCCAAAGGTCACACAATGGCACATACTAACAATAAGCAACCAAGTTCTTGTATAATCTGTGTCACAGTAATGATTGTAACCAAGTGGTGAGAATGAAAAAAATCTGCTTAGGACAAGTCTCAGAATTGGCATTATGTCTTTGGAAGCTATTTAATAACTGACCTCTCTCTGGGTAGCAGAGGGGACCTTCCTCTTTCCTTTTGTCTTGGGCTCTGCTTCCCCTCCAGTCCTTTCATCCTCTTGACTGTCACCTCCCTAATAGCCACACTGGCTGGTTTCCTATGAACCAAAGCTTCCAAATGTCCTTCAGTGCTGAGAATAAAGCATTTGACACAGACACACATTGTTTCTGTTTCCCGGGCTGCTAATGATAAAAGTTGCCATCTTGATGTCCTCAAATAGAAACTGAAACTATCTGCCAGTAGGATTTGTGTTTGTCTTTCAGACAATACAGTTTTTCTCCCTGCATTGTTCATCAACTCTTGAGTGTGTTTTCTCTGCAAGAAAAATATTTTCTAGAACTGAAAGTTGTCAGCTTGTTCTGATTTCTATTACCACATATTAATTTGCAAGTTCTACAACTTCATATAAATGAAATTATGCAAAATGTAGTCTCTGTGTCTGGTATCTTTCCCTGAGCATGTCTGTGAGACTTATTCATATTATTGTTTGTATCAGTAATTCTTTTTATCACTAAGTATTATTCTATTGTATGAATATACCACAGTTTGCTTATCTGATCTGTAGATAGATATTTCATTTATTTCCAATTTGGGGTTATTAAAGATGAAATTGTTGTAAACATTCTTACACATGGTTTTTTGTGGACATATGTTTTCATTTATCTTAAGTAAATACGTGGAAGTAGAAATTTTGGGTCACAGAGTGGGTGTACGTTTAACTTTATAGGAAACTGACAAATGGATTTCCAAAGTGAATATATTATTTTACACTCACACCAGCAATGGGACTTCCGGTTGCTCCACATCCTCACCAACTTTTTTTTTCCCGAAAGTCTTTAAAATTCTAGCTATTCCAGTGGCGTTTTATAGCAATTTAAAGTTTTCTGATTGTCCACATCAGTAAGAATGCTAGATCCAATTCTTATATTTTTTTTTGTTGGCCGGTAAGCAAAACTAGAAAAGGTACAAATTTTTCTTTAAAATTGCACTAAAAACACTAACCATAAAAAAGATTGATAAATTGAACTTAACTAAAATTAAGAACTCCTGTTCATCAAAAGATACTTTTCCGGTAGTAAAAAGGCAAGCCACAAATGGAGAAACATTTTTAGATCTACCAAAAAATGGCTCATATCCAGAATATATAAAGAACCCCTACAAACAAATATAAAAAAGACAAATAGCCAAATTTAGAAGCAGGCAATAGATTTGAACAGGCACTTTACAAATAGAATATCCATATGGTCCATTAGTTCATAAAAAGGTGTACAACTTATTTAAATCTCAGGAAAAGTCAAACTTAAATCACAATAAGATATTACTGCACATTGAATAGAAGGTCCAAAATTAATAAGATTGATAATACCAAGTGATGGCAAGGATGTGAAGCAATTGAACATTTCATATGCATTATTAGTAGGAATGTAAATTGGTAAAGCCACTTTAAAACACTGATGGTAACTACTTAAGCTAAATAAGCATCTACTTAAGATAAACATGACCTAGCTATTAACTCCTAGGAAATAACCAAGAAAAATGAATGCATATGTGTTCCAAAGACATATACGAACTTGCCCATAGTAGCCTTATTCATAATAACTTAAACTGAAAACAACATTAATGCCTGTCAATAGGAGAAAGAGATATCAATTGTCATATATTCATATAATAGAAAAATACACAACAATAAAAGTGAACTACAAAAAACATACAGTGACATGGATAGCTCTCACAAACTTGATGAGTGAAAGAAGCCAGACCCAAAATGACATATACTATATAATTTCCTTAGTATGAAATTCATGCACAAGCAAAGTTAATTAATATTGCTTAGCTGTCAGAATACTTTTTATCTCTAAAAAGAGGGTATTGGGCCGGGCACGGTGGATCACACCTGTAATTCCAGCACTTTGGGAGGCCAAGGTGGGTGGATCACCTGAAGTCAGGAGTTTGAGACCAGCCTGGCCAACATAGTGAAACCCCACCTCTACTAAAAATACAAAAAGAAAGTATCCGGGCATGGTGGTGGACACCTGTAATCCCAGCTACTCAGGAGGCTGAGGCAGGAGAATTGCTTGAACCTGGGAGGTAGAGGTTGCAGTGAGCTGAGATCACACCACCACATTCCAACCTGGGCAACAAAGTGAGACTCCATCTCAAATAAATAAATAAATAAATAAAGGGGATATTGACTGGAAAGGGACATGAAGCAGCCTTCCAGAGTACTGGAAATGTTCTATATTTTGATCTGAGTCATAAAAATTCATCAAGTTATATATGTATAATTAGTGCACTTTATTGAATACTTAAATATTTCTTTAAACTAGCAAAGATTAAAGTAGATATGTTGAGAATTTAAAATCAGGCAATAAGGAATTAGTCCCTTAAAATATGTAACCCTCAGAATGCTTAAGTGCTATAATTCTCCCCTCAAAATAGTAATTATTTATTTGCTTTCTAAATTGGGATGGAAAATATTCTGAATGGATGCTGTCTAGTTTGTAAACCATTGCCCAGAGACCTGGTTCTTAGGATCTTTTCAAGATGGCTTATTATCTCTGATATGTCATGACCTCATTTGGAAGGATTAGAAGCTCTTCAATGCCATTAACATTTTAATATTGGATTATAGCCTTCAAATTAACTCATATTTTTTCTGGTCACTTGGTTTCACCAATATAAATTTGGAGAAAATTACATTATAAACCATGCTTATGAGCTATAACCCTAATATTGAGATGCCAAGCCTGCAAGAAAATGGTAACATACTCAAGCATCCTGGCCAGAAAATATGGTTTGCAGCACCATGGTATGATGTTCATCCAGGTTTACGTGTGTGTGTGTGTGTGTGTGTGTGTGTGTGTGTGTGTGTGTGTGTTTCTGTAGTCTGGCTTACTTTCCTTTTATAACCGATGTTTTGCAATTTAAAAAATATTTTTGTTCCTGTTGTCTTAGATCTAAATAGGAGCAAAAACAATATTTAAAACTTTACTCAATTTTTTTAGATAGCATTTCCCACACTTTCCCTTATGTTACATTAATGCCAATGCAAAAGAAACACACTGATTGGAGGGTGGAGCAGCAGGGGGAAGAAGCAAGAACAAAAATCTTATTGGAATAGCAAGAAGCCCTTTTGAGGGACTAAAATGACAACAAAGAGATTATGATTTATAAATTATAATAATACTCATATTTAGCAACTCAACCATAGTATCAACACGAAAGTGTATAAGTTTGATTTTTCCATAGAGGAAAGACTAAGGGCAAAATAAACTACACGAATAATGAAATTTCAAAATGCCTTTACAAGAATGTAAATTTTCCTTTTTTGTCACTATGACGGCCAATTCTGCTCATATTAGAGTGTTCACTCAAGTTTACCATGTAAATCCTTCCTTTGGAGTATATGTGACAGTAAGCAAAGCAGTTTCTGAACATACTTGATAAGTTCTTACTGTACTGGGTAATGTAAGGTCTAGTGATGAAATATTTATTTGGTAGGAACAATTCTTCCTCCATTTGATAAATATGTTCTTCTTTGACTTCTGAGAGTGAACCTATAGCACTTTTTCCTGGGGATTCCTGACTGAGGAAGACAGTGCTGGTATGACTGGCTGGGGTGCAAATTTAAAATGGCAAATGTTATTCCACAGGAATCACATCCATGTCCCAGGCTTTCCAGATGGGATAGCCAACCGTGCACAATAGGTCCCAATTTTGGTTACTCTGCTATGCACCTGCTGAGTGAACCCTCACATATCTGGTGTAATGCATAAAAGTGAGGCTGCCACTCAGCAGGAGAGAAAAATTGACTTAGTCAATCACTGATTTTAAACAGGTGGGTTAAATATTTGCAAAAATGTCCAAAAGTGGGGTATTTACAGGGAACAAAAAACCTTGTATCACAGTACCTCAAAGAAAAAAAATCCGTGTATCACAGAACATCCCTCAAAGCTACAAAAAGAATGTGACAATGAATCGAGGGAAGGTTCCTCCCTAGGCAGGCCTTCACCATTTATTGTGAAATGATTAAGTTTGATTTTAGAACATGTTTTGCTTTTAGCAAATTTTTAAATTGCTTTAATTCTTTGCCTTTATTGTTTTGGTGACAGATTCTCAAGACATGCTTGAAGGAACATTCGTTGAGGACATTGTGGGACATTGGAGTATAGTGACATGTTACATATTGTCCAAAACCAAGTGGTTTTTAAAGTTTTTAATAATATTTTTTATACTACACATTGTTCAGCTTACAAATGGAGAAATTTGTATTAATTATCTAAGATGCCCAAAGGGAACATTTTGTTAGATGAAGCTATGATCTGGATACGGTTTGTTTGTCCCCACTAAATCTCATGTTGAAATGTAGCCCCCAGTTTGATGCTATTGGGAGGTAGTGCCTAGTGGGAGGCGTTTGGGTCACGAGGGTAGATCCCTCATGCATAGATTAATGCCCTCCCTTGGGACTGAGTGATTTCTCACTCCATTAGCTCCTGAGAGACCTGGTTGTTAAAAGAGCCTGGCACCTTTCCCCTCTCTCTCTCTCTTGCTTCCTCTCTCACCATGTGGTCTCTGCACATGCTGGCTCCTCTTTGCCTTTTGCCATGAAAGGAAGCTTCCTGAAGCCCTCAACAGATGGAAATGCTCAATCATGAACTTTCCAACCAGCAGAATTGTGAGCTAGTAAACCTTTTTTCTTCCTAAATTTCCTAGCCTCAGGTATTCCTTGATAGTAATACAAAATGAACTAAGGCAGATGGGAATGTTACACTAAAGTACAAAGCAGAAAATACACTTCCATCCACAGTTTCATGGGTACACAGACTATCACTTTTATATTTTTTTGTACTTTAACTTAATTTCTGACTCCAAATACACATTTCAACAGGCTAATGGATTACTAAGCCTCTGTACTTCCTGTGGTGCCCCACCTTCTCGTCAATGTTGTATCAAAATGTTGACTGCAGGCAGGGGTGAGGAGGGCTTAGAATGACCATCTGATTTTCAGTCACGGCCCATGAAGGCTTCTGCTGAGTCATCGCCTATCTCTAACAACATCTCCACTGGGACAAGTACATAGTTTGCTACTTTCAACTGTAAAATGAACCACTGAGCCAATCAGGTGTATGTGGCTTAATTTCCAAACTGACTCTGGTATAGCATCACATGACAGATAGCAGACCTGAGGGAAATAAAAATATTTTACCCATATATATATATATATATACATATATATATATATATATAACTATATATATATAGAGAGAGTTATCGATTATTTAAGTTCTCCTTAAGAAATTTAGAACACCAATTTGTGAGGATAAATTCCATTCATCAGGGCAAATACAGATTGCAGGTAGCCCTGGAGCTGAGGAATAGCTTTGATTTTTGGTAAACTTTGTGAGTCCACAGCTTTCTGATTGATCTTGCACTGCTCTGTTATCTTGTATTTCTCTTTTTCTGTGTCAAAGATCTCACTTTTCCTGATATCAGGTGAACCCCACTCCCGATATTCAATGTGGGTTCTTTTCTATTTCCCTAAGTGTTGGCTGGTCTGAGAAATAAAGGGAAAGAGTACAAAAGAGAGAAATTTTAAAGCTGGGTGTCTGGGGGAGACATCACAAGTCAGCAGGTTCCGTGATACTCCCTGAGCCATAAAACCAGCAAGTTTTTATTAGTGATTTTCAAAAGGGGAGGGAGCGTACGAATAGGGTGTGGGCCACAGAGATCATATACTTCACAAGGTAATAAAATATCACAAAGCAAATGGAGGCAGGGCAAGATCACAGGACCACAGGATGGGGTGAATTTAAAATTGCTAATGAAGTTTCGGGCACGCATTGTCGTTGATAACATCTTATCAGGAAACAGGGTTTGAGAGCAGACAACCCGTCTGACCAAAATTTATTAGGCGGAAATTTCCTCTTCCTAATAAGCCTGGGAGCGCTACGGGGGACCAGGGCTTATTTCATCCCTTTGTCTTTGACCGTAAAAGACAGCCATCCCCAAAGCAGCCATTTTAGAGGCCTCCCCTCAGGGACGCCTTCTCTTTCTCAGGATATTCCTTGCTGAGAAAAAGAATTCAGCGATATTTCGCCATTTGCTTTTGAAAGAAGAGAATTATGGCTCTGTTCCACCTGGCTCACAGGCAGTCAGAGTTTAAAGTTATCTCCCTTGTTCCCTGAACATTGCTGTCATCCTGTTCTTTTTTCAAGATGCCCAGATTTCATATTGTTCAAGCACACATGCTCTACAAACAATTTGTGCAGTTAATGCAATCATCACAGGGTCCTGAGGTGACATATATCCTCCTCAGCTTACGAAGATGACAGGATTAAGAGATTAAAGTAGACAGGCATAGGAAATCACAAGGGTATTGATTGGGTAAGTGATAAGTGTCCATGAAATCTTCACAATTTATGTTCAGAGATTGCAGTAAAGACAGGCATAAGAAATTATAAAAGTATTAATTTGGGGAACTAATAAATGTCCATGAAATCGTCACAATTTATGTTCTTCTGCCATGGCTTCAGGTGGTCCCTCCATTCGGGGTCCCTGACTTCCCACAACAATCAGGGCAAATACAGATCACAGGTAGCCCTGGAGCTGAGGAACAGCTTTGATTTTTGGTAAACTTTGTGAGTCCCCAGCTTTCTGATTGATCTTGCGCTGCTCTGTTATCTCACATTTCTCTTTTTCTGTGTCAAAGATCTCACTTTCCTGGTGTCTGGGCCTCCACAGCTATAAATGTCAGTAAGATGTTTAGGAATTTTTACATTGCTGATATGAATTTTGGTTGAGGTGGCAATGACAAATTTCTGGTGTGTTCTTCGTAGAGGAACTCGATTGAGGACCAGAGGTCTAGTCACAAGTAACAAACCACTACCCAGCTGCTTCAGGAAAACCACTGTCTTGCCTCTATGGCATCCAGTGAAGATGATTAGAACAGTCCAGGGGGTAATGCTGGCTTGTAGTTTTCTCCCATGCTGACTGAAGCCATGGCTCAACAGCTTTTGAGGCACATCTTCAGTAGGATAATATCTAGTCATTTTGAGAAGTTTAAGCACCCAGGTACCACCATTCTTGTCACTACCAACTGATTTTTGTAACAGTTGCAAGAACCTTCTTTTTCTTTTCAACCTTGGATTTAGCAGCTGAGTACTTCCGCTTGTACGTGGCCTTTCTGGAATACATAGCAGATCTGAAATATCTGCCAATTCTTCTGTCAAGGACAGGATTGCAACTGCAATGGCACTTCCCCTTCTTGGCATTTTAGCCTTGAGGTAACTACCCTTTTCACCTTGCCACCAGCATCAGCCTTCTTGGCTTTGGGTTTCTTGTCTTTAGTATCTGGCTTCTCAACTTTTTCACCTCCATCTTGCAAGATGAGAAATAGCCAAAATATATTTTTTGACATATTTTGAAATGACCCTGCAAATCTGTCTTTTATGGGAGAAATTTGCTTCTGTAGAGAATCTCCATTAATACAACCAGGTCTTTCCTGGATCTAGGAGAGATGAACTGAGAGTCTGACGCCTTTAAGGACTGGAAAGAAACATTTACCATCTATTCTCTCTAAGGGCTGTTACCTATGAGGCTTCATTTACATAAAAAGGGTCTTGCCCCCCAAACTCCCTCATCTTAACTCAAGCATTCCTTTCTACTGACTTCAAGTCTTTAGACAATAGCTTAACTCCCAGCCAGCTGTCAACTAAAGAATACTTAAAACCTACCTATGACTTATAAGCCCGCACTTAGAGATGTCCTGCCTTTTGGGGCCACATTGATATATACCTTCCATGTATTGATTTATATATTTTCCTGTAACTTCTGCCTCCCTAAAATGTACAAAACTAAACTGTAACATGACTGCTGTAGGTGCACTTTCTCAGGACCTCTTGAGACTGTGTTCCCTGGGCCATGATCACTCATATTGGCTCAGAATAAACCTGTTTAAAATATTTTGCAGAGTTTGTTTTCTCTGTTAACAATACAAATTTATTAACATACACGTGGACACAGGAGTCCAGTAAATATGAGGCAAAAAGGGCCAGATGGTTGAGGCTTAATTATTCTCTTCATAGGGGAGAGTGAAGTGGGGTGCTGTAGGCAATTTTAGAAAGGTAGTTCATGATTTTTAGGGAAAATAAATGGGCCTGGGATACAGACATTACCTTTTAAATTATTTTCTTAGGAAACTAAATGGGAAGCTATGGGAAGGTGATGGGTGGAACTGTACTGTGAACAAAGACTGTCTTCTTATGTAGATAAAGTCTCCCGGGTAATTTCTCAAAACTGCCCTCAGAAGCACAGATGAAAAGTCTATCCAGGTGTGGTGATGACTTTTAGTCTCTTCTCTTCTCCAATGATTAATCATTCCTGGTTATTTGACAAGATTCCCAAGGAAGGGTTACTAAGACAATTGCATTTCTTTTAAAAAATAAATATCCTTAGTCAGATAAGGAAATACCAGAGTTGCTCCCTGCACTTGGGAGAGGGAGGAGAGCCTTCCAATTTCTTTTAATTCTAAGTGCTCAGCATGTCTGTTGTGGGAAGTCAGGGACCTCAAACGGAGGGACCGGCTGAAGCCACGGCAGAAGAACACAAATTGTGAAGATTTCATGGACATTTATTAGTTCCCCAAATTAATACTTTTATAATTTCTTACGCTTATTTACTGCAATCTCTGAACATAAATTGTGAAGATTTCATGGATGCTTATCACTTTCCCAATCAATACCCTTGTGATTTCCTATGCCTGCCTTTACTTTAATCTCTTAATTCTGTCATCTTCTTCATAAGCTGAGGAGGATGAATGTCGCCTCAGGACCCTGTGATGATTGTGTCAACTGCACAAATTGTTTGTAGAACATGTGTGTTTGAACAATATGAAATCTGGGCATCTTGAAAAAAGAACAGGATAACAGAAATGTTCAGGGAACACCAGAGATAAGACTTCTGGCCGCCGGTGAGCCGGACAGAACAGAGCCATATTTCTCCTCTTTCACAAGCAAATAGGAGAAATATCGCTGAATTCTTTTTCTCAGCAAGGAACATCCCTGAGAAAGAGAATGCGCCCTGAGGTAGGCCTATAAATGGCCCCCTTAGAAGCGTGCCGTCTTTTATGGTCGAAGCTGAAAGGATGAAATAAGCCCCAGTCTCCTGTAGTGCTCCCAGGCTTATTAGGACAAGGAAAATTCCCACCTAATAAATTTTGGTCAGATAGGTTGTCTACTCTCAAACCCTGTTTCCTCATAAGATGTAATCAGTGACAATGCGTGCCTGAAACTTCATTAGCAATTTTAATTTCGCCCCATCTGGTGGTCCTGTGATCTCGCCCAGCCTCCACTTGCTTTGTGATATTTTACTACCCTGTGAAGTATGTGATCTCTGTGACCCACACCCTATTCATGAACTCCCTCCCCTTTTGAAAATCGCTAACAAAAACTTGTTGGTTTTATGGCTCGGGGAACATCACGGATCCTGCCGACATGTGATGTCTCCCTGGACAAGCAGCTTTAAATTTCTCTCTCTTGTCCTCTTTCCCTTTATTTCTCAAACCAGCCAAGACACCTAGGAAATAGAAAAGAACCCACATAACCATCAGGAGCGGGTTCTCCTAGTAATGCCAAACCACCATACTTTTGGGGTATTATTCTTTGTGCCCCAACAGTAGTAAGAGGATATATTTGAACGTGGTTGAAGAATGGTAGTAGAACTTTGGACATTTGATCAATAGATACCCATGACTACCACAGTGGGAGATCTTGCTGTGAAATGTAAACCTCACATATATGAGGACTACAAGTAGAACTTTTGGTGAGAAATGATTATTTCTAATTTCTCTTGATATATCTTAGCTCCATAACAGGTTCTAACTTACAATTGAGAAGAGAGGGGATATTCAATAATACTTTGTTAGTTGACTAATTAAGGTGTAAAGGTCTTTAAATCTTGTATGAAAACATGGACTCCAGTCATGGCTCTGCCACTAACTAGCTACATGATGTTGGGCAAGCCACTTAGTTTGGCCTCAGTTTTCTCAACTGTAAAATAAAGAGACTGGATTTAAAAATACTCAACCCTCTTTGGGCTCCCAAAGCATGTAATTGATTACAGCCCAACTAAGGAATCAAGTTGCAAAAGATTTTCTGGAAGAAATGAATCCTCAGGAGATGTTAAAAAGAAAATAAATATCAACAAGCAAGGATAACAAAAGAATCATTGAATCTTCATTTAATTACAAGGGTAGCACATCAATGAAATTACATTGTAAGCTAGAAATTCTGTTTTCAACAAAAGTAGGGAAATATAAAGCCAGATTGATTCCTAATTGGAGAGAAGACCTGTGTGTGTGTGTGTGTGTGTATGTGTGTGTGTGTGTATGTGTATCTAAAGGCACTCTCCATTCTCACTTCGGAACAAATTAATATGTCCTCAATGACCTGGATTTTCTACTGTGACCTCTCCTCTAAACTGGGAAGTCAACAGGGACTTAGCAAAAGTTTTAACTTAGCTGAAATCATCCAGAACGTTTGAAATCAATTGAAACCTTCTCCCTGGATGTAATTCAGATAATTCTCTGCCCACCATACTTCAGAGTAAGGTAAAGGTGAGGAGAGGTCAAAAAGTCACAGTTTCTAAATTCATCAATAGAACAAATCACTCAAGACATTTGAGTTAATTTTTCTTGTTGTTTAGATTCCTGTCTTTATTATAGAGTCTAGAACACAGATCATAGACTTATACTCAACCCTAGATTTTTATCTTGTTGTACACTATTTATTTTTATCAATAATAAAGAAGAAAAAGGCTATAAATGGAATTGGAAGAATTTTGAGCTCATCAGAAGTGGTCCTGGAATTTGTTCCTTCATGTGTAAGATATTCAAAACACTAGAGGATGGGTGTACAATAACCTACAGTGAGCCTGTATTGACCTTCCATATCTCCCAAAAAGCCTGACATGAAAAGATGACATAGAACATTAAGATTGTCTTTCTAAGTAATTTACCCTGGGAGATATGGAATACATAGTTATTGAAAAGATGCATATAGGAAATGTCAGATTGTGGGATTCAGGTCATGATGGACCACGGCAAATTAAAATAGCAAGTAAGTAGAAACTGAGTAAGTAAAAGACATGTGTTAAGGAGAAGTCAGACAGAAGGCAGAGGAGAATGGAGTAGATTTCCAGAGCAATGCAAAAATGCCATGAGAAAGGCCTCCTCAGATATAATGAAAGAAGTGAATTCCTAGAATCACCTTTTACCTGCCATTTCAAATCACCTGTTCATCCAGTTCAAACCACCTGGATCCTAACTATAGATGAGCACTTTCCTTGTGGTAACTTGAGAAAGACCTTATTCTTTGAGGCCAAAATGCTTAGCTAACATAATGAAAAATGTTTAATACCCTATGGCATTTATGTCCAACAATTCAATCCCAGAGATAGGATAAACTTATTAACATCTTGTAAACACCAATGGCAATTCAGTCCAACTCCCCATTTTGCAAATGGGAGAACTGAGGGCAAAACAGTGAAATAATATAACCAGTATCGTGCTGGTAATTACTGTCACTTGACTGAAATATAAGTCTTCTTTGGTGGTTGTTTCTAAAATGGCTCCTAGTGATCTCTCCTTCCTACTATTCACGCCTTCATGTAATCCCCTCTCCTGTGTGGGCTGGACCTAGTGACTTGCTCCTAATGAGTAGAACATGGCAAAAGTGATACGATGTCACTTCAGTGATTAGGTTGCCAAAGACTGTGACTTCCATCTTGCTTGCACTCTCTCTTTGGTTCTTCTTGCTTGCTCACTTTGATGAAGCCAGTTGCCATGTTGTGAGCTGCCCTATGGAAAAGCTCATGTGGCAAGAAACTGAGGGCTGCCTCTGGTCAACAGCCAGAGAGAAACTGAAGCCCTCAGTCCAACAGCCCATGAAGAACTGAATCCTGTCAACAACCATGTGAGTGAAATTATAAGCCATCAAACCTTGAGATGACTACAGCCCCCGTCAGTACCTTGTTTGTGACCCACTGAGAAACCCTTAGTCAGAAGACTCAACTAAGCCTTGCCCATATTCCTGATTCACAGACTGTGAGATAATTAATATTTCTGTATAAAGCTGCTAAGATTTTGGGATAATTTGTTAGGCAGCAAAAGACAAATAATACACACCCAATGCCTAGACCAGTGCTTTTTGCTCAACAGCGGATTCCTGCAGATTCAGTAGTATCCATGTTCACCTCTATTTAGATGGAAGCTGTGCCTGTGATTAACCTTTGATCCCAATACCAGGTGTTTTTCACTGCTGACCTTGGCAAGGAAACAATATTAAAATGACACTGGAGCAAGTAAAGCTTGGGTGTGAGATTAAAACAAATAGAAACAAACAGTTGCTATCTCTAAAGTGAACGCCAATTTTTGTGATCTGGAAGCACAGACACGAATTATCTACAGCTGCCCCTTAAACATTTCATCAGTAAATGCACAGCAACAATCTTGTTCCTGGTGATGTTCACAGTGAAAACAAACACTCTTGATTGATTTTTTTCCCTCCAATAGAATGAGTTACCCATGTTCTTTGTCAGTGTGGGCAAACATGCGTGCATATGTATATGAGGAAAGTGCACATCTTTCTCACTTGTTCACTATAAAGAGTTATGGAAATCTAAGATTTGCATTCAGTTTTTAAAGACTTTGATAGCTAGTCACACAATATAAATCAAGATAATGAAAATTTCTCATGGAGAATAATTTTATCATTTTTATTCATCCATTTACTCATTAATTCATTCACTTACTTATTCAGCAAATACTTACGATGAATCTATTATGTATCAGGTAATGTTCAAAGTCCAGGAGACCAAACAATGAATAAGATAAATTCCCTGACATCAGGGATCTTGTGGTCTAGAGGGGAAAGTAGACAAGAAACAGACTCTTTCTGCTACAAACCTGTAACACATGACCAAAGTAACCATTGAGTCTTTAGATTTCTAAAACTTTCCTAAATTTAAACAATCTTACTGAAATTTTACAGACTGTTAGTTTTTATCTTTCTAGGTGAAATTCTAGATCATACCACATAAGTCATTTTTGTAACCATGTAGCCATTCTATCAAAACTAACCTGAGGGGCCCATGTTTGTGGCAGCACTGTTCACAATAGCTAAGATTTGGAAGCAACCTTGTGTCCATCAGCAAATGAACACATAAAGAAAATGTGGTACATATACACAATGGAGTACTATTCAGCCATAAAAAAAGAATGAGATACTGTTAATTGCAACAACATGGATGGAACTGGACATCATCATGTTAAGTGAAATAAGTCAGGCACAGAAAGACAAACATCACATATTATCACTTGTTTGTGAGATCTAAAAATCAAAACAATTGAACCCATGGAGATAGAGAGTAGAAGGCTGGCTACCAGAAGCTGGGCAGGGTAATGGGGGACTGGTGGCAGGAGGTGGGGTCAGTTAATGAGTACAAAAAAAATAGAAAGAATGAATAAGACCTAATATTTGATAGCACAACAGGGTGGCTATAGTCAGTAGTAACTTAATTGTACATTAAAAATAACTAAAAGAGTGTAACTGGGTTGTTTGTAGTACAAAGGATAAATACTTGAGAAAGATGGATACTCCATTCTTCATGATGTGATTATGTCATATTGTATGCTTGTATCAAAACATCTCATGTGCCCCATAAATATATACACTTACTACATACCCACAAAATTTAAAAATTAAAAAAAAAAAAAAAAAACCAGACTGAAGGGTATGTGGTGCCACCCACTTGAATCTTAATCAGTCTTCTTGCTCCATTTCTGGATATTCTTAACAGAGGGCTGATCTCTAGGCTCCCTACCCTCAGACACTAGATCAGAGACCTTTCTTGGCCGCTAAATGACTGTGCCATCTACTCACATGTTGGCTCTGCTTTAGTAAAGAACAAATTTGTTTCATTTGACTCTGTTTATTCCAAAATATCTTTTGAAGTCATGATTTCTGGCACAAGTTCAACCAAGGCCTATTCAGATCAAGATCAACACTTTTCTACATCTGCCATGCTCTTAGCATCTGCTCCAGTGAGGAGGAACAAAGCAGAAAAGTCCATGTGAGAGCAATTATAAGATGTAGGTTTCCACCTTATACTGAAGTAGTGGTCCACACATAAGTAATTACAAAGTTCCTTTTAGTTCCAGAGAAATGTCATAAAAAGTAGCATTTAAATAGACGCAGTGAAAAACAGAAGTACTAGTGAGCAAGGCCATTCAAGTCAGCTCCTGGAAGGTTTAAACTTCTCATCAGCAACAGAATTATGTATTTGTGTCATAGAATTGCTCTTGGGTTTCTCTGTGTCTTTTCTTTAACATAATTGGTTTCCACAATGTGTAAACTTGCTATTGAATGTTAATATCCAACACTCCACAGGACACTGCTATTTTATTGTGGACCCTCAGTTTCTCTGGGAAGACTAAGTTCAGGTACCTTCTGGAGAGCCAAATTCTGGGTCATTAAGGACATCTGGGGTCTCATTGTTCTCAACTTGATAAGGGTCATTGATGGGACTGATATCAATGCACAAAGAAGGCAGAGAAGGGACCAAATCCTCTCTGATTTCTGAGGCCAAACCCTGGTCCCAGCATCAGGTGAGAGCTGGTATGAAATGGTTTCTGAAAACAAAACAATCCATCACAAATACAAAATTCTTTGATCTACTTTGTTCTATCCCAAAATTTCATCAAAATTTTGCATGCTGCTCAATAACACCCATACCGGAAACTGCCCAAATCTTAAGTCTACAACACAATAAACAGTCACAAACTGGAAGAAACCACAGGATCAGCTCCCAGAACATTACCAGCAGGCCCAAAAGCCCCGTTGTGTCCTCTTCCAGCCACTGTCTACTACTCCATCTCCACCCCAAGGGTAATCATTATCTTGACTTCTAAGAGCATGGATTTGTTTTGCCTATTTTTGAACCAAATGGAATCATACTTAACAAACTTTTGTATCTGGCTTCTGTCATTCTACATCATGTCTGTGAGTTTCATCCGTGTTGTAGTATGTAACAGTAATAATAGTATCCTGTTGGATAAACATGTACCAATTTATTCTTTCCTCTGTTAATGAACATTTGAATTTCATTCAGTTTGTGCTTCTTACTAATATTGCAACTATGAACATTCTTCTGTGCCTTTTGCTGAGCCAATTTCTGTTGGAAATATATCAAGGATTGAAATTTCATAAGACAGGCAAATAATCAGGTTTTTTAATACTGCCAAACCGTTTTCCAAAGTGGTTTTGTCAATTTGCATTCCCACCAGCAGCGTATGAGAGTTCCAGTTGCACTAAATCCTTGGCAACATTTGTTATGTTCTGTCTTTTAAAATTTTTAGCCAATGTGATGTGCATATAGTAGTCTATGATTATTTTAATATGAAAGTAATGACTCTCCCCCAATCTTTGAATGACATTGAACCCTCCAGCAGCACGCCACTTTTAAACTCTTCATTTCTGTATTTCCTGACATGACATCCTATATGTCTCTTTCTCCCTGTGTGAGACTAAAGCATGTTGAGTGACGAGCATAAGTTTTGGGGTCCAGCAGAGTTCTCAAACTCTGTCATTCATGCTGTAACACCAAGGTCAACTGACTTCCACTGTTTTAGCCTGAATTCCTGTCATCTAAAAATATAACAAAAATACATTGTTTGCAAGATTGTTAAAAGAGTTCAAGTGAGATAATGTAGATAAAACACCTGGTCTGTAATAGTTGCACAATCAATGTCTTTCTTTTTTTCCATTTGGAGAGAATGAGAAACTCACTGAACTTCAGATAAATCCCCAATTGTTCTCTGGAGCACCTTGATTCTAAGGAAGTAGTATAATTTTTTGTTTCCAACATACCTTCTTCAGGAATGAGCTCCTGGCTTCTGCCTCTCCATTTTGGCACTTGTTATCTCAAAACACTCTGATACAATTGGCCCTTGAACAACATGGGAGTTAGGGATCTCAACCCTGATGCAGCTAAAGATCCACGAACAACTTTTGACTCCCAAAACTTAACTGCTAATGAACAATGTGCAATTGCAAAATCCTGGAATCAACCCAAATGCCCATCAATCAATGAATGGATAAAGAAACTGTGGTATATTTATCTGATGGAATGCTACTCAGCCATAAAAAGGAATGAAATAATGGTATTTGCAGCAACCCAGATGAAACTGGAGACTATTATTCTAAGTGAAGTAACTCAGGAATGGAAAACCAAACATCGTATGTTCTTACTGATATGTGGGAGCTAAGCTATGGGAATGCAAAGGCATAAGACTGATACAATGAACTTTGGAGACTTGAGGGGAAGAGTGGGAAGGGGGCAAGAGATAAAAGACTAAAAATATGGTACAGTGTATACTGCTCTGGTGGTGGGTGCACTAAAATCTCACAAATCACCACTAAAGAACTTACTAATGTAACCAAATACTACCTGTACGCCAATAACTTATGGAAAAAATTTAAAAAGTTAAAAAAAAAAAAAAAACCTTAACTGCTAATGGCCTACTATTGCCTGGAAGCCTTACTGATAATATAAACAGTATTAACATGTATTTTATATGTTATACATATTATACACTGTATTCTTACAATAAAGTAAGCTAAAGAAAAGAAAATGTTATTAAGAAAATCATAAGAAAGAGAAAATATGCGTTATTTACTATTCATTAAGTGGAAGTGGAGCATCATAAAGGTCTTTGTCCTCATGTTAATATGTCTTCATGTTAAGTAGGCTGAGGAGGAGGAGAAAAAGGAGTGGTTGGTCTTGCTGTCTCAGGAGTGGCAGAGGTGGAAGAGGTGGAGAAGGTGAAAGGGGAGGCAGGAGAGGCAGTGCACACTGGTAATTTTTATTGAAAAAAATCTTCTTATAAGTGGATTCATGAAGTTCAAACCTGTGTTATTCAAGGATCAATTGTATTTGAACATCGCAGTACCATGATGCTACAGTGCATTTGTACATGGTCCAAAGTGGAGGCAAAACTGGAAAGTGCCAGCAAGCTGCGCCTTACAGCCTCTGATGGCCTTATAGCCTCTGTCTGGCTTCTTATCCTCTAAGACTTTGCCCTCCAAACTTTATCTGATTTATTGCTGCTTGACAACAACCGAACTAAAAGGTTAACTCCATAACTGTAGTTGGCCTCCTGAGTCATCACAGGTATTTAAAAAAATCATCACCTCCCTTCCTGCTCTCCCATTTTATCATTCTGTGTCATGATCGTAGGTAATTATCCATCCTCTAAATAGAAAATCAAGATAATTCATGTTTATGCCTCTGATCATCTTTCAGCAGACATTCAGATACCAGGTAAAAGTGGTCAATTTTGAGTTGTAAGTGTCAAAGTAACTTGACAATCTACTTAAGGGCTGGCTTTCTTCTCTGATAGATATTGCTATTCTCTGCTACTGAGAATTCGCCCTGGGTAGATTTTGTAATCATTATCGTTTCTTTTCTTCTTTTTTCTTCAGCAATTCTTTTATTCACTGAGTACATTCTATGTAATAGACATTGTGGGAAGTATTTGACAGTTAGAAGATCTGGATTTTTCCAGGCTTTGCCACTAATTAACACTGAATCTAAGATGTCATCAATTATAAGATGTACCATTATTTATGTAACACTAAAAAAGAAAAAGTACTTAAATTATAATACTTCATAATTACTTATAAATTTTATTATATAGTTTTTAAAAGAAATTTTTAGACTTATTTAAGCACATATTTTAATCATATTTCACTATTATGCATATATCTAAAAGGGAAATATGAATGGAATAAACTGATTTAATTCCTAAGGATTTTTCAAATTTATTGTCTAACTCTTTTGAATCATTATTCATTACAGAATTTCCATGCCTATGTTTTGGTTTTACATCTGTATCATACCATAGAGTACATATGATCTTGTCCTCTATGTTTTCGAGAGCTCTGGTAATACAGCATTTCTTAAGATGGTGCTCCACTATTGTTCCTGCAATTTCCTTGCAAGCTGCTGACACTCATTCTGCAAGTGCTGATATTGGCACATTCTTGCCTGATGAGGTGTAGGTAAAGCTTTTGGATGAACATGAATGGCAAAATCCAGCAGAGTTTCATCTACCTGTGGATATCTTCCTTTCCTAGATACCATAAAGCACTTGGTTGTTGCATTGAAAGAAAATGTAAAATTGTCATCATTCCTTCAATGACAGATACTTGTTTCACTAATATCAAATTTACACCCTGCTGCTCTGTTTCTCCGCTTCTCTGCATTCACATTATCTTAATGTTTTAATACCAAATCATGGAATAATCCATTAAAGATACTTCAAATGCTAGTTAAATTTAAACTTAAATACCAGTTTTATTTATTACTACATTGCTCTGTGAACAAATAACAGTACATATACGTCGATTGAAATGGTAATATGAACACTGTGAATGATCAAGCTGGTGCCCATCCATGTGATAACTACGTGACAGTGCCCACCTGGCTGCCAATGATTGTAAGACACCACCAGCCACTAGAAACATCTTGATTTCAGAATGTTAATATAGGGAAGTGAGAATATATCTTGGAATTGAAGAAATATGTAGATTTTAAATAAAGTCAAGAATGTGTTTAGATTTGTTCACTTAAGCATCAGTTCCAATGTTTCCCCTTTTCTCTATGTGGGATCATTAGTAGTTGCAAAGTGAGCTTGAGAAGGCAATCCAGGGATTCTACCCACACTTTTGCATAATTTAAATAAAAATATTCAGTGTGATTGTGTTTCTTTCTGCTGATGTTAAGAACTCAGCCTATGTAAAGCAGCAAGGTTTTAAGTCTAGCTCAGTCCCAGGCATGGTTTAGGGAGCTTGATTTGAAGACAGACATCTCATTTCAGGACTCTTTTTTTCCTGGTTTCCTTCCTCTATTACAAAAGCACATCAAGGAAGCCTTTCTCTCAGAGAAAATCTGAATATTCACTAATAACATCTGAAATGACTCAAAATGATTCTCTTTCTAGGGTTATGTGCAATTTAATAGGGAACTCTGAAAGATCGAAAAAAGCCTTCAGAACCCAAAAGAGTTAGTTTTCCAAAGAGGATATGTGTGGGGTGATATTTTGGTTGAGAGAGATTTCCTAGTGCACCTCCTTTTTCTGCCTACTCATGAAGATGGCTCAGCTTCCTAACAGACACGTGGGTGTAAGCCACAGATTTCCTCAGTGAGTTGTCTCACCAGGGCCAGTCCCTGGGACTGGAGATTTGCTGAAAAGCTTCTTATTTTGAGATTAAAAAGAATGAAAGATGTTTTTTGGAAGGCCAAGAATATCATGATCATGCCAGATATCCAAATTTCCCTAGCATTACTTTCTTATCTTTCAAATAATATGTTTAGATAGAGTGATCTCTAACCTCCCTTCCTGCTCTCCCATTTTATCATTCTGTGTCATGATCTAGTGAAAAGAAAACTGGGAGAGAAGAGAGGATGACTGATTCCTGGTCCCAAATATGCCATCACTTACTTATATAACCTAGTACAGGTCACTTAGCCTCTCTAAACCTCAATGGCAAAAGGAGAAAGTTGAAGAAAACTTTGTCTAAAATTCTACCAAGGTCTACATTCTGTTCACAGCTTCCATTTGTAAGGGATCATATCACTTCTACTCTTTGGAAACCCTCGTTCAGAGATACATATCAAAAGTTATTTTAGCTCAGAAAAAGAGAACTTAGAAAGAGAGTAAACAAATCAAACGGAAACCAATTTTGGATTCTTTAGATGAGTATTACAGTAAAGAAAGGGGAAACTTTAAAAGTATAAAATATAGAGAGGTTGTGGGCCTAAAAGAATACCAACATAATATACTATTTTATTTTGAAAGCTTTTTTAATGAACATCCTTGGAAGGAAAATAACTATGCCACTAAGAAAGGTAGAGTTTATAGTGTGTTTAATCAGAAAAGCCTGCTACAAAAAGTTAAATCAAAACCCCTGCATGACAGAATGTTCATGACTTGCGAGGAGTGGCTACTGTTAGTAGCAGCAGCACCATGAAGTCCGAAGTGACAACAGATAAAGAGTAGTTCATTTGGAGTGTGGGGTTTTGGGGCAGAACATAGAAATGATAAGCTCTATAAACACAGCTCTGGTCAATAAATTAGGGGGAAGCTCTACTATATGCATCATGAAAACCAGTGAAAAGCTCTTGAGTATATTGTTAGCAGTAGCCAACATTTGTGACCAAACCAACAGTCATATTTAGGATACGATGCCAGAATTTCTGCCATGCATCTTTGAAAGGGAATGTCTTTCTAAATAAAATAATTTCAATTGACTGAAGAATGTGTTAATTCCTGCTGATGGTTCTTTGTGGTGTAATGAAAGTAATATCAGCATAATAATTAATGTAAGAAAGGACAGAACTCTTCACTGTTAGTCAATTATACGTGAGGGTGTGATGTGCTGTGATCTCAAACAGGAGAAAAAGATTGAAACATAAAATTAACATATGATAGTTGCAACCCTACAAGTAGAGGCCATGTTTGGATTATCTGTTTTCTCTCTTCACCCATAACTTCACCCTTTGAGCAATAAATAGCCAGCTCACATACAAGGCAATCTTCTGATTAGCTTTCACCTTGTTCTCCCAAAGCCACATAAAAAAGGTATCACTTTAGATGATGAAGCCAGACCTAATGGCCTAGCTGCATCATATAAAGGCTCCACACTGAATGAGCTGTGTGGATTCCAAAAGCTTAAAAAGCAATTCCTGGGTCTGAGTTTTCCATTAAAAGAGTTGTTCTTTTTTTTTTTTCTTTAAAAGAGCCAATTTGAAATCTAATAAGATTGTTCATGATGTTATTCCCGTTCTGCTGTGTACCTGAAATGGTGACTCAATTTGTAGCCCATTAGACAACATGTGGGCTAAACCTTCAGACAAATCAGAAAATGGACCCAGAGTTTGTATAACAATTCAATTAAAACTATATATTAATCTCATCTTATAATCTAGACACTGGCACAAGGGATATGGAGGAAAACTGATGTATTAGTCATTTTTTTCTGTATGACAAATAGCTTCAAATATCTCAAGAATGTGCTACAATGAATATTTGTTTGATACTCATGAGTCATAAATAGGCTGTCATTTCAACGATCTCGCCAGCCTAGGCCTAATACTACCTATGGTTCATGTCTGCTCCACATTGTAGAACTCAATCTGAAGATGCAGTGGCTCTTTGGGCCATGCTGTTTCATAGATGGTAGCAGCTCAAAAGAGCTGGTGGAAATTTGCAATACATGTCAGTTGTGAATTTATTGCTCTCAACTCCAAATTCACCCTTCAGTACCTGCTCTGCAGCAATACCCTAGACTCTTTAATAATTTGTCCTTTATAGTAAACATGTCCTTTACAGTCAACTTTGTCAGTGGAGGGACATTACAGGAGGAAGGGGCCTTCTTTTCCTGGTTCCATTGTGCTGATTTTTGCTTTTTCTTGCTTCTGCTGCATGGTGCATGTGTATAGGGACATCTAGTGGTGCTCTGTCCCAGCTATGTGTTGAGAGTGTACCAAAACTCAGTAATCCCACAGCCTGGCCCAGATCCAGTGACCTCCATGACACGGCCCTCCTAAGGTGGACACTGGTGAACTCCAGGCCTCATGCTGGCAGTGATACCCCAGCTCTCTCTGCACACCCACCCAAGAGCCTTGGCTCACTGGTGCCCCAGTGATTAGTTTCTACAGCCCTCCCACAAAGGCACTGTGTATCAAGGGCTGTGTACCACTCTGCCAGAGAGTGGGCTGCAGATACCCTGACTCCCTCTGTGCTCCTGCCTATCAGCCTCTCTGGCTGTGTGACTGTGGTCCAGCTCTGGTCAGAGCAACCCAATAAACTTCATTATCCAGTAGGCTGTGGCTACATCCTCTGCAATGAGGTCTAAACTTATCCTTGGGGGAAAGGCCCTCTTCCAAGTTTTTCCTCCTTGATTCCTCTCTCTTCCTCCCCACTCCCCTTTGTCTCTCTTAGAGAGAAGTTATCCCTTAGAGTTACTTTTATGTCTTTATATAAACTTCTGCACCACAAACCTTACCCTGTTTACCATGCTTTTCCTGGCCACCTCCTTGTTATTGGCCTCCCAACACTCTTCTTTCTTGATTTCAGTTAAAGATGATATTTAAGTCTGAAATCAAAGCCATCTCTTAAAGAGTTACTCATTTCCCCTGGGTATCTCTCATGTATACATGAGGTATACATGCTATTCAACTTCTGTTTGATTTTCTTTTGTTAATCTGTCTTTTTTTGAAGACATCCATCTCAATGAAGAACTCAGAAGGACAGAGGAGAAAATTATTTTTTCCTCCCCTCCGCCAACATATGGGAAGTGAACCTCCAGCAGTAGATTTTCAAAAATGAATAAGAAATTATCATATGCCTCAAAGAGCTTCAAATCTCATAGAAACCCTGCATATAAATGCATAATTTATAGACCCAAAATTATAAAGTGAAACACTGGACATGTAAGTATAGAGTTAACAACAACAAAAAAGTATCAAGAAAGTTTTGGAGGAACATCTGATCTGATCAGGAGTCAAGAAGACCCATGGTGAATAGCAAGGTTGTGTGCAGGGTTAGACTGAAGGGGGAAGGGAAGAAAAAGGCAGAAGGAATACAAACCATGGAAAGGCCAGAGTCATACCATGACCTGACATTTGCATAGCATTTCTGACATTTCAAATTATAATCACACCCACTATCCCATTTGATTTTTAATGAACTTATTGAAGTTAAACTATAGTGCCAATGCACAGAAATGTTTCCCATTCTCTTGAAATGAATCCAAGTTTAGATTATTTCTGCTCAATGTAGAGCAAGAGTTGAAAACTGTTTTTATGTGACAAAAAGACTATATATTAGCCCCAAGTGGGAATTGAGAAGAAAAATGTTCTGTCCATTCAAATTGTTTCTAAACATAAATCAAATGTGACATTGGCCCCTGAGATATTATGAGCAGCATGGTATCATCCCTGTTTCTAACCAGAGAAATGTTATTGTTTTAAAATTCTGCCAAAATTCCCCAGGGAGCAATATTTCCTTCGTTTTGTGCTTTTATTTCTCCCTCTCTGGAGGAAGCTACAATAACATTGTCTTACAGTCTTGTTTCCACATACACACATGCATATATTCTCCTCGTTCTCCAAAAATGGAACCCATATTTCAAGGGTCAGTTCAAGGCCCACTCCTCTACTTCATTTCATCCTTTTCCAGAACTCCCACTTCTTATACCCTGCTCCCATAGCTGGCTGTGAACCATACAAAATTTTTTTCTGGGCCCCACTTGAATTTCACAATCTCTGGGGCTGGGTCTGTATGTTAGTTTCCCACATGATTTTTAATGTGGCCCAGCATCCATCAGCTAGGAACCATCAATTAATAAACATCACATGATTAATACTGTACTTAAGTGTCTGATTGACAGATGTTACTGTATATTCTATATCAGTGCTTCTCAACCTTTAAAGTCCATATGAACCAGGGAAATATCTTGTTAAAATGCATATTCTGGGTCAGCAGATCTGGGATGGGACCTTAGATTTTGCACTTTTTTCTTTTTTTCTTTTTTTTTTTTGAGACAGGGTCTCACTCTTTCGCCTAGACTGGATTGCAGTGGTGCGATCTCGGCTCACTGCAACCCCCACTTTCCAGGCTCAAGCCTTTCCCCTGTCTCAGCCTCCCAAATAGCTGGGATTACAGGCGTGCATCACCATGCCTGGCTAATTTTTGTATTTTTAGTAGAAACGGAGTTTCACCATGTTGGCCAGGCTGGTCTCGAACTCCTGACCTCAAATGATTCACCTACTTCGGCCTCCTAAAGTGTTGGGATTACAGGCATGAGCCACCACACCTGGCCAGATTTTCCATTTCTAACAGGCTTCCAGGTGATGCTGATTTTGGTGATCATTGCACCACACTTTGAGTAGCCAGCTTGTAGGTGTTGAACATCTACAAGCTGTTGACAGCTTGAGTACCTTGGTAACAGGGTATCTACTTTCAGGTTTCTTTCCTATTTCAAAAGATATGACCAATAAATATTATTCAATTCAAAGCCATCATCTAAAATTATGTGTATTTAAACCACTACCATATTCAATTCTTTCCCTTGATAAAACTTTATAATGTGGCCCACCGATTTTTTTTTGTTTACTAAGATTTCCTACTCTTTCTCTCAGGATTTCAATAATGAGAATTCTGTTATCATTTGAGGAAGCTGGGCGCTTTTGCTATTCCTGCTGGGAATTTAAGGTAGAAGGAAAATACAGAGATGCTCATACTTGAAGACAATTTTTAAATCATCTAACACACTCCTCCTTAAAGCACAATGTGCAAGGACTATCTGAAGTACCTGTTAAGGCAGATATCTGTATCCCATCTAGCCCTCCATAATGAGAATATTTGGGATAGAGGCTTAGGAATGCATATTAAGCAAGCTTCCCAAGGTCAAGCACATTAAAGTTTGAGTAACACTGATCTAACTAGTTTCCTTCTTCTGACAAGTGAGGAAACTGAGGTCCAGAGAGGAAGAAAGAAGGAGGAGGATGAGGAAGAGGAGGAGGAGAAAGAGATGAAGGAGGAGAAGGAGGAGAAGAAAGAGAAGAAGAAGAAGAGGAGGAGGAGAAGAAGAAGAGGAGGAGGAGAAGAAGAAGGAGAGAAGGAGAGCAATAGGAGGAGGAAGGAGGAAAGTAAATACCACCAGCAAAAACTGACATTTATTTAGTACATACTGTCAGGGCTAAGAAAACAATACCCCAAAGTATGGAACCTTGGCATATTGAGTGCTGTGAACTGAAGGAGATTGAGAGGCCCTCAGAAGCAAGGTCTCTTTGACCTTCTCCTGCCCTCTTTTCTTTTGTTTCCTGTTCTCATTCAAGGCATGTTATAGAAACCAGAATTTTCTCCCTCCCAAAGCAGGTCATAGAAACTAGAACTCCTCTCCCTGAAAGCAAGCCTTAAAACCTAGAAAAGTCACTCTCTGACATACTTCCCCTAAAAGTAAGACAGAAGACCCTCATTCCAGAAGAGTCCTGCTCTAAGCCCAGAAGGAAGGAATGCTACACAGAGACCAAGAAGAATCTGGATAGGACTTGCTGGGTACCCCTCTAGTTTATTGCCATTAAATCATACTCTTTTTGTCCAATCATGTTTCTCCACAACTATCCTCTTCTCTCATCAGACTGAGTATAAAAACAGTTTTCCCTGGGTCTTTGGGTGCTCACTTTTGAAGGTTCATGTTATGTAAAACTTTGTTAAATAAATTTGTTATGCTGTTCTCTTGCTAACTTGTCTTTTGTTATAGGAGTGTCAATGACCTTTGTGATGGATGAGGAAAGGTATTACCTTTTCATCCCTACAAGCTGTTAGCCTGATTATTTTACATGAGAGTTTGATTTAATTTACAATTTTTTCTTTTCTTTCTTTCTTTTTTTTTTTGAGATGGAGTCTCCCTCTGTCTCCCAGGCTAGAGTGCAGTGGCGTGATATCAGCTCACTGCAAGCTCCACCTCCCAGGTTCATGCCATTCTCCTGCCTCAGCTTCCCGAGTAGCTGGGACTACAGGCGCCCGCCACTACGCCCGGCTAATTTTTTGTATTTTTAGTAGAGACAGGTTTTCACCATGTTAGCCAGGATGGTTTCCATTTCCTGACCTTGTGATCTGCCCACCTCGGCCTCCCAAAGTGCTGGGATTACAGGTGTGAGCCCCCACACCCGGCCTAATTTTAATTCTTATAACAACCTTAGGAGACAGTATTATTATTTGAAGAAACTAAAGAGGTTAAAAAAGTTACACAAGGTCATACAGCTCATAGCTGGCAGAATTGGGTCTAGAACCCAGATCTAGGAGGAAGAAGGAGAGTAAATACCACTCTCCCAGCACTCTTTCCATTGATTTACCTTCTAGTTCTCTTATCCTACCATAAATCATTTCACCAAAGAATTCTTTCTCCCTTTCATGTATGCCCTGCCCCTATCCCATTCTTGGATATACTTAAAAGAGAACCAAGAGTCACCAACATTGAGAATCACCTTAGCTCATCCCATGCTCCAGCCGCCTTTTTTATCTTTTAGTACAGCCAGCCCCACCCTGCAGTTTAGGCTGCACTCACAGAGATGGAATAAGGATAATTTTGATTTGATAAGACAGATTAAAGGACAATGTTCAAAAAAGGTAAAATCATCACTCTTACGCAAGTATAAAATGATTACATCACATATTTTTATTTAACCGATCAATTAATAGGGACCTGGAAAAGATGTTACAACCAGTTCATAGAAGAAGGCAAAGAACCATAAATACAAGTACAGTTGTTGAAATAAGTTTGCAAAAAAATGGTCTAACCATTAGGCAATAATGAATTGCATTTCACTAGATACAGCTAATTTGCATTTCTATAGGTATTTACACTGCCATCAGTTTTCCGCCAGTTAACATCTGTCTCTTCGGAGTCATATAATAGCCTAGTCAAAGGCAAAGGCACACACACCCCTGTGGCATGAGATAATCCCCAGAGGCTCCAGCATTTCACTAAAAAAATACTCAGTAGTTTCTTTTGTCCTATAGGAACCAAGAAAGGAAACATCCCCTTTGCCCTCTAAAGGTTCAATTGAATAGCAACTGACGAAAGGCAGATTAATAGCAGAAAAGACATGCAAATTTATTAACCTGTATGGGAGAGAATCACAGAGTGATTACTCCACTCCCCAATGGGATATAGAACCTTATATACCCTTTTTCTGTAGAGGAGGGAGGAGACAGGAAATGTAGACAATTATTTTGAGGGGCAGTAAGAGATTATTAGGAAGAATGAATGAACCAGAGATAAATTAACTTATATATGAATCTCTTTGGAATTTTAATGACCCCAAGAGGCAGGCATTATCTCGTGGAAAAGTTCATCCAGGTGTGGTTACATTCTTCCATCTTCTTTTCTGCAATAGATAATAAGGTAACTGGGAGGGGATAGAAGACAGTTGTGTTTCTTTTGATAATAAATTTTCTTGGTCAGATAAGGAACTTTTGGAGAGAGTTCTTCCCTACACTGGGTGGGAGAAGAACAAGGTTAGAGGGACCTTGATTCTGAGGCTTATTTCTGAGGCCTTTCAATTTTCAAAAGCATTTAGCATGCCCAAGTGCCGTGTCTTAGTCCATTTGTGTTGCTATAAAGGAAAACCTGAGGCTGAGTAATTTATAAAGACAAGAAGTTTATTTGGCTCATGGTTCTCCTGGCTGAAAGACTGGGCATCTGGTGAAAGCCTCAGGCTGCTTTCACCATCGCAGAAGGCAAAGGGGAGCCAGTGTGTGCAGAGATCACACAGTGAGTGAGGAAGCAAAAAGACATGGGGAGGGAGGGGTGCCTCACTCGTTTTAACAACAAGTTCTTGCAGGAACTAATAGAGTGAAAACTCATTCATTACTGTGAGGATGGCACCAAGACATTCATGACAGATATGACCCCATGACCCAGTAATCTCTCATTAGGTTCAACCTCCAACATTGGGAATCAAATTTTAACATGAGATTTTTGTAGGGTCTGTGAAATGAAATAATTCAAACTTAAAATAATTCAAACTTAAAGCTGTTAGTGTCACGCATGTCCACGTGAAGAGACCACCAAACAGGCTTTGTGTGAGCAACAAGGCTGTTTATTTCACCTGGGTGCAGGTGGGCTGAGTCCGAAAAAGGAGTCAGCAAAGGGTGGCAGGATTATCATTAGTTCTTATAGGTTTGGGATAGGTGTACAAAGTACATTCTCAAGGGCGGGCAGAATATTACAAAGTACCTCCTTAAGGGCAGGGGAGAAAATGTGTATCAGTTAGGGTGGGGCAGGAACAAATCACAATGGTGGAATGTCATCAGTTAAGGCTATTTTCAGTGATTTTGTGGATCTTCCATTGCTTCAGGCCATCTGGATGCATACCTGCGGGTCACAGGGGATATGATGGCTTCGCTTGGGCTCAGAGGCCTGACAGAATTTTAAATTATTCTTAGCCTTAAGAGGAATGTGGCTATGCAGCCTGAGTCATGCAACATGCAGCTGCAACTTCTGCCTTTTTTTCCCCTGTAAATAATAAAACCAAACGGAGCCAGAGATAAGACCCACTCAGATCACTATCCCTCCTAATGGAGTAATAAAGTCATCTTCCTTGGAATGTAAATGTAACGAATCAAATTGCTGTGAGGTATGCACTGGTCTCTATGGAAAATGTTGTAATTCTGCTAAAATATCTCTGTCTCCACCTTTATAAATGAAACTTGCACTTCTCCACTTTTTGGAATGCTGACCCCATTCATTTGGAGTCTGTTTCCAGGTGGCATTCCTCAAGTTTGGTGCTCAAACTCTACACCGAATCATATTTTCTGAATCACATTATTTAAGGTTGACATGTCAAACAGACCAAACTATAGCATTGTACCCCTACCCCCCCGAATCTCATGTCCTTCCCACATGCAAAATACAACCATCCCTTTCCAATAGTCTCCCAAAGTCTTAACTGGTTCCACCACCAACTTAAAAGTTCAAAGTCTCATCTGAGACCAAGGCAAGTTCCTTACAATTGTGAATCTGAAAAATAAAAAACAATGTATTTGCTTCCAAGATAAAATGGTTGTACAGGTATTGAGTAAACATTCCCATTCCAAAAGCAAGTCCAAAACCTTGCAGGGCAGAAATTAAATCTTAAAACTTCAGAATAATCTCCTTTGACTCCATGACCTACATTCTGGACACACAAGACCTTGGGCAGCTCTGCCCTCATGGCTTTGCTGGGCACAGCCTTTGTAGATACTTTCATGGGTTGGAGTTGAATGCTTAGTTTTTCCAGGCTGGAATTGCATGCTGCTGATGGCTCTATTAATGCTGGAGTCTCAAGGGTGGTGGTCCTACTCTCACCGCTCTACTAGGCAATACCCCAGTGGGAACTCTGCAGGGGCAACAATTTCACATTTCTTCTCAGCATTGCCTTGGTAGAGCCTTTCTGTGGGAGCTTTGCCCCTGTAGCAGGCTTCTGTCTGGGCACCAAGACTTTCCAATATACTCTCTGAAATCTAAGTGGAAACTGTTAAGCCTCTACCACTCTTGCATTCCGGGAGCTTGCAGAATTGAAACCACATGGAAGCTGGCAAAGCTTATGGCTTGCACTCCCTGGAGTGGTGACCTGAGCAGTACTTGGGGCCCCTTGAGCTGTGGCTGGAGCCAGAGCAGCTGGTATGCAGGGAGCAGCATCCCAAGGTGGTGCAGTCTAGCAGTACCCTGGGTCTGTTCCCTAAAACCATTCTATGCTCCTAGGCCTCTGGTCCTGTGATGGGAGGGGATAATCTTTAAGATGGCTGAAATGCTTTGGGGTCTTTTTCCCATCACCTCGACTATTAGCACCTGGCTCCCTTTTATCAGTGCTAATCTCTCTAGCAAATGATTGCTCCATAGCATCCTTGGATTCCTCTCCTGAAAATGCTCTTTTTCTTCTCTACCACATGGCCAGGCTACGAATTTCCCAAATTTGTATGTACCGCTTCCTTTTCAATTATAAATTCTACCTTTAGGTCATTCGTTTGCTGCCATATCTGATGGTGAGCAGTTAAAAGTAGCCACATTACTTTTTGAATGCTTTGCTACCAAGAAATTTCTTCCCCCAGTTATCCTAGATCATTGCTCTTAAGTCCAGCCTTCCATAAAGCCCTAGGGCATGGACATAATGCAGTCAAATTATTTGCTGCAGTGTAACAAAGGTGATCTATGCTCCAGTCCCAAAGTTTCTCATTTTTATCTGATACCATAGCTCATGGCCTTTACTATCTATATTTCTATCAGCATTTTGATCACAATTATTTTACCAATCTCTAAGAAGTTCCAACTTTTCTCTTGTCTTTTTGAATTCTTCTGAGCCCTTCAAACTCTTCTAGCTTCTGCCCATTACCCAGTTCCAAAGCTGCTTCCACATTTTCAAGTTTCTTTATGGCAAACCCCACTCCTCAGTACCAATGTTCTTAGTCCATTTAGTGTTGCTATAAAGGAATACCTGAGGCTGACTAATTTATAAAGAAAAGATGTTTATTTGGCCCATGATTCTGCTGGCTGAAAGACTGAGCATCGGCTGAAAGCCTCAGGCTGTTTCTACTCATGAGAGAAAGTGAAGGGGAGATGGCATATACAGAGATCACACAGTGACAGAGGAAGCGAAAATACAGAGGGAGGAGGTATCATGCTCTTTTTAACAACCAGTTCTCACAGGAGCTAATAAAGCAAGAACTCACTCATTTCTGCAAGGACAGCACCATGCCATTCATGAGTGATCCACTTCCATGACCAAGCACCTCCCACTAGGCCCCACCTCCAACACTGGGGATCAAATTTTAACATGAGGTTTAGAGGGTTCTACAAATCAAACTATAGCATGCCATATTTTGAGGAATTATCTTCCGTACCCTAATAGCCCATTTTAAGGTTTTATATTTTTCCTTAGACTCTCTCCCTATCTCTTAGAGATCAAAGTAATCTCTACAAATGATTATTTATGATCACAAAATAAAACTAGTCTCATTAGATTTGGCCTGATTATTTACATAGGTATAGGAAGTTTTAGTTTACCACATAGGCCTTCCTGAATTAGCTTTGCTGGAAGTTTACATTAAAAACTCAGATTTAATGACCTCTACTATTTGCAATCCTGAGGCTAGGAAACCAAGCCCAAGAAATGCTCTGCACAAAATTTCGTTTGCACTATTTATACCTTCTCCTCAAGGTCCCGCAAGTGTACTAAGGTTCTGCCAGGAGGCAGTGTTTCCGAGCTCATGTAGGGCTGGACTTTCTAGGTATCATGTGAGTTTCCCTGGAAGGATTTTGTGGGCATTCGCTCCAAAAGTAAAACCAATTTTAATCCATAAAAATGTCTGGCCATATCTAATTCAATTAGCATAATTCTCAAATATGACACTTCAGGCACGATCTTGCTCATATAACTGTTTCTTCTAATTATATTCTAGTAAAAAGGATGGCAGGTTCTTAATTAAACTATGCAAATAACTATATTTCTAGGAAAAATAAGGAAACAAAGTTTTGGAATTCAAGGGGCAGTGGTAGAGGGAGAAAAGGTGTCAGAGAGAATCAGATATAATTTTAAATGTTGTGGATTACAAAAATGTTTGTCATCTGATGAAAAAGTAAAATGTGCCAAATCCATACAATGAAATATTCCTTTTTATTCAGCAATCAAAAGGAATGAAGTACTGATATACCTACAATATGCTTGTACCTTGAAAACACAATGCTAAGTGAAAGACGCCAGCCACAAAAGATCACACTGCTGCATGATTCCATTTATACAAAATGCCCAGGATAGGCAAATCTATAGGAACAGAAAGTAGATTAGTTGTTGTCAGGGGCTGGAGGTGGTGGGAGGAATGACTGCTAATGACTACAGAATTTCTTTTTAGAATGATGAAAATGTTCTAATTGTGTTGATGGTGTGGTGATGGCAATAATTCACTCTGTGAATATACTAAAAAGCATTGAATTTTATCTTTTGAATGGGTGAAATCTATGGTATATAAATTATATCTCAGTAAAGCTGTTTAAAAATGTTCCAGGTTACAGATAGCTTAAGTAGAAAAAGAAAAGTTTTTCTCATATAATACAGAAAAAAAACAAAACAAAACACTAAAACAGTTCTATTCCAAACAAATTCAACTTTACTCCAAACAAGTAATCACAACAAATTTTCTCTTATCAGTTTATTCAGCCCTATGTAAAGTTATTATTCTGATGGAGTGCCAGTAGTGTTATGAAACTATTTACTTGTTGGCTAAAAAGAGTTCTGAAAATCCTGACTCAGTCCACTGATATGATCTCAAATATGTCTAAATGACACCATCAGAAGCCTGTACTCAAGATTTTTTTTTCATAGTGTCAATAATTACCTGTCACAGTCTTTCACAGCACTCTGAGATGGTTCTTCTTCTATTGAAGACAAAAACATGATTTATAGCTTATAATGATAATTAGAGTCAAATAAAAGCTATCTGTAGAGCAAGGAGACTTTCACTGAAAATTCTCATATGTGAAATGTTTGATAAAAGTTTATAAGAATAATGCAACTGACAAGGAAATGAGATTTTTCCAGCACATGAAAAGCAAAGATAATAAAGTCATTCTAAAAATGTCCACAAAATGTCTTGAGAACAATGATTATGCCTATTTTCAACAAAGTTAGTGAATGTTACATTTGATGTATAAAAATGGAAGAAGACAAAAATGGATGAACATAATTTTTAAAAGGGAAAAATCTTGATATATATAATAATCTGAAACATAATTAATATACCAAGAAATATACCAAGCAAAAATCAAAGAAGTTGTCAGAGGAGTCTTGGACACTTGGTTAAAATACAATTGTGGGTGCCTGAGAAGTAATATTTGTCTCTATATTTCACCAAAGTGTCAATAAAACATTTTAAAATTAAAAAAAGAAGGCAACACGATTGTAAAGAATCTTTGTTCTTTTACAAGTGAGGAATGACAAACCTGTGTTCTTTTTTTTCCCCCACATAGTCAAAGATAAAATAAAATCAACATAAAGCCCAGGAAATTATTCTAGTTAGACAAAGAATTTCTATCTAGAAAGTATAAAACAACTGTCTCTAATGTAGGCAAAGCCAATAAGCAGTAAACCAAGGAAATAAAGCCATCAAAATTGAACACACTTTGCTAAGATTTTAGTATATTTCATAACTTCTTTTCAAATTCAGGTATTATAAGCCAGGACCAATAATATTTACTTTCCAAGGTTTGTCCTTCATTAGCTCCTTCATATTCTGGAACAATCTGACACTTTAAGACACATCTTAGGGCACCCAAAAGGTGAGCACTAATTTCACTGTAATAGTAAGATGTTACTAACACGCAATGTATTCATCGTTGCTATTTTTAGACGAACCAATAAGTAAGTATTTTTAAATTGTCTCAGTTTTCATTTCTAATATAGTATGTATTGATAGTGAACCTACATATACAAAAGGTTTTTGGGCTCCTCAGTAAGCTCCAAGAGTATAAAGAGGTTCAGACACCAAAAAGGAAAAAGAAGCTGAATACTACTGCATTAAGGCATACATACTCTTTTTCCTCGAGAGAAAAAGGCACACGCACAGTTGTGTTTTTCTGCCCCTATTTCTTCTAGGATATCTCAGCCACTCATTAATTATAACCTTTAACAAAAATAACTAACTTCTATTACATGAAGCAAACAGGGAGGGGATAATAATTGAGAACTTTTGGCCCTTCAGAAGTGTTTCAGCAAAGAGGCAAAGCTCTTCAGACAACTTTCTACAGTCACACAACCCCTTTTTATGCTCTGTCAAAGTGGCAAAAATGACATTCACTGACATGGCCCAAAGATATAACCTCTCTTTGGTATATACAAATTAAGAGCAAAACTTTATAAAGACAAATTATACTTGGTGATTATATGACCTAAGTATCAAATGGTGATTCATTAATTAACTCAATTTACTATCATCCCCATCCCCAATTTTTTTTTATATTTTTTTCTCTTTCTTTTTCTTTCTTTCTTTCTTTTTTTTTTTTTTCTTTGAGATGGTCTTGCTATATTACCCAGGTTGACCTCAAACTCCTGGGTTCAAGCATTCCTCCTGCCTCAGCCTCCACACACCACTGTGCCTGCCCCTATTATCCCCAAATTTTAAGCTACTTTAAAATTGTGGAAATTATCTTTAAGCTGACATACTACAAAACATAATTGCTGCTGAAATTCAAAGTTTTTTACAATATAATTTCTTGGCCTTTTTGGCTAAGATCAAATGTAGAATAATGACACAATTTAATTAACATAAATTTACATTTTCCATAATCCTAAACATTAAGTAGGAGTAATGTTACCTTATTTGATCTGTATACATTTAGGAAAAACATATGTAAATAGAATAAAAATGTATTTGACGCTGGTAAGTCAGAGAAGACATAGTTGTTTTTATTAAACCAAAATTATTCAATTAGTCTTATTTGCCAAAATCACATGTACTTGGATTTTTAAAATATTTTTTAGTTAGTTTTTCTGAAAACTTTTTAGTACATATGAAATATTAGAAGTGTCCTTATTTTCTGAAATATGGGGAATATTCAGTTTCTATATGCATTCATTTATATCTATAAACCAATGTAGATTGACAGCTCAAGGAGCTCAGAATAGACTTTCTTTAATTTGAGATGCTTTATAATCTAATTGGTTAACATACTCCAGAGACAGAAAAACTGCACACTCAAACAAAAGGGGGTAAAGATCTTTCTGAATTCCAGACACATAGACACACAGTGAGCTTATAGCTTCAATTCTAAAAACTGTAGCCATGGGTCAAGGGTACACAGAGAAACACAAAAGCTCACTGGTCCAGATACCAAAGAGCTCTTCTCTTTCTGGGCATAAAATTCTTCATTGATTTGATTTCAAAAAAAAAAGCAAATGGACAAACAAACAAAAACCTAACAGCCCAGATTCTCTGATATCACTTTTCAACATAGAACAGATCTGTACCATCCATTAATCTGTTTACAGAGATCACCAAAGGATGAGATCACAAAACAAAATTTCAAACAATTGCAGTATAGCATAGTGTTTAAGGATGTGGGCTCCAAATTCAGGTTGCCTAGGATGCAATCCCAGCTTTACCACTTATTAGCCATGTGACCTTGAGGAAGTCACATTTATTTGTTCCATAAAATAAGGATAATAATGGTATCTTCCTATTGAGTTGTTGTGAGTTTTGCTATGATAATAAGAGCAACTGGCATGTTGTTAGCCCTGTTCTTATGTTAATTCTTATTAGACACTAAACTTCAAATATAAAGCCCTAGCTTATAAATCAATGACTTCAAATGCAGCGGGGCTCTCTGTGATAACTCAGAAAATGCCTTATTAGTCTCCATGTTTCCTCCCATCTCAGTTCCCTGAATGGGTGTTCCAAGGTTTCTCTACAGGCCCCATAACTTACTTTTTCCATCCTCCCTCTTATTAGCTGTCAGTTCCTCCTCCTACTTCATTGACAAAATGAAGAGCATCAAGTAGAAATTCTATCAGCTTTTAGTTTACACAAACTGCCTACCCCAACACCACTCCCATTCTCTTTCTTACTGTGTCAGAAGAAATGAGTTACCTTTTCCTATAGAAAGACAATTCCATATATTGGATCCCACAACATTTCCATCTCATCAAAGACTGTTACCCAATATTTACCCCTTTCTCTGTTTCTGTCAACTTATTCCTCCACACAATGTTTTTTAAAAATCAAGCATATGTGTTAAAATGACTCCAGACTATACAAAGCAAAAACTTCTTCAACCCATCCTCCCCAATGTCTTTCCTTTCTTAAAGAGCTATACTTCTTCAAAGAATACTATAGTGTGCTCCTTGTCTCCACTTTCAAATCACTCCTTTACCTTCTCAATCAATTTCTGTTTTATGTCCATCTGTACCAGATCAATGGAGTGATCCCATTGTTACTACTGATGGCCTCAATAATGCCATATCCCACAGGCATGTGTCCATCCCCACGTCACTTGTCTTTATAGTGGTGTTTGACACTAATGACCATTGACTAGATAGGACGTTTTATTCAATCATGATATCCTTCAAGGGTGTTTGGCTGTTTTTGATCTTTTATGTTCCATGTAAATTTACAGTCAGTTTGACAAGTTCCCAGAAAAAAGAAAGTTGACATTGTTTTGAGATTGCACTGAATCTCTATATCAGTTTAAGAAGAAATCACATTGTTATAATATTGAATTTTCTGCCACTTAAAGAAGACACATCTATCCATTTCTTTAAATATTTTTAACTATTTAAAATAAAGTTTTTTATTTTTATAAAGCAAAAATATAGTTTTTGCTATAAAGTTTTTATATATTTGTTTTTATGGAGTTCTTGAGCATCTCTCACTTGTGATTTATTCCCAGGTACTTGATGTTTTTATCCTGTCATAAATGGCATCGCTTTGAAAACATTTATTTTCTAAGAGTTTGTTACTAGTATGTAGAAATTCAATGTATTTTATATGCTGATTTTGTATACAGAAATATTGCTAAATTGACTTATAAATTCTAATAATTTATTATAGATTCTTTTGGATTATCTATGCAAACAACTATAACATTTAAAAATGACTACATCATTACAAAATAGTTTCACTTCTCCCTTTAGAATCCTCACACCTTTTATTTCTTTATTTTGCCTCACTGCACTGCACAATGTTGAGTAGAAATCGTGACAGTTGGCACACTGGGTTTTTTGTCCAATCACAATGAAGAAGCTTTAACGTTTCACCATTAAGTATGGCTTGCTGTTGTCCTTCTTTTTTTCCCTAGATAATCTCTAATCAACCTTCAAAAACATTTTTAAATGTCACCTCATTTGGGAATATTTCCTTGAGTCATTCAGTCTGAGTTATATTCCCTTTCTCTGCCTATGCATCCCACTAGCACACTACTTATTCACCCTGTATTCTAAGTGATAGTTTATTTGATTCTTCCTGTAGCTAAGGAACTTCTTGTGACTAACAAAATGCCTAGCCCATAGAAGAAACTTGAAACTACCTTTTCAAAAAGTATAACAGTGAGAGAAACCTGACCTAACTGGCTCCATCTTGCTTCTAACTTCCAAGTTGCCCTTATTCATTCCCGGGCATAGGTCAAGCTAACTATGGGAGGAATTTAGTATATCATTTAACTTTAAAACAAACATGATAACAGTTCCTTCCCAAAACTAATCCCATCCTTGCTCAGTGACTGAAACTGCCTTTGTAAAACTAACAAATTAACCGTAAGGTTAGAATTGTGGTTTAGGAGTCATATAGCCGGAGATTACAACATTTAAAAACTCCTTAATTGCTCCTATAGATAACATCACTATTGTAAAACCTAAGATTGGTGTTTGAGGTACTTTCCAGACCCTATGATTTCATCCTTGACCCAACCAATTAACATTCTCCATTCCCTAGTCCCCTGACCACTAAACTATTCTTGAAAAACCCTAGCCTCCAAGCTTTCAGGGAGGCAGATTCGAGAAATGTCTCCCGTCCTTCCACTTGGCTGGCCCTGCAATTATTAAACTCTTTCTCTACTGCTATACTTTGGTCTCAATGAATTGGCTTTATCTGTGTGGTGGGCAAGAAGAACCCATCAGGTTCTGCACAAATGTGAACTACAAAATGAATAAATATCCATTGAATGAATGATGAAAATGGTGCATTGTGGTTTTTCTAAATGTGGCTTTTAAATAATTGCTACACTCTATTTTTATTATGGGGAGGAGAATCTATGAAACAGAATTGGGCCATGTTAGCCCTATTATAGTGTCATACACCAAGGAGAACAACATCTAACTATGGCCAAATGTATCTATCTGGTTTTCTTCCCTTCCATTGGGAGAGCCCAGTGGGAGGATTTATACATCCCCACTTTAGTAAACTTCAGAGAGGTCATAAGGTTTCCATTTGCCAACAAAATACAGATGGAGATTACATGAGTCACATCCAAACAGAAGCTTTAAAGGTAATCATATGAGGCACCATGACTTTTCTTTTTGCCATGTCTAATGGCAATGTTTTAATGGCCATATCTAATGGCCAATGGTCATTTTGCTACTGTAAGGGGCAAGGGAAAACTTTCCTTTTGCCCTCTGAAGGTTCATGGAGAAATCAATTGAAAAAAGGCAGATTAATAGGAGAAAAGGCATACAAATTTATTAACATGTATGGGGAGAACCACAGTGATTACTCAACCCTCCCCTCAATGGGATATAGAAGCTTCTATATCTTCTTGAGGTTACAGGAAGAATGGGGGCTCAGAGCATGGCCCAAAACAGGTTATGGTGGCAAATCAGGTTATGGTAGTAAGACCAGTTATGAGGGAGAGAAGAGGAGGCCTGGCTAGCAAAGGTGGTCTTGTTATGTAGATGAAACCTCACAGGTAGCAACTCTCAGAGAGAATAGATAGTAAATGATTCTTTCAGACCTACAGATGTCAGACTCTCCGTTCATATTTTCTAAATCCAGACAAAGGAAAGCCTCAGAGAAAGCCTGCCTGCATCAATGCAGATTTTCTCTATAGATGCAAATCTTCACAAAAGACAGCTTCTCAGGGCTGCTTCTGTTTGCAGGCCCTCTAAACAGCCATCTCAAAGAAATATATTTCAGTATGAAATATTTTTATTTCCTTCACCACTGATGGCTTTTCTATCAGTCTGGGTTCCAGAATGAAGACAGAGCCAGCAATAACATATAACAGTTTGGTGACATGAGAGCTAATCTTTGTTGATGTAGGCCACTGCAATTTGAGGGTTCACTTACTACCACAACATGACATAACATAACCTGACTACCATACTAACATACTTGAAATTCAGCTTTTCAGCACATCTGTAGTACAGTATTATAGTTAATTCAGTTCATGTAAGCATTTCTTAAAATAGCACATGCTCTTAAATTTTATGTAAAGATACTTTTATATATTCCTCTAATCAAAGAACTGAGCACTGTAACCACCTGATGAGTTCTTCCTGCCCACTGTACAGGCATAACCAATTCACTGAGACTGTGCTATTGTGGCAGAGAAAGTGTTTTATCAACACAAGGCCAGCCACTCGACAGATGGAGTTATTACTCAAATCAGTCTCCCTGAAGGTTCAGATGTTAAGGTTTTTCAAGAATAGTTTGGTGGACAGGGGGCTAGGGAATGGGGAATGTTGATTGGTTGGGCACAAAATCATGGGAGTGTTGAATGCAGTCCTCATGCACTGAGTCAGCCTCTGGGTGGGGGCCACAGAACTGGTTGAGTCACAAGTTATGGGTACAGGTGGAATCAGCCAGTCATTAGAAATGCAAGTCTTAAAAGACATTTCTTTTTTTTTTTTTTTTTGAGACGGAGTCTCTCTCTGTCACTAGGCTAGAGTGCAGTGGCATGATCTTGGCTCACTGCAACCTCTGCCTCCAAAGCTTAAGTGATTCTCCTGCCTCAGCCTCCCAAGTAGCTGGGACTACAGGTGTGTGCCACCAAGGCCAGCTAATTTTTGTACTTTTAGTAGAGATGGTGTTTCACCATGTTGGCCAGGATGCTCTTGATCTCTTGACCTGCGATCTGCCCGCCTCAGCCTCCCAAAGTGCTAGGATTACAGGCGTGAGCCACCATGCCCAACCTTGAAAAGACATTTCTAAATGCTAATCTTAGGTTCTACAATAGTGATGTTATCTACAGGGGTAAATGGGGAAGTTACAAATCTTGTGACCTCCAGAACAATGGCTGTTTATCATTTAACTATGCCTATATCTTAACACATTTCAGGCCCCTCTCATAGTCCTAATCTTGTGGCCTTTCATTAATCTTACAAAGGCAGTTTTAGCTCCCAACAAGGAGGGGATCTGTTTTAGGGAGGAATTATTATCGTAATTGCTTTAAAGTTAAACTATAAAGTAAATTCCTCCCATGGTTAGATTGGCCTATGCCCGGGATGAGTGAAGACTGCCAGCCTGTGAGGCTAGAAGCAAGATGGAGTCAGCCATGTTAGATTTCTCTCACTGTCATCATCTTTGCAAAGGTGGTTTCAACACTCTTTAGCCTTCCAAAATTCATTTAAAAGTATATAGGTGAGGCAGATATTGCTAGTTGTCTACCCAATATATGCATGCTCACATTTATCCATATAAATAGCACCTTGATATTGTTTAAAGGGACAATATACCTAGCTCACAGTCCAACTTTCACAGACTCCCTTTCTCTTAAGGGTGGTTATGAAACTCCATTCTGTCTAATAAGAAAGAGAGAGAAAAGAGGAATGCTATCAAACAGGGATTCTGGAAAAGCTATTGTTTTTCTGACAAAAAGGGGCAGACATTGCTGGTTTGCATCATTTGCCCTTTGCTCTCCCTGATTATTCTTGTATATGATGGTTGAAGGTTCAGCAGCCTCCTTGTGTCCATGAGGATGTTTGGACTTAGAAACCAATACCCCAAAGTATGGCATTTTGACATGCTTAAGTGAAGAGGCCTCAAGGTCTCTCTGACCTCCCTGCCTCCATAACCATCTCTCCCAAGAAGCTGAAGTCTTTTTCTTCCCTTCTCTGTTATCTCATAGTCTACTGCAGAAAAGAAGACCAAGATGTGACCACACCTGAGCAGACCAGTTTACAAGTATAATGACTATCTCCAAGGATAATTTAAATTCCAAGGAGAAATATTTACAAATTAATCTCTGTTCCTGGATCCATTCATTTTCTGTAGTGATCCCCTCAATGGAATTCCTCTTCTCCCCCTCTCATAATCTGTTTTACTAGGATCCATGCCTCCATTCTTTCTGTAACCTCAAGATGGTATACTAGTTTTTGTATCTCATTGGGAGTTTGGGTCTTCATTCTGAAGGTGCCCATGTATACGTTAAATATATTTGTATGCCTTTTTTCTTATTAATCAATCTGTCTCATGTCAGTGATTTTTCAGCCACCCTTTAGGGGGCCAAGGGCCTTGGCCCACAGAGACACAATAGCTAAATATTACAGATGGAGAGCAGGAAGCTAGAAGATGTCTTGATATTTCATGACTGCCTTTAAATCAATACCAGTACTGAACTAGTTACCTCTGGACTTCTTCTTTTTGTTACTAGAAAAAAAAAATCCCATCATTGCCTTCTAAGTCTAAGCCACCCTTTCAGAAGTTTCTGTTATATGCCAGCAGAAAAATAATTATTACCTGATACAACAGACATACTTAAGTCAGGCTTTCTCAAAATCAGTACTATTGACCTTTTGGGCCAGATAATTTCTTTGTTGAGAGGAGGTTGTCTGTGCATTGTAGGATGTTGAGCAGTATCCCTGGTCTCTACCTACTAGATTCCAATAGCAAATTTCCCAATTATGACAATCAAAAATGTATCTGGACTTTGCTCCATGTCTCCTGGGGGACATTGCATTAAGCCCATTCAGTACCATGGCTTTGAATACCACTAAATGGCAATAAGGGCCAAATGTATTACTCAAGGCCTTCTTTCTCCCCTGAGTCCCTAGGGAGATAAGTGTGGATAGAAAAAAGGAGACCCAGGACCAAACTTAAAACTTGGGTGACTCATAACACTTTACTTTATTGCACCAGGCACTTAGGGGAAACTGCATAGTTAAAACATAATACCCTGTCACTTACAAGAGCATTTTGTGCTCATTTAAAAGACATTTCCTCACAATTGTTGCATTTATGCCTACGAAGTTTATGGAGATTTTGTGTCTAGGGAAGGAGTTGTTTTTGAATGGGGGAGAGGAAGTCTTTCTCAGACCCCCTCAAATAACATCACTGATTACATTATTGTCAGGTTGGTGCTGCTTCAAGGTAGGAGTCATTCCATGGAGATTTAGACAAGGAAGCTCATGTTTTCCAGGTGTGTGTGTGTGTGTGTGCGCACATCTGCTTGTTTGTTAGAGAATCAGAGAGAGAGAGAGGGAAAGAGGCAGAAGAGAGAGATCATGTCCTCTTTGCCTCCAGTACTTGATAAACTTCCTTATCATCTATTTATAATGCCCGTAAGAGGCCTTCATATTCTATGTCTACTGAATAAATGGGATTGACATACTGATGAGATTTTAAAATTGATTCAGGCCATTGCATTTGATGTCAAACATCATCCAACCCACTGGGGGCCTTAACAAATACTAGGTTCAAATGACAACCAACAGAGGGAATGAGACTGAAAATATCTCACTGCCTGCCTGGATTAGGAGTTACCTAAGATTTCAGGGTTTTTTTTCTGTCCCTTCTACCAGATAGCTATTTCATTGTTCAGAAACACTTTCCTAAAACAGTTACGGTCTTAAGGTTAAGAAAGAATTTCCACCTGGTACTTTGACACTGTGGCACTGTGGCGAAAGGGTTGGAGGCACTATATAAGATACCTCCATGCTAACTGTGAATTTCAACCATTTCTGTTACGGAACCAGACTAGGGTCTGCTCACCTGGCACAGTAAGGGCAAATATCCACACCAAGGTTTGCAGAAGGAAAAAGAAGGATGTTTATTTGCAGGGCATCAAACAAGGCAGCTCCTGCTTAAGACCCGACCTCCCTGATGGCTTATAAGCAAGGGCTTTTAAAGGAAGGGGAAATTTTCAGGAGTGCAGAAGTTACAGGCAAATTTGTCAATTAATAAATGGAGATTCTATATTGGCTTGACCTCAAGAGGTGGGCTAATTCGAAGCAGGGACTTACAGATCATAGGCAGATTCAAAGATTTTCTGATTTGCAATTGGTTAAGAAAGATAATCTTTGTTTAAAAATTTGGGGTCAGCAGAAAAGAATGTTAACCCTGGCTTGTGGATCTAGCTTCCTCCAGGACCCCCCAAAAATAACTTTAGAACAAAGAATGGTAGTCAGAGTTCAGTCCTCCATTCTCCCTTATCTGAGGTCTATGTGCCAGCAGATCTATTTGGTGGGGGTCCAGGGTTTCTGAAAAACAACTGAGGGACATATGTTAAGATGTTATCTTTCGTTTCTGTAGGGAACCAAACATCCCATGACTGTAACATCCTTGCCTATTGTTTTTTAAGCTACTATTCCCTTTTCGCTTATCTAGTTGCTCATTTACTTCTCAGAGCTAGCTACATGAAATTTCCCTTGCCAGAACTCAAGATGAAACAGCCTTTGCAAAAATTATAACTGAGGAAATGATGACAGTGAAAGAGATCAGACCTAACTGACTCCATGTTGCTTCTAACCTTTAACCTGTCCTCGTTAATTCCTGAGTGTAGACCGAACGAACTTTGGGAAGGAATCCAGTTCATGGTTTCACTCTGAAACAAAACTGATAATAGGCCTTTCCCAAAAAGACCCCCTTCTTGCCTGGGAACCAGTCTGCCTTTGCGGGACTAACAAATTAGCTACAAGATTAGAAATTACGGTTTAGGGGTCATGCAGCCTCTGGCTCCAAGAGTCTGAATCTCCCCAAATTGCTCCTGGGGATAACATCACTATTGTCAAACCTAAGATCAGTGCTTGAGAGATTTTGCAGGCTCTGCACTAGATGGATCAACTGGATGGATCAACTAGATGGATCAACCATCCAGACCGGTAATCTGGCTCAACCAGTTCTGTAATCCCACTGGGGAACGGAAGACAGCAAGAAAACCTCACTTCGACCCCCCATGATTCCGTCTCCAACCTGACCAATCAGCACTCTCCACTTCCCAACCCCCGCTACCTACCAAATTACCTTTAAAAATTCCTATTCCCAAATGCTTGGGGAGACTGATTCGAGTAATAATAAAACTCTGGTCTCTCACACAGCCGGCGGCCCTGAGTGAATTACTCTTTCTGCACTGCATTTCCCCTGTCTTGATAAATTGGCTCTGTCTAGGCAGAGGGCAAAGTGAGCCCATTGGGTGGTTACAAAAAATTTTCCTTTATTTACACGCTTGTGGGGACCTACAAGCCTTTAAGAAGGTCCCCTGCTCTGTCTCATCTCTGCCCTCCAAATTTACCTTGATCTTGGAGAAGAAGTTATTGCTAACTTTTACTGAAGTGCCTATTTCCGATGTCAACCGATAGTCATATTTTTATTAATATTGTTGTTACTATTATTTTAATTATAAAAGTAATGCATGTCCATTGTGAAAAATTCAAATAGCACAGAGATTTAAACTGAGAAATAAAAGGCCGCTTCCCTGGCAAGCCCACTTCTCAGAGGTATCTATTGTTAATAGTTTGAGTATGCTTCCAGAAATTTTCACTTAAAATTAATTATCAATGTAATACATGCACACAGTTTTTTTTTTTTTAAAGCCACATAGTATTAACAATGGCCCCCTGTCTGCTCTACCAATCTGCATTCTCCTTTATTCACCTCCCCAGAAGCAACCACTTTAGTTAGACTCTTTTAGTTGTTTCTTCTGGCACTTTTTTTTTTCTGAGACAGGGTGTCACTCTGTCACCCAGGCTGGAGTGCAGTGGTGTGATCACAGCTCACTGCAGCCCTGACTTCCCTCATGGACTCCATCCATCCTCCTGCCTCAGGCTCCCTGAGTAGCTGGGACTACAGACGCGTGCCTGGGACTACTGAAATCACCTTTGCAAAAATTATTATTAGGGAGAAAAATTATAACAGTATTATTATTATTCGTGAGAAAAATTATATAGCAGTTACCAAAGCTAACTGCGCAACCCCCCTCCCCCAACAACCACCCTGCTTTTGCCTTTCCCTTAATTATTCCTGGACAGTAGAGCCAGGCTATAGTTTAAATGATAATAGGCCTTGCCCCAAAACTCAATTGCTTTTGTAATGCTAATAGCAGGCCAGCAGGCTGTGGGGAGGAGAGGAGCCTGATTCCTGCTAAGGTGCAGACATGAACAATTGCCAACCATTATTCCAGAGGTTATAAGATATGCAACTTTCCTAATTACTCTTGCAAATAACATCACTGTTGTAGAACCTAAGATTGGCCTTTTGAGAGATCCTTTCAGACTTCTGCATGTCTGACCACTCATGGTTCCACCCGGACCCCCACCTGGTGGGGCTCCTGTGGCCCCACCTAGAAGCGATTCAGCCCACAGAAGGACAGCTTTGACCCCCTATCATTTCATTTGCACCCCAACCAATCAGCAGCAAGCAACTGTTACCTGACCACCCCCCACCTCTTCCCTCAAACTGCCTTTGAAAAACCGCTAACCTTCACATCCCTTTTAAGTTGGATTCCTAGGTATTTTATTCTCTGAAGCAATTGTGAATGGAAGTTCATTCATGATTTGGCTCTCTGTCTGTCTGTTATTGGTGTAGAAGAATGCTTGTGACTTTTGCACATTGATTTTGTATCCTGAGAGTTTGCTGAAGTTGCTTATCAGCTTAAGGAGATTTAAACAGGTCTTAATTTGACCTGTGGGCCTTAGCTTGCAAACCTCTGAAAAGCTTTTATATCAGAAACCTATATGCCTATAAATAACTATAATTCAAGGGAGATATGTTAATGCTATGCATGAAATAATGAAATCTGTGGATATGTAGAATATGGTTCTTTTCCAGTGTTCCTTTATCCATAAAGCTATCCATAAAGTATCCATAAAGTTCCTTTATCCATAAAGCTATGAAGCTGGAAACCTTTGAGTCATCCTCAACATGGCTCTCTCCCTTTCTCTCATGCATTATATTGAATCTATCATCAAGTTCCGTCCATTTTACTTCCTAAACATTTCTCAACTTGATTCACTTCTATCTCACTGCCACAATCCTATAAAACTATCGTTATCCTTTACTTGGAATGCAAGATTCCTAGAGTCCTAAATGGTGTCTCTAATCTACCCTCATCTATTTTTCTTCTCTACCAAAAGTCTAGTTTTTCTTCTTTTGATTTCTTTTATTTTTTCTTCTCTCACTTTCTCTCCTTTCCCATCCCTTCCTGAACAATTCAATCCTAAATCATCTTCGGTATGGGAGGTGCTACAGAGCTAACATAGCCCAGTATGGGTGTCAGAACGCGCACTGGGTAAAGATAGCATTCATGTGAGGAAGGAGTGTGTCCTGATGTGGAGTGTCAGAGCCCGAGCTGGTTAAGGAAGGCATCTTATAGGAGAATGGCTTGGAATGGGAATCAGAGTCAGAGCAGGGAGGGAGTGGCAGGGAAGATGGGAGATAAGTTACATACACTGGGATTGATCAAATAGGTAAATATATTTAAGGTTACTGAAAGCCAGGTTTTTCACCATCTGAGAAGGAAATTACAAGTGCAGAAAGAGAAGAAACTGGAATGATCCCTGTGATCTGTGGTACTAGATTGGGATTGAAAGTATCAGTAAATTTATGGTTTTTAATATGTAGGTAGACAGATACAGATAAATGTATGGATGTAAATGTAATTGGTGTGTGTATGTATGTTTGTACTGAAAAAAAAAGCAGCCAAACAAATAAGAAAATTATGGGAAAATGGCAAAAGGACACGAAACCAGCTCAAATGGCTTCTACTGATCAAATCTGCTTCATGGTGTAGCCCAGTGGTTTTTAAACATTCTGTATAATCATCAACTTAAAAATACAATGCCAGGAGTGCCTGTAGTTTGTGGTAGCACATAGATAGATACAGATACGGGTATATATGCAAATATGATTGTATTTGATATTCTCCTCTTGTAGTTTTCATGGAATGTCTTGACTGGTGTAGAATAGAATTGAATAATTATCTTTTAGAGTGTAGATATGATAATTCTGCTAATATAGTCTAGGATCACATTAATTATTGGGTGGGATAGACATTTTGGAGGTAAGAGGACATTTACTATTGGTGATATCAAGTCTTCTGTCTACTGAAATGTTCATATCTTTTCTTCATGTCCAGCTGCTAAGCCACATTGTTTTTAAACTACATGTATGAAGCTGAGATGTTTCACTGGGTCATGTGATACCTCATTATTCTACTGACTTATTAAAAAAAAATCATTGTGAACATGAAAAAAAAAAGAAAGAAAGAAAAGAAAAGAAAAACCCCTAACCCACGAGCTTTGGATGAGGTGATTTGAGCACAAACTCCTTTTCCCATGGAGGTCATGGCCAGCCTCATGTATACTAAAGTCTTTCTCTACTACAATGTGGTAGTCTTTCTTTATGCAGTGGGCAGGAAGAACCTCTTGGGCGGTTATACCATAATGCCCAGCTAATTTTTGTATTTTCTGTAGAGATGGGGTTTCACCATGTTAGCAGGCTGGTCTTGAACTCCTAGGTTCAAGTAATCTACCCACCCTGGCCTCCCAAAGTGTTGGGATTAGAGGTGTGAGCCCCTGCACCCAGCCTCTTCCGGCACTTATATATAATTCACTTCTCCAAAATAACATGTGTATATTATATTTTATCAGTTTTAGACATTATTTACTTCCTATAATGATGGATCAGGAGTTAGTTCTTTTATACCATTCTTTTTGCTCCCCACTCCTATCTCCAAACATTGTTATATTACAATTTTTGGCTAAATCGATATTCAGCATTTACATGAATTTGCCTATGCAAACACAATTCACAGCTGGTAAATGTGGCATACTAATATTATTATTCCTTTCCTACTTTTGTTTTACCTAATGCTAATAATTGCCTTTGCTTTGATTTCTCTGTAAGTATCACTTATTGCTAGCTTTTCCCTATGGTGGCCAAGGGAACAGTTCCATGAAAAATCACCGACATGAGGCACATTGGTTAACAGGAGAAAAGGCATGCACATTTTATTTAATATGTATACCCGAGAGCCTTCAGAATGAAGATCCAACCCCACAACAAAGTACAAAGCTTAGATACCATCTTGATATTATAGAAAGAATGTGGTCTCAGAGCATGACCAAACAAATACAAGTTATAGTGGTAAATCAGGTTATAGTGTCAGGACAGATTATGGAAGGGAGATAAGAGGAGGCTTGGCATATGAATGTGATCTTGTAATGCAGGTGAAATCTTACAGATAGCAGCCCTCAGACAGAATAAATGGGAAGTGAGTTTTTTTTTTTTTTTTTAAGATCTTTAGGTGTCAGACTCTCAGTTAATCTAGATAACAACAAGGGAAGACCTGACTGTATCAATGTATATGGTCTACAGATGTGAATTTCCGCCACAAAAGACGGCTTTACAAGGCCACTTTTGTTTGCTGACTCTCTGATAGCCATCTCAAAATATGCCAAAGTAATATATCTTGGGGTAAAATATTTTAATTTCCTTTATGAGCTACTTGCCTTTCTGGAATGTTCTTCCCTCTCACCCTAGGAATACCCTTTGCCTGTGTCCTGAGTTGGAGTCTTTGCGGACTGGAATACATAACTGCCTCATCTTAGTTTGCTCCTCTGTTTTGCTGGTACACATACTTTTGTAGCTAGGTAAGATTAAATATTAAAATCCTGAACTGCAACTTTTAAAACTGTTTAATTACTAGAAATAGAACAACTGCAAACTCATCCAAAATATCAATTCATCTACTTTTAGGATTATGAATCTTCCCCTTGTTCCCAGACAGAACAAGGTCAGGCTGCTTGTTCTCGTGGTCCAATAACAAGATGCAGACAGACTGAGAAACAAGGGAGTTTATTTCTACAACCAGTTACAGGGAGAAGGTCGGAGTAACTCATCAGACCAACCCATCATACCAACTCAAAGTTACAAGTTTTTTCTAGTGCTTATATACATTCATAAAGGAGTTTATTTCTGTAACCAGTTACAGGAAGAAGGCTGGAGTAACTCATCAGACCAATTCATCATACCAACTCAAAGTTACAAGTTTTTTCTAGTGCTTATATACATTCAGTGCACCTACAAGCTGAAAGCCAAAGTGTTTCACTCTACCTAATCTTAACTAGGGTCCAAGGTCTAGACAACTACTTCAGGGACTTGCAAAAGTTATTTAATCTAAAGTGGGTCCTGGTACAAGGTGTGCAAGAATGTCTCCATTATTTTTATTAAACTTTAAGGTCTGAGAAAGCCCAGGCAGGGTCTTAAGGGACCTGTTTGTACATTCTAGCCTTTGTACTAAGGCACCGGTTCTTTAATGTTTAACTTGTACATTCATTAGAGTTACACTAAGATATTGGTGAAGGCTGACTGCTCTGGTTGCTAATGGAGAACTGGTCTGTCACACCCTCTCAATATTTCACTGAAGTCATTTCCTCAAGGCTACCATTGGCATCCTCGTTGCTAATTCCAGTGAACATTTATTCAATTATATGTTATTGTATTCCTATTATGTGGCAGGTGCTATGCTAATTATACCTATTCTATGCAATAGAGATACACCTATGCTAAGCTAGGGCTCAACAATAAGCAACATATACATGATCCTCATGGAGTTTCTAGATATGATGTCTTTCATAGTTACCATAGGCTCTGGAGAGCCATAGCTAATTCTAGCATGACTCTACATTTCCAACCTAATGACTCACTGTGGTTCCCTTTGCACTCCCATTGGCCTTCTTAAAATCTGTTATACTATTCGCCATTACTTGAACAGATATTTCTATTTCCAGCCTCTGAAACTTGTTCAATCAATTCCCTTCACTTGAAATTCCCTTAACCCATCCATCTGTCAAGAATTCACCCATTGTTTAGTGTTTACTTCCTTCATAAAGTCTTTTATGGTTTATCTATGTTCTTCCACCTCCTGCAGTAGAATTATCACCTTTCTCTATTCCTTAGCACTTTGTGCCTCTATAATAGAACTTTCCACATCCTGCTTTTAAGGTAGAAATCACATTTTGTCCTTCTTAGCACACTGTTGTCTGCACTCAAACTACTTGCGATCTTGTATACTACGATCCTTCCTGAAAAAAATACACTTTAGTCATCCAATAATTCATTATTTAATTCAACCAACACCTATAAAATATACACAATGTGTGAGGCCCTTCATTAGGCTCTGAGGTGAGCCTATGTGATAGAATTATTTAAGATTACATCATTCAAGGTCAAGTCAGGAAAACAGAAACCACACTAGTTGTTTCAACAGAGATCATTTCATTTAGGACATAGGTTACAGGTATTAGAGTGCTGAAAAGCAAAAAGGAAAGACTGAGATGACATAGCAATAATAGGGAAACAAAAAAATGTCTTGGGCTACTGGGACTCACAGCTCAAAACACAGTCTCTGAGGAGCTACAGCTCAGGGCTCTGAGGTGTAGATATGACCCTCTGAAGGGGTGTGATGAGGTCAGTTCCAAAAGTTCCAAGAGAAGCTGAAGATTGGAACCAACTGCTGCTATAACAATGAAGGGTCGTTGCTAAGAGGAATAATAAGCAAAATAATAAGAAAAGAAGTCTCTTCTTTTCCTGCTGTCAGAGGCATTTAAACCAGAGAGACTTCATCTTGAATAGGGGCTGGGTAAAATGAGGCTAAGACCTAACAGACTGCATTTTCAGGAGGTTAAGGCATTCTTTGTCACAAGATGACATAGGAGGTAAGCACAAGATACAGGTCACAAAGACCATGTTGATAAAACAGGATGCAGTAAAGAAGCCAGCCAAAACCCACTAAAACCAAGACTGCGATGAAAGTGACTTCTGGTCATCCTCACTGCGTATTGTACACTAATTAGAATGCATGCTAAAAGACACTCCCACCAGCATCATGGCAGTTTACAAATGCCACGGCAACATGGGGAAGTTACCATATACAGTCTAAAGTAGGGAGGAATCCTTAGTTCTGGGAATTACTCACCTCTTTCCCAGAAAACTCATGAATAATCCACCCCTTGTTTAGCATATAATCAAGAAATAACTATAAGTATTCTCAGTTGAGCAGCCCATGCTGCTGCTTTGCCTATGGAGTAGTCATTCTTTTATTCCTTCGCTTTCTTAATAAACTTGCTTTCACTTTACCGACTTGCCTAGAATTCTTTCTTGTGCGAAGTCCAAGAACTCTCTCTTGGGGTCTGGATCAGGACCCCTTTCTGGTAACACTGCCATCTAATCTTTCTCTAGTGCTTTCTATCAGCAGAACCTAAGAGGAAGCCAAATGACAAACGAGAATTTTGCAGAGTCTCAGCATCATTGCAAAGAGTATAGAAGTATAGGCTTGGAGGTGAGAGACAATAGTCCACTCCACCCTTATGTCTATTTAGCATCCACACACACTCTTCTTTATATATTTCACTTTTTATGCAACACTAATAACACCTTTCTGCTCTTACCCTCTCCCCACAAAATGAAGATATCTTATCAGTCACTATATCCATCTCTGGAAAACAATCATGGTTTCTATCTCTAGATGATGTTAATTACATCTCCATTTCGGTCACGATTACACCTAAAGTTTAAATTGTAAAGTTAAAGAATGGTCCTTATACAAAACAATGAGACGGAAGGAGAAAGGATTAAAAAAAGGAATAAGTGAACACTTGTGTTAGTTCTTGTTATTGCACAATAAGTTAGCACAAACTCAGTGGCTTAAAAGGTCATCCATTTATTAGCTCACAATTCTGTAGGTCGAAAGTCTAATACAGCATGGCTGGATTCTCTGCTCAAGACATCACAAGGCTGAAATCAAGAGTTCAGCTAGACAGGCCGGGCGCGGTGGCTCAAGCCTGTAATCCCAGCACTTTGGGAGGCCGAGACGGGCGGATCATGAGGTCAGGAGATCGAGACCATCCTGGCTAACACGGTGAAACCCCGTCTCTACTAACCATACAAAAAAAAAAAACTAGCCGGGCGAAGTGGTGGGTGCCTGTAGTCCCAGCTACTCGGGAGGCTGAGGCAGGAGAATGGCGTGAACCCGGGAGGCGGAGCTTGCAGTGAGCTGAGATCCGGCCACTGCACTCCAGCCTGGGTGACACAGCAAGACTCCATCTCAAAAAAAAAAAAAGAGTTCAGCTAGACTGAGTTCTATTCTAGAGTCTCTGAGGAAAATTATGCCTCCAAGCTCATTCTTGTTGGTAGAATTCAGTTCCTTGTCATAATAGGACCGAGATTCCATTTTCTTTGCTGGATGCCAACTAGGAGCTGTTCTCAACTCCTAGAGGCTACCTGAGTTTCTTGCCACATAACCCCTCCATCCTCAAGCCAGGAAGGGCATGCTGCATCCTTCGTATGCTTTGAATTGCTGACTTCCCCTCTGTGACTAGCTGGAGAAAAATCTCTGCTTTTAAAGCTCTCATGTAATTAGGTCAGGCCCACCCAGATAATCTTAGCGACTGACTTGGGGCCTTGATTAAATCTGAAAAGAATAATCTCTTCATAGCAGTATTTAGATTCCTGTTTGATTGAATAACTGGGAGAAGGTGTAAATACACTGGGAGTCAGAAATCTTAAGAGGCCATCTTAGAACTCTGCCTTCTACAATACTACATGTATATGTGCATAAGAAACAAGAGAGAATATGCTTGACTTCTAAGTCCCTATTTCTATAATTGGTCAAAAATCTATAGTTGATCTTTATAAATTCCTTTTTTTTTACTACCTATTCCATGTTCCTTGTGTCCTCAGCCAGCATTTCAGCTGATGGAGTTTCCTTATCTGGTGAGGTTACTTGAAACTTCCTTCTTGAAGGAATCTAAATGGTCAGTGATGTCAACAGAAAGAATTATGATATAAAGCAAAGAAAAGGATATAAGAATAGTAATTCTATCAGTACAAAACCAGAAAGTAACACTGAAATGAGGAAATCAAGAATAGATGTAGCTGTCATATAAAAACATGTAAATAGGCTTAACTTACTCTTTAAAGAAAAAAAAAAACTCCTAAGATTTGGTGACAACTCTGTGTTCGGTTCAAGATAATCCAAGATAGAGCAAGATGACCAAAATCAAAATTAAAGCTATAGAAGACCCAAACTATACAATATGGAAATATATTGAACAGTGTGCAATGAAAATAGAGATTACACCTTCCTTTGAGTATCCACAGAATTGTCGGGGAAATTGGCTACATATTAGGCCACCAGAAAAAATGTAATAACTTTCTTTTCTTTTTTTTTTCAATTTAGAAAGTTTATTTTGCCAAAAAATGTAATAACTTTCAAAAGACAGAAGTGGTACAGAAAACCTTTTCTGATCACAGTGCTATAACTTGAAGTTAATAGCAGTTTATTTTAAAAAGGTCTTTTCACCTGGAAATTAAAAAAAAATACCTTTCCCTTAAATATTCTTCAGTAAATTTCAAAGAATTTCTAGCCAAAAAAGAGATAAAGAAAATACTATATACCAGCACATATAGGCTAGAGCTAAATCAGTGATCAGAGTAAAATTTATTGCTGAAAATAAATAAAAAATAATGAAATGTAATAAAGCATCCAACTAAAGGAGAAAAGAGGACTTAATAAAGAAAAATCTAAAAATAAAATCAGAACCAAAAAAAATTTTTAATAAATAAATAACCAAAAATGTTTTTGTTAAAAAAGAATAAAACGAGTAAGCAATAAGCTAATGTAATTTTTTTAAGTAGGAAATTATGAATGCATAAAATAACAGATGACAATTAGAAATAGCCACAGAAACCACAGATTAGGGAAAATAAATAAGTTAAGAGATTACCTTGCAAAACACCCTGAAAATAAATTTAAAAACCAAAAAAGACTAAGAACAAGACAATCAAGAACAAACTCCAGAAGAGACAGAAAACTTAAATAGTCTGACTTTCATAGGGGAACTAAAATTGGTGATGAGTTTCAAGGTCCAGTGAGCTTCACAGGGGAATTCTACAAAACCTTAGAAGTACAGACAATTCCACTGATGTTTATATTTTTCCAAAGCTTAGGAAAAGAAGAACATTCCCCAAAGTATTTTATGAAGAAAGTATAACATTGGTACTGAAAGTCTAAAAAAGATTGCAATATAAACAGACTATTTGAGTTTTAATTTCAGCTCTGCTACTTACTAGATCTGTTATTATGGATAAGTGATTAACGTTTCTGTGTCTTGTTGTCTTTATTTATAAGGAATTTTCTCTGTAAGTCATAGGTGACTGCATGGTACCATGGAGGTTCTAACAGAGCACTGGCCTGGACTGTCACCCAACAATGCAGAAAGTGCCCAATGGGAGTGGGCATGTTCATGAGTAAATGTAACACACCCTCAGAGAGCCCAAACAATGCTTGAGATAGAAAGTTTTGTCTGGAAGTGAAGTGCTATATTACAAAGGTAGAAGCAATAAGCAAACAAAATTTGGGTTGCTGTGACTTCATTTGTGTGGGTACGGATTGGTGAAGCTTAAGGTTACTTGAGTTAAATTTGCAAAATATGCAAAAATATTCCCTTATATACTCTTGGGTGCAGAGAAAGGAATGGAGCTAGGTCGGTGGGGCCCTGAAAGGTTAGACACAATAGAGTAGAAAAGGTGTAGCTCATTTTGGTTACTTCTCTAGGTAGCTCACCATACAAGTCACCTAATATCTCAAAGCCACAATTTCCTCATCTTCAAAGTTTGGCTGATTAAACTATCTGTCTGGAGGGTTGTTGTGAGCATCAGATGAGGGTGCTGTTTGTCCTATTTTCTTCCAGTCTGTCATCTCTCTCCTGGCCTCCCTTACTTCCCTATACAATCTGGACCTCTACTTTGAATGCCCTCATAGCCCCATCCTATAATTACTTCCATCCCCCATCTTCCCCCCCCAAAAAACAATCTCTGGATTATTGCCATCACTTACATTCTCTGCTTTTACATCTAGAGACTGAACACTGCTGGCAGAAATCACACAACCACACAGCTAGGCACTACTACCTACTCACAAAGTCAATCTCAGTTGGACGCACAGTACCACTCCTTGATTATTTCACTTGTCCTTTCTCAGATTTCTCTCACGTTCTTCTCCATGAATGTTGTATCTTCACTATTCTCCTCAAGGCATCATTTACTCCATGACCTCCACACTCTTAGTAGATGACAAAGCCTCCTTCTTTGTGGAGGATGATTCAACTTTCAGCCCTGCCTCCCTATGAATATATCTTTATTCATGCCCATCCTTAACTTCGGACCTCCAGGCTCCAAAAGTGCTAGTTCTCTCGTCTTGTTGACAACTGATCAGGCCTTCCACTTTAGCCCTCTGGTTGCCCTCCATCTCCTCCTTCTCCTCAGGATCCTGCTCCCCCAGTCATAACCTCTCTTGAAAGGCTTTGCCTTTCTGCTGACTCCTTCTCTTAGCCAATAAATATCCTAAAGTCTCTCCCTTCCTAAAACACCTCTTTGCACATCTGTCCCTTTTCCTTACCATTCAGTCTCTCTCATCTCTGCTTCTCATCTTTCCCACTGGCTATTTCCACTGTCTCAGTTTCCATTCATGTCTCAACCCACAGCAATTTGGCTTCTGTCTCTATCAAACCACATTATATAAAGTGACCAGGGATCTCCTAATTGCCAAATACAAAGGACACATTCTACCTTTTATCTTGCTAGAACACTCAGCTCCTTTGATATTCCATGGTTACAAGGCAAGACAATCAGCTGAAAGTGAGAAAGGAGGTAGTGACATCTCAAAGAAACAGGCTTCTGAATCCATTTTTCAAGAATGCAACACATCAAATAGTTCTTCCACTAAGTTAGAAATGTAAATAGCAATAGAAGCCACGCGCTATGTATTAAATGGACTAAAATAATGCCATCAATATAATGGTGGATTCTTTGAGTGATTTAAGTATCAAAACTACCAGTTATCTACTTGTTTGTGACAATAAATAATAATTAAATGATGCAAATAATGCTATTTAAAAGTCCAAGTGTTTTTAATATCACTGAAACCCCAAAAATTGCTGCAAAAGTTTTTAAGCAATGGAAGCCTTTTTTAGAATGCTAGAATAGAAAATTGTTAATAGTTGTTGAAGAAGCACAGGCAGGTTCATTTTCTGCTACTAACTTTATAGAATTCATTAAATATCATATAGACCTGGATAACACAAAATTCTAGAGTTGTAAGAAAAATTATAGAAAATTGGAAATGACACTAGAACTATGTGAAAGTGCAAACTAACAACACATCTGAGATTCTGTCCAAGTTGTGTAAAAAATGAAAGTCAACAATTACATCTACTTGGGGCAAAGTTAATAACAGAAATGTAATTAAGGTAGAATATAATTAATAAAAGAAAGGGTTGTTTGTGAAAAGTAAAAAATAAAAGTGTAATTCTTGGATGAGGAGTTTGCATGTCCAGAGGAAGGGAACGTTTGGTTTCCATGTGCTTCCCTACCATGATGTTCGATGCAGAACTCCAGGGAATTATCACAGATGAAATCAAGATATTAGCAACTCACGGGGTTAAGGGAGACAGAGGTGATAGGAAATCATATTCTAAAAGGATAGTCAAGGCTGTAATCTGGATTGACTGATATTACATAGACAATTTACAATGTCAAGTAGATACAGACCAGATATGTTGGATGCCAAGACAACAAATGGACTATGCCACATCTCAGAATTGTTGCTGAGGATAAACTTTCAGGGAAAGCTGTCTGTAACCTCTGGAAATTTCTAGCAGACAAGAGGGCAGCAAAAGAGAGTCTAGGGCAGTAAGGTACCCCATCAGGTATAGAGCATGAGGACACATCACAAAGGAAGTCAGAAGGGAGGTGCCTGAGAAAAATCATCTTTAGGTTAGAGCCCTGGCAGGATCCAAACTCTTACTTCAAGGATTTTCAAGACCAAGTGTGGGTCTCACGATGGACATTATATTAATTTTTTATGGTTGCTGTAATAGATTACCATTAATTTAGTGGATTAAAACAACACGATTTATCATCTTACAGTTTTGGAAGTCAGAAGTCTGATGTGCGTCTCACAGGGCTAAAAGAAAGGTGTCCACAGGGCTACATTCCTTTCTGGAAACTCTAGGGAAAATCCTGTTCCCTTGCCTTGCCACCTTCAAAAGACTGCCCACATTCCTTGGCTCATGGCCCCATCTTCCATCTTCAAAGCCTGCAACAGTGGGTAGGGTCCTTCTCATATCACTTCACTCTGACCTGCTCTTCTACTCCTCCCTCCCCTTATACTTTTAAGAACCCTTATGGTAATATTGGGCTCATCTAGATAATTCAGGATACTCTCCCTATTTTGAGGGAAACTTCATTCCATTAACATAATATATTCATGGTTTCTGAGGATTAGAATATATACATCTTGGGCAGGGGGGATTATTCTACCTATCACAGAGGCAAAGACAAATTTGTGGAATGAAATTTGGAATTAAGACAAAGGCAGAAGTCCAGTTTGATTAAAAAGGAACACACAGTGAGAAGCCTGGAGTTTGGACATTTGGGTAAGTACCATCGTCAAAACAGAAACAACATGGAGAAAATAACTGAGCGGTGGTTTAGGAAACAACTTGGGGACAGATAAGTCATCCTTGAATAACCTTGATGTTAAAGTTTCATTGCTCCAGTTGAACAGTGTATCAGGGAGTTAGTGGAACTAAATCCTTGAAAGTACTTGCCAATACGAGACCAGAAATTGCAGGCTGGCCTGGGACACCATTGGGAAGGGGACAGAATAATTGCATTAAGTTTGCAGATGAGAAGAGTGGGAAAGTGATTGTGATGCTGCTATTGAGATACTATCCAATGTTACTTTCCCCCAGCTATTTCATTCTTTTCTGCCTGCCCTTCCACCCCCATCTTCATTCACAGTTTATCTCTGTTCATTCTCAGGAAAGAGGTGTGGCAAGGGAGAAATCCAAAAGCCAGCAAATTTTTTCTTAGATTTTGTATTTCAAAAGCATATACTCTGAAGACCTAGGAATAAAAGTGTTTGAGAATAGCATGAGTGAAAACTGGGGATTTGAGAGGAGCTTCCAGCAGAGGCTTTAAAAGATTCTCTGTATTACGGGAAAGGAGGCAGAAGAGAAGTTGATGAGAGCATAGGCTGTAACAAATCAGCCCTGCCAACCAGTCTGCTCGTGGTGCTGACAGGAGGTGGATGCATGGTGAGTCCAGGTAGGTGGTGTCCCAGCAGCCTTGAAGGGAGGTGCCATCTCCATGCCCTAGTGGGATGAGAATAGAGCAAAATAATTTCCATGTCCTCAACACTGAGCCACAAATAACAGATCTGCCAGGTGAGAAAAAGCCAGGACATAGAATCTTCAGGATCAGATTTTTCCCATTTCCAATTCCTTGGTAATATGTAAGAATCTTTGGTTTTAGAAAAAAATGTGCTCGGAGGAAACACTTGAATTGACTGAGATTAGATTTCTGTTACTTTCACAGAATAGGAGCTGGAAAACAAAAACAGATTCCTAGAGACAGCTATAATATTGTAAGTGAAATTAAGATCTTAACAGTTCAATGAGGAGACTCTTGGATGGGGACTAGAAATAATACACAAGCATCTGAATGTAGCCTCTTAATATCAGCTTTCTTTACTAGAGGGATCCATGCAGACAAAATTTAGACATTAACGTACTATTGCATACTGCATATGGTTGATTAAATTGGGGTTAGAAATCTGTAGAAAATGCAGTTAAAAACAGAGGTAGATGATGTTTAAGGATCTTTAGAGAGGGATAATTTTTTTTCTACTGCTTGGAGATGAATGGTGTTATCTCCTACTGCTTGCATTCAAGGAGATTTTGTTCATTTTACCTTGATGATCATCAGAAGTGAGTAACTTTACACCAAATAAGCATCTAATAAGCATCTTCTCAAGTACCAATTATGCTGATATGATGATTTAAAGAAAATAGTTTACATTCACACACGGTGATGCTAGATGACCCAATGAGGTTAGACATGTTTTCTCACATAGCTTTAAAAAATGCATGAGATGCCCATTAGCTGTGAGCCTTCTGTGTGCTGTGGGCCAGTCAGTCTGATATGGAGGGTGAAGCAAGCAAACACACCAGAGGGCAGTCAGGTAAGGAGCGTTTCTACTATGTTCCCCACTTCTGCATGCACCATTCAGGTTGAATACTTCCCAAGAGTTACTTGTGTTAGCTTCCAAACTTACTGATGCCACTTTTACTTGTGTTTCTAATCTTGTGATTTAACTAAATATTGCATAAGCCAATGGAGTTTGTGCAAAAAGAAGAACATTGTTGTTACGAAAACGCTGAATCTCTTTGGAAAGACTAGATAAATGCAAATTGTTTTAAAAATTGCTGCCAAATTAGACATGGGGAAACATAAAAGATGGAGTGGGTAGAGCAAAACAATCTTAAAGAGCGCTCTACTGAGATTGCTTCCCTGGAGTATAAGTCCTCGTTTAAGAAACACACACACACACACTACCATAGATGACTTGATGGGAGTGGATTATTAAAGTATGGTTTTTATGCAAAAATTTCAACTCTTCCAGTATACATATCAAATAGCTTTCATTTTGGAGTAACTGCTACTAACTGTGCTCTAGCAACCCCCTCGGGAATCTTATTTTTATCGCAAAACCGTGTGATCCTTTTAGTCATTAGAACCATCTCATTCCAGTTTTTCAGGCAGTCTTCTTACGGCTTTAATCTTTTTCTTGTTTTAAAGCTCTCCTTATTCTCCCATGGCTCTCATATCCTCCTGCCTTTCTCCCTAGTTATCCCTCTGGTGTGAGGATGGGGAGAAGGGAGAGGAAAAACGGGCATTGTCTCTTTGCAAGTAATTGATTGTTATAATTAATGATGTAACTGAATATTTAAAGCCTGAGCATGGATAGACGTGGACAGGTGAGGGTCTCAACAGACATTGCTGAATAGGATCTCAATCCAAAACAGCTCCTATGGGAACAGGCACAGTTCGTCTTCCATCATGCATGGGGAACTCAAGAGGGTGGCTCCCTGGTGCAATTTCCCCCACCTGGGTATCAGCAGGGCAGATCAGTAAGCTGAACATTCAGCTCAGGAATGCAATGTCAACCTTATTTCCTGTAGATGCTCCCCAGTTATTCAGGATGTAGCCTCCCCTCCCTGGGAAAAAGGGGATCATTTCTCTTATTGAACACTACTTTTCCCAAAATGTTTGGCTCTCTCTTCTTTCCAGCCTTCCACTTGCATAGGGTAGGGCAGAGGGATAAGTGGACAAAAGCTGGTTTTGCCCGCGTCTTCTCTACAGTCCTGGAGGCAGAGGGTTGGCCCCAGTCATAGCTACTTTTGTAAATTTTAAGGGGCAGTTTACTAAGTCTTTTTTGTTTTCAGCTATGAGACAATTTTCAAGGCCTGAAAAACAAAATAAACAAGCAAAAACAGAGAAAATCCCATTCAATACCTAACATCATCCATTTTCATAAGTAAGACAACTTGGAACTCCAATAATTCTACACTAAAAGAAGAAGGCTTGTCCACTACAACAAAGCATTGGTGAGTGTCACATTTACGATACATGGTTTTAGGATCCCTAACTGGCTTTTCCAGTTTACTGGTCTTTTCAGATCACTTCAAATAAGAGGATTTATATATAACGTAAGCACCAAAATGTGAGATATCTTCAAAAATCCTCTCCTCCTATTTGCTATAAACAGTTAATCATCTACAGTGTCCTGGAGGTAAGATGAACAAAAGGCATTTCCCCTTTTGCTTCTTGAGGTTCTAAGCTTGCAATTTACCTTGCTACTGTCATGTTTTTAAAACAACTATTCCTGAACGACCTCCTTAAATTATTATTTTACATAATTTGCCTCAAAGTAGTCATTTTATTTCTTACCACTTACCTTCTAAAACACTCAATACAAAAACTATTTTAAACTATAAAAGATTCTAGAACAGAGATTACAAGTAGCTTCTCATGCCAACATTACCCATTCTTTCAAGGTGTTCTAACCTGTTGCTTTCACTGAATCTGTGCTGTGTCAAATAAAACAGACCCTTTTCAATCCAAAGATCTAAGACAGTGAGCACAGAGGCAAATCACCAGTTGGTATTGTTTTCTGAGTTTTTAAAATATGTAAATGCTACTTCATTTTATTTTATGTATTTTTTTAAGCTTTTATTTTAGGTTCGAGGGTGTTTTCTGAGTTTTTAACAGATTTATTATTCACCGCATGTTAGTCCTACTTGTAAAATGCATTTACAAGTATAGATACGCAATATATGGGCATACTTCATTTTATTGCACTTTGCTTTAGTGAGATTCACAGATATTGTATGCTTTACAAATTGAAGGTTTGTGGCAATCATGTATGGAGCAAGTCTATTGGCACCATTTTCCCTGCAGTACGTGCTCAGTTCATGTCTCTGTTTCACATTTTGGAAATTCTCACAATATTTCAAGCTTTTTCATTATTATTGTCTGTTGTAGTGATGTATGATCAGTGATATTTGATGTTACTATTGTAGTTGTTTTGAAGTGCACAGAACTGTACCTATATAAGATCGGTAAACTTAACGAATCAATGCTGTGTGTGTTCTGGCTGCTCCACCAGATGAGAGCCACAGGAGAATAAGGAGAGCTTTAAAACAAGTAAAAGTTCTTGAAGGAAATTAAAAGTACTACTCCAGTGAACACACAAAGGATAATAAAGCGAAACAGCATTATTGCTGATATGGAGAAAGTTTGAGTGGTCTGGATAGAAGATCAAACCAGCCACAACATTCCCTTAAGCCAAACCTAATCCAGAGCAAGACTCTAACTCTCTTCCATTCTGTGAAGGCTGAGAGAAGGAAAGAAGCTACAGAAGAAAAGTTGGAAGTTTGCAGAGATTGGTTCAGAGGTTTAAGGAAAGAAGCCGTCTCCATAACATAAAAGTGCAAGGTGAAGCAGCAAGTGCTGACATAGAAGCTGCAGCAAGCTATCCAGAATATCTAGCTAAGATCATTGATGAAGGTGGCTACACTAAACAGATTTTCAATGGAGATGGAACACCCTTCTACAGGAAGAAGATGCCATCAAGGACTTTCATATATTAAGAGAAATTGATGCCTGTCCTCAAAACTTCAAAGGACAGGCTGACTCTCTTGTTAGGGGCTAATGCAGCTGGTGACTTTAAGTTGAAGCCAATGCTCGTTTACCATCCCAAAACTGTTAAGGTCCTTAAGAATTAGGCTAAATTAACTCTGCCCATCCTCTAGAAATGAAACAACAAAGTCTGGATGACAGCACATCTGTTTACAGCATGGTTTACTGAATATCTTAAGCCCACTCTTGAGACCTACTGCTCAGAAAAGAAGATTCCTTTCAAAATATTACTGCTCATTGATAATGCACCTGGTCCCCCAAGAGACCTGAGGTAGATGCACAGGGAAATTAATGCTGTTTTCATGCCTGCTAACACAACATCCATTCTGTATCCCATGGATCAAGGAATAATTTTGACTTTCAAGTCTTATTATTTTAAAAATACATTTTATAAGGCTATACTTGCCATAAATAGTGATTCCTCTGATGGATCTGGGCAAAATAAATTGAAAACCTACTGGAGAGGATTCACCATTCTTGATGCCATTAAGAACATTCATGATTCATGGGAGGAGGTCAAAATATCAACATTAACAGAAGTTTGGAAGAAGTTGATTTCAATTCTCATGGATGACTTTGAGGGGTTTAACACTTCAATGGGAGAAGTCACTGCAGATGTGGTAGAAATAGCAAAAGAACTAGAATTAGAAATGAAGCCTGAAGATGTTACTGGATTATAATTGATTGTTTTATCAATTTCATGTTAAAACTTGAACAGATGAGGAGTTGCTTCTTATGGATGAGCAAAGAAAGTGATTTTTTTGAGATGGAATCTACTCCTGGTGAAGATGCTGTGAAGACTGTGGAAATGACAACAAAGGGTTTAGAATATTACATAAACTTAGTTGATAAAGCAGCAGCAGGGTTTGAAAGGATTGATTCCAATTTTGAAAGATGTTCTACTGTGGGTAAAATGCTGTGAAACAGCATTGAATGAAACATATAACTCTTTTGTGAAAGGAAAACTCAATTCATGTGGCAAAAGTCATTGTTATTTTTTAAGAAATTGACACAGTCACCCCAACTTTCAGCAACCACCACCCTGATCCGTCAGTAGCCATCAACATCAACGGAAGACTCTCATTTTTTGCTGGTCAAAAAGATTATGACTCGCTGAAGGCTAAGATGATTGCTAGCATTTTTTAGCAATAAAATATTTTTAATTAAGGTATTATGTTTTTTTTTAAGACACAATGCTATTGCACACTTAATAGACTACAGTATTGTATAAAAATGACTTTTATATGCACTGAAAAACAAAAAAAAAATTCCTGTGATTGGCTTTATTGTGATATTCACTTTATTGTGGTAGTCTGGAACTGAATCTCCAATATTTCTCAGGTATGCCTGCATGAACAACGTGAAAAGCTTCAAGTTCACTTTTGAGTTACAAATTGTTGCTGTCGAGATCACTGGTATCACACTGACCCAATAAAGTCACTCTAGAAAAAAACTGTCCTTGAATAAACACTTCTCTTGAGTTTTTTCAAAGCTGGTCCTGTTTTAGCTTCTTTTCACATACACACTTGCCTAAAAATTTAAAGACTCACTTCATCTTTATTGATCCAGGAACAATAAATCATATGGTAACTCAGTAACAACGCTGGACTAGCTATTACAACTGACCTATTGATTCCAGCCTTCCCTAAATCTTTCTTAATCAATGGTAACCTTGGGCGACCTCACATATTACAGTAGCCCTGCTAATCATATTTTCTGATAACTGCAAAGCCACTTTGCATATATGACTTGTGCTTTTGAAATCTTAATTTCTATTTTTAAAATTATTCTCAAGCCAATAGTATGAATTTTTAGACAGTTTTAGTTATAAAGTCTGGTGAAATCCTAAAGATCAATGTGCCTATCTGTACTCAATAATAGTGTTTCTAAAAATGTGGTCTACAGGAAATTGCATCAGAATCACCTGGAATGCTTCTGTACAATTCAAACCCCTGAAAGTGAATCCTGGGGAAATGGAGATCTGAGAATCTGCATGAATAATTCTTATGGATACCAACTTTAAAATATCAGAAAAGCATCACTGTCTGTCTTAGTCCATTTTGTGCTGCTATAACAGAATACCTGAAACTGAGTAATTTGTAAAAAATAGAAATTCATTTCCTCACAGTTCTGGAGGCTGGGAAGATCAAGGTGCTGGAATCTTGTGACAGTTTTCTTGATGTCCTCACACAGTACAAGGCAGAAGGACAAGAGAGAACAAACCCACTCCTGCAAGCCCTTTCTATAGCAGTATTAATCTATTCATGAGGGCAGAGCCCTCATGACCTCAATAGTTCCTGAAAAGCCCCACCTTCCAACAGTGTTACATTGAGGATTAAATTTCCAACACATGAATTTTGAAGGGGACACATTCAAACCATAGCACTTTCCAAAGACAATCCTGAAATAATGAAAACTACCTAGTCAATTAGGTATAACAAGATGTCTCTAGGACTCATATGGAAAGCATTTTCTACCACTGAAGACAGGTATATAAAGAGCCTATTTCTCCCAGTATATATTACTGCCTGGGATTAGTTAGAAGCCACTTTAAGCCATTTAGTTTCTGCAGCATTCATTCATGTATTCACTTATTCAACAAATATTCATTGAATGCATACTGTATGCTAGGCACTAGGCAATGAAATATGCTTCTGGGGCCCTAAGGACATGCTCACATTTCCCTGGTGGACGGTGCACTGTGAGGAACTTGACTAGTATCCTGTAAACATTTCAGGATGGGATAAAGGTTTAACAGCCAGGTGCAAGGTGACTTATCTGCACGACAGTTGGCAGAACTGGACTGGAGTCTCATTTCTATTGATTAGGTTAAACTCTTTGTAAGGGAAATAGATGTTTATCATGCGTCTTTGTCATCCCCCCTGGTGCCTCACACAGTTTTTCTTGCATATGACAAATGTCTTAGCCAGTTTTCTGGTGCTGTAACAGAATACCTGAGACTGGGTACTTTATAAAGAAAAGGGGTTTATTTTGTCTCACAATTCTGGAGACTTGGAAGGTCAGGCAGCTGCATCTAGCCTGCTTGATGAGAGCCTCGTGGTGCATCATAACAAGGTGGAGAAGTGGTGGAAAAGGAAGTGTGCATATGCAAAAAAGACAAACCATGAGAGGCAACCTCTCTTTATAACAATCTGCTCTTGTGGTAACTAATCCAGTCCAATGAGAGGAAGAATTCACTCTCACACGATGGCATTAATCTATTCATGAGAGCAGTGCCCCTATGACCCAAATACCTCCCATTAGGCCTCATCTCCCAACAGTGCTACAGTAGCAATCAAATTTAAACATGAATTGACATGGAGAGGACAAATCATATTCAAACCATAGTAACAAATAATCAATAAAACAGTTTTAAGTGAGTATAACTGAAAATTATATAAGCCATTCTATTTTAATAAATTTTGAAATATGCCATGCATTTTACTGGGGCAAGATAAAGATCAATAGTATTTGATAGCACAACAGGGTGATTACCATCAATAATAATTTAACTGTATATTTAAAAATAACTAAAAGAGTGTAACTGAATTGTTTGTAACACAAAAAATAAATGTTTGAGGAGATGGATACCCCATTTTCCATGATGTGATTGTTGCTGTATCAAAGTAAGCAGTAATCCTTAAGCCACCCCTTTGGAATTCTAGCTTTCATTATCTCTCATGACTCCCCAAAAATCTACAAATATTCAAGGTCTGCTTTGTCTTCTGGAACAAAGCTATTGCCTTAAGTTATTGTGGATATGAGAAAATTCAAGATCAAAAATAGAGGTGAGAATAGGATTTCTATGGTGTACTACAAAGTATTGTTTGCTTCAGCCAATTCTAGATCCTGATGGTAGATCCCGAAAAGCACAGTAAAATTAATGCTCTGTGAACAATAAGTAAAGGCCTTTAAATTTTTACTAGCTTTGTTATTCTTTTTTTAAACAAAAGATACAGAAACTGATACTTCTAAAGTAGAACTTGAATCCTTCCATGTGAATTTGTGGACTCTTTTCTCCTTTGACTCTTTCTCCTACATGTAGACTAAAACTAGACAGACTGGGAATTCTGGCTTATTTGTTCTAGTTAAATAAGATTTTATTGAAGTTTGAAAACTGAATGGGTCAATTTTGCTTAGATAGCACAAGTTAACAGACATCTAGTCAACGAAATACTCTACCTTAGAGATTTACATTTTTTATATTTCTTGGTCTATAATATTTATTTTATGCTGATGGGGAGAAAACAGACAAGGAGTTTTGCGAGTAGTGTATATAGCAATGAATGAAACAGCATCACTTTCACTCCATCAGCCATCGGCCTTCTCTTGTTTTTCAATATCATGTTATGTCTTTCCTTGGCAAGTTTACTTCTTTATACTATACTCCACAGATAATATTTAGAAATAAAACATCAAAACAAGGACTTCCTTTTTCCTTGAAGGTCTTAAACCAGATCAGGTAGAACTATCAAGAAAGGAGAGATCTTTAACATATCTATATAACCACTGACACCCTGGCCTCATACTTTCATCACAGTGAAAACAAGTTCTAATATTAGAGTTTAAATATTATTATTTTTAAAACACAAAGAAAATTTACTCATTTGATCATCATAATTGTAAGAGGAAAATACGTCTACTTTTTCTTATAAAAATACAAAAGATAATTAAATAACCGTCAGTTAATGAGAATATTTAAACAGAACCTATTTTTTGAACATATAAATAAAATGAAGATTCCATATTTACTTCTTGCAAAATAAATATTTGAAGAATACAATTAATAAAATTTTTATTTTGGTAAAATAAATACACATGCAAAAATATTCAGTATTTTTGTCTTGAAGACACTGCAGTGGTAGCTTACATTGCCTCCCTCAGCAATGGTCTTTGCTTACTCAGGCCCCATTCAGCAGGATGGCAAACACAGTTTAAGAAGTTTGGACCTACTGGCCACACACACCATGATGTTTTCACTGGACCCACATCCAGCTAAAATAGTCTCCAACGAACTGGAACTTGGGTTGGGGTAGAAGGAAATAGAAGAAATTTTGCAACCTGCTTCACAACCCAGAGAAGCTACTTTGAATTTGAGGCCAGAATGCCAGAGAAAGATGAGAGGAAATGGAGACTAAGGAACAGATTAATCATTTTGCCCAGAGCCCTAGCAGTAGTCAACAGGTGATGGAAAACTCTCTCTGCAGTATGTTTACACATTTTTAGTATGCCATTTTTAAGTTATTGATGCATAATTTTATCTTGGCTTCCATCATGCTCACTGCCCTGGTTTTCCTCCTATGTTAGTAGCTTCCCCTGCTCAGTCTCCTTTGCCAGCTCCTTCTCTAGACTAAATATTGGGATATCCCATAGTTCACTCCTGGGGCTTCTTTCCTTCTCCTTCTACTCTTTCCTTAGTCATGCTCGTGAAAGATCCTGGTTTTAAATGCCATCTATATGCCAATGCCCCTCAAAAGTTTGTGTTTAGTCCCAGATTCCTATCATAAATCCTAACTCCTGTTCCAAATGCCCACCTGATATCCTCACATGCATATCTGAAAAGTACCTCAAACTTAACATGTCCAAAACAGAACCATTGATTTTCTTCCTTCCTCAATTCTACATCTCTCCTAGTCTTCCTCATCTCAGTTAATGGCCCCACCATCCACTCAGGTACGCAAGACACAAACATCCAATTCACTGGTATTTCCTATTGGCTCTGTCTCCAAATATGTCTCAAGGCCATCTCCTTCACTATGCCTTAGTCTATACCATTGTCTGCCCCCTAGATTACTGCAATAGTCTCCTGAGTGGATTGATGTCTTCCTTCCTTTTCCCTTTCCAATCCTTTATTCACACAATAGTGAGAGGGTTCTAAAAAATGTACATCAGGTCAAATCACCTCCTTAGCTCACTTTCTTCAGTGACTCCCCAGTGACTCACTAATGCACTTAGAAGTGTGAACTTCTTTCCTGACATGGCCTCCTTTGTCTTACTCTTGCCTCAATCTCCAATCCCATTTTGTTCCACAATTACTCTGTTAACAGATTCCAACTACACTGACCTCATACACATCAATCTATTCCCCCTTTTAAGGCCCTTCATTGCTTGCTCTCTCTTCCTAGAATGTTTTTTTCCTAGCTCTTTGCATGGTTAACTCATTCTCATTCTTCAGTCTTAGTTCAAACATCACCGTTAAGACGTTTCCCTGATCTTTTTCACCCTGTAATAGCAGCTCTTGCCACACCTCATGGTTATTCTTGATGCATTACTCTGTTTTCTGCATACAACAAGCAAAATTTGGAACCACCTTTATTTGTTGTACTTTTTGTTTTCTGGGTTCTTCACAAAATGTGAGGTACATACTGCATAAAGTAACACTTTGCAAACTGAATTTCCCCCATTTAAGTATTTCAATAAATAATTTGTTCATAGTGGAAAGTGTTTTATATTGCTCACTGTAGCCAGTATACCTATCATAGTTTCTAGCATAAGTTGGGCATTCGGTGAATATTTTTTCAATAAATAAATTACTGAAAGGATGGAAAAATGAAAGGATGGAAAGATTGGAAGGAAGAAAACAGTCTTCAGTCCTCAGACGTTTGGCCCAAGAAAGTCCAGGCTCCTACATTTCAGACCAGCGTCCCTTCCTTTGACCCTTCCCCCATCCCTCCAACCTTGGGAGAAGGACGAAGGGAACAATGAGGGAAAAGAACAAGGTGGAGGAATTAGTATTATCATCGTCCTTGGAGGAACAGTCAGCCTTTTACTCTGTTCACAGAATCACCTGCCCTTGTCTCCTTCCTCTGCATCTTAAAAGGGCCTCCTGGAATCTATCAGTAGAACCTCTAGAACTTGCCCTGCTGAAAAGCTGAGGGTCTTCTCTAGTAAGTATATATTTTTTGAGAACATAGAAATAGTGCAACATAGTTTTAGTTGCTTATTATTTTGCAACAATGTTTCTAAGTAATTCCACAAAGCCATTTATTTTACAAAGAAAAATATCACTCATGACACTTATCATCTACTTTGATGAAAAATTTTAAATAGAAATAAATTATCTAGTTCATCTCTAATTAAGTAGGATAACAAGGCCCCTAAAGGATCATTTCTTACAAAGTCCTATATTCAAGATCTGAAACTACTGCATCATTATAATATCCACCAGAGAAATAGGTTATCAGTTTGTTGACAGCTTCTCAGATGAATTTCATTGTTATTATTCCTCAAAAGCATATCTGTATCTCAAAACTAAAACCAGACATGGTGATATAGCCTCTATAAGTTAATTTGAAAAACAAAGAGAAAAGGGGAAACATATTTAAGAAAGAAATTTATAATTAATCTGGTAATTTCAAGGTACTATAATAGCAAAAAATATATATTTTATTTTTCACATGAATTTATCACATTTCCTTAGAATGGGATTACGTATTTCCCTGTATAACTTGCTATATAAAGGATATAAGTTCAGTACTAATACTCCTGTCTTAAAATTTTAAAAAGTTCCTTTAGTTAAGCAATTAGCTAACTCAACACCTAATATGTAGATGGTGGGAATCTAATGGATATATATTAATATATATATCAGCAAATATCTATTAAGCTCAGCAAATATCTATTAAGCACACCCTATGTGCAAGGCAACATGCTAAGTGCAAGGCAACACGCTAAGTGCTTGGGAATACAATGGTAACTAAGAGGGAACGAATAAAACTCAGTGGCTGAGAGGATGGACTTTGCAAATATGGCACTAGGTTCAAATCCTGACTTTACCACTTGATAGGTGAGTGGTATTGACAAGTTATCTAACCTCTCTAAGCTTCACTTATTTAATCTATAAAACTAAAAGTATTATTTGCCTCATGGGGTGGTTTTAAAGAATAAATAAGGTCAGACGTGTAAAGAGATTAACACAGTGCCTAACACATCATAAATGCTCAAAAAGTTTCTCGTTGCCATTGTATTAAGTGGTATCACATAGTCCTTGTCTTCAAGAGCCTAGAATTTAATGAGGGAAATAAACATCCATGCAATTATTAAATAACAGAGCAAAAAGCATGCTACCTATATTTGTCCATAGATGAATCAACATAAGCTCCAAGTTAAAAACCTACTTTTTAAGTTACTAGGTGACTTTTTGCCACACACTAAAATGTTGCCTTTCTCTGCACGCAGAAATCAGTTTGTTGTCTTAGATTAGTCTGAACAACCTGAATTTCTAAGTATGGAATTAATTTTCTCCACTTATAAATTAAAATATTATTCTTCCACCTTCCAAAAAAACTAAGGTATAGAATACTCCTTTGCTGGCAATCTTCTACATGTTCTCATAGGATTTTAATCAAAATTATGAAAAGATATTATGTAATTCTTAAATTAGAAATAGTATTCATAAAGTCCAACTTCAGTTGATGTCCTCAACATCCACGAGGGATATGGGTTGGCTATGTCCCCACTCAAATCTCATCTTGAATTGTACTTCCAACAATTCCCAGGTGTTGTGGGAGGAAGCTGGTGGAAGGTAATTGAATCATGGGGGCAGGTCTTTCCCATGCTATTCTCATGATAGTGAATAAGTCTCACAATATCTAATGGTTTTATAAAGAGTTTCCCTGCACAAGCTCTCTTCTCGTCTGCTGCCACGATTGTGAGTCCTTCCCAGCCACGTGGAACTGTGAGTCCATTAAACCTCTTTCTTTTGCAAATTGCCCAGTCTTGGGCATGTCTTTATTAGCAGCATGAAAATGGACTAATACACTCAGTACCAGAAGAACAAATGAAATGAGTGGCATTGTTATATTAAAAAGAGCATAGACAGGAACTTTTAAAAGGAGCATTTAAGGTATGAGTCATATCAGCTAAACCCTGACAACGAGCAAATTCTTATTCTCAAGATTTGCCTCTAGCTAGGTCTTTTTGTCCAGTGGTAAATAGCAAACACCTATAAAGCATTTCTTATGCGTTGAGCACCATGGACACTCAGAGCTGAATAAAACACAGTTCTTTCATTTAAGGAGTTATCATGCTAATGGGGACAACAGACAAGTAAACTACTTGACTTCTCCATCTATTCTAAAATATAGATTATTTATCCACATTTATCATCGCTAAAATTGAGATGCATCCTGCAATCAACAACAATTTATAACTGCTATCAGCCAGATGACATTCATGATGTAGTTGCTATTGCCTGCATTCGTTATCTATAGCTGCATAACAAATTATCCCATGACTTCGTGGCTGAAGACATTTATCTTATAAAAGTTTTTGTAGCTCAGAAGTTCAAGCACGGATTAGCTGGGTCCTCTGACTCAGGAACTCTCACAGGCTGCAATCAAGGTGTTTTCTGAGGTTATGATTATCTTAAGGTTCAACTGGGGATGGATCTGCTTCCAAGCTCAGTCAAGTGGATCAAGTGGTTGTTGACTGAATTCAATTTCTCATGGCCTACTGGAGTGAGGCCTTGGTTGCCAGAGATCTCCCTTAGTTCCTTGCCTAGTAATCTCTCTGTAGGGTAGCTTATGACATGACCGCTGGGTTTATTAGAGTGAGGAAACAAGAGGGGGAGAGAGGGAAAGAGGGAGGGAGAAGGAGGGGAGAGAGAGAGAGAAAGAGAGACAGAGAGAGTCAGATAGCCAAAAAGAAGTCACAGTATTTTGTAACTTAATCTCATTAGTGTCACGCATCACTTTTGCCAAATTCTATTCATTAGAAGCAAGTCACAGGTTTAATCCATACTCAAGGGGAGAGGATTATACAAGGGTTTGAATACCAGGAGGTGAAGATCCTTGGGAGCCCTTTTAAAAGCTGTCTAAAAATGGTTGCCTATAAATTACGGAACACAGTTTATTCCTAGGGCCATGACTGGGCCACAGCAACTTTTTGTCATTTCAGCCAACAAATTATTTAAGAATAATTTGAGGAAGGAAGATGAATCACAGTTGTCTGAAAATGTTTTTTCAGTACCTTCAGGTGGCAGAATGGATGCCAGGAGCTTGGGAGAAAATCCAGACACTAGTATAGCACACTTTAAAGCAATGCTTCAGCACCAACACCAGTGATGGGACAATACCACGTCAGGGAAGATGGACATAGATGCTTTTGAAAAGCAACTAATGTAGAAAAGCTGGACCATGAATGGAAAAAGGTTTTAGCAATACCTAAACCAATTGAGTTAATGTATATTTTTCATTTTATGAATGCACAATGGTGATATATAATGAAAATCTATGTCTAAATAAATGTAAAACATGTCTTTTAATAAGCATAAAATTTAAAAATCAAATAACATCAAAAGCATTGTGTCAGAGTTTAATTGGAAACATTTTTCTTTGTAAGTGCTACACAAAATAATCTCCTACAATCAAAGGCATCTTAAATTCAATGAATTAGGAAATGATTACAATGAATATGATGAATGCAAAAACAGAGGCAAGTTATCCCTGTTTATGGCATATCCAACTATGCCTGAGAGTCTGCAGTCTAGACAAGATATGTCTTCAGTGAATTGTCCCATTAAGAAAAAAACTCGTTTAATGTCTAATAAAGGTAAACAACTAAACTTTTGAAACATTAGGGAAAAAGATTTAAGGAATGACTAACATGTCCTATCATGTATATTAGAAGTAATTTTCATAAAAATGAGATAACTTTTAATAAGTCCCAATTGTGGTTTCCAGCCTACAATCACAGACTCCAAAAGTTAGGAATTATTGCAAAGGGTTCATAAATCCACCTGCACATGAAATATTTTATGTTGAATGTCTAAATAAGATCTCAAACATTTTTGAACCATTATTTTTCAAATGTGTTAAAGACACTTTGTTATTAATTAAACATATATCATTTTCAAGTAGTGTTTGACATCATATTCACCTTTTTATTGTGATTAATTAACAGACATTAGAAATATTATTATCCATCATTAGGGAAGAGTCCATGGAATTTTTACTATAAAAATATGCCCTCTATGACAAGAAGTATGAGAACTACTGTCCTCAGTCTTCCTGAGTTGCAAACCTAAGCATTTTCAATAATGATGCATTTTCTACATCTCCATACCCTTAGCAAAATCATTTATTTCTGTGTTACTGGATAAAGGCCCATCCCTTGCTATTACTCTTCCTATTTAAAATTTCATACCCATAGGTAAAACTTGTCATGATTTTAGAAAGAACTCCATTTTTATTCCAATATGTTGAAAGGAAATCTATCTTGTTTCTGAAAATATTGAATAGGATTCTAAAAGGATTTCTTTTTCTCTATTCATTCCTTAAAGTCAGATCTTTTCTAACTAATAGCAAGCCATTTTTCATTCTTTAATAGAATTACTCTAAGAACGTTGGTTTAATTTTTTTCAATTTAAATGGTTGAGTCACAGTGTAATGATTTTATTATACAATTAAGAATTCAGCATCCTGGCTAACACGGTGAAACCCCATCTCTACTAAAAAATACAAAAAACTAGCCGAGCGAGGTGGTGGGCATCTGTAGTCCCAGCTACTCGGGAGGTTGAGACAGGAGAATGGCGTGAACCCGGGAGGCGGAGCTTGCAGTGAGCTGAGATCCGGCCGCTGCACTCCAGCCTGGGCGACAGAGCAAGACTCCGTCTCAAAAAAAATAAATAAATTAAAATAAATAAATTTAAAAAAAAGAATTCAGAATACCAAAAATTAGGCAAGATGGTAAGACTATTAGTGCTCTGTCATGGCCAAAATGATTTATTTGCTTACCACCAGAGATTAAATTAGTCATACTTCAGCCATATATTCGATAAAATGGAAAGAGAAAATTTTAGTAAGTATACACTTATTAACATGTTTTCTATTTATAAAAGGCTTCAAGCGTCTCTACTATCAGATCTAGGGTTTTCACAAAATTCAAGTAGATGCTTATATTGGTCTGCACATAACTTGAGTACAGTTTCCACTTGTAAGTTCAAGATCAAGAGAGTCATCCAATACGAGTATATGTTGTTTTGAATAAAGCATGCTTTGGAGGACCATTGCCATACTAACATAAGGCAAACTGAAAGACATCTTCCTGTGTCACTGATAAATGTCTCAAATAGTCACTTGATGAGAAAAATGGAAGTAAGAGGTGTATTTTCAATTGGCAATTTAGCAATAGGTGTAAGAAATAGGTATGGATGGCTGGCCAATGCATTATTTAAGTCTTCATTCAATAAATATTTATTGAGGGACTTGTATGCACCCAATATGAGACTAGGGTTGGGCAGACAGCAGTGAATGAGAGAGATTTAATGTCCTCACCCTCAAGAAACTTGAAATCTATTGGGGAGAGAGAAAGGAAATAAACTATTACAAATTAGCATCAAAGGCACTACAAAAAGGATTAATCCAGGATGTTTTGGAATCGTAAAAGGGGTTTCTAATCCAGTGATGAAGAATCAAAAAAGACTTCTCAGGGAAAGTTAGGCCAGCAAATAATGGGGATGAGGTAAGGAATGTTCCAAGCAGAGAGAAGAAAATATATGAAGATCCTCATGAGACAGAGCAAGGGTGGGATTAAGGACCTGAAAGTAAAGGTTTAGCCTATTACTATTAAGTGAAATAAAAAATAAAATCTCTAGAAGGCTTTTATTAGTTTGTGGTCACCCTTATTAGAAAAAGTGGCAGTCACTTTTTCAGTGTGATATTTTACATGTTCCACAGACTTTAAAGTGAGTGATAAAGAAAATGTGATATATATGTTCCACACCATGGAATACTATGCATTCATAAAAAAGAATGAAATCATGTCCTTTGCAGCAACATGGATGGAGCTGAAGGCCATAATCCTAAGTGAAATCACTTAGAAAGAGAAAGTCAAATATCACATGTTCTCACTTATAAGTGGGAGCTAATCAATGGATACACAAGTTTATATAAATGGAAGTAATAAACAATGGAGACTACAAAATGGGAGAGGGTTGGGAGAGTGAGGATTGAAAACTGCCTATGGGTACAATGTTCAATATTTGGGCGATGGATATGCACATGTACCTACTGAATCTAAATATTTTTTAAAGTGAGTAATTACAACCAGTAATAAAGAAATGAAAACTGTGGTAAACTTGCAATACATGAATACTTTTAAAGGCCAGCACACATACTATGTGAGCTGCTACACACCGGATTATCAGTTCGAGAGATGGACATACCCCTCTACCAGCTAAAGGAAAAATATTCTTCATTGGAATACTGAGCTGTCTCTGTGGATTTTTCTTCTTACATTTTGGGGATAAATTGTTTTGTGTATATATGCTTAAGTCAGTAATAAAATATAATCCAGACTACAAATATTTTTTGACCCAACAAATTTCAGGAAGACATTTAGGGCCTAAAATGAGATTAGACTGTGGTTAGGGAACTCAATCCAGTGTTAGAATATCCATCAACTATGCTTTCATTCAAGATAACATGTCAATCTGTCAAGATATCTAGCTGATTGACATTCTTGTGGAGAGTCTAAATTTCTTCTTTTCCCACTCTTAAATTCGCACTTCTATCATGGTATAGGTCTTAAATTGAAGACTGAGCCAGAAATATGACACCTATCAACAGTTTCCTGGCATGTTATTTCAATTTCAATTTGTCAACTTCAACTGAAATGTAGGCAAAGCAAAAGTTACACTGCCAAGCCCCAGATTCAGTTTAATCTTGGGGCTTAAGAAGGGGGAACCAAGCTAATGCTTGTCAACAGATCATGCAGTTGTCCAGAAAGATGGTATCAGAACCACATATTCTGTGCTTCAAAGTATTAACTCTGAGAAGAATAATTCTTCAGAAGACAAAGCATAAAAACTAGAGATATACTAAAGCTATCAACAAATCTGTTAGGATTATAGTTAAGTTATAGTCAAGGTGTCACAAAATCCAATCAGGATATATATTCCTAGAAGTCAATCTTAGGATAATATTCAACAGATATTAAAGTAAGAACTTTCAATAAAGCTCTGGCCAATATTTGTGTATGATTTTGTCTTGAATTTTGGTATACCAAATTCTTAACCATTTGAGGTCTGTATCTAGGAATGATATTTTACTGATTTATCAACTGGATCAATACTGGAATTTAGATGATTTAGTAAACAAGTCCACAGCTTACGAGTACTGGAGCTGTGCACTCCAAAATTCCAGGGATGCCATTTGCATAAACTACAATGTAAATTGTAGCCCCCAGGAGTTTTGTAGTGTTGTATCCTATTAGTAAGAATATTTAGATGACTGATGTCCATCTGCAAAGTATCTCTTTTCATGGGTTCATATGCTTTGGGAGCAGTGCTTGATTTTTCTTCTTCTTCATTTTTTTTTCCTAAGGTGGTAATCTATGCATGATAGAGTAACCCCTGGAAGAGGTGAAAAATGTCAGTGGAAAGATAAAGAGATGTTTTTCTTCTGTTCCTTTCTTTCTGTATTCTCCTATCCAAACACACACCTGGCCAAATGGGCTGCTTTCAAGCCTCACTAGAGAGGGGCATTGGGCACAAAAGACAAAAGAGTTGTGTTGATGAAAGACTGGGCTGACTCTGAGCCAAGTTCGATGGAGAGAGGTGGAAAAGGCATTTGTTTTACTTCGACACTGGAACCCAGCAGCAGCAGCCCAGCTGAGAAGCCACAGAACACATGAAGTCCAGAGTGGCCATGACGGGAACAGATAGCCATGATGAAGCCAGAGCCAATTAGGGTCAGCTTTGTCCCTTGACACATGTAAAACACTGCCCCAGGAACTAGGGCACATAACTAGGAGAGCTTTTGAAGAAGGTCTCAGATCTAGGAAGAGCAGAAAAGATTTGGATATTACTGTAAATGTGACCACACGCTTCTCCACAGGCTGGGGCAGCCTGGGATGTTTAGACTTCTAAAAGGTAACTTTGATTTGGAAAGTAAGCTTACAAACTTGTAAAACCTTGTTGTTTTCCAATAAACCATGAAAATAAACACAGTGTTTGAGAAATGAATGAAAAGGCAAAAACAAAGAATGTTTGTCAGTTAATAACTATTGTAACTGATCTTTAAAACTTATTGTATCCTTATAATCACAAATTTTTAAACACCATGATGGGGCTGGTGGGGATAAGAGGAGTGGAAACAGAAAAAGAAATGGAGAAAGCCTGGAAGGATGGGAACAATGAGGCAGAGAGAGGTCCAGCCTCTGCCTTTTGGGGCTGTACTGCATGCCCAGCTTACTCCTCCCTACTTTCCCTCCTTAAAATGCCTTCAACACCTATCTTCATTTGTCTCAGAAAGAAACTATGCAGAGCAAAACCCTCCTCAGGCCTAAACAGTTGGCTTGATTGAGTTTTCTTTCTGTAGGTATTTGCTCAGGTCACCAGCAGCTTTTCCTAACCTCCAGCATTGCTCAGGCACTTTAGAGCAATCCACGTGTGAGGTGATATTGTAATGTGATGAATAACTCAGCTAGCCAAACTGAACCCTCAGATGACAAAGTATTTATTCAGCTATAACACCCAACTGGGATGTGACTAAAAACTTTCTCCTGCCCTTAAACAAAAAAGCAAACAAACTAAAGCAAGGAAGAGATCATTGGCTCAGAAAATGGTCTAAGACTAGGACCTCTCTGGTTGGCATTTTTTGGGTGGCCAGCCTTTTCCATGCTTGCATTCACCTACTCTCCATGTGGATTACAAGGTTTCCCCACCTCAGCACCACTGACATTTTGGGCCCAATAATTCTTTGTTGTGGGATATTCTGTGCACTGCAGGCTGTTTAGCAGCATCCCTGGCCTTTACCCACTGGATGCCAGTAGCAATCTTGTTCCCTAGTTGTGACAACCAAAAATTTCTCTGGACATTGCCAAGTGTCCCTTGGGGGCAAAATAACCTGCAGTTGTGAATCAATGATCTAAAATTAAACCTGTCTCTATAACTGACAGCTAATGCTACACCAACAATAACAGCACACACACATTTTTAAAACCCTTTCAATCAAAATTATTTGTGAGTTTCTTTAATATAAAAAGGCCAAATGCTAGGTTACTGGTTTTTTTGTTTGTTTGTTTGCTTTTTTCTGTGACTCTAGGAACAGAACCAGAAGAGAGAGGAAAAGATTATAACCTATGTTTAGTACCTAACATAGTCACATCTTACATGGTATTGGAACATAAATATGAATAAAATACTTGTTGAAATCAGATAATTCCAACAACTAATATTGAAATTTAAACTAAGTTTTTAAAGAATGAGCAAGCAGCCGTCTAATACTATTTTAGCACATAAATAACTAAAATTAATTCATAATATACAGTGGGAATAAAACTGATCTTCCCATAAAAGCATTCAAATGACTTTTACAAGGGAATTACCAATTCCCTGAAAACCTAAAAAAATGACTCCCTTAGTGCATGGACACCGTAGCATCAACAGAACCAATGATTTGTGTTTTTTGACCAAATTACTCATAGTGTTAGAGCAGATGACGGAAGAAAAAGGGATAGAAGGAAGGAGTGAGGGATGGGAGAAAGAAAGAGACATTAAGAGAGCCCAGTCCACTATCTGGTATCATGAAGATAAGAATTTGTTTGGAATTATTTTTATGCTATCATCATTTTCTTTAAAAGAATTGATTTTTTCTTGATTGAGGAGTTACAATGCTCATTATAGAAAATTCTGAAAATACACAAAATACAAAAGAATGTACCATTTCAAGATAATAATTATTAACTTTATTCCTTCCAACCTCTTCCTAGATTTATGTCTTTTACTAATAAGCAGAATTAGGCTTGTACTAGAAATAAAATTTTATCATCAAACCTTTAATGTAGGTTATCCAAAGACAGCCACCCTAATAAAAAGTTTAATACAGTAATGCATCTTCTTAGTGCATGAAGTAATCTTTTTTAACTAAAGGTTCTTTAATTTATTTGCAAAAAACTATGTACACTTTAATAAAAATCAAAAGTTACTTCAATAACCAAAAAATAAAAATAAAAAATAAAATTTTAAATCCACATTTTTGACTTATCATTGTATTATGAGAATGTCTTCATATCACTGAATTCATTTCTTTCATTTATTTTTTACTCCTTTATTGAACAAATATTTTGAGTGCCTACAACATTACCAGGCACTATTTCATCTCAGGAGATACAGTGGTGAACAGAAGAGAAAGGAAGAAAGGGAAAAAAAAAAAAAAAACAAATCTTGCCCTTGCAAGGTATATGTTCCAAAGTGGGGCACCCAGCGATAAGAAAATGATTGAGTACAATGTTAAGCATGAAAGACAGCAATAAGCAAAATGAGGAAAAATAAGCCAGGAAAGGGGCTGAGAGCAGTTCCATATGTGTTTGGGGGCTGAGTTTGCAATTTTAAAAAGAATGCTCAGAAAAGTCTTCAGTGAGAAGGTAGGCATTGAGCAAAGACCAGAAGGAAGTGAAGGAGAGCTCCTTAGGAATATCAGAGAAATCATTACAGACTGGGAGAATCAGGCAGGAGCTCACCTCCTGTGGGGGTTGATGCCTCTATAGGGAGTTGGGGGCAGAACAGTGGGTGATTGTGGCATTGGTGGCGTTTTAGGGGCTTGAGCTTTAATGGAGAATGAGATGAGAGACTACTGAAGATTTGGAGTACAGCGATGACTTGCCATCCAACTAATTCATGGATGTTTCATGAAGAAGAGCCTGACTATCAAAACCAAAAGCAGAGAGCCCTGTTGGGATGCTACCACAAGGGTCTGGCCTGATGTAGGATTGAACTCATGTGGAGGTAACATAAGTGGCTAGATTCTGGATGTATTTTGAAAATGAGAACAGCAGAATTCTGAGTATCCAGTATGCAAAGTGTAAGAGGAAAAAAAAGACTCAAGAATGACTTTTGGGTTTTTTGGCCTGAAATTATTACTCTAAATTACAATTTTGATAAATGCATAATTTTTAATAATGCTTTTAAAATGATTCTCATTATGTAGGAAGTATCAAAATTAAAAACAATGAGACTGATCACAGGAATGTCATCTTTATTAGAATATAAGTTTAGCAACTAGAAAGCAGTAGTGTAAGTTCAAACAAATCAAAAGCATCTTGTCTCTTGAAAACTGAAAAATAATTTATTTAAAAGATGAATGAAAAGAAAAACAAACAATTCAGTAGACAATTCAAAACCAAGATCATCAAAATCTACAGGTGAGATTAGTCTTGAAAGACGAAAGAGTTCATGAAGAGAAGCAGCAGCACAAAAGATTCCAGACAACAGGAACAAGTATTGGAGTGTAAGGAGTGTAAGGAGGAAATGGTGAAGGACAGGCAGCGACTTGATAGTCCAGGACATTATATGCCATACAAAATATTCACATTTTATCCTGAATGCGATGGCAGGACCACTACAGGATTTCAACTCAGGAAAAACTTTTTAACAACCATGAGTATTGGGGACTAGTGGCTCATGAAAGGATCTTCAGTTAGTAGGTAGTCATGATTTTTTCTCTTGCTATTAAAAAAACAAAAAGTTTTACTCTTATTTACCAATCTATGTAAAAAGATATAACATTCAAAAGTAGATCACTGTAAACTACCCATCTGAGAAGGGACTGATAACCAGAATATATAAGGAGCTCAAACAACTGTATAGGAAAAAGTCTAATAATCCAATAAAAAGAAATGGGCAAAAGATTTGAATAGACATTGCTCAAAGGAAGACATGCAAATGGCAAACAGGAATACAAACAGTTGTTCAACATCATTGATCATCCGAGAAATGCAAATCAAAACTACAATGAGATTAAAAGATATGGGCTGGGTAGGTGGAAAATGGTGGCTAGGAGGCAAGACTAATTTACAGCTTCCTCTTGGATGGGCAGAGCAGTGTGTGGAGACCCACATCATGAACTTTTGTTCCAAGAACTACTGCAGGAACATACCAGGAAAGCCAAGAGAATACCACAGATGCTTTTAAGGAGGTGGACTGCCATTGCAGGCTCTGTGGGACAGCCAAGGAACTCTGAAGACAAAGGACATAATCCACTGGGAGCTCTATGGCCCTGCCCACCACCTGAGATACCTGAATACTTATCCAAAGGCCACCCTAGGGCAAGTTTGTATCCTCCCTATACAACTGCAGCTGATGCGTTCTTGAAAGTGCCACCTCCTGGCTAGAGGCCAATCCACACCAAACCAACACACTTAACGAAAATACAACCAAGGACCCTCACAGAGTCCCCTTTACTCCCCTGCTACCTTCACCAGAGCAGGTAGTTATATCCACAACTGAGAGACCTGAAGACAGATCACATCACAGGACTCTCTGCAGACACTTCCCAGTACCAGCCCAGAGACCAGAGCTCTGCTGGGTGGCTAGATCCAGAAGAGAAGTAACAATCACTGCAGTTTAGATCTCAGGGAGCCCCATCCTTAGGGGAAAGGGGAGAGCACCACATCAAAGGAACACCCCTGTGAGACACAAACATCTGAACAGCAGCCCTTGAGTTTCAGATCTTCCCGCTGACATAGTCTACCCAAATGAGAAGGAACCAGAAAAGCAATTCTGGTAATATGACAAAACAAGGTTCTTTAATACCCCCAAAAGATCACTCTAGCTCACCAACAGTGGATCCAAAACAAGATGAAATATCTGAATTGCCAGGAAAGGAATTCAGAAGGTCAAATATTAAGCCAATCAAGGAGGCACTGGAGAAAGGTGAAGTACAACTTAAAGAAGAAAAAAAAAAAAAAATGGCACAGGATATGAATGGAAAAGTCCCCAGTGAAATAGATAGCAGAAATAAAAAACAATCACAACTTCTGGAAATGAAGGACACATTTAGAAAATTGCAAAATGCACTGGAAAGTCAGCAACAGAATCCAACAAGTAGAAGAAGGAACCTCAGAGCTTGAAGACAAGGCTTTCGAATTAACCCAATCTGACAAAGACAAAGACAAAAGAATAATAATTTAAAAAATGAACAAAGCCTCCAAGAAGTTTGGGATTACGTTAAACAACCAAACCTAAGAATAACTGGTGTTCCTAAGGAAGAAGAGAAATCTAAAATTTGGAAATACATTTGAAGGAATAACTGAGGAAAACTTTCCCGGCCTTGCTAGAAATCTAAACATCCAAATACAAGAAGCTCAAAGGACACCTGGGAAATTCATCACAAAAAGATCATCGCCTAAGCACATAGTCATCAGGTAATCTAAAGTCAAGATGAAGGAAAAAGTCTTAAGAGCTGTGAGGCAAAAGCATCAGGTAAACCAATAAGGGAAAATCTATTAGATTAACAGCAGATTTCTCAGCAGAAACCCTACAAGCTAGAAGGGGTTGGGGTCCCACCTTTAGCCTCCTTAAACAAAACAATTATCAGCCAAGAATTTTGGGTCCAGTGAAACTAAGCTTCATAAATGAAGGAAAGATACAGTCTTTTTCAGACAAACAAATGCTGATAATTCACCACTACCAAGCCAGCACTACAAGAACTGCTAAAAAGAGCTCTAAATCTTAAATCTCCAAAATACACCAAAAAAGAATCTCCTTAAAGCATTAATCTCACAGGACTTATAAAATAACAACACAATGAAAACAAACAAACAAACAAAAAACAAGGTATTCAGGCAACACATAGCATGATGAATAGAATAGGACTTCACATCTCAATACTTAAATTGAATGTAAATGGCCTAAATGCTCCACTTAAAAGATATAAAATGGCAGAATGGATAAGAATTCACCAACCAAGTATCTGCTGTCTTCAAGAGGCTTACCTGACACATAAGGACTTGCATAAACTTAGGGTAAAGGGATGGAAAAAGATATTCCATGCAAATGAACACCAAAAGCGAGCAGGACTAGCTATTCTTTTTTTTTTTTTTTTTTTTTTTTTTTTGAGATGGAGTCTCGCTCTGTAGCCCAGGCTGGAGTGCAGTGGCCGGATCTCAGTTCACTGCAAGCTCCACCTCCCGGATCCACGCCATTCTCCTGCCTCAGCCTCCTGAGTAGCTGGGACTACAGGCGCCCACCACCTCGCCCAGCTAGTTTTTTTTGTATTTTTCAGTAGAGACGGGGTTTCACTGTGTTAGCCAGGATGGTCTCAATCTCCTGACCTCGTGATCCACCCGTCTTGGCCTCCCAAAGTGCTGGGATTACAGGCTTGAGCCACCGCGCCCGGCCGACTAGCTATTCTTATATCAGACAAAACAAACATTATAGCAACAGCAGTCAAAGAAACACAAAGAGGGCTAGGTGCAGTGGCTCATGCCTATAATCCCAGCACTCTGGGAGGTCAAGGTGGGCAGATTGCTTGAGTCCAGGAGTTCGAGACCAGCTTGGGCAACAGAGCAAAACCCCATCTCTACTAAAAATACAAAAAATAAAAATAAAAATAGCTGGGTGTGGTGGCGTGCACCTGTAGTCCCAGCTACTCAGGAGGCTAAAGTGGAAAAATAACTTGAGCCTGGGAAGTCAAGGCTACCATGAGCTAAGATTGTGTCACTGCACTCCAAACCAGGGCAACCAGAGTGAGACCCTGTCTCAAAAAAAAAAAAAAAAAAAAAGACAAAGACACTATATAATGATAAAAAGACTAGTCCAACAGGAAAAATCACAATCCTAAATATATATGCATCTAACATTGGAGCTCCCAAATTTGTAAAACAATGACTGCTAGACCTATGAAATGAGATAGACAGCAACACAATAATAGTGGAGGACTTCAGTACTCCACTGACAGCACTAGACAGGTCATCAAAACAAAAAGTCAACAAAGAAACAATGGACTTAAACTATACCCTAGAACAAATAGACTTAACAAATATTTACAGAATATTCTACCCAACAACTGTAGAATATACATTCTATTCATCAGCACCTGGAACATTCTCCAAGATAGACCATATGATAGGCCAAAAAACAAGTCTCCACAAATTTAAGAAAACCAGAATTATAGCAAGTACTCTCTCAAACCACAGTGGAATAAAATTAAAAATCAACTTCAAAATGAACTTTCAAAACCATACAAATACATGGAAATTAAATAACCTGCTTTTGAATGATCATTGGGTCAACAATGAAATAAAAATGAAAATTTAAAAATTCTTTGAACTGAACAATAGTAGTGACACAACCTATCAAAACCTCAGGGATATAGCAAAGGCAGTGCTAAGAAGAAAGTTTATAGCATTAAATGCCTATATCAAAAAGTCTGAAAGAGCACAAACAGACAATCTAAGGTCACACCTCAAGGAGCTAGAGAAACAAGAACAAACCAAACCCAAACCCAGCAGAAAGAAAGAAATAACGAAGATCAGAGCAGAACTAAATAAAATTGAAGCAAAAAAATATATATATACAAAAGATAAATTAAACAAAAAGATAATTCTTTGAAAAGATAAATAAAATTGATGGACCATTAGTGAGATTAACCAAGAAAAAAAGAGAGAAGATCCTAATTAGCTCATTAGAAATGAAACCGGAGATATTCAAATCAATACCACAGAAATACAAAAGATCACTCAAGGCTACTATGAACAGCTTTACATGCATAAACTAGAAAACCTAGAGGAGATGTGTAAATTCCTGGATATATACAACCCTCCTAGATTAAACCAGGAAGAAATAGAAACTCTGAATAGACGTATAACAGGCAGCGAGATTGAAATGGTAATTAAAAAGTTACCAACAAAAAAGAGTCCAGGACCAGACAGATTCACAGCTGAATTCTATCAGACATTCAAAGAAGAGTTGGTACCAATCCTATTGACATTATTCGAAAAGATAAAGAAACAGGGAATTCTCCTTAAATCATTCTATAAAGCCAGTATCATCCTAATACCAAGACTAGGAAAAGACATAACAAAAAAAGAAAACTACAGACCAATATCCCTGATGAACACAGATGCAAAAATTCTTATCAAAATACTAGCTAACCAAATCCAACAGCATACCAAAAAGATAATCCACCATGACCAAGTGAGTTTCATGCCAGGGATGCAGGGATGGTTTAACATCTGCAAGTCAATAAATGTGATATGCCATATAAACAGAATTAAAAATAAAAATTACATGATCATTTCAATAGATGCAGGAAAAGCATTTGACAAAATCCAGCATACTCAGTAAAATCGGCATAGAAGGGACATACTTTAAGGTAATAAAAGCCATCTACAACAAACCCACAGCCCACATTATACTGAATGGGGAAAGTTGAAAGCATTTCCCCTGAGAACTGGAACAAGACAAGGATGCTTTCACCACTTCTATTCAACATAGTACTGGAAGCCCTAGTCAGAGCTATCAGAAAAGAGAAAGAAATAAAGAGCATCCAAATCGGTAAAGAGGAAGTCAAAGTGTTGCTGTTTGCTGATAACATGATTGTATACATAGAAAATCCTAAAGACTCATTCAAAAAGCTCCTATAACTGGTAAATGAATTCAGCAAAGTTTCAGGATACAAAATTAATGTCACAGTGTCCCTGCTATACACCAACAGCAATCAAGCCAAGAATCAAATCAAGAACTCAACCTCTTTCACAATAGTTGAAAAAAAAAAAAAAAAACCCAGAATATAAGGAGGTGAAAAACCTCTACAAGGAAAACTACAAAACATTGCTGAAAGAAATCATAGACGGCACAAACAAATGGAAACCCATCCCATGCTCATGGATGGGTAAAACCAATATTGTGAAAACGACCATAATGCCAAAAGCAATCTACAAATTCAACACAATTCCCATAAAAATACCACCATAACATCATCATTCTTCACAGAACTACAAAAAAAAAAAATCCTGAAATTCATATGGAACCAAAAAGAGCCCACATAGCCAAAGAAAGACTAAGTAAAAAGAACAAATCTGGAAGCATCACATTACCCGACTTCAAACTATACTGTAAGGCCATAGTCACCAAAACAGCATGGTACTAGTATAAAAATAGGCATATAGACCAATGAAACAGAATAGAGAACCCAGAAATAAAGCCAAATACTTAGTCAACCGATCTTCAACAAAGCAAACAAAAATATAAAGTGGGGAAAGGACACCCTATTCAACAAATGGTGCTGGGATAATTGACAAGCCACATGTAGAAGAATGAAACTGGGTCCTCATCTCTCACCTTATACAAAAATCAACTTAACATGGATCAAAGACTTAAATCTAAGACTGACACTGTAAAAATTCTAGAAGACAACATTGGGAAACCCCTTATATTATAGACATTGGTTTAGGCAAAGAATTCATGTCCAAGAACCCAAAATCAAATGCAACAAAAACAAAGAAAAATAGATGGGACTTAATTAAACTAAAAAGCTTCTGGACAGCAAAAGAAATAATCAGCAGACTAAACAACCCACAGAGCGGGAGAAAATCTTCACAATCCATACATCTGACAAAGGACTAACATTCAGAATCCATAAGGAATTCAAACAATCCCATCAAAAAGTGGGCTAAGGACACGAATAGACAATTCTCAAAAGAAGATATACAAATGGCCAACAAACATTTGAAAAAATGCTCAACATCACTAAAGATCAGGGAAATGCAAATCAAAACCACAAAATGATATACCACGTCACTCCTGCAAAATGGCCACAATTAAAAAATTAAAAAAATAAGAGATGTTGGTGTGGATATGGTGAAAAGGGAACACTTTTACACTGTTGGTGGGAATGTAAACTAGTACGACCCCTATGAAAAACAGTGTGGAGACCCCTTAAAGAACTAAAAGTAGATCTACCATTTGATCCCACAATCCCATTCCTGGGTTTCTACCCAGAGGAAAAGAAGTCATTATACGAAAAAGATACTTGCACACACATGTTTATAGGAGCACAATTCACAATCGCAAAAATGTGGAACCAGCCCAAATGCCCATCAATCAACAAGTGGATAAAGAAAATGTGGTATATAGCTACCATGGAATACTACTCAGCCATAAAAAGGAACAAAATAATGGCATTTTCAGCAACGCGGATGGAATTGAAGACCATCATTCTAAGTGAAGTAACAGTAATGGAAAACCAAACATCGTATGTTCTCACTCATAAGTGGGAGCTAAGCTATTAGGATATAAAGGTATAAGAATGATACAATGAAATTTGGGGACTTGAGGGAAAGGGTGGGATGGGGGTAAGGGAAAAAATACTACACACAAGGTACAGTGTACACTGCTCAGGTGATGGGTGCACCAAAATCTCAGAAATCACCACTAAAGGACTTATTCATGTAACCAAACACGACCTGTTCCCCAAAAACCTATTGAAACTTTTAAAAAGATTATAAAAAATATAAATTTGTGTGCAATAAAATCAAATAATTATTTTGAAAACTTTTTATTTAAAGAATAATTAAATTTTTGAAGTCTGCCAGTTTAAATAATTTTTTAGATTTTTGGGTAACTTAAAATCTTGATTTAATATCAAGTTGAGCTAATTTGTAATTATTGAATACCTAAATGATTTTTTTTTTTTTGAGACGAAGTCTCGCTCTTGTTCCCCAGGCTGGAGTGCAATGGTGCAATCTCGGGTCACTGCAACCTCTGCCTCCCAGGTTCAAGTGATTCTCCCACCTCAGCCTCCCGAGTAGCTGGGATTACAGACGCCTGCCACCACACCTGGCTAATTTTTATATTTTTAATAGAGACAGGGTTTCACCATGTTGTCCAGGCTGGTCTCAAACTCCTTACCTCAGGTGATCCGCCCACCTTGGCCTCCCAAAGTGCTGGGATTACAGGAGTGAGCCACTGCACCTGGCCATAATTTCTAAGATGCAATTCTGAGATTTTATTACTAAATATTGTATTGTTTCTATGCTTTTGCTTATGCTTTTATATGCTGTAAAAAATCTAAATCTTTGGGTCATTTAATGAATGTGTTCATGTTAGCCACTCTGTAATGTAAAAGGGATGTGTATGGTTGTAGAAAGTTGTGTTATGTGCATTCGTGAACTTTGCTAGTCTACTAAAATACTCCTTAAATTAAAAGCCTGGGTGACAGAGCGAGACTCCGTCTCAAAAAACAAAAACAAAAACAAAAACAAAAAACAAAAAACAAAACAAAACAAAAAAACAGTTTTCAATTATCTACCTTCATCCAATTTTCTGTATGAAATAGAGGTTAACTACTTTGGTTAAAAGTTATAACTACAGCTTGGGCAACACAATAAGATTCCATTTTACAAAAAATAAAAAAAATTAGCTGAGTGTGGTGGTGCATGCCTGTAGTCCTAGCAGTTCAAGGCTGCAATGAGCTATGATTGCACTAGTGCACTCCAGCTCAGGTGACAGAGTGAGGCCTTGTTTAAAAAAAAAAAAAAATTATAATTAATATGGCTGGTTGAGACTATACTATGAACATTGGTGACAGAGGAATATAATTATTTATGTGCTTGGTTTCTCAAAGCAAAAGGGAGGACTTTTATCCTAATGGATGTATTCTCAAACCCTTTGGTCTCAGGATCCCTTTACATTTTAAAAACTTTTAAGGACAACTAAAGAGCTTTTGTTTAAGCAGGTTATATTTATCAGCATTTGTGATATTAGAAATGAAAATTAAGAAATCTTTAAAGTATTTGATTCTTTTGAAAAATAGAAATAATGACCTGATTGCATGCTAACCTAAATAACACATTTAATGAAAACAAATTATATTTTTAAAAAATTAGTGAGGAGCGTTGCATTGTTTTACAGTTTTGTAAATCCCTTTGATAACAGAGATTTGCTAATAGAACTAATAGAGGCCTTCATGTTAAAAACTATCAATAAATTAGGTATTGAAGGGACATACCTAAAAATAATAAGAGTCATTTTTGACAAACCCCGAGCCAATATCATACTGAATGGGCAAAAGCTGGAAGCATTCCCCTTGAAAACTGGCATAAGACAAGGATGCTCACTCTCACCATTCTCATTCAACATAGTATTGGAAGTTCTGGCCAGGGCAATCAGGTAACAGAAAGAAATAAATGGTATTCAAATAGGAAGAAAAGAAGTCAAATTATCTTTGGGTTTGCAGATGACATGATCCTATTTCTAGAAAACCCCATCAACTCAGCCCAAAATCTTCTTAAGCTGATAAGCAACTTCAGCAAAGTCTCAGGATACAATATCAATGTGCAAAAGTCACAAGCACTCCTATACACCAAAAATAGGCAAGCAGAGAGCCAAATCATGAATGAATTCCCATTCACAATTGCTACGAAGAGTATAAAATACCTAGGAATACAGCTAACAAGGGAAGTGAAGGACCTCTTCAAGGAGAACTACAAACCACTGCTCAAGGAAATCAGAGAGGACATAAATGAAAAAAAAAATTCCACACTCATGGATAGAAAGAATCAATATTGTGAAAATGGCCATACTGCCCAAAGTAGTTTATAGATTCAATGATATTGCAATTCAACTACCATTGACATTCTTCACAGATTTAGAAGAAACTATTTTAAAATTCATTTGGAAACAAAAAAGAGGTCATATAGCCAGGACAATCCTAAGCAAAAAGAACAAAGCTGGAGGCATCATACTACCAGACTTCAAACTATGCTACAAGGCCACAACAACCAAAACAACATGGTACTGGTACAAAAACAGATACATAGATCAGTGGAATAGAACAGAGAACTCCAAAGAAAGACTGCACATCTACAACCATCTGATCTTCAACAAACCTTACAAAAACAAGCAATGGGAAAAGGATTCCCTATTTAATAAATGGTGCTGCGAAAACTAGCTAGCCATATGCAGAAAATTGAAACTAGACCCCTTCCTTACACATTATACAAAAATTAACTCAAGAAGGATCAAAGACTTAAATGTAAAATCCAAAAGCAAAAATTGACAAATGGGATAAAATTAAACTAAAGAGCTTCTGCACCACAAAAGAAACTATCATCAGAGAGAACAGGTAACCTACAGAATGGGAGAAAATTCTTGCAATCTATCCATCTGACAAAGGTCTAATATCCAGAATCTACAAGGAACTTAAACAAATTTACAAGAAAAAAACAAACAACCCCATTAAACAGTGGGCAAAGGGCATGAACAGACATTTCTCAAAAGAAGACATTCATGCGGCCAACGAACATGTGAAAAAAAGCTCCACATCACTAATCACTAGAGAAATGCAAATCAAAACCACAATGAGATATCATTTCATGCCAGTTAGAATGGCAATTATTAAAATGTCAAGAAACAACAGATGCTGGCGAGGTTGCAGAGAAATAGGAATGCTTTTATACTGTTGGTGGGAATGTAAATTAGTTCAACCATTGTGGAAGACGGTGTGGCGATTCCTCAAAAACGTAGAACCAGAAATACCATTTGACCCAGCAATCCCATTACCAGGTATATACCCAAAGGAATATAAATTATTCTATTACAAAGTTACATGCACATATATGTTCATTGCAGCACTATTCACAACAGCAAAGGCATGGAATCAACCCAAATGCCCATCAACGATAGACTGGATAAAGAAAATATGGTACATATACACCATGGAATACTATGCAGCCATAAAAAGGAACAAGATCATGTTCTTTGCAGGGATATGGATGGAGCTGGAAGCCATTATCCTCAGCAAACTAACACAGGAATAGAAAACCAAACACCATATGTTCTCACTTATAAGGGGGAGATGAACAGTGAGAACACATGGACACAGGGAGGGAAACAAGACACACTGGGGCCTGTCGGTGGGTGGGGTAGGGGGAGGGAGAGCATTGGGAAAAATAGCTAATGCATACTGGGCTTAATACCTGGGTGATGGGTTGATGGGTGCAGCAAACCACCATGATACATGTTTACCTATGTAACAAACCTGCACATCCTGCACATGTACCCTGAAACTTAAAATTAAAATTAATAACAAAAAAGAATATGATAAGAATGTAATATTTTAAAAAGAACTGCCCAAAGGAGGAATTCTGATGTTTCACTCATCAGAGGGTCCCTGCCAAGTGTTTTGATCTGGATTCCACATAAACATAAAGCAAGCCTATTGAAAAAGCGTATGTACTATTATTTATTAGGGAGTTTAATTCAGGAATAGCAGGAGCAAGGTAATGGGAGAGAAACACCAGGAATGAGGGAGAACCAATGTACGAGTGCTTTGTCATGCAGGCTATTCCTCTGTATCAAGAGCTAAGGAATGCTCCATCCCTCAGAGTGACCTTCAGAGAGGTCATTTGGGAAGAGGAAAAGAGAAGAATTTATTCACCTGCTTCTGATTCCCACTGGTCAGATTTGACCTATGAAGCATTAATTTTCCCAGACTTTCATGTAATATGCTGCATACATGTGAATACTGTATCATGCTGGCTCCATGTCTTGTGGTATCTCCCACCTCTGTATCAATCAGAAAGCCCCAGATAGGAGTCACTAGAGAGGCACTATGGGCATGAAGCAAATAGTTGGCAGGAACAACTGGCCAGAGGCCCTGGAGCTAGTTGAGACAGAAAATATCTGAAAAGGCACATAAGAGATGTCTGATCATCAACCTATATATCAAACACCTACTTTTGCAGTGTCACAAGCTCAATAACTACAGCTAACCATTGCAAAGTTCTCAGTAGACCTGGAACTAAATGTGGTCTTTTATGCTTTGTGGGCACACTACAAATGTCCTACCAGTTATTGTCTTAGGACAGTCTCATCAAGATAAAAAAAACCACAGTTGCTCTGTATTCTTTTGATTGATAAATAAAATACTTTAAAAATTATTCATATAATGGATTCCATTAATTGGTTTACTGATTCAATATTTATGGAGTGCTTATTATTTTCCAGTTAAGCATAAGAAGCTGCCATGGACTTTGGTATCATCGTTGTCATCGTCGTGATTACTATAGAGGTGTTATTAGAGTCCATTTTCCAAAGGGGACACATGATTCAACCCAGTTCTGATTATTATGGCAATGCCTGACTTTAATGCTTTCCTCCTACCAAGTGGGTTTCCTTGTAACTGTCTTCACATAAATCCATGAGCCACGATCCTTGATACCTTCCCATCTACTCCTGTATCTTCTATGCTTTTAACCTCAATTCCTCATCTTTACACTAAATCTTAATCTCATTGTTTCCAATCCAGTCGTGAAACATGACTCCAGATCCAGGTAGTTGTTCCTTTGACCTGACAATTTGGTCATGGACTTCCCAACATTGACTAAAGACTAAGCAAGACTAGACCTGCCTCATGATTATGCAGAAAGAGCCTGAGTCAATTCTTCAGGCAGAATGCAACAAATTTACTCACTATCCACAGAAGGAGGATTAGAAATAGTGTCCCCTAAACTGTCACACCAAAACAAAATATGTAATGTTTGGGGGAAAGCTTGAATCAGGGGAAAGAGGTTCAAAAGTTCCCCTGCAAAAGATCCTCTGCCACCTGGCTCAAAAGATCTCTACTTCTGCACCACTTAACCAGCATTATCTTGGAATGGAATGGACCAAGACAAAAGAGCAAGACTTACTTGCTCTCTCCTGCTGCAATTTGTGGTGATCCACATAGATTCCCTGCACAACTGGGGATTTCAAGCCTATCTCAGACCTTATGTAAGGTGGAAGCTCCTCCAGAGTTTCATTTTGGGTACTGGAACTTGTGATAACTGTCTTTAGGCTCTGTCTGCTCCACTTGGACAATTTATGTTTCATTTGTTCCAACAGAAATTGCCGGAAGTAGAGGAATGAGATTTCTCCCATATATGAATCTAAGACTGCCCTTAGTGAGTCAAATTCCAATGGATCATTCAATCTAGCTGAGTTAAGGAATGATGCACGGGAAAACATAGTAAATTCCCACCATTTATTTTGTATTTAATAATGTAATATAGACTTTCTGGAAGATACAATTACTAGGAATGAATTTGGCTATAGTGTCAAGCTCTTTTTTTAGTTCTTTGGAACAACAGTAGTCTTTGTTTCTTTTCTGGATGCATCTAGAGCTCACTGTCAATTCAGGCCAAAAATAATATGCATGTATATACAGAATGGCCCTCTCAGTAAGGTAGAAGAAAGCATTTCTTTATTTATGTTTTATTTATACTTTAAAAAAATTTGCTTAGGCCTATTGTGTCAGATGCTCAAGGTTATATTTGCCAACCTTCAAAGGAATACAAAAGGATACAGCCTTGCACTTCATTATAAAACAGTATTCATAGTCCTAGGAGCATCATGTTCTTTATATTCACAAGGTAAACAAACACATTGCTTAGAGTGCCACAGAAGAAATGTTGATGAATCTCTCATTGTAATAACAGGCCAGCAAACCTTTTTTTTTCTTTTTCTAGACAAAGTCTTGCTCTGTCGCCCAGGCTGGAGTGCAATGGTGTGATCTCGGATCACTGTAACCTCTGCCTCCTGGGTTTAAGCAATTCTCCTGCCTCAGCCTCCCAAATAGCTGGGACTACAGGTGTGTGCCTCCATGCCCAGCTAATTTTTGTATTTTTTGTAGAGATGGGGTTTCACCATGTTGGCCAGGCTGGTCTTGAACTCCTGACCTCTCATGATCCACCCACCTCAGCCTCCCAAAGTGCTGGCATTACAGGCGTGAGCCACCACACTTGGCCACAAATATCCTTTCATGCCAGGTTCAAGTCATTTTATTTGGGCACAGAAATATGGCTAGGTATGCTGAGCTGCAAAAGGTTTCAAGAAAGCAGACAGGTATATTTTTAGTAGCAAAGTCATCTTATCTTCAGGATCTATTAAAATATTTGTATTCCAGAGGATTTGCTCCAAATGGAAACTAGATTTCCAGATTCACTCTGGCTTAGTGAATGGAGTCTGACTTGGGCAACCAAGGGTTGGTGCAACACTCTCATCATTGCCATCTCCTGCCACCACTGCAAACATGGAAGCTATTCTAGGGAGGAAGGAGGACAAGGCTTCAAGGCCTCACCAGACTTCTCTGCCTATACATCAGGCACTGAAGTGTGTCTCTGTCAGCCCTTTCCATCTCCAGTGATTTCAAGGCATGATAGACATTTTTAAAAGTTAGCTTCTCTCTGTGGGGACAAAGGGTACTCTGCCCCAGAGAAGAAGGGAAGCCTTGTTTTTGTACCTAGTAACAGTAAGAAGTCAAACTAGAAAAAAGAGAGAGAGAGAGACAGAGAAGGACAATGGTGTTCTGGGTGCAGAGAAAAAAAGACAACAATTTTTTAAAGGGAACTTTTTAAAATTTTTGGAAAAATCATGAAACTGATTTCAATTCAGGATATGTTTATCTTATGTGTACTCTTTCATTTTTTTTTAATTCACCTTGGGTGAGAGACAGAGGATGAGAGACATTCAAATCTTGTACCCTGTCTTCCAAAACGAGAGTAGTTTCCAATTACACTTAGAGCTTCTTACTCAGTTTGAACCTTTGAGTCTAATATTACAAGGAATATGATGTAACTATTTTAGATACAAATGAATTTGTAGAGTCTAGTCCTATCTCCAAAACGCCAGCCAGGCCAACCTCCTCTATGACTCCCATGCATATCTTGCTTCTATGTTCTGTTCTCTCATCCTCTTATTTCCATTTATTTTCTTTTTATGTCATTTACTACTTATGCTGAACCTCTTTCCATTAATTTATTTCCATCACATCGTTCGATGCCAAGTTCAAGTCATCTTATTTGGAAGCCTTCCCTGATGCATTTTCATCTTCCTTTGAGCCATGATGCAGCTCATAGATCAACTTCCATGGTCTAAACGTTTGTGTCTCCCCAAAATTCATTTGTTGAAACTAAATCTCCAATGCAAGTGGTATTAAGATGTGGGGCCTTGAGGAGGTGATTAGTTCATGAGGGCAGAGCCCGTGAATGAGATTAATGCCCTTATAAAAGAAGGAGGTGCAAAGGAGTTTGCTTGCCTCTTCCATCATGTGAGAACACAGCAACAAGGTACCATCTATGAAGTAGAGCAAGCCCTTAACATACACTTGATCTTGGACTTACTGGCTTCCAAAGTTATGAACAATAGATTGTTGCTGTTTATAAATTACCCAGTCTAAGGTATTTTGTTATAGCGGCCTGAACAGATTAAGACATCGACCTGTCCATACTACTACTGCTAATAGCTAACATATACTGAGCATCATGAACTAGGCACTGTGAAAAGTACTTTGTAGAGATTAGCTAATGGAATACGTCTCCTACGCAGTAGAATTTTACAGATGAAGAAACCAAGGCATAGAAAAGTGAAGCAACTTCCCAAAATGGCTCTGTAGAAATGTCTCTCAAGTGTACCAGTGTCTCTAGTGCTTTGGTGCACATCTCAAAAAATTTTTTCTTATATTTGGAAAAACCTAAAGACTCCACCAGAAAATTATTAGAACTGATAAATAAATTCAGTAAAGTTGCAGGATATAAAATCAACATACAAAATTTTTTCTCAATATTTTATTGTGAAAACATTCAAATATGAAAAAATTAAAAAGACTATTACAGCAAACACCTGTATACTGTATATCCACTACCTGTATTATCCCATTAATATTGTGCTTTATTTCATTTATTACATGTCTGTCCATCCACTATTCATCTTATTTTCATTTTTTATACATTTTGCTGGAAACTGTGAACACTACATCCCCAACCTCCAATACTTACGTATGCATGTCATTAACTTGCTCCTCAAAATTTAATGTTAAAAGGAGACATTGATGTGGAATGAACAACCATGCTCTTCTCTCTCTGTGATCTAGGATCGACTGAGTGGTACATATGCCTTTTGTTTAAAACAGTACATAAAACATTTTTAAGGCTACTTTTCATTACTATGTGGTACCTTCCAAAATCAGACAACACCTGCCAAGATCCCTGGGATCTTATTTTATTAAGATGAAGAGAAATAAGATTCCATCAGTAGACTCACAAACCGAGGGCAAACCTGTAAGCTCCACACTCATTCCAGAAGGCATTGCTGGGCCACAGAAGAGTTACTGCTTCCAAATCAGATGGAGTCACTGGGGTGTTATTGGATTTAGATGAGAAAGAACACTAGGCTAGTAAGGAGGATGTCTTGGGAGGCCACCCATGAGTAGGAATAAAGTAAGAAACCAGAGCTGGTGACATTAGAGAAGACTGTGCATCTATTTGAGTCTGGGAAAAACAAGCTAAAGATAGTCCATTATGTATCACATTGCACTGATTTTAAATTCCCCAAGAGCTTCATAAGAAAACAAAATACGAATTTTACACAGTTGATATTTAACTTTTGAATTAGACGTTTAGCTTGGCTTAATTACAAGCTGACTTAATTTTTTTTAACAGCAATGCTTCATTTTGAAGGGGAGGCTCTAAAATTTAATTCATCTCAAAGTTCAAATGTATGAGTATAACATTTTAGATACATCTAAAATACATTACAATTTTTATTGCTGAGGACAATATGCTAAACAGTCTTACACCAAAGCATTATCTAAAATACTTACAGAAGGCATTATTTTCTTGTGGATTATGAGAGGCAATTAAGAGAAATATTGAAGCCTAAATAAAGTTTGAGGTTGTTTTCATCCCCATGTTATTTAAGGAGCAATATTTTCCTGCTTTAACAGATACCAACTCTTCATCGTGGAGTTTGAGGTTAAGATCAGCTCTATTCACAAATGAATAGATGAGTGATTTCCAGATACGGTTGCCAAATTTAGCAAATTAAAATACATGATACCCAGTCAAATTTGAATTTCAGATAAACAAATCATTGTTTAGTATAAGTATATCTCATCGAATTTCAGATGAACAACAAGTAATTTTTTGTATAAGTATTTCCCAAATATTGCATGACACTTGCTTATAATAAAAAATATTCATTGTTTATCTGCAATTGCAATTTAGTAGAGTGTCTATATTTTATCTGGCAATCCTATTTCTGGAAGGAGTTTGGAAGGCTTCCAAGAAGGTCATACACTTAAACATCTCTCCTTGTGAGATCTTAATTCTTTCTATTGATGGTTCCATCTCCATTGACCTTTTCCAGAGGTGAGGAAAGAAAAACTTTCTAAAATTCATAATCTTCTATGCAATCCTTAAAATAGAGACACAATAATATGTTCTGACATGGAATTATCTCAAAAGCAAATTATTCAGTGAAAAAGGCAAAGTTCAGAAATATATTCACCCTGGTCATAAGGGTTAGCTTTGGTGAGGGGGGCTGTGTGTGTGTGTGGTTGCAGGGATTGTGCTAAGGAGTCTGCCTCTTTGCTCTATTATTTTGTACATTTTGAATTTTCCATCATATTTAGAGCTCTAAATAGAGGAGACAGAAAATGCCAAAACACGAGGCTAGAGCATGCTGGGTATGCTTCAGTGCATATACTACCAATTCAAAGACAAGTAAGTTTAAATAAATGAGCAAAGCAGCAAAACAAAAATATTTCTGCCCAAGCAAAACAGAACAAAACTTCCAAAGAGGTGTCTGATATTTCGTGGAAATTATTTTAATAACTTCTTTCATTCCCATCTGATCTTATCAGGTCACCTTAAGAACTCCGAGAACCTGAAGATAAACTATTTTACAATTGTGTATTGATTCTGTCCTGTTGAAATGTATCTGATATTTTAAAGTACAAGATTGTCTTTCTGTAAAATTGCAGCTTTTACCTGTAAGACTGTGTACTTATTGTTATATACTTTTATACAATTTATGTATGTTTTACTTTCTTCATTCTCAACACATTTCTCAATACACACACACACACACACACACACACACACACACACACACACTCCCCTCCTAGCATAAGATGAGAAAGAGTCCCTTTGTGAATAAAAGGTAACACAATGGTCTGTATTGACCTAAGTTTCTCTATCCTCCTTTTCAGCACGGACTGCCATTACAAAATCAATTTTCAGGCTACATGCATAGGGGTTATTTTAAAGGAAAGATCAAATTCATAATCAAATCTAATGTTCAATCTACGAAAAGCCAATGCAACATACACACACATCATTAACAACATTTCTGACTAATTAGAAATATACTGAGATGTTCAGTAAACCCAAGGAAACCCCAATTAGGAGGTGATTCAACCTGTCAGCTTACACTCAATACAAAGCTCTGTTTACTGCTCTAAGCCCTCTCCTGGGGGGATTCAATACCTCATACTTTGAACCATCTCCTCTCCTTCCTGGCTTGCCACATTTCTTTTTCACCCAACTCTAGTCTCTCTTAATATTCTGCTTTTTTTTCTTGAAGTCTTTCCCAGGAAACAAAATAGTTGTTTGCTCCTCCTACCTCAGCTGAAGTTGCACTTCTCTATCTATTTGTTTATCCCTTCAACAATCATTTATTACGCATCTATTATGTGCCAGGACGAAATGTCCTCTTATACAGCTTATATTCTAGTCTGGGGAGACAAAAGAAAAGGTAAGGGAAATAAAAGTAACAGGGGCAAGTTTGCATTTTAGAAGGCGCAGTCTGGAAAGGTCTCTCTGACTTTCTAGAAGGGCAGAATGGAGCCCTGTAGATAATTAAAAGAGAGAACTCTAAATAGAGGAGACAGAAAATGCCAAAACACGAGGCTGGAGCATGCTGGGTATGTTCCAGTATAATAACAGTCTCAAGGTGACTGGTGTAGAATGAGAAAAGGAGATGAAGTAGAAGGAGATGAAGTCAGAGAGGTGATGGCAGGCCAGGTCCTTAAAAAAGAGACCCAAGAATATGTCCTGACATGGAATTATCTTGAAAGTAAATTATTCAGTGAAAAAGGCAAAGTTCAGAAATACAATCAGCCTGGTCATAAGGGTTATCTTTGGCGAGGGGGGCTGTGTGTGTGTGGACTTCAGATTTTGCAAATATTCCCCAACTTCAGATGCTTGAAAGGATTCACCAGAGTTAACAGAGCATAGTCACGTAAGGCTTTTACTTCCAGGTAAAGCATATGATGCAGCAAGATAAAGAGTGAAGGCAAGAATTAGGACTCCAGAAATCTCCCATGTGCAAGCTTCCCAGTATCTAGGTGAGGCCATCTGACAAAGTTCTGGCCAATGAGCTGTAGCCAGAAGCCATGGGGAGGGATTCTCTTCCCTAATACAAAGGTAGAGTCTCTCCAAAGGGTCATGCCCTGTCTCCTTTCCCTTTTTAGACCCTCCAGAATGTGAATATGAACCACAGAAGAGCAGCCACAGCCATCCTGGGGCAATGAGGATGATACTAAGGATTTCAAAGCAGGGAAATGAAAGAGCCTACATAATGAATAACATGGTTTTGCTGTCTTAGCAAATCTAGATTTCCTACTCCCAGGATTTTTGTTGCAGAAAACCAATTAACTTCTCTGTTTCAACTATTGCAGTAAGATTTCCTGTTGAACATATCATTCACTGATACAGGTATAATTCCTTAACGTCTCCTAATAATAAAGTCCAAGCTCCTTAGTGTAGCAGATGCAGTTCCCATGACTTGGCTTTATCTTCTGCCACTCCTCATTACCCACTTTGTGCTTTTGTAGTACTTTAATTTCTAAGAATTTCCATCATATACCTATTGATTCAAACCTCAAGGCCTTTGCTTATGACATCTGTTGGCCTGCCAGGCACTTTGCACTTTTCTTTGCCTAGTTAACTCCTATGCATCCTTTAAGACCACCTCAAGCCTTGCATTGGCGCTTCTCCACATTCCCACAGCACACCCTGTATTCTTTTACCTGCCATTGTCCATATTGCATGGCTATTTCTGTTTATGTGTCTATCTCTCCCACTAGACAGTAAGTTGTTCAAAGGCCTAGCTTGTCATCATCTCCCTTAGCGTCCAGCACAGTGCCTGGCACACTGACAAGCTCAACAGATTGTTAGTTGAGCTAATCTGAATTAAAGGTGATCTTTCTTATATGTGGCAGAGGGCCAACTAGAAGGGCATCACCAGTTCTAAGCTACAGGAATACCCTATTGTGCAATTCCAACCATGCTTTCAGGCTTGAGAGTACAGTCCTACAAAAGAAAAAACCTAGGTGATCTAGAAGCTCAAGGATGTTTTCTGAGGTTTTCCAGGGGAAATAGAGATCCTGAGGACATGGTTGCTTCTGGCACTTTCCATCAATAAAACAAGAGATTTCATATCAAGGAATGCATCTGTGGTGGTGGTGTAATATGTCAACTTGGCTAGACTGAACTATATTTCTAGACTTCCCTTCCCTGCATGTTTCTGTTTAAGGTGGGCCATGAGAGTCTCAGGAGAGGTGGGAAGCAGAAAAGAAGCAGTAACCATTTCATAGTTTACACACATTGTCTCTGAGCAGCTAATTCATTGCATTAACTGTGACTTCTCCACTTTCCCCTGGGTCCTTGTCCAGCTTCTCTGACTTGGGCCAAATGTGTGTGTTTAGCTCTGTGATGAAGGACTCCAGCATTTTCAGGACACTGACACCACCAAGGTCAGCGACAACAAGAACTGACATGCGTCTCCCTCTGTCTTTGTGAGGTTCTAGCTCGTGCCTGTTGGTTCCAGACTGCTAGTGATCTCCCCACACTCGTATCCATCTTTCCTTCCCAACTACTTGCAGGCGTCAGGCTCCAACATCAGAGGCAAAAACAGCAGGCTTAAAAAAATAACTGAACCAACTCTCATGATTGTGTCAAGTCAGATCTCTGCAATAAATCCCTTAAATATATATATGGCTCTGTGTGTGTGTGTGTGTGTGTGTGTGTGAGAGAGAGAGAGAGAGAGAGCGAGAGAAATTTATAAAGGCATATGTACATTTTATATGTATATATACACGTATACATATTTTACATGTAAATTTTATATATAATATGTATATAATCCCCTAGTGGTTCTATTTCTCTAAATAAAAACTGACTGATAAATCATCCATTTTTGTAACTTCCCAATATTTGCTATTTTTCCTATCTCTGGTCTCTTTTCCTGAAGTAATTTGCTGTATATCCCTTAGGTGGGAGTTTTATTCTTGTGTTTTCCTGGAAAAGATCTGGAGGACAGCATCCCACTCTGCAGACCTCCTCTCAGTACAGAATATGCTGTGGCTGCAAGAAAACAAACAAAAAAATAGGAATCCCAGAGTCTGTAGAAAGGGGGAAAGAAAAAATGACTGGCCTGCATTGGGTGAATCTAGGGGTTAAGTTGCAGAAGACTCACTGAGGAATCTATCTTACTATTTATGTTCTGAGTTGGCTCACATGTGAGCATAGCTTATGCTCTGCCCAGGAGCCAGTTGCCAAAGAGGCAGAGAGAGAACTGACGAATAAGATTTTCACATCAGTACACCCAGAGAGAAGCCAGATAAATATCTCATATAGGATATTTTGATGGCAAGAGACTCATGCCAGAATATACTTTATAACTCATGTCCAACTCTAAGCATGCTTAAAGAAAGAAGTATGGCAATTACTGAAATGTCACAGGAGCTCTGAAAAAAAGAAAATGAGCAAGACAAAGGGGTCCTGATTTCACAATGAATTCCTGGTACCGCTTCAACTTAGCCCCCTAAAAGTTTCAGGGATTGCACAGACACCCTGGTGACATTAAAGGTAGCTCTAACATTTGTTCCTGGGGCAAGATAAAGCAAATGTGAGCCAAAGCAAACACTAGCACCCAGATAACTTGCAAGGTTCTGAATTTAACAGGTGTTACCTGAGTTTTACTTGTCTGTGATGCAAATGTGCTCACATTAGTAGTAATAATTCTCTAACAGGTTAGCCACATGCAAAAAATTGAAAGTGGACTCCTTCGTTACACCATATACAAAAATCAACTCAAGATGAATTAAAGACTTAAATGTGAAACCCAAACTAAAAAAAAACCCTAGGCAATACCATTCAGGACATAGACATGGGCAAAGATTTCATGATGAAGATGTTAAAAGCAACTGCAACCAAAGCAAAAATTGACAAATGGGATCTAATTACATTAAAGAGCTTCTGCACAGCAAAAGAAACTATCAACAGAGTAAAGGGACAACCTACAGAATGGGAGAAAATTTTTGCAAACTATCCATCTGCAAAGATCTAATATCCAGTACCTATAAGGAACTTAAACAAATTTACAAGAAAAAAAAAAAACAACTCCATTAAACAGTGTGCAAAGGACATGAACAGACACTTCTCAAAAGAAGACATTCATGTGGCCAACAAACATATGAAAAAAGCTCAACATCACTGATCATTTGAGAAATGCAAATCAAAACTACAATGAGATACCATCTCACACCAGTCAGAATGGCTATTATTTAAAAGTCTATTAAAAGGCAATTGCTAAAAGTACCAGATGCTGGCAAAGTTGTGGAGAAAAAGGAACGTTTTTACATTGTTGATGGGAGTTCAACCATTGTGGAAGACAGTGTGACAATTCCTCAAAGACCTAGAGACAGAAATGCCATTCAAACCAGCAATCCCATTACCAAGTATATAACTAAAGGAATATAAATCATTCTATTATGAAGACACATGCATGCATATGTTCATTGCAGCATTATTCACAATAGCACAGACAGGGAATCAATCTAAATGTCCATCAACAGTAGGCTGGATAAAGAAAATATGGTACAAAAATACAATGGAATACTATGCAGTCATAAAAATGAATGAGATCATGTCCTTTGCAGGGACATGGATGGAGCTGGAGGCCATTATCCTCTGCAAACTAATGAAGGAACAGAAAACCAAATACTGCATGTTCTCACTTATAAGTGAGAGCTAAATGATGAGAACACATGGACACAGAGAAGAACAACACACACTGGGGCCTATCAGAGGGTGGAGGGTGGGAGGAGGGAGAGGATCAGGAAAAATAACTAATGGATACTAGGCTTAATACCTGGGTGATGATATAATCTAAACCCCTATGGCATACATTTATCTATATAACAAATCTGCACATCCTGCACACGTACCCCTGAACTTAAAATAAAAGGTTATTTTAAGTAATAATACTCAATCATCTCTGATTCTTGTTTGTAGAGGTGAATGCAAAACCTTCATCCTCTTTAGTTCAATTCCTAGCTCAAGTATTCCTGGAAATTCCTGTAGGTATGTTTTATAGATATCCAAAGTTTAAAACTCTCTAGGGTGCACAGCTAAGCTACGTTCTCTGGGGCCCCTCAGTGCACAGAAGCTATCTTATGCAGAATTAGAGAATATGTTCCCCACCCCAGTCTGTTATACCCTGTCATCTAGACATGAAAGCATTGTGTTTGTGTTGTGTTTGTGTTTGTGTTGAAAACAGCTCTGTGGTAAAGACTTCTAGTGCTTACATAAATTTAACTCTTCTTTCCTTCTGGGCATATTAGAGAATTATACTTGCAGTTATATCAAGGTTATAAGACTAGTTGTAATCATGGACTGTGAGCATAAATAACATGGATCACTTTTAAACTGAAGCATTTAATTTCATGTTTGAAACCTTCCAGGGCTTTCTCTCCCCATTGTGATAATCAAGGAGTCAGAGTGCTTTAGACAGTGCAGCTATGAGATAGTAGAGTCTCCACTAACCTGGGTCCCTATGAGTCTAGATTCACAATGGGCAACTGTGAACGTAAGGAATAATCCTTTGTTGTAGTAGATCACTGGGATTTCAGGTTGATTTGTTATTGCAGCATAACCTTTCCCATCCTGACCAATATAAGTTTCTTTAGTACACAAGCCCTCTAACACTTTAAGTTTTTGAAATTGCCTTTAAAAAGGGTTTCCTCCACAACTTGCCCCCACCACACAGTCCCTTTTAAGTACCCCAGTTGCACAGAATTAGGATCATCATTATCCTTGGCTTATAATTCACCCAAATCTTTGGTCCAAACATAGCTTGCTATCTAGCTAGCTAGCTAGCTATCGTCTATTTTTTGAAGTGGTGTAATGAGCACAAATGAGCCCACTAACAGACCTAAAAGTTAGAATGTCACAAATAATTTACATCTAACTGTGCATTCCTCACAAATTTTATAACTCTGCCTCCTCTCTGAATAAACATAATTTAGAACACTGTATTTATCCATCCCTTGTTGTAAATATGTGTGTAATTATGTGTAATTTTATCATACATTTGTAAAATATATAAAGTTCAAATAATGAAAGCTACCCTTGATTTGTATCAATCTGATTGTTCATGAGGTTGAACATCTTTTTGTATGTTTACTCACCATATGTGTTTCCTTTTCTGTAAAATGCCCATTTGTGTTCTTAACCAATTTTTTCACTACGTTATTTGTCTTTTTCATATTGATTAATAGAAGTTCTTCACATACACTGGATATCAATCCATTATCCACGATATGTGTGGCAATTATCTTAACCAGTTTTAATTTTGTCTTTTATATTTTATTTAAAGTATATTTTGATAAGTAGAAATGTTTAAATTTTATCTCTAAAGAATTTGGGGATAGGGAAAGGGGGGCAGATGAGACTTTCTGGGAGGTATGAGCCCAGTTTACATCTAACTATGCATTGCTATACTTTGGGACAAGATTCTAGAGTATTATTGTTTGCATTTTAGACTAGTGAAGTCAAAAAGGAGTGAGCAAGTTATAAAACAATAACATGCACATGTATGGGTGTGCACATCCACATCTCCCCCATATATATACACACACACACACACACACACACACACACACACCCCAATGTGTTTTTGCCACATGGCTGACCATTCGATTCAGCCACAAAAAAAATCCTTAAAAATGAGTATACAGTAATCAAATAGACCACATTTTTTATGATGGTTAAAACCTACTGTTATAAGAAAAAGAATGGGTTGTATGATTAAAGTAAAAATACTTTTGATTGAAGACATTCAAAATAAACTTCAGCATAGTGTACTAGCCTGGAGTTTGAAAGACCTTTTTTTGAGGTTTTTATTCTTTTTTTTTTTTGGTCTCAGAGGATGAAAGGAAGAATCAGAGGATGAAAAAGTCCCTGAAAAATATAAAAAGGATAAAAAGTTTGTACATTTTAAAGCCAGTATGACTTATAATATCAGCATGTAAAATGAAATTATTAATATTATTTTGATGAAAGCCTAAGAAACAGGGGGTTTTCCTGGTCTTTAGATAAGACTTTGCCTAAGATATTTCTTCATGTTATCCATAGACAAATTTCTAATGAAACAAAGAGGGCAGCTGAAACAAATATCTCTCAATAAGTTCTTAAAAAGTGGTTTTAGAAAAACCCACAAAATCCTGCCCCCAAAATGCCTATTATTTTTAATGCCACATATTTGTTAAATATTTTCCTCTGTTTTCTTATTGGCAGAAATCAAAATGAGGTGGGATTGCCAAATCTGTGCGGTTCATCAGCATAAGATAGTAATATAGCTAACAGGATTTTATTGGACTGGCTACTTTTCATCCACTGATTTGTACTTTGGAAAGCTCGCATCCCTTCATGTCTGGTTGATATACATGTTTTATCAATAAGAGGTCAAAGTTTTAATTGGCTATGTAAAACATTTCTGGACAATGCCTCTAAAAGCAGAGCATCAGGTCCCTTTTCTGGAATTTACCCTCTCATTTTCCAAAATTTCTGTGTGTGCCCGGGGGATGGGGTTGCCAGAGGGGGATTTGTTCTTTACAATGTCTATTATTTGCAGTGGCTTCTGCTGGACGAGTGCTTTCCCATAGATATGGCTCTCTGTTTAAGAAAATAACTTGATGAAGTATTTTGAATTAAAGACGATAATATGCCCATCACACATCTCCACATCACACACACAAATGCACACACACACATGCACACAAGCACTGCCCCAACCTCCTGGGCTCCTGAAAGACAAAGTGAGAACGGAATTGCTTTGCATAATAAAATAAGAGAAAAATCTGAGTTTCTGGGGATACCCCTCAAAGGAAGCAATGGGGGTAGGGGGCTGGGAGAGGGGAGAACAGATCAGAGAAGAGGTGAAAAGAGCATCTAAAAAGAGAGGGGTCAAGCATCGTAGCAGGAGCCCAAGAAAACCGAGGAGAAGAGGGCTTTTCCAGGCAATTTTAGCTGGTGTAACAACAAACATATAATCCTGAGGCAATATTATTTTTGTCTCCCATTCATTCAACAATTCTCAACAGAGTCCATTTTGCCCCACAAAGGACACTTGGCAGTGTGTGGAGACAGGTTTGGTTGTTATAACTGGAGGCAAGAGCTACCAGCACCTAGTACATAGAAACCAGGGATGCTGCTACATATCCTACAATACACAGACAGCTCCCGCAACAAAAATAAGACTCTGGTCAAAATGTCAGTAGTGCTGAAGTTGAGAAACACTTTATTCGACCTTTAAATTTGCTTAGCAGGACTAGTTCTTCCCCTGCCTTTGTATGAAAACAACTCCATGAATTTTCAAGTTGCTTTCAGATAATATAACTAGTCTCTGTGTAGTACTAGCAATATCCAATTACTTGTAGAAGTCAATACTCCAAATTTGCTTTCAAGTTGGGCTTCTCCCTCAATTTTATGTTGCAAGCAGGATGTCTGCAGTCATAGAAGACATATTTTTGGCTTTTTTTACTCTTTCCCCTTTTAAGGTTTTGTTGTTGTTATTGTTGTTGTTTGACCATCCTCTCCAGCTTGCTAACTATGGTCTCTGTCCTTTCCAGATACTGATTAAGGCATAGAGAGAAGTGGTTGAGAGGATCCATGCAACTCTTAATTGACTGGTACTGTTGTAAAACTTCTCGCATACATACATGCACGATGTTGTGGAATTCTTACAGAATCCCTTATCAAAATCACTGCAAATCTCTTATCTACAGTTTCCTTGATGGGAAGAATACATTTCTGGTTCAAGTAACAACTTAGAGTCCCTTTCATATCCCTTAGCAATCCAATGGCTCAATCCCTAGCTTCTGTCCTTGTTGGCAGTCCTTGAGGTAGGGCCTAAGACAAGTCTACTCCAGCTCTCTTGCAAGCATAGTCCATTTGATACATGATAAACACCCATGTGTCCTTAACACCAGCAAACCCTACAAGTGCAGGCTGATTCCCAGCTTAGCATCTCTCCTTCACTTTTCCACAAGACTCCAGCCAGCCACTGTTTCCGGCCCTTAGATAGTTCAGGTGAGAGCCAAGCACCAGTCTACTGTATACGCAACACCAAATTACAGGAGCTACCTCTTAAGATCTGAGTGATCTCCTTAAGGTCCTCTTTTGACTTGGGCTGAAGGTAAAAACATCCCGCTTCTCTTCCTTTTCTAGGGGGTAGGTTGTAGGTAACAGAGATGTACACTGCACTAACAGCTCTCTTCAGAACCTGAAGCTTTTACAATTCCTCTCCCAAATTCCATTCTCCCAGTCCTTTTAGATGCTTTAATCTTCCATTCTTGTTGCCACCTGCCACATAGTCTATTCTCGATGCCACAGTCATAAGTCAGATTAGGTCACTTCTTTGCTTTAAATCTCCAATGGTTATCATATCACTCAAAGTGAAATCTAAATTTTTATGTAATCCACCCTTGCATTCTCATTTCCACCACATAGGTAGCACAACTACTATGGGTAGTAATGTTCAAACCATTCTTTCCATTCTACTCACAGTGGCCTCCTTGCTCCTCCTCAAATATGCCAGGCACACTGCCACCTCAGGGGCTTTGCACTGGCTGTTCCCTCGGAATGCTCTTCCCCCTGATAGTAACCTGATCAACTCCATCATCTCATTCAAATCTCTCCTCAGATGTTATTATCTCAATGAAGCCTCCACTGACTACCCTATTTACTGGTGTAACTCATCCCAGTGTCTCATCATATCCAATGCACCTCACCTTCCAACAGTCCATCTAATTTACTTTTTCAGTATGATCATTATTATGTATCTCTATAGGAATGTAAGCTCCATAGGTCACTCCCTATCATTTTTTTTTTCATAAATGAATATATTTATTCTCTCACAGGACATTACATTGTTACCCAGTGTGAAGGGAGCAGCCATGTGGCTCCCAAGCTCCCTTAGCAAAAGTGTGGTTCTCAGAACTGCTCCATTCACGAGCCCTCCTGCAACCAGAGGCCTGGGCTCAACTCATACAAAGTTCTGAGCAATGGCCAGCACCTTGGAATACTCGCCTTCCCGCTTGCGCAGGCTGCTGGGGATGGGTGTCTTAATTCGTGTCCCCACAGGGTTCCCGTTGTCCTCAATGAGGACCACGTTGTTGGAGTCGAATCTGGGGGTCATTCGGGGGCCAGGCATGCAATGTCCCACAATGAGCGCCTTTTTCTTCTGTCCCTTGATGGCCAGTAGTATCTGGTCGCCCACCTTGCCCACTCCATTCTTGTTATAGACATGAATGCAGCGAGGAGCCCGATGGTATGCGCTGTTCCCCAGGGCACTATTGTCCACCACTCGTACCCGCGTCATCTTCTGAATCGCACTCAGGCTCCCAGTGGTGCTGAAACAGCGATGGCTCAGTGCTCTGCGTACACAGGTGAAGGGGCCCCAGAGCCCAGTAAAGAAAGCCATGAGATCCCAAGATAGATCTGCTCTCGCTGCCCGGGAAAATCCCACCGCGGGCCCCACCGACCAAGCGCGGCCTTCGCCCCACGCGGTCTCTCCCCCACTCCCTGTCATTTTTACCTCCTTTCTTATTGTGACCATCTGAACTGCTTCTGTCTTAATTCTTAGAGCTAGCTAGTTAGAGAGAGAGAGAGAGAGAGAGAGAGAGAGAGGAGAGAGAGGAGAGAGAGAGAGAGAGAATAGGTAGATAGACAGAGAGATAAACTTTTCAACACGCTGCCCTCCAGGACTCTTGAACTTGTCTTTTACAAGATAGTTCTCCAGCTTACTTTAGTCCCTCATGCCCCTGGTTACACCTCGTTACACCATGGGCTTTATCATCAATTACTACCAACCTGTCATATTCTCAACCTCTTGAATCCCCCTCTCTAATCATCACCTCCTATCTCTCTATCTCAAATGTTCTAATACCAGTACAGTCGCAGTATTATTGGAACTTCATTGCCACCAACAGCTCAAATTCATTGATCTTTCCATCATTTCTACCCATTTATAGCCCCTCGTTTCTCTTTTTCCAGGTTAAAGTTACATGAACCATTCCTGTAGTCACTCCTTTGCATACTTCCTCAGTTCCCTGTTGCTCAGCACATTCAGCACACTCATCATTGCAAAACACAGTCCCAGTTAAATTCACCTCTCTGCCTACTCCATGCCTGAAGAAAATTACAGACCATATTGACTAGTTTTTCTCATACTGGTCAATCCAGAACCAAAACTTCAAGTGTGCCTTAGTTCTGCCAGCAATCATACTCTGCTTGCCTGCCCCATTCACCCTCTCACTCTCCTTGATGAATATTACATACTCCCTCTTCTCTCTGCAAACCTTCAAAACATTTTCCCTGTCTTCAGTTCTGCCAACCTTGCTTTCAGCTTCATCAGGAATGTGGAAGGAATCAGAAAAGAACTTCCCCAGACTCTCACTGCTATATTTGCATACTCTGATGACCGGCCTGTTACCATTGATGAACCCTCCACTGTCCCGTGTAAAGGCAGCCCCTCAAGATATGCACTGGATTTCATGCCCTTTTGCTTACTCCAGGACCTAGTTTCAGCAATTCATCTCCCTCCCTATGGGATCAGCCCCTGCAGCACACACACACACTGTTATCTCTCTAAGAGACCCCTCTTCCTTGTTCACCTACTGCCTCATTTTTATGCTCCCTTTTTAGCAGACTCTTCAGATGAGTTGTCTATATTGACTTCCATTCTCTCTTAAGTCCATTCTTATCAGGCTTTCATCCACACCACCGCACAGAAACGAAACTTATCAAGATCACCAATGACTCCACAATGCGAATTTATCTGGTGATAATTAAGATTATTTGTGTATTTTATCAAACTTTTATGCCATTGATTAAAAGATGCCCATTATTTTGTGTATGACATAGAAAGTGAAAAATACCTCAAATGTGGGGAGTTAATTAGGAGACCACTGTGTAAAACTTAGGGTAGAAAATGGCTACACCTTCAGTGCAAGGATAAAGAAGAAATAAAGCTACCATGTAGACACGAAAAGAACAGGGAAAAAAAAAAAAAAAAAAAAAAAAACAACTGCGTGCCTCAATCTTTCCTCTAATTAGAGGAAGGGAAAAAAATCTCCCCTGAGATTTGAACCACAAAGTGGTATTCAAGCAAGTAAATTCGCAGACTGAATTCATCATGATTTTAAAAAGTAAAAACATGAGAATTTAATTTAAAGAGTTGTCAGGTTAGTAGTGCTCCAGATGATGAGCAGAAACAAAGACAGTTCCTCAGCTGAAAAATTTGAATTCAATCTAGACTAACAACAATATATAACACACCCCAATTTCAAAGATGTTAAATGTTTGGGTTAAAAAAAAAGTACCAGACATTAGGTTTTGTAGTCCAGGGATGCTGGACTTCAAAGCCTTGAGAAATTGTCTCTGAAGGAGAGAGCTAAGCAAGGTAAAGTCACTCAGCACAAAACAAACTCTCCAGTGCACTTGTATTTTCTTTGAGGATGTCACAATCTTACTTCAAACAATGGGAAGACTGTTTTGGGTATGCTGTTCAGGAAGGAAGGCAAGTCATAAACATTCTGGCAAATTTCCATCAAATGTGGCTAATCTTTGAACCTTTGGATGAATGTGATTTTTTCAGGGTATGTTCTTGGTGGGGGCGGAGAAATTGAAAGAAACTAAGTGAAGCCGAATGGGAAAGGAGACAGAGATGAGCATGAATCTGTTCTCAGATAAAGCCTGTGCTTGGCCTGATCCACGGAAGACTCTGGAACATTAACGGCATCACAGATTTGTCCCACCTTGAGGAAAGGGGACTGACATTTTACACCCCACGTTGCCTGTCCTTGGCTGCCCTTGGGAAGGGCAAAGACATAATCTGCCAAGCTCTGAGCTTACTGCTAGGGCTGGCAATTCTCTGGAGAAAGGGGCAGCTATGGACATCAGGCAACACTCACAGCAGTTGGGTGATGGGCACTCTGGCTAGGTAAGGAGGATCCGGGTAGGGCACCAGCAGTTCTGCTACAATCATTATTTGTTTGATCTTCATTAGAAAAGGAATATTTCTTAATGAAAGGAAGAGTGGTATAGGAGAATGAACATTGGGTTTGCTGTCAGATCATCCTGTGCCACAACTGAGTAACTGTGGGGACTTCTTGAACCTAAGCTTTCTCAGTAGTAAAATGGGAATAATGATTCATAAGGATTACTATAGTCGGTTAATATGGCTAAAGGACCATCACTCTATATGTTTTTTCCCACAGCACCCAATGCATGACTGTATCATTGTTCTTCAGAAATTAACTTTTATGAAAAGGATAGCCTAGTCTCTGAAAGAATTTCATGGAGAGACTGTGTTCCAGCTTTGCTTGGGAGAATTTCTAGAATGTTTCTCAGATCCCTTACAAAACTACAATTTAATTAAATTATGACCCTGGACACATCATTTATATTCTGGAACATGGTTGTCTCGTATGTAAAGCCCATTCCTCAATAAACAGTTATTTAAGTGCCCAGCAATGGGACAACTGGACTAGATGGTATTTTTTATTTCTCCCTGTACTAACATTCTAAAGAGATGAGCTTCAGTTGAAATTGAAAGTCTACTAATTTCCAGCTCATCTCAGGATAAAACACTGATTATATCTCAGTTTTTGTATTCTTTGTTTTTTTGTTCTCATCATTATTGTTGTATCAGGGTTTGCCTCTTTTGGCAAGGCTGTGTTGCAGAGTGATTAAAAGCTCAGACTAGAGAACTGGAGCATTAACTTTGGGTTTAAGCCTTGGATTTAAACCTCAGCTCTGCCACTAACTAGCTCAATCTCCCTGAGCCTCAGCTTTTTATCTATAAAATGGGGATAAGAATAATCCTACTTCATAATTACTGGAAGGTTAAGAAGAAAAGTTGGTGTTTTAGTATCCCGTTCTATGGATTTCTGATTTAACACTGCTCATAAGCAGCTTGGACCAGAGGACATATTGTCTATATTTCCGTGAAACTTCCCCAACCTCCACAACTTTGTCCTGCACACAATTGGCAGAAATTTAATATTTAGTGATTTGAGTTCAGTATAGCCAACCATCTTCAGATAACACAATTCCAAGAAACAAAAGAAGTAATAAACATATGTGGTTCCCTAGCCTCTTCGCTTTCACCTTTTTTGTGGAAGGAAGTGAAAAAAAAATCTATAAGTTTTAAAATTATTATTAGAAGTAAATACTAAAAAAAAAAAAAATCGTATCACTGAAGAAAAAAATAATTCACATTGGGATTATAATGCTCACAGCCAAAGATGCAATTATTCTTGAAACCTTAAAAATCACTGACTCTGGATGCTTTTTATTAATATTGAAGTTTAGAAAATGAAAGCATGTATGAAATGGTCCATGGATAGGAGCTCCACGGTAACCACTTATTTTGCAAGATCAAATTGTCAAGGATGACTTTGAGTCATCATTGAACAGACACCCAAAGAGCAACAGTAAGTTTGCATTTTTTTTTTTTTTTCAGTTAGAGAGAGCTACTTGTAGTAAATTCCACTGGGAGGAAAGAGCTCATTATTGAAGCAAATACATTTTCCTCTAAATTCACATCTGCCCCTTTGCTCACTGCTATTTTCCATTTTCACATAATGTGAGTGATAAAGTCTGGTAGCAACAAGACCACCCATTTAGCACCATTTTCTTGGAAACACATTATGTAGTAAATAATATATTTGTTCTATTTTGAATTATACTTCTCTCTGTTCGGCAACTGAAAAGAATATGCTATGTGTTTGATTTGATCTATCTTCACCTAAACGGGATAGTGAAAACCAGACAAAAAGGGAAACTCTCCACTCCAGTACTGTGAGATTTGGGAAATCTATCCAAAATGCAGACCAATTGCCCCTTGAGCTGACAGTATCATAAGAAAATACTTCCTGAAGTATGGAGCTAAGAGGCAGCAAAGTGACCCCTGGACTCTGTGGGCTCCAAGAACAAACTGAGGAAGAGACTCACGTTTTTTTTCTCAGGAAGATAACCAAGAGCCATGGCCATAATAGGGCCATGAATTTTACAAGCCCTTTTCTCCCGACTGCACTATTACCTCCTAATCCTTGCAAAAACATTTTTACTCTTCCTGATCAATAGAGGCCGCCATGGGTCTCCTTTCTCCCTCTTGCTCTTCTCATCTTCTTCTGATGCTCCTTGATGAAAGACCTACTTCCTTCTTTCCATGAAGTTGCTCCAAGCTTCTTCTTCCCATCGAATATCCAGCTACCCAATGTTTCTAGATACATTTTTATATTCACCTGTTATTATTCACTAACCCTACAGTAACCACTCACCCTACAGTTTTAACACCATGACCTATGACATAGCTAACCACCTATCAGAGAAATTATACCCCAAAATCTTTAATTTAAAATGTTAAACAAAATACAAAATTCTCAAAATGAGCAATAATTATTTTTTTCCATTCCCATAATGTCCCCAAAATATCTCCTCTGAATTACACTTGAAGTTACTGCACTTACAGATATAGTCAGGCTTATAAGCACCTTCTTTTAATATGCAACAACCACAGCAAGTAGTTTAGCAGACAAGGTGTCATTTTCCTCCTCGTTGTGCATTAGTTTAGTCCAGATTGCTTTTCAACAAAAAAGTAGTTAATATTAGTCACACAGAAGAAATTGCATTTTTGATGGGAGTTGGATTGAGAATGAGGAGAAGGAGGAGAGATAAATAAATTACCCAAGTCTTTGAAGTCAGGGCTGGATGAGGATGCGCAGGTAAAGAGATGAGAATAGCATTTATTGATCACATCACATACTGTAGAAAAGTCAGGCACTGGTTTGGTGTTTTCAAAGCAACACTGTAATAACAGCAAGGTAACTGAGTGGAGCATCTTCATATCATGAATGAGGAAACCAAGGTTCAGAGAGGTTAATTCACTGGCACAAGGTCATAGAACTGTATATAAATTCAAACTAGGATTCAAACAAAGGACTTTCTAACCCATAGCACACATCCTTTCCTGAATGCTAGGCTGCATATCAGACCAAAGTGATTAAAGTAGTACCAAGGACACTGAACACTTGAAAGATAAGGAAAGGGATACCAGAATATAGAGACTGGATACAGTAGGGAAATAAAAGGGTTCCAGAAACAAATGGTGTCCACTACTTTGCCATTTTCCAAGATGTGTCTTAAAGCAAGCATAAGAAACATGTCAATGTCAGAGTTCTTCAACTGACATCTATGAATATACTATCAGAAATCAACGAAATCTTTGAAACTTCTCATTGCTAATTTTCATTTCAATGGTAATACTAAGTATTGTCTTAGATAGACTTTATTCTCATTTAGTATAAATTATTATCCAAAGACTTGTGCATTTTCTATTTATACCAAAGAACTGAAATAAACAAATCTTGTAAGCTACTAATAGTAGCTTTTAAAATGTCTCTGCCTTTTCTCTTTGAAGATTAATATAGTAGCAGCTATCATGATTTCCCTAAAAATATTAACTGTATTCTACAGACCCTCTTGGTTTTGTTGAAAAAATATGTATATATTAACGATAAGAAACAAATATTGCCTCCACACCCCATATAGAGGTTGATGTGGTTCTTCTCCAGCTAATTGCATACTGCTTTTGCTTTATTTCATTGTGGTAAAATGGATATAACGTAAAATTTACCATTGTATCTATTTTTAAAGTATATACTTTAGTGGCATTAAGTACATTCACACTGTTGTGCAACCATCACCACCATCTCCAGAACGTTTTTCATCTTCCCAAACCAAAACTCTGTATCAATTCAACATTCACTCTCCATTTCCCTCTCTCCCCAGCCACTGAAAACCACCATTCTACTTTTTGTCTCCATTCAGGTAACATTTAACAAGTGCTTTAACAAGTTATAAAAACAAAACATCTTTTGAAGGGATAAATACACACGCAGTATGGTTTCCTCCAGAACTTGAAAATAAGGGAGATTTTTAAAATGCCTTCTGAGAAATAAAGTTAACATTAACACATAATAAATCTTCAGTCGTCATGTGGAAGAGTGACAATGACCTCCAGGTTATGGTCAATCATCTCCCCTCTTTCCACCCTGGTTCTGTTCCAGCCACACTGGCTTTCTCTCTGTCCGAAGTCAAACCTTGACCTTTTACATCTGTTACTAAAGGTATAATACTATCTGAATAGGAAGACATACATATTCTATATATATATACACACACACTCTTTAAGTTCTGGGTTACATGTGCAGAACATGCAGGTTTGTTACATAGGTACACACGTGCCATGGCGGTTTGCCGCACCCATCAACTCGTCACCTGCATTAGATATTTCTCCTAATGTTATCCCTCCCCTAGGCCCCCATCCCCCACAGGCTCCAGTGTGTGATGTTCCCCTCCCTGTGCCCACGTGTTCTCATTGTTCAACTCCCAGTTACGAGTAAGAACATGTGGTGTTTGGTTTCCTGATCTCGTGATAGTTTGCTGAGAATGATGGTTTCCAGCTTCATCCATGTCCCTGCAAAGGACATGAACTCATCCTTTTTTATGGCTGCATAGTGTTCCATGATGTGTATGTGCCACATTTTCTTAATCCAGTCTATCATTGATGGACATTTGGGTTGGTTCCAAGTCTTTGCTATTGTGAATAGTACCACAATAAACATACGTGTGCATGTGTCTTTATCACAGAATGATTTATAATCCTTTGGGTATATGCCCAGTAATGGGATGGCTGGGTCAAGTGGTATTTCTAGTTCTAGATCCTTGAGGACTCGCAACACTCTCTCTCACAATGGTTGAACTAATTTACACTCCCACCAACAGTGTAAAAGCGTTCCTATTTTTCCACAACCTCTCCAGCATCTGTTGTTTCCTGACTTTTTAATGATCACCATTCTAACTGGCATGAGATGGTATCCCACTGTGGTTTTAATTTGCATTTCTCTAATGACCAGCGATGATAAGCATTGTTTCATAAGACATACATATTCTTTAATGGAAATACTTGGTATCACAAAAACTCATTCACTTAAAATCAATACACAATTTAGTGCAATATTAATTATAATCCCAATGGGAATTTTAAGTACATAATAGATATTAAAGTACATATAAGTCTAAACACCCAGGAAAATTATTATAGAGAAGGTTATAGAATATATGGGAGCGCTTATCTTAGCTATTAACATACTATAAAACCAGGGTAGTTAAAATAATATAGCATTGGCATAGAGATATGCAAATAAAGTGGTGGAGTGTAATAGAGATCACAGAAATATACTTCAGTAAATATATTAAAATATAAGATGGGATAAAGTCAGTATTTTAATTCAGTAGGAAAAGAGATCAATGGTATTATCACATCTGTCTATACATTTTGAAGAAAATAAAATTGAATCCCTGGCTTGTACCACATCCAAAAGTAAATTCCAGACGGAAAAAAAAAAAAAAAAGATTTAAATTTTAAAAACAAACAATAAAATTCACAGGAGAAAGTCTTCCTGATAGGAATTAATGCTATCAATCCTGTTGGTGAACTCAAAAATATTTTATCAAACCTCACCATTGGTATAGCCATGGTCATGGTAAGACCCACAGTTCATGTTCATAAAATGCCAGTCGTCCGAATTAAGTGGTTTGGTGAGCTATTTGCAGATGGTGCTCTCAGTTTAAAGCAGTCCTTCATTGCTTTTGTGTTTTAATAACTATTTCTCTGGAAGGCCTCTGCTTAGGGACATTTTAGTTACCCAGAGAGGAGATGTCTTGGAAATTTTCATGTAGGACAGGGCCCACCAATTCCTTATACTATTACAATATTATTACAAAACATCTGATGTCCTATTTCATACTTTCCCAAGATGTAAAGCAAAATTGTTATACTGGAGAACCTCATCTGTGCCCTTCCTCCAGAAGAGGGAAACTTGTCAACATTGACCCAGAGGGATAGAATAGTTCCCATTCTTCACCTGCCCTTTGTTTAAACCAATAGGGTGTTAGTACACGTGGCACAAGCAAAGGCTTCAGAGTTGCTCGCATGGTTTACCATGAGCAGAAGTCTCCTCTGTAACTGTTAACCCGTTAACTTGGGTCAGAAAATGAACCACAAGGAAAAATTCACCACAACCAACTCTCAGAATAAAAGTATAAAGTACAGCTTCTTCAGCTAACATGAACACAAAAAATGTCAGTACACCACTAAGATTTTGTGATTGTTTGTTACAAAGCTATACCTGTCTATAAAATACAGCTACGATGTTTAAATTAACATGCATAGACTCAAGGGATGGAAACAGTGAATAACACTGAGAGGTTCTTATCAGGGGGCTAGAAAAGCCCATATGAAATCTTTCCTTTTTTTCAGACTCAAAATTGAAAGAGACATGTAGCTATTTATCTGTTCAACCATAATGTACCCCATGCCTATCACACAACTACTGCTCACAGTGCTAACCAAGATAAACCTTTCCCAAATCTTTGAGACTTTAGCCCAGTAGAGAACTCAGAGTAAGCAGAGCACTTTGATCCCATGTGAGGAGTACTAGTCTATAAGAAACATACGGTGCTACACGAGGATATTATATGAGAAGTTCACAGTGCCACACCTAATGAAAACTTAGGGAGCCTCGTAAGTTTAATGAGGGGAAATCTAGGTTGAGATCTAAAAACAAAGAGCAGTTAAGAGGTTAAGGAAGGTATAGAAAAGCATATGTCATGACAAGGTGTCAGGTTTGCAAGACCCAGAAATAAGCGACCATACAGCACATTGGAAGATTTGAAATATTGTTATATCAGAAGAAAATAAATGGTGGAAACTACTACAAGAAAACATTGGGGAAAATCTCTAGGACATTGGTCTGGGCAAAAATTTCTTGAGTAATACCCCACAAGCACAGGCAATCAAAGCAAAAATGGACAAATGGGATCGTATCAAGTTAAAAAGCTTCTGGATAGCAAAAGAAGCAATCAACAAATTAAAGAGACAACCCATAGAATGAGAGAAAATATTTGCAAACTACCCATCTGACAAGGGATTAACAACCAGAATATAAAAGGACCTGAAAGGACTCCATAGGAAAAAAAAATCTAATAATCCAATTAAATAATGGGCAAAAGGTTTGAATTGACATGTCTCAAAAAAAGACATGAATGGCCATCAGGCATACGAAAAGGTGTTCAATATCATTGATCATCAGAGAAATGCAGATCAAAACTACAATGAGATATCATCTCACCCCAGTTAAAATGGCTTATATCCAAAAGACAGGCAATAACAAATGCTGCAGATGATGTGGAGAAAAGGGAACCCTCATACACTGTTGGTGAAAATGTAAATTAGTACAACCACTATGGAGAACAGTTAGGATGTTCCTCAGAAGAACAAAAAATTGAGCTACCATACAATCCAGGAATCCCACTGCTGGGTATACAACCAAAAGAAAGGAAACCAGTATATCAAAGAGATATCTGTATGTTTGTTGCAGCATTGTTTAGCTAAGATTTGGACGCAACCTAAGTGTCCATCAACAGATGAATGAAGAAAATGCAGTACATACACATAATGGAGTACTACTCAGTCATAAAAAAAAATGAAATCTAATTGTTTGCAACAACATGGTTGGAACTGGAGGTCATTATGTTAAGTGAAATAAGACAGGCACAGAAAGGCAAACATCACATGTTCTCATTCATTTGTGAGATCTAAAAATCAAAACAATTGAACTCATGGATATACAGGGTAGAGGGATGGTTACCACAGGCTGGGAAGGGTAGTGGGGGATGAGGGGAAGGTAAGGATGGTTAATGGGTATAAAAAATGGAAAGAATGAATAAGACCTAGGATTTGATAGCACAACAGGGTGACTATAGTTCATAATAATTTAATTGTACATTTTACGATAACATAAAGAGTGTAATTGGATTGTTTGTAACACAAAGGATAAATGCTTGAGGGGATGGATACCCCATTTTTCCTGATGTGCTTATTTCACATTGTATGCCTGTATCAAAACATCTTATGTAGCTCATAAATATATACAACTACTATGTACACACAAAAATTAAAACTAAACAAATTTATTTAAAAAGTGAAAAAAAGGAAAACTAATGGTAGAATGGGAGAGAAGGACTAAGAAAGGAAAAAAGGAAACCATGTCTCAAATTTGATATTTCTTCTCTCTTTTCCTCAATATTCTTCTGTGAATAGCAAAACATTATACATTTAATATATGAAGCACATTTTTCCCCTATGGCTATTCTTGTTTGTGTAATCCCAAAGAGGTTCTATTCAGACATCAGAGAAGGCTGACCTAGAGCAAGAGAGTGACAAATACACAGATATTATGCAGATAATGTAAGCAAATATTGGCTCAAAAATAATTTTCTTTAAAAAATATATATAGGAAAGTTCTGAATATTCAATACCCTTTAATGTCTGATTCTTAAGGAGTTTACAATCTGCTGGTGAATAGAAGGGAATAACATATTCTTCAATACGGTTAAGATATGAAATTTTAAAAAATAAAACAAAATGTTGTCTGTGGACCTCAAGTTTCTTTTGCTTCAACCGTTCCCCATTCATGTGGAATCTTTTCCTAACCAGCTTCAACTAGCCAAGTTCAAACTCTCTGCTCTGCAATCCCTATAATAACCTGATCTCAGGAAAATACCAGGGATTCATTCCTACTAAAGCATAATTTGCTGATAAGGTTTACAGGGCAATCACCCCAGGCACATGTGCATTGCAATGGGCTGGAAAAGCACTAAACTAAGAATATCATTTTAGACCTCAACAAAAGGCTGACTGATTGGGATCTGCCTTTCCTCATTGTATGTATGCCTTTTTGAGAGGCAGAAAGGAATTCATCCTTCCTTTTAGAGATGTACTGGTGAATCTCATTATTTGCGGTAGTTAAGAAGTCATCATGAATACTTGAATACTGCATGACTGAATACTGAAGCAGTATTCCTAGGGGAAATACAGGTTCCTGTGAGTCTCCGATCACAACATTTTTATCAACTGATCAATACATGACCTTATCTTATGTTTGTTTCTATTTAAAGACACCTTATTTAATATATATTGTTGATTTATTAACATTGAACTCCTTTTCAAAAGCACTATCACTCATGCCTGGCATAGGTATTTTCTCCAAAAGGCACATCAAAGCCTTAAAATGCTTAGGGACACTAGACAGTACCTCAACACTATGCTTGGGGGCCACTTTAAGCAGCAAAATCACCTACAAAAAGCAAAAAATGTGAAAAATGTGGCACTAAAGAGACCATGAAAAGTACACTTGTTTACAGTCTGAGAGTTGAAACAAGAAGCCAGAGTGACAAACAGGTGACATTGTTTGACTTCAACTGAGGGGGTGTGCATTGAGTGAGTAACATTTTTCACCACCTTAAGCATATCTGTGAATGATTGCAAAAGCACCTCCAGTATTGATTTGAGAGTTACAAAGAAACTTTACCAAGTAGGTACATTTATAAACATGGCATCTGCAAGTAATGAGGACCAACAGTCTAGGCACCACACATTGTTGCCTCTTTCTGCCTTATCTGCTATTCACACACTGGGGAAACACTCTCCAGGTGCCACATGCAGAGCCGTTCCCCACTTCTAACAGCAGGTACTGGCGCTCCCTGCATTCCAGGTTCTGCTAGGCCATCCTGTGGGGATGAGAGTCATGTGAGCTTCTATTGGTTACTTCTGGAGACTGCTTGTATTTTGTGATTGTGTGTGTGTACACCTACACAAATAAGGCCTTATAAATACTTTTTACACACGTGTGTGCATTCTCAAGATGCTTAAATGACTGTAATGTATTATTCAGGGGAGTGATGCATCTTATTCTTCAGAAACAGTGCTGTTTTCTATCTCTTTTAGAGATGAATGACCTGTCCCCCTAGGAGAAGATGATACCCTGTTATTCAGTCAGTACATGCATCAGAAATGCTGTCAGATAGTGTGCTGGATTGTTCTATGGTCAATTTTGTATGTCAGGAATGAAGTTTTCCAGAATCTCTTTTCCTACATGGTTCATAGTGAGAGTTGGCCAAAGGCAAGACTATACAAGATTTGGGAGACAGAAGGGAAGCAGCATCCATTGCATTCTGAAGGTCATCGTTGGCTAGAGGTGGCGAGACACAGATGCAGAGCTGTCTGTGGGGCCAGCTGCTCCTCACTCTCCTCGCCTCCACATTCAGCTCTTCAGCCCCTGCTGACCAACAGCAATCCCAGGCCCACTACAAGTTGCTGCCCTACAAACTTACAGAGGTAGTGGCCACAAAGAGCCAACAACTTCCCATGACAGCTCTACCAGCTCCTCTCTATGGTCTGACTCCAGCCACTGGAGCTGCTAAGCTCCAGAGTTTGCCCAGAAGCTCTCATTCACCAATGCCAGGGCTGGTGAGTGACCTTCCCCTGACCCCTGAGCGCCCACCTCCTGTTGTCCAATGTTTGCTTCCCCAGTTCCTCCCCCATTGATCAGGTCTAATTCTTATAATAAATTTCTTCTTTCATACTACTCATAGTGGTTCTGCTTCTGTGACTCATACAGTTATTAGCTTTTGATTGTTTATTTCTCCTTTCAGTGCCAGGCCTATACAAAGTAGGTAACAGACATTCTTGTGGACAAACTAAGATACAGAGCTGGAACAAAGATCCATGCTGTTTGTAGAGTGGTGTTAGAAAACCACATGGCCACTAGTGAATCACCCTGAAACCAGCTCAGTGCCTCTGTGTTGTGATCTCTGCTTACCACACCTGGCACACAGCCATTTCTTACACTTGCACAGCTCCTTCCAACCTACAAGGTGCTTTTCAGTGCATATTCTAGGGACCAACACTACAGGAAGGACTTGGAATTGGTTTTCCCATTTTATGGATGAAGAAACTAAGAAAGGTTAAGGTGATGGGGCTAGGAAGTGGCAGAGTCAGGACTTAAACTGAAGCCTTCCAGAGGATTCTTTCCATTTCACTTAGGAGACTCAAACGTTATGTAAAATATTTAAGTAGGCACCTGTTCCTAATGGTTAATACCTTTAGGTATTACCTTAGGTATAACAACAAAATTTCCCTAAGACAGCTTCTCCCTCAGTAATCTAATTTATGTCCTACCACTAGCCATCTCCATTAGAAAGAAAAATCGCAGACACTTTCAGAAGGACAAGTGAAACAAAATTGGGCCTCAGAGAATTTTACAGGGCCAGAAGAGACCTATGCAGTCATCTAACATGGTAGATTCCTTTTAAAAATAAGGAAAGTAGAGCCTAAGACTCCCTTACTCCTCAAAGTGTGGCCCCCAGATCAGCAGCATCAGCATCACCTGGGAGTTTGTTAGAAGTGCAGAATTTCAGGCCCTATCCCAGGAATCTGTGTTTTAAACACGTTCTCCATGTGACTTTTTTTTCAGAATCACTACAGTTTGAGATTCACTGGGCTAAGTGACTTATCCAAGGTCTCATGATTAACTCATAACAAATCCAGCTCTTCTAATTTCCAAGTTCAATGCTTTTTCCATTATACCAAATGGCTAATAAATACCAACATTCCCACTCACTGTCCATTCACCATTTCCCTAAGTCAGGTTATAGCTAAAATCACTTATTTTGCATTACAACAAGAATATAGTAAATAAGGCCCCCATAATAATATTTTCTAGGAAACTTTTTGTCTAACAAAAATCCTTTAAATATTGGTTTTGAAGTAAACTGTAAGGAATCCTTCTCTGCCACACCAATCAGTGATTTATTCTCTCTTTCCTACTAACTTGTCAATGCATTTGTTTGGTGCTGAGAAGTAGTTATGCTTTGATCCCTATCTCTGGAAGGTGAAATAAGATCATGATATGATACTGAAAAATCTTAAAGTTACTGAACTAAAACCCCAAGTTATTCTGCTGATCTGTTTCTTTAGGCAGTCTGCACTCTCAAATGCAAAACAGCTGGGCCTACTTGACTTAAGTAACTAGGCCAGTCTTCTCCAAAGTTATCCCCCACAAGCCTAGGATAACACCTGCCTTGGAACTTCAGATGTTTCCATAAGGCTCTTTGGGCACCATTTTATTATTACAAATCATTTCAGATGAGTTACTCTGTTTAGGTTTTTATGTTACTCCAGAGAAGGCCCACCTGCTGGCATGTGGCAATGGGAGGAGGGGGATTGTGTCAGGTGCCCCTGGGTTGGCCTTTATTTGAAACCTGGTGATTGTCCTTATTGACAGTTGCTGTGAAGATACTTCTTGGAATGAGACTTTGTCTGCCCAGAGCTGCTTTGAGTGTCAGAACAAAGGACGTGGGTAAAGAGTTATTTCCTATGGGGAGTCCTGCATGCTATGTGCCTCAGTGTTCCTTGGGGATGCTTCTCTGGAGAAAACACTTCACAAATGGAGGGCATCATGAGAATGCATAGAACAAGTGGCAACATAATTGCCTGAATGAAAACTTAGAAACTTTGAGTATGAGCTCAGTACATCTTCTTCCATCATCTGCCATGGTTTATATGTTTGTGTCCTCCCAAAATTCATATGTTGAGACCTAATCCTCAATGGGGTGGCATTAAGAGGTGGGCCTCTGGAAGGTGATTAGGTCACCTGCCCTCATGAATGAGATCACTGCCCTTATAAAAGAGGCTCTGGGGAGCTGGTTTGTCCCTTATGTCATGTAAGGGCACAGCAAGAAGACACTCTCTTTGAAACAGAGGGTGAGCCCTCACCAGTCAATGAATCTGCTTGATCAAGAACTTCTTAGCCTCCAGGACTGTGAGAACTAAACTTCTATTATCTATAAATTACCCAATCTATGGTATTTTATTATAGCAGCCTGAACAGACAAAAACATTCATTCCCTGGAATCTCAGGGAATCATTAAATTTTAACAATTTTCATCTATTACTCATGTCATTCTTCAGGATGCCAAAGGTAGGATTTCAGCATAAGCTGATTTGGCCTTTTTTTTTTTTTTTTTGAGATTCCATAAAGTAAAACCCTATCTGTTTCCTCTCCATAATTCTTTTTACGGAAGATTTTAAACTGTGATGGCTTTCCCCCTCCCAAATTAGCAGTAGAACAAATACTTCTCTCAAACAAAATCTTATGACCAAACAAATAAAAGAAACAGACAAAAATTATAACTCAATTCAGGAGGAGTAAGGTATGTAAAAATGTATCCCGAAATGACATCCAAGTAAATTCCTGTGTATAGTAGTTAAAACATTCCACTAAATAGCTTTCTGACCTTGAGTGAGTTACTTATCTTCACTGGGGACAATAATACACCAACATTTCCTTAAATATTTACTGTAATGGAATAATAATGGTATTTTTGAAATGTTCTAAACTATAGTATAGAAATTCTGGGTACATACTGACTTGTTATTATTACAGATGAGAGAGCCGTGATATTTTCATTTAGGTAACCTCAAAATTAAGCTTTGGAACAGCCACGTCCTTTGGAAGAATTAGACCATTCTATAGCACTGCAAACTACTATTTTTATTTATTTAATTGTTGCTGTCACCAAAATTGAATTTATTTCAAAACTCACATTATTGTACTTCCAGACAAGAGGACCATAGCTTTGTTTCTATCACTCCATAGCTAGTACTATTTAATAAAAACCTAAAAATATACTGAAGCCATTTTCATCTCCTCCTGTTTCAGGCTTATTGTGGTGGATCCAAAGAATAAATATGCCATTCCTTATTGAAGCAGAAAACACAATTGTAATCCTCCATGTCATTTATGCAGCAAGCACATCCTATGTCTTTGGCAGGATCCTTAGGTTATGTGAACACCATTTGCTCATTTGCTGGGCACTACAAACATTGATTCACTGTGATTTTGAGTTAGAAGGAAGCCTAGTGATCATTTACTGTAATCCTCTAATTTTAGCATGGCAGGACGTGAGGCTTGGAAAAGCAATAAAACTTTCTGACAGCCACACAGACAGTGACAGAGCAACTACCCAGAGAGTTACATTGAAATACAAGTTACTGTTCACTGGAGGCAAGTGGCAAAAAAAATTTTTGGACTAAACCCTTAGATAAGCTACCATTGGTACAATTCAATGGGCACTAAACAAAAAAAGATCATTTGTGAAAGTTCTCATTGGTGAGATTAAGCCTTCTGAAACACTTGCCTCCAGTGAACAGCAACTTGTATTTCAATGTAACACTCCACTTTTCTCCCTCTTCTTAGTAGTCAATTTTTAAATCTTTCAAGACAACTTTGGGGTAATTGTGAAGAGCAGATGTTCCAGGGTCAGAAAGTTATAAATTGAAATCCTGACTCTGCTCTTAACTCTGTGCTGGGATTATTCTTGGAGCTATTGATAAGGTTCCCTCTGCATTTCCTGGTACTTCTTGACCTTTCCCTGCTTAAATAGATAAATTTTAGTCAAAGGGAAGAGATGATATAGGAAAAGAGCAAAGAAAAGCGTTTGAATTTTAAAAGTTCAGGCTTTGGGACTGTAGAGTCCTAAGCAGCTTTGAGGGGCCTTACGGAATAGATAAAGCATGGTGGCTTAATAACGAGATTAAAAATACTTCTGGGATCTCAAAAACCTGATGCTGAGTGAAAACAGCCAGATACAAGAGTACATATTATGTGATTCCATTGATATGAAGTTACAAATCTAGCCAAAACTAATATATACTGATAAAAATAAGAAAAGTGGTTGGGGATGGGGATCAACTGGAAAGGAGCATGAAAAAATATTGGAGAGTGATGGAAATGTTCTATATTGTAATACGGGTATGAGTTACATGACTGTAAACACTGGTCAAAGCTTATTGAATTGCATACTTAAAATCTGTGCATTTTAATATCTGTAAATTATACCTCAACAAGTAATGTTTAAAAAATAAAAGATTCCTTATCAATCCCTTGGGACATTGAGAAGGAAAGAATCAGTAAGGAAGCAAATACAGTTTATAGATTGGGAAGGTGCTGTTCTCTGGAAAGCAGAGTGTCTCTAAGTCCTGTGCCTGCCCTTCCCTGAGGGACAATTGGAGAAAGAGGGAGGACAGAAACCAGAAGACAATTTGGGCAAGTCTGAGAGCAAAGGGGATCTTGCCCTACTTTCCCAGGCAAAAGCAGGTAAAGTGGCAAGACCCTAGAGTAAAAAATGTTTGCATGGGATGTCCAGGCAGATGCTACAAGAACAATAGAACATTTTCTTGGTAACCAAGAGCAGCTGAAATATGGCATTGAGAGCTAGCACCCCTGGAAAGACTACTAAGTGAAATGGGGCATCTTGCATGGACTAACAACTGAAAACCACAGAGACAAAAGCGTATCTCAGCAGATCCAGCAGGAATAGATGATTACATGGAGGCTCATGTTTCCTTCCTCAACAGTGCCTTTACTGCCATGTAGCACCCTCTTCCACTAAAATAAGACACATGCTTGGGAAAAGGGAGAACCTCCAAAGTAACTGAGATTACATTTTTCACCGCCCTATAGACTCTAAAGCTCATAATAGAAATAAAGCTGTCAATATAAAATAAAACTGTATTTCATAGACCTCTGTTGTTGGACTAGAATATGTCATCATGTCATCCCTACCAAGCCATGTGACCAAAGACAGGTAACAACCTCATTTAGAATATGGCAATAGTACTATTTACTTTGCAGAGCTGTTGTAAGGAGTTAAGATACAACATGCAAGTAGCTTATGCACAGCTATGTGTTAAGTTTCTAGTAATATTACTCCAGAAAAAATCCCCCAGCATTATTTAGCATCATCAGAGACTCTCTTTGCTAAATTGTTTTCTATACATAGACATATCAGATGCAGATAGTGGAGTAAGAGTAGAGTTTTCCTGCAAGAAGATAAAAATAAGAGATTAATTATAATTTATACATCCAATGTATATTTGTTGCACTTCAACCATACAGACATGCAAATAGCAGCACAGGAAAGCCATGGTAAGAATGGTGAAGCTAAATGGGATTTAAAATGACAGTTATGTGGATTGCCAAATATCAACTGCCACCACCACCCCCTCACCCAGATATTTTTTCACTCAAAGAGGCAGAAAACATCAGAAGAAAAACTGAGCACTACAACTCTACCCTAAGCGATGGTGGCTTTTGGTTTTAGCCAGTGGTTTGGTTTTGTTCTAGATTAAATTAGTCATAGAATCTAAAATCCATGAGAAAAATGGGCCCCTCTGAGGTTTGGCACAGTTCTACCACTCACCCAATTTCTAAATAGGGGGCCTCCAAGCAGCGGGGGCCTCCAAGCAGGAGGCCTCCAAGCATAACAATGTCCTGAGCTGCCACCTGCCACACAGTCAGTTCATTAAGTTCCTTCTAGATTTTTCCAGACTAACAAGACATTCATAACTATGTAATGTAATGTCCACTCAACTGTCCATAAACTTAGAAATGTTACTGCAAGAGAAATGACCACCATTAATCAGTGAGTCCAGTGCTGTTTTCCAACCTTTACTATCATAGTAGACACTAGAAGATGTATAACCCAGACTCTACTTCAAGGAAGGACTTATCCCAGTTTCTGGAGGCCAGCAGACAGTCTTCAGCTGTCATTCCCTTCAGGAATTTCCTTGGCTACAGACAATCCCGTCGCCCAAGGTCATGCACTTCCCAGGACTACACACAGACAATGATGGATTTATGCATCAGTATCAGGACCTGGCCACCTTGACCCAACTGGAAACAATCCTGAAGGGCCATTTTAGTTATAAAACTCCTGGTTAGGTAAGCCAAGGCTCTGGTTGGTTCTGCATGCCAGGTCAACTTTCTCCTTGCCCAATTCTGTTTCCTCCTTTTCCCTTCCCTTTCCGTCCCTTTTTTTCCACAGGTTTTGATCCCAAGAGCATCCCTTTAAAAATATCCTGCACCCTAAATTTCATGTTAGAATCTGCTTCCCAGAAAACTAAACCTTTGACAGCTATAAGATAAATATCTTGGGTTGGAGGCTGCCAGACATCAAGGAGATCCAATGTGCCTCAAATTATATATATATATTTTAAAAAGCTACCACAATAGTCATAGTCTTACCTCGAGTTTTGCTTCACAGGGTTAAATTTAAATCCAAATAAACATAACCATCTGCAGATGTGTTGAGAGACAATTCCCCATGGGTCTGTCATATTTCTACACACTTTGCAAGTAGAGACACTGACAAGTAGAGACACTTTGCAAGTAGAGAGTCCCTTTTCCTGGACTATCTTTTCAAGGATGATTGTATAGTCAACAGCCTTGGAAAATGAAGATAGTGTCTCTCTGGAGAAAGGAGTAGGTTTCCTAAGTAGTATAATGAAGAGACTGTCTCTCTCTGGGGCAAAGGTGAAGCAAGTTTGCTTGCAGTCCATCATAAAAAATAGGAGTTTCCCAACTTGATGTTTTTCAGCTGTGATACAAGCCTACTGTATGTTCAGGATTCACCTAGGCTGTTTCATGTTCCCCCAATAAGACTTCTGGGGCAAGAGGAACCAAGACAAACATGAAGCCCATGCTGTTTTGCTACACTATGAATAATAAAGAAAAAACCATTAGAAGCCCAAATATCACTTTTATTAATGATAGAGATCAGCATGAAGCAGCCCAAAGGGCTTGCTAAATGAACCCGAGAAGTAGACAGATTTTTCCACTCACTGTAGGCGTGATCAGGAAATTAATACCCTGTGGGAAAGAGAATTCCCACTCCCTGCACAAAACAAGCCTCCAAGAGACAAACTGGGATGGAGCTGGGCCATGGGCAGGCCCCAGTCCTCTAGTTTACCATTAAAATAAACATAGTCAATCAAAGGGGGAATGAAATACCTGGGTATAATTTTTTTTTTTTTTTTTTTTTTTAGCAGAGTCTCACTCTGTTGCCCAGGCTGGAGTGCAGTGGTGCAATCTTGGTTCACTGCAACCTCCACCTCCCAGGTTCAAGTGATTCTTCCACCTCAGCCTCCCGAGTAGCTGGGACTACAAGCTCACCCCACCACTCCTGGCTAATTTTTGTATTTTTAGTAGAGATGGGGTTTCACCATATTGGCCAAGCTGGTCTCAAACTCCTGGTCTCAAGCAATCCGCTCACCTTGACCTCCCAAAGTGTTGGGATTACAGGAGTCAGCCACCGCGCCTGGCCACCTGACTATAATTCTAATGGGGCTCTAGTCACTAAGAGGAAGCATGAGAAATCAAAGAAAACCTCTCTTCTAGCTACTTGTCAAGAGCTGTTCAGGGCCTAAGATTTCACCTTGCTTGCAAACTGACAAGTCAGCAAGCCAGTTTCACGGATGCTGGCAGGAGACACAAGACCCCTCAGTCAGAGATAAAGGACTTTGTTACTCATAGCACAGATTCTCCAACTCTGGCTGCAGATTAGAATCATTTAGATAGATTTCGGAAAATACTATTGTCTGGGGTCCAGTCCCATAGGCTCTGATTTAATTAGTCTGAGGTAGAACTGGGCATTAGAATTTTTTAAAGGCTCCCTTGGTGATCCTATTTTAAAGCCGAGATACTTCAGATTATATCCACACACCCATAGGCTCAGAATCCCTTCCTACCTCACAGCAGATAGCCCTCATGTAGCAACTTCGGACTGGGAGAAAGCCACATGCCTTTATTTTAACTCGATGATCCATGACCTGCTCAATGTTACACCTCTGACTAGAAATCATGTGGTTTTACATTAGCATATGTGCTTCATAGATCAGAAAGCATTTTCTCTTATGTTACAGAGGAGAGAGCTGAGGCTAGTAGAACTTACGTGACTTGCCTTAGGTAGCCCAGTAAGTTAGTTACGATGACTTAAACCTAGTCACTTTACTAGTGGAATGAGTTTCGGTGCTAATTAGTGTGGCCAAAGCTAGAGGAGACTATGGGACTTACGACTTCCTATGAACTAGTCAGTAAAACACCCTAAATTTCCCTTTTAGCCTCCCTCACATTTGTTTATTGTCTATTTTCCTGGTGACCTATAAGTTTTGGGAGGAGAGGAAGGTCACATCTGTCTTGTTTACTGGTATATCCCCAGCACATAGCACAGTTGCAGACACATGACGATTCTCAAATATATCTGGTCCTTTGCTCATTTTTTGCTCTTCCTAGAATGATACAACTTTCAGTACGGATTGAATAGCACCTTTCCTATCTATAAAACAAAAGCCTTGCTCTTATTTATGAGAAAATAGCTCCAGGTTGAAACCTGCTACATTATAAAAGATGGGGTGAATCTTTGCTACTTGAACAATTTCTACTTGGAGTAAAGTTAAAGACTAATGCTTGTTGAGTTCAGATAAAGAACAAGGGCAGAAAGTAAATAAGTAGCTATTGTGTCACTGTTGGAGGGGATACAAACAATAACATCAATGAATGAGAGCTGAGCTGTGTCCCTACTGACATTTCAATATTATGCAATTAGGCCCTTCTCATAGGAAAAATTTGATTGGTGTCTAAAATTTGAAGATACACTGTGCCACTGAGTGGGAGATCAGTGTGTTCCCAGTAGTAGATGACACTGAATTCAACCAAACATCCAAACGAGCCTTATTTCCAAGTTCCTGTTCTGTGCACTTTAAGAGATGGAAAGCCACATCCAGATAGACACTGCACATTTTTTGCCACCTGCTTCACTGAGAGTGGGTATTTCATAGCATTATTGTATATAAAGGGCAAAATGAATAGTTCTGGGTAAGATTAGTACTAAGAGGCTTTTTCATAACATTCATATTTTAATTGAATCTCCTAAGTCTGTAGAAAGGAAATCTAAGCCAGCATGCAGTGCAGGTACAAATCCTTAACTCTGGTCCTTTTTTAGTCCCAAGCTGCCAATGTAGCTATGTAGTTTGGACAGTGGGAGAGAAAGCCCAGCACTCATACTTTGTTAGCCCTCAAGAAGTACCCCGGAATTTTCAGAACCAAATAGACTCGCATCAGATACACATCTTTGCCACAAATTGAGGAAAATACTGGTATTTTTGTGTGTTTGTTTTGCCAGTAAGTTAATCAAAATACAAATAGAATATATCCCATTTATAGTGTGTACAAGATGAAATATTGTTAAGATCTTAATTTACCCTAAATAAATCTATAAATTCAATGTAACAATTACCAAAACTTCAGCAATCTTTTTGTAGAAATTAATAAGCTAATTCTAAAGTTTATAAGGAAATGCAGAGGATGCAGAATATGCAAACAATTTTGAAAAAGAACAAAGTTGGAGGACTCCCATTATCTAATTTTAAGACTTACTATAAAGCTACAATAACCAAAACAATGCAATAGTTACATAAGGATAGACACACGGATCCACTGAACAAAGTAGAGAATCTAGAAAATGATCCATACCTATATGTCAATTGATGATCAACAAAAGGTGCCAAGGCAATTCAAGAGGAAAAGTAAGCCTTATCAACAAATGGGGCTAGAACAACTGGATATCCCATGTAAAAACAGAAACGTTCGTCCATACCTCACATCATACACCAAAATTTATTACTGACCTAGATAGATTATAGACCTAAATGTAAAAGCTAAAACTATAAGACATCTAGAGGAAAATATTTGCCAGCTCAGGGTAAGCAAAGATTTTTTAATGGGATACAAAAAGCAAAAACTATAATAATAAAAAATTGATAAATTGAACGTCATCAAAATTTAAATGTGTTGGTCTCTAAAATACACCATTAGAAAAATAAAAAAGCAAAGGCAAGAAAATACGAAAGAAAATATTTGTGATACACATGTCTTACTAAGGGCCTATACCCAGCATGTGAATATCAACTAAAAGGATCTTTTGTGGAAAATTGGGAAAATTTGGATAGAAACTATATATTAGATTATATCAGTGTTTCTCAACTATTTTTTCATTATTACCTCCCAAGCAATATTTTAGACATTGTTTTTCTAACTGCACCCCAAAAGAAGTTTTAATATCACAGTTATACTGTATATCTTCTTGTGCACTATATGGATAGCTGTGTTTTTCATATGAAAACAGTAAGTTTTTTGTCACACACAGCTCTGAGAAAAAATTTTCACCTATTGAGAATGCATAGATTATATTAAATTTTGTTAATTTTGCTAAAAGTAATCATGGTATTATGGCCATATAAGAAAATATCATTATCATTATTTTAAGAGCTGTATAACAAAGTAAATACAAAATAAGTGTGAAATGTCATAATAGCTTAAATTTACCCTAAAATACTTTGGAATTAAAAAACAGATGAAACTAACATGGCAAAATGCCAATCAAATCAAATGATTGGTATATGATGGTTCTTTAATACTATTTTTTCTACTTTGCTTTACATTTAAGATTTTTCATACTAAAAAGTAAAATGTGACAAAAGATGTTAACAGAGGTATCTTTATGATGGGGAATGAAGTGGTTTTAAAAATTACTCTTTGTATTTGTATTATATATATATAAATGATAAGATTGTTTTAAAAAATAACAAACTTTAAGCAAACTAGAATAGAAAGAAATTTCTTTATCCTGATAATAGACCTCTATAAAAAATAAATCTACATCAGACATCACTCTTAAAGGCAAAATACTGAAAGTGTTTCCTTTACTATTAAGAACAATATAAGAGGGTTCGCAGTTACCACTTTTTCAACACTGTACTGGAAGTTCATAGCAAATGCAGGAAGACAAGGCAAAAAAAAATTTAAATCTAAGGATTGGGAAAAACTATTATTATTCACAAGGTAATCTAAGATAATTTACAGATTAATAATAAGAATTAACGGTCATTCTATTGAACACCCACTTTAGAAAACTCTTCAGCCTTATCTACTAAAAATAAACTTGCACATAATGTACTACTATCAATTTATTCTGTTTCTAGAAACATATCCTAGAAAACTCTTGTACATGTGCACTAAGAGACATTTATGATCATATAAACAGAATTGTGTTTGCATTAGTAATAAATAAAGAAATAAAGAAATCAATATAAATATCCATCAGTGGTAGATTGGATACATAAATTATAGTATATACATACATACAGTTGAATGCTATTCAACAGAGACATGAATGCTTGATATCCTGTCTGCAGACTCTACCCCGATCCTAGACTAAGTCTTATGAATGCTTGTGACAAGTCACAGGAAGGATCAAGCTAGAAGGAGAAACTAATCAACAAAATTCAAAACCTTGGAGCAACTCAGCATATTCTGTACCTCACAGAAAAAGAATTATATATTTTTATTTCCCCAGGCCATCAGGGTCTCACTTCTCTAAAGTTTGAATGTGTCACTACAAAATCACTCCAAAAGAAGGAATTTTCACATTCAATTTTGTATCAAATACACAAAACGTAGAGTTAGATTAAATCTCTTCTTAGTTCCCTGAGTCTTTTGATCAAAATAGAAGTTCTTCTTTCATTGTGATAGATAATAACAAATGTCTTATACTAGAATTGCAGTCAATTTTTCAATAATAATTTTGCTTTCCATTCAGCCTAAATAAAAGCTCACTGTTTCAACCTCTATGAACGCTGGTTCAAATGAGGGTCACAAGCATTCTTAAAAACTACAATTTGTTATTATCTATTTAGCATTGGCATTATTATTCAACAGCATATTTCTCCCTACTGAAAGCATTGTGAATATTCTCAATTTATCCTAGTGTATTTCCCACCATGAAAGCTGAAGTCAAAACCCAGGACATCATCAAAACATTCCACTTCGGAGACACTTTTTTTCAGTCTTACAGAAAAGAGCTTCTCTTTTATTCTTTCACACACAATCTCCAACATGGCTTTCTTGAGTTGAAGGCAAATCACAGGACAGCAGCAGTGACATCACGATGATCCTATAAGCCAGCATGTATTACTTTGGGCTGCCATAAGAAAATACCACCATCTTGGTGGCTTAAAGGACAGACATTTATTTTCTCACAGTTCTAGAGGCTGGGGAGTCCAAGGTCAAGGTGCTAGCCAATTAGGTTTCTGGTGAGGTGAGGGCTCTCTTCTTGGCTTGTAGACTACCACTTTCTCATTGTATCATCTCATGTTCACAATGAGAGAGGGAGAGGGAAAGAGAGAGCACATAGGCACTCTGGAGTCTCCTCTTATAGGGAGACTAATCTTATAGAATTAGGGCTTCACCCTTATGACCTCATTTAACCTTAATTACTTCCTTACTCCAAATACAGCCACACTGGGGGTTAGGGCTTCAACATATCGATTTAGTGGGGGACACAATTTATTCCATAGTACAATGTGTCTCAAAGTATCTGTGCTGAAGGGCCAGGTTAGCTTTGTTTGTTTGTTTTGCTTTAAGTTCCCATCTGCTGTGGACCAATACTTTTATACAAATCCAACAGGAATGAATCCACAGAACAATGAAATGAAGAAAAACCTAAAACTATCAAAAATATAAACCTGATTTTTGTATTATCAGATTCAGTAAACACAAAGTTACTCTGTAAATAGTTGTTTAAAATACTTTTATGGTGGTAAAATATATATAACAAAATTTACCATTTTAACCATTTTAAGTGTATAATTCAGTAGCATTAAGTACATTCACATGTTGTACAACCATCACTACCAGCCATTTCCAGAACTTTTTCACCATGCCAAACAGAAACTCTGTACTCATTAAAAAGTAACTCTCCATTTCTCCCCTCTCCCCAGCCCACAGTAACCAGCATTCTACTTTCTTCCTCTGAATTTGCCTATTCTAGGTACCTCATATAAGTGGAATTATACAGCATTTGTTCTTTCTTATTGTATTTAGCCGTGCAAAAGTTTTGGTCTTTTTAATGTAGTCTAATATGTAATCTAATCTCTTCATATGTGGCTTCTGAATTTTGAGTAATAATTAGAAAGGTTTTTATAAGTTATAAAGGAATTCACCCATGTTTTCTTCTATTGTTTCTTTTTTGAAAAAATTTAGATCTTTTATCCATTTGGAGGAATTTTTGGTGTGTGGAACTGGGATTGATCTTGACTTTTTGGGCATGGATTCCCATACTTTGGTTAGGTTTTCTATTTTAAGTGTTGATGCCCATACTCAAGGACTTGGCAGTCCTGAGTATCTTCCCCTTCCCATTAGTTATCTGCAATTAGCTTTGCCCATCAACCCATCCAAAATACCCCTCATGAATATTCATTTGTCATACACATTAGCTCCATCCTTTTCCCCAAAGACCCCAAAAGTCTCAGTTCTCCCAGGTACAACTCTTACGTAGGAGGCTTGACATGACATGACTAGCATGACATGCCCAGAGCACTGAAAGTTTTGCATTTCCAAGGGTGAAGTTTGGGTTCTTGGTGTTATTCCTACTGCATATCGGTCTGTATTTGGATTGGAAAGTTTTTAGGAGCGTCTAGGGGGGTAAAGAGTGGTGAGGAAAGGCAGAACTATAAAATGAGATGGGTAGGTCACATGATGGTGAGCTTCAATTTCCCTTGGATTTTCCTTCTGGTCCCCCTCCTGCTTTCTTCTTCGCCTCACTTTTGTCTTGGTGTCATTGAATGAGGGTGATTAATCTTCATCATTTGAGCATGTTTTTAAGAATTTTGCAACGCAAGTCTGACTCTTAAAATTTGCATAGCATGCTTTTCTCCAGGGGAATGTTAATAAACTGTTTCACTAACAGAAAACATTTTCAAATGGGGGAAAATAGATGAGTGTTTGCTCTCCGTGAAAATTCTTTTCATACTGAATAATGTAGCTGTCAGTCCACAAGTTTATTTCTCAAAAACTTACTGCCAAACAAACTGCTACTTCCTGGTCCCTACCTACAGTGAAAGTTGTTTATTCATTAATCAGTTATGTGCCTTGTTTACGTGTGCTTTCTGCTGAAGGCAAAATGCCCTGTGTTACCTTTAAACGAACTAAAGCCAAATTTCCTTTACTATCTTCTAGGATTTTGATTATTCTGGCCATTTTATCTGATCTTCTCTTTTAAATGTGGGAAATCATCATAAAATGGACTAGCTTTTCCCTTGCACTGATCTTTATTTCAAGTTTGTTTTTTTTTTTTTTTTTTGAGATGGAGTCTCACTCTGTTGCTCAGGCTGGAGTGCAGTGGTGCAATCTCGGCTCACTGCAGCCTCTGACTCCCAGCTTCAAGCGATTCTTTTGCCTCAGTCTCCCAGGTAGTTGAGAGACTACAGGTGTGTGCTGCCATGCCTGGCTAATTTGTTGTTGTTGTTGTTGTTGTTTTTGGTTTTTTGTGTGTATTTTTAGTAGAGACAGGGTTTCACTATGTTGGCTAGGCTGGTCTCGAACTCCTGACCTCAAGTGATCCACTGGCCTTGGCCTCCCAAAGTGCTGGGATTACAGATGTGAGCCACCATGCCCAGCCTGATCTTTATTTTGGTTAGTCAAAAATGGATTGGTTTTTGAAACTGAGATCACGATTAATGGAGGTAGAATGAATTAGCACATACTTGCATCACTATAAATGAATACCTGAGGTTGGTTAATTTATATATATTAAAAAAGAGGTTTAATTGGCTCATAGTTTTGCATCTGCTCAGCTTCTGGTGAGGGCCTCAAGAATCTTACAATCATGGCAGAAGGCCATGGGGAGCCAGCAGGTCATGTGGCGAGGACAGGAGCAACAGAGTGAGGCAGGGGAGGTCCCAGACTTTTAAACAACCAGATCTCACATGAACTAATTGAGCCAGAACTCACTTACCACCAAGGGGATGGTGCTAAGCCATTCATGAGGGATCCACCCCCAAGATCCAATACCTCCCACCAGGCCCCACCTCCAACATTGGAAGTCACATTTCAGTATGAGATTTGGAGAGGACACAAATCCAAACCACATCATGGAGCATTTGCATTGTGCTGCCAAACAGGAAATTCTCAAGTGGTGTGCAATGAACGAATGTGGGACAGCATACCCCAGATATTCTCATTGATTATAAAACCGCTGTGCTATCCCAAAAAATGACTCTTGATTAAAGACAATGCGTTTATTGTCTTGAGAAGTCCAAACCTTGTTGGCCTGAAAGCCTCTTGAAAGGCAAGCACCATGTTCAATTTTGAGTGTGCCCTGAGGCCATAGTATGAAAGAATTTATTACATTGACTAAAGATACAATTTTTAGATAATATTTTTCATTTCTAATTTTTAAAAAGTAATAAATCAAAGGAAACTGACTGTAAATAACCTGAACACCATAATTTTAGATATATATGTAAAGTGTGAAGGAAGAAATGAGCTAAATCCACACATAACATCTTCTCTTTGTAAGACATGGGAAATCCATAGAAAATATTATCTTGGTTTGGGTTGTCCCCTGACGGCAGATCCTTAATCAAGAATTCAGGAGTTTATTTGGGAGATGATCTCACGAAAATGCCAGTAGTGGAGCATATACATGAGAAAGAGAAAGGAAGGAAGTCAGTGAAGTGTGTTATCAAGCCAATATCACTGTGGGCAACTGGAACTAAATCCACTGAATGCTGGAAGACACTGAAGACTATGCCTCATAGTTGCCCCAACTAAGGGGTGAGGAAGTCTGCAGTTGGTTGAGGGCTGCTTCTAAGAACATTAAGTCTCTGGCACATCCATGACTCGACCAAGGATGAACTGAAGCATGAATGTCAAGGGTATACGGAAGGAGTAGCAACAATATTCCCTCCTAAATGAAAGTGATGGAAAGTACAGGACAAAAAACAATTTCGTGCTCTTCTAAAACACCATTTGGAGTCTAGAAACTAATTCCCATAGGAAAATAATTTAGAATAACTAAAGCCAGAGAGAAAAGGAGAGAGAACAAAAAGAGATAGAGACAGAGAGACAGGAAGAGAGGAGAGAGGGAGAGGAAGAGAGAGAGAGAAAGAAAGAGAGAGAGAGAGAAACAAAACCCAAAAGAAGTAACCGAAGGTTTCCATTAAAGCAATACATTGAGTCATTAAGTATTCATAGCCTCCCATATCTCTTTGTAATGATCATAGGGTTTCCTAACTAAAAAATACGACTTATTTAATATAATCCCCCAAATTTCAAGTCACCATGCTGAAAAATCCAAGGATGGGTTAGATATATTATCTTTCCTACTTGAAGTACTGGTTTTTGCCTTCTCAAAATTTTATTCATTTTTAAGAGGGTTTTCTTTAGAGTTAGTTTGGTGACTCAGATATGCGAATTTTAACTCTTGATCTCATCTGTAAGCTTCAGGTTTGGGGGGCAGATGTTGGAGAGAAACTAGAGTCATCCAGAAGACAATAAGGTCGATGATAATGTAGCTGCAAAACATGTAGTGGGAAAATGAATGACAGAAGATCTTTGGCTTGGAGAAGAAGGGGGAGTGGGAAAGCTGCTTCCAATCATGTCAAAATCTGAAATGGAGGTAAAATTGGTTATCCTCTTTTGTTCTCCTGCATCCATCAAAATAGTTTTTATGTGTGGTGGGGAGTGGGAGAGAGCAAACGAAGAGAGAGACAGGGAGAGAGAAGGGGTTAGGAAACCAAGAACTGAAATTAAAGATTAGTGGTTTCTACTGACTCACGGCAGAGGCTGGTAATGAAGGCCAGAGGCATGAGCCAAGACTCTGGGGAATCAGCAGACACTATGTTGTCAGAATTGCCAAGAACAAACAGAAAGTCCAAAAGACCAGTGGCAGAATTTAAGACAAGATTACAAAACTGAGAGTTTAGATGATGGCAACTGGATCAAAATGAAAGTAAGCTGGGAATAAGTGAAGAGGGGGGTTAGGGGTGTCATGTTAACACTCCTGAAGCTGGGAGGGACCAGAGCTTAAAACTAGCACCAAATGTTGGAAGGAGCAGGAAAGCACAGCCACCAGAAGGTCCATCATTCCCCAGATGTCCCCTACACTCTGCCTTTGCATACAGAGTAAATCTTAACTCTCTTTGCAAGCTCTCTTCACATGCTGCCTCCTTCATGGAATTGGTTTCCTCCTCTGTGCCCCTATGATAATTTTTGGGACATTTTGCCTTACTTCTCTTATAAACAGGCATACACACACACACACACACACAGAATGAAGACTGTCTTGCTCATTTTTTCATGTCCCCTATCTCCAGTGCAATGACTGCACGTGGTAGTTCATTACCATATTCTCTGAACTACAAAAGCACTTTCTCTATACCTCCCTAGGGGTATGTCCACAATAAGAAACCAATAAAAATAATAATAATAGTAGCTATTATTTATTGAGCACTTGCTATAAACCAGAAACTGACACTGACACTAGCCTCTTTACCTCTCTTTTCCATCTGGAAAAGAGGAATAATGACATCTAGCTCATGGAGATGTTGTCATGGTTACATAAAGTGATGCAAGTGAGAGTCTTAGCACTGGGGCTGACAAATATTAAGCATTTGATAAATATTTTACCACAATATCTGTTTTAATTAGAAGCAGCAAAATTCATGAGATCAATAGATGAGGAGTGTTATTGCCAAAGGAGAAATGAACTGCTAGGGAGTTGCCGAAGACCAATATGCTTTGTCTTACTTTTTTGCCTACTATTTTGTCTATTCTTTCTATTAGAGAAAAAGAGTGTGCGTTCTGTGGGCACTACCTTTTGTTTAATCTTCATGTGTTTTGGGATTTTCCGGTTATCCTTCTGTTATTAATTTCTACTTTAATTCCATATTTACGTGAAAACAGACATTGAATGATTTCTATTCTTTTCAATTTGTTAAGGTGTGTTTTATGGACAAGAATGTGGTCTATCTTGGTGATTGCTTCGTGTGAACTTGAGAAGAATGTATATTCCACTGTTGCTGGATGCAGTAGTTTATAGATATCAATTATATCCAATTGATTGATGGTGGTGTTGAGTTCAACTATGTCCTTACTGACTTTCTGCCTGTTGAACCTGTCCATTTCTGATAAAGGGGTGTTGAAGTCTCCCACTGTAATAGTGGACTCATCTATTTCTCCTTGCAGTTCTACCTGATTTTACCTCACATATTTTGATGCTATGTGGCTAGGCACACACATGGTAACAATCGTTACATCTTCTTGGATAATTGACCCCATTTATCATTATGTAATGTCCCTCTTTATTGCTGATAACTTCCCTTGCTTTGAAGTCTCTTCTGTCTGAAATTAATATAGCTACTTCTGCTTTCTTTTTCTTAGTATTAGCATATACATATTTCTCCATTCCTTTACTTTAAATTTATATGTATCTTTATATTTAAGGTGAGTTTTTTAATAGTTTCAACTTTTATTTTGGATTCATGGGGTATATATGTAGATTTGTTACATGGGTATATTGCATGCTGCTGAGGTTTGGAGTATAGATCCTGTCACCCAGGTAGTGAACGTAGTACCCAACAGGTAATTTTTCAACCCACATATCCATCCTTCCCTCTCCTCCTAGTAGTCCATAGTGTCTATTGCCCCCATCTTTATGTCCATGTGTACTCAATGTTTAGCTCCCACTTATAAGTGACAATGTGCAGTATTTGGTTTTCTGTGCTTGTGTTAATTTGCTTAGGATTATGGTCTCCAGCTGCACCCATGTTGTTGCAAAGGACATGATTTCATTCTTTTTTATTGTTGCATAGTATTCCATGGTGTATATGTACCATATTTTCTTATCCACCCCACCATTGATGGGAACCTAGGTTGATCTCACATCTTTGCTATTGTGAATAGTGCTGCAATGAACATACAAGTGCATGTAGCTTCTTGGTAGAAAAATTTCTTTTCCTTTGGGTATACACCTAGTAATGGGATTGCTGGGTTGAATGGCAGCTGTTTTAAGTTCTTTGAGAAATCTCTAAACTGCTTTCCACACTGGCTAAACCAATTTACATTCCTACCAGCAGTGTGTAAGCTTTCCCTTTTTCCCACAGCCTCACCACCATCTGTTATTTTTTGACTTTTTAACGATATTACTTCTACTGGCAATTGCCATTACTTTTAATGGCAAAAACTGCAATTACTTTTGCACCAACCTAATAGCTATTCTGGCTGGTGGAGATGGTATTTCATGGTGGTTTTGATTTGTATTTCTCTGATGGTTAGTGAAGATGAATATTTTTTCATACTTTTTTGGCTGCTTACATGTCTTCTTTTGAGAAGTGTCTCTATTCATGTCCTTTGCTCATTTTTAATGGGGTTGTTTTAGCTTGTTGATTTGTTTAAGTTCTTTACAGATTCTGGATATTAGACCTTTCTCAGATGCATAGTTTGTGAATATTTTCTCCCATTCTGTAGGTGTTCTGTTTTTTGATCATTTCTTTTGCTATGCGGAAGCTCTTTCATTTAATTAGGTCCCTATTGTCAATTTTTATTTTTGTTACAATTCTTGGTTTTTTTTGTAAGAATTTTTGACTTTGTCATCAGGTAAGGCCCATGTCGAGAAGGATCTTTCCTGGGTTTTTTTCTAGGATTTTTATTGTCTGAGGTCTTGCATTCAAATCTTTAATCCATCTTTTTTGTATGTGGTGAAAGGTAGGGGTCTAGTTTCATTCTTCTGCATATGGATAGCCAGTTATTCCAGCACTATTTATTACATAGGGAGTCCTTTCTCCATGGTTTGTTTCTGTTAGCTTCACCAAAGATCAGATGGTTGGCCAGGCACGTTGGCTCAGGCCTGTAATTCCAGCACTTTGGGAGGTCGAGGCAGGTGGATCACCAGAGGTCGTGAGTTCGAGACCAGTCTGACCAACATGGAGAAACTCCGTCTCTACTAAAAATACAAAAATTAGCTGGGCGTGGTGGTGGGCACCTGTAATCCCAGCTACTTGGGAGGCTGAGGCAGGAGAATCACTTGAACCCGGGAGGCAGAGGTTGTGATGAGCCAAGATTGGCCATTGCACTCCAGCCTGGGCAGCAAGAGCGAAACTCCGTCTCAAAAGAAAAAAAAAGGCCGGGCGCGGTGGCTCAAGCCTGTAATCCCAGCACTTTGGGAGGCGGAGACGGGCGGATCACGAGGTCAGGAGATCGAGACCATCCTGGCTAACACGGTGAAACCCCGTCTCTACTAAAAATTACAAAAAAACTAGCCGGGCGAGGTGGCGGGTGCCTGTAGTCCCAGCTACTCGGGAGGCTGAGGCAGGAGAATGGCGTGAACCCGGGAGGCGGAGCTTGCAGTGAGCCGAGATCTGGCCACTGCCCTCCAGCCTGGGCGACAGAGCAAGACTCCGTCTCAAAAAAAAAAAAAAAAAAAAAAAAAAGAAAAAAAAAAAGAAATCAGACAGCTGTAGATGTGCTGCTTTATTTCTGGGTTCTCTATTCTATTTCATTGGTCTTTGTGTCTATTTTTGTACCAGTCCCATGCTGTTTTGGTTACTGCAGCCTTATAGTATAGTTTGAAGTCAGGTAGTGTGATGCCTCTGGCTTTGTTCTTTTTGCCTAGGAATTCTTTGGCTATTTGGGCTCTTTTTTGTTCCATATGAATTTTAGAGTAGTTTTTTCTATTTCTGTGAAAAATGATGTTGATACCTTGATACAAATAGTGATTGAATCTGTAGATTGCTTTGGGCAGTATGGCCATTTTAATGATATTGATTCTTCCAATCTATGAACATGTAATATTTTCCCATTATTTGTGTCATGTCTGATTTCCTTCAGCAGTATTTTGTAGTTCTCCTTGGTCACTTGCATTCCTAGGTATTTCATTATTTTGTGGTTATTGTAAAAGGAATTGCTTTCTTGATTTGGCTCTCAGCATGAACATTATTGGTGTACAGAAATGGTACTGATTTTTGTACATTAATTTGGTATCCTGAAACTTTACTGAAATAATTTTTCAGTTCTAGGAGCCTTTTGGCATAGCCTTTAGGGTTTTCTAGGTATAGAGTCATATCATCAATGAAGAGAGATAGTTGGATTTATTTTCCTATTTGAATGCCTTTAATTTCTTTCTTTTGACTGATTGCTCTGACTAGGACTTTCAGTTCTATGCTAAATAGGAATGGTGAGAGAGGGCATCCTTGTCTTGTGCCAGTTCTCAAGAAGAATGGTTCCAGCTACGCTTTTACACCGTTAGTGGGAGTGTAAATTAGTTCAACCATTGTGGAAGACAGTGTAGCGATTCCTCAAGGATCTAGAACTAGAAATACCATTTGACCCAGCCATCCCATTACTGGGTATATACCCAAAGGATTATAAATCATGCTACTATAAAGACCCATTCACACATATGTTTATTGTGGCACTATTCACAATAGTAAAGACTTGGAACCAACCCAAATGTCCATCAATAATAGAATGGGTAAAGACAATGTGGCACATATATACCATGGAATACTATGCAGCCATAAAAAAGGATGAGTTCATGTCCTTTGCAGGGACATGGATGAAGCTGGAAACCATCATTCTCAGCAAACTATCACAAGGACAGAAAACCAAACACCGCATGTTCTCACTCATAAGTGGGAGCTGAACAATGAGAACACATGGACACAAGGAGGGGAACATCATACACCAGGGCCTGTTGGAGGGTGGGGACCTGGGGGAGGAATAGTGTTAGGAGAAATACCTAATGTAAATGATGAGTTGATGGGTGCAGCAAACCAACACGGCACACGTATACCTATGTAACAAACCTGCACGTTGTGCACATGTACCCTAGAACTTAAAGTATAATAAATTAAAAAGAAGAAGAAGAAGGATTCCAGCTTTGCCCATCCAGTATGATGTTGACTGTGGATTTGTCATAGATGGCTGTTATTATTTTGAGGGATGTTCAGTATGATGTTGACTGTGGATTTGTCATAGATGGCTGTTATTATTTTGAGGGATGTTCCTTTGATTCCTAGTCTGTTGATGTTTTTTATCACGAAGGGATTTCAGATTTTATTTTTCTGTGTCTATTGAGATGATCATATGGTTTTGGCTTTAGTTCTATTTATGTGGTGAATCACATTCATTGATTTGCATATGTTGAACCAGCTGTGCACCCCAGCAATAAAGCCTACTTGGTCATGGTGTATCAACTTTTTTATGTGCTGCTGGATTCAGATTGTTAGTATTTTGTTGAAGATTTTTGCATCTATGTTCATCAGGGATATTGGCCTGAAGTTTCCTTTTTTCATGTGTCTCTGTCAGATTTTCGTTTCAGACTGAAGCTGGCTTCATAGAATGAGTTAGGGAAGAGTCCCTACTCCTCACCTTTTTTGAACAGTTTCAGTAGGATTGGTACCAGTTCTTCTTTGTACATGTGGTAGAACTGAGCTATGAATCCACCTGGTCCAGAGAGTTTGTTGGTTGGTAGGTTTTTATTATTGATTCAATTTCATAACTTGTTATTGATCTGTTAGGTTTCCACTTTCTTCCTGGTTCAATCCTTGTATATTTCCAGGAATTTATCCATTTCCTCTAGATTTCTTATTTTGTATGCATAGAGTTGTTCATAATAGTCTCTGGGGATCTTTTGTATTTCTGTGGGATCTGTTGTAATGTCATCTTTGTCATTTCTGATTGCACTTATTTCTATGTTCTCTCTTTTTTGTTTGTTAATCTAGCTACCAGTCTAGCAATCTTGTTTATTTTTCCAAAAACAAACTCTTGGTTTCATTAATCTTCTGCATATTCGTGTTTCAGTTTCATTCAGTTCTTTTCTAATCTTCTTTTCTTTTCTTCTGCCAGCTTTGGGGTTGGTTTTTTTCTTTCTTTCTAGTTCTTCTAGGTACAAAGTTAGATTGTTTATTTGAGATTTTTCTACCTTCTTGATGAAGGCACTTAGCACTATAAACTTTTCTTTTAACACTGCTTTAGATGCATCCCACAGATTTTGGTAAGTTGTGTGCCTATTTTCATTAATTTCAAAAAATTTTTTTTATTTCTCCCTTAGTTTCATTGTTCATCCAGGAGTTATTCAGGAGTAAGTTGTTTAATTTCCATATATTTGTGTAGTTTTAAGAGATCTGCTTGATATTGATTTCTATTTTTATTGCATTGTGGTCCGTGAGTGTGCTTGGTATAATTTTGACTTTTTAAAAAAATGTCCTGAGACTTACTTTATGACTGAGCACATGTTCAATCTTCGAATATGTTCTGTGTGCAGATGAGAAGAACATATATGCTGTGGTCGTTGGGTGGCATATTCTGTAGATGTCTATTAGGTCCAATTGTTCAAGTGTTGAATTTAAGTCTAGAATTTCTTTGTTCATTTTCTTCCTCAATGATCTGTCTAATGTTGTCAATGGGGTGTTGAAGTCTCCAACTATTATTGTCTGGCTGTCTAAGTCTTATTATAGGTCAAGAAGAACTTGTTTTATGAATCTGGATGCTTTGTTGTTGAGTGTGTATATTTTTAGGATAATTAAGTCTTCTTGTTGAATTGTACTCTTTATTATTATGTAATGCCCTTCTTGTCCTTCTTGATTGTCGTAGGTCTAAAGTCTGTTTTATCTGATATAAGAATAATGAATCCTGCTCTTTTCTGTTTTCGTTTGCATGGTTGATCTTTCTCCATCCCTTTACTTTGGGCCTGTGGTTGTCATTACATGTGAGATGGATCTCTTGAAGACAGCAGATGATGGGGTGTTGTCATTTTATCCATCTTGTCATTCTCTGTCTTTTAATTCCCTTACCATTTGCTTGTCTGAGAAGTATTTTATTTCTCATTTGCTTATGAAGCTTAGTTTGGCTGTATATGAAAGTCTGGGTTCGAATTTCTTTAAGAACACTGAAAATAGGTCCCCAATCTTTTCTGGTTTGTAAGGTTTCTCCTGAGAAGTCTGCTGCTAGCCTGGTGGGGTTTCCTTGTATGTGACCTGACCCTTCTCTCCAGCTACTTTTATAATTTTTTATTTCCCAGTGACCTCAGTGAATATGAGGATTATGTGCCTAAGGGATGGTCGTCTTGTAGAGTATCTAGCAGGGGTTCTCTGTCGTTCTTGAATTTGCATGTCAACCTCTAGCAAACTTGCATGTCAACCTCTCTAGGATTGGGGAAATTTTCATAGACTCTGTCCTTAAATATATTTTCCAAGTTGCTTACTCTCTCTCCTTCTCCCTCAGAAATGCTAGAAGTCATAGGTTTTGTCTCTTTACATAGTCCCATATTTCTTGGAGGTTTTGTTCATTTCAAAATTCTTTTTTCTTTATTTTTGTCAGACTGGGTTGATTTGAGGAATCCTTCTGCAAGCTCTGAGATTCTTTTCTCAGCTTGGTCTATTCTGCTGTTAATTTTTCCAAGTATAAAATTCTTATAGTGAATTTTTCAGTTCCAGAAATTCAGTTTGGTTGTTTCTTAAAATGGCTATTTTGTCTTTCAGGTCTTGGATTGTTTCACTGGATTCTTTGGATTGGGTTTCAACTTGCTCCTGAGTCTCAACGAGCTTCACTGCCATCCAGATTCTGAATTCGATGTCTGTCATTTCAGCCTGGTTAAAAACCATTGTAGGGAAGCTAATGTGATTATTTGGAGGTAAGACACTCTGACTTTTAGAGTTGCCAGAGTTCTTGCACTGGTTCTTTCTCATCTGTGAGGGCTGATGTTCTTAGTCATTATAGTTTCAAATATGTCTTCTGTTTCTTTCTATTCTTCTGGTGTTTTCATTACATATTTGTAGTTGTCCCACAGTTTTTGGACATTCTGTTCTGTTTTTTCAGTCTTTGTTCTCTTTGCTTTTTGGGTTTGACAGTTTCTATTAATATATCCTCAGGCCCAGAGATTCCTTGTTCAGCTATCTTCATTCTACTAATGATCCCATTGAAGACATTCTTCATTTCTGCTACAGTGGTTTTGATCTCTAGAATTCCTTCGTTCGTTCGTTCGTTCCTTCTTTCCTTCCTTCCTTCCTACCTTCCTTCCTTCATCCCTCCCTCCCTCCCTTCCTTCCTTCCTTCCTTCCTTTGGATTTCTGTCTCTTTGTTTACATTGTCCATCTGCTCTTGCATGCTGTCTACTTTTTCCATTAGGCCCCTTAACAAATTAATCCTAGTAATTCTGAACTCACAGTCTGATAATTCCAACATCCCTGCCATATCTGAGTCTAGTTCTGGTTATTTGCTCTTTTTCAATAGTGTTTTTTGCCTTTTAGTGTGTCTTGTAATTTTTTCTTGATAGCTGGCCACGATGTACTGGGTAAAAGAAGCTGCTGAAAATAGGCCTTTAGTAATGTAGGGGTGAAGTGTGGCAGAGGGGGAAGTGTTCTATAGTCCTATGATTAGGTCTCAGTCTTTTAGTGAGCCTGTACCTCTGGAGTGTGAACTCCCACAGGGGTTTTTTAGATTTTTTTCTCCACATTCTCCCTTAGGTGGGACAGGATAGCTAGAAAAGGCTGGAATTGGGTATTTCCCTTCTGCCAGGTCAGGTAGGCTCTGACAAAACTCCAGAGGTTAGGCTCTGACCAAATAGTTTCTCCTGCGGGCAGTCTATGTTAAGAACAGAGTGCTCTAACATTTTTCAAAATTGTTCCTTTTCATCTTCTGCCAGAAGCACAAGGGCATTTTCCTCCAACATTTACTGTGAGAACCTGGTCAAGCTCCTGCAGGTAAAACTTACAAGAGCATAAAAGACCATCCCCCCATGACTGGATCCCCTGGAGTTTTTAAATCTCAGTCTTGTCCTCGCCTAGTCTCCAGCAATTTAATTACAGCTCAGGGTTTCCTACCCTGGCACTGGTCCCTGTGGCGGTTTCTACTCCAGTATGTCATGGGACACTGTATCTGCCAGTCTGTTTCTCCAGTTTTGGAAATAGCAGTTGTCCCTGTTGATGGGTCTAAGAAGATTGTTGATTTTTCACTTTGTTCAGCTTTTTACTTGTTAGTATGAAATGGTGATGTTCCAGCTCCTTACTGTAGAACCGGAAACTGGAATGGCACTACCTTTTTTTTTTTTTTTTTGACGGAGTCTCGCTCTGTTGCCAGGCTGGAGTGCAGTGGCACTATCTCGATTCACGGCTACCTCCGCCTCCCGGGTTCAAGTGATTCTCCTGCCTCAGCTTCCCGAGTAGCTGGGACTACAGGTGCGTGCCACCACGCCTGTCTAATTTTTTGTATTTTTAGTAGAGACGGGGTTTCACCATGTTGGCCGGGATGGTTTCTAGCTCTTGACCTTGTGATCTGCCCGTCTCGGCTTCCCAAAGTGCTGGGATTACAGGCATGAGCCACCGCGCCCGGCCGGCACTACCTTTTTAGTAAGTAACAGAAACACTGCTTTTGCTACTACTTTGATCACGCGTCATCTGAGGGCTTGTGTTATGGACTGAATGTTTATGTTCCCTCAAAATTCATATATGAAAGCCCTAATCCCCAGTGTGATGGTATTTGGAGAGGGGACCTTTAAGAGGTAATTAGTTCATGAGGGTAAGGCTTGGTCTTATGAAATTAGTGCTCTTATTAGAAGAGACACCAGAGAGCTTGTTCTCTCTCTCTCTCTCTCTCTCTCTCTCTCATACACCCACACACACCCACACACACCCACACACACTTTCTCTCTCTCTCTTTTCTCTCTCTCTCTCACTGCCATGTGAGAACACAGTGAGAAGGCAGCCATCTGCAAGTCAGGAGGATAGCATTCACCAGAACTCAACTATGCTGGCACCCTGATCTTGAACTTCCATCCTTCAGAACTGTGAGAAAAGGCATTTCTTTTGTTTAAGCATCCAATCTATGGTATTTTTTTAACAGAAGCCTGAGAAAACTAAGACTGCTTTCATCAAGGAATGCTGCTCACAAGATTTTTGCATAAGGAAGAAGTGATTTATTCAACAACAATTTGTTGAGCATATGAATACCAAGCACTGTGCTAAGCACTGGGGATACAGTGGTGAACAAGAGAGCATCTTCCCTTCATGGATATTTCAGTGTCAAAGGAGAGATAACTAAACAAGTAAGGGAGAGAAGTTCATCACACAGACTCTCTCTCTCTCTAGCACACACACACACATACACACACACACTGTGTGCACAGAGAGAGACAGAGGGATAGAAAGAGAGACAGAGAGGCAGCACTACAAAGGAAAGTCCTCCACTGGGTGCAATTTGGACCAGATAACTTTGGAATCCCTTTCAATTTTCCAAGGGTTTAGGCTTGATTTGCTTAAGCCACAGTTCAAAAGCCTTGCCTGAGGGAAGGAGGTCTGGGGACCTGGAGAGCTTTGGGGCAAAGCTCCACTGGCTAAACATCCTTCCCAGGCTCTGATGAGTGACTGGTCAACCATTCCTAATGACTTAATGAAGCTGGTGGTGAAATAGAAAAGTGTGTCTTTGCTTAGACTCATCTAAGCTCTGTGTCCACCACACTTACGTGTGTATATCATTAGATTACATTTCTCAATCCTTGCAGCCTGCATGAAATTTTATGTCTTTAAATTGTTTCCGTCTGTAATTATTCAGCCCTTCAGAACAAGAGATCAACTGTTAGTGGGTAACTGGTGCTGAACCACATGATTCACTGGGATAATGTATGATATGCCTTGCAGCCTGAAAATGCCAAAGGTCCAAACAGCTTATTCTTAGAATGTTAGGAAGCATGGAAAAGGCCATTTCTCATTGCAGAATAAAGCTTGGAAATGGAAGTAAGTCATCCGTTTGTGCTAACGCATAGCAGTTTCACTACAGAAAACACCAGAGGCATCAAAAGACGACAGTACTGCCCTTTGACTTTCATTGAAAAGATATATATATCAGTTCCCTGCTCAGATTCTCCAGTGACCTTCCTTCTGATGCACAGAAGCAGCTGATGTTCAGTCAATAACCCACAAGGACTTAAGTGGCCTCTTTCACCCAGGTTCTCTGTGCTTTCCCTTGCAGCCTCCTCTTCCTGGAACTTTCTTCCACCACATATCTGGGTGGCTTACTATCTCACATCTTCCTGACCAGTGTTCAAATGTCTCTTTCTCAGAGAGGCTTTCCTGGACCTCCCTTACTAAGAAAAAACAAACAAACACAAAACAAAACAAACAAACAAAAAAACAGATTCCACCTCACAGTCCGGACCCCCTTAGCCTGCTTTAGTTTACATGATATCAGTCATTACCACCTGAGATGTGCGTGTTTATTTATTTTCTGTCTCCCTCAACCATGGTTTGCAATGTCTACATGGGCTCGGAGTTGGTCTGATTTGTTCACTACTGTATCCTCAGAATTCAGAAGCCTGTTTGACTAGAGTAAGTACTCAACACATACTTGTTCCAAAAATGATAGGGAAGTGCAAAGGCCTCTGAATGATCATGACATTCTTAATAACAAAGAGCAAGAATGGGACTTGCCCCACCAGATATCAAGACTTAATATAAAACTTAACTTCTCCAGGCAGCATGATACTGATGCAAATACACAATAGATCGATGGAACAGAATAGAGAGTCCTAAAATAGATGCTTGTGTATCCGGACACAATTTACAACCAAGGAAGGTCAGTGGGGAAGGGATGGACTGACTCTTCAATAAACACAATTCAACGGCTGCTCACAAATGCAGGGGGAAAAAGAAAGAAAGCCAGTACCTTAACTTACTTGTACACAAAAATCAGTTTTAGATGGATTAAGACCTAAATTTGAAAGGCAAAATTAAAAAGCACTTATATGGTAATGTAGAATATCTTTATGTACTCTAAATAGAGAAAGGTTTCTTAATATGATAGAAAATATATTTTCCACAAATGAAATAATTGATAAATTAGACTACTTTAATAAAAAGGAATTCCATTTACCAAAAGAAATTATAACAAGAGTTAAGTAAAAACGTAAGATGGGAAAAAGTACTTGCTACACATATAACCAACAAATAATTAGTGCTCAGGCCCTATAACTGCACCTTAGGAATCCTTTTCTTTCTTTCTTTCTTTCTTTTTTTTTTTTTTTTTTTTTGAGACAGAGTCTCGCTCTGTTGCCCAGGCTGGAGTGCAGGGGCGTGATCTTGCCTCACTGCAGCCTCCGCCTCCCAGGTTCAAGTGATTCTCATGCCTCAGCCTCCCAAATAGCTGGGATTACAGACACATGTCACCACTCCTGGCTAATTTTTGCATTTGTAGTAGCAATGGGGTTTCACCATGCTGGCCAGGCTGGTCTCGAACTCCTGGCATCAAGTGATCCTCCTGCCTCGGACTCCCAGTGTTGGGATTACAGGTGTAAGCCACAATGCCCAGCCACAGGAATCCTTAATAACAAAGACAAAACTATTTGAAAAGTGAGGGCAACAGTAGAACATATTTAAAAATAGGACATTTGAATGTGTTCACATGTATTAATATGGAAATGCAAATTAATACCACAATAATATCAGTTCCATGCACATTTTAACAAAATCAAAAGTTACAATTCCAGATATTGGTATGAATGTGGAGCAACCAGAACTCTCATACATGGCTGTTTGGAATATGAACTGGCACAACCATTTTTGGAGTAGAGCTTGGTCTTTCCTAGTAAAATAGAACATGTTCTATAACCCAGTAATTCCACTTCTATATGTACATTCTAAAGAAGCTCATGCCCATGTGGTCCAAGAAGAACACACAAGAATATTCAACACCGTAATATTTATATCATCTGAAAGAGGAAACAATTCAAGCGTTCATCCATAATAGAATCAGTAAGTAAACTGTGTTATAACCAGAAAATGAAATATTCCATAGCAATGAAAATTGATGAAATAGAGCTATATTGGATGAATCAAAAAAGTCACAAAAGAAAATATTCTGTGTAGTTTAAACTATATTAAATTCTAAAACAAGCAAAATAAGTACATTTCATTTGAGTATGCATGTATATTTACAAATACAAAGAAGAGAAAGAAAATCATTACCCAAAACTCAGGCTTGGGATAACTCAGCAAAGATAGGAATGGAAGTGGGGCCTGATACTTTATATTTTGGCATTAAACAACAAAACTGAAACTGAATATATTCTGATGCTCATTAGTTCCATTCTGAGGAATATATCCTCTAAGACTAGAAAATCTCTTGAATACGTGCATCAGAATACAGATTCAAAAATGTTCTTATCTATGTTGTTTGTAATCACAAAATATTGGGAACAATCCAACTGCCAATTGACAAGAGAATGAGTGAATAGTTGTGGATATTCATCTAATGAAAATTAATGACCTAGAGCTAGGCATGTCAACTTGGACAACTTTTGCAGCATAATATTGAGGGGAAAATGCAAATCATATTAATAAAATACATGAACTGGTTTCCATTTGTATGAAGTCCAAAAATATACAAAACTAAAGACAATGCTATATGCAGCTATACTGCCCAATATAGTAGCCACTGGCCACATGTGGCTAATAAGCATTTGAAAAGTGGATGGTCCAAATTCACATGTTCTGTACATTTAAATATGCACAATATTTCAAAGAATTCATATTTTAAAAAGAATGTGAAATACCTCACTAATAATTTTTTGTATTGACTCCACAGCAAAATGACAGTATTTTGGATAGATTGGGTTAAATAAAATATATCTTTAATGAATTTCACCTGTTTCTTTATACTAATTTAAATGTGGCCACTGGAAAATTGAAAATTACATGTGGCTTGCATTTGTAGTTTACATTATATTTCTATTGGACAGTGCTGGTACACCAATATCCACATAGATATTACGCCTTTAAAATAAACAATAAAAACAAAATTTGTGTTACAGATTCTTGTAGGTGGAGGGAGATGGTGTGTGGAAGGAATACAGGTAGCTTTAAAGTTTTGGTAAGATTCTCTTCTTAAGCTGAGTTGCAGGTATGCAGCTGTTCATTTGATTGTTAATCTGTACTCCTCACATATATATTACAAATATTTTTCCTATATACTTATGTTTAATACCAATTTTTAAAAATTATAAATTATTTTTAAGCCTTATTACCTGAAAATTGAATTTTACATCAGTAAAGCCAAATAAAACTAAAATGAGAATATCAGATGAGTCATCAGGAAGGTCATAAGGATAGAGATTCTATTGGACTGTGGCAGGCTGAAAAGGAGCCGGTCACAGGGAGAGGAAGAGGTGGAGCATTCCAGGAGGAGGAACAGTGTATGTGAAGACTATGAACTTCATTCTCATGTTTTAAGAACTGAAAGAAAACAAGAGATATGAGGATGATGACTAAGACTAAGATAAAGATGATGAGGTTGGCAGGGGCAGTATATGCTTATAGGACATAGTAAGGGGCTATATATTTTTCAAAATGCAATGGAAAGCCACAGAAAGGTTTTAAGCCTGATGACAAATGGATTCTATATTTTCTTTAAAAAGATTAATCTGTCCACTGAGTGGACAATATATTGTAGGTGGAGGTGAGGTCCAGACAAGGATGACAGTGGACTAGGGTGGGAGTGGCGGGAATGGACAGAAGTGGAGGGATGTGGGGTTTAGTTTTGAGATAGAATCAAGAAATGACTGATGAACTGGATGTGCTCAGAACAGAACACTGAAAAGTCTCGAATGAATCCCAGATACTCCCAGATTTCTGGCTCAGTCAGATTTCTGGCTTGAGAAATTCTCTGCCTGGTGGTGGTCTTTACCGACATGGGGAAAACTTGGTGGGAGAAAGGAGTAAAATCAAGTATTTGTTGAACATTTTAAACTTAGCTTGAAACATTCAAGTGGATTTATCAAATAAGAAGGTGAATATATGTAACTAGAATTCAGAGGAGAGATTTGGGGTAAAAATAAATGTGGGAGTTGTCAGTAGGTAAAATAGAGCTGAAAGCCATGATGATGGGTGCCTTCTAGAGCACAAGTCAGCAAACTTTCCCTGTAAAGGCCTGGGAAGTAAATATCTTCAGCTTTATGGACCATACACAGTTTCTGTTGAAAAAAACTCAGTACTGTTATTGTAGGGAGAAAGCAGTCATAGACAATGTGCAGATTAATGGTAATAACTGTGTTCCAATAAAACTTTATTTACAAAAACAGGCAATAGGCTAGAGTTGGCCCACAGGCCATAATTTGCCAAGGCCTGTACTAAAGAGAGAAGAGGAAAGGGCCCAGACTAAGACCTAGAAAACACCAATCATGATAGAGGAAGCAAAATATGGACACAGTCTCCTCCTAGGAGAGACATGTTAGCTCCAAGAGCAGTCATACACAGCTGCTATTTAAGTTAATTATTCACAGTTCAGTATCAGTAGGACATTTAGTAAATATGCTCTCACTAAGTTACCTGATTATCACTCACATTTCCAGGTTTTGGTGCAATACTCCATTTAGAAATATTAATTTACTCTTTTATCTCTTGAAGGCCAATTTAACTATGGGTAAGAAATTGTTGAATTTCCAGGACATATGAGCTGTGGGAAAGAAAGATTGGCAGAAAGTGTCGTGGTATCCTTGCTACTCCCTACTGGAGGAATGTGCCTTTAGCTCAGGTGTCAACATGAAAAATACTCTTTCCAACAGAGAATAAGCACAATAAAACTTACTCCTCTGCAGTTCAGCAGATGACATGGAAAATAAGTTAGAGGCATCTAGTCATAGTCCAAGCAGTTCAAACTAAGAAAGCTACTGAAAACTGTGCTAGAGAGAAAAGCCAACAGCAGGCTTTCTGACATGGGTTCAACAGGTACTAGATGAAGCAGCCTCATTAGCAATCAACTGGTAATATAAACCTCAGAAATTAAGGATGAGGGGACTGATAATTTTGCAAAAATGTTAATAAGAGATGTAAAATTGGAAAACAATTTCAGCAAGGACTTGTATGTGGGAAAAATAAAATGTTTTCATTTTTCCGTTACTTCAAAAATAGGTAATGGGCCAGACTATTTTTATAAACAAAGTTTTATTGGAAAACAGCCATACCCATTCATTTATATATTGTCTAAGGATGCTTTCTCACTACAATGGCAGAGTGGAGTAGTTGCAACAGACATCTTATGGCTCACAAGGCCTAAAATATTTACTATCTGGGCTCTTACAGGAAAAGCTTCCAGGCCTCTGTCTGATACACGATATTTAGAAGAAAATCAGCAGAATGTTTCCAGAAAAAGGAAAGAACTCCTAAATAGAGAAAATCTCTCAGCCACATACAGTAAGGATTGTGACCAGTTTCTTAATGAAAAGGGAACAGGAAATAAAGAACAGAACCTCAACATATGTCACTATGTCACATGTAGTTTTTTTGTTTTAACAATTGATCATAGCTAAACTGTATAAAGTTCTTATTCTATAATTTTGGAATAGAAATAATCTCCATCTAATCCTTTTGAAGTTTTCATAGGTATAGATTTTAAGAACCACCATCTGTTACAGACATTTATGCAAGTCGAATGGGTGAACCCTCCCTAAGTGTTGCAAGCAGTTAGTATCCAGAATAGGAAAAACCAAGACCACAATTCTCTGACGCTTACCAGGACTATCTTAGCAAGTACACGGAACACATTATGGAAGTTCTAACCCACCCTTTCACTTTCATTTAACCTCCTTTCTTCCATGATAAAAATCAAAAGCTGTGCTAAAGTAGAAATTTACTATTCATTAAAATGTTATTGCATAGAGGATGATTTAGCACAGAGAAACAGAAATAGGTATCAAAAGATTTTCATCATATAACTCTCTCTACCACCAACTAGGTCCATGTTCTCAATCCATGATTATACACTATGTAACATTTTCTAATTATGTCCCACATAGGTTTGCTTATCCTACATGGGACATAATTAAATCTTGTGCTCCATAAAAGCTGGCACTATGGATTAAATTGTTTTTATTTATTCCTTGGCATCTATCAAAAAGGAAGAAATTAATTTGATAAAGTCTTTGTTACATAGATATCTGAATGTAAACATTTTCCAGACATTAAACCTACTTTATAATAATCAGTTGAGATACTGAACACTGATTGGATGGGTGAGAAGAGAGGAACAGGCATTCCACAACAGATGTGCATGTATGCATGTACACACACACACACACACACACACACACACAATGCTTAGTTTAACTCTAATTTTCAGAAATATATAATTTTCTGAAATTATAAATATTTAATTTTCAGAAATATAACCAGAGAAGAGGGCAAGAGCCAGGAGACCCTGGCAAAAGTATGAACCCAAGAGACTGAACCACTCCAAGGTGGGAGAAAAAAAGATAAATTGAGTGGGGATATGAGGGACAAAGGGTAAGATATTGCATATCTTGGATATTGGGAGATAGCTAAGCTGAAAAAGATCAGCAGCTTCCAAAGGTTAAGAGAGGCAGCATCAAATGTAGAAGGCTTAGCTAAGGCAGGACAGAGCAGACAGGTGCTCCCATATTTTAAATGTCTAGTAGAAAAAGACAAATTAAGAAGGAAGAAAGATTATGTTATTTGGGGCTGATAATATAATGCTAATAGGTGATAGAGAAAGCAACCTTATTCAACCCAAAGCTATTTTCTTATTCTTCTCTGTTAAAAAGAATGATCTTTGGACTAGAGAATATAAATCAGTGTTAAGAGTGAGACAAAGAAGGGTGAGAAGACTGCATGAAGGTAACAAGTCTTTTTCTTTATTTTAAATTCCTTAGCTTGAATCAGTTATATCCCAGGACTCTGAAAAATTTAAACAAGAGATTATATTCAATAAGTTTGAAGAGTCATAAAGTATGGGAGAGATGCTAAATGCATGAACAGATAAGGTGGTCCTAATTCTTAAAAGAGTAAAGGAGAATTCTTTTTCTATAGCCTAATGAACAATTTGTAGAACAAGATTCTAGAGCAGGCTATTGGAAGGACTATTTGTGAAGACAAGTGGTGCTCGTCATGGGGAAAGATTTACTCAGGACAAGTAACATCTGGCCATTTGATTCTCATTTCTGATGGTGACATCTGAGTGGTAGATCAGAGAATGTGGTAGCCAAAGAGAATCTGAAGACTAGCAAATCATTGACAAAGCCTGTCAAGATGTCCTTGGGAACAGGCTAAATGAAAGTTGGATGGATGTTTAATGGTTGAACATCCTTACCTCATAGGATCTCATTGCTGGGTCAAGTCAACACAGGGGAAAATTCCTAGTGATCTCCAAAAGGCTCTATTCTCACCTCTCACTATTCAACATATTGATCACAGATTTGGAAGATAATGTTGGTCATATGCTAACCAAACATGTTTGTGACAGGAAGCTGGGCATATTAATACACTAGGTGGCATAATTCAGATCCAAAGAAGCTTTAACAGACTAGATTTTAAATCGTTTCATTACAGGCTCCCTATCTTTGCATTCCTCTGGTATTTATCTCAGTGCCTTACACTAGATTCTCAAAGAATGTTTTGTGAATGGACAAATGAATTAATTAATTAACAATAGGAAGAGTCTAAGGGGATGAAGTTAGTAGTAAAAACAACAGTTGACTACCAAAATCTGTCCTCCCCTTCTTATATAGAAATAGACTTGTGTCTAGTACATGATTGCTCAAGTAGACCATATTCCCCAGCCTCCTTTGCAGTTAGGCATGGTCATGTGACTGAGTTCTCACTCATTAAATGTTGGCACATATGATGAGTTCTACTTCCAACTCTCTTTTAAGATGTTGAGAACCTCTTATATGCTCCCTTTCCTTTCCCACTGGCTGAAACTGGGACAGACTTGACAGTAGTCCAGCCTCAAGAATGTAGATAAAGACAGTGCCCCAGGAGAATGACTGAGCTACAAGGTGGGAGCTAGCCTGGGTCCCTAGAAGGCCATATGGGGCAAAGCTTCTCTGATGACCCAGACTGCTCACATCAGAACTGTTATATGAAATATAAGCCACTTTACAGAGGGCTTCTTTTTTAATTTTTAATTTTTGTGGGTACATGGTAGGTGCATACATGTATGGGGTAGACGAGCTATTTTAATACAAGCATGCAAGGCATAATTATTACATCATGGAAGATGGGGTATCCATACTCTCAAGCATTTATCCTTTGCATTACAAACACTTCAATTATACTCTTTTAGTTATTTTAAAAGTACAATGAACTTATTGTTGACTATAGTCCCCCTGTTGTGCTATCAAATGCTATCATTCTTTCTAACTATTTTTTGTACCCATTAACCACCCCTACCTCCCCCTTACCCACCCCTCAACTACCCTTCCCAGCCTCTGGTAACCATCATTATATTCTCTAACTCTATGAGTTCAATTGTTTTGATGTTTAGATTCCACAAATAAGTGAGAACACACAATGTTTCTCTTTCAGTGTCTGGCTTATTTCACTTAGCATAATAACCTCCAGTTCCATTCATGTCGTTGCAAATGACTGAATCTCATTCTTTTTTATGGCATATACTCCATTGTGTATAAGTACCACATTTTCTTTATCTATTTATCTGTTGGTGGACTTCCAAATGTTGACTATTGTGAACAGAGCTGCAACAAACATGGGAATGCAGATATCCCTTCGATGTATTGATTTCCTTTCTTGTGGGTATATACCCAGCAGTGGAATTGCTGGGTCATATGATAGCTCTATTTTAGTTTTTTGAGGAAAGTCCAAACTGTTCTCCATAGTGGTTGTACTAATTTACACTCCCACAAATGGTGTACAAGGTTTCCCTTTTCTCCACATCCTCATTAGCATTTATTATTGCCTGTCTTCTGGATATAAGCCATTTTAACTAGGGTGAGATGATATCACAGTGTAGTTTTTACTTGCATTTCTCTGATGATCGATGATCAATGATATTGAGCACCTTTTTGTATGCCTGTATGCCATTTGTCTTCTTTTGAGAAATGTCTATTCAGATCTTTTGGCTATTATTTAATCAGATTTCTAGATTTTTTCCTATAGAGTTGCTTGAGCTTCTTGCATGTTCTGGTTATTAATCCCTTGTCAGACAGGTAGTTTGCAAATATCTTCTCCCATTGTATGGGTTGTCTCTTCACTTTGTTGTTTCCTTTGCTGCACAGAAGCTTTTTAGCTTGATATTATTCCATTTTTCCATTTTTGCTTTGGTTGCCTGTGCTAGTGGGGTATTACTCAAGAAATCTTTGCCCAGACCAAGGTCCTGGAGAGTTTCCCCAATGTTTTCTTGTAGTAGTTTCATAGTTTTAGGTCTTATATTTGATTCTTTAATCCTTTTTTTAAATGTATGCATGTGGTGAGAGATAAGGGTCTAGTTTCATTCTTCTGCATATGGATATCCAGTTTTCCCAGCAACATTTATTGAAGAGACTGTCTTTTCCCCATGTATGTTCTTGTCACCTTAGTTGAAATAAGTTCACTGTAGGTGTGTGGATTTGTTTCTGGGTTCTCTATTCTATTCCATTGGTCTATGTGTCTGTTTTATGTCAGTACCATGCTGTTTTGGTTAGTATAGCTCTGTAGTACAATTTGAAGTCAGGTAATGTGATTCTGGAGGGTTTCTTTTTATGTTTGCTTACTCTTGATCCTAAGAGATTCAATGTAAGGTTGTCCAGCCAATAAGCAGTGTATTAGGGGTAAAAGTCATGGAGTACCCTTATGTCTAAAGAAAGACCTAATGACTTCACAAATATGGAATAGGAGGACTCTAGCTTAACTGCCTCATGTGTGAAAAGACTTGGAGATTTTTTGGTTAATTAAAGGATGATTATCACTCAATAGTGTGCCATAACTGGGGGTGGGGGTAGTGAATATAGTCCTAGCAGTGCGCCATCTAGAATGAAGGCAGTGACGGTTGGACTGAAGTCTTTCTGCCCTTGTCAGACCATGGCTGGCAACCTTCAGATCACAGTGCAGACTCATTTCTTTGACAAGACTTATCAAGTACATTATGGGAATATGATTACATCCTACTGGTCCATGAGTGCTAACAAATTCGGTGAAACTTTTTATTTTTGCTTACAATTCTCAGGTGGACTGCATCTGAGTCAGACAATCTGGATGTCTCCAGCAAAGCCTATTCAGAGGAGATAAATCAGGATGGTGAACACATTAAAAATTATGTCCTATAAGGAGTATTTGTTGGTCTTGAGTGGGAAGAAAGTGACTCACCACAATGCGGAGGAACCCTAGGGGGACAAAATAGCAGATGTCTTCAAATATTTGTAGGACTCTTCACAAGGAAGAGGAATGAGACGTGTTCTGAATGGTATCCGAAAAATTTGAACTTCAAACTGCATGCAAAAAAAAGCAATACTCCATATAACCCCAATGTATAAACACCTACATTTTTCTAAAATTAAGAGATGCCCATTTATATTTACAGAAGAATCCTTCCCTTCATAAAAGGATTTTAATAGTGATTTCTTCTATGCATTTAATTTTTTTTTTTTTTTTTTTTTTTGAGACCGAATCTCACTCTGTTGCCCAGGCTGGAGTGCAGTAGTGCGATCTCTGCTCACTGCAACCTCCGCCTCCCTGGTTCAAGTGATTCTCCTGCTTCAGCCTCCCGAGTAGCTGGGATTACAGGCGCCTGCCACCATGCTTGGCTAATTTTTGTATTTTCAGTAGATAGGGTTTCACCATGTTGGCCAGGCTGGTCTCAAACTCCTGACCTCAGGTGATCCACCTGCCTCGGCCACCCAAAGCACTGGGATTACAGGTGTGAGCCACTGTGCCCGGCTGCATTTAAGATTTTTTAGTTGCAAAATAACCTTACAGGAATACTGAATCCCTCAGCTCCGTGGCACAGCACAATCAGCAAGGCTAATATGAGGCAAGTTTAAAAAAGAAACTATTGACAAATGTGTGGGAGGCAATAGAGAAATCACAAGGAGTGGCAAAGAATCCCAGGGCTAGTAACAACAGGGCCAAGGGAAAGGCAGTTACTGGAACTTGCAGACAGTGAGCATTGAAAGTTGAGTGAAATTGGCTGCATGCCGAGGGATGCACCTTATGATGACCCTACAGGATGCAGCTGGGGGAATAATACTTAGAACTTCACTGTCTTCCCCTCTTGCAATCTGCCACGGTTTCCCATTGGCTAAACCCAACCAGAAGCCAGAGGTCAGGAAGCACATTTATGGAATCCATGCAGATCAGCCCTTCAGTCCATAAAGCAGAGTAGAAAAGGTGAAGAGTAGAAAGGATCTGCAGGAGCAAATGGAAGCCATCAAGGAAATGTAATGTGAATCTGAATGTTCTACTTTATGTATCAATGCTCCTGTCATACATCTTTTCATTTTATTCCATATATGAGCAATACTAATGAAACCTCAGTGATAGCAGTCTCCAAAACAAGTAGTGTGAGCTGATATAAAATGAAAATGAAAACCCGGTATGCTGGAAGTGAAGCTGGTGTTTTCTCATCTCCCTCCACTCACATGGATGAGTGAGCTCTCCATTTTTAAACACCATTTGCAGACTGATCTGCCTCTATTATATGCTAAACCTATGGTAAATCAAAAGAGGAAAATAAATCTAGCCTCTGTAAAGAATGCCTCCAACACTAAGATGAAGATTTTGTTTTCACAAAGCATCAAATGATCCACTGTAAAAGTTCGAATAGGTCAGAATTCTAAAAGCAAATCTAGCTGCATAAAGTTAAAATCCTGGGGGGAAAAAAAGATAAGATACAGTAATACTCTTGGGCCTAAACATTTTGTTTGGCTTTTGAATTAGACATATGTTCATTCATCATCCTCATTTGTGCAAAGAGTAAAACCTGTCTCATTGGCAATTTTTATTTCAACATGACTCCCTTCTGTAAATACCCTCTCTCTGTTATAGCACATGGTTTTTTTAAAGCCTTGGGCAGACTCACACATTTTCTGCTGCTGCTGTTGCTCCCACGGCACTTTTTTCTTCCCTTTCTTACAGCACAGATCATTTCGTATCATAATTATTGAACATGTCTGACTCCCTTGCTAGACTGTGAGCCCCCAGGAGGAAAGACCATGCCTTACCCATCTTTGCATCCTGCAGTCCCAGGAGCTCCTTCCCCAGGGTACACACCCAATGAATACTTGTCAAATAAATTCATGATGACGCATCTTTACCTTCTGTCTTTGCTTTCTTGGGGAGAAGGATTCGTGAACTAAGAGAACACCATCCTTCCTACACATTCTCCAGAGTGAAGTTTGTGGTTTCTGTTTTCTTCTTAACTGTTCTGTATTTGTATTTGCATGTACTATACAAGCAAATGTAAGGTTTTGTTAAACTGAATCACTTAGAGTTGAGATCAGCAGACTTTTTTTTTTAAGGGTCAGAGAGTATAACTATTTTAGGTCTGCCCTTGTAGTGCCATCGACAATATGTAAATGATAGGGCATGACTGTGTTCCAATAAAACAGGCCTCCATTACCAGACACTAGGTTGTGAGCAATGCTGCAATGAGTAACCTTGTACACAGAGCCTTCCTTTCTTGTGCATATGTATGTGTAGGATCAGTGACAAAATGTGGGATTGCTGGGGAAAGAATAACTTCATCTGTAAATTTGGTAGATATGGCCAAATTTGTGCATTTGTTGACTTAAAAAATTAAGACAAGAAAGAAACATGATCTCAAAATCAAATATTCTTGGCTTCTAAAGTTAGAATCAGAACAGGAATTAGTCAACATTTACTGAATATCTATCCTCTCTGCCTACTCACTACACTATGAGAAAAACAAATGTCTCTTCACTCAGAAACTATAAAATCTGGTCAATATAAATTGGCTACAGTGATTTTTTGACTTGAGGTCGTTTTTAAGTAAATTGAGTAATTAATGATTTGACTAATAAGAGAATATCTGCTCAAAATTTATTACCATTATGGCTTAAGATACCCTTGGCTAAAAGAGGTCATCTGGACTAATATAACACTTTATCTTTGCATCTTTGGAATCTCTTTTTCATGTTTTACCTTATATTAAGAATATCTATATACTTTTTTATGTCCCCTTACCTAATGAATATACATGGGCTCTTGGTCATTTACCTTTTTTGCTCGGTTAGTCCATCAACACAAAGTCTGCAGAAAGCACAAAGTACCCTAAATAGTTACTCTCTGGTCCTTTTTTAAAAGGAAGTTTGCTGACCCCAACTCTAAATTTGCTAGTGAATCCTTTTTTAAGGACGGAATCCATGTTCAGCTTTTTTTTTTAGATGGAGTCTCACTCTTTTGCCCAGGATGGAGTACAGTGGTGCAATCTCGGCTCACTGCAACTTCCGCCTCCTGGGTTCAAGCAATTCTCCTGCCTCAGCCTCCTGAGTAGCTGGGATTACAGGTGCCCACCACCACGCCAAGCTAATTTTTGTATTTTTAGTAGACATGGGGTTTCACCATGTTGGTCAGGCTGGTCTCGAACCCCTGACCTCGTGATCCACCCACCTCGGCCTCCCAAAGTGCTGGGATTACAGGTGTGAGCCACCGCGCCCGGCCGTTCAGCATTTTTATCATACACAGAAGACCATTCAGATCATCTTTCTAGCTATGTCAATTAAATTTCACAGATGATGAATAGATTAGACCTTGTATGATTCGTGTAACATTAGGCATGCTGTTGTAAGGAGACAATACCTTTCCTTTGCTTGTACTTGGGGCCTCAGAATTCCTCTGAGGATACGAAAACAAATGTGGGAGTGGCTGAAAGTTAAGAGACCCTGGGAGAAACCACAAGGCTGCTGAATGCATCATCACATGGATTTTCTCCAATGCCTGTGGTCACCTTGTTGTCCCCTCTCAGACCAATATTCATGGATTATCTTGTCAAAAAGCTTTACCATTGGATTCTCATGTCACACAACAATGTGTCCTCCACTCAGCAGATTAGAGTCTGAACAGCCAGAAAGTTCAAGTAACAGAACTGGCTTTGATGACACACATACACACACACACACACACAAACACACAAATACGCTGAATTAGCCCCCAAGATCCAACAACCATAACTAGTTTGATGTTGTGCTTAAAACCTCTGCAACATCTAAAAGTGTTTTGTGAATTATCAAAGAAAGATTTAAATAAGGATAATATAGTTTTAGTGTTAATTATATCACATTGTTGTATAAACTCTTGGAATTTGGTTCAGTGAAATGAAAATCTTTTGTCTATAAGTTTTTTGAATTATTTTCATGTCTTTATTAAAACATGGTAATATTATGGCGTCTACAGGGAATTTGGTGATTGTGTGGATTTTTTTTGATTACACTATAATAATGGTTGATTACTTAAGAGTTTAACATATGTAACAATAACACTAGCAGTATAAATTAAATATTCAGAGTAAGCTGATTAATACTCAAACCAGAAAATTAGTTAACTAGACTACCCAACTCCCCCAGATATCTGGAATAATCAGTTTACTTACATGGAATGGGTCTCTGGGAACTCTCTTAAACATGCTGAGTTGAGGAAAGCTGACTCTTCATCGGCCTTCTATATTAACTTCAGCCATAAACTGGGTAGCTTAAGACAACAGAAACGTATTCTCTTGCAGGTCTGGAGACTGGAAGTTCAAAATCAAGTTGTCAGCAAGGCCACACTCCCTCTGAGGGCTCTAGGGGAGAATCCTTCCTTGCGTCTTCCTAGCTTCTGGTGGTTGCCAGCAATCCTTGGCATTCTTTGGCTTACAGATGCCTCATTCCAGTCTCCACCTCTGTGGTCTTGTGGGGCTCCGCCTGTGTGTCTGTCTCTGTGTTTTCTCCTCTTTTCATAAGAACACCAGCCATGTTGGATTAAGAGCTCATTCTAGTCCAGTATGAACTTATCTCAACTTAATTAATTATATCTTCAATGACCCAGTTTCCAAATAGGGTCACATTCTAAGGTATTGGGAGTTAGAACTTCAACATATCTTTCAGGGGACATAATTCAACGCATAACCCTTCCCATTGGCAGGTACCCTAATTTAGTCCCAACAAACACCTATCCATCCATGGACTGAAGAGAAAAAAATCATTTTTTATTTAACACTCAGTGATGCATGGCAGGGGAATTGGACAGCATTGGGATTGGCTCTGGGCTTTCTGCAGCATTGACTACTTTCCACTCTTGAATTCTTCCCAGTCCAGGTTTAAACAACTGTAAACTGGGAGGAAGCATGCACAAAGCCAGGCCTCCCACAGATGACTTTCGAAGGGTCCACTGAGTCCTGATGACAGTGGCAGTGGTCCTTTGGTTTTGAGACTCCTACCAGGACGAGAATAATGCATGAAAAGGACTCCTGAAAGTTCCAACTCTGCTCTGTGTCCTATACAAGCAACCAGCACTGAATGTCCTCCAGATATTCCTTATGGGGTAATCAATGCCAAGTACCAAACCTATTTCTTCTTGATTAGTCATCTTCTCGACTCTGACCAGACCTTCCTTTGCTTCAAGAGGTTATCTTTTATCATGTTTGGCTAGAGTTGCTAGTGAGTAACATCAGTGTTCAAGCCCAGCCCCCTTAGCCTTTTCTTTGCCTATTGTCAAGGTAGCAAAGCAAAGTCTATAAAGCACAGGAAGGGAGAAGGAAAGATGGGAATTAATTTATCAATCAGGTGGATCTTATTAACACACAAAACATAAAACTGACTGAAACAAGCAAGCTTATAAACATTATGCACCTCATATAACTTCATTTGTGTCAATGTGGAGGAAAAACTGACCCAAAGCAATACCAATATCAATCATGAATGCATATATATGTGATAAAATTATAAACACACAGACTGAATATTGCCAGATTCATAGTGGAGGTGGCTTCTGGGGATGAAGAGAAGGAAAGAGAAAAGGAGAAAGGGGAATAGGCTTGGGGCAGAGAAAATAAGACATTTCAATTTTATCTGTTAAAACAAAAGATAACATTAAAAGAAAATGTGTAAAACATTAACATTTATCAATTCTAGATGGCTTGTATACACAGGGATTTGTCATATAATCTGCAATTGTTTCTGAATGTTTTAACTTTTAAAAACAAAAAAGTAAGATAATTGTTGTTGAATAATATGGAGCTGGGTGTAAACAAGCAAGAGGTCGTTTCTTTCTTTCTTTTTGTTTTTTGTTTTTTGAGATGGAGTCTGGCTCTGTCACCTAAGTTGGAGTGCAGTGGTGTGATCTCGGCTTACTACAACCAGCAAGAGGTCAATTCTTTCTATTTCTACGTTATGGTTAATCACCTGAAGGGGATTTTCTCAGCTTTGACTAGGATGGCTGGTAATATTTAGTTTCAGTAGCATTGTCTTCCATTCTGAATTAACTATACAAAAGATTACCCTTGGAAATGAAAAGAAACACAATTTTTTTAAAGTCCAAGTCAAGATGATCCTATCTTACTCTCCCTCTAACACCTCTTAGCAGTGGTTCTTACACTTGGGCGTGCATCAGGATCACCAATGGGACTTGTTTAAACACAGGTTGCTGGGCCCCACCACCAGAGTTTCTGATCCAATAGCTCTGAACCAGGAATCTGCATTTCTAACAAGTTCCCAGGTGATGCTGATGCTGATGGTCTGAGAGTCACACTTTAAGAACCACTGATCTAAAGAAAAAAGAAACAAAAGCTTTACTGAAATCAAGGCTGATTTTAATGTGGACAATTTATAACTGATAAAGTGTTAAATCAATGGTAGAGGCCTTTTATATAATCATTTTAGATGAGAAAATAATATTGGTTTTATTGAAATATTCATTCATTTATTTGGGGCCAAATAGGTCCAAGGAAAATAAAGAGTCCTAGGCAGGGTTAAGAATACCAAGTGTTGCGTTTGTTTAATACAAATGCAAAATATTTCTAGAAAGATGTATGTAACATGCAATACAAACCATAAATCAATGACTAGTGTCCTGTTCATCTGTTTTGGTAACAAATAAAGACAGAAAACTCCGAGTTCTTATCTTGCTGCCCCTCATCCTACTACCTATACCTAATTACTGCTCCCATCTAATTCCACCTGATCCACTGCTCATGTACCCTGTACACCTGCTACCCCACAAGGTATCCTTCCAACTGACGCCTGTCAACATTTCTAGATGTTCTTACTTCATATGTTGCTACTGGTTTTTCAAGATGCCCTATCATTGTTTAAATTACTGCTATAACACAAACTTTGACAATGCTTTCTGAAAAGAAGCATCTTGTTCTTGGTACTGTTTCAAAAAATCCAGTTTCATAATTCGTATTTCAGTGCACATTTATTTTCAAAACCATTTGATGGATAAATCATCTTCATAAAGTTATGTTTTTGCTTCTCATTGCAACCCAAAAATCTTTGGAGACTCCATGCCTGAATATCCAGGACTCAAAATATAAAAGTCAACAATTATCTGCCTTTAAAATGCCATCTTCACAAAGCTAATTCATCAGATGTCTTCCAATGTTCTCCATGGACAGCAAAGGCAAAACAAGTATGTCAATTGAATAGCAGTTGTTGCCTCTTTTCCCCCAGCATAGTAGCCAATGCAACTAGAACTCTTATCAAATTAAGCACTATGAAATGAGAATGAAGGAAAAGTAGTGACAACCTCCATCAAAGTTTCTCAGTTTCAATAAAATAGGACTTCAGCAAGAAGTCTTTTCACAACATACCACTTACTTCTCCTTTCCCCTGAACATAGATTCTGGATGTTCAAATCATCACGGCATAGTAGCAGCCCACTAAAAATTATAGTAGGTAGGCATCATTCAGGATTGTATAGCCCTAGGATCTAATTGAACAAAATAATTTCTACATTAATTCAAGAACTTCCCCCTCTGGTTATAGAATGAAGTCTTAAGATCATCAGCTAAAAAGCAGTATCGCACACTCCTGGGCTCCAAAACACTGTGGTTGGTGCAAGAAAAGATAAGAGAAGGAAGTTGCAGTCTGTGACCCAGGTCAACATAAAAGAAAAAAGAAATGAGTTCATGAAAGCTTACAAAACATTGGCATAAACAAATGCCAACCAATGTTGCTACCGTAAGAGTTAAAGAAAGACAAAAGAAATACGAAACACAGCTTGGCAGTCAAAGGCAGGTTTTCTTTAGATAAAACCTGAGAGGGACTTCTGATCGATTTTGGCCAGGAGCCCTTTCTCTTATAGACTAAGAGTATATATTGGTTTTAGGGTAAGGGGGCTTATCAGAAGCTTGGAATGTTTATATATGGGGAGAATTTTATGGCAGGGTTGGAATCTCTCTGGGAGGAGGGGAGGTTATCTTGGGGCTAGCATCTTCCAGGCTGGAGGAGGCTTATCTAGGGGCCACCATGTATCTGGTCTGGGGGGAGTTTGGAATGTTTCTGATTGGAGATGTTATTTGCAGTTTATGGTCATGCTGACCTTAGCCATTAGGCAGATGCCCTTTGGATTTAGGTGTTTTTTTTTTTTTTAAGACGGAGCCTCGCTCTGTCACCCAGGCTGGAGTGCAGTGGCCGGATCTCAGCTCACTGCAAGCTCCACCTCCCGGGTTCACGCCATTCTCCTGCCTCAGCCTCCTGAGTAGCTGGGACTACAGGCACCCACCACCACGCCTGGCTAGGTTTTTTTTTTTTTTTCTTTTTGTATTTTTTAGTAGAGACGGGGTTTCACCAGGTTAGCCAGGATGGTCTCGATCTCCTGACCTCGTGATCCGCCTGTCTCGGCCTCCCAAAGTGCTGGGATTACAGGCTTGAGCCACCACGCCCGGCCAAGGCAGTTTTTTATCAAGGTGAACTTTAGAATGAGGAGCTTGTCCAAGATGACGATGCTCCCTCTCTGTGAGCTACGTAAAAAGGATAGTAATAATATAGTCTTAGTCTTAAGTAACTGGAATGGGCTATTATAGCTAATGCAGTTTTCTATTCCAAGAAAGGCTAAGCAGATGCTTTTCTTCTTAATTTTCCAATATTGGTGCTAGCACATGGTTGTAGTGGGTTTTGTGGACTCGTTTCCTCAACTCTGTTCCAACCTTCTTCTGTGCCTTCTAGGATTACAGAGACTTGAAAGCAACAAGCTCTGTTTTCCAAGTTCCCTTACAGCTAGAACTGTGGAAGAGATTTAGATTCTGTATAACAGATGCACTCTTATAATACTTGGATTTGAAACCAAGTTATGTAGGAAAAGAGGCCAGATGTGAGAAATCCATTTTGTGGGTGTAAATTATACCTAAAGCGGCCAGGTTCCAATGCTATCGTTTGAGGCTGTGGCTTCCTGACTTAGCAGAGGTGGCTTCTCTATCACAGCAGAGTCAATACAGCTCCTGAGCCAGCACTTTAGGGGTCGTGACCCACTCAAAAAGTAGGTTTTAGACTGCGGCAGAAACAACAGTGACACTGGAGGCCCCATTTTGTGGTTTGCTTTGAAAATCGCTCCTGGCAGTTCAGCTCACAGCCTGTCTCTTCAGGCCTTCTAATGATATTGTCACTTAATACGCCATACTTGTCCCTTTATGCTTAAGTCATTTATATTTTATTCTGTCTCTGTAAGTGATCCCCAGTGAATACAGTAGATGTTCACTTCCCTGCCTTAATAAATACAGTGTAATAAATGTACTTGATGATTAAAGTACCTTAAAATTCCTCAAAGTTATTGTTGGAATAATAAAGAAAAAGAGTTTTGTTCAAATGAAATTAATGAATGCCAAATCACCTTGAACTTGAACTTCCAGGAATAACTTAATTTTATGTGAACAAAAATCTCCTTTCACATTCTCATAGTAAGTAAAATACTAGAGGTATAGAAGAATAAGGAAATCAAGTGAAGAGAATATTGAAAGCATAACTTACAGTTAAATGAGTAAATAAGGCTGTGTGTTAGCAGTGGGTTTAATATCTCAATAGTAAAATGGCAGAGACTCCAGCAGCAGCCCAGGAAAAGACAATGTGGGCTTGGATTGGGGTGGTAAGAAAGAGATGGAGACTAGAGCAAAGATGGTGAGTATCATAATTTGAATTCCCCCAGAAGCAAACCTTGAGAGGACAATTTGAATGCAAGTCATTTTTTTAAGAGACAAAAACCAACAGGGGAACGGGAAAGTGTATAGTTTTCTATTGCTGCTGTAACAAATCACCACAAATTTAGTGGCTTAAAACAGTACAAATGTATTCTCTTACAGTTCTGAGGGTCGAAAGTCCAAATCCGTTTCATTTGGCTAAAATCGAGGTGTCAGCAGGACTGGTTCCTTGTAAAGCCTCTAGGGGAGAATCCATTTCCTTTCCTCTTCCAGCTTCTAGAGGCCACCAGCATTCCTTGACTTGTAGTCCCTTCCTCCACTTTCAAAGCACATCATTTCAGTCTCTGCTTCTATCATCACATTACCTTCTCTTCTCACTCTGACTCCTGCTGAGTCTCTCTTAGAAAGGAGCGATGTGGTTACATCAAGCCCACTCAGAAAATCCAGGATAATCTCCCCAAGTAAATATTCTCAAATTAATCACATCTGTGAAGTCCCTTTTGCTTATTATATTACCTGTAATGTAATAATCACAGGTTCCAGAGATCAGAATATTTGAGAGGCCCTTATTCAGCCTACCTACCACAGGAAGTGAGAGAGTGAAGGGGAGGAAGACAGTAAAGTGTGTATTAATTGAGCCAGTTTTCATGGTGGACCACTGGAGTTCAATCCCACTGGGGAACTCTGGGAGAGTGTGGAGAACAGAGCTTCTCAAGCTTCAAGCTTCAGTGTGCATATGAATCCCCTGGGGATCTTATTAAAATGCAGATTCTGATTCAGTAGGTTTGAGGTAGAGCCTGAGATTCTGCATTTCCAACAAGTTTCCAGGTGACACCAATGCTGTTGATCCGGTACCATGGTTTAAATAGCAATGATGTAGAATGTGCCTCAACGCCATCCCAAATGAGGGTCAAGGAGGCTGTTCACCTCCTTTTCAAAAGGAGGCTTATTGGAGGCTTATTCACCAACTCCCTGTTCTTCCTTAGTGGAGAGCTGCTTTCAGGCCACCTCCTGATTGCCCTGTATGTGAATGGAGAATGCTCCTGAGGCAGAAAAAAAAAAAAAAAGTCCCAAGTGGAGTCATAGTTGTTTACAATGAACAACCTTCATTGTATGAAGGTGAGTGCAAAGGAAATATGGGCAGGACACCAACAACATGTGCTACAGTGACTGACTAGGTGTAGAAAGACAAGAAGGAAGAATAGGATGGAGGACAGGAGAAGAAGGAAAAGCAAGCTAATGAGAAAGGAGATTCATCCAGTTTAGAATCCGAGACACTGGGAAAACACTGGTAGCATGAATAAATAATCGTGAGGGTCAAGATGACTTTATTTCCATCCAGATGCTCAAATGCCTGCTTAATGCTATGCTGACTCTTTGGTCATCTAGAGTATACAGAGCTGCATCAAAACCTCTGAGTGTCTGTTTGCAGCCTATCAAAATGATGTCTCCCCTGAACTCCTAAGCCTGGGGTTCCCTCTCCACATATAATTCTCCTGCAACCTGGAGGTTATTCTGGAAACAAGCCCTCTGCAAATTCCAAGAAACAGGTAATAAGAGCTTGGAGGAGGATTGTGCTTACAAGAATAGAAGCATGAGATGTAAGAAATATTCCAGAGGACATGCTTCAAAGGAGGCAGAATATTTCAGTGCTGTAATTGTGCTCAAGTGAATGTCACAATTTAAAGCCAATGTAATTTTAGTTTGATTATCGATTCTCTAAGTATCCTTAGGTATAAGTCATCTGTTGACCAGCAGATTACAATGCATTAGCTGTTGACACATGCAATACGTGAAACTTGGAAGTATTGCCATGTAAACAAAATAAGATTTGCCTGCCATTTTGCATTATATCAAAAGAGCATAAATAAAAATTAAGGTAATTAAGAGAAGTTTCTTCCAGTTATATTGCTATTGTTCTTTCTAACAAAGCAATTTCTAGAAAGGTAGGATGTTACCTGGAATATCTTCTTTGTTCAAACACACAGAAGTAATAACTGGCTTTTAGAGATGTGTGTACTATCCATTTTAAGTCTCCATCATTCATTCTCACACACTATTACCACTGTAGCCTTTAGAGAATTTTCACTTTTCCGTGGACATAACTGATGTGACCTATCAGCTACAAGAAATTCCTGGCACCAAGTCATCTTAAGCAGCACATGTCTTAGAAGGCTCCAGGTTATCAAGGAAAGAGGGATTTAGAGTTATAAGTCTTAATTCCACAACCAGCTTTCCCCAGATTGTCAACTGGCCTCAGACTGATTGAATTCAAAGCCCTTTTCTATGCTAAAATTTTAGGTTTTTGATAAATACTTTTTGCTGTGTATATATATTATATATATCATTTTGGTATATATAATATATATATAATGTATTCCAGTAACATACATATGTTATAATAATTTCCAGTAACATATATATGTTAACATATAATATGTGTTATATACACAAATATGTATACATAAATACATATTTATGTAAACATATTTATATATATATATATGTGTTACTGGCAATGATATAGAACCAGATTAATTTAAATGCTTTGCACCAATTGCTCACACTCCTCTACTCTGAGTTCACTGTTTCCCTTCCATACATTCCATACATTCATTTCAGTAACCATCCACTTGTAGGATGGAAAAACAGTAAGATGTTTAAAAAAAAAAAAAAAAACTCAGCTAATAAAATCCCAATAAAGTCTGGAGTCTAATTAATAGTCATATAACAGTATGTTAGTGTTAACAAATGTCCCATAGTCATGCAAGCTGTTAACCTTAGGGGAAATGGGGTAAAGGGTGTATGGGAAGACCCTGTGCTATCTTTGCAATTTCTCTATAAATCTAAAATTACTCCAAAATAAAAAGCTTATTACAAGAATAAGCAAACTTGGGTTTGGAAATCTACCCACCCAAACCCCATATTCACTAGCTGTGTGATTTGAAAAAAAGTGATTAAATGCTCTCAGAAACAGTTTCCTCATTTGTAAAACATGAACGATACCATCCACTTTTCTGGAGAAGTCAGGATTCAAGATCAGATTAGACACTTTATACATAGTTTTAGTGTTACTTTTACTAAATTTTAAAGGATCTGGGGTAACTTAGAGTAAAAAGCAACAGAGTAGCCAGAAAACGGCACCACCATCAACATTCTCCTTGGTAAGTTGCCCAAATGAGTTCTGCAAGTTAATGCTGATTTCCTTAAAGGTGGCACTTTCATAAACATAAGATGAATGTATTATAAAAGATCTAAGGAAGACAGAGGAATTGATCAATCCAAAAATCTAAATTCTTGAAAAACAAATACCATAGAAAAACTTGTAGAAAATCAAATCAAGGGGAAAAAATATATAAGAACACTGTGCAGTTTCATGTCAGCAAAATTCTAAACTTTAACAAAATTGATGTTTTTCTTTTTAAAATTTTTTATTTTTAATTGTTATGGATACACAATAGTTCTATATATTTATGTGATATTTTGATGCAAGCATACAATGTGTGATGATCAAATTAGGGTAACTAGGATATCCATCACCTCAAGCGTTAATCATTTCTTCCTATAAGAACATTCCAGTTCCACTCTTCTATTTTGAAATATGCAATATAAACTGATCTCACTTTAAAATATGGATATGAAAATCTAACTAATGTATACTAATTTAATGAAACTAACATTTCTTTTAAATAATAATTTATCATAACTAAATCCATTTTATTATTCTTACAAAAATGGAAGAATGACTTGATATGAGAACATTTGGTAACATATAGTAAATCAAAGCAATTAAAAGACCAACTAAAAAAAGCATATGGAGCCGGGCATGGTGGCTCATGCCTGTAATCCCATCACTTTGGGAGGCCAAGGTGGGTGGATCGCTGGAGCTCAGGAGTTCAAAAGCAGCTTGGGCAATATGGCGAAACCCCGTCTCTATTAAAAATATAAAAATTAGCCAGGTGTGCTGGTGCACGCCTGTAATCCCAGCTACTGAGTTGGCTGAAGCAGAACCCAGGAGGCAGAGGCTGCAGTAAGCTGAGATCTTGCCACTGCACTCCAGCTGGGCGACAGAGCAAAACTCCTTAAAACTCCTTCTCAAAAAAAAAAAAAAAAAAAAAGTGTATGATATTCTCAAAGTTATTGAAAAGGCATTTTATAAAATAAATCTCCCATTCTTTAACTATTATAAAACTAAAATTAGAAAAGCATACACTTATACGATTTTCTAAAGTCTGTATCAACCTCTAAGATCAAAAACAAGGCAAGGATGCTCAGTCTTGCCACTTTGATTCAATGTAATATTGAAAATCCTAGCCAGATAAATTAGGCAAGAAAAAGAAATACAAGGAATTCAAATGGAAAATGAAGAGGCAAAAGTATCTCTGTTTGCAGATGCCATGATTTTGCATGTAGAAAACCCTAAAAATTCCAGGGAAAAAAAAAAAAAACCTGTTAGACAAATTCAGCAAAACTGTAGGATACAAAAGGAACACTAAAAAATTGGTTGTGTTTCTATACACTAATAACAATTTTAAAAGGAAATTAGGAAAACAATCCCATTTATAATAGCATCAAAAAGAATAAAAACTTAAGAATAAACTTAACCAAGGAGGAAAAAGACTTGTACACTGAAAACTATAAAACACTGCTGAAATAAATTAAAGAAGAGCCAAATAAATGAAAAGATATCCCATGTTCATAGATTGGAACACTTATATTTAAAATGTCCATACTGCTCAATACAACTTACGATCCCTATCAAAATTCCAATGGTATTTTTTGTAGAAATTTTTAAAATGCTAAAATCCAAATGAAATATCAAAGAACCTCTAATAGCTAAAACAATCTTAAGAAGGAAGAACAAAGTTGGAGACCTCATAACTTCTAATTTCAAAATATATTGCAAGGCTACAGTAATCAATCTGTCTGTTCCAACTATGCCTGTTGGAACTCAAAGCTGGGAAGCTCATCTGCCCACTTGACCCTTGGGATTCCTCTGCTATCCCCATCCCTTGTGCAGGTTGTGTGCCCCTCTCTGTGGAGGTGCAGTGCAGACAGACGCAACAGCACGGGCCTGGCTTCCAGGGGAATTGCTGGGCTAGTTTGAGGAAGGAAGGAAGCCCCATCTATCATGTCCACCCCATAGCCTGGAAGAAGCTCCATACCAGCAGGAAAGACCAACATGGAAGCCACAGCCCTGCTAATTCTGTGACTCATCAATCCTGCTGAATAGCCCAGCTACAATCACCACATCCCATTATCAGGGCTTCCTGTCCCCACATTTCCATCTGCCCATGGACAAACATGCCTCTCTTCCTGTCAGTTCAGAGTAGACCCAGTTAGTGGCTGATATTTTTCAAGTAAACTTTCAATGAGAAAGTTAAAAAACAATAACAAAACGAAAACAGTATGATACTGGCATAAAGACAGGTAAATAGGCCAATGGGACAGAATAGAGAGCCCAGAAATATACCTTCACATATATGATCAAAAGGTTTTCAACAAAGATGGCAAGATTACACAATGGGAAAAGGATAGTCTCTTCAACAAATAGTGTTGGGAAAACTGGATATCCACATGCAAAAGAAGTTGTTGAATCCTTAATCTTATGCCATATACAAAAATTAATTCAAAGTAAGTTAACGAACTAAACATAAGACCTGAAATATTATTAAACTCCTAGAAGAAAATATAGGGGAAAAGCTTCATGATATTGGAATAGGCAATGATTTCTTGGATATGACACCGAAGCACAGCCAACAAAAGCAAAAATAGACAAATTGGTCTATGTCAAACATAAAAACTTCTGTCCTTCAAATGAAATAATCAAGAGTGAAAAGGGGACCTATGAAATGGGAGAAAATGTTTGCAAACCTTATATTGGATACAGGTTAATATTCAGAATATATAACTTACTTCTACAACTCAATAACAGAAAAACAACCCAATTTAAAAGTGGGCAAAGGACTTAAATAGATATTTCTCTATAGAAGATGTACAAATGGGCAAAAGCATATGAAAAGATGCTCAACATCACTAATTATCAAGGAAAATACAAATCAAAACCACCATGAGATATCACCTCACACCCATTAAGATAGTCACTCTTTTAAAAAAAAAAAAAAAAAAAAAAAAAAAACAAAAAAAACAGAAAATAGGCCAGGTGCAGTGGCTCACGCCTATAATCCCAGCAGTGTGGGAGGCCAAGGCAGGCGGATCATCTAAGGTTGGGAGTTCAAGATCAGCCTGACCAACATAGAGAAACCCTGTCTCTATTAAAAATACAAAATTAGCCAGGCATGGTGGCACATGCCTGCAATCCCAGCTACTCAGGAGGCTGAGGCAGGAGAATCGCTTGAACGCGGGAGGTGGAGGTTGTGGTGAGCCAAGATCATGCCATTGCACTCCAGCCTGGGCAACAAAAGCGAGATTCCATCTCAAAAACAAAACAAAACAAAAAAACCCAGCAAATAATAAGTGTTGGTAAGAATGTAGAGAAATTGGAACCCTTGTGTACTGTTGGAGAAATTGTAAAATGATGCAGCTGCTATGGAAAACAAAAAATTAAAAATGAAACTACCATATGATTCAGCAATCCCACTTCTGACTATAAATCCAAAAGGATTGAAAACAGGATCTGGAAGAGCTATTTGTATACCCATGTTCATTGCAGCATTATTCACAATAGCCAAGAAGTGGATGCAACCTAAATGTCCATTGCTATATGAATAGATAAAGAGAATGTGGTATATACATATATACATATATACATATTCAGTCTTAAAAAAGAAGGAAATCCTGTCATATACTACTACACGGATGAACCTGGAGGATATTATGCTAAGTGAAATATGCCAATCACAAAATGATAAATACTGCATGATTTCACTTATTCAGTAACTAAAGTAATCAAACTCATAGAAACAGAAAATAGAATAGTGGTTGCCAGAAGCTAGGGAAAAGGGAAGTTGTTCACGGTGTATAGAGTTTCAGCCATGCAAGATGAAAGTGTTCTATATATCTGCTGTATAAAAAATGCGCATATAGTTAACAATACTATACAGTACACTAAAAAATTGTTGAGGGTGAATTTATATTATTTTTTTACCACAATTTTAAAAAGCCTATATCAAGCAACAGCCAAGATATATTTAACAATAGAGCCATAGAAGCACTCCATTAAAATAAGATATAAAACAAGCATTCTCACAATAATCATCAATATTTAGCATTATTTTCATTCTGTCAATTCAATAAGATATAAATCAGAAACAAACATAAAATTATTATTTGCAGGTAATATTATACAGATGTAAAACAAAATAAAATCCACTTAAAAATTATTTAAAGTGATAAGAAAGTTCAGTAAAGTGATTGCACACTTAAGTACAGAACCAAGAAATGCAAGAAATTAACAGTTTTCCTTCCCAATAGTAGCCAAAAAGAATAAATATTTGAAAAACAGATCACATTCACGAGAGCAACAAAGATATAAAATACCCACTTGTTAAATATGTAGAACCCCTATGACAGAAACTATAAAATTTTACCAAGACACATAAAGACTTACACATATAGAATCCTGCCATATTTCCAGCTGTCATGACAAAACATTATAAATACGCCAATTATTCCTAAAATGACTTATAGATTCAATTTCAGTAAATAGTCCATTTTTTAAATTTAAAAATATTTCTCTCAGAAATGTGAGTTGTGATTTCATCTTTCATTCTACCCATCTTTGTAATTTCAAGAAAATGAAAAAAAACTAAAGGTTTGGGCTATGATGATGTCAATGGGATTAGGGGAGTATCCTGGACTTCTAGAAAACACATATGTTCCAGAATCAGGAAGCATGTTCATGCTATGCCATCGTGTCCCAAGCACATATTTTCTCTTCTATTAAATAGTCACCCAATGATTACTTTCATCAACTTTCTTCCCTTCTCAACTAGTTGAAATTTAGTATTTATGTACACCTGAGTATTTGCCTACTTATTTATTGATTATGGACTTGGTGGATGACCGCAAGGCTCAACCTATCTAGAATAGCCCAGATTTTTGATATGCTGAAGATCATGAGATGTCAAAAACTCACAAAGAGAAAATGGGAGATGAGTTGAATCGTTGTTTGCAGCAACAGACTGATTATCACATAACCCTACAATGTTCCTCCAGCCCCACTATTATGCACTGTGGAAGAGGTTTGCTAAGGCTAGGCTGCTTTGGCAGATTCTTGAGGACTCTGTAACTCTCTATAAAGGACTCACACACTGGAGATAAGATTAAATTATTATGTGGGTCTTACGCAACCCACTAGCTCTGACCCTCTCATGTATTGGTCAATAATTGGTCCTTGTCCTTTTTTTTAATTATCCCAGGACACAAATGGGCCACACTTCTGGGAAGAAGGACCTGGTCCTTGGAATTATTTGGCACTTTACAAGGTGATTCAAGGGGCCCATGTCCCTCCATTTGTGGCTCCAAGACCTCCAGGGCATAGTTCTTTTTTTTAAATTTCAATTTTTGTTTTAGATTCAGGGGGGTAAGTGTGCAGGTTTGTTACATGGGTTTATTACATGACGCTGAGGTTTGTGGTACAATTAATCTCATGACCCAGGCAGTGAGCATAGTACCCAATAATAGGTAGCTTTTTTTTAGCCCTTGCCCCCTCCTTCTCTCCTCCCTTTTGGAGTTCCCAGTATCTATTGTTGCCATCTTTGTGTCCATGTGTACCCAATGTTTAGCTCCCACTTATAAATGAGAACCTGCAGTATTTGGTTTTCTGTTCATGTGTTAATTCACTTAGGATAATGCCCTCCAGCTGCATTCCATGTTGCCACAAAGGACATGATTTCATTCTTTTATAGTATTCTTTATCCAGTCAAGGGCATAGTTCTTATCTCCATGGTCAAAGTGAAGTATCCTGGCTAGCAGGAAAAGGGAAGAGTAAAGGAGTTGGAAACTGCACATTATCAAATAGCATTGAAGAGAACTTGGTCACAAAGACACACCTAATCCCAATGGGGAGTTGGGAATGTAGATTCTAGTGCCCTGGGACAAGGGGAGAATTCATTCAGGGGACAACCAGTTGCCTTTCACAGTCCTTTCATGGAGTACAGCAGTGAATGGGCACAGACTTAAACATTTGAGAACAATGCCTGGAGTTCCTACTTCATCACCTGCACACCATGTGCTCTCATTTTAAAATCATTTCCCCATCAGTAGTGTTGACCTGTCATAATGGCATGTTTTCCCAAATGCATTGCTGACTGGACTAGATAAAGAGGAATATCTTTATCCATAAAGATAAAGAAGACCTCATGCATTTGCAGAAAGATCTTAATACACAAGTCTTAAAAATAAACACCTTCAGGGTTACTGTCCCTTAAAAGAGGTTTCAGAAATTGTAGTTAACATTTGATTACATGTAATCATTTCAAATTTAGCAAAGTCCTTTCTGGGTTTGGCTAAGTAACTTTCTCCCTCTTGCTTTTCATATTTCACTGATGTTTCAAAACCAATTTCTAGAGGAAGGGCTTGTCAATTCATACCAATGAAGTCCAAAATGGCCTACATGTATTTTTCTCTGGCTTTGTGTTCTTCATTTATCATGTGCTTTGTCACTGGTAAACCCAAGACCATCTTACAGTCCTTCTTTTACTGAAAATGAATCACATTTATTTATAACTAAGACACCCTTGAGGGAAAGGGAGAGAACAAAGTAGCTGGTTTACTTAAGTATGGAACCAAGAAATGCAATTTACCTCCTCGGTCTTTGCCCACCCTTTCCCAAGGCCATAATATATCCCTCAAAATAAGCACAACTGACTAAGATGTACTGCAACTGCAGGAAAGGAGATACTGTTCAAAAACATAATCTTTTGACTAAAAAATGTAATCATCTCATTACTAACATAGATCAGAATAATCCAGACAACTACATTTTATATGAAGATTAGTCTAAATGGAACCCAGAATTAACTCTAAAATGAGTGAGTGTTTAGAAAAACAAAGAAGTTCTTCCTTAGGTAGCGAAGTCTCTGAGCTGCTGATTGTGTATCTGTGCTGGATAACACCTTAAAATGGGTAAAACCTCATGAATAAGGAGGCTTCTTTGTGGCTGTTTTTCTATAAACCACAGAGTGCTTCTGTTTACTTTTACTAAAGAATGAGATGAACACAAGCTGAAGCGTAGCAAATGAAGTGGCTGTCAACAGACAGGGATAAATCTATTTAAAAAAAAAATCAGATTGCTCTTTGAATTGGGAGAAAAGGATAATAGATGCTGGCAGAGCCACCCAAGGCAATTTGCCTGGATCTCAGAAAGATATTTGCTAACCTTGGCACAGTAAACTAATAAATAAAATAAAGAAATTTAAAAATCAATGCTAATATTCATACATGAAAATTATCCTGGCTGGAGTTTGAGGTATATTATTTTAAAGACAGGGATGCCACATTGTCATGGTAACTAAGACAGAAAAGAACTCCTGGTATTTGCTTAGGCAAAGCAAGCTATCAAATAAAATTCTTTTCTAACAATAAAGTTCTTTGACAGAAAACATGTGGGTTTTCCTATAAGCCTAAGCATATAATCTAAGTAAATCTTGTTAAATTTAATGTTTAATCATTGCTCTTACATAAAAGGAAATCACTCTTGCCTGTTAACTCAAATTGTAATTCCTTAATTTTTTTCTTGGAAACCTATTTGCAAAAAACAATGTGCTTCCCAGGTGCATTGTTTAATACCAAGGGCATGGCAAAGAAGGCTTTTATGACCTGCTTCCAACATATGTCTCAACATTAATTTCCCTCATACCCATATTCCTGCCATGTTCCTTAAGCTCTAATTACTTAAGAATATCCATTATTTCTAGAACAGGCCATTTGCCTCCATCTAACTTTGTCATATATTATTCCCTCCATCTAGAATGATCTTCCTGCTTCCCTTACCTCCCCCATCTCCCACCTAACAGCCTAGCAAAATCTTACTTAACCTGATCTCGTTAAGAAACAGTTTCCCAAGATCAAGTCCTTTGCAAGGACATGGATGGAGCTGCAAGCCATTACCTTCAGCAAACTAACACAGGAACAGAAAATCAAACACCTCATGCTCTCACTTGTAAGTGGGAGCTGAACAATGAGAACACATGGACACAGGGAGGGGAACAACACACACTGGGGCCTATCAGGGGGTCCGGGGGAGGGAGAGCATCAGGATCAATAACTACTACATGTGGGGCTTAATACCTAGGTGATGGGTTGATAGGTGCAGCAAACCACCATGGCACACGTTTACCTATGTAACAAACCTGCATGTTCTGCCCAATGTATCTTGAAACTTTAAATTAAATTAATTTTTTTTAAGACAGAGTTTTGCTCTGTTGCGCAGGCTGCAGTGAAGTGGTGTAATATCGGCTCACTGCAACCTCTGCCCGCCAGGTTCAACTGATTCTCCTGCCTCGGTCTCCCGAGTATTTGGGATCACAGGCATCTGCCACCACCCCTGGCTAATTTTTTTTTTTTTTTTTTTTACTTTTACTAAATACGGGGTTTTGCCATGCTGGCCAGGCTGGTCTCAAACTCCTGACCTCAGGTGATTCAGCCGCCTCAGCCTCCCAAAGTGCTGGGATTGCAAGTGTGAGCCACTGCGCCCTGCCTAAATTAAATTTTTTAAAAAAGAAACAGTTTCCATGTCTCTTCCTTTGTAAAACTGTCCCCAAGCAAAGTTAGTTCTCCTTTCCTTTGTTCCCCGACAGTCCATACACCAGCTTCAGGCATGGCCATACTCTACTGCAATCCCCTGCTTACATGCCAATCTTCCTATCCAGGGCATCAGCTCCCCAAGGACACAGACATAGTCTCAAACATCTTTCAATTCCAGGGTCTTCCCTATAGCTACTGCTCAACACATGAGAGATAAAGGAACTTAAGTGTAATGACTGCTGTTGGTTCCCCACCCGTAGCTTCTTGGCTCTTACTTTTTCAAAGCACATATGTTCAACTTCTGTGAGCACCTGTGATGTTTTTGCCAGAGGACTTTCTTTGGCTACTAAAGCCTGCTCTGCCCACACCCAAGCTGAAAGCATAGAACAGGTTAGAGGTACAGGAGTAGTCTTCAACCAATGACTGACATAAGTTAGTGGATAAAAACTCCATTCCACTCACCCCTTAGATGGGAGGACTCTGAGTTGCATGATCTACACTGTCAAGCAAAATTCCCCAGAGTCAGATTAAGCTTGAGTTGCCCTTAGTTTTTATGTCTTTTTTATTGATATATAACAGATGCACATATTTGGGAGTACATGTGATAATTTAATACATTTATATAATTTGTAAAGATCAAATCAGTGTAATCGGCATAATCATCACCTTAAATATTTAACTTTTCTTTATGTTAGAAACATTCAAATTATTCTCTTTGAGCTATCTTGAAATATACAAAAGATTACTGTAAACTATTGTCACCCTACTGACCTATTAAACACTAGGCCTTATTTCTTCTATCAAACTGTATATTTGCACCCATTAATCAACCTCTCTTTATCCCTCCTCCCACCTACCCTTCCTGACCTCTGGTAGTGTCAATGTCTTGAAAACACACCCTGCAATGACTTCCTTTCCTTTTCTATCTAATTTCCCCACTCTGCTACTGGTGTTTCCTAGAACCACCTCTCACATAAACTACTTGCACTCAAATCCTTGTCTCCAGGTTACCTTGTGAGGGAACCCAAATTAAGAAAATAAAATACTGAGTTGAATGTAGCACAAAGTTTCAACGGAGTATTAGTCAAGGTGAGCGTATTCTTTTAGAGATTGCTTGATTTAACTTGCTCTTTAAGATCAAATGCATACTTTCCTAGATCACCTGCCCCAAAATGTAAAGTTTTTTTACTTATTTTTTGAAATAATAGGTGGCTTTTAAGGTTGTTTAAGCAAAAGAATAGCATAACAGCAGCAGTGTTTTAGGAAAGCTATTTTGGCAGCAGTATAAGGATCGATGGATGATAAAACGAGGACATTGGGGAAGTTGAGTAATCATTGCTAATGCAGGAATTTTCAGATACGAAATGATGAAGGTCTGTTCTAGGATAGTAGCCTTGGAAATAAAAAGTAAAAGACAAATATGAATGATAGTGAAGAAACAAATAGCTCAATCATTCCTGTCAAGCTGTGACTATTTGCCAGTTGCTACTGAATTCAAAGACAAGAAGCAGGGTATAGCACAAAAAGTCAAGGCCTGAGCTCCAGCTGAGCTTCTGCTAATGACTCTTGGTCAAGTCGCTTGGCTTCAGCTTCCACATCTGTTAATCAAGACAGATGAGAACAATAACTCCAATCCTGCCTGCTTTTACAAAGTTTTTCCAACTATTTAATGAGACGCTGTCTATAAAAATGTTTTGAAAGTTATAAAGAGCTAAGGACATTTGATATACTTTTACTGCAGAATATATACATGGCATAATCTCAGTCTACAATCAAAAGTAAGAAAGAATAACCAAGCATCAAAACAGTAAAAATATGGCAGCATTAAACATCGATAAAATGCTATTGTAAATTGAGCAATGCAGACTATTAGATACAAGAAGAAATTATAATGAATGTATTAATCTTGCAAGCCACAGAAAGCAAAAGAACTCAGTGAAAGGAGGAAAAAACACAGTGAACTGGATTTGGCAGAAAAACTATAGTTAAACATTTCGTATATTTATGATCAATTGATTTTCGACAAGTGTGCCAAGACAATTAAATGGGGAAAGAATAGTCTTTTCTACAAATGCTGCTAGGGCAACTGGATATCCACGTGCAAAAGAATGAAATTGGACCCCTACTTTACACCATACACAAAAAATTAACTCAAAAGGACCATAGACATAAATGTAAGGGCTAAAACTATAAAACACTTGGAAGAAAATATAGGACTATATCCTCATGACCTTAGGTTGGGCAATAATTTCTGAGATATGACACCAAAAGCATAAGTTACAAAAGAAAATAATACATAAATTGTGCTTCATCAAAATAAAAAGCATTTGTGCTTCAAAGGACACTATCAAGAAAATGAAAACTAAAACCCACAGAACGGAAGAAAATATTTACAAATCATATATCTGATAAGGGTCTAATAACCAGAATATATTTCTTAAAACTCTTGTGACTCAACAATAAAAAGAAAAATAACCCAATTTTAAAACGGACAAAGGATCTGAACAGACATTTCTCAAAATAAGATATATAAATCACCAATAGGCACATGAAACAATGTTCACTATCATTAGTCATCAGAAAAATGCAAATCAAAACCACAATTAGATATTACTTTATATCGACAAGGATAGCTATAATAAAAAAGAAAGATAACAACAAGGGTTGTGAGGATGCAGAGAAATTGGAACCCTCATATATTGCTGCTAGGATTATAAAAAGGTGCAGCCACTTTGGAAAACAGTCTGGCACTTTCTCAACATGTTAAATAGAGAGTTGCCATATGACCCAGCAATACTGCTCCTTGTTATGTGCCCAGGAGAATTGAAAAGATGCCTACACAAAAACTTGTACACAAATTTCATAGCAGCACAAAACTGGAAACAACCCAAGTATCCATCAATCAATGAAGGATAAACAAAATGTGGTACATCCTCACAGTGGAATATTATTTGGCTATAGGAAGGCATGAAGTACTCATTCATCCTACCACTGTTAAAAAACAGTATACTAAGTGAAGGAAGTCAGTCACAAAAGACCACATGTGAATGCATTTATGAAATTCCCAGAATAGTCAAATCCAAAGAGACAGAAAGTATGTTAATGGTTATCAGGGACTAGGGGAAGGGAGCAATGGGAAGTGATCGCTAAGGAGTACAAGGTTTATTTTTGGAGTGATGAGGATTTCTTGGAATTAAATAGTAGTGATGGTTGCACAATGTTGTGGCCACACTAAAAAAAGACTGCATTGTACACTCTAAACAAGTACAATTTACGGTATTTGGATTGTATCTCAATTTTAAGATTATATATTATGTTATTCCATTTCTTTTTTTTTTAATTTATCTCCTCAAATTCCTTTTACCAGTGATTCCATTTCTATAACATTCTTGAAGTAAACAAATTTATAGTGATGGAGACTACATTAATGACTGACAGGGCATAGGGTTGAGGGAGGGTGTGACTATAATGAGGTAACATGAGGGAGTTCTTGTGGTGATGGAACAGTTCTGTTATACATATCTATAAATGTTATAGAAATTCATAGAATTATACGAGAGAGTGAGGGAATGTAAAAACTAATGAAACCAAGTAAGTTCCGTAGTTGAATTAATAGAGTTGTACCAATGTTAGTTTCTTAGCTTTAATAAAGCACTATGGTTGTGTAAGATGTTATCATGGGGAGAATTTTTTGTAAGAGATGTTACAAGGGGAAACTGGATGAATGGCACATGGGAACTCTCAGTATTATTTTTGCAACTTCTTGTGAATCAAACTATTTAAAAGTTAAAACATATATACAAATAAATTGATTTTTAAAAACCATTCATGATGCAACCTAGACACAAGCAGATAAGTCCCAATCACAATCTCCCTTTGCTCAGGGATTTAAACCTTCAAGATTTGTTCCTTGTTGCCTAGAACTCAAGATGACAGGTCCCCCATGTGATTTACCTTTCCCCTGAATATCCAAAGCTAAGTGATTTCTGCTCAGCTCTCCCCCAGCCTCTGCCACTTGGTTTCTAGAGCAAAATCCTTTTTTGTCTGAGCCCTTATTCTTCCTACTTGGATCACAATTGCCAGAAAACCCACAACTCAGGGGAATCCCCTCAAGTCTGCCCACCAGCCTCAAAGACCTCACTGCTGACCCAGTTCAGTGAACTTCCCCACAACCCATGCACTGTACATCAATCCCTTCGGTCGCTGTTTTACCTTTTCTGGTAAGGAGAGAAAACTGCTCCTATTTTGTGTCCTATAACCTCCTCCCCCCACACATCAACTCCCTAGCCAGTCTGGAAAGCCTTTCCCCCATGCAGGAATCTCTTTGTCCTTTTCTTAGGGATCCACTTTAGCACTTCAAATAAAATCATCCTCGACTCACACTTCCTTTACACATCTCTCACTCCCACTCAGCAGCCCTAAACCAGGGTACCCAATGGGTTTTGGGGGATGTGTTTCCTTCCATTATTCAGCATACAGAGCCTGGCTCAGAACAAGGGTGCACAGGTAATTGACAATAATCATATCCTTTCTTTTAAATATTAAAGCGTGTAACGCTCTAATTTTATTTTTAATCCTATGAATCCATTGGTTTCTCCCCACCACCACCACCGCTCACCCTCCACTGTAGAGTAACCCCCTTTTAAATTCAAATTTTCTTTTTCTCTTTTTGAGGAAAGAGTTACTTTGGCAAAACCTGGCATTGCCTAGGCATTGCCTAGGCGCTGATAATCAAACACAACAACATCTTGTTGGCTATATTATTAGTGAAAGTAAATAAATATGTCCATCAAGACCCGGGGTCCTGATTAATCCAGAAAATTGCTTTAGTATCCATCTAGAAATTGTCATTAGTGCAAGATGAAGGATTTCAGAGGCATTAACATTGGAAATTGACCTATAAAGATCCAATGGCTCCTGCTGTCAGAAATGTAAAATCAATCTGTCAGCAGAGCTACAAATGCCTATAGGAAGTTATGCTTTGCTGATGTTTCCTCTGGCATGAGGCCTTCCTCCTCCCATCAGATGTCAAGATGGTCTCTGGTTGTGATGACACAGGTACTCTGTGTAACACGCTCCACTCTTGCCAGCTGCATAGTATTCCTTGGTGTTAAAATCAGTGCTTCAGAGATTTCCATTTCCTTTGTTGTTGATGAGAAACTTTCATTTCAGGTCCTTGGAGCTGTTATGATTATTTTACATTTATTTTTTATATTTATATATGTAATCTACTGAAATATTTTAAGTTTATATATTTGATATTATTCAATATATTTAAATATTTCTATTTTATATTTACATATTTCTGTATTTTATACTTAATGTTAATCGTATTTGGCCTCAGTAGCAATAACATCAGAATAAAATTTTTCCTTGAATCTCAAATTACTAGTGAACAGATGTCTTTTTATGATGTGCCTATGGTTTTAGAATAAGTTCTCTTTTCAAACATTGTGAAATAGTAGAAAAGGCTCAGAATAGCATCCGTCAGAGTTCCTACAACCCAACTATAACTAAGTAATGTTGAACCACATTAAGAAGAAATCTAAATTCTGCTACCCAATTAATTTTCTTCCAACCTCAGTTCGTAAGATAAATTGGAACCCAGTTGGAATAAGTTTGTCACTGATTTGTCACCAGGACCAACTACATAAATTGCAGGGCCTAGTACAAATGAAAATGAGGGGGCCCTTGTTCAAACAGTAAGAATTTTAAGACAATGAGAACAGAGCACTAAACCCAACTTGAGGCCTTTCTAAGCACAAGGCCTTGTGCAACTGCACAGGCTGCACACCCGTGAAGCCAGCCCTGCTCCCTACCATTAAACTCCACTGTGACCTTGGAAATGACTTGGGACCTCAAGGTTGAAAACCAGCCCTGTGTACCTTCTGAGTTAAGAAATCAGAATTTAAACATGTTTCAGAAGGGCTTTGGTTCATAGTCAAATGACCTGGAGAAGCCAGTGTATCAATTACAGGTTTCTTCTGGGAACCCATCTATAGTAGTTCATCCAGGTAGGGATGAATTTTTTTCTGGCACCAAGAATTCTGGATTGTCTCTGTGATTATCTGAACAGCATAAAATTTAAACTGACGATGTGAATTGGACTCACATGAATAGCCTGCTTCTAGAAAACAAGAGTGCCTCTTCTTTTAACTTTCAGATGATGAGCTTACAGAGTTACCCAGGAGCAGCAGTGATAATGAATCAGCCAGGAGAGTGTATCAATCACTTAGGTTTCCTTAGCTGTAAGCAACAGAAACCAACTCTGGTTGACTTGAACATGAGGCAAATTATTGGATGACTCTTGCTACAAATAAACCGTCTTCCTTTGCCTCAAATAATTTTTCACCCCTGAATAGCTGAGCAACCACAAGCAACAATCTGAACCCTTCTATGCCTCAATTTTTCATTGGTTAATGGAATATGAATTTAACTTATAGGGTGTTTTTAAGTGTTGTATACACTAAAGGCAAGTATCTTGAATAATGTCTGATAAATGGCACTCAAAAAATGTTAGTATTTACCCCTTTATAATCAGTTATACATTCTTCCTTGTGCCACAGCTATTTGTGTACAAATATAATGAAATGAAGAGATACTAGACTTTGGAACCATCTGGGTCCTACTTAGAGCTTTTCCACTTACTAGCTGTGTGGTCTTGTTCTGTTTACCACTATACTTCCACCACCCAGTATAGTACATATCACTTAGAGCAAGAGCTTAAGGAACAGTCACTGAGTGAAAAATCGAACTTTTCTGAGCCTCGGTTCTCCCAGTATGAATTAGACAGTAACTGGCTCACTATACCAAGATATTTCAAACTGATAAAATATAAACATTGCCTGACACAGCCCTTAACTGCATATTTGCTGCTCTATTAATGTTAGTTTCTTTCCTTTCTCAAAAACTGGTATTTCTGGCTCATGCCTATAATCTCAGCACTTTGGGAAGCCAAGGCAGGAGGATCGCTTGATCCTAGGAGTTCAAGGTTATGGTGAGCTATAATCATGCCACTGCACTCCAGCCCAGGCAATGCAGCAAGACTCTATCTCAAAAAAACAAAAACAAACAAACAAAAAAACTGATATTTTCAGTGAATAAAAAAATAGCCTTGGAGTGTGGTCCATTTCATATACTCAGATTAAATCAATGAGTAGTTGTATTCAATTAGATTTGAATGCTTGTTTTAAAAATGTAAATATATGGGCCACAAAGGAATCCATTTCAATTTGAACTGAAGATAATTGAAATACATATTTCCATAAGGAAGAGGCCAGACAAAATATAAATCATTTCTTTTTTCACCCTTCATTATCTCAAAAGGTGTCAAATTATTGATGTACACTCAGAAAGTGATTTTGATGGACTTTGAAGAAACAGGAACAAAAGGACACTTAAAATAAAGCACATGCCTGTTATTATTTTAGCTCTAAAACTAGAGTGGATGAAATTGACAACTGCCTATTTCTTCAAATTATTGAGGATTGGTCACTCTGAAAACAAATTTATACGTTTGGAATTTAAGATATGCTTGGAAAATAATATCACTGTAATAAACTGAAATTCAGTGTGGGCTCCTTTCCCTACAGGACTCAACTGGAGCAAGCAATTTTCTACCAATCTGTGTTGTTATACAAACACAGGCAAAAAAGAATAGCTTGGGAACTTGGTTTTTTCCACAATAAAAAATAAAAGCTGCTCTTTTCATTTAAAAATCTTTCAATTACCTTTTACTTCATTCCCTTCTGTCTTGCAGATGGTTTTTCTTTTCTTTTCTTGATTGTTTTCAATTTCACTGATAAAAGAGAAAACCAACCGCATAATTCTTGTGTCAGATGTATACCCTACTGATGACACAGCTATCTTAATTTTTCAGTTATGGACCTTAAAGAGTGTAACTCTATTGTTTGCAACTGAAAGGATAAATGCTTGAGCGGATGGATATCCCATTCTCCATGAGGTGCTTATTTCACATTGCATACCTGTATCAAAATATTTTATGTACCCCATCAATATATATACCTACTAACCTACTATGTACACATAAAAATTAAAAACTGAAAATAAACATTTTGTTTTAGTTTCAGTTATGGGGTTCAGCTACATGATACAAAAGTTCTGTAATTTTTGTCCTCTCTAAAGTATACTGGCAAAAATTGAGCTATAGTAAAACATCTGTGTATGTATGTTTGTGTATTTGTGAATGGGGATGTGTGTGTGTGTGTGTGTGTGTCTGTACAAAGCACAGGAGAAGCTATAGTCTAATTTAAGTGATAACTGTTCTTAATAAAAAATGCCCTTTACTAATTATTAGTTCTAACTTTAAAAAAATATTTCTTGATAGCGATGCAAGAAAACAACAATATAAAAATGAAGATAAGAATGTGATATGGGTCACAGGTTGATCATCAGAAAAGCTGGACTTTCTGTTCTCGTTTCACTGCCAACTGGCTCTCTGACTATGGTGGCCAGCCTCCAAGATGCCATCCAGTGATCTCTTCTTTCCAGTATTCATGCCCTTATGTAGTCCCCCTCACATTATATCAGAGTAGGCCTGCGTGACCAATAGAACATGGCAAAAATGAGACTGCATGACTTCTGAGGCTAGATCATAAAGGGCATTGTGGCATCTATCTCTTGCTCCCTCTTGGATCACGCATTCCCAGGGAAGCTAGTTGTCATATCACTCAAGCGGCCATATGGAGAGGCCCACCAGGTGAGCAACAGAGGTTAATGACCAACAGTCACTTCAGTGAGCTTGGATGGAGACCTTCCAGAACTAGGTAAGCCTTCTGATGACGGCAGTTTTGGCTGACATTGTGATCACAGCCTCATGGGAAACTCTAAGCCAGAACCACCATCTAAGCAGTTCCCAAATTCCTGACAGAAACTCTAACATAATAAATATTTATTTTTTAAGCCACTAAATTGTAGAGTAACTTATAGGTAGAAATAGATTACTAATACAGCAACCCAGTAGAAACCACTTTATGTTTCCATTTCTCAGGTTCTTATTGAGTCAACAACTATTTACTGCCTAGTGGATCAGGCATTATTAGAATGAGAGTGTTAGAGTGAATGTTCCCGCCAGAAATCACAATAGAACCCACATTTTGCTAGATCAAATGTTCACTTTCAGGAAAAGTTCAAATACTACCTGAAACCAGTACCACTGATTAGCTGACCCAACAATAATTCCCTTGTCCCTTGTTGCTTTCAAACTTAGGCACTGGAAACAGAACTCATTGGCTTTCCCAGTCTCTCTTGCCACCAGTGGTGGCCATGTAACCTAATTCTGGCCTATGAGAGAGAAACACATTTTTTAAAGGATTTCCAGGAAATATTTTGCTTTCCTGATAAAATGGGCAAATATGGCTTGTACCACTGTTTCCCCTTTTTTTCTGCCCAGTGTCTGGAGCTGCAGCTGCCATCTTTCAGCCATGAATAAAGGCCTCGGGAATTAAGAGACTCTTGCCTTGCTATAGTTGAACTGCAAAATTAATGCCAGGACCTTCCTGCCTCCAGAGATAGAGAACATAACAAGGCATAAAAGTTGCATTTTCTATTACTTGATTACTTGTTGCCAAATTCAATCCTAACTGACACAATACCATAGAAAGTGTTTGCTTTCAAAAAAAATGATAAAGAAGAGTTTATCTCCCAATACATCTCTGAATTCCATGAATTATTGGAATATATTTTTACTAATATCAACACCAACATCAGCCAAAAATGCCTCTTCATGCCTTCCTAAACAATAGGCAAGAGTGTGTTAGTAATACTGGCTGGGCACGGTGGCTCACATCTGTAATCCCAGCACTTTGGGAGGCTGAGGCAGGAGGATCACTTGAGCCCAGGAGTTTGAGGCTGCAGTGAGTGATCATCACACCACTGCAATCCAACCTGGGCAACAGAGTGAGAACTTGTCTCTGAAAAAATAAAAAATAGTAATAATATTCAACATTTCTTGAGTGCCTACCATATGCAAAGCACTGTTCTAAGTGCTTTATAAGTATTAATTCATCTAATCTTCACAATAATTCCTCAAAGTCAATACTATTTTCTCCATTTTGCATATGAAGAAACTGAGGCACAGAGAGATTAAAAAAAAAAACTTGCAAGGCTTCACAACTCATTAAGTGGTAGAGCTGGAACTTAAACCAAGATCATTCAATTCAATTTCTGTCTCCACCATTTTGCTTCCTTATTTGACATTAGCAGATGAAGCAATGAAGATAAGAAAAAACCATTTGCACTCCTCAAATGCACAGGATCTTCCACATTTTGAAATTTTAAGCTCCTTGAATATTTTCTACTTAGGCAACTTTAAAAAAAAATTTATTTTACTTTAAGTTCTGGGGTACACGTACTAAGTATGTAGGTTTGTTACATAGGTATACATGTGCCATGGTGATTTGCTGTACCTATCAACCTGTCATCTAGGGTTTAAGCCCCACATGCATTAGGTATTTGTCCTAATGCTCTTCTTCCCCTTTCTCCCAACCCCCCTACAGGCCCCAGTGTGTGATGCTCCCTTCACTGTGTCCATCTGTTCTCATTGTTCAGCTCCCACTTATGAGTGAGAACATGTTATGTTTGGTTTTCTGTTCCTGTGTTAGTTTGCTGAGGATGATGGTTTCCAGCTTCATCCATGTCCCTGCAAAGGACATGAGCTCATTCTTTTTTATGGCTGCATAGTAGTCCATGGTGTATATATGCCACATTTTCTTTATCCAGTCTATCATTGATGGGCATTTGGGTTGGTTCCAAGTCTTTGCTATTGTAAATAGTGCTGCAGTAAACATGTGTGTGCATGTGTCTTTATAGTAGAATGATTCATAATCCTTGGGTATATACCCAGTAATGGGATTGCTGGGTCAAATGGTATTTCTGGTTCTAGATCTTTGAGGAATCACCACACTCTCTTCCACAATGGTCAAACTAATTTACACTCCCACCAACAGTGTAAAAGCTTTCCTATTTCTCCACATCCTCGCCAGCGTCTATTGTTTCCAGACTTTCTAATGATTGCCATTCTAACTGGCATGAGATGGTATCTCATTGTGGTTTTGAGTTGCATTTCTCTGATGGCCAGTGATGTTGAGCTTTTTTTCATATGTTTGTTGGCCACATAAATGTCTTCTTTCGAGAAATGTCTGTTCATATCCTTCACCACCTTTTAATGGGGTTGTTTTTTTCTTGTATATTTGTTTAAGTTCCTTGTAGATTCTGGGTATTAGACCTTTGTCAGATGGATAGATTGCAAAAATTTTCTCCCACTCTGTAGGCTGCCTGTTCACTCTGAAGATAGTTTCTTTTGCTGAGCAGAGGCTCTTTAGTTTAATTAGATCCAATTTGTCAATTTTGGCTTTTGTTGCCATTGCTTTTGGTGTTTTAGTCATGAAGTCTTTGCCCATGCCTATGTCCTGAATGATGTTGCCTAGGTTTTCTTCTAGGGTTTTTATAGTTTTAGGTTTTACATTTAATTCTTTAATTCATCTTGAGTTAATTTTTGTATAAGGTGTAAGGAAGGCATCCAGTTTCACAGTAGGTGTCTATGTTTAGGGGGTATGTGAGATGTTTTGATACAGGCATGCAATGCTTAATAATCACACGATGGTGAATGGGGTATCTATCCCCTCAAGCATTTATCCTTTGAGTTACAAACAATCCAATTACACTCTTTTAGTTATTTTTGTTTGTTTGTTTATTTATTTGAGATGGAGTTTCACTCTTGTTGCCCAGGCTGGAATGCAATGGCGCTATCTTGGCTCACTGCAACCTCCACCTCCCCGGTTCAAGCAATTCTCCTGCCTCGGCTTCCCGAGTAGCTGGGATTACAGGTGCCTGCCACCACGCCTGGCTAATTTTTTTGTATTTTTAGTAGAGACAGGGTTTCACCATATTGGTCAGGCTGGTCTCGAACTCCTGGCCTCAGGTGATCCACCCACCTTGGCCTCCCAAAGTGCTGGGATTACAGGCGTGAGCCACCGCGCCCGACCTCTTTTAGTTATTTTTAAATGTACAATTATTACTGACTACAGTAACCCCGTTGTGCTATCAAATAGTAGGTCTGATTCATTCTTTGTAACGATTTTTTGTGGCCATTAACCATCCCCATAAGTCTACGCCTTCACTGCCCTTCCAAGCTTCTGGTAACCATCCTTTTACTCTCTATCTCTATGAGTTCAATTGTTTTGACTTTTAGGTCCCACAAATAAGAGAGAACATGTGATGTTTGTCTTTCTGTGTCTGACTTATTTCACTTAACATAATGACCTCCAGTTCCATTCATCTTGTTGCAAATAACAGGATCTCATTCTTTTTATGGCTGAATAGTACTCCCTTGTGTTAATGTACCACATTTTCTCTATCCATTCATCTGTTGATGGACACTTAGGTTGTTTCCAAATCTTGGCTATCGTGAATAGTGCTACAACAAACATGGGAGTGCAGATATCTCTTCAACATACTGACATCTTTTCTTTTGGGTATATACTCAGCAGTGGGATTGCTAGGTCATACGGTAGCTCTATTTTTACTTTTTTGAGGAATCTCCAAACTGTTCTCCACAGTGGTTGTACTAATTTACAGTCCCACCAACAATGTATAAGGGCTCCCTTTTCTCTGCTTAGGTAACTTTAAATTGTATGTATAACCAGCACGTGGAGAAGACCCGGGATGAACAATAGAATAAAAGGTGAAATAAGTGATTTGAATGAAGGAGAAAGTAACACTAACAGCCATCATCACTACCACCATCTTCATTAAAATCATATTTAATATTGATTGAGTGCCTGTCTTATTCCATGCACTATACTAGTACTAATTCTATGCACTATACTAATAACTACTGTCAATCAGCTTCTGGGAGTGATATGCTGTCTTAGTTGTTCAAACCCAGCACACTAAACTACTAATAACTAGTCCATAGAAGAAGTCATACTAATAATTACTATGTCTTCTTTACATATAAAATGTTGGCCGGGCGTGGTGGCTCACGCCTGTAATCCCAGCACTTTGGGAGGCCGAGGCGGGCGGATCACAAGGTCAGGAGATCGAGACCATGGTGAAACCCCATCTCTACTAAAAATACAAAAAATTAGCCGGGCGCGGTGGCGGGCGCCTGTAGTCCCAGCTACTTGGGAGGCTGAGGCGGGAGAATGGCGTGAACCCGGGAGGCGGAGCTGGCAGTGAGCCGAGACCGCGCCACTGCACTCCAGCCTGGGGGACAGAGCAAGACTCCGTCTCAAAAAAAAAAAAAAAAAAAAAAAAATGTTTAGGTATGATTCCTGAAAGGTCATTTAGACCTGATTTTCAAATGGCCACTCCAATCATCAGAGACACAAGTATCCATCAATTAAGACAAAACCAAAATCATACTCAGATGAACCTTGGGGAATGTATCCAAAGCTCTTTAATAGAAGAAAAATTAAATAGCTATGATTTATTGAGCATTTACTCAGCATTAAGTGCCAGACACTGCACTTAATGTTCTGCAAGAATTCTCTCCTTTAACTTCACAAGACTCTCAGAAGTCCGATTATAAGTCTTTGGTCCCTTCTGTGTGGAGGGCTAAGAAAGGGATGCAAAGGTTGGGAGTAACTTGATAAAATCTCTCAGAGCCCCAGTCCCATCCTCTATCTTCTATGCACATAAAATGACCAGACTCCTAGTCAGAGACAAAGGACAGCAATAGCCACAGCTAAAATAACATCACGTGCACTGATTCCCTGAATCCTAGTTTCCACAGGATGATGCAACGAGGGCCAGATGATGCCTGAACATACATTACAGGTGCATTACAGGAAAGAAGCTACAAGCTTAGGAAACACCAACCTTTGATAAGAGGGCTACTACTAAACCTGTCCTGGAGAGACACATTATCCTGGACAGCAAACAAATCTACTCTCTGCTCTGGAGGGAGACATTCTCTCTACCTTTTAAGGCTCCTCATTATGCAAACATCCTTGAAAAGTTAGTCTGGAACACAAATCTGTTAATGCATTTGCCCAGATGTGCAGAAATGCAAATTACCCTTGGAGAATTGCCTCCCAACAAACAAACGGTCCAGCAAGGTTTTCACAGGATTATTCTAGCACTTCTAGGTGAGTATAATCGTAGGAACAGAAATTAGGATTGTACATGTTTCTAAGCTTCAATTTACTTAATTATTTTGAAAGCCATTGTAGGATGTCTATAGGCTATAATGTCAAAAATCATTCACCTATTTCAAAGATAATACATTGCAAAAAATGTTTTTATAAACACGGAGTGCCCTTCCTGAAACACAGATAGGCTCTTGACAGAACCCACTTATACCCACCACAATGTATATTTAGTCATGGACATCCTAATGATAGGAGAGCTCATCCTATCATTGAGCTCTCAAGCATTCAGTCATTGAACTCATCAAGTGGGTTTTCTGAGAAGAATTAAGTTACGAATGGTGTTGATGATGAAGTTTGTGAATGAATAAATTAAATCCATCAATACTTTATTAACAACTATTAAGAGCTGCTAAAAGGGTGCCATAGGCCAGGTGAAACTGGTTCAGTCTTCAACCTATTAGGTTAATATCTAATTAACCCTTATTATTACAGATGAGGAAACCCATATAATAAGTATATTTCCCAAGACTACACAGTAGGTTATGGCGAAAAACACATCTATCTCACTCCACATGTAGTCCCAAAATGTATTAACAGGACTCTTTTGATCACCCTTAGGCATATTAGAATACTTTTAGAAACCAGGGACCTTCATGGGCTCATAGAGAAACTTGAATTTGGATTCTGAACCCATATAAAATGATAACGCCATTTTTTTTTTCTAAAATAACCACTCTCCAACCAAAAATTTGGGACCCAAAAATGCCTTTTCCCAAATGGAATGGGGAAAAAATAAGCCATGGCATTTGTAAAAGCTAGTCAATGATGAATTAGCCTCTGGATTATCATAAGACTAATTTGGTAATTCTGTGATTGTTACGAAATTAATAGTAACTAGGGAAAATTACCCAAAGACCTCAATCATTTATTTAGTGCCGGCAATATCCCACGGGGAAAAAACCCACAAGCAACTATTTAAACCACCTCACACATTCATGAAAAAAAAAGAACATGAGTATTTATCAATTAATCGAAATCTCCATCTTTTCAGTTCTTAAACTTAGAGAAAAAATATAGGAAAAAATCATAACTATGTTTGCATCATAAATACTATAGTATAGTATAATAGCCTCATATTTTAATCAAGATGTCAACCCATCAATGTTTGCGAATTCCAATGTGACAAAGTCAATCGATAGCATTACATAAGAGGATTCAATTCCCAAAAAAATTTTAAAAATTAGAAAAATCCAAAACACATCAACATATTGACAACATTTCAGTTTTCAGAATTTTGGAGATGTTCATTATTTTTCTTGATTTTCATCATAATTACTATAGTGTATCTATGAAGTCTGATGAGCATCCAAATGAAGATTATCGGCTTTTACCATGCTTAAGAATCTATATTGAGTTTGAGATCTAGGCTTTTCTCACTGGCATTTTTACAAAATAATAAAGATAAAAGGTAATAAAACATTCAAATAATAGCACAAGCACTGCTGTGAAAGATGGAGATGCTTTTAAACCTGATGGTTGAATGACAGGTAGCACCAAGATATGATAGCTGGAAATACTCACTCATCAGATGATATACTTAAATTTCAATTTGGCTAATGAAAGGCAGTTTAAGGATTTCCCGATGAATCATGTATTAATATGTGGGATGCATAAAACTCAAATTACAAAGGTCAGCACAGATGAAATGTAAAAGACTTCTGAACTTCCCAGGTGTGATGGCAGCTAGCTAGCACTGTGTGCTCCTCAGTTTCCATTATCTCTGCAGAACACCCACGGATGCACAGGACATTTTCTTTCACAGAAGCCCTGGAAGCTGAGCAAAGCAATCAAGACTTGCCTCCCACTAGTAGAAATTCTGTTGGCCGTAGGGGAGATGAGCTTGACGTTAAATTGTCTTATTCACTTCCTAGTCCTTCAAAACAGGACAGAGCCAGAGAGGAAATAGGAAGGAGTGGAATGTAACTGACCCCCCAATATCCACCCCTACCTTGGAGAGAATAGGTCTGAGTCATACCTTTTCTGCAGGAAAACAACTCTCTGAGTCGTTTAGGATTGTAGATACCAGGAATTTGGCTAAGACCTGTACCCATCAACTCACTCCCTCAAGTTAAAATCTGAGGCAGAAATTATGACAAACCCCAGTTGGTCCATCAACATAACCAGGGAGAGAGTAGTATTACCTCATCTTTTGCAAAACTCAGGTCAGGCTAGATCTCTTTCTTGCAAGGATGAACTCACAGGAGGGGAATAAAAGAATTTAACATGAAAAGATCAATAAAAATATTTTGCAACATTAAAATCTGATCACATAGCAGTTATTTTTCAAATGTTGATGTTCCAGGTACTCACTTAGCACTTCACATACTTACCTACCTTAATTTTCAAAGCCACCCCGTGAGAGAGGCACTGAAGTTCCAGAAGGATAGTTAAATCTCCAAAGTCAAACGGCTGATTGGTGGCAAGGCTGGGACTCAAATAAAAATTGAAGGTCTGTGTTCCTAATCACACCCCAGGCTCCTTCCCAGGGAACCAGGGACCTGTGCTTCTCAACTCTCAGGACACATACAAATCCCTGGTTGAAGTGGGGAGGGTCGCGGTGGGGATGGGGAAGCATGTCATGTTAAAATGCAGATTCTGATTCTGTGAATCTGGGGTGGAGCCTGAAAATGTACATTTCTAACAAGCTCCTGGGTGATGCTGATGCTGGTGGTGCTTAGACCACAGTTTGAGCAGCAAAGATCAAGAAAGCATGCAACTTTGGGGAAACAGGAAGAAATTAGGCTCTCAAAAAAAATGGCAAAAACCTCAACTACTTTTGCACCATCCTTATGTATAAGAAAATGTGAACTCTGTGAAGTAGGCAATGAAAGAAGAAATAAAAGCACACAAGGCTGGCATGAAAATAGAAAGACGAAGAAGGAGCTGGGGCAAATTGAAAAGAATCCAACGAAACTACAAAGAAAGACAGAAGTATCCACTGGAGCCAACAAAAGAGCAGAATCTGCATTAGGAAAAAACAAATAAAAAATGTATAAGGCAAACTTACACAGCACTCCAAAAATAATGAGGGGAAAGAACAAAAGGATGAAAATGATAAAAAAAAAAAAAAAAAAAAAAAAGATTACAGCAACAGGAACAAAGATACAAGCTTCTAAAAACAGGCATTGTAGAGGGGGAAGCAGGACAACTGGGGCAAACAGTAAACTTGAAGATACAGTATAGGAAAACATTCCTGCACCGAAGATATTCAGACTTAACACTGAAAAAGTGAGGGTAATTTCCCATGGCAGACGCTGTTGGTGCCCTGCCTCGTTTCCCCTCCTGACACTTCAGACTCCACCTGCTGCTACAGTGGATTGTTCCCTGGGCTCCCTGACAGCTCCCTGCCTCAAGCACCCATATCCCTCTGCCTTCGAGAGAGCTTGTGCACCAAGAAGCTCAGATTTAACACCCTCAGATTAAATCAACCAAGGTGGAGCCAGATTCAGGGGATACACACCTCAGGTTCACCTTCACAGGCTGGGACAATTTTGAGGTATGCTCTACATTGTCTCCCAATATCCCCAATAAGATTGAACCCCAGTCATCTGCAGTTGTAATCCACACATTCATTCACTCTTTATTGGTTTTTCTCTCTTCCTTGACCCACTCCCACTCCCTAACTTGGGTATCCTGGGATCACTTCCCAGTTAAATTATTGGCTCCCAAGTCTTTGTCTCAGGATCTGCTTTTCGGGAAACACAAGCTAAGATATGCCCCAAATGTGTGAGAGGAAAATCCTTAACTATATTCAAAAGGAAAGAAATTCCACGTTTAATGGTGCATAATTTAACGGGTCAAGTGGCTCCCATGTTTTGAATTCCAGAGCTTAGAGGCAGCACTAAAGTGGGCAACAGATAAGTCCTCCCAGACCTCACCCCTTTCACCACTTTCCCCTCCTTTGGTCTCCACTATACAAGGTTCATAATATCCAGAATGCCTTAGAGTATGATTCCTATCCTTTGTCTCCCCCTCTTACCTGTCAACACCTCATAAACAGAAACTGCAATTTAATAGCTTTGTATTCCAAGCACATAGCACAGTATCTTACACACAGAAGGCTCTTGATAACTTGCTAAATAAATGTTAGGTAAATAATTGGGTCCTAGGACTGGCTCTGCCACTGACTAGCTGTGTGACCTTGGAAAAATCACTTAAAGACTTAACTGAGCCTTAGTTATCTCCATTTATAATATCAGATAACTCGACTCCATGTTCTCTGAGGTCAAGTTATTATATGAATCTAGATAAGTAAAATTTCTCCCCACTCTCTGATTTTTTTTGTGTGTGTGGGTACATAGTAGGTGTATATATTTATAGGATATATGAGATGTTTTGATACAGGCATGCAATTTGTAACAATCACATCATGGAGAATGGGGCATCCATCCTCTCAAACATTTACCCTTTGTATTACAAATAATCCAATATACTCCTTTAGTTATTTTAAAATGTACAATTAAGTGATTGTTAACTATAGTCACCCTGTTGTGCCACCAAATAGTAGGTCTTATTCATTTTATCTAACATTTTTTTTGTGCCCATTAACCTCCCGCACCTACCCCCCATCTCTGATCTCTTGAGCCTGGTTAATGCAGTATAAAGCTGGCCATACTATAAGGGAAATAGTCAAATCTTTGTGGATCACACTAAGCTGTAACTATGGCATTTCCTAAAATCCTAGCACTTAACAGCTTCTTTGTGTGCCTAAGTAAAATTCTACTGGTGACTATGATGTACCCTTATTGTCCAAGGCATTGTCTGTTCCTGTGTTGTCCAGTATGGTGGACACTAGCCCCATGTGGCTATTAGGCCCTTGAAATGTGCCTAGTCCCAAATGAGATGTGAGGTAAGTGTAAAAGACACATTGAATTCTGACAAATGTAATGCCAACAAAATGTGAAATATCTCTGCTGTGTTGTATGGATTACATGTTAAAGTCTCACATGTTGGATATATTGGGCTAAATGAAATATATTACTAAAATTAATTTTACTTATTTCTTTTTACTTTTTAAATGTGGCTATGAGAGCACTTAGTGTGAAGAAAATTTAATGACTCACATCCTGTTTCTACTGGACAGTTTCTGATGATAAAAAAGATGCATGTCTTAGTCTCTGACCTTTAAGATTGTTTTAGCATAGTGGAGAGAGACGTGGAGAGAAGAAAAAGACCCAGAAGTAACTAACAGAAGGCAGAGTGACTGTGAAACAGAAGAATAGAGGGACAATGTATTACATGAGTTAAGAGGAGAAAGGAATTCTATAACCAGGTTTTATTTATGGGGGAACCATGTTGAGCCTGCTCCTACATGGGAACACACCCTGTTGTGTTTTGTCATTTTTCTCACAGAGATTCATGCATTATCACAATAAGCTTTTGCTAACAGCTACTGAGGAACCAGAGAAAACCAAACCAAACCTGGTCTCAAAGATATTATTGTCCCAGAAATGCTCTGAGAATAAGAGAAAATCTTGTTTATATTTCCTGCTTGTGGTGTTCAAATCTATCCAGGGACAGGATGATATAAATTCCCCAAAATAAAGAATTGTGGCTTGATTCTCCCCATACCCCCCTAAAAAGACAAATTATTGTTCACAGTGCAATCTCTTGAATTGGCTAAATGGTCTTCCAAATAAAAATTTTGAGAGATGGGTCCCCCAGGTGCTTATAAATTCCCCCAGTCCCTTAATGAGTATATCAGTGCAACTTCATGACAACTGAATGGAAAATGAAAAACTTGATGAGTGACAGAGTCGGCTGAGATGGGTTTACCTGACATCCACTTTGTAATTCTAGCTTCACCATGATCTTGTGTGATAGCAAGTGAGACTTAAAGGCAGTGAACCGAATTCTACCTTTTACAATCCAGTATCTATTCCCCCTTTTTTCCTTGCTAGCAGAACTCTGTTTTTGCTGGAGGAGGCAAAGGCCCAGCTAAAAACTATATTCCCCAGCCTCTATTGCAGATGGGATGACCACGCAAGCCAGTTCAGGCCAAGAAAACATACATAGAAGTTGTTGTATAGGGGGCCAGGCTCACAGCTCACCTTAAAGAGGGTATCAGGGTGGCCCACAGCTGTAGTCTCAGCTACTCAGGAGGCTGAGATAGGAGGATCTCTTGAGTCCAGAAGGTCAAGGCTGCAGTGAGCTATGATCATATCACTGCACACCAGCCTGGAAAACAGAGTGAGACCTTGTCTTAAAAAAAAAGAAGGCAGCAGAGTAGACTCAGATAGGGTACCCTCCACCCTGTGACTTCTGCCCTGCCAATCTTCCTGCCCACAATGTGGGCACAGTGAGGAAGGAGAAGCAGCCAACTGTGACCTGAGCAATAATCACACACTGAGGACAGCTGAGGAAAGAGATGGAGCCTGCAGCCTTAGTGTTATTATGGAACCACTAGCCCTAGACTGGATTCTCTGTTATGGGAAAAACATGAAATAACTATTTGTTTAATCCACTGATTTATACATTTTTGTAACTGATATATTTTGAGTTGGCTGGTTGCTTTGTGTACCCAACTGATGATCTCAGCTTGTTCGTTTTCACCAAATGTGTTGATGTTTTGGTGACCTACCAATCCAGCAATGGCAATGTCAGTGTCCATCATTGCTGTCTAACAGACCACAAAACTTAAAAGAATAAAGCATCTCGACTACAACAAATGTTATACTGGGTGCGACCTGTGGTTTTCTAGTTCCTTGTTGTCACTGACTGTACTCACTGACACTTATCTCAAGAGCCTGAGGATGGTGTATTGAGTACTTGCTATTGACCAGACACTATTTCAAGTGAATTATGTATATTATGCATTTGATCCTTAGATGGACTCTGCAAGATAGGTAGTTATTTTTTCCATGATACAGATGAGGCAGAAATAGGGCATATGAAGTTAAATGACGTGCCCAGCATCTCAACTACTAAGTGTTAGGTTCATCTGAATTCAAATTCATGTCAGCTAACACTAGAGCCTGTTCTCTACTAGCTATACTTGATTGTCCCCTGCTCACAAAGAGCCCTAAATTCTTCCCTCAATGATGCTTTAAATGTGTGGTATCCATTATTTTTTGTTTAAACCTAGTCAATGTTTTAATATCTTCTTGAACCTACTTACAATTCTATCTCTCGTGGCATGATTCAAAATCATCACCACCATCACTATAGACAGGATCATTCTGGATGTGCTTCCAGTTGATGATGAGTCAGAGCTAAAAGGACACACCATTTAACTCCATATTGCTCGATAACCATTGTTTTAAGCTATCCAGCCCTGTTTGAACCACCTGATAATTACATTCACACAAGTGACCCAAGCCCGGATCAGCAGAGGAACCACTCAGCTGAGCCCAGCCCAAATTGCTGACACATAGACTCATAAGCAAACAAAATGGTTGCTGTTTTCAGTCAAACAATATGCCCATAATCCCAGCTTCTAATTTAAATCCATGCCAGCTGACACTAGAGCCTGCTGTCTACCAACTATACTCTTTAGCTTGGGCGAATCTAGTTTCTACTTATTGTCCTAGCATCCTATTGAGTTTAGCATTTGTTTTGGTATTTTCATTTTTAAGAAAGTAATACTATAAATAGATGTATTTATGTAAGTTGAACAGATTTTCTTGACTTCCATCTTGTAATTACAACTTCTGTGATGGTTTCATGCAGTAGCATGTGAAACCCATAAGCAGTGAATAGAATCCTGCCTTTAACAAGTGATTAAGTATTAAACTTAGTTACTAATAATCAATTCCTTCTTTTCCAATGTTTTCCACACGCAGATGTATTAACACTGTTCTTTCAAGGAAAGCATGGAGAGCTCTAGCTGATCAAATGAAGTGCTCTCAGACTAGAGCAGGCAAGGATAATGTATCAAGTATCCATTACGACCTAACAAACCACCCCAAAACTTAGGGACTTAACTGCTATTTTGTTTGCCTATCAAGTCTATCAGCAATTTATGCTAGGCTCAGCTGAGTGGTTCCTCTGCTGAGCTGGGCTTGGATCACTCGTGTGAGTATAGTCATCAGGTGGATCAAAACAGGGCTGGATAATTTTTTTTTTTTTGGCACTTCTAGACAATTTTTATTTATTTATTTATTTTGAGACAGGCTCTCACTTTGAGGGTTGGATAATTTAAAACAATGGTTATTGATAACAATTATAATTAGGTTGACCATGTAATTTGTAGTCCAAACCAAGACAGATCCAAAGTAAAATGGGAGGGTCTAAAATAAAAGAAATATTTATTTCATTTAATTTTTTAATATTTAAATATTTAAAATATTTAATGTTTTATTTTGAAATAAAATATTTCAAAAAAAGACATGAAATCAACCTAGATGCCCATCAGGAGTAGACTGGATAAAGAGAATGTGGTACATATACACCATGGAATACCATGCAGTCATAAAAAAAGATGAAATCATGTCCTTTGCAGCAACATGGATGCAGCTGCAGACAATTATCCTAAGCGAATTAATGCAGAGACAGAAAACCAAATACCATGTATTCTCACTTGTAAGTGGGAGCTAAACATTGCATACTCATGGACATAAAGATGGAAACAATAGACACTGGAGACCACTGTCGGGGGGTGAAGAGGGTAAGGGTTGAGGAACTAACTATTGGATGCTATGCTCACTACCTGAGTGACAGGATCAATTGTACCCCAAACCTCAGTATCACACAATATACCCATGTAACAAATCTGCACATGTATGCCCTGAATCCAAAATAAAAGTTACAATTCTTTTTAAAATCTTTCAAAAATAAGTTTTCCATATATATATATGTACATGAAAACAAAACTGAAACTTTTTTGTTGATAATCTTGACATGAAAAAATAACAAGCAGGGGTGGGCATGGTGGCTCACGCCTGTAATTCCAGCACTTTGGGAGGCCAAGGTGGGTGGATCACCTGAGGTCAGGAGTTTGAGACCAGCCTGGCCAACATGGTGAAACTCTGTCTCTACTAAAAATACAAAAAATTAGCTGGGCGTGGTGGCACATGCCTGTAATCCCAGCTACTTGGGAGGCTGAGGCAGGGGAATCGCTTGAGCCCAGGAGGCAGAGGTTGCAGTGAGCCAAGAACATGCCATTGCATTCCAGCCTGGGCGACAGAGCTAGATTCCGTATCAAAAAAATAAAACAAAATAACAAGCAGAACGATGATTTTTGTATACACAGTTGACTCCTGAACAACACAGGTTTGAACTGTATGGGTCCACTTATATGCAGATATTTTTCAATAAATATATTGGAAAATATTTTAAAGATTTTATGACAATTTGAAAAACTCCCAAACCAGGTAGCCTAGAAATATCTAAACATTTAAGAAAAAGTTAGACATGTCATGAATGCATAAAATATATGTAGATACCAGTTTACTTCATCACTTACTACCATAAAATATACACAAATCTATAAAAGTTAAAATTTATCAAAACTTATGCACACAAACACAGACAATACATGGTAAACAGTCGAGGGAAATGTAAACAAATATAAGGATGCAGTTCTAAATCAAGACTGCATAAAATTTACTGTAGTAATACTGCACTGCTGTAATCATTTCATAGACATCTCCTGTTGCTTTCGTGGTGAGCTCAAGTGTTGTAAGTATGCGCTTAAAATGCCGCAACGTGAGACTGATTATCTTTACGTGAGCAGTTTGTCTCTACAGTAAATTGCAGATCACAGTAAGAAATAATCTCTTGCGGTCCTCAAGTATTTATCATTGTATTTAGTCCAATACTGTAAATTTTGAATAATATCACGGGACCCATATGACGTGCCACTAGTGATGCTGGAAGTGCTCCCAAAAAGCAGAGAAAACTCATAACATGACAGGAAAAAGCTGAATTGCTTGAGCACTGTAGATTGAGGTCTGCAGCAGTGGTTGCCCATCATTTCAAGACAAATGAATCCAGCGTAAGGACCATTGTAAAAACAGCAAAGGAAATTTGTGAGGCCATCACTGCAGTTACGCCAGCAGGTATGAAAACCTTGCACTTTTTGCAAAGTACCCTTTTATCTTGTATTGAAAATACAGCTTTCATGAGGGTGGAGGATTGTGATAAGAAAGGTATACCTATAGACTCTAATGTGATTCTAGAAAAAGTGAAGTCATTATATGACAATTTAAAGCAAAAGTAAGGTGAAGGATCTAAAGCCAAAGAATTTAATACCAGCAAAGAATGCCTTGACAGTTTTAGAAAGCGATTTGGCTTTATAAATATCAAGATAACAAGAGAAGCAGCTTCTGCTGACCAAGAGGCAGTGCATGCGTTCTCAGCCACCTTTGAGAAAATCATTGCGGAGAAAGGATATCTGCCTGGGCAGGTTTTTAATGGAGACAAAAGTGTCCTATTCTGGGGGGGGAAAAAAACCACAAAGGACATTTATTAGTAGGGAAGAGAAACAAGCACTAGGATTTAAGGCAGGAAGGGATGGGCTAATTCTACTGTTTTCTGCAAATGTAGTCAGGTTTATGATCAGGCCTGCCCTCATCTAACCCCCGAGCCTTGAAGGGAAAAGAAATACCAGCTACCAGTCTTTTGGTTACACAACAAGAAGGCCTGGACAACAAGAGCTTTTTTCTGAGTTAGTTCCACTGATGCCTTGTCCCTGAAGTCAGGAAGTACCTTGCCAGTAAGGGACTGCCTTTTTAAGTTCTTTTCATATTGGACAATGCTCCTGGCCACCAGAACCCCATTAGTTCAACACCAAAGGTGTCAAAGTGATCTACTTGCCCCCAAATACAACGTCTCTAGTTCAGCCTCTAGATCAGGGGTCAAAAGGACCATTAAGGCACATTATATACAGTACTTTATGGAAAAGATTGTCAACGCTATAGAAGAGAACGCTGATAGAGAAAGCATCATAAAAATCTGGAAAGATTACACCATTGAATATACTACTGTTGTTATAGAAAAAACTGTGAAAGCCATCAAGCCTGAAACAATAAATTCCTGCTGGGAAAAACTGTGTCCAGATGCTGTACACGACGACTTCACAGAATTTATGACAGAGCCAATCAAGGAAATCATGAAAGAGATCATGGATATGGCAAAAAAAAAAAAAAAAGTAGGGGTGAAGGGTTTAAAGATACAGATCTTGGAGAAATTCAAGAGCTAATAGACACCACATCAGAGGAATGAACAAAAGATAACTTCATGGAGATGAGTGCTTCTGAACCAGTGCCAGACAATGAGGAAGATATAGGAGGAGCCATTCCAGAAAACAAGTTGACATTAGAAAATCCTGCAGAAGGGTTCTAATTGTTCAAGACTATTTATGACTTCTTTTATGGCATGGACCCTTCTATGATATGGGCACTGAAACTACAGCAAATCGTGGAAGGACTGGCATTATATAGAAACATTGTTAAAGGAATGATAAAGCAAAAGAGACAGAAATGACAGTGTACAATATTTCCATAAAGTTACACTGAGTGTGCCTGCCTGTCTTGCTTCCCCTTCCACATCCTCCACCTCTTCCGCCTCTTCCACTTCTGAGACAGCAAGACCAACCTCTCTTTATCCTCCTCATTAACCTACTCAACATGAAGATGACAAGAATGAAGACCTTTATGATGGTCCACTTCCACTTAATGAATAGTAAATGCTGTATATTTTCTCTTCCTTAGGATTTTCTTAATGACATTTTCTTTTCTCCAGCTTACTTTATTATAATACAGTACCTAATACATATAACATACAAATTAAGTGATAACTGTTTATGTTATCAGTAAGGCTTCTAGTCAACAGTAGGCTATTAGTAGTTATGTTTGGGGGGAATCAACAGTTATATGCAAATTTTTGACTGCTCGGGGGTTCAGTACCCCTGGCCCTTGAGATGTCCAAGAATCAACTGTATTTACATGTTTTTATTAGTTTTCAACTGTATTACTCTCTAAGACTGTGTCATTAGTGTTTACCTGAAGAATGTATTTTTTAAATTTATTTTTGTTTTAATTTTTTTTTATTATACTTTAAGTTCTAGGGTACACGTGCACAACGTGCAGGTTTGTTATATATGTATATTTGTGCCATGTTGGTGTGCTGCACCCATCAACTCGTCAGCACCCATCAACTCGTCATTTACATCACGTATAACTCCCAATGCCATCCCTCTCCCCTCCCCCCGAAGAATGTATTTTTAATAGTCTTGTTTTAATTTTTTTCATAAAATTGGTTGCAATTTTCTTTAAAGTTGCATTTTTGTGGTTGTTGGTTTGAAACTGTTGATACATCAGCTATCTCCAGACCATAATATTTTTAATTGAGAATTTACTCTCATTATAGATTCTGAGTGAATTCTGCTAAATGGGGAATGTTCTCATTTCTATTTTTGTGGATATTCAAATATGTAAGAATTCAAGCCCAAATAATTTTTATAGGTACTGTCATTTTGTTTCCAGGTATCTTTCTTCAACATGCACTTTTATAAGACAAACCTCAACCAAAAATTGTCTCTCTTTTATGATTCTTTTGAATGTGTCACCAAATTTAGATGCTGTAAAATTGTAGGCTTTATCAATTTAAATCCATCTAGTGAAAAATATATGAATTTATCCAATTAATAATGTGAGTGCCATCCCAAGGTTCTTCTCACAAGTCAAGCCATCCCATAACACAATGACAGAATGTCAAATTAAACCATGTATATGATGTAAGTTCTTATCATTTATTTTGTTTGGCTTTTCTCTTGTGCTTGTACCAACATGTTTTAATGACTTCCATATTTTAATTATTTCCTTATTTTAATTATTACATTTGATTAAAAGCTTAAATATTTTGGTTTTCCATTTTTTGAATACCTTGATTAAAGATGTTCAATAGATTTGGGGAGAAAAAAATGCAACCAAAATTTAAATGATTCTTTGTACACACACAAAAATCTCATACTGTTGGAAGGCTCAAAAAGTCAAACATTTCTACAATCTGATAGATGAGAGTAGCAAAGAAAGAATGCATGCACTGCCATGTTGACAAATTCTTTTTGCATTCAACATTGTTTTTGTCACAAAAAATATTGTAGTTTAGTTACTTTGAGTATATATAAAAACATGTTGAAATTTGGCAGCTACAGCTTCTATTTTGATTGACAAAATATTCCTGCTTGTTTGAAAACAATCATGAATAATGTATGCAGCAAACCAATTTCAAGAACATATCTTCTGCACACATTTCTTGATGAAATAATGCCATTGTTTGTTCCACATCACTGTCCTCCATGAAATATATATAATGTATGTAAAATATGTGTGAAATATATACACATTCACATAAAACCAAATAATTTTATCTTCCGTGTTGAACTTTATAACCAAATTTGTTATTGCATTCATGTCAGGTATTTCACTTTTAGCAGAATGAATGTCCAAAGCTTTGCTTTGATTTCATGAAATGGACGGATAAAATCATAGTTTGTATTTACTGCTTTTCCATTTGAAACATCTGAAATCTTTTGATACAGGTCTGGCATCATTTAACTGTCTGTGAAATTATCTTCTGCTAATTGACCTGACATATTAACTGCAATGTTATGTGCACCAGAACATTTAGAATTGAAAATGAGCAAATGAAGAGTAGTTATTTGGTCAAAATGAATAGCCTGGCTACACGGAGTACTAGGTCTTGATACCTTTGGTAGCTGTTCGGGTTACATTGTTGTCTTCAACTAGGGACTTTTAAAAATAACAACTCACTTTTGAAGTAGATGCAGATACTTCTTTAGTAGATTTGGTCGTCTGGTTGATATGATAATCTAGTTATAATTTACATATGAAGATATAATTATAACCTAATTCTAATTTATAACCTAAATATTATTTCATTATTAAACTATTTGATCATTAAGTAATAATCAAATATGACTATTATTACATAATGCCATTGTTTATTCCGCAGAACAAATATAATTGTATTAAAATAACAGAAGTTTTGATGACATCATAAGATGGAGAAGACATCATAAGTTCATAAGAGAGACAGAAGAGATGTTCAGTTTTCACTCAGCACAAAATATCTTTTCTTTTTTCTCTCTTCTTTTTTGCCTGGTAGCTTCAGGGAACAGGTTTTGATGCTGTGTCACTGTGTTCATCATATTTCTCATTCCTTCCCACTGTGCTACATTTTAATGATGCTCAAGGAGGGTTTCACACTCGTGAGTACCTGAGGGCTCTTCTTGTGATGATTACTAAGAAGATTTGCCCTTGACTGGCTGAAGACCTTGCAGCTGCAGTGTTCCTTTCCCAAGTGGTCGCACTGGGCATGACCCACTCATCTTGATCATTTGAATCAAGCCCCGCACCAGCAAAGCCAGTTAGAGAAAGCCAATAGCTATTCCCTTACATTCCTTCTTTCCTTCTCTTCCCTCTCCCTGACTTCACCCCCTTAATGATATACCATAGTAAGTAAAAAAGCAATAAAAACTTTTTGTCATTGAATTATAAATAGAGAAGTGTTCTTAAATACTTAATGGTTTTTTGAACTGAAATTGTTTACAATCAGAATGGTTATTATTTGTTTGTTCCCATTAAGGCTCCACTTCAATTATTTTTCAGTATGTGGGCAGCTGCTGCATAATATTTTGTAAATGGACTGGCCCAGATCACTGCAATGGGAAAGGCCAGGCATGCCTCCATACTTTCACTGTTTCTATTTTTACAATTGTAATGATTATTTATGTGTTTCTGTTGCTTCTGTTCTACAACGTTCCCATTGTCTATCCTGTGAGTGAGTTAGTGTGATGCTAGTTGCCCTGAAATCTGAGCAGGTTAAACAATTAAAGTTGATTGCTCTCTAAAAGACTGTCCAGTAAGCTAAGGGTTGGGAAGTGGGTCACATCTCTGCTCCACAGAGTATCCCAGGGACCCAGGCTGACTAAGACTTTGCCACCTTAGAGTATCGTGTGGGAAATTGTAATGGTCCAGGCCTGAAAATGGCCCACATCACCTCCACTCACATTCTACTAGCCAGTGTTCTGTCACATCTAACTGTATATAACTGCAAGGGAGGCTGGGAAATGTAGTTCAGTTGTGTGTCCAGGAGGAAAGGAAACAAGTATGGTTGATAGCCCAATGGTCTCCACCACAAACAAGTTAGACATAGTCACTGTAGGAATTGGAATTAAATACTTAATTACCAGAGAAAACAATAATTTCATCTTAAGAAGTAGTAACATAAGTTGCTAAGATTATGTTGAGAGACTGAAGAAGTTTTTCTCTGAAAAGAGAGTGTGATTCAAACAGATTCTCTTTTCTCTTACTACTTTTGAGGATTTATTTGGCTGGCCCATACATCTTGACTGCACATTTGAAGACAATTGGCAAACTTATGGACCTACATGTCAACCTTGCTGAACTTCTAGAGCAAATTTTACACATAAATTACATGGAGTCAAAAGTTGGTGTTTTTTGGCATTGCTTGTCTACAACTTCACAGTAAAATGGATTTCTCTAACATAATTTTGAAACTGCTTGCTGCTGCAATGATAATTTCCCAAAATCTATTTATACCTTGCAAACAGCAATCATAGCTATTCCCTCACCATCTTTACAGAGTTTCCATTCTCGTTTTACAGGTGAGGCAGCAAATGGAGCTCAAAGGTCCTCATTATTTTGCAGTCCTGAAGTGGCTTCCTTCCCCTATATCTATATCTGTAGTTACATCACCCTTCTTGTTATTGTATTTGTGAACATGTATTAATCTGCCTTCTAGGTGGTAGAAAAAATTAATAGCATCTGTTTTCATAAATCTCTGTTCTAATAAATGATAATATTGATGAGCATATTCCAAAAATTATCTTCATAAAAGCTTTAAATGATGGCAAAGGCAACTCATATCCAAATTCTCCTTTAAAATTAATTTTTTAGCCAAATTTATTTTAATCTGTGTGTTAGATCATTTGCTCCTTCATTTTTTTTATTTCTCCATTCATTTGTTCAGTCAATCGTTCTCAAATATAATTTATTTCATCCATTTAATTAACTTTAAAATAGCTATATTTGGCCAGGCGTGGTGGCTCATGCCTATAATCCCAGCACTTTGGGAGGCTGAGGTGGGTGGACCATTTGAGGTTGAAACCAGCCCGATCAACATGGTGAAACATATAAAAATTAGCTGGGCATGGTGGCACATGCCTATAATCCCAGCTACTTGGGAGGCTGAAGCACAAGAATCGCTTGAGGGAGGGAGAGGTTGCAGTGAGCCAAGATCACACCACTGCACTCCCAGCCTGGGTGACAGAGTGAGACTCTGTCTCAAAAAAAAAAAAAAAAAAAAAAAGCTATAGTTGCTGGACTTATTTGCAGAGCGCACATTTTGAGGAACCTGATTAGGGTTCAAACTCCATGGTCACAAAACTAACATTGGAGAGCTCTTGCGATTCTTTGAGTAAGTTGTTTTCGTAAGTTATACTTGTATGTGCTGCAGAGATATTCCAGTTCATTCATTTATTTATGTATTTGTTCTTCATGTACTTACTGAGCACATACCATGTGCTGGGCACTATCTAGGTACTAAGGATCTCGTGATGGACAAGATACACAAAAAGTCTCTTTCCTCATGGAATTTCCACTCCAGCGGAGAAGACAGTAAACAGACAAATATATACAATGAGATAGATTATATCACCTGCAAAAGCCAATTTTGCAACTTTTCCTGTCTCAACAGCAACCCTAAGTAAACCCCCGACTTTACCACTACCTTTGTAACATTTGGCACTTCAGGAAAATTCCTGTTGTTAGTAGACAAAAGTGCTGCAGAATAGTAAAAGGTAAGAGACATAAAGCTCATTAACGATTAGAATTGACAAGTGTTGCATTTTGCCATTATTTTGTTTCATTGTAGTATTTTAACATTACATGACTTTTCTTCCCCCTGCTCAAAACAAGACTCCAGGGTCCCAGGTTGTTGCTATCTAGTTATTTATTTTCTTCCCGTTACATGAACACAAATCTCTAAACACAAATTCTAAAGGCCTTGAGAGATAATCTTCACTGACCACATTATTTTATAAATGAGGAGAGTTAGGTTCAGAGAGATGAAGCAATTGCCTGAGATTACAGAAGTAGTTGGAGGAAGAGCTGGGACTGGATTCCGGTTCTAATTTTACATCCCCAGGAGAGCACAGCAGTGAATAACAATCCATTTATAATACTACGCAGAAAATACTAGCAGACTTGGATGCAGAAAGTGGGACTTTGAAGTTGTTAACTAGAAGTTTGAAAAGTCTATTTGCAAGTCTTTCTTTGCTTTCTTTCCCTCCATGCTTCTTTTGAGGATGGAGTTAGACTTTCTTTTCTTTTTCTTTTTTGAGAAAGTGTCTCACTCTGTTGCCCAGGCTGGAGTGCAGTGGTGCAATCTTGGCTCACTGCAACCTCTGCCTCCTGGGTTCAAGTGATTCTCGTGCCTCAGCCTCCTGAGTAGATGGGATTACAGGTGCGAACCACCACACGTGGCTAATTTTTGTATTTTTAGTAGAGATGGGGTTTCACCATGTCAACCAGGCTGGCCTCCAACTCCTGGCCTCAAATGATCTGCCCGCCTCAGCCTCCCAAAGTGCTGGGATTATAGGCATGAGCCACTGCACCCGGCCTGGAGTTAGATTTTCCTTACAAAGTTGAAAAAATTTCTGACATCAGAACTGAAAATTGGAAAAACAAGAGACCTGAAAAACAGAAATGCAAACCAGTTTAATCCCCCTAAACACAGGTCAGATGGTATCTTTCTAAACACTGCTTTCATAATGATTAAAACATCCAACAATCTACAAGTTAGGCAAGAGGAAATAAACAAAAAGAAATCCAGACTTTCCAGCAACATATAGAAAAACTTTACTAAAGATCAAAAAGTGCAAATTAAAATTACAGGATGTCCGCTTTTTAAAACTTATATACATACCAGGAGTTTTCCTAAGGATAATCCTCAGGGCTTATGAGGATTGATAACATAGAGGCACTTTTTCAGAACAATATTCCAGGAGCCTTGAAACGTTCGTGTCTTTTGACTCAGAAATGTACTTCTGGGCCAGGTGCGGTGGCTCATGCTTGTAATCCCAGCACTTTGGGAGGCTGAGGCGGGTGGATCACGAGGTCAGGAGTTCAAGACCAGCCTGGCCAACATGGTGAAATCCCGTCTCTACCAAAAATACAAAAAAAATTAGACAGGCATGGTGGTGGGTGCCTGTAATCCCAGCTACTCGGGAGGTTGAGGCAGAGAATTGCTTGAACCCAGGAGGCGGAGCTTGCAGTGAGCCAAGATTGTGCCATTGCACTCCACCCTGGGCGACAGAGTGAGACTCCGTCAAAAAAAAAAAAAAAAAAAAAAAAAAAAAAGAAAGAAAGAAAGAAAGAAAGAAAGAAAGAAAAGAAATGTACTTCTAGGAATTGGTGCTTAAGAGATAATTAGAAATTCTACCAAAGATGTGTAGGCAAGGATACTCATCACTGTGTTGTTCATGATGAATAAAAAAAAGAAAAGAAAAGAAACAAACTAAATATTTGGGGAAAAAAGCCATAAGTAAAGAAAGTACGGTATGTCTATCATACGGATTTTTTAAATGACTACTCAATGATATGGAGAAAGTGCTCACAATATAAAGTTAAATCAGAGATTCTCAACCAGAGATTATTTTCCCCACCAAGGAGCATTTGGCAAAAATGTCTAGGCCGGGTGCGGTGGCTCATGCCTGTAATCCCAGCACTTTGGGAGGCCAAGACGGGTGGATCACCTGAGGTCAGGAGCTTGAGATCAGCCTGGCCAACAGGATAAAACCCCATCTGTACTAAAAATACAAAAAATTAGCCGGGCGTGGTGGCGGGCACCTGTTATCTCAGCTACTCGGGAGGCTGAGGCAGGAGAATTGCAGTGAGGCACTGCGGAGGTTGCAGTGAGGTGAGATCATGCCAGTGTGCTCCAGCCTGGGCAACAAGAGCAAAACTCCATCTCAAATAAATAAATAAATAAATAAAAATGTCTGGAGATATTTTTGGTTGTCACAGCTGGAAGGAGAGGAGTGCTACCAGCAGCTAGTGGGTAAAGGTCAGGGATACTGCTAAAAATTCTATAGTGCACAGGAACAGCCCCCACAGCAAAGAATGTTCCAGCCCTAAATGTCAGTATCACCATGGTTGAGAAACTTCTGAGTCAGATGAATAAAACAGGGCACAATGTTATGAATGCTGATTGATCTCAAATTTTAAGCGGGGGGAAACAAGGATATCACCTGGTGATTGTGTTAGTCCATTCTTGCATTGCTGTAAAGAAATACCTGAGACTGGGTAATTTATAAAGAAAAGAGGTTTAATTGGCTCATGGTTCTACAGACTTTGCAGGAAGCATAGCAGCTTCTGCTTCTGGAGAGGCCTCAGGAAGCTTCCAATCATGGCAGAAGACAAAGTGGGAGCAGGCGTCTTACGTGACAGGAGCTGGAGCAAGACAGAGAGCAAGCGGGGAGGTGCTACACACTTTTAAACAACCAGATCTCGGGAGAACTCACTATCACGAGAACAACACCACGGGGGATGGTGCTAAACCATTCATGAGAAACCCACTCCCATGATCCAATCACCTCCTACCAGGCCCCACCTCCAACACTGGGGATTACAATTCAACAAGAGATTTGGGCAGGGACACAGATCCAAATCATATCAGTGATAAAATTACAGATGATGTTTATTTTCTTCTTTATACTTTACTTTCCCAAATATTCTACCATGAATGTGTGTTATTTATATAGTCAATTTAAAAAGTTTTGAAATAATCCTTCAAAAGTTCTCTGTAGCCTCTTTTATCAGATCAAACTCCTCCACCCTCTGGATCACACATCATTTGGCCCTGCCTAAACTAAAACCTTTATTCTTCCCTATTTTTCATCAAGAACTCTCTACTCTAATTAGAACAATTTCTCCTGCATCCCTGAACACACCCTGCTTGTTTGCTCATTTTTTTTATTATCTGTGACACAAGAATAATTGCTCACATCACAGGATTGTTGAGAGGATCAAATGAGATAAGATATACAGACGAAGTTTATAACTGCCAAATATACGAATGTTAGTAGTCACTCTCTGTTGCCATGCCCACCTTCTCTCCAGCGGAACTAACCTACCCATGATTCAACTCCTAACCCGGAATCACTTTTTCTGTGAAGCTTGTCCGGACTTCCCCAGGCTGTTTTGGGAAACAGTGAACCCTACAACTTTGCCATCCTAGTAAGAGAAAGGTTGAAGTTGGAGCACAGTCTCCTTGGAAAACTAATTCCATGAGATATTATATTAGTGAAAGTCATGTCAGGAAACAGTACATTTGAATTGGGCAATTTGAGGAAAGATGAATAATGGGCTATTCACAAAGATGTGGCAGAGTGTAGTGAAACCACAAGAAATAGGTCAGTATCCCAGGTCTAGTAACAGCTGGAAGTCCCCAGTCCTGAAGGGAAAAGAGGATGGGGTGGTTTACTGAACCCAGACGCAAGAAGGAAACAGTCACAGAAAGAAGGCTCCAGAGAGGAACTGTGACTTCTGTCCACAGATGCAGTGAACTGTAGGTGACCCAGAGGATAAATATCCTAAGTCCTTCCTCCTAATCATAAGATCAACACCCACTGGCCAAACTAACTGGAAGTTAAAGAGTGTGTCAGTCAGGGTTCTCCAGAGAAACAGAACCAATATTTAGAAAGAGAAAGACAGGTGAAGGTGGGGAGACAGAAATATTTTAAGGAATTGGCTCGTTTGTTTGGGGGATGAGTTGGGATAAGGGGAGCTGGCAAGTCCAAAATGCATAGGACAGGCTGGAAACTCAGACAGAAGTTAATGTTGCCTTCTTGAGCTAGAATTTCTTCAGGAAACCTCGGTTTTTGCTCTTAAGGCCTTCAAACAATTGGGATACGGCCCACCCACATTATGGAGGGTAATTTGCTTTACTTAAAGTGTACTGATTGTAGATGTTAGACACATCTACAAAATACCTTCACAGTAGTATCTGGATTAGTGTTTGATTGAATAACTGGGTAATAGAGCCTAGCCAAGTTGACACATTAAAGTAACCATGATGGAGATCAAAGGGGACCTGTTGATGCAGACCATACAGGTCTGCCTCCCTCAGAAGGCACACAGCAGAATAGAGGAGGGTTGTGGGTGGAGAAGGAGAAGACAAAAGCTATCCAGTACAGTTTTAACAGCTATCTTGTGAGCAAAAGTGTTCCATGGTGAAGTACATTTGGGAAACACTGAGTTAAACAAAATTAAACCAAACCAATTGTTTCCCAGGTAAAATGAAGAGGAGAGACATTCTGAACAGGAGAGATGAGATGCCCAAAGGCTCTTTGTCGAGTTAATTGGTGGGTGTAAATACACACAACAGGCAGGAAGTGTAGATGGGCTTATGTAGCTGCAGTAGGATGTCCAATTGAGGCAGGCAAGGGAGGCATCAGGTAGAGGAGGTTACAGGCTAAGGAGCTTAGAGTATGTGATTAGGAGGTTTAATTGTATTCAAGAGGAAATTGAGAGTTATTCTGGGCTTCTTAGAATGGGAGTGGCCTAATCCAATAATAGTTGAAGAAAGGATTCATGCTGCTATGTGTAGGATGCATTGGAATAAAGACAAGAAACAGAGAAACCAGAAAGAAGGCAGATGATGCACTGTGGATCTAAGATGGTCTACTGGTTATTATGGGATTGGGGTAAGAATGAAAAGGAAGCAGGAGGGCCAAGAAATATTGCAGAGGAAGGAAATGCTTAGTGGCAGGTTGCAAGTAGAAAGTGAAAGAGAGAGATGATTCTAAAGTTGGAAAATAATTATAAGTTATTTCATAATAATTAAGGATCTAGGATACTTATGTACCCCATCCAACTCCAGTCAGCAACCAGCTCTTTTATCCCAAACAAAAATTAGAGAATGCTTCATGTGAGAAGTTGAAATGACATAAATCCCATCCATTCCATTGTGCCTCTGGGGAGCCACTTCTTACAATAATATAATAATTGGAGATGAAATTGCAGAGGCTTCTTGAGGCAAGGGCTCAGAAAAGAAGTTTATAATGGGAAATAATCAGTGTCACTGAAGAAAACTATAGAACAGTTGTGTTAGTAGATACAATAAAAGAGTGTCTTTCATTACTACAATCAGTGAGGAGCTACACATTCCAATAAGCAAAGAGTCAGGCATCATGGAAGAAGTACAATGTTCCTTTTTTCCATAAAGTGTTCGTCTTCATCTAAGGCAACTAAGCCTTCCATGAGAGTGCGTACAGCTGTGTCCTGTTCTCTAGCACAGCCTCCAACAGGGACAGGTAAAACCTCCTTCCCTCCAACCACCCAACCTGCCACAGTGGATAAAGCAGACCTTATAACACATACCATGGCCCAAAGGAATGGACACTGGCCTTGGAGTGGGATGATACAGGCCCTGACCCTGCCACTTGACTCTAGCAAACCATTTCACCTTTCTGAATCTGCTTCATTACCTTTAGAATGCAGACAACTTACCTTACAGTAAATGCAACATGATTAAATGAAATATTGTAAATAAAAATATTTTGTGAACTAGAAACCATAATCCAATCTCTGGCAATATTTCTTATGGGGGCAGTCACTTTGTCAACCTTTGTCAGCCCCACCATGAGTACAAAGGGCCATACGGAACCCTAAATTTGGGCTGGGCTGGGAGTCATGGCAAGGAAACCTCTAGCCAACCCCATAAACCACAAACATGAGAATCTCTAGGGTCCCCAATGAGTCAGAGAAAACTACCTAAAGCCCGAACTTGGCCTCTTTCTTCATCCCCATCTGGTTGCCATGGAAACCCCTAGTCATACTGTCAAGGGTTTATTCGACCTGCCATTTTGACTGTAATAGAGACAGCAAATGTGGCTTTAATATAGTTAGCTTTCCATTAATTTCTTTAATAGAAAAATGCTTCCACCATTTAATGAAGAAGAATGCAAACAGCAGTAAATTTCCCAAAAGGTCAGAGAATGAGAACATACGGGTAATTTCTCCTCTCCCAGAATAGCTTGGTTTTGCTTAATAAAATATCATCTCTCCTGAGTAAGAAGTTACTGTTTTCCCATAAGATGTGGCAGAAAATTGGAAAACGCCAACTGCAATGGCAGTTCCCTTTACAGAGGGCCTGAGATTAATAAGGAATCATTAGCTGTGGCCTCCTGCCACATCAATCGTTAAAGATCAACAGGGATCCAAGACCCAGAAGTTACTAATACTATCAGGGAAGTCTGGTCAGCGAACCATGTTAACAACTCCAAGGATTCTGTGAAACTGAAAGTGTATACTTCAAAGACCACGGATGTGACAATGACACAATAATAGCTCACATTTATTGAGCATTTACAATACAGGCTAGACACCATGCTAAATTCCTTTCCTGCATCAGTTCATTGAATCATCAAACAAAAAAATCTCATAAAGTTATTATTCCCCCATTCTGCAAAAGAGGAATCAGAGGTTTAAGGCCTTAAATAGTCTAATCCCACAAAGAGAAGAAGGACCAAAATCAGCATACTGGTGTGTATAGAAGCAATAAGAATTCCAAGCCTCAGCAGCCTGTGGACATAAATTCAAGGTCATTACACAGGCCTTCCAAAAAAATTCTCCTACTCATATATATATATACACACACATACATATATATACACACACACACACACACACATATATATATATATTTAGAGAGAGAGAGAGAGAGAGAGAGAGAGAGAGAGAGAGAGGCAGGGTCTCACTCTTTCACCCAGGCTGGAGTACCGTGACATGATTACAGCTCACTGCAGCCTCAATCTGCCCAGGCTCAAGCAATCCTCCCACCTTGGCCACCTAAGTAGCTGGGACCACAGGCACACACCACCATGCTCAGCTAACTTTTGTATTTTTTGTAGAGATGGAGTTTCACTATATTGCCCAGGCTAAACTCCTGGGCTCAAGCAATCTGCCACCCTCAGCCTCCCAAAGTGCTGGGATTACAGGTGTGAGCCACCGCATCTGGCCCCAAATATTATTAAAAGTCTTCAAAGGCTATCTCTCCTATCTGCATGGACCAGGTATCAGCCAGTCACTGTGTCTTCACAGTATTTTCTCTCCTCTCCATCCCCTCCTGGTCAATGTGTCTGCTCATGCAGTCACTAGCAGGAGCCTCAGAGAACACCCTTGTCCGTATCTCCTTGTGGTCCTGGAGTTGCCAGTTTTGAAAATTCCAGAGTCATTCTGGGTGCCAGGGAGAAGTGGAGACACTAGCGGGCTCTTGTCCTTTCATAGTGATGCCCATTGTCACGTGGACCCTCAAGCAGCCCATTCAGTTCCTGGTTCTGCCTTTCTTCATGAGGACTCAAAACTTGACCCTCCTTTCCTAGTCTTCCCCAAACGTTTTCCCCTGACCGCAGAAACAAAAGCAAACATAAAAAAACAGAACACTGAAGTCAGTTTATGTTTTCCAGGACAACTTTCGTAATTCAAAACTCATGTAATTCAAGAACAATTTTCCATAGGACTGGCAAAGAATAGTAGCAGGTCATTCTGTCTTCCAGCTACCATAGCAATAACACAAATAGAGCTCTGAATTCACTCAGTCCACCTTTGAACATACACAATTATTGATTATTTTTCCTCATTTGGGGAAATTCACATTATTTCAAATTTTGTTCCAGAAATGAGACTTTGTTAGTATATTTACATAACATTATTTCATATTCATATAATCTAAATTCACATAAGGCTATATTAATATATGAATATTTCAGCCTGTCTCCCCTTAACCCCATTTCTAAAGGAGAAGGAATCTTACTTGAGAGTTAAGCATCTAGTTTCTCCTGTAGCGTGTGGAATCTGGATAATGAGATGATCCTCAGGGAAATAAAACCAGATTACCCACCCCACCCAGAGGCCTGAATACATCGTGGAGGGTCAGGTGCAGGGAGCATTAGCTTTTAGGAAGGGACCACTATGCATGAACAATATGGGAACAGAAAAGAGGAAGTGAATGAGGGAGTATCACAGTGATTATGGAAGAGTTTAGATGAGAGGAAAAGACTGTGGGAATTCACAGTCAAGAGGCAGAAGAGACATGCATTTTGCTTTCAGGAAAGAGTTTTCAAGGACTCAATAGTGTGGGGAAAGAACATTTTGTATTTTCATGAGCCAATTCCAGAAAGAGTTTTTAGAAGTTCCACTGCAGGGCACACTAGAAAGATTGAGAACGATAAAGACGTCTACAAAGGATGTTCTTTTAAGTGAACTTTGCTGGCATTATGAATGTACTCTCCCATTGGCTTTTTCTTTTTTTTTCCCAAGAGACTGAGTACAGATGTGAATAGCTGTCATTCTGTTTCCTGCCACAGTGCTGTGTTTTGAAAGCAACACTGCTCAGAGACTGAGCTATATGTGACCCCAGTTGCATTCAGGTTATGCCAAGTAACCAAGAACTCCCTCTCTTTTCAAAAAAAAAGGTAGTCAGGCATATCACACATATAAACAGATGCCTGGTGAAGTTACCAATGTCTGAATTTTAATTTGAGCTGAACTTGGATCTATGGCACAAAAGCTGAGTGCTGTCTAGAATCAGGACGTCTTCCTTCATGCTGGGGGGCATGTTACGCAAACCTATTCAGATACCCTATGGATTTTTCATACCAAGTATTAGAAACAGATTTCAGTTTTCTGGATAGTTTTAGATATATATATATTTTTTTATTTTTTATTTCAATAGGTTTTCGGGGAACAGGTGGTGTCTTGTTACATGAATAAGTTCTTTAGTAGTGATTTCTGAGATTTTGGTGCCTCTGTTACCTGAGCAGTATACACTGTACCCAATGTGTAGTCTTTCATCCCTTGCCACCCCCCACCCTTTCCCCAGTCCTCAAAGTCCAATGTATCATTCTTATGCCTTTGCATCCTCATAGTTTAGTTCCCACACGTGAGTGAGAACACACGATGTTTGGTTTTCCATTCCTGAGCTACTTCACTTAGAATAATGGTCTCCAATTCCATCTAGGTTGCTGCAAATGCCATTATTTCGTTCCTTTTTATGGCTGAGTAGTATTCCATGTTATAGACATACACATCTTTACATTCTTTTCAATTATTCTCCCCTTCAGGCTACAAAGCCAAGTTTTATAGATCTAAATCCACACTATTGATGAATCCATCCCATTCCCCCCACCCCATCCCCTTTTTTTTTTTTTTGAGACAGAGTCTCACTCTGTTGCCCAGGCTAGAGTACAGTGGGGCAATCTCAGCTCACTGCAACCTCTGTCTCCCAGGTTCAAGCGATACTCCTGCCTCAGCCTCCTGAGTAGCTGGGATTACAGGTGCCCACCACCACATCTGGCTCATTTTTGTATTTTTAGTAGAGGCGGTGTTTCACCATGTTGGTCAGGCTGGTCTGGAACTCCTGACCTCATGATCTGCCCGCCTCAGCCTCCCAAAGTGCTGGGATTACATATTCATATTCATATTCTTATATGAATACTTGTATCAGTTAGCTTTTGCTGTGTAAACAACCACCCCAAAGCCTAGTAGTTTAAACAACTACTATTTATTTAGCTAATTGTAGAGGTCGCCTGGGTTGTTCCTCTGATCTGGGCTGGATCAGTTGATGTCTGCTAAACTTGAGCATGCATCTGCAGTCAGCTGGCCAGCAGCTGGTGGCTGGATCATCTAAGGTAGTCATATTCACATGTATGGCAGTTGGCAGACTGCAGCACATGTCTTTCAGACAGGGCCACATGTCTTTCATCATTTAGCAAGACTGCCTGGATTCCTTCACACGGTGATCACAGGGTCTCAAGACAAATGAAAACAGAAGCCTCATGGCCTCTTGACGCCTTGATGTCTAGGTCTGAAACTCTTCCAATGCCACTTCTACCACATTTCCAAGGCCAGGCCCGATTCAAGAGTGAAGAAACAGACTCCAACTCTTGATGGGAGGAGATGCAAAGTATTGAGGCCAGTTTTGTGATCTGTTCTGCTGTTGATATAACTGAATTCACTGTGCCCTACTCCAGGAAAAGACATGTGTAGCAGAAGCTTCACATACACTTCTTGCCATTTACTATAGAGAAACTTCAGCAAGGACCATTGACTGGCTGCTCCTGAATTAGAAGCAGTATTTTGGCAAAGTGCATATCAAGACCACGTATAGGTAATTATTCACATGGTGTGATGTGTTTGGTAGTAAAAGTTCTGCCTATCTGGTGAGTTTTATTAGAGCCACTAGGATTTCCATGTTGCCTCCAAGGAGAATGTCTCCTTTTATGTATCCTCACTTGCTGGCTAATCAAATGAAAAGACCAGCCCTTAGAACAGGACTCTTCCATAATGAAGTGGGACAAAAGGCACATTCATGAGAGATGCCAGAATGGTAGCATCCAGAGATGAGAGACAGAGACAGTCATGGTCCCCCAGTGGAGACTGGGAGTGCAGAGTGAAGGGCTCCTTCACTAGTTACAGAAAAATAGAATGTCCCGGAAATTTAAAGGAGTAGCTACCAACAGATTCTAGGCATATGAAATGGTGATGGAAAATTCCAATCACATTGCAATGTGGTCTAACCCCTCTTTCCTAGCCTACCCTTTCCTTCCCCATTCTTGTCCCAGTTAACTGATCCCCATGTGCAATCTGCTAACGTATGTCCTTTTTATCTTACTACCCTGCCATTGCCTAATGCAGTGACCAATCCAAGTAGTCAACAAGAATGACTGATGGCAAGGCAAGGCCTGGACTCTGGAAACTGGTGAATTAATCCATTCCCTTTTCCCTTGAAGTTTTCCCTATGTCTGAATTATTAGGTAATACAGATCAATATCATTCCCAACTGTATCAATTCTTTTATAATTAACATCCTACAAGTGGTACTCAATGAAAGGCTACTGGAAAGAAGGACGAATAGATAGGTGAACACCAAGTGCAGGAAAGAATTGTGAGGTGCAAATACAGAAGCGGTCAGAGGTAGGAAATTGGGGACAGATGGGCAAGGTTGTCAAGACACTTTCCTTGAAGAAGAGGCATGGGGAAGATGAAAATTTACATTCTTGATGCTCTGATACTCACTGCTCTGGTTTGGATGTTTTTCCCCCAAAACTTCATGTTGAAATTTGATCACAATGTTGGAGGTGAGGCTTAATGGGAAATGTTTTAGGTCACGGGCGCAGATCCATCATGAAAACACTAATGCAGGGAGAAAGGCTGACTGGGGGCGACGGTGTGAGTGAGTTCTCACTCTATTAGTTCCCGTGAGAGCTGGTTGTTAAAAAGAACCTGGTATCTCCCTTCCTTTGTTGCCATTTGATCTCTACACACTCAGCTCCCCTGGGCCTTCCACCAAGGATGAGTGGAAGCATCCTGAGGCCCTCACCAGATGCCCAGTGTCGAACCTTCCAGCGAGCTGAATCATGAGCTAAATAAACCTCTTCTCTTTATAAATTATCCAGCATCAGATATTCCTTTATAGCAATAGTAAATGAACTAAGACACTGAAACAATAGCAAAACATGTACTTTTAGCCCCACAGTGCCTCTAAAAAAGGTCTTCCCATATGTTACTGGGGTTTTTTAACTGTGACTAAGCTGGGTAATGATTTTAAAAAGAAGCATCTTTTGAACAATATTTTGTATAGCCCTTTGACTACTCAATGTGTTCACTCCAAAATTTGTTTCTCATATCCATTTCTGTATCATCCACAACCTCAACAACATCTTCATTCTGTAATAGAGTAATAAGATCTTATAACTTACAGACATCTGTAGCTTATGGTTTTTTAGAAATACAGATCTGTGGTGTCAAAATTTTAAAGATAAAACTTGTAGCCAATATTTTCTTTTTCTGTCTATGTAATGTAATGACATTATAAAAATACCATTACACAACATAAACTGTGCCATTAAAAGTTAATTTAAATCAATGAAATATTGTTTTCGATTCTGTGTGTTTCATTATGTAGTAGTACCAAATCTGATTTCAGATGGAAAATCAACTTGATTTATTCTGAAATTGTATATTTTAGAAATAGGTACTCCAAAGTTATATTCAAGTAAAGAATTTAATAAAATTGACTTTTTAAAAATGTAAAACCTGCCCATATCTGGTATTGTCCTTTTGTAGACTTTGGCATTTGATGGTGTGTTTTATTATTTTATTTCAATTCAGTATTCAAGAAAAGTTTTTGAAACCATTTTGATTACCCTGACAGTTGAAATGAAGTTTTTACAAGGACAGCATGTTTGGAGCCAAAGATCTGGTTGACACAATGAATGTGATGATGAAAATAATTTTACATCAGTCCAGCCTAGGATATTGGCTTCATTTAAAATTTATATTAGACAGGTTTTTTAACACTTTTCCTCTAAAAGAAAACAGTAGTTTTCAACTCTTTCCGTTAGCCAAGAAAAGTCCTAAAGCTTTGGAGATTTGGATAGTTACAAGAGTCCAAGAAACCTATTTCCCAGTATCCTATCTTAGAATTATTTTCAGAGGTTTTGGAAAGAAAATAAATCCTAGGAGCTACATAATTAAGAAACTAGTCCATTTCAAGATAACAATATACCCCTGTAGAGATTTAATAAATTGTGTTTGAACATGTAAAAATGTCTCCAATAAAATATCCACCCTCTCCAAACTGTGTCCTACTGGGTATTGACACAGCAGTGGTTGCAGGTTCAAATTGGTGATCAGATGCAAGGCACTACTGGCTTTAATTTTCACTCACTTGATCTTGTGGAGAGACAGAAGACAGGAAATAGCATGTACAGCACCTTCATTTCTTCAGGATACCTGTGGTAGGCAGAATCACAGTACCCCAAAGATATTCATGCCCTAATCCGCAGAACCTGCTAATATGTTACATTACATAGCAAGGAGGAATTAAGGTGCAGATAGAATTAAAGTTGGTAAGTCAGCTGACCTTAAAATAGGAAAATTACTCTGTATTATCTAGATGAGCCTAAAGTAATCAGAAGCATCCTTAAAAGTGGAAGAGGTTGGCAGATGAGGTCAGAGTGATGCAGTGTAAGAAGGGCTCAATCCTCCATTGCTGGCTTTGAAGATGGAGGAAGGGACCATGAGCCAAGGCATGCCAGATGCCTCTAGAAGCGAGAAAAGCCAAGAGAACAGATTCGCCCCTAGAGCCTACGGAGAGGAATGCAGCCCTGCCAACACCTTGATCCTAGCTACTGTAAGACCATGTCAGACTTCTGTCCTACAGAACCATAAAGTGATAAATTTATGTTGTTTCAAGCCACTAAGTTTGTGATGATTTGTTACAGCAGTGATAGGAAACTAATGCAATGCCTGACAGCTACCCAAGTGCACAGTTTCTTTTGCCCCCACATCCACACAGGAAATGCAAGTTTGCCACAGAATGACATCCAAAGTGTCAGAAAATCACCTTGACATAGAAAAGCCACAGTCACAGCTTCCCAACAATCTTTTATATGGTTCCAGTAACACAAGCCCCAAACCTGCATGTCAACCCCCAGCAGCCCCAGTCCAGGAGCAGTCCCACAGAGCAGGGCTTCATAGCAAGCAGGGCAGGTGCAATATCCCACATCTGTTGATCACTGCAGTTTCCAAAGAAACAGGACTCTGTGGTCGGTGGCTCTCACAGGCAGGCCTGGATCAGCCCAGTGCTGAGGTTAACCCTTTACTCACAATTGTGATCCCAATGTCATAATATATACGCACATTATAGATTGGAGGAATCTGTCACTGTTTGAATCTTGGGTGCAAGTAGGGTCCCCTCCCCACAGAAACCAAAGGCCAAGTACTTGCCTTCCCTGGACCCAGGCGCTAGGAAGATGATGCACATGACCTAAGCTCAGCCAATCAGGATACCAAGAAGGAAGTCTGGAATGTCTTCTAATATTGTCAGTTACAACAGCGTTCAATGCCCAGTGAGAAGAGCAGTTGGACCCAAAAAGTCTGGCTTGGGACGTTTTGGGACCACAGGTTTCTAGTCCATTTCCTGAGCCTGGTTCAACACCTTTCCCATCAGTCCTATGAGATACTTGATAGCCTTCTAATCAATCCTTTTTCTGCTTAGGATAAGCAAGCTCAGTTTATGCTGTTCATGTCATGAATCCTAACTGGATCAGAAATTGTTACCAGGAGGGACTTCAGACAGCAGATCTTCTGGAATTGAGGAGAATCCAGGATTGGTTATATAAGTTGGTTGGGGTAAGGGCAGCAAACATTCAGGAATGAAAATCTGGTAACCAGTGGCCCAGAGTGGAAGAGCAACTTATCAAACTGTAATTTATACTGTAATTTTTTTTTTTGTAAGCAAGCCTTGGGGGCCCACATTGGTGGTTTGTAAGCAAGCCTCGGGGGCCCACATTGGTGGCGCCATATATAGCAGCATGAGAAACCAGGACTGGAGAATGAGGTGGCTAATACTGGAAAGTTTAAAGAGAGAGAATGATACTCAAATCCCTAGTTCTTAGCTGAAAGCAAAACCCGAAACCAGGGGGATTTTGTATCCCTGTGCTAAAAAAGAATGTCTTATTTTTTGTAGCAGCAGTACAAAACTACCCAAAATCAATCCTCTACTCCAGTGGGGACTAATTTAGAACATCAACTGAATCACAGACTCATCAAGGGCCTTATATGAAAGTGAGAGCATCAATAAGGAAAGAGCAGACCCTGAGAATTGCAATGGTGTTAAGTGGGAGGGTGTCAAGGCCTCAAACACCCAAATCTCCAACTCCACTGAACCTAGGTTTTCAGCTCAAGCCATTCTTCTTCCCATGTCTGAGGCAGCTCACGACTCACCTGAAGACTCTGTAACTCTCTTTCCTTATAAGAATTACTTTGCATAAGGAAGACTATCCTTCACAGGCCCTGAATCCCCTAATGAAGGGGAAGTCAGGCAGGGCCTTAAAGAAGTGTCCTGAAATTACTTCACAAAAATATTGGGAAATCTTCCTCCTATCCTGTCCCAAAGAGACTTGTAAATATTTATCAAGGAAACAGTGTATTGGGCAAAGGGAAATGCCTACCCATTTCAGAGATTATCGAACATTGAATCTGAGTAAACAACACTGTCACTCACCAATTAGGGTGGAGACTTACAAGATTCAGGTGATCAATAGCATTTACGTCCCAGTCCCAGTCTAATTTAAAGTGGACATACTAACACTCTGAACTCAGCCCATGATAGTTTATCTATCTGTTTTCTAAGGATTTACTTTGAATAGGTAAATCTAGCCACTGCTAGAATCCCCACATTGTCTCCGAACCACAGGTAAAATAAGTCCAATGGAAGCCCCTAGGACTACCCATTTCACTCAAAACAAAAAATAAAAAGCAATACCATATCTGAGAAAATTATAGCAATTAGCATCACCATGAAAATCTTAAGAAATGCAGGGAAGGTGATTCCTAGTACATCCCCACCTAACTTTCCACTTTGTCCAGTGCAGAGGATGGGGACTTCTTAGAGAATGATGGTGGATTGACATGTGCTTCAGGAGGGGGTGATTCCAATTGCAGCTGCATTTATCGATGTAGCCTACTACTGGGGAAACATAACCCAGTCCCTGATGTCTGGTATTTATTCATTCTTCAGTGAATTGAGCAACTACTATGTTCCAGGTAATGTTCTAGGTACTAGGTACAGTGAAGTGAGCAAAACAAACAAAAATGTCCACCCTTGCAGAGTCAGATATCTTTGTCTCTTATCTGATAAACACCAGAAGCATTTTGCTTTTACCTAGCAGGGATAGTAGAACATCTTATCAACTTGTCACAGGGCTTTTCCAGTTCTGTTCCACTATTTGGTATGCAGGAACCTTGACTTTCTCGCCACCGTAGAGGACATTCCTGAATACTGTATCATATTAAGAAGACATGAAGAGCAGGAACCAGATTGGCTGGGTTCAAACCCTATCTCTACTGCTTTCTAGTTGTGTGATTTTGAACAAGTTACTTAACCTCTCTGTGCCTCTATTTTCCTATCTGCAAAAGGTAAAATCCCACAGTATTTTGGGGAGGGCTAAAGTTGTTAATGTATGTAAAGTGCTTTAGTGCCTAAAGAAATAAATTTCCCACAAGAATGATTTTCATTTAGTGAGAAGCCAAAACTTTCACATCACCATGCTGGCCTCCACACACATTTCCTTGAGAAAAAAAGGTGAGAAAAAAACTCATCCAAAAAAAAAAAGGTGAGGAGTAAGTATCATCTTACTATTAAGGGTCAGTTGAGTTGCTGCTACTCAATACAAGCAGGGTTGAGTATGAATGAAATTGGGTGAGTCTTACGGTTCCTCCTAGTATTATCTTGTCCAGTAATAAAAACTAATGAAATACTAGTATAGGACAATCCAGGCAGGCCCACCAAGAGTTCAATTTCCTTAGAAATGAAGATTTGAGTGACTCTACTAAGTAAAACACACTGAGAATCTGAGGTACAGGCTGTAGGCAAAGCAGATCTGGAATAGGGAGAGGTAGGAGTTATAAATACCAGCTGCTGCCTTGTGGCAGAAATATAAATGGTGACAGTAGACTCTACACATTTCCTTGATTACTGTGACATGAAAATATGGAAAGAAAAGTACATGTGGACATCAAGTAGCCAAAGAATAAATTGTAATTGCTTTTTTTCCCAGGATCTGGATGCTATCCTTAAATTTGGAGAATTTCCCATGGCGCGAGCCTTAGGGAAGGCAGTTCCTCCCGCTTGCAAAAGAAAAGGTCAGATTCTGGCTTTCTCTGAGCTCTGGCTGCTGCGCTAGGAGGGGGGCACACAGTCTAAGCTTGGCCAATCAGGTGCTCCCACTCAGCTCTTTGAATCTTGAGTTAATGACCCAAAGAAAGTCTTAGTGGTGGTGCTGACAAGGCTTCTAGTATCCAGTGCAGCAGTGTCACCCACAGAATATGTCCAGCAGTGGCAACGGAAGCGTCCAAATCAGACTGTTCCACTAGAGGGCGCTCGAAAGAAGTTCTGGTAGCTGAGTTTAATATGGATGCCTCCTACCACGTTCCCAGTCAGGTTCTCCAAGAGTCCCATATTTCTTTGAGCTGCCTAATATCTTACCAATAAGTTTCTTTTCTCATCAAGGTAATGAGGGTAGTTTAATGTGATTTGCAACCAAGAACTCCGGCAAGTTTTCACAGAAAAAAAAAAAAAGACTGAAGAAAAATATATCAAAATGCCAACATTTTAGAATTAAAGTAATTTTTATTTTCTACTTTATGCTTTTCTGTCATTTTCAAATTTCCTAAAGTGAACATATATCTACTTTTAAAGTTAAAATGTTAGTACAGATAATAAAAATAATACTAATTGATGGCAATTGGTTTATTAGTGAATCAATTTTAGAAAAGTAAAGTACTGGGTAATATTTAAAAGGTATGTTTTGGTGGTGGGTAGGAAAAGTTTGAAGAACAGAATACCTGTTTAGGACAGCGCACTTAGGTGAGACAATGAGAGTTCTTCTAGAGAGAAAAATACCTTAAAAGTGTGTCTTAGCCAGCTCAGGTTGCAATAACAAAGTACCATAGACTGGGTGGCTTAAACAACAGAAATTTCTTCCCAGTTTTGGAGGCTGGGAAGTTTAAGATCAAGGTTCCAGCAGATTGCAGATTCTAGTGGTGCCACAGCTTTCTTCCTGGCTTGCAGATGACTGCCTTTTTCCTGCATCCTCACATGGCCTTTCCTCTCAGTGTACAAGGAGGGGGAAAGAGAGAGAGACCGCGCATGAGCATGAGCGAGCGCGTGTGTGGGCCAACCCCAGTGTCTTTTCTTATAAGAACATTAATCCTATCAGATCACGGCCCCACCCTTATAACTTCGTTTAACCTTAATCACTTCCTTAGAGGCCACAGCCACACTGGGGGTTAGGGTTTCAGCATATGGATAGGGAGGTGGGGGTGTAAACACAAAGGGGATGAGACATCAAAGAAAAAATTGCCCTGGTTCTGACACTTTCAGATCCCTGTATAAAGAACAGGTATTGGGATGGGAAATACTGTCTTTTCATCACATTTGGCAAGATCTTGGGGGTACATGGCTAAAATAGTATGGTAGACAAGATCATTATTAGAGAGAAAGTCAAGAAATGCAGTGCTCATATCATCAGAAAGATCATCAACATAGACACAGCCAATCCTCATTATTCACAGATTCTCTGTTTGCAAATTTGTCTACTTTCTAAAATTTATTTGCAGCCCCAAAAATCAATACGCTTGGAACTTTAGCAGTCATTTGCAGACATGTGCAGAGCAGCAAAAAATTTGAGTTGCCCAACATGCATGCCACCAGCTAAGTCAAATGAGGCGATACTCTGCCTTCTTGTTTCAGCTCTCAGGCTATAAACAAGTGTTCTTTTCACTATTTAGTGCCATGTTTTTTGCATTTTCATGCTTTTTGTTGGTGATTTTGCTGTTCAAAATGGTCCCCAATGACTGGGTAGGGTGGCTCACACTTGTAATCCCAGCAATTTGAAAGGCTGAGGCGGGTGGGTCACTTGAGCCCAGGAGTTCGAGAGCAGCCTGGGCAACATGGCAAAACCCCGTCTCTACAAAAAATACCAAAAAAAATTAGCCAGGCCTGGTGGTGGCAAGCGCCGGTAGCCTCAGCTACTCTGGAGGCTGACATGGGAGGATCACCTGAGCCCAGGGAGGTCAAGGCTGCAGTGAGCCATGATGGTGCCACCATATCACCAGCCTAGGTGATATGGTGAGATCCTGTCTCAAAAAAACAAAAAACCTAAAAATGGTCCTCAAGCTTAGTGCTACCTAGCACTCCTAAGTACAAGAAGGCTGTGATGTACCTTATGGGGGAAAAAAAATTGTGTTAGAAAAGCTTCTTCAAGCATGCATTATAGTGCTTCTAGCTGTAAGTTCAATGTTAATGAATCCACAACATATCTTAAACAAGGTGTCTTTAGACAGAAACATATAAAACAGGGTCATGTTTGATCTATTCATGACAATGTAGTTACCAGAAGCTTGCAGGAACCTGTTTTTCCCCTAGGAACGATGTTTAGTATTCACTGATTTGGTGTTCATCGCAAGTTTATAGACCCTAACTACCACAAATAATGAGAATCAACTGTATTTAAATCACCGGGAATTATGCTGGAGCAGTGCTGGAAAGAATGACAGGAAGCATTCTTCCTTGCACTCTTCAAGAAAGAAGAGTGACCCAGGACTGGAGATGACTGCAACAAGAAAGAGGAAAAACTGGTGAAGTCTGATGGCATGAGATGCAAAGCCGAAGGACATTAGGAAGGAGGAAGAAATTTCTGGAAGAATCAATGAGGAGCAAGGAAACAATCAATGGGAGCTAATATCAGAAATGTGAGACAGCAGGGGTAGGTTTGTGACAGAAATTTTTTTGGCTCTTGAATGGCACTAAACCTCACCAAGGTATTCATCATCCCTCCTATGCTATGTAATGGGAGCCCTGATTCTCCCCCTCTTCACATAGCTACAATAGCGGGTCACCTCTCTTCTAAACCTTCACATTTGGAAAAAGAAAAGAACAGCTTCACAGTACAAAGGCATAATTCTGCTTTACAACTCAATATGTTACAAAATATAATCCATTTCCCTTTGCTATTTTTACATAAACATTTTTATTATGCCAATAGAGGAGAAAGGTTACCTTTTGAGGGAAATTATTCATGAGGGAAAAAAAAATTAGAATTTTGAACAAGCCATTTAGGTGTCCTATAGAGATGCATGAAAATAAGTTTTCAATCTGTATTCAATGACTAATCCAAAAAGATGAAAACATAATCAAATTGCAGTAGCACCCCTCAGTTTAATTTAACCTTTAAAAGACTTGGTCAATGTTCTCTTAAAATTTATTTCATCCTGTGACTTTCCAGGGAACAGAGAGAAATAGAACTTATACTTAAATATATGCATGCACATTTATAAACATAGTTTGTTTACCTTTATGCTTTTTCTCCCAACAAATAAGTCTAGATTGCTTTTTTAAAAAAATTTATTTATTTTACTTTCAGTTCTGGTGTAGAATGTGCAGGTTTGTTACATAGGTATGCATGTGCTACGGTGTTTTGCTGCACCTATCAACCCATTATCTAGGTTTTAAGCCCCGCATGCATTAGGTATTTGTCCTAATGCTCTCTCTCCTCTTGCCCTCTCCCCTGCCCCTGCCGACAGGCCCCAGTGTGTGATGCTCCCCTCCCTGTGTCCGTGTGTTCGCACTGTTCAACTCCCACTTCTAAGTGAGAACATGCAGTGTTTGGTTTTCTGTTCCTTTGTTAGTTTGCTGAGAATAATGGCTTTCAGTTTCATCCATGTTCCTGCAAAGGACATGAACTCATTCTTTTTTTATGGCTGCATAGTATTCCATGGTGTATATGTGCTTCAATTAGAAATTCACCAAAAGTTTAATATCTCACAAGTTCAAAAAAAAGTGCTCAGAGCTTGCTTTTCTCTACTTATTTTGGGTTTATCATTTCATTCCTTTTAAAAATATTTAAAAAGTAGAAATCAAATTATGTTCCAGTTTGACAAGATCTTCCCACCTTTAGGAACAGAAAAAATATAATAAATTGTCATCACTAGCCTGAAGTGATTGAATATATAATTTACCTAAAGTTTAATAAAATAGCTGAACTAGGACACAATGGGGAAAAGTGTTTCATGGAGAAAAATATAGACTAATTCATATGAGAATTATTTTAAAGGCATACTTGGAACTCTTGCTTAAGTTTAAGAAAGAGTAACACTGCCAAGGGCTGGCACAAGAAGAAGGAAGCAGACACTCTCCTACACAGCAGTGGCAATTTAAGCTGTGTCCAAATTTCTAGAAGGCAATTTGGCAAGATATATCAAAAGCTGTAATAACAGATGTCCCCATTGACCACGACTGTTACTTTTCTTAGAATTTGTCTTAAGAAAATGAATGAAGGATGTAATAAAATTTTGCACAACATTGATTACTCTGTTGTTTAAAATTAGAGAAAATTAGAAACAATGAAAATGCCTAACAATAAAGAATTGCTTAAATCACAGGGCCCTCTGTCTCCCACCCTCACTCCCTTCAGTCTATTCTCAGTGCAGTGGCCAGTGTTATCCAATTAACAAGCAATGACTTGATGGTCACATCACTCGTGTGCTCCAAAGCCTTCAATGGTTCCCCTCACTCAGGGTCAAAGCCAAATCTTTACCATGGTCTAGCACCACATTTGCATACTATAGAGTTGCTATTTAAGTGGCTCTTCCCTACAAGGGTATGTGATCCAGGTAACCTGTGGTCTTCACCTTAGGCACAGAAGAGTCTAGAATTTTAAGTAGCTCCCTCTTAAAGTATATTCCAGATGATATTAGCCCTGACAGACACATAAATTTTTAATATTTTCTACAAAATTGTGATTAGATTTGAGATATTGAACAGAACGCTGTTTTTCCCTATCAAGTGACTATCGAGTTCCGTATCACTATCAAGTGACTATCATCCATCACCTAGACTACCGCAAAGCTGCCTACTCTTTCCTGGCCAGGCATTCCCTGTCCTCTCCAATCTATTCTCCACAGTGCATCGAAAGTAATCTCTTTTTTACAAAGCGGTCATAATTTCCTCATGCTTAAAACCTATCAAAGCCTTCCCATTTCTCTACATATCAAGATCTAATTTATTGATGGTCAAGGTTCTAGAACATTGCTATGTAATGGAAATATATTGGGAGCCATGTATGTAATTTTAAATTTCATAGTAGCCATTTTTTTATTTAAAAAAATAGAATTAATTTTAATTCTGTATTTTATTTTAGTTAATATTTTCAAAATAGTATCATCTTAATATACAATAATTCAAAAATTACTGATGAGATGCTTTACATTCAGTTTTTCATAGGAAGTCTTTAAAATCTGGTGTGTGTTTTACCCTTACAGCACAACTCAAATTGGACTAGCCATGTTTGACATGCCCATAACCCCATGTGGTTAGGGGCCACCATACTGGATACTGCAATTATACAAGGTCAGGACTATGCCTACCTCTTTAGCCTTCTAATAAGATTCATGCTATAGGTATATTTAACCACCAGGTTCTCCAAGTTGCCATTCTCTCTTTCCCAGTCCTTTATTCATGTTGAGTTTTTATACAACAAAATAATTTGAAAGAAGAAAAATAACCAAATTTTTAAATAGGCAAAAGATTTGAAAAAACATTTTACCAAAAATATATACAAATAGCTAATAAGCAAATGAAAAGATACTCAACAATATTAGGGATTAGGAAAATGCAAGTCAAAATCAAAATAAGATAGCATTTCACAACCACTAGAATGGTTATAATATAAAAGACAAACAGTAACAAGTATAGATGAGGATGTGAAGAAACTGGAAATCCTCATACAGTGCTAGCAGGATTGTAAAATAGTACACTTACTTTGAAAACAGTCTTGTAGTTTCTCAAAATGTCAGAGAGTCACCACAGGACCCAACAATTCCACTCCTAAGTATCTACCTAAGAGAAATGAATGAAGATATGTGTTCATATAAGACATATGTCTCTACAAGACTTGTAGAAGCCATTAAAATGTTCATCAATGAATAAACAAACTGTGGTATATTCATACAACACAGTACCATTCAGCAATAAAAAGGGACAAAGCACTGATACATGTTACAACTTGGATGAATCTCAGAAACATTATGCCAGTAAAAGAAGCCAGACACAAAACACCCTGGAGGTTAGGTCAGTAGCCTGGGCCCAGCTCCGCTAATCACTACCTGTGTTACATTGGCCAGCTACTATACCATTCTAAGATACAGCTTCTGCTTCTGCAAAAGTCAGTTTAATAACACATGCCGTTTCAAACTTAAACAGCCTTGCACATCAAGTGAGGCAGCATATAAGAACATCTAAGAACAAGCCTTAAATGGCTTTTGTCAAAAATATAGAGGATAACAAGTGTTGGTGAGGATATAGAGAAAAGGGATGCTTTTACATTGTTGGTGGAAATGTAAATTAGTACAGCCATCATGGAAAATGATATGGAGGTTCCTCAAAAAACTAAAACTAGAACTACCATATGATCCAGTAATCCCACTTCTGGGTATATTGCCAAAAGAACTGAAATCAATATGTCAAAGGGATATCTGCACTTCCATGTTTATTGCAGCACTGTCCACAATAGCCAAGATATGAAATCAACCTAAGTGTCCATCAACAGATGAATGGATAATTAAAATGTAGTATATATACACAATGGAATATTATTCAGCCATAAAAAGAAGGAAATTCTGTCATTTGCAACAACATGGATGAACTTGGAGGACATTATGCTAAGTGAAATAAGCCAGGTGCAGAAAAATAAATACCATGTGATCGAATTTATATGTGGAATCCTAAAAAGTTAAACTCACGGAAGTAGAAAGCAGAATGACGGTTACCAGGGACTAGTGGTGGAGGAAAAGAGAGAATGGTGAGCTGTTGGTCAAAGGGTACAAAATTTCAGATAGACAGGAGGACTAAGTTTTGAGATGTATTGCACAGCAGGGTGACTATAATCAATAATAATGTATATTTCAAAGTAAGAGTAAATTTCAAATGTCGCACAACAAAAAATGATAAGTGAGGTGATGGATATGTTAATTATCTTGATTATCTTGATTTAATCATCCCATATTCTATACAAATATCAAAATATCACATTATACCCTATAAATATGTACAATTATGATTTATTGATTAAAAATAATATGAATAAAAATGAAATAAGAACATACTCCTTAGTTAAAAATGCTCCATGGGTCCAGAGTTGCTAATCATTGCCTTCCTTTCTGGTTTTCCTTTGCACTTTGCTCCAGTGTTTAATTTAGCCCATTGGGATCTGCAAATTATATCCCAGATGCTGTAGGACAAGGAACTACTTGATCTCTTTCAATCCAACTGGAGAAATGTATGCTGAGCAAAGTCTATATAAAGGGCTTCACTCGGCTAAGCACTTGATACCTTTATTCCCTGAGTATCTTGAATGACCTTTCTCCAAAGCCGATCATAGTAGCTTGATTTAAAACAAAATGTGTTATTTCTAAAGTTGGCACAAAATCTAAGGGATGACATTTGTTCTCTTCTTTATAGTTTTCCTGTATTTTTTTCAGCTTTACACAAAGAACATGTATTCCTATTATATGTAGTGGAAGGTGTTATTCAAAAAGAAAACACTTTAATGCTGATTCCATTTTAGACCAAACATATATTGATAGTACTTTCAAAACACTTACTAAATCATAGGCCCTATCATAAGAAATGTGTATCTATTAATCCCCTCAACAACTCCATGAGGTAGGTTCTATTATTATCCCTTTTCGAGAAAATAGGGACATGAAGATTAAGGAACGTACCCAGAGTCACACAGCTAGTAAGTGATCGAGCTGGGATTTGAATTCAAGTGCTTTGGTTTTCAAGTTCATGCTTTTAACTAGTATTCCAGGAGTGAAAAGCAAACGTGACTGTTATTACTGTCTAGCATGGCTCTAAGGGTCCAATTACACAAGCAGCCTCCCTTGGGAGCAAATTACTGGTCTCTTAGACTATGGTGTCCTGAAGGCAAGAACTATGTCTCATTCATCTGTGTTTTCATTAGCTTTTGCTGCATAACAATCCACCCTAAGCTTAGTGACCTAAAAACTACAGCCAACTACGTGACTTGCAATTCTGTGGGCTGGCAGTTTGGGCTGGGCCTTTGTTTTGTTGGTCTTCTGCTATACTTAGTTAAGCTGTGCCGGTTGGCTGCTGGTCATCTAGGTGTCTCAGCTTCTGGAAGTTGGCTGGCTGAAGGCTGAGGTAATAGGAGCCCCTGGGGTCACAGATCTCTCATCATTCAGCAGGCTAGCTTGGGCTTCCTCACACGACAGCAGTGGCAGGGTCTCAAGAGCCTCAAGAGTGGATAAGCACCAGTGAGCAAGAGCTTTCAGGTCTCCGCTTGCATCACATTTGCTATTGACCCATTGGCCAAAGCAAATCAAACGGCTATGCCCAGAGTCAGTGTGGGAGGGGACTGCCCAAAGCATGGAGACAGACAGGTAAATAATTTGTGGCCATTTATGCAATCTACCAATATCCCCATAATCAAACTCAGAACCTAGTAAATAGCAGATGTGAAATAAATGCTTATTGAAGTGAATGCTATCACCCCTTCATGAAAAATCAAGATAAGACCAATAATCTCTTTCTTCTCTGCAATGAGTACACCACATCAAGGAGACAGAAGAGGCTGGCTGACCCCTCCTCACAGAGGGTTACCTCACCCTGGGTGATGGAGCCCATCACTTGACAGTCACCTCATAACCATGGTCTTCTCAGCTCCTGGGGTGAGGGGTGTGTTCTTACTGGTGGCTGTTTCCCTAATGTTCTTAGGATGGCAGGACTTGCTCTTATCAATGGTTCCATCAAGCTCCCAAGGGGAGTCCCTTTGCCCCCTGCTTCTGCCAGGTCCCGCAGTGACACCTCTATGAAGCAGCTCAAATTAGCAGCCCTGCTCGCCCTCTAGTGGTCTCTTAAGGCTGTACAGCCCTCTGAAGAAAAGTGTTCAAGGCCTTCTACAACTGTACCAGAATAAATATTTGTGGGTGCTTTGGATCAGTGATTTTCAACAGGGCGTGACATTTTCCTGCAGTGGACATTTGGCAGTGTCTGGAAACATTTTTGGATGTCACAACTTGGGGGTGGATGCTGGCATCTAGTGGGTAGAGGCCAGGGATGCTGCTAAACATCCTACATTGCACAGGACACTCCCATAACACAAAATTGTCCAGTCCAAAATGTCAATAGTGACACAGTTGAAAAACCTTGCCTTATATTCAGAGTGGGCCCTCATTTGTTTTAAGGATGCACCCACAGGCCCACTCAAGGTTGTTCCATGGATGGATCACCCCCTCTGGGAAGAGTCAATCTGTAGGAAACAATCCTAAAGTCCCAATGTGAAACTTAAATCTCAGTTATAGTTCCTGGGGCATCCCACGATTCTCCAGGTTAGACAGACAAACTAAGCGCTAAACGGGAGCTTGGTTACAGTCAAGAAGATCTTACTGTCTCTTCCATTATCTATACTCAATCCCATTGATTCTGAGAGCAATTTTCTCAGGAAAGAAAAGTGCTTTAAAGTTTTTATTGTAAGCCAATTAATAGCCCTAGGAAATAAAAATGTCTTCCAGTGAAGAACTACACTGTGGGACTTCTTTGTGAACCATCAGAAACCTTTGATAAAATTTCTATTAGTTGTGTAAACTAAAAAAAAAATTCTAAGCCCCCCAACCATCTGAAAGGACCCCTTCTCTCACCAAGGACATTCCAAAGAACCTGAAAAACTAGTTCAGGCAATGATGGGATCTAGGGGCTGGTGGGTGGGGGGCAGAGGGGGTGTAGTTGGACATGCCTCGTTATAACCGCCTTGCTTTGGAATTCAGGCACAACCGACCAGCATTCACATTACAACAGACATCTTAAGACTGTAGCAATAAGACACCGAATTCCAGCCTGACTCTACACTGTCTCTTGTGGGGAAAATCTACATTCTGGAGAGAATCCCTTTACTTTTCCAGGTCTTCGTCCTGATCCAGGAGAGAATTAACTAAGAGTCTGGCACCTTTTTAAGTCTAATAAGAAATATTTACAATCTATTTTCTCTGAAGCCTGCTACCTGGAAGCATCATCGGCATAATAAGAACCTTGGTCTCCATAACTCCTTATCTTAGCCCAGACACTCCCTCCTATAAGATTCCAGGCCTTTAGAAGAACTCTTTCAATCAATTGCCAATTGGAAAATCTTTGAAATCACCTCTGCCCTAGAAGCCCCCACTTCCAGTTGTCTCACCTTTCCAGACCAAACCAATGTATATCTTACATGTATTGATTGATGTCTTATGTCTCCCTAAAATGTATAAAACCAAGCTGTGGCCCAAACACCTTGGGCACATGTTTTCAAGACCTCCTGAGGCTGTGTCATGAGTACATCCTTAACCTTCTCAAAATAAACTTTTTTTTTTTTTTTTGAGATAGAGTCTCGCTCTGTCACCCAGGCTGGAGTGCAATGGCACAATCTTGGCTCACTGCAACCTCCACCTCCCAGGTTCAAGCGATTCTCCTGTCTCAGCCTCCCTAGTAGCTGGCATTACAGGAGTGTGCCATCACGGCCGGCTAATTTTTTGTATTTTAGTAGAGATGGGTTTCACCATGTTGCCCAGGCTGGTCTTGAACTCCTGAGCTCAAGCAATCCACCCGCCTCGGTCTCCCAAAGTGTTAGGATTACAGGCGTGAGCCACCGCGCCCAGCCCTCAAAATAAACTTTAAATTGATTGAGACGTGTCTCAGTTCCTTTTTGGTTTACAGTTGCAAGGAATAAATGACAGGCATCTGGTTTTAACAAAATAACACTTGTTCCATGGAGGAAGAGAATTTCTTAATGTCAGAGAAAGAACATCAAGAGCAGAGGGAATGAAAGCTACACAGACATTGATTGCTGTGGCAAGTCCATGTAAAAAGCAACAGGAAATGAAAGCCTTTGCTCTAAGCTTTTAGCAATGTTAATTAGAGGAGAGTGGCTGACATTTCCCTAGCATGGAACATAAACTAAAATTTGCCTAGGAATTTTACTTCTGAAATTTTCTCAGAAGAATTCAATAGTAAAGGTGCTTCTTATTAGCTCTGGACTTTATTCCAGAGCTAATATATACTATTTTCTTATGCTCCCTTATGCTAGTAACTAGGAAAATCTTTCTCACTCATTACTTCAAGATCCTCATTCAAGAATGAGGCAGGGAGGACGAGAAGGAAATGAAGCATTCGTGCCTCCTGCTGCTCTTTGCTTTCTCCTCTTCTTACCAGATCCTGAGGCTTCCAAACACCCTGCTCTCCCTCTCCTCTCTTCTTCCTCCTGTTTTCTTCACTTCACCCTTGCTGCTGGACCCCAGAACCCCTGAATGGCAGAAACCCCAGGTATGGTGTTACCTGTGGGGGTCTTTGCTCCCAGAGATCCCAAGATGGTGGCGGGCACTTCCAAAATGGCGGCGGGACACTTCCAAGATGGTGGCAAGCCTCGTGTTCTCTGACCTGCGGTTCTTGGCCTCACAGATTCCAAGGAACGGAATCTCGGGCCATGCGGTGAGTGTTATAGCTCTATTTGAAGACGTGGGTCACGGAAGAGAACTGTGGAACCCAGTAACTAGGGTTCAGCTCAATTAGGACGAACCCAGGCACTTAGCCGTGCAGGAACAATGGCAAGCCTTTAGCCTGATCCGGAGTGGCAGTGGGTGGCTCGCTGCATCAGGAGCACAGAGGTCACCCTGCTGGATCCGGAGGGATGGAAGTCAGCGGCCGGTCTGCGACAGCGGCAAACAGCAGTGGTAGACGGCGAGCGAAAGCTCAGCTCCAGCCGTAACAAAATACGGACCAGAAGAGTGCAGTTGCAAGATTTAATAGAGTGAAATAGAGTGAAGACAGACCTCCCACATAAGGAGAGGGGACCCAAAGGGGGTTGCTGTTGCTGGCTCCAATGCCTGGGTTTATATCCTGATCCTTGTCCCTCCCGCTGTGCTCTCAGGCAATAGATGATTGGCTATTTCTTTACCTCCTGTTTTGCCTAATTAGCATTTTAGTGAGCTCTCTGTTTGGTCGGGTGTGGGCTAAGTTGCAAGGCCCTTGTTTAAAGGTGGGTGCGGTCACCTTCCCAGCTAGGCTGAGGGATTCTTAGCCTTGGAAATTCCAGCTAGTCTTGCCTCTCAATGGCATGGATATATGGTCAACCTTGGGATTAAAGGTACATTGCTCCCTCCACACTCCCCAGGGTTTGCTGTGTGGCTCAGATAGGACTTGGGAAAAGGCCCTCCTGCTCTGATCACTCTCCCAATGCAAGGCCAGCTCTGGGATTTGGACCCATCCAAGGAAGAGCCAGGAGTCTGTCCCCAGCCTGTTGCCTTATGAACCCACCTCCTATGTTGACTCTGTCCTCTAATATCCTCTACACTGGCTGCTACCTGTGACTGCCTAGACTTCTCCAAGGCTTTCCAGACCTTGCCCATAGTAAGCCATGGAGCAGCAGTCAAGTAGCACCCAGGCTCAGGCCTTAGGGGAAGAGTTTCTCAAGAAAAGTTCCCCATTGGGTTCCTGATTGGGATTCCATCACTACCGGTTATTATGCCAGAGGCTTCTTACTTCAGAGAGACTTTAAGGAACAATGAGGTTGGGCTCTCTGTTTAGGTCAGGAACCACCTTTGGCTGAACTTAATTTCCAGAATGTCACAATAAGGTCAGAATCCCTGTGTCAACTGGTAGCTATGGAGTGGAAAGAACAAAGAGAGCTTACAAGCTCAGACAAAATGGTGACCTGAATGTATATTGAAAACAACATGAGCTTTTGAGTTATAAAAAGCTCTCTATTGAGGCCTTATTCTGTACTAGATACTGCACTAAGCATTTTATAAACATTTTCTCACATGCTAGCTGTGTGACCTTGGGCAAGGTGGTTAACCTCTCTGTTTCTGTTTCCTTTGCCAGGTAGAAATACCTACTTTGAAGAGTTGTTTTGAGGATTAGTCAAAACAACATATAGGAAGTTCCTGGCACATGGTAGGTATCTTAGCCCAGGCTGCCATAACAAAATGCCACAGAATGGGTGACTTCAACAACAAAAATTTATTTTTCTCACAGTTCTGCAGGCTGGAAGTCTTGGATCCAGTTGCCGTTTGATTCAGTTCCTGGTGAGGGCTCTCTCCTTGGGTTGCAGACAAACAGCAGACAGATCTCTCTCTCTTCCCCTTCTTATAAGGGCATTAATTCCATCAAGAGGACCCCACCCTCATGACCTCATCTAACCCTAATTACCACTCAAAGGCCCCATCTCCAAATATCATCACATTGGGAGTTAGGGCTTCAACATAAGAATTTCAGGGGACACAAAATTCATTCCACAACAAAAGACAGTAAGCAAATGATAGCTAGTATTACTATCACAATTATTAATAATAAAACAGGTATAAACTACTCCTTGGTACTAGGAAAATAGCTACAACGCATGGCTTTGTCTAAATCAAAGAAAATATGGCTTGAGCACCCATTCAGCTGAACGGGTATTGGCAGAAAACTAAAGCATCAATTTCTTGGTGCCTCCTCAAAGGCTCCCAGTGCTGTAGCAGTGCTGAGCTATTTCTCCCTTCTATGTCTTGAGACCTCTGGTGAACAGTTCCCCCATCACTGATTGGGCACCATTGATCTGGTCAGCTGCTACAATGCCTGCTAACCATGATGCTTTCCACCATCAACAGAGCATTCTCTATGATCCTTCCACATCTAAAGTGCTACACTCCTGTGAGTGCCACTGTCTTCTGATTATGGAATTTCCATCCTGGTCCCTCTTCCTTATCCCCAGGATCCATAGCACCCAAGAATCAAGTTCCTTCCCTCTTTAGACTTCCAAACAGAAGTCTCCACCCACTCCCTTTCTTTGATAGTCCAACCCAGTTATGGGTTACCTTCAGGGCAGCCTTCCCACATCCCCAGTAAATTTGTTTTCTTCCACCCTGAAAAAGGTGAAAAGTATGCTTATTTCTGTCTTGATCAGCCTCAAATTCAAGTGAATAAGTCAAAAGTTAATTTGTCAATCATCTTCTACATGATTTTCAAAAGGATATTTGCTTACAAAGCGATAAGATGCCGTAAAATTTTAAGAAATTTAGTTAAAGAGGAATAAACATCCTCATTTGTTTTCATGGCATGTGGAATCTGGTGTTTTTTTCTTGGACTATGGACTCTTTTAGGTTCTGAGAGGCCATCTAATCTATACTCCCAGATGAAATATTAAGTTTTCTTTCTCTCTGTCAATTCAACCCTTTGTCCTGCACTGTGCCAACAGAACATCCAGTGAAAAGAACATCAAGTTGGGCCTCAGGAGATTTGGACTCTGGAACAAATTCACTCACTATTTGAGGTTTCAGCTTCCCCATCTCTAAGGCTCCTTCCACCCTTAACATCGAGTATTGTTTTAAGAAACAAGATCCTGAATTCGGAAGTGGTTACAACATTCATCTAAATACGGCATTCTGTTCTACAATAAGCCCCTTTTCCAAATGTCTACTGTAATTCAAAGAGCAGTGAGAACCATCACTAATCATGAAGTCCAGCAAACACTGATAGAACTCCAACAGGATTCTTGATGAGTTCAAATATTTCTGAATTCCTTGAGCACCCAAGGCTTTGTGCCTTTAACCAACGTTTTGTACACACGTTCCTCTTATTTATCACTGCTTCCTTAGGCATGAGTCTTATGGCTATTGAACTATTGTGGAAAAGGGGTAAAATTTTAACATAGGTAGATCAAAGTTTGCTTTTGTGGAGCCAAACATTACCTCTGGTTTTATTACCCAGATATAATACATAATCTTTGTGCTGAAAAGTGAAAATGAAACACAAAAGTGAAGGCTGTGTGATTGAAATAAGACTTGTGCATTCAGATATAATGTATAAAGTAGAAGACAGTATGTGGCATAAATCCTCTAATATCTCTCCTATAGTATGCAAGAATCTGGGAAGCAGAAGTATGGTAATTCAGGCTCATGGTTTTCCTATCTGGAAAACAAGGATAAAATTGTGGGTCTCAAAGGGAAGTTGTAAAAATAAAAATACATTTGAATCAGAAGTATTTACTGGGCATCCAGCCTGTATTCCACCATGCTGGGCCAAGAGTAAGCAGGAGAGCAAGAAAGTCCCTGTGTCCAACCTCACAGGTAGCAGCCTTTGTCCTCTCACCACAAGCAGGACTGAGCACTCTCCTCAGACACCATAAAGAATCCATTTGCACTAAAGAATCAGTGAAAATCCATTGATCGTCTCCTGAGGAGATGAATAAGAAATTTACATTGCACAGCACATAGCACATCTCATAAAATTTCCTATAAATGCCTCTCCCCAAGTCTTTTCTCTGAGCCATGCAACTCCTGGGCTCATATTTTTCCTCCAGCTCAGATATCACCATCTACCCTACTTATGTGGAAAATGTTCCCCATGTCCCGGCTTCTTTCTTCAGTCTTCTATAGCCCCACCCAACAGTGAGATCATAAGCTTCTTACAGTGAGGGATCATGTTTGTACTTAAGCTGCACAGCAAAAAGCACCTTTATAAAAAATATTCCACCAGTTAGAATGGCGATCATTAAAAAAATCAGGAAACAACAGGTGCTGGAGAGGATGTGGAGAAATAGGAACACTTTTACACTGTTGGTGGGACTGTCAACTAGTTCAACCATTGTGGAAGGCAGTGTGGCGATTCCTCAAGGATCTAGAACTAGAAATACCATTTGACCCAGCCATCCTATTACTGGGGATATACCCAAAGGATTATAAGTCATGCTGCCATAAAGACACATGCACATGTATGTTTATTGCAGCACTATTCACAATAGCAAAGACTTGGAATCAACCCAAATGTCCATCAGTGACAGACTGGATTAAGAAAATGTGGTGCATATACACCATGGAATACTATGCAGACATAAAAAAGGTTGAGTTCGTGTCCTTTGTAGGGACATGGATGCAGCTGGAAACCATCATTCTCAGCAAACTATCGCAAGAACAGAAAACCAAATACCGCATGTTCTCACTCATAGGTGGGAATTGAACAATGAGATCACTTGGACACAGGAAGGGGAGCTTCACACACCAGGTCCTATTCTGGGGAGGGGGTAGGGGGGAGGGATAGCATTAGGAGATATACCTAATGTAAATGACGAGTTAATGGGTGCAGCACACCAACAAGGCACATGTATACATATGTAACAAACCTGCACGTTGTGCACATGTACCCTAGAACTTAAAGTATTAAAAAAAAAAAAAAAATTCTTCAATTCACTCTATGACGGCAGGCGGGCGGGTGCAGAGAGCTGGAGGTACTCCAAATGCTTTATCCTCAGCAAAATGGCCTCTCCATACCTAAGGAATCCTGCCTGTTGGGTGGGAGTAACAAGACTAAAGAAAGAAACCAGGACAGGGCTGAAATCTTACGAGGGGAGGAATGGAAGAAGGGGAGAAGCCGCCTGAAGGGATAAGTGGTGTCCAGGCTGGAGCTGGGAAATTGAATGGCTGAGAGACTTGGGAAGAGACATTTATAGAGATTTTTTTGAATGTGTTGTACAAGATACTCAAGGCCCTGGCATAGAGTACAGATTTTACATGCAAGAAGCAGTAGAAGTGAGACAATTGCCCAGAATGTGAATGGGCAATGAGAAGGAGTTCAAAATAAGTTGTTAATTAATTTATTAATTTATTTATTTATTTATTTTCTTTTTTTGAGACAGAGTTTCACTCTTGTTGCCCAGGCTGGAGTGCAATGGCGCGATCTAAGCTCACCGCAACCTCTGCCTCCTGGGTTCAAGCGATTCTCCTGCCTCAGCCTCCCGAGTAGCTGGGATTACAGGCATGTGCCACCACCCCAGCTAATTTTGTATTTTTAGTGGAGATAAAGTAAGTTTCTCCATGTTGGTCAGACTGGTTTTGAACTCCCAACCTCAGGTGATCCGCCCACCTCGGCCTCCCAAAGTGCTGGGATTACAGGCATGAGCCACCGCACCCAGCCAATTTGTTTATTTCTTAACATGACTGGATAACAGTTCATAAATGTCTCCCACCCTGGAATGACTCACCTCTCTCCAAATATCCTGTGCATCCTTCAAGGTTCAGATCAATTTCCAACCATCCCCTCCATGAAGCCTCCTCAAACCCTCTGGCCACAGTGCCACTTCCCTTGTCTCAATTTAGAGGTATAATTTGTAATGTTGAACCGCCGTTTTGGGGTTCTCCCTCTCCTGCCATCCATCCAATACACAGTGTGGGTCACTTTAACGATGGGAATACAATCTGAGAAATGCTTCTTTCGGTGATTTTTATAATTGTGCAAACATCATAGAGTGTACTTATACACACCTAGGCTATGTGGTATGGCCTGTTGCTTTAGACTACAAACCTTTAACGACGGGAATACAATCTGAGAAGTGCTTCTTTTGGTGGTTTTTGTAATTGTGCAAACATCATAGAGTGTACAAACCTACACACCTAGGCTATGTGGTATGACCTACTGCTTTAGACTACAAACCTGCACAGGATGTGACTACTGAATGCTATAGGCAGTTGTAACACAATGGTAAGTATCTTTTTTTGCATTTAAACATAGAAAAAGTGCCAGGTGTGGTGGCTCATGCCTGTAATTCCAGCACTTCAGGAGGCTGAGGTGAGTGGATCGCTTGAACTCAGGAGTTCAAGACGAGCCTGGGCAACATGACAAAACCCTGTCTCTACAAAAAACACAAAAATCAGCCGGACATGAAGGCGTACATCTGTGGTCCCAGCTGCTTGGGAAGCTGAGGCAGGAAAATTGCTTGAGCCCCGGAGGCAGAGGGTGCAATGAGCTGAGATCGCACCATTGCACTCCAGCCTGGGTGACAGAGTGAGACTCTGTCTCTAAATAAGTAAATAAATAAATAAATGTAGAAAAAGCACAGTAAAAATGCAGTATTATGATCTTACAGGACCACTGTTGTATATGTGGTTCAGGCTTGACCAAAACGTTACGTGGGGCATGACTGTATTATTATAGAAGCAATCCTTAACCACAGTTTTTATCACATCATATCTCCACTAAAAAAAAAAAGAAAGAAAAAGAAAAAAGAAAAAACTGACTGGCTCTCCTCTGTCAACAGTATTTTTTAAACTGAAGAAATAAGTCATTTATGATCATGACAAACGTATTCTGCAGATAATGACCCAGTACCTCCCGAATATAAGCATCTTCCCAGAGCTTGAATGAATGTAGCAAGCTGTCAAACTTCAAGCCTATTTTAATACTTTCACAGCTTATGATCCTGGCCTGCTCGTCTACCTGTCAGTTCTATGCAGCCTCCAAAAACCCAGAGCCATAGAGGACAAAATTTAATGCTCACATGAGTGTTTTTCAAAGCCTAGTCCAGGCCAACAAAGAACTACTCACTGTATCAACCACAGAAGTATGTAAGTATCAGTAAAATGATTCTAGACCCCCTTCGGAAGCAATCATTCTGTAACTTCAATTGCTGAACTGTTGTGACCGCCATTTAAATATCCCCAAACCTGTTGACCCAATCTAGTTATACAGTCCTCATTAGAGGGTTTTCCTGAAAGTTTATTCTAACATTGGGTGAAACTCAAAGGGGCTGGAACCAAAATTACAACTGATTAAAGTAGTATTTTCAACCTGAACTGCACATCAGAATCCCCAGTACCCGCTGTGGGCCAACTAATTCAAGATCTCTGGAAGTGGGCTTGCACATCTGCATTCAGATTCTAAAGTGTAGCCAGGGTTGGAAACTATTGCCTTGGAGGCGTTGCCTCTTGCTATCTCAATAGAAAGGGGGCATGCCCAGGCCAGCTTTAAGAACTTTGCAAGACATGGAAGCACACCAGCTCCTGAGAGGGCTGGCAAAAGCAAGAAAGGATGCCAGCTTCAGAGAACCTAGGCACTACACCAAGGACTGAGGCAGGAAAACACCGAAGAGGAGCAAGACATCTGCACCCCAGTCACCCATGCTGCCTCCTGGAGGAAGCAGCCATGTTTCTGCAGTGAAATAAACACACAGAATCTTTCTGATATCAAGATAATCATGGCCGGGTGCGGTGGCTCACGCTTGTAATCCCAACACTTTGGAAGGCAAGGCGAGCGGATCACCTGAGGTCGGGAGTTCGAGACCAGCCTGACCAACATGGAGAAACCCCGTCTCTACTAAAAATACAAGATTAGCCGGGCATGGTGGCGGGCGCCCGTAATCCCAGCTACTCGGTAGGCTGAGGCAGGAGAATCACTTGAACCTGGTAGGCGGAGGTTGCAGCGAGCCGAGATCCCATCATTGCACTCCAGCCTGGGCAACCAGAGTGAAACTCCATCTCAAAAAAAAAAAAAAGAAAAAGATAACCATGTAGCAGCAATGGGAATTGGTTAAACTTTCCTACAACACTATCTTGCTTCTAGAGAAAAATCTATATGATATGTAATTCTGCAGAGAAGCCCTGTTGTCCTCTGACCTAATTTAAATCATTATTAAATTACTTCTTCTCAACTGATGTTGAAAACAGAAAAGACTTTGCCAAATGGCCATGTCTTAACATTGATTTTTACACCAACAACTCCTGACTCTGGGGCCAAGCTCCCAGCCTGCATTTTCAGGGAGGTTCTGGGTAAACATCAATGAACAAACACAACCCTACACAGTGACATTGAAACTATCTGTCAGGCTTGCTTTAGCTCAATACTCTAGGTAACATTAGGCAAAAGAACAACGATGATTCAGCTCTAGTAATTATAAACAACTGCAATCTTCAGATAAGGGGACATTTTAATCCTGTGATGGTAACTTTCTTGTTTTGCAACATTTAAATCATTTACGCCATCAAGATATTTCTAAAACTTGAATCCAGTTATTGACAATAGACCATTTACATTCTTGTGAATCCTCAAGTTGAGAAATACCACAAAAATTATAATTTCCTCCATAACATGCAATAAAAAATAACTGGGTAATGTGAGTAAGCCTACTGGGCTCTGTGCTTAACAAAGAAAAACAAAATCTTGTGGTCCTCCTTATCTCTAAAACTCAGGGTCCCATGACCCTCAATCTCTTATTTGTGTCATGCCCCCCAACACACTCACCGTGCTAGCCTGTCCTCTCCCCTCAGCCTGAAGCAAAGCCTGCCTTTGTAGTGCCTAGGTGTAGTGCCTAGGTTCTCTGAAGCTGGCATCCTTTCTTGCTCTTGCCAGCCCTCTCAGGAGCCTGCCTTCCACATTGTCCCTGCTTCTCCTGCCCTCAAATTTAACTTCACTCTCCCCAAATGGTGAAATTCTTGCATTCTGCTCTTCTTGAAAGGTCAGCATTGGGCATTTGAAATAGGAGTGTGCCACACTTCATGGGGCCACTTTGTTGCCTCCACTCTCTCACTGTGTTCATTCTTTGGCCCACCAACCACAGAGCAAACAATATTCTCATATATATATATATATATATATATATATATATACACACACACACACGCGCGCGCGCGCGCACACACACGCACACACACACATACGTGTGTATGTGTTTGTATATAAATATACGTGTATGTATATATATGTATGTGCATCACTGTGGTCAGTGAAAGAAAATACAGCATCCTTCCTCCTCACAACTTTCCCATCATCTCAACCCATTACTAGTATCTGGTTGTGGCAAAGAGTTGAAAGGAAAAACCATGTAGAAACAGAAAACTTCATTGTAGTACTATGTATCAACCAGCCAGCCAGTGGTCTTTGAAACCCCAAGACTCCAAAGACACATAATTTAACTGTTTATGGCCCCAAACACGACATTGTCAGTTCCCATTGTATAGGAAGTGCAGGATGACACTAACATAAAACTAGTCCCAGAAACTCAAAGCAGGGAGCAAGCTCCTCTCTGCCTCCATTGGCCTTGTCATGCAAGAGAGGGGCAATTTGTTCACAGCTTTATTCACTGCCTGTGACTGTCCTGCCTGGAGCTGCGGGATTGCCAGATCAAACTGTAAACTTCTGACATTGCTACCTTGAAAATGAGTGTGGGATTAGGGGAGTGATGGGGGAAGGGAGGATGAGTGCAAAGAGAGGGAAGGAAGTCACTTTCCTTGACTCAGAGATACTCGGGGATAAAGGTTCTTATTGGATTTTTGTGGCTTATAAATGTCACACGCATTCGTGTGAAGAGACCACCAAACAGGCTTTGTGTGAGCAATAAAGCTTTTTAATCACCTGGGTGCAGGCGGGCTGAATCCAAAAAGAGAGTCAGCAAAGGGTGGTGGGATTATCATTAGTTCTTACAGGTTTGGGATAGGCGGTTGAGTTAGGGGCAATTTTTTACGGGCAGGGGGTGGATCTTACACAGTACCTTCTCAAGGGTGGGGAGAATATTACAAAGTACCTTCTTAAGGGTTGGGGAGGATATTACAAAGTACCTTCTCAAGGGTGGGGAGGGTGTATTGGGCAAAGTACATTCACAAGGGTGGGGGAATATCACAAAGTACACTATGGCAAGGGCAGGGAGGGCGTATTTTTACGAAGTCAATTGATAGTTAGGGTGGGGCAGGAACAAATCACAATGGTGGAACGTCATCAGTTAAGGCAGGAACTGGCTAGTTTCACTTATTTTGTGCATCTTCAGTTGCTTCAGGCCAGCTGGACGTATACATGCAGGTCACAGGGGATATGAGGCTTAGCTTGGACTCAGAGGCCTGACAATAATGACCTCAAATAAGTGATTATTCAACCTACAATCAATACCTTCTGAAGCAGCCCATTCTATTTTCTGACAATAATCGGATACATGAAAATAAGTCTCTAGACCATAAACTCCACAAGGGCATGGGTCTTAGGTCATGTTCATAGGTAGGTCTCAAGGGCCTAAACAGTGCCTGGTACAGAGCAGTTGCTCAAAAAATATTTATCAAATGAATGCCTCCTGGTGGCTTCCCACAATGATTCTATTTCTACTCTAGAAAATTCAAAAGAAATGTTTCTTCATTATGACAGCCCAACAAACATCTTAAGACAATTGTTATGTTTACCCCTCTTCAAATTCCACTATAATTTTTTTTTTCTTTTGCAAATTAAACATTCCTAGCTCACTCAACCATTTCTTATAGGTTGGATTTCCAGTCCCCACAACAAAGATTTACTGGATGCCTGTTATACAATCACCACTGGGGAGGGGCGAGGCCATGAAAGAATTCTGGATAGTATCTACTCCATTCATCAGAGCCCGGCTCTGTCATCTACCACATTGTCCTAATTTGTCCACCAGAACAGTAATGAAAGGTTTTGGCAAATGGTTGGTGGAAATCCACATGAACAGCGTCTACTATTTTTCCCTAATAGAGCTGTCTGGCTACTTTATCCAGAAGAAGGAGGAAAGGAAAGATGAGAAGAAGGGAGGGAGGGAGGGAGGGAGGGAGGGAGGGAGGGAGGGAGGGAGGGAGGGAGAAAGGAGAAGGAGGGAAGAAAGGAAGGAAGGAGGGAAGGTGGAAGGGAGGGAGGAAGGGAGGGAGGGAGGGAAGGAAGGAAGGAAAAGGAAGGAGGAAGGAAGGAAGGAAGGAAGGAAGGAAGGAAGGAAGGAAGGAAGGAAGGAAGGAAGGAAGGAAGGAAGGAAGGAGGGAAGGAAAGGAATAACAGGTGGGAAGGTCCAAATATTAAAAACAAAAATAAAAAACAAATAAACAATGGTGTACTTTTTAAGAGAAAGTCTATGAACTTCCCAAACTACAGACTGATGAATTTGATATTGATTCTAAGCCAGAGATCAGCAAATTATTCTCCAAAATGCCAAATAGCAACTATCAGAGGCTTTTCAGGAAAAAGAAGTGAGGTTAACCTGGCACTACTTCACGACTTCATGCAGTGGTTCTCAACTGTGGCTTCACATTGGGACTCACTTATGAATCCTCTAAAAAAGATGAACTTCTGAGGCCCCACCCCAGGGATTCTGATTTCACTGGTCTGGGATACAGGCTGAGCACCAGGATTTTTCAAGGTTCACCCAGTGATTCCAATGTGTAGCCTTGCTAGGTTAATGTTGTCCTTGCTGGGGCTGAGGACCACTGCATTCATGCAAACTCCTGGGGATTAACACATCTCTTTTTAAGGACTCACAGTCTTTTTTTCTTTTAAGCCTATTCTAGAATATTGCATCTGGCCCTCCATCCATTTTTGAATATCAAGTTGTGTTGGCACACAGCCATGCTCATTCACATACACATTGTCAATATCTGCTTTCCTTTTTTTTTTTTTTTTTTTGAGATGGAGTCTGGCTCTGTCGCCCAGGCTGGAGTGCAGTGGCCGGATCTCAGCTCACTGCAAGCTCCGCCTCCCGGGTTTACGCCATTCTCCTGCCTCAGCCTCTGGAGTAGCTGGGACTACAGGCGCCCGCCACCTCGCCCGGCTAGTTTTTTGTACTTTTTAGTAGAGACGGGGTTTCACCGTGTTAGCCAGGATAGTCTCAATCTCCTGACCTCGTGATCCGCCCGTCTCGGCCTCCCAAAGTGCTGGGATTACAGGCTTGAGCCACCGCGCCCGGCCTCCGTCAATATCTGCTTTCACACTCCTGCAGCAGCGTGGAGTGGTTGTGACTGAGACCATGTGACCCACAAACCTCAAATAGCTACTTATTCTCTGACACTTTTGAGAAAAGTTTGCTGACCTCTGGCTTAGAATCAATATCAAATTCACCAGTCTATAGTTTGGGGAATTCATGGCTTTTCTCTTCAAGAACCAAGGTACCATCGTTTGTTTAGATATTTGGTTGTCTTTTTTTAAACTTTTAAGTTCAGGGTTACACGTGCAGGTTTGTTATATAGGTAAAAGCATGTCACAGGGGTTTGTTGTACAGATTATTTCATCACCAAGGTACTAAGCCTAATACCCATTATTATTTTTCCTGATCCTCTCCTTCCTCTCACCCTCTACCTCCAGTGGGTCCCATTGTCTGTTGTTCCCTCCATGTGTCCATGTGTTCTCATCATTTAGCTCCCACGTATAAGTGAGAATATGCGGTGTTTGGTTTTCTGTTCCTGTGTTAGTTTGCTAAGGATAACGGCCTCCAGCTCCATCCATGTTCCTGCAAAGGACATTATCTCATTCTTTTTTATGGCTGCATAGGACCTTCTTACCTGTTATTCTCCTGAACCCTCTCCTACTCCTCATGATTACTTAGAAAGCCTGGCAATAAGGTGATTTTCACAATATCATTTATCACAACACTGAAGAGGAGATGTAATAGATTTTATTCTGATGTATGAATGTATGTAATAGGAAACCTTTTAAGATCACCTACGGTAGCATTTCAAAATTGTTATATACACGAGATTATTGACCAGAATAAGCATGTGTTTCATCAGTGTTTACATATTTCCTATCTGAGCATCCCACATACTGTATGCAGCCAAGCTTCCTACTCTACTCTCTGAAGCTGCAAGCTGTTAAAACTCAAGATTATGATATACAACAAGTAATATTTGATATATAATATCTACTATTTAACATACACTGGATGGCACATAATAGGCAATGTATGTCTGTGAGGCAGATGTTGTTGCTGTGGCACTGGCTCTTGGGCATTTTTGGATTTCACTCTGCAGGCATTTTAAAAGCTTATGATCAATGATCCGTGAAAAATGAGCCCTAAAATAAACCTGTGCTTCACTTTAGGCATGAACAGAATATATGCGAATAGAATATATGGGAAGACATTTGTAAGCATATCCACCCCACCTGCCTTTACCTAGATCCTTCTCATATTGCATAATAATAATCTGAATTTCTGAGATCATTCAGCATGATCTGCTGGTAGCACAGAAGGTGCAGATGGATGACATGTGGCCAGAGCATTTAGGATTATGTGTAATGCATATGCACATCGCTTTACTCCAGGTGCATTAGAATTAGTGACAGTTTTGTCTGTCACTTGCACAGTAAATGTGTGCCTTCGTAGAGACTCATTTTCCATGGGATATTGATAAGCCCTAGAAATTTCCACAGCTGGAGAAACTGCATCACAGTGTGGACCTGCTTTAATTATGGACTTGCTCTGGTCCTAATAGTTGCAAGTTCAAAGAACACAGCATTAAGCTAGGCTGCTGGCAGCCCTCAGATATTAAGTACGTGAACATGCCTCCCACATGGAAATCACTCTCATTTCAGTCAATAACCCGTGAAGAAAATGGAATCATTAATTGGAGTAGTAAAATCTGAGAAAGCATTTTAATGCACTTACTGTATGAAATGTTTTCACCATTAGAAAGTCCTTTGATTGAGGGGGAGAAAATTGCTGAGAATTTTCAAAAGCTAATCTTCAGAGCTACTCCTAAGACTTTTGCTGGCTTGATTTAAATCACAAGTAATGAATGACTATACAGTGTACCCTAACATAACATATACACAATTTATTAATATATATTTTGACAAGAAGATAAAGGAACCCATTTTGATGACCTTAGAGTCCCAAATATTCAGAATACCCAAAGGCGCATGTGTCTGGTCTTGGAGTGGCTGAGAAAACTCCTCTCAGTCCCACGTCAGCTGAACTCCCATCTCATCACCAAGTGGCATCTGGCCCTGCTTTCTGGTCCCTCAAGTTGTGACACTCTGAATCACTGTTGATTTCTAGAAATCCACTTTAAACCATCATGAAGAGCTATTGATGTGCTTTTAGTACTGAGTTGATGTTTTTTGTGATCAAATTCTTTTCTAAAAGAATTCATCTATGTTGGGTCTATGGTATTGTTCTCTCAGCCAGAATATTTAATTAACCAGAAGAACCCATTTCCATGTGTAGCTTAACTAAGTTTAGTACATCAAGTCACAAAAAAAAATCATTGATCGGATTCCACCCTGAGCAGGGAAGACCATATTCTGTTCTTTCCCCCATCAGAATGTGCCACAGCCCAGCTAATAATGGTAGAGGGGGGATTCTACCTCAGTCCATCACCCCATCTCAGGTAAAAACAGCAGAGGTGGAATTTGACCCTGGCTTGCCTGGCTCCAAAGCCCATGTTATCTGCACCTCACAATAATGTTTCAAATTATGTTTTTGTTGTTGTTGTTGTTGTTTTATTTGTTTGAGATGGAGTCTTACTCTGTCACCCAGGCTGGAGTGCGGTGGCATGATCTTGACTCACTACAACCTCTGCCTCCCTGGTTCAAGCAATTTTCCTGCCTCAGCCTCCTGAGTAGCTGGGATTACAGGCGTGCACCAGCACGCCTGGCTAATTTTTTGTATTTTTAGTACAGGCAGGCATTTCACCATGTTGGCCAGGCTGGTCTCGAACTCCTGACCTCGGGTGATCCACCCTCCTCCGCCTCCCAAAGTGCTGGGATTTCAGATATGAGCCACCATGCCTGGCCTCAAGTTAATATTTTTTTAAATGTACCAAGGCTGTTTGTTAATTAAAATACGACTGGGATAAATCTTTCAGTAAGACAATTAACCACCTGACACTCTCTTTGGTCAAATCCAAAGTTAAACAGAGTCACCATATGACCCAGCAAGTCCACCTAAGGTAGATATCCAAGAAAAATGAACACATATGTCCACACCAAAACTTGTACATGAATGTTTACAGCAGCACTATTCCAATAAGCAACAGGTGGAAACAAACCAAATGTCCATCAACTGATGAATGGATAAACAAAATGTGGCATATCCATACACTAGAATATTATTTAGCCATAAACAGAAATGAAATTCTGATATATCGGCCGGGCACGGTGGCTCACGCCTGTAATCCCAGCACTTTGGGAGGCTGAGGCGGGCGGATCACGAGATCAGGAGATCAAGACCATCCTGGCTAACATGGTGAAACCCTGTCTCTACTAAAAAATACAAAAAAATTAGCCAGGCACGGTGGTGCGCGCCTGTAGTCCCAGCTACTCGGGAGGCTGAGGCAGGAGAATAGCATGAACCTGGAAGGCAGAGCGTGCAGTGAGCCAAGACCAAGCCACTGCACTCCAGCCTGGGCGACAGAGCAAGAGTCCGTCTCAAACAAAAAAAAGAAATTCTGATATATCCTACAACATGAATGTAACTTGAAAATATTATGCTAAGTGAAAGCTGCCTGACACATACACACACAAAAAAACATGTACATGTGAGTACATTTATATGAACTTCCCAGAAAAGGTAAATCTCTAGAGACTAAAAGTGGATTCGTGGTTGTCAGGAGCTAGGGTTGGTGCAGGGAATGGGGAATGGGGAGTGACTACTAATGGGTACAGGATTTCTTTTTTGGGGAGATGGAAATCTTCTGGATTACATAGTGGTGATAGTTGCACAACTTTGTGAAAACACTGACTTGTAAACTTTGAAAGGGTAAATTGTATGGTATGTGAATTATATCTCAAATGTAAAGGAAGGGAGGTAGGGAGGGAGGGAGGGAAAGGAGGAAGGAAAGGGGGAGGGAGGGATGGAGGAAGGAAAGTAGAAAGGAAGAAGGAAGAAAGCAAGCAAGCTTTCAGGCTAAGGGAGACTAAGGAAGAAACAAACTTGAAATGGGATGCAAGAGAGGCCTCCCCAAGGCTAGGATTCAGCCTTCACTGGAGAAGATGGGCTACAGCCCACTTGGTGGAGGAGAAGTGTGTCAGGTTGTCCTGGGGTTGCACTGGACCACAGCTGGTCTGTGTAGTGAGAGCCCTGGCCGGAAACTATGGGCCACAGCTGGCAAGCTGGAATCCCCCAACATGGGCCATCAGGCCAAGGCTGGTGGGAAGGAAACTGCCCACTGGAGTCCTGATAATTCACGACAAAGCTTCCCTTTGGGAATGCTGTTGAATTTTCTGGGAAGCTGGCATGGCTAGACTCTCCAGAAAGTCACAAAGGTGTCACCTGCAGGGGGTCCTGCTGAGCGCATGGGGAAGTCAGCCAGGGCACCTATGGAAGAGGCTGTCACTGAGCCCACCACAGCTGGGGCACCTGCAAAACTTGCCATGAAGCTGCCCACGGAGGTGCCATTGAAACTCACTGGCATGAGCTCCACTGGGTATCCCCCATGCCCAGCCCACTGCCATGGGAACAAGGAGAAGCAAAGCATACCAACACTAGAAAGAGAAGCCCTGCCCTTCTCCCGAGTCACCCCAGCAGCCTCTACCAACAAAGCTCAGCATCACGCCATTCGGCAAGGAGCAAACATCCCAGAATCAAAATCCGGGCAACAAAGTGCAGATTTGGAGCTGAGGGACAAAAGATTGATATTAATGGTTGTTCTTTAACTACGAAAGGAGTTTGTGTTCAGATAAGTTTGGAAAACCCTACTTAACACACCACCCTCTTGATATACATTATTAGCAGTGCTAACATATTCTATGGGAACGAACCTTATTTAACTCTGTTCGACGTAGCATTTCCAAAATTCACTTGATCACAGAACTCTGTTCCTCCTGATCATTAACACCCACGCTCTCTGGGAAACTGCTCTGAGTGTGGTGTGGTGAAACTGGCATGCAATAACCAGAACAGGAAAGAAGCCACGGCGGTTGGAGAGCAGCTTGTGCGCCTTCACTGAATCACATGGAGCCGTCTGCTGCTGAAGGGATTCCTCTGGAACAGAATGCACACAAATGGAGTCATCTGGCCAGGCTCCCTCATGGCATTCCATCATTTTATTTACTGCACACAAACCATAAGCTCTGCAGACACTGTGGAAATACAATTTATTTAGGTAACTAAAAATATCCCCCAAATGGCATTTGGCCATTGCTGCATTTCCCAACTCCTCTGGCTTGCCCAGGCCCTGCTCTAAAAATTACCCCTTGCTGATCCAAGGAAAAGAAGATGGGATTTAACAACCAGAATTGATGGTATTGAGGTCAAGGGGCTTGGGATGCCATAATCCTGCCTAGCTACTCACTCAATTTTCCCTTTTTGAGATTCCTAAGGGAATTAGACACACAAAAAATCACAAATGAGAATCAAAACAGTGTTTTATTATCTGCCCACTGGAAAGGGCAAATTGCAGCTAAGAAAAGAGTGAGCACACATGGGCTGTGTGGGGAGAGAGCCGCTACATCATTCAGTCATGGGTTCAAAACCCAGTTCACTCCATTTCTGGGCAGCTAGCCTCCAGACCCAACTGCTTATGCCCACAATAACATGTCTGTAACATTACTTATCGCAGCAGGGCTTTTAACAGCAAAAGAATGAGAATAACCTAAGTATTCATCAAAAGGGGACTGATTGAATAAGCCATGGTACATCATGCAAAGAAAAACAATGGGCTGGGCGTGGTGGCTCACACCTATAATCCCAACATTTGGGGAGGCCAAGGCAGGCAGATTGCTTGAGCCCAAGAGTTCAAGACCAGCCTGGGTAACATAGGGAGACTCCGTCTCTCCAAAAAATACAGAAATTAGCCAGGCATGGTGACTTGCGCCTATAGTCGCAGCTACTTGGGGGCGCTGAGGCAGAAGGATCACTTGAGCCCGTAAGGTCGAGGATGCAGTAAGCCATGTTTGCACCACTGCATTCCAGCCTGAGTGACAAGGCAAGACCCTGAAAAAAAAAAAAAAAGGAAGGAAGGAAGGAAGGAAGGAAGGAAGGAAGGAAGGAAGGAAGGAAGGAGAAGGAAAAGAAAAAAACAATGAAAACTATGCAGCTATAAAAAGAGAATGAGGGAGATGTCCACCTAATGCTACAGAGAGAATTCCAGGAAATAATGTTAGGTGGAAAAAACAAGGTAAACAGTATTATATATCATATACTCTTGTGTGTAAGAAGGGGGTAAATTACAAACTATATTCATACTTGCATGTTTTTGGCAAGATTCTTTCTAAAACCTCATGAAAGGGGTTACATAGGAGGCAAGAAGGAACCAAGAGGCAAATGAGGAGAAAGCTTATCAGTCTGTATTTTTAAAACATTTTTTTAGTTTTTGAACTATGTCAATGTGTCATTACCAATTTGAATTTTTAAAATCTCCCCCCTTCCCCACCCCAAAAAAAACACCAGTCTGCCACTTGCTAGGTACATGGTCCAAGCCAAGTCATTAACGTCTAATCTTAGGTTCCTGAATATGTAAATTGCCAGCAGTGATATGTATCTTGCAGAGTTGTTGTGAGTGTCAAACGTCACATTGTCATTGAAAATGCTCTGCGATGATGGGTTCTTTATTGAACTCCCAAAGCCTGCACCCATAGTTTTGTTAATGAAAAGCGAGACTCTGTCTCAAAAAAAAAAAAAAAAAAGAAAGTAATCTTCAAGGACAATGAAGTACATGGAGGCTCACAACATAATTGTTCGTTTTCTTTCAGTGCATGTATTTTAGAGGATGCACATATGCCTCTCTAAATCCAGTTCCTTCATTAGCAAATGATCAATTAAAGCAGTGTCTTTCTGTATTTAAGAAAAAAGTACATTTCCAAAACATGTACCCCACATTCCCATGGTCCTCTCCATTAACATTATACTTCATCTTTCAATGTGATCTATTAGAAATTTGATGTTCTAAACCCTAATAAATTATTGGCATTTTGATATAATTACTATTATTACTAATGAGGATTCAAATATACAAAATGTGTATTTAAAAAAATACTTATATTTTCTTATATTCCAAATAGAAAACTATTATTACAGGAAGGCACACACCATGCTTGCGTTCTTATAGAACTGTTCCACTGTCAGAAAAAAGAACAGATACATTTGTCAGGTAGGGGAACAAAAGAAATTGGAAGACATGAATCACAGATGAAGTGTATTTGACCATTTCAGTCCACTCTCTACTCAAGAAGGCAGAGAAGGAAAGGGCAGGGCAGGGTGAACACTTAGCTACATAATATCACAAACTAAAAACTAACAAATATGACAGGTTCTCCATCTTCTTTCCTGTTAACTGCCAGTGGACTCAGTTATAAATTTGGCAGCGTCACATCGGACTCATGACATAAGAAAGTTGCTCACTGACTTAAGAAAACTGCCCTATGAATTTCTATGCCCTATGAATATCAATCTGAAAAGTACATTAAAATAAATATGTCTACAGTCTTATTTGAACACTAAATATAATTGGTATTGAGCACATGCTTCAGTGACGGTTAAAAATGACAACCTTGGAATAAGTTTTCACGGTAGTTTTTTTTTCTTAACGTCCACAAAACCTATGATAGTCCACAAAACCTTTGATATGCCTCCCTTCAAGAGGTAAAGCCTAACTCTCGTCTTTAGTGTGGGCTGGACTTGGTGACTCACCTCTAACAAATAGAATGTGGCTGAAGTGACTGTGGGTGGTGAGTTTGGGGATTAGGTCATAAAAAGGTACTGCAGTTTCCCTCCTTGTAGTGATTCAGAGACAGGCTCCTTCCATCTCATGGCTCCACCTTCCCAGGAGCTCGCAGTCCTCTGAAGATACTCAGTAGACTAGGAAAGTGAGGGAGAAGGCACACTTGCTTCTCAGTCGCCTCCATCCAAGAGTGATACACAACCAACCCTTCCACTCACAGGCCATGGCAATAAAATGTTATGTAGCCCCATTGCTATGTAAAGCAATCTGGGGAATGTAGTCCCAACTATAGTGCTATGCTAGAAAGAAGAGCAGAATCTTTGCTAGGCAGTCATTTTTCTCTGCTACAGTCTCACTGATCTATTCCATCCCTGCCTGTTCTACCTGCTGGCCCAGGCTTTAGCCCAGGCACAGTCATGCCAAGGGGAACAAATAACTCCCATAGATAATCCCAATGAGATTATCTATAATCTCATTGCAAAAATTTCAATCCTTTTTGTGAGTCATTTCCTTGGGTTTTTTTTAATCACCTGTAGGGGCTACATATGGAGTTCTCAATCCTCAGAGAAGTTTATCAGATTTAATTTTTCATTCCTTGACATAAGAAATTACCAGCTTACCTGGTAACTCAATGAGCTTTCATTGGGGACTACAAGGGAGGTGGAGTGAGTATGTGCTGATAGCCACTCACAGCTTTGCTAAGGGTGAGTGTTTGGGGTCTCCATCACAAACTTTACTCCAGGTATCATCTTAACTACTTATCCACAGCCACTCTCCCAAGTCAAAGAAACACTTTGAAAATGCATATTCACTGCACATGGCCTTTCTCCAAGAGAAAAGAACGACCCCCAGTTAATTGTACAGCTAAATGTCAGGAGTAATCACTGAGATGAGAGTGGCTCATCAAAGCAAGTCAGGAAAGAGGAGTCTTATTTAAAAGCTAAACGGGGTTCTGAAAGGCAGACCCCGAGAAGAGTGATTTCTGGGCTGATTTCACTTTAATGCAAAGATCCACTCTTTGCTCTTACTCTCTATGATTATTTTATACAAATTGCATTACATCAATTCCTTGGGAAATACAGGTGTAAGCTGCATTTCCATTTCCTAGGATTGAAAATGACTTCGGAGGGGCTGAATTGGAATTTTAAAAATCTTCTTTAAACATTCATATGTTCTGGAGGCAATAGATGCAAATACAGAGACACATTGCCTTGGTTGACAGTTTCAAAGTCTATAACATCAACCTGTAACCTTATATGCTAAAGAAATCTGTTCGCCCAAGAAAGTTTAACAACTTCCCCTTGGAAAGGCAAATCATCAGCATATTTCTATAAAAGTGAATTAATTTGATACCACAAGGAAAAAAATATCACCCTGGGTTATAGTTAGTTATCACATCTGTTCCAATTCTGTCTTTAAAACTGAATGGGTAGCGTCAGTACACAATGTCGCGGTCACTTTAACTCAGGAGAATTAAAGTGGTCCTGCTGTCTCTATGACGTTAGAACTGAGAACTGCAAGAACTGTACTCTCATCCCAATCCTGCTCTTTAAAGCCACAGACAGAAACATCTTTGAATAAGTGTGTTCATTTTCTAGGTCTGCTATAACAAAGTGCCACAAATTTGGTGGATTTAAGCAACAGAAATTTATTCTCTCCCAGTTCTGCGTGTCAGAAGTCCAAAATCAAGGTGTTGTCAGAGCCATACTCCCTCCCAAGTCTGTAGGAAGGAACCTTCCTTGCCTCTTCCAGTTTCTGGTCCCCCTAGGCATTCCTTGGCTTCTGTCAGCATCACTCCAATCTCTGCCCTATCTCCTCATGGTCATTTCCTCACCGTGTGTCTTCTGTCTTCACATGGTGTTTTTCTCTTCTTATAAAGACATCAGTCACATTGAATTAGGGCTCACCCTAATGACCCATTTTACCTTGATTACATCTGCAAAGACCCTATTTCCAAAAAAAAGGTCATAGTCACAGGTACTAGGGATTAGGACTTCAACCTATCTTTTGGGGGGACCCAATTCAACCCATAATAGAAGGTAGCCCAGATAAGGGGTTCAAAACATTATTGCAGAGATCATAAAGCCTGCAAAGCTACTATAACAGCTTTGCAAAGTAACATTTGCAGAGCCTGGAGCAAGCATATGAATGCAGTCTCACATACCGTAGTCTAAAGATAAAGAATTTACAAATCAAGCTACGCCAACAGCTTGGCATACCTTCCCACCCAGAACCCCACATCCTGGGGACCACCATTCCCTTGGATAGGCTAAAGAAACCTAAGTTACCCCAAGGTCAGTCGTGTCTGTGAGTCTAAATACCAGAATGGGTCTTGTAGGACAGGGCATGGTGGAAGCTGGACCCAAGTCAAGGATGCCTAGGCAGTGTCAGGGTGACTGGATCTGCCCCCAGATCGACCAAATCAAGCTCCCCAAGGAGCCGGGAAGGACACTTTCACAGTTCAAGATTTCCAGGCAGTTCTAAGCATTTTCCAAAACACCACCACCCAAGCAGAGGGGGAGGAGGGAACAGTTATCTGGGGCACCCCATCTGCCTAATCACCCACGTTGGGTGATTTAGAACAGCCAACTTAATGTGTTTTTTTCTTAATTTTAATTTTTTTTAAGAGATGGAGTCTCACTCTGTCACCCAGGCTGGAGTCCAATGGCTGATCATAACTCACTGCAGCCTCAAACTCCTGGGTTCAAGAGAGTAGCTGGATCTACAGGTGTACCACACTGTGCCAGACTAGAATGGCCATCTTCAAATGAAAGCAGCCACTCTTCCTCTGGTTTCCTGGGGTGGAAGCGGTCCCCTAACCTTCCACCACGTGCGCACGCGCGCACACACACACACACATACACACACATACACACACTTACAAGTTCTCAGCCTAACACACACTTACAAGTTCTCAGCCCAGAATCCTCTGGCCTGGGGGCCTAGGAGAGTACATCTCTCTCCTGTAATTCCCAGTAACTTAATCAGCTATCGCACTTATAAAAACGTCTTTAAAAACATTAAAAATCCATCAAACTTTTAAAACACTTCAAATTTTATGAGTTCAAAAAAATTCCAAACATCACTGTCTTTCATTGCTCATGATGTATGGGGTCTTCTAAGGTGTGGGGCCCAGGGCAGGGGCCCCTGGTGTCCTGGTCTGAGGGCAGCACTGCTACCTAGTTGTGATGCAGCTGTTCAAAAGAACTCTGGTTCCTTTGCAAGCCTCAGAGGGACATACAATTCCCTCAGTGCCCCAACCTTGGGCAAAATTCAGCCCCAAATCATCTCACCACTAGGGGCCAGAATTGGTTACTGAAGCAAGTCTGATCCTACCAACTGAACTGCTGGGGGCAGATCGCGCAGGTTCTTCAGAATCCCTGCAAGCAAGCCACCTGTTCCACTTGATTCCTGGGCAGGGCAACCTAGGTTGAATCGCTTTAGTGGAACCCCGAAGAAGCTGTGTGGGGTTCTGAGGTCCTGATATAAGAAAGAGTCCTGGGCTTGGGGTGAAAAGAGATCAGATCCTACTCTTCCTCCTCTCCTCAAGTAGCCATACAAACTTGGGTGTGGCATTTATACTCTGTAAGTCTCGACTTTCTCCTGTAAAATGGAAATAATAAATCGTAATATCTCTCCAGCATATGTCATACAGGGTTGCTTCTGCTCTTGCGCCATACACTGGGTTTGTTGAGTCACGACATCTTGTAGCTGTCATTAAGGAGCTATAATTTCCACTAAAGAGTTAGAGTCCTAGAATGGTTTACCCTCCAGGCCTAATAAATTCAAGCTTAGATGATGATGATGATAACAATATAATATAATCAATTAATATTTTATGTAAATACCAAAATAATACTGATAAAACAAGGGCAGGTTTTTGTTTTTTGTTTGTTTGTTTGTTTGTTTGAGATGCGGCCTTGCTCTGTCACCCAGGCTAGAGTACAGTGGCACAAACATGGCTCACTGCACCCTCGACCTCCCAGGCTCAAGTGATCCTCCTGCCTCAGCCTCCAGAGTAGCTGAGACTACAAGCATACACCACCATGCCTGGGTAATTTTCTTTTTTTTTTTTAGAGATAGGGTCTTAAAACTATGTTGCCCAGGCTGGCCTTGAACTCCTGGCCTCAAGTGATCCTCCCCCTACCCTGGCCTCCCAAAGTGCTAGGATTACAGGTGTGAGCCATTGTGCCCAGTCCAAGGGCAGGTTCTGTTTGATGAAGGGGGTAATCGTTTATGTGATATAATATAAAGGGAGAGGTGCTAGGAAAATCCCCAATATAAACATAATACCTCTTTTGTGTTACTGTCTACAATTCAATTATCAGAGTATTTTTTTCCTTTGGTTGAGTCGTACCCACTTCTCATGTCCCACTTGAAAAGCCATAAACTTAACTTGTCAGTACATATGTGTTTATCACATAGTGTACTTTCCAGAGAGGTGACAAGCCCAAAAGACGCCCGTGCCCAGGAAGGGGTGGGAAGATATGGGAGAAGAAATGAGTTAGGGAGCAGAAAGCAGGATCGGTGGCTGATTAAAAGACAGACCGAAGGAAAACTGAAAGACCCCTCAAAGGTAGTTTCTACCAACTTCACACTTAGCAGCCTCACAACCTGGCCCAGTCTCAGGACAAATGGAGATATATATATATATATATGCACTTATACAATTATATACATAAATTATGCATGTGGGTGTACTTTTTTCCCAGCATACTTATGTTAAGGGAGAAATGAAAAATATGATGTAAGTAGATAACGCCTAAAAAGTAAGCATCACGAGTGAGCTATATAGACAGCAATTCCAGGAAGCTAATCATATCTCACAAAGAAATTGAGATGCCCTCTTGATCTTTATCTGAAAAGAAAGTCTTTCCAGCCATAATAAACCTATAATTTAGAAGAACTCAAAAAGTCCTCCAGCTTTGTTAGTGAAAAGCAACCTGTCTTTAAGTGCCCCAGGTCATGTCCTCTTTTCTCATCTCAAATTATTCTGGGACAATCAGAAAGAAAGTGATCTACATCTGATTACCTTTCTGAAAAAAGAAAAATGTCAGAGCTGCCTGCCAGGAGTTTTTTACAGTGTAGTTCCTCTTAGACACAGAAAATGGGGAGAAAGTCGCTGTCATTTAACAGACTTTAATTTTGACCAGCCATGAATGAAACTTCTGCTACTCCTGAAAAATATGTGTAGCTTGCCATGCCCTCAGACATGTGATTGGAATCAATTCTCCACCTGTCCATGACTTTTGCCATGTGGTTTTGCCATGGAAAAATCACTAAAGTATCTCACTAAAGCAGCAGTCTATCTTTGCCCCTTCAATCTGAGCCCCACATGTAAAGGGCCTGAGAGTAAATATTTGAGGCTTTGCAAGCAAGACTGTCTCTTTTGCAACTACTTGTAGCACAAAAGTGGCTACAGAAAATATATGTATAAATACACATGAATGTATTCCAATGAAACTTTATTTACAAGAGCAGATGGCTGGCCAGATTTGGCCCCACAGCCATAGTGTGCCTACTTCTAGCCTAGACAAACTATTACCATAGCAATAATAGCTAATTATCATATTGACAAGAACTTACTTCTGTCATTGTGATGTAGTGTTCCCTTCACCCAGAAGGCTCTGCCCACCTGTGCTTTTTGTCGATATCTTTTTCTTTATGTCTTAGCCTCCTCTTCCAAGAAGCCTGAGACTGTTTACCTTAGAAGAGTGTTCTAATTACCTATTTACTCATCCTTCTCCTTCATCACGCTAAAAGTGCCTAAAAGCAAGGTTATGTCTTAATCACTTCTGTATACCCAGACCCTTGTGGTGAACCTAGACCATAGAAGATGCTCAGTAAGTGAATGTGAAGTGAATAATTCAAGGAAATACAATCACTTCAAGAGAATGAGAGGACAAGCCACAAACCAGGACAAAATGTTTGCAAAAGACAGATCTGATAAAGAACTATAATCCAAAATACACAAAGAACCCTTAAAATCCAGCAATATAGAAAATGAACAATCCAGTTTAAAAAATGGGCAAAAGATCTGAACAGACGTCTCACCAAAGAAGATATGAAGATGGCAAATAAACATATGAAAAAATGCTCCATATCATCTGTCATCAAGAAAATGCAAATTAAAACAACCATGAAATAGCACTACATACCTATTAGAATAATGAAAATCCAAAACACTGATAACACAAAATGCTGGCAAGAATGTGGAACGACAAGAGCTCTCATTCATTACTAGTGGGACTACGATATGGTACAGCCACCTTGGAAGACAGTTCAGCTGTTTCTTGCAAAACTAAACATGCTCTTACCATACAATCCAGCAATCACGCTTTTCGGTATTTACCCAAACAGGAGGAAAATTTATGTCTACACAAAAACCTACATACAGATGTTTATAGCAGCGTTATTCATAATTGCCAAAACTTAGAAGCAACCAAGATGTCCTTCAGTACGTGGATAAATGGTGGTACGTCCAGACAATGAAATATTTTTCAATGCTAAAAAGAAATGAGCTATCAAGCTATGAAAAGACAGGAAAGAACCTTAAATGCATATTACTAAGTGAAAGAAGCCAATCTGAAAAGTCTACGTACTGTATGGTTCTCACTATATGACATTTTGGAAAAGGTGAAACTATGGAGGTGGTAAAAAGGTCAGTTGTCTCCAGGGGTTGGGAAGAGGGAGGGATGAGATAGGCAGAGCACAGAGGATGTATAGGGCTGTGAAAGTATTCTGTACGATACTGTAATGGTGGATCCATATCATTATACATTTGTCCAAACCCATAGAATGTGCACCACTAAGAGCGAACACTGATGCAAACTACATTTTGGATGATAATGACATGTCAATGTAGGTTCATCAATTGTAACAAATGAACCACTGTGGTGTGGGATGTTGGTAATGGAGGAGGCCAGATGTGGTACAGGGGAAAGGGACATATGACATTCTATACTTTCCGCTTAATTTTGCTGTAAAATGAAAATTTTTCTAAAAATAGTCTATTTTTTAAAACGCACACGCAATTACATATCATTGTTGCAAGTCTTTACTCAGCCTCTTCTATGGCCCTTATTCTCAGGAGACACTGAAAGCTAACTACTTGATTAGACAATGGCTCCTTAGATCCAACCAGGTCTAGGCACAACCAAAAGCACAAGTGACAAAAGAAAAAACAGACAAATTGGACTTCACCAAAATTAAAAATGCTTGTGCTGCAAATGTTACCATCAAGAAAATCAAAAGACAACACACAGAACAGGCAAGTGTTTTTTTTCCACATAAAAACGGCATCTGCTTTATTTGGTATACTTTCATTTCAGAACAAAATAAACAAAAAAGCACAATACACAACATCCAATATCCTGTTATAAAAGTAGGAAGAGGATGGGGCTTAAGGCTCTTGTTTCCTGCCTTAGACACACTGACAGGAGAGAAAAAACACTAGACATTTGCAGAGGGAGCCAGGTGAGATAAGGCCACTCAAGGCCACGGGACAGAGCCACTCAAGGAACCATGGGGACACTATACAAGGGCACAAGGTTTCCAAATATAAACTCCTAGTCTACTTCTTCCATGTGAGACCCATTCTCCTCACCCTCAAGTAAGGGTATCTCATCAGAAACAACAGCACTGGGTTCATCTATTGTCACTTCATCTTCATCAATACCTATACCTAGCTTGATCATGTGGTAGATGCAGTTGGAATGGGTCTGGGGATCCTCAAGGGAGAAGCCAGAAGAAAACAGAGCAGTTTCAAACAGCAGCACCACCAGGTCCTTGACAGCTTTGCTGTTCTTGTCTGTCTCAGCCTTTTGCTGCAGCCTCTCCACAATGGGGTGGTCAGGTTGATCTCCAGGTGCTTTTTGGCCACCATGTAGCCCATTAAAGAGTTGTCTCCAATTGCTTGAGCTTTCATGATTCACTCCATATTGGCTGTCCAGCCACAGGTGTTGATCACAGTGCAGCAGGGGAAGACACAAGCCTATTGGAGGTTGTCACCTTCTCAACCTTCTTATCTAAGATTTCTTTCATGAGCTTGCAGAGGTTCTCAAACTTTGCCTTGCTCTCTTCCATTTTCTTCTTCTCCTCTCATCCTCAGGTAGCTCGACCCTCTTTGGTAATAGAGACCAGGCTCTTCTTATTAAACTCCTTGACCAGCTGCACGCAGTACTCATCAGTGAATTTGGTCTAGTATACCTCCTCGAAACCCCGCTTTGAGAGATGTCTACCTGCTCTTTGCTTTCACCAGTGATGTTACAGATGGACTTCTGTGCCTCCTTCATGTGAGAGAGATACTCTGACAGAGACATCATCTCATCTTCAGACTAGGAGGTGTGATAGCACAGCAGCTCAGACAGACGTCCCTGATTAGTGGAGTCCTCATGGATCCCAAGCTTTAGATTTTTAGAGAATGCCTCATAGAATTTCTTGTAATTCTCCTTCATTTCTGCCAGCTCAGAGAAGGGCTCAAGCCACTTCTTAACAACATTTTCGTGAATGACTTTCAAGATTTCGCTCTGCTGGAGCACTTCTTAGGAGATGTTTGGGACAGATCCTCAGGGTCCAATAGTTCAAGTAATTAAATAGGGAAAGAGATCGACAGTAAAACTGACTATTAAAAGGAGTGCATTCGATTCGCAATTGCAGATATGGAACCAACCTAAGTGCTCATCAACCAACAAGTGGATAAAGAAAATGTGGTATATATATACCATGGAATACTACTCAGCCATAAAAAGGAATAAAATAATGTCTTTTGCAGCAACTTGGATGGAGTTGGAGGCCATTATTCTAAGTGAAGTAACTCAGGAAGGGAAAACCATTCTCACTTATAAGTGGATGCTAAGCGACGAGGATGCGAAGGAATAAGAATGATATAATGGACTTTGGGGACTGTGGAGGGGGAAGTTAGGAGGGGGTGAGAGATAAAAGACTACATATTGGATACTGTGTACACTGCTTGGGTGATGAGTACAGCAAAAATCTCAAAAATCACCACTAAATTACATGTATCCATGTAACTAAAACCACCTGTACCCCCAAAACTATTGAAATAAAAATAAAAATTAAAAGAGTGCATTAAGTAGATATTTTTAGGAAAAAAAAACTTATTTTTTTGTTTGTTTTTTTGTTTTTTTGCGGGGGACAGTATCACTCTGTCACCCAGTCTGGAGTACAGTGGCGTGATCTCAGTTCATTGCAACCTCCTCCTCCCGGGTTCAAGCAATTCTCCTGCCTCAGCCTTCCGAGTAGCTGGGACTACAGGCATGCACCACCAGACCTGGCTGATTTTTTTTGTATTTTTAGTAGAGACGGGGTTTCATCATGTTGGTCGGGCTGGTCTCGAATTCCTGACCTCAAATGATCCGCCCGCCTCGGCCTCCCAAAGTGCTGGGATTACAGGCGTGAGCCACCGTGCCTGGCCAAAAAAAACTTATAATCTCTTATCCCTACCAATGTTATACAGTCTTAGTAGCAAGTAGAATATATATAATTGTAATTTTTGCAGAATTGTCTTGTGTACTCTAAAAGCAAACAAAATAAGCTTTGAGAATTTTATTTAGTTTTTTGTTATCTAAAAAACACCTCAAAAACATTGCAGCTATGAAATCGATGGAGAATTTCCAGGCCAATTTCTGCATGAAAGCCTGACTCTGTAGGGCTAAGGGAAAAAGCAAAGCCTCAAAACTTCTGGAGTCCTTTTTACCCTCATCAATAATGCAAACACTTGCCCTCAATTCCACAGCCTCCCTGGGCCAGAAGAACTGACATTGGAGTCCAAGGCGCACAGAAAAGGGGGTGTCCTGGGGTAAGGGCGGGGCCAGATCTAGACCTCCCTGCCACACTTCTCACCGAACCCCCATCCCCACCACCAAGCCTCTTGGAACTGCTCTGATCTGAGCCAGAGCATCAGGAACGTCAAATGTCAAATCAAGCTTGGAGCAGCTAACTTTGAGGGATAGTTATCTACTTTAAATTTTGGATGTTTTAAAAATATTTGAAACAAAAGTCATCTCTATAATCCCTTTTCAGCCATTTTTTAATCTTCTTTCGGACTAAGACAGGTGTTTAAATCAATAATTTAAAGAAACATATATATATGTATATATAAATATTAGAAATGACAATCAAAAAGTTCAACTTTAATTAACCACTTCATTGGTTGTGAGTTTCATTTCCCAGCAGTCATCCACTAATTAATATTTGTTAATCTCCATAGCAGAATGAACAGACCCAAAAATCACAAAGAAAGTCCTTTGACTTAAACAGGAGAAGAATTTATTTCCTTTAAAAGAAAGAGCAAAGACAAATACCGTATGATCTCACTTATGTGTGGAATCTAATAAAGTTGAACTCATGGAAGCAGAGAATAGAATGGTGGTTATCAGGGGCTGTGGGTGGGGGTGTGGGGGAGATATTGGTCAAAGGGTACAAAGTTTTAGTTAAACAGGAGGAATAAGTTTAAGAGGTCTATTGTGCAACATGGTGACTGTAGTTAATAACAATATATTGTATACTTGAAAATTGCTAAGAGAAGATTTTGTGTTCTCACCACAAAAAAATAAGTATTTAAGGTAATGCATATATTAATTAGCTCAATTTAGCCATTCCACACAATGTAGACATAATTCCAAATCTCATGCCATACACCATAAACATATACACAATTATTTGTCAATTTAAATAAATAAATAAGGAATGGCAGTTTAATTAATCAAAAATGGAGGAGAGGAGATTTATACCAGATCCAGTCAACCAATAGCCAGGCTTTGTTTCCAGCTAATTAAATAGCAAAAAAGATTATGGCTTCCACCCATTCGACAACAGTGTGATAAGCTAAGGAGTCATGATGAAATGCGCTTAATTTCAATATCTTTTCAATCATTTCAAGTGTGTTTGGTTCTATTCTATATGATTCTTTAAGTATTTGCATTACTCCCAACATTTTTATCCTTATTATTGGGAATGTCATAGTTCCTAAAACATTGATTTCTGGCTTAAGTATGAATTTTGCAAGTACAGTTTGTCCATATTAACTAGAAAAGAAAATGTGATCCTACATAATCACATGGGACAGTAATAAAAGAATATGGAAAGATGCTCTTAGGAAAAATTGCCAAAGACTTGGAAATGGGCAAAAGATTATTGAGTGTCTTTTCAGTGAAGTGCTGTTTATTATCCAAGTGACCATCCCAGGATTGTCTGGCTCTATCCAGGTATGCGCCTTTGACTGATTGTCTTCCCATTACTTAGGTTATTTTATAACTCTGTAAGGGTGGAAGTTAAGCTATAGAAAACTGTTAGTAATGCAAATAATTATCTATTGAAATGCAAATATACTGTAACTGGAAATATAATGAATTTCTGCCCTGTAAAAAGAATAATCTCAAACATTACATTTCATTGCCATACAAGACAGCAACATCCAACAAAATATATGTAGAATGCAAGCCACATATGTAATTTTACATTTTCTACTAGCACACTGAAAAGGATAAAAAGAGGTGAAATTCATTTTAGTAATACATTTTATTTAATTCAATTATGTTCAAAATATTATCATTTTAACAAGTAGTCAACATAAAAAATACTGAGAGAGTGGTGCCAAGATGGCCGAATAGGAACAGCTCGAGCCTCCAGCTCTCAGCATGAGTGACACAGAAGACAGGTGATTTCTGCATTTCCAACTGAGGTACCAGGTTCATCTCACTGAGGCATGTTGGACAGTGGATGCAGGACAGTGGGTACAGCCCAATGAGGGAGAGCCGAAGCAGGGCAAGGCATCGCCTCACCCGCGAAGTGCAAGGGGGAAGGGAATTCCCTTTCCTAGCCAAGGGAAACCGTGACAAACAACACCTGGAAAATCGGGTCACTCCCACCCTAATACTGCACTTTACCAAGGGTCTTAGCAAATGGCACACCAGGAGATTATATCCCGCGCCTGGCTCAGAGGGTCCTACACCCACAGAGCCTCCCTCATTGCTAGCACAGTAGTCTGAGATCTAACTGCAAGGCAGCAGTGAGGCTGGGGGAGGGGCACCCACCATTGCTGAAGCTTGAGTAGGTAAACACAGCGGCCAGGAAGCTTGAACTGGGTGGAGCCCACCACAGCTCAAGGAGGCCTGCCTGCCTCTGTAGACTCCACCTCTGGGGACAGGGCATAGCCAAACAAAAAGCAGCAGAAACCTCTGCAGATGTAAATGTCCCTGTCTGACAGCTTTGAAGTGAGCAGTGGTTGTCCCAGCATGGAGTTTGAGATCTGAGAATGGACAGATTGCCTGCTCAAGTGGGTGCATGACCCTCGAGTAGCCTAATTAGGAGACATCCCCCACTAGGGGCAGACTGATACCTCACACCTCCCACAGCCAGGTACACTTCTGAGATAACACTTCCAGAGGAATAATCAGATAGCAACATTCACTCTTCTGCAACATTCACTCTTCTGCAGCCTCTGCTGCTGATACCCAGGCAAACAGGGTCTGGAGTGGACCTCAAGCAAACTCCAACAGACCTGCAGCTGAGGGTCCTGACTGTTAGAAGGAAAACTAACAAACAGAAAGGATATCCACACCAAAACCCCAACTGTACATGACCACCATCAAAGACCAAAGGTAGATAAAACCACAAAGACGGGGAAAGAGCAGTGCAGAAAAGCTGAAAATTCTAAAAATCAGAGTGCCTCTCCCCCTCCAAAGGAACGCAGCTCCTCACCAGCAACGGAACAAAGCTGGACAGAGAATGACTTTGACGAGGTGAGGGAAGGCTTCAGACGATCAAACTTCTCCAAGCTAAAGGAGGAAGTACGAACCCAGTGCCAAGAAACTAAAAACTTTGAAAAAAGATTTGACAAATGGCTAACTAGAATAACCAATGTAGAGAAGTCCTTAAACGACCTGAGAGAGATGAAAACCATGACACAAGAACTACATGACAAATGCATAAGCTTCAGTAACCGACTCAATCAACTGGAAGAAAGGGTATCAGTGATTGAAGATCAAATGAATAAAATAAAGTGAGAAGAAAAGTTTAGAGAAAAAAAGAGCAAAAAGAAATGAACAAAGCCTCCAAGAAATATGGGACTATGTGAAAAGACCAAATCTACGTCTGATTGTTGTACCTGAAAGTGATGAGGAGAATGGAAGCAAGTTGGAAAACACTCTGCAGGATATTATCCAGGAGAACTTCCCCAAACTAGCAAGGCAGGCCAACATTCAAATTCAGGAAATACAGAGAACCCACAAAGATAATCCTTGAGAAGAGCAACTCCAACATACATAATTGTCAGATTCACCAAAGTTGAACTGAAGGAAAAAATGTTAAGTGCAGTCAGAAAGAAAGGTCGGGTTGCCCACAAAGGGAAGCCCATCAGACTAACAGCAGATCTCTCGGCAGAAACTCTACAAGCCAGAAGAGAATGTGGGCCAATATTCAACATTCTTAAAGAAAAGAATTTTCAACCCAGAATTTCATATCCAGCCAAACTAAGTTTCATAAGTGAAGGAGAAATAAAACCCTTTACAGACAAGCAAATGCTGAGAGATTTTGTCACCACCAGGCCTGCCCTACAAGAGCTCCTGAAGGAAGCACTAAACAGGGAAAGGAACAACAGGTACCAGCCACTGCAAAACCATGCCAAAATGTAAAGACCATCGAGGCTAGGAAGAAACTGCATCAACTAATGAGCAAAATAACCAGCTAACATCATAATGACAGGATCAAGTACACAGATAACAATATTAACCTTAAATGTAAATGGGCTAAATGCTCCAATTAAAAGACACAGACTGACAAATTGGATAAAGAGTCAAGACCCATCAGTTTGCTGTATTCAGGAGACCCATCTCATGTGCAGAGACACACATAGGCTCAAAATAAAGGGATGGGGGAAGATCTACCAAGCAAATGGAAAACAAAAAAAGGCAGGGGTTGCAATCCTAGTCTCTGATAAAACAGACTTTAAACCAACAAAGACCAAAAGAGACAAAGAAGGCCATTACATAATGGTAAAGGGATCAATTCAACGAGAAAAGCTAACTATCCTAAATTATATGCACCCAATATTGGAGCACTCAGATTCATAAAGCAAGTCCTTAGAGACTTACAAAGAGACTTAGACTCCCACACAATAATAATGGGAGACTTTAACACCCCACTGTCAACATTAGACAGATCAACGAGACAGAAAGTTAACAAGGATATCCAGGAATTGAACTCAACTCTGCACCAAGCGGACCTAATAGACATCTACAGAACTCTCCACCCCAAATCAACAGAACATACATTCTTCTCAGCACCACATCACACTTATTCCAAAATTGACCACATAGTTGGAAGTAAAACACTCCTCAGCAAATGTATAAGAACAGAAATTATAACAAACTGTCTCTCAGACCACAGTGCAATCAAACTAGAACTCAGGATTAAGAAACTCAATCAAAACCGCTCAACTACATGGAAACTGAATAACCCGCTCCTGAATGACTACTGGGTACATAATGAAATGAAGGCAGAAATAAAGATGTTCTTTGAAACCAATGAGAACAAAGATACAACATACCAGAATCTCTGGGACACATTTAAAGCAGTGTGTACAGGGAAATTTATAACACTAAATGCCCACAAGAGAAGCAGGAAAGATCTAAAATTGACACCCTAACATGACAATTAAAAGAACTAGAGAAGCAAGAGCAAACACATTCAAAAGCTAGCAGAAGGCAAGAAATAACTAAGATCAGAGCAGAACTGAAGAGATAAACACACAAAAATCTCTTCAAAAAATCAATGAATCCAGGAGCTGGTTTTTTTGAAAAGATCAACAAAATTGATAGACTGCTAGCAAGACTAGTAAAGAAGAAAAGAGAGAAGAATCAAATAGACACAATAAAAAATTATAAAGGGGATATCACCATCGACCCCACAGAAATACAAACTACCATCAGAGAATACTATAAACACCTCTACACAAATAACCTAGAAAACCTAGAAGAAACGGAAAAATTCCTGGACACATACACTCTCCCAAGACTAAACCAGGAAGAAGTTGAATCCCGGAATAGACCAATAATAGGCTCTGAAATTGAGGCAATAATTAATAGCCTACCAACTAAAAAAAGTCGAGGACCAGACACAGCCGAATTCTACCAGAGGTACAAGGAGGAGCTGGTACCATTCCTTCTGAAATTATTCCAATCAATAGAAAAAGAGGGAATCCTCCCTAACTCATTTTATGAGGCCAACATCATCCTGATACCAAAGCCTGACAGAGATACAACAAAAAAGATAATTTTAGACCAATATCCCTGATGAACATCGATGCAAAAATCCTCAATAAAATACTGGCAAACCGAATCCAGCAGCACATCAAAAAGCTTATCAACCATGATCAAGTGGGCTTCATCCCTGGGATGCAAGGCTGGTTCAACATATGCAAATCAATAAATGTAATCCAGCATATAAACAGAACCAAAGACAAAAACCACATGATTATCTCAATAGATGCAGAAAAGGCCTTTGACAAAATTCAACAGCCCTTCATGCTAAAAACTCTCAATAAATTCGATATTGATGGAACGCATCTCAAAATAATAAGAGCTATTTATGACAAACCCACAGCCAATACCATACTGAATGGGCAAAAACTGGAAGCATTCCCCTTGAAAACTGGCACAAGACAGGGATGCCCTCTCTCACCACTCCTATTCAACATAGTGTTGGAAGTTCTAGCTAGGGCAATCAGGCAAGAGAAAGAAATAAAGGATATTCAATTAGGAAAAGAGGAAGTCAAATTGTCCCTGTTTGCAAATGACATGATTGTATATTTAGAAAACCCCATCGTCTCAGCCCAAAATCTCCTTAAGCTAATAAGCAACTTGAGCAAAGTCTCAGGATACAAAATCAATGTGCAAAAATCACAAGCATTCTTATACACCAATAACAGACAAACAGAGAGCCAAATCATGAGTGAACTCCCATTCACAATTGCTTCAAAGAGAATAAAATATCTAGGAATCCAACTTACAAGGGATGTGAAGGACCTCTTCAAGGAGAACTACAAACCACTGCTCAATGAAATAAATGAGGACACAAACAAATGGAAGAACAGTCCATGCTCATGGATAGGAAGAATCAATATCATGAAAATGGCCATACTGCCCAAGGTAATTTATAGATTCAATGCCATCCCCATTAAGCTACCAATGACTTTCTTCACAGAATTGGAAAAAACTGCTTTAAAGTTCATATGGAACCAAAAAAGAGCCTGCATTGCCAAGACAATCCTAAGCCAAAAGAACAAAGCTGGAGGCATCATGCTACCTGACTTCAAACTATACTACAAGGCTACAGTAACCAAAACAGCATGGTACTGGTACCAAAACAGAGATATAGACCAATGGAGCAGAACAGAGCCCTCAGAAATAATACCACACATCTACAACCATCTGATCTTTGACAAACCTGACAAAAACAAGAAATGGGGAAAGGATTCCCTATTTAACAAATAGTGCTGGGAAAACTGGCTAGCCATAAGTAGAAAGCTGAAACTGGATCTCTTCCTTACACCTTATACAAAAATTAATTCAAGATGGATTAAAGACTTAAATGTTAGACCTAAAACCATAAAAACCCTAGAAGAAAACCTAGGCAATACCATTCAGGACATAGGCATGGGCAAGGACTTCATGTCTAAAACACCAAAAGCAATGGCAACAAAAGCCAAAATCGACAAATGGGATCTAACTAAACTAAAGAGCTTCTGCACAGCAAAAGAAACTACCATCAGAGTGAACAGGCAACCTACAGAATGGGAGAAAATTTTTGCAATCTACTCATTTGACAAAGGGCTAATATCCAGAACCTACAAAGAACTCAAACAAATTTATGAGAAAAAAACAAACAACCCCATCAAAAAGTGGGCAAAGGATATGAACAGACACTTCTCAAAAGAAGACATTTATGCAGCCAACAGACACATGAAAAAATGCTCATCATCACTGGTCATCAGAGAAATGCAAATCAAAACCACAATGAGATACTATTTCACACCAGTTAGAATGGCGATCATTAAAAAGTCAGGAAACAACAGGTGCTGGAGAGAATGTGGAGAAATAGGAACACTTTTGCACTGTTGGTGGGACTGTAAACTAGTTCCTCCATTGTGGAAGACAGTGTGGCGATTCCTCAAGGATCTAGAACTAGAGATACCATTTGACCCAGCCATCCCATTACTGGGTATATACCCAAAGGATTATAAATCATGCTGCTATAAAGACACATGCACACGTATGTTTCTTGCGGCTCTATTCACAATAGCAAAGACCTGGAACCAACCCAAATATCCATCAATGACAGACTGGATTAAGAAAATGTGGCACATATACACCATGGAATACTATGCAGACATAAAAAAGGTTGAGTTCGTGTCCTTTGTAGGGACATGGATGCAGCTGGAAATCATCATTCTCAGCAAACTATCGCAAGAACAGAAAACCAAATACCGCATCTTCTCACTCATAGGTGGGAATTGAACAATGAGAATACTTGGATGCAGGAAGGGGAACATCACACACCGGGGCCTGTTGTGGGGTGAGGGGAAGGGGGAGGGATAGCATTAGGAGATATACTTAATGTAAATGACGAGTTAATGGGTGCAGCACATCAACACGGTACATGTATACATATGTAACAAACCTGCACATGTACCCTAGAACTGAAAGTATAATTAAAAAAAAAAACTGAGATAGTTTACATTCTTTTTTGTATACTATGCCTTTGAAATGCCTAATGTACTTTATATTTAGAGCACATCTCAATTCATGCTAGCCACAATTCACATGCACAACAGTCACATGGTTAGTGGTTACCATATTGAACAGTGCAGCTATAGTTTTTCTTTGTCTGCACAGGTCTGGATAATTCAACTATTACATCTCCCCATGCAACTATTTGTTAAAACACTTTTTGTGTCAACCCTAGATATTTCTTCAGCTCCTACTATGTTCCTGGCTGTTTGCTACTTATTAGGATGGGTATAAAAACTATAATAAATGTCCCCTGACCTCAAAAAGTAAGATGAGTTAAGACATATAAATCATTTAAAAAAAAAAATTAGAAGCAAGACTACATGTAAATGAATTCTCAAATTTAGTGGACAATAGAGAAGTGAAAAATCAATATGATAGGCACATTCAAGGAGGAGACTTCAGAGGGAAGAGAGGAGCCAGGGATATTCAAGACTTAATAAACAGAATGAGGAAGGAAAGGGATGAGTCAATGGTTAGAGAAAACAAGGAGTTACTGGCCTGCTTTTATTTATTTATTTATTTGTTTTGCCTGATTTTGTCAAACATTCCATTTCTTTGTTTCAGATCATTGTTTTCATAATATATGGTTGCTCTTATGTGGATAAATTAAAATAACTTTAGATTGAATATAGATCTTATCCATTATATGTTGTATGATCTCAACTATGTTCTAAATAATGCATTTTAAAAAACAGGAAGAAAACACCCGAAATGGCCAGATAACTGGATTGATTATGGTGGAGTAGAAGATGATCCCGCTTCTTTGAAGTTTGCTATACCTTTTATTATCTTTTTTCAATAATCACGTGATATTTTATAATTAGAAAAAATATATACTATTTATATTATGTAAAGAAGTTTCATTAATTTTATGGTTCCAGAAATTCTGAAATGATGTTGGACAAATAGATACATCCGACCACCCCAGTATGATCTCCTGATGTCTAAATACCAGAACAATAGTCCAGGATCTTTTATATCACTTATTCCAGAACCACAGGCTATTGTACTGATAAACTGGAGTAAGATTTTATCCATTTTCCATCAATTTTGTCTTGCAACATGAGAAGAGTCAAGTCTTACTGAAGTTAGTAAGTGGCCATCTGGGGCTTATTTTACTTTTTGAAAAGCAGATTGCTGAAGGTGACTGCCTCATGTTAAGAAAGGTTCATGGCTAATAGTTTTGACAAGTAAAGCTGTTCAACTGCCTAAGGTGATTCATTTGATCACTCATGCCCTGTTAGTCATGCAGCTAATGGGAATTTTAAACACAACTTTCATCTTTGGCCTTTGCCTTCATGATTTCAGCTCATAGAGCAAACTATTGTCATATCTTCCAGTTAACTTGACTAAACAGCCCTTGAAGAATAACTGGATACTTTACTTTCACTTTGCCCACCCTACCTCTAGCACAATCATTAGGCATGCCTTATCCTTATCCTTATTTGCTTTTGATATTTACTAATTACTATTAACCATTGCCCTTTGTCTACTTCATTCTGACTTTTTCCACCTACTCAGCTATTTCTTTCCCACACCCGCTCCTGATTTAGCCCGGTAGTTTCAAATTAACTTCTTGAAATAAGCCTGGCAGATTTTCAAAATGCTAGAACATTTAGTGGATTTATAATAAGACGGCTCTGTAAGTGTGATAACGCCTTATCAATTAGTCAAGTTCGCAATTTTTTGTTGATCAACCATGGCATTGATGGATTTATGAAACTATAGGTAATTTTTTTAAGCAGGTGTGGACCTAAAGAAGTCCTGAATAGCTTGCTTGTATTCATGGAGTTAGATAGGGTGGGGCGAGGGGGAGACCATGAACTATAGAGAAGAGTATGCAAATGGATATGAGTAAGGATGTCCACCACAGTGTTCTTTATGCTAACAAAAACTCTAGAAACAACCTGAATATCCAAAGGGGAATAGTGGAGGAAAATTATTGTATCTCTAAACATTGAACTATCAGGTAGCTATTTGCATACTTATTGTGATATTATTTGAGCAAAGTGTTACTAAGAACAGCCTCTTAACATTACTTGCTCTTACATATATGATCTCACTCACTTGCCTGTGAGCCTTTGATAATCTGTCTTCTGGATGAGATATCTTTGCTCTCCTCCTGCTTCCCCCAGCCAATCTCCATGATTTGCATTTTCAAGTTTGTGGGGATAAATCACTTGGTTGTGGTAGCCACATGGTCAATTTGCACATTTCCTTCATTAAGAAATTCAAACTGTTGTGCTAGGAGGGCAGAGGGGATTTCAGAAGACTCTTTGAGGAAAAAAATTGTTTGTACCACTGGGAACCTATGTCCAAAGCATTGATGTCATTAGATTAACTCAGCTATATAAGAAGCTGTTGACAGATTTCCATATAAATAATCTGTTTATTTCCCTGCATTCACAGCCTCCTCTCCCAATCCTGGCCCCATTTAACTCCCATTCCAGAAACAAGATCCAATCAGTGTGGCTGGAGCATTTATGGAAGGTTCCATAAAATAAGAAAGACCTGAGTGGGGCCTTGAGGAATGGCAAAACCGTTTGTAGGCACAGTCTAGCACACTGGTGTTAAACAGCAGGGGCTGAAAAGGAGTGTGAGGTGCCCTGAAGTCAGAGAGAGTCTGATCCAGCCACAGTAATAGGCTCGGCTGGAAGGCGAGTGGGAGGTATGGTCTGGGGAGCCACATTAAGAAGATCCTTGAATGTTTAATACAAGAGTTGATGTGTCATTCAGTAGTTGATGGGAAGCCCCTGGCACAATCCTTCTCAATCAGCATCACTCATGCAACTTCTCCAAACTACATGCAGCCTCCCCTGCTGCAGCTAAGAACCACTGCTGTAAGAAGACAGTAGTCAGATAAAACCAGGTCAAGAAAGAGGCAGAGAAAAGCCCTTGACTGGAATTTAACAGCAGCATAGTGATAACCGTGGTAAGAAGCCAACCCTCTCACCCCTGAGCTTTGTATTCAGCTTTCTGTTCTCTCATTTTGATTACTTCTGTGCTTTCCTCCAGGATACCCTTTCCCTTGTTCTCTAGCTGAACAATTCAGCGAAAACCGTTTTCTTTGTGTTTCCATGGCAGAGTGGAAGCAGACTGACATTTTCCCAAATTGCATTATAAACTGCCGAGAGGGGAAACAAAAAAAAAAAGCAAGAAGATAAGAATAGCACAAAAAAGTCAATGTTCCCAAGTGAAGATTTGGAGTCCAAAATTCCCTAAGTAGGTAATGTCATTAAAGCAGTGGGCCTGAGAAGTGCTGCTGTTAAAGAAGTACCATCCAAACAGGAACCCCAATCCCTACATAAAGGGATCCAATGATACAGAGCACACAACTCTTACTAAAATCCTCTTTCCTCTCCCATTTTCAGGCATCCCAAAATTCCCAGAAATTTTTCACTATCCTATCTGAGAAGTTACTCTCTTACCATGCTACTCTTAACTCTCTCTTCCACAAATCATCCCATATGTCACTTCCCAAAATATCACAAAGTCTGTGCTACAAACCACTACACTTCTCTCTCCCTCTCTCCCTCTCCTTCCCACTTCCCCTCCCTCTCTTTCTCTCCCTCTCCTTCATTAACCTGTGCCTTTCCTGAACACCCTGTCACAGGCAGGAAAAAACCAAAGGCTGTGAATGTCTAAATGTCGTATTTTCATCTGACAGCCATTCTTCCTAATTATTCACCTGCCTGTAAGCTATGTGATCACTAAACCCTGCCTGTTCTTCAGCACACAGAAAAAAATGGCAATGTTCACAAACCCAACCTTATTATTTTTTAAACCTCCCTTATCTGCTTGGGAGCTATTGCTCAGCTCCAGATTCCTGATGAAGGTACATACCTACTTCACATCTGAAGCAGGGCAGTGGTCACTAGCACCCCTTGAGCATCCAGTGAATGGTACAGCCAGGCCCAGATCAAGTCACCGAAACCACCTGCTCTGCTACTCTTAAAATAACTCAAAAAAGACTTCTCTTCCTCTACCCTCAGCCCCCCAACACTTGCATACGTGTAATTGGAAAAGGTGTACTTGTAGAATTTCACAATATAACAATTCCTTAACTTTATTACAAGACTAAGATAGATTCTGGGGCGGGGGCGGGGGGAACTGGTAAACATAAGATAAAGGAAAAGAAAAGAGAAAACTTAGATAACTAGTGTCAAAGTTCTGTTTTGAGAACACCTTAAAAATGTTTATAGACTTCCCTTCCGGTAGACTTTTTTGGCAAAATATATTAGAAAGTTATAGGAACTACAATGCCATCACAAACTCTTAGTATTTACCTGGAAGTAAGAACCAAGCATAGTATCCTACTCAGTGTCCCGCAGAAAGAAAACTGCACTTGCAGCCAAGTTGAAAATGGAAATCAACTCTTGTGGTAGATCATTTCCAAAGGTGGCCACCAACAATCCTTCTATCTCTGTACACTCCTCCCATCAAGAGGTGGAGTCTATTTTCTCCTGAACTGGTCTCATGACTTGTTTTGGCCAATCCAATGAGGCAGAAGTGATGTTCTAGTACTCCTAAGAGCTACAAGAACTATAAGGCTTTAAGAACACTTGTAGTTTCGCTTTTGTGTTTCTGGAATCAGCCGATAGGTTAAAAAGCTCAGGCTAGGCCACTAAATGAGAAGATAGAGGCATAACCAGGCCCTAGCCATTCCAGCTGAGGCCAGACATGTATGTATGCCATCTTAGACATTCCATCCCAAGCTGAGTTCCCAGATGAATACAGCCAACACCATGTCTAGCAGAAGAACTACCTAGCTGAGCCCAGTGAATCCACAGAATCCATGAGAATTAATAGACTGTTATTGTTTTAATCCACTAAGGTTTGAGGGATTTTTTATACACAGCAAGAGATAACTGAGACAACTCTGGTTATCAATTCAACCAATCTCACTCAAGGATATCAACAAATCTGGATCCTATATAGCCTTTTAATTTTCCTAGTTTTTATGTTTGAGTTGTTCTTTTGTTACTTCATTGTTCTATATTAATCTCAGTCATGCATTCCAGATAGTTTTTATTTCAACTATTATGTCCCATAGTTCCCACAAGAACAATCAAACTTATTAGAGCTTACTTTGGGTTCAGAAACTCTGGTCACTTTATCTATATTACTGCCTTAATATAGTTAATACCTAAACTTCCTCTTTGATTCTGAAGGTACTTTGGATTTTATTATTGGCCTGATTTTTAAATCTTTACTTTGAAAATGTTCTGGGTCTGTATTTGCGGTGATAATTTCCTTTTGAATGTGTTTTTTGCAAGTTTATTCATGCTTTTCAAATGTAAATTAACTGATGTGAGAGTAATATGTATTCAGACAATAGCATTCATCAGATGTCACTGCTGAACTGGAAGGCTTCTCCAGGGTTTAGTTCTAATCCTTCTCCCTTCAATGACTTCAATTATCGTCTTTAAATGATGGCTCTCAAATCCAGACTTCCCATTTGGACTTCCTCCCTGAGAGTCAGATACAATTCCAACTGCCCACTAGGCATCTCCACTTCAATACCCTACAGACTTCACAAACTTATCTCCAAAATGAAATTCCTTGTCCTCTAAAACTTGCTCTTCCTCCGTTAATCTTTCATTACCAGAGATTCCTCCATTAATCTCCGTTGCTCAATCAATAGTAGCAGCATCCATCCAAAAATATGGCATGTGGGTCTCCTCACCCGATTATGAGCCCTAGGTCCCATTCATTTCCATCTCCCCAACTCTTAGCACAGGATCCAATACACGGTAATGATCACTACTTTTTTAAATTAATAACTGAATGAACAATGAGGTTCTGGTTACCTCAATAAGAAATATCGGCTGTTGTCTAACCCAGAAAATGTGCCAATACTTTTAGTACCATCTAGTCTTATTCAAGGCAAGACTTCAACTAACAGAAAGAGAGAGAACCAAATGGGTCACCATAGGCTATAGGCTTGAAAAACTCTTGACCGCAACATGCTTATGAAGTACAGCCTTCCTTATCAGGACTGATGTTCATTTGAACAGGTTGCATGATGAACCTATTCCCTCAGTTCCTGAGCCCCTGCTGCACCCAAGCCCTGTTCTGAGCAAAGCATGTCACCTTCCTGATTTCAGAAATGAGACCTCTTCCTGGTCATTCATGCTGCCATAACCCCAAGATAGTCTTGTACTCTACAGCTGCACCATACCAAATAGCTCTATCTTCTGGAATACAAGTTTTTTTGGCTTTTGGTTTTTGTTTTTTTTTTTTTGGTTTTTTTTTTGGTGAGATGGAGATTTATTCTTGTTGCCCAGGCTGGAATGCAATGGCGAGATCTCGGCTCACCGCATCCTCTGCCTCCCAGATTCAAGCGATTCTCCTGCCTCAGCCTCCCGAGTAGCTGGGATTACAGGCATGTGTCACCATGCCCGGCTAATTCTGCATTTTTAGTAGAGATGGGGTTTCACCGTGTGGCCCAGGCTGATCTCGAACTCCTGATCTCAGGTAATCCGCCTACCTCGGCCTCCCAAAGCGCTGGGATTACAGGCGTGAGCCACTGCGCCTGGCCTGGGATACAAGTTTTTAACAATTTTCCCCCAATCACAAATTTCCAGCCAGGTCCAAGTAGTTCAATGCCAACTCAGTTGAAATTTGTGATTTCTTTAAGGCACTGTGTTGCAGATGTTAATTCCTCTTTATTACTGAGTCATATGTGCAGACCCAAGTACTGCCTGATTCACTGTGTACCACTTCCTCTCTGAGTAGCTCTAGAAGTCCAACCTGCTTCAAAGCCAAACCAGTCTGAGTTACAGGCATTTTAAGTTTGTCTTTGTAGCCTAAATGTCTCGTTCTTTTGGTAGGATCATGACTGACAGCTTGTGAACAACATTTTAAAATATTTATTTCTACAATAACTGCTTTTGTACTCCCAGATTAACTTGTAGCATCTTCAATAATAAATTATTTGATCTGGCAACTTCTTTATAAAATCAAGCACAGTCCCACATATCCATGACATAACCTCTGGGTTTATAATCCTAGACCCTTAAACATAACTTTTTTTCATTCAAATACATTTGCTTTTCTGGAGTTGGGGGTGATTATAATTGTTCATTTAAAATACTTTTTAGTAAAACAGTACTTCCCAATTTCGTAACATCTGAATAAAAAAGCAATTGAATCTCCCTGAAAACATTTTTTGGCATTAAAATTCATTATATCCATTTGCATAATGATGAGGAAAGCTCAATGAAACTACCAATCTATTTAGCATCTCATGTTTGATAAAGCACATTAAAACATGAATGTATAGTCAAAAGACAGGTTATTTCACTACCAGACCATGTTATACTACTTCTCTAACAAATTCTTATCACCTTCTTCCTGTCCTTTGCCTTTCTATACAGTCTATACAACTGCATCATTATGAATTGAAAAAACTAAGGAGGATGTATAACATTTAACACATTAGTGAAATGTGAATTATATAGAAATAAATACCAATGTGCTAACAGCAAAGATCTTAACAGCTCTACTTTATTTATAGAGTAAAATAAACATATTAACAATTTACATGAGAATGGCTGAAACTCAAAAACCTGAAAACAAAAATTTGGTTTAGCAATCTTTTCATTAAAGTCTAAAAGTAATCTTTGGATCTCCCTATCAAAATTCCAGTTGGCTTTTGTTTTTTCCAGAAGTTGACAAGTTGATTCTAAAATTCATATGGAAATGCAAGAGACTTATAATAGTCAAAACAATCTGAAAAAGAAGAACAAAGTTGGAGGATTCACACTTCCCAATGTCAAAACCTACTTTAAAGTTATAGTAATCAAGATGGTGTACACTAGCATAAGGATAGACACATAGACCAATGGAATAGAATTGAGAGTCCAGAAATAAACCCTTACATTTATGGTCAATTGATTTTTGACAAGGGTGCCAAGACAATTCAACGGGGAGAAATAGTCTTTTCAACAAATGATGCTGAGACAACATGCAAAAGAATGAAGTTGGACTTCTTCCTCACACTATATGGAAAAATTAACTTAATGTGGATCATAGACCTCAATGTAAGGGCTAAAATTATCAAACACTTAAAAGAAATCATAGGAGCATATCTTCATGACCTTGGGTTAGTCAATGATTTCTCAGATATGACACCAAAAGCACAAGTGACAAAAGAAAAAACAGAAAATCATGTATCTAACTGGTATCCTTAATGTATAAAGAATTCCTACAATTCAATAATAGAAAGACTAATAACTCAATTTAAAAATGGGCAAAAAAGTTGAATAGACATTTCTCTGAAAAAGATACACAAATGACCAATAAGCACATGAAAAGTTATTCAGCATCATTAGTCATCAGGGAAATTCAAATCAAAAGTATAAGACAGTATTTCACACCCAGTAGGATGGCTGTAATCAAAAAGACAGACAATAACAAGTGTTGGTGAGGATGTGGAGAAGCTGAAACCTTCCTCATACACTGCTGGTGGGAATATAAAAGGGCACAGCTGCTTTGGGAAACAGTTCTTCAAAATGTTAAATATAGTGTTACAAATGACCTAGCAATTCTACACCTAAGTGTCCAGTCAAAAGAAATGAAAACACATGTCCAAACAAAAATATGTATATTCACACCAGCACTATTCATAATAGCCAAAAAGTAGAAACAACCTAAATGTCCATCAACTGACAGTTGGTTAAATAAAAAGTGCTATACCCATACGATGAAATATTATTCAGCAATAAAAAGAAATGAAGTATTGATTAGTGAACCTTGAAAACATTATGCTAAGTGCTAGTTGAAAGAATCCAGCCACAAACACCACATACTATATGATTCTATTTCTAGAAAATGTCTACATTAGGCAAATCTACAGGGACAGAGTGTAGATTAGTGATTTCTTAGGGCTAAAGGAGGTAATGGGGTGAGGAATGAGGAGTGATTTTTAATGGGTACCAAGTTTCTTTTAGCAGAATGAAAACATTCTCAAATTAGACTGTGATTGTGATTCTACATCATGTGAAAATAACAAAAAAATTAATTATATACTTTAAATAGGTGAATTGTATGGTATGTAAATTATATCTCAATATAGCTATTAAAAAATAAAAGTAGCCGGGCAAGGTGGCTCATGCCTATAATCCCAGCACTTTGGGAGGCCTAGGTGGGTGGATCATGAGGTCAGGAGATCGAGATCATCCTGGTTAACACAGTGAAACCCCGTCTCTACTAAAAATACAAAAAATTAGCCGGGCGTGGTGGCGGGCGCCTGTAGTCCCAACTACTCGGGAGGCTGAGGCAGGAGAATGGCGTGAACCCAGGAGGCAGAGCTTGCAGTGAGCGGAGATTGCGCCACTGCACTCCAGCCCGGGCAACAGAGCGAGACTCTGTCTCAAAAATAAATAAATAAATAAAAGTAATTTTCTTCCCACTTCTTGTCACAATTCATTATGAAATCTGAACCAGGGAGTTCATAAAAAAGGAAGTTTCACGAACTTCGTGTTTTCCCCCAATAGGTTTTATTTGTAGCTGAACATTCTGTAACTGAAGCGCCTGCTAAATTGATTCTGTTCCTCTTCATGGGGCAAATTTCATTAAATTTTCCTTCAATTGTTCTTTCCCCAATATAGATCGGTACTCTTGTATTTAGAAGATGCAGTCCCAAATGATTCCTCACTTATCTCCTGGGTAGTATGTAATGTTGCCACAAGAAACTACTTTTCTTTTGATTCAAAAGACTTGGCCAGTCTGCGGTCTACTTTCTGCTTCCAGAAAGACTACTCAGAAAACATTACTTCTATCAGTTACTTGTGAAAGACTTTGAAATGAACCAAAAAAATATTTCTGAGTGTCTTGTCTGGTACATTCTTTCAGGTTATCTGATTCCATAGGGGTTTGTGCCTTTTTTTTTTTTTGAGACTGAGCCTCACTCTCATCCAGACTGGAGTACAGTGGTGTGATCTCAGCTCATTGCAATCTCTGTCTCCTGGGGTTCAAGCGATTCTCCTACCTTAGCCTCCCAAGAAGCTGGGATTATAGGCAGGTGCCATCATGCCCAGCTAATTTTTGTATTTTTAGTAGAGACAGGGTTTCACCATGTTGGCCAGGCTGGTCTTGAACTCCTGACCTCAGGTGATCTGCCAGCCTCAGCCTACCAAAGTGCTGGGATTACAGGTGTGAGCCACTGCACCCAGCCTGGTTTGTGCCTTTTGATGCCTTCACACTATTTTACAACTCAGTGCGTTGTAGGAAAAAACAGATAATAATGTAAACGATTCATGTACATAGAAATGCAAATGAATTGTCAGTGGAACGGAATGAACATCAAGCAGTTTTGCATCTGTTTCTGAATTTATCTAAGCATTCGTGATATGTTCTTTGAATTCTCCTTTGAACTAATTATAAAGTCTTACTGGTTCCCTTAGTAATTAATTTGATAAATAAGATATTTTATAAGTGTTCACTTTATTTTTGTCCTGGTTTTAACATTTCTTAGAAGAGTATATCTTAGTTCAGGCTGCTATAACAAAAATACCATAGACTGGGTGACTTAAACGACAAACAATTTCTCACAGTTCTGGAGGCTGGGAAGTTCAAGATCAAGGCACAAGCAGATTCAGATTCTGGTGAGGACTCTCTTCCTGATTTGCAGAAAGCCTGTCTTCTCATTGTATCCTCACATGGTAAGAGGGGAGAGACATAGCAAGCTCTTGTGTCTTCCCTTACAAAGGCACTAATTCCATTCATGAAGTCTCCACCCTCATTATCTCATCTACATTGAATCACTTCCCAAAGGTTCCACCTTCTAATACCGTTACACTGGGAGTTAGGATTTCAACAAAGGAATCTGGGGGTGAGGGACACAGTCAGTCCATAACAGTATCTTTTAACATTTCTTCTCTTACTTTATACACTAAAGTAGAAAATTTGGTTTCCCCCAAATTAGTCCCAAAGAAAGTAACAGATAATAAATAAATTAACTAGCAATCCCTAGTTCAATACCAATGTAGTTTTACTGTGTTATGGCTGCGAGTGTAACATTAGCACAATACCTAATATATAGTCGGTGCTTGATAAATTTTTGCTTGTTAAGTAGTCCTTTTTCTGTTATGTTTTATATCTGGGAGTCTTACCTCTGGTCAGTGGAGCCCTCTCATGTACATTTAGCTCACATCAGCCTAAATCAACTCTTTCTCAATGATGTTGGCACTACCTTTTGCCAAGCAAGGTCTTCACACACTGCAGATCTGGCCTTTATTTGTGTGATTTGAGGAATCGCAGCCTACTCCCCCACCCCCAACTTGTTCCAAATTAGCCTCCTAACCACCCACAGGCCTGCTGCCATCCCTGACATTCCCACCAAGATAACCATTCCTTTAGGTTAATACATAGTTTCCAGAGTAAAAAGGAACCAAAACCAGGGACAACAGATGTCAAAACAAACAACTCTATAATTGAAGAACACACTTGTCATCCCACCCCCCAACTCCCCAACCTCTCTACTAGCAGGGACAGCAGAAGGTAGTATTTTCCATCTAAGAACTTCACTGTGCCTTTGCAAGTTAATTTCCAGTCTTCACAGTCAGTCTTCATGAAGCTAAATGAGTTGCTATTAAAAGGATCCGTGATTCACCCTTTTCTCATTCTTGGCAGGGCTACAGGGAGAAAAGAGGGCAGAGGAGGTGGATGTATAATATTGTGAGGTGCTAACTTTATTATGAGAGGACCAGCCTTATAATTATGGGGTAGTTAAGAAAAGGTCTATCTCATCATCAAAGTTTAGACTATAGTCTGAGAAGTAAAGCTCATCTTTAAACAATGTGTGTTTATTCATTCATTCAATAAATATTTATCAAGCACCTACTATGCATCTACCACCATGTTGGGCTGTATAGCAGGTGCTGAAATCTGCCAAGGCCATACCCCTGGGATCTTCCCATAGGCCACCTAGAGAATTCTTTTACAGGCTAATGGACTCCCTCTGAAGGTGTTTGTTAACCTCTAAAGGAGTGTGCTCACCCTGTCTGGGACAGGCCAGAAGTACCAGGATGGAAGTGGATGAGGACCCCAACTTCCTACCCCTCAAAGTAGTCCACAGTTTTTTAGAAGGTTCCAGGAGGGATTAAGTCCCTGTTGCCTACAGTGGTAACCTGCTCATTCACGCACTTTTGACTGATTTTCCACCTTCCCTCCTGCTTTTCCTACAATCACATCCCAAATAAACCAAATCCCTGTCTCAGAGTCTGTTTTGAGGGAAACCCAAACTAGGACAATAAATGTCCGTGTGTACGTGTGGTAAGCAGATGTGCACTATAATATCTTTAGACATAGAGCACCCAAGACTACCCTTCTGGAGCCCTGAAAACTGAGTAACACAGAATGGGAGCATGTCTTGCTGTGGGTGAGAACTATACCACCTAGACCTATACAGTTTACTGTCTGCATTAACATGCCTTTCCTATTCAGCCCACTTTACTAACTTTACTAACATCACTTTACATTTCTGCTGTCTTTATCAACATTGACTTTACTATTCCAAAAAAATTTTTGTCTAAGAGGATAAAAGTTGCAAATAAGGTTTTTCCAGAAACCTTCCCCAAGAAAATTGTTTAAATGAAAATCAAACTGTTCAATTCAATAGACAGCATCAACAGCTATTTACTCCCTAAGACTCTTTAATAAAAACATTCACCTCAAAATCTCCCCTTGCTGTGTCCACCAATTTTAAACAACTATATCATGATTCTTTATCCAATGATGATCTATCCTCTGCATGAAAGGCCCACTTTAAACTAGTATCTGAAGCCTCATAAACATCACAATTTAGCCCTTTCCCCTAAGGAAGCCACTAAGACTGTGTTGAGGTAATGCTTACCCTTACTGCGGTAAGAGTAAACTCAACTTTGTCTTATCAACAGGTTGTTTGGGTAGTATTCTCAGGAATCCAGCATTCAAAGGGAGTGGAAAACAGGGTTGGGGGTGGATATCCTTAGATAAGACCATCCCTGTGAGTACTTGGTAGAGTTGCATACAAGATGCATAGCATGCCAGGTGCAGTGGCACCCACTTGTAGTCCCACCTACTCGGGATGCTGAGGCAGAAGGATCACTTGACGCCAGGGTTTCAAGTCCAGCCTCAGCAACATAACAAGATTCTATCACCAAAAAAAAAAAAAAAAAAAATGAGTTGCAGATTGTCATGACAGATATTAGAAGATGGTAGTCTCCTGGAGGGGTAAAAACTCAAGGTCAGAAGAGCAAGGTTAAGGATGCTCAAAGGGATCGCCTGAGTACATTTTTCACCATGGAAATAAGATGCAATCCATACACAGTTTGAAAGTCCTTCCCCCATAGGCTGTAATTCCCTTTAGCATTCTTTGACCCTTCCATAAAGCCTGAGTCACCTACTAAACTTTGTGAGTGGCAAAGTGAGTGGCAAAACTTTGTAAAGGCAAGTGGAGGACAAGGTCATGAGAGGAAAGGTAAGTCTTGACTATATCCCTGTTTCTCCCATCTGAAAACACTCTGGTTAGGGGCAGTAGAGTACATCAAGGAGGACTGCAGTTTAATGCAGGTCAATGGCCCAGGCCATGCCCAGTTGAGGTCCATAAGAAAACAGGAAATCAGTAACACAGCCTTTGGAGTATAATAAGGAGAACCTCAGGGAGGCTCCTCTCTTGCTCAAATGTACCTATCCAAGAGAAATATCACATGAGCCACACATGTGAGCCACATATGTAATTTAAAATTTCTTGAAGCCATATATTAAAAAGTAAAAAGAAATAGGTGAAATTAATGTTCATATTTTATTAAAATAATATATTCAAAATATTATTTCAACATGTAATCAATATAAAAAGTATTAATGAAATATTTTCCCTCTCACTAAGTCTTTGAAATTCAGCGTGTATTTTGCACTTACGGCACATTTCAGTTTAGCCACATTTTAAATGCTGCATAACCACATGTAGCTCATGACTGCAGTATTGAATGAACAGCACAGGACTATGGAAAGATGACCCTGGGAAAAAAAACAGACCCTTGGATAACAACCCCTTATTCACTATGTTTCATTTAGCAACTGAACCAGTGCTCTTATAGAAACCAGAGACCAAAACCAGCAGGAGTGAGCCATGGGGGAGGAATAAGGAATGAACCGGAAGCCAGCCTTCTTCTTAGAGATAATTGTGTGTGTGTAGCCAGCTCTACTGTCTGGGCTACACATCTGCTGTGTCAAAACCCAATTTGGATTCTCACTTTCTACTCTGTCAGGAACAAGTTGTACTTCCTGATCTCTTTATTTTCCTCTATTATTCCCTCTGTAAATTTCTCTTTCAAAACAAGAAAAAAAGATTCTGGCTCATTCTGCTTGCTGTGCTGTGAGCAATAAAGTCTTTGTTTCTGATCTGAGGGTCTTATATCTTCTGCCAGTATCCATGAAACTGTGGCAAGCTAACTTGTTAGCTTGCAAGTAGGGTCAAATCTCAGACCTTTCACAATTCTTGACATTATCATTCCATCCTTCAATGCCTAACCAAGGTCTAACTCCAAGGAGGAATTAGAGGCACCTTTACTAACCTCTCAGAGCTATTAACACTTCTTGTTTCTACTCAGCCTTTAGCATTTACAATATAGAATTTTAAAATAATTTTGTGTGTCTACATTTTAATATCTCCAATTCCCCCATTGCTCTATGCATAATATTCATTAAAATGCTTGCTGAGTGACTCATTGATTTTTGTCCCATACATGTGAAACATTGGAGAAATTTCACACTGTGTGATCACGGAGTCCTACCTTCCCCACTTCCTACATTCAGATGTGCTGATGGTGTGTGCCCCCTCTCTTCTCCTCTCATGCACCATCAACCTTCCTTCATCCCCACTCTTCTTTAATTTTCCTTTCTTCTATAGTAACTTACCACACTTTCACCTTAAAACACTAAACCAGATCAACTCAGTGAAAACAAAGCCCTTGAACCTGGAGTTATGGGATGTAGAAGCTAAAGATCACTTTTTACTGAAACCCTAAACACACTTGCCTTTAGGTTGCCTCAGGTAAAAAATCCTTCCTTTTCTTTAAGAATGTAAATCCCTTCAGAAAGAGGCTGCACTTAACATACTAAAGTTAACAGATTTTCAGCAGGGCTCGGTGGCTCACACCTGTAATCCCAGAACTTTGGGAGGCTGAGGCAGGCGGATCACCTGAGGTCAGGAGTTCAAGACCTGACTGATCAACATGGCAAAACCCCATCTCTACTAAAAAATACAAAAATTGGCCAGGTGTGGTGGCATGCACCTGTAATCCCAGATACTTGGGAGCCTGAAGCAGGAAAATTGCTTGAACCCGGGAGGTGGAGGTTGCAGTGAGCCAAGATCATGCCATTGCACTCCAGCCTGGACAACAGAGCAAGACTCTATCTCAAAAAAAATAAATTAATTAAATAAAATAAAAATAAATAAAACAGATTTACAGTTCTTTTTTTATAGAAAAAATAAATAATTATGGCATGAATCCAATGACAGATGAAGGATATTTGCCATTCTATTGTAAGTTAATTATACCAGAAAATTCCAATTATTTTAACCTACCCACTATATAATATTTCAAAAGATAATCTTTTATTATCTAAATATGAGTTATTTTTTCTTTTTCTTCCCTTCCTACCTCCTTTTTCTTTCCTTCTTTTTCCCTTCCTTTCTTCCTCTTTTATTTCTTGTTTTCAAGTCCATAGCACTTAACATGCATTTTTTCATAGCTTTTCTTGGTGGGGTACATGGTAAGCAGCTCAGATTAGTCTATAATATCAGAACTTTCTAAGTCATATTAGAGATATGGAATTGTTCTCAAACTACAAGATGTGTCTGTAACCTGATTGAGGGTTAATCTATCTATGAGAACTGGAGTTTTGTCAGCTATAACCAGTTTTGATCTGGTTTAGTGTAGAAGGATAAGGTAGGTTGAACTAAAACTTCTCCCCAACATTCCTTTCCTTCGTGATCAGAGTTAGAGGCAGAAAGAACACTGAGCTTTGGAGAAGAGCAACTTCACTGTGGCACCATTCATAGTCCATTATCATGGGAAGTTGTATACTGAAACTCAAGATGTATAAGCAATGAATGTAGCTTAGTTTAATAAGGAGGAGCGAGGTCATATTGATACTATTGTGCAATTTTTAAGTAGTCTTTCGAAGGCCATTCATCTCTTAGATGGTGTATTAGTCCGTTCTCACGTTGCTATAAAGAAATACCTGAGACTGGGTAATTTATAAAGAAAAGTTTAATTGGCTCACAGTCCACAGGCTGTACGGGAAGCATGGTGGCATCTGTTTCTGGGGAGGCTTCAGGAAACTTACAATCATGGCAGAAGACGAAGTGGAAGCCAGCACATCACATGGCAGGAGCAGGACCAAGAGAGAGAGTGGGTAGATGTCATACACTTTTAAATAACCAGATCTCATGAGAACTCACTTACTATACAGTACCAAGGCAGGGATGGTGCTAAACCATTCATGAGAGCTCCACCCCCATGATCCAATCACCTCCCACCAGGCCCCTCCTCCAACACTGGGGATTACAATTTGACATAAGATTTGGGCAGGGACACATATCCAAACCATATGAGATGGTGACTGGTGCTCAATTTTAGGAACCTAAAAGGAATTCTTCTGCACTCTACTATCTTTTCTCCGCCCCATTCATAAGACCAGAGCTTCCCATACTTTGACAACCAGCTAAAGTGAAGGGAAAAGCCCTCTACATCCAGCAGACTACTGGGGAGTCTGAATTCGAAAGTCTCAAGAAGAGATGGGAACTTTACTATTCTGTAGGGAGGGTTAGCAATCTCTAGGGAGGTGCTGGGAGGGGCACTCAACAGGAAGATCTTAAGAGAGGACTGAAGGAGAAGTGGAAGAGCAAGAGAACAAGGGGAATTCACATGAGACATACTCTAATGGCTTACAGAGTGATGCTTTTGCCTCTATGTATAATACAAAGGACCAAGGAAGCTAAATCAGAGTTGCAATACGTGCTTTCCTTCTAACACCATTCCCCAACTATTTAAATTGTGATCATTTCCTGACCACTGGAAAAAGAACTACTCCATCAAGGTGCTATGAGTATTTGGCTTATGGAAGACAGAAAGGACAGGATTCACAATGGACAGAAGATAACCCCCACTCCAAGGTCATCTGAGGGTCACTGGCCCACCATCACAGTGAAGAATCTCAACCAGCCAACTTGGGTGGGCATGAAACTGTCTCCCCCAACCTTTCCTTTCCCAAAAGGGTAGCTAGTAACCTGCCCTGTGGGAAAGAGAATAGTGACAGTCAAAATCACCATATCCAACCAAACACCAGCCAGGTGAGGGTATGTCTAGATGCACATAACACACATATTACTGATGGCAAAAATGTCTCTATGATGGAGTAGTAGACATCAGACTTACTCAGCCTGATCTTATTTGTGGTGGATATTTGTTGTTTTTTTACAACATGGGTTCCAAACACTCTTCTTTTGTGGGGAACCCCCAGATGTCAGGTCCTAGCCTCCCATGATGAAGTCAAGGAAAGTGCTGCTCTGTTTAGTAGCACACTGTTTAATTAAACTGACACTTTTTCCATAGCAAAGCTGCCTAAGTAGAAAAAGCACTAAATTGATTTACATTGGAGCATGAGTTCCTTGCCTCATCACAAAATAAAAATGATCTTTCCATGGCCTGGCACCAGTCTGCAGATTACACTTGCAGAAGCACAGGTCTGGGGGCCATATATTTCCTCTTCTAGCATCCCAATAGCTGTGTAGATGCTATGACCTGAACTCAGCAACCAGATGTTCCTACCCAGGTCTTTGGATCTTGAAGGAAAGAAACGAAGATGCAAGGACAGCTGAGAAGCTTACATGGTGGTGTGAGCATTTCCAAAAAATCAGCAGTAGCATCAGCATTGAGAGTCCAAAGGTAGCAGCAGCATCGACTGTTCAGATTTCCGACAGCAGTGGAACACTGAACTGATGACAATGTGTCTGCCATTCATAGCCTTTCTTGGTTCCCACCGTCTTCTGAGCCTGGCTTTCCAGCCTACCTATCACTTCTGCGTACTGACCAAGAAGTACCAATGAATTTCTTTTCTGCTTAGGTAAGTCAATAGAGAATTTTGTTGCCTGCACTCAAGAAACTTGACGGACAAACCCTTTAACATTCAAATCAGGTGACTAATGATGCCTGTTCAGATTCCAAGCTCACCAAGGAATTTTATGATGGTAATTTGGCTTCTCGTGTGTTAGCTAGAAACTCTGGATTTCCTGGTAACTATGTTTGTCATTAAAATTAACTAACTGGTATTAGGTCTTAAACTTCACATGATGAGTAGGAATAATGTCACCGCACTCCAGAGAGAAAGATCTACTCTCTATACGCTGACACAATTGGATTTTATATGCTACAATGCTAACACCCAGAAAGTGGGTTGTGGCAAATTTACCACAATAAGGGTATCCTATGGAGAACCTTCCTGGCTAGCCACCTGGCCCCACCCAGGTGCTCCTTCTGCATAGTTAGAACTCCTATGCTGCCTTTTGACACCTGAGGTCAGTCAGCCCTTTGACTTTCTTACAGAGTTGTTGGGGGTTGAATCAAATTTATTTACAGTCTTCTAAGTCTGAAACAGGCAATGGAGTGAGCAGGTCTGACTGAAGCTCTTAGAAGTCCATAGCTTGCCAGCAAGGCAAGCTATGAATCTTAAAATAAATTCGTGCACATGCATCACATTTGCATAGTTCCCCATTTGTCACCCATAAACATCCCTTATCAAAGCCATATGGGAAGAAATCATTATCAGAAAGCAATCTGTGTCTCCTTTTTGACTACACCTCATTAATTTCTGACTTGATTCTCTCTAAACTGTGTCATTGAACATTTGCTTTTTGGTTTCGCTTCTTTAAACACGAGTAACGATAAAAACTATACATCTTATATATATGGAGTTGTTTATGATTTTCAGAGAATTTTCTCACCCAATGTCTCATTCCATCCTTCACAATGATTCCCTAGAAGAACTTTTATCCTTTTTTTACAAATGATAAAATAGCAAGCCTCATGCTGCACAGTTACTATGTGGCCGAATGTGGACTTAAACATGGATCTTTCAAAACCTAACAGTCCAACACAGTGAAAGTTCCTGCCATTATCTGGCAAATTCATGACAATTCTACATTGCATAAGCATTACTTTAAAATACTTGGATAAAGGCGCCTCCAAAATATTCCAATATTACCCCTCCACTGTCAACAAAGGCACTGGACAAATAAATTTGTATTGGCATCTTACTTTTAAAAACAATCTTCTGAGAGACAAATCTTTTTAAAAATCATTTTGACTTTTCTCTTTTATTTTGATATAATATTCCATATGAGATTTCCTATGGTGGAATGAATTCTTGTTTATGGTATATAGATTTAATCTGTTAATGTTTCACTTAGAAATTTTAAAAATTTATTTTTATTTTTTGTGGGTACATAGTAGGTATATATATTTATGGAGGGTACATGAAATGTTTTGATACAGGCATGCAATGCATAATAACATAAATAAAAAGCATTTATCCCCTGAGTTATAAACAATCTAATTACACTCTTTAAGTCAGGGGTCCCCAGTGCCCGGGCCTTGGACTGGTACTGGTCTGTGGCCTGTTAGGAACCGGGACATAAAACAGGAAGTAAGTGTGGTGGGCGAGCAAGCACTACCGCCTGAGCTCCGCTTCCTGTCACATCAGTGGTGGCTTTAGATTCTCATAGGAGCATGAACCCTATTGCGAACTACACGTGAGGAATCTAGATTGCGCACTCCTTATAAGAATCTAACTGGGCCAGGCACAGTAGCTCACGCCTGTAATCCTAGCATTTTGGGAGGCCGAGGCAGGCAGATCACCTGAGGTCAGGAGTTCGAGACCAGCTGCCAACATGGTGAAATCCCATCTCTACTAAAAATACAAAAATTAGCCAGGTGTAGTGGGGCATGCCTATAATCCCAGCTACCTGGGAGGCCGAGGCAGGAGAATTGCTGGAACCTGGGAGGCAGAGGCTGCAGTGAGCCAAGATCACACCACTGCACTCCAGCCTAGGTAACAGAATGAGACTCTGTCTCAAAAAAAAAAAAAAAAAAGAAGAAGAGAATCTAACTAATGCCTGATGATCTGAGATGGAACAGTTTCGTCCTGAAACCATCCCTCACCCCTCAACATGGAAAAATTGTCTTCCACAAAACCGGTCCCCAGTGTCAAAAAGGTTAGGGATTACTGCTTTAAGTTACTTGAAAATGTACAATTAAGTTATTATTGACTATAGTCACCCTGTTGTGCTGTCAAATGTAGGTCTTATTCATTCTTTCTATTTTTTGTACCCATTAACCATCCTCACCTCCCCACCAACCCCCCGTTGCCATTCCCAGCCTCTGGTAACCATCCTTCTACTCTCTATGTTCATGAGTTCAATCGTTTTGGTTTTTAGATCTCCTAAATAAGTAAGAACATGCAATATTCGTCTTTCTGTGCCTCTGCCAGACAAATTTTAAACCTCCAAGTCAATAAACTTTGGATTCCCAATAATGACCTCCCATTAGGAGGTCAACTTTTAAGTTTGATATTTTATACTCTCCTGATTCTACAAAATCATGTCTTCATTTTCAGTGAAGTATCAGTGTGTAGTATCTATGTACAGTACTTTACAGCTTGCACAGTGCTTTTATGCACATTTTGTTAAATTCTTACAGCTACCTCCATGTGATAGCTGGTCTCTCCTGCAAGTATTTTTACCTCAGTTTTGCAGATAAGGAAAGCAGGGCTCATGATGATAAGAGACCTTTCTCAACATGACTCATGTCAGAACTGCTAGGGTCAAGACTGGTTCAAACCTCAGTAATCCACCCCTTTCACCTCGACAACATAAAAAGCAATGGACCCTATGAGTGCATTCTTTTTTCCCTAAGCAAACAAAAGGCGTAATATTACTGCCTTGGTACATGGCATCCTATTTTTCTCTGAATTTCCTTTCCTTCACAGTTGCCTCCTCCAAAGGATTAGTGCAAATCTGATCTTGATAGATCTTTTTCTTCCTGCTCATTTTACGGGATAGTTATGAGGATTAAATCTTTAAATATATGTAAGAGTACTTTGTAATTATATACAGCATGTATATATCTAGGAAAGTGTTACTATGAAAACTACAGGTTATTCAGAAGCCAACAATAGCAGCTCTCCTTCCTCCTCCCTTCTCCCCTCTCCTTTCTCCCTTCTCTCTTTCCTTCCCTCCATCCTAAATAATTCAGAGCAAATAACGGCAACTCATGGAATCAACAGCCAACATAGATACCACAGGGCACAAAAGGCCAGGAATACAAAACATCACAGTCTCCTGAGACACATAAATGACTCTGAGATTGGCCTAAGCTCAGGGCAGAGCCATGATTATAGTTTCATAAAGCCGAGTCTCTACTTCCTATCCTAATTATTTGTGGGATAAGTTAAGTGATGAAAGACAGCAAAGTAAATGCAATATGCTTAGACATCAGTGAAGTATGTCTTATATTGTTCCACTAAATATCAAAAGTAAACATGTAATCATTTTAAATTAGATAAAATTATTAGAAAAATAACAAAATGCATAGTTTTCTGTTAGAGGACAAACTTAGCCTTTATCTACACATCTCAGTTTTGGGGGGGTTCCCAGAAAGATAAGGTCTCCAAGAGTTCTTGGCTTTGCCAAGAGAAAAACAAGTATGGCAATAGAAAGAGAGCTAGCCCTTCTCGAACACAGGTTATGACATATGGTTTTTTCTATATGTTAACACATTCTTCAATCCACACAAAGATCCTAAAAACATATTATTATTCTTACCTTGAGATTCGAAAAATTGAGGCTCAAAAAGGAAATAGCTTTCCACAGGTCTTTGATGCCAAAGCCAAGGCAAATGGAGATGAACTGAGTGAAGTGGAAAGACAAGGAGGAAGGGGAACACCAAATGCAACCAGGAGCAGGGGAGGCATGAGAAGTTTTCAAGTGTCGATCAGCAGGTAAATCCATTACATGACCAAGACAATGTCAAACTGTGGAACCAACAAGCTAGAAGACATCGTGTGTCATAGGAGTAGCAGCCACTGTCTGCACCCCACCCATATTCCCCACACTTAGTATTTCCACGCACACCAACCTGGCTTCCAACTGCCAGCACCTGCGATTGTCTGCCCTTGGACTTTCTCTGGCTGCTAGAGCAGCTCTTTCTGCTGGAAGTGCTGAAGGATTAAGATCCCCCTGGGAAGAGCCCTCAACCAATAACTGACAAGAGTGGGTGGATACATACACCAGCTTCCTTGCCCCTCAAGTGGGATGACTCTGAGATGTGTGTTCTACAATGTTTCCCACGGTTTCCCCCAGTGAGATTGCACCCCAGTTGCCTGCAGTAGTAACTGGCTTAATAACTCACCCTTTACTGGCTACCTTCTTATTTCTGTCTCACTTTCCCACTCCCCTACCAGTGTTTCTTAGAAGTAACTTACCAATGAACTATAGAATTTGCATAGAATCTTGTCTCAATATCTTCTTTCTGGGGGGAACCCATACCACGAAAACAGCATATCCTATAAATTTAGAGCAGTAGCTAACTTGTGGTGGAGTCATCTAACACTAATAAATTCATGCAGTAGAATTCATTCAAGAACTAGTCTGTAAAACAGAAGTTACTACATAACCCATTTCCTGGGCTGCTCTAGCTGGTGGGTATTCTGCAGAACATGAGCCACATCTCACTCCCTCGTGTTCCTACATTTGAGGCTCCTCTAAGTCATTTTCGGGAATACTCTAATGTATCTCACATAACCTGCAAACAAGTCAGTCAGGTCTCTGCCAATTGAGCTGGTTCAGCCCCAGCATCCACTGTTTCCGGTAAGGGTCACCCTTCTTCCTCCGGGGTTCTTACCACACTGATATTACACTGAGTACCACAGGAAGGGAAAGAAATGTCCTCTTCCCCACTTTGGTCACACTTCCTCACATGGGCACCTAGATCACAAGGATTTGTGCCCCTGTGTCACAAATCCTTTGTGGAAAAGCCTCTCTCACGTCTTCTGCCTATGGCCCCGCCAACCACAGACCTCCACCATGAGCCCATGGTGCCATTTTGGAGAGCATGTCTAAGACAGACACCATGCTGTCCTCTCGGGTATTTTCCAGTAATCATCCTTGAGCTCTCTTGTCCTTATTCCTCCTCAAACTCTCCTGCTTATAGACCTTTGGTGCCCATTCATCATCCTTTCCCAGATATTTGTGAATTACAGGGCTGGACACAGCTTAGGCCCAGGCAGGCATCCTCAGTTCACCTATTATCCAACAAAGACACACACACATCTTTCACACTCCCTATCTTTACTCAGCCGACGTCAAAAAACAGAGCCCAAGTGATTTGGGACACTGAAGTCAATTGGATACAGTGATGAATTGGTCTGATAATTACCATCATAAAGCCGACACTATAATGTGTGGTCATAGACGTGGTGACTTTCATTCTGTTCTGTCTGAAAACCTATAACCTTTTCTGAAGAACATAAGGTACTTCCACTTTGCCCAAATTTTGCAAAGGCTTTTGATCCAAAGTTGTGAAGTTCTGAGCCAGTTAGACTTGGATAGATAATGGGAGAAATCAGAAGTCCAGGAGTTTTGAAGTGTTTCAAGCAGAGTATAATTGGAATGTTAAGAAAAGATCAAGATGTAACAAATTGAACATAAAATGACATAAAACTAGAAAGACATAGCTCAAATGCCACAACCTCTTTTAAATCCCATTTCTGTTCCCTACATACACACATGCACACACATGCATGCACACTCATAGATGAGCACACAGAATCACTCACTCACTTGAATAGGAACATTCAAATGAATGGAACTTTGGTTTAACCTAGGCAAGGTAGCATGCCAGTTCTAGAATTGGACTCTCTGGATCAAGTAGATCAAATCCCAGATCTGCCACTTACTACTTTGGTAACTTGGACAAATTACTTACCCTCTCTGTGTCTCAGTTTCCACATATGAAAATGGAGATAATAATAATTGTTTAAGGTTTTAATGAATTTACTATTTTTAAACTGCTTTAAAAGAGTGACTGGCACAGAGTATTTTGTATAATGGTATATATTTTGCTATTTTCTGCCTCATTTTAGTGACCTATGCATTTTACCTTATCCTTTCTACTGAATTTTAGTTGCCAGAGAACAGGGATTCCATCTTCATACTGATATTTCTCCTGCAGGGTCTGGCATTTGCAAGATGCCAAACAATAAATGACTGCAGAATTGGATGTGCTTTGGTGTTCACCAAAACTTCCCCCAGCTCCACAGGAAATATTTTTTATCATGGGATGAAGCCATAATGACGAAATTAATTCAGTAAAACAAAAATAGATGAAAAGGGAATTTGAAATAATATGCAGATGTACAACTAAGATGAGGGCTGTACTGTAGCACAACTAATGGTAGGGACCAGGTCTGATACCACAAAGATGACCCTAATAATGTCAGCAATGCTTGAGGAGCTCCTGTTTCCTTGTATTTCTGCCGAGATAAGCTCGGGATTTTCAAATTGAACACTCATTACCAAACTAAAAGGAGACAAAGAACCCAAACATTCACTAAAGCATAAAATATGTGTGCATTTCACATGTACCGAGTACAATAGATTCATCCACATTTATAAGAAGTCCAATCTCATACAGAGACATCAATGAAATAGGCATGAGGGGGTGGCTCAGGACTATAATCCCAGCACTTTGAGAGGCAGAGGCAGGCAGATTGCTTGAGCTCAGGAGTTTGAGATCGCCCTGAGCAACATGGCGTGAAACCTTGTCTTGACAAGAAATATAAAAATTGGCTGGGTGTGGTGGTGCACACCCGTGGTCCCAATGGCTCAGGAGACTGAGGTGGAAGGATTACCTGAGTCTGGGAAGGTAGAGGCTGCAGTGAGCTAAGATCCCACCACTGCATTCCAGCCTGGGTGACAGAGTGAAACCCTATCTCAAAAAAAAAAAAAGAAATGAAATGAAGGAAGTAATATTAGTTCAGCGGTCCCCAACCATTTTGGCACCAGGGACAGGTTTCATGGAAGACAATTTTTCCATGGACTGGGCGACCATTGTGGGGGTTGTAGGGAGACGGTTTGGGGATGAAACTATTCTACCTCAGATCATCAGGAATTTGTTAAATTATCATAAGGAGTGTGCAACCTAGATCCCTCGCATGCACTGTTCACAATAGGGTTCGCATTCCTATGAGAATCTAAGGCCGCCACTGATCTGACAGGAGGCAGAGCTCGGGCAGTAATGCTCGCTGGCCCGCTGCTCACCTCCTGCTGTGGGGCCCAGTTCCAGGGGGTTGGGGACCCCTGCATAAGTTGATTCCTGATGCTCCACCACCCTCCTCCCCACAATAATAATCACTACCATTTATCGTGTACCTAATCTGGGCCAGGCACTTTAAAGACATAATGGTACCTTCCAGGTTAAAATTATAGATTTAAAACACATCTACTTTTGTTTCTTCCCCAAACCACATTAAAATTATCAAGAAGAGATTTATTTTTAACTAGAGGCAAAGAGAAAGGGGAAAAAAATATCAAAACTTTGGAAGTTGGGGGATACTATGCTTACTACTAGAGGAGTTCTTTGAAAAATAATACTATTAACAGTGGCATGTAGGCCAGGCATGGCGGCTCATGCCTGTAATCCTAACACTTTGGGAGGCCGAGGTGGGCAGATCACCTGAGGTCAGGACCAGCCTGGCCAACATGGTAAAACTCCATCTCTACTAAAAATACAAAATAAGCCAGGCGTGGTGGCATGAGTCTGTAATCCCAGCTACTCAGGAGCCTGACGCAGGAGAATTGCTTGAACCTGGGAGGCAAGGGTTGCAGTGGGCCAAGATTGTGCCACTGCACTTCAGCCTGGGCAAGAGAGTGAGACTCTGTCTCAAAACAACAACAAAAAAAACAGTGCATTGTAGTGAACAGGTGCATGAAACAAAGTCTTTAGTGTCTAAACAGCAAAGTAAGATTTAACGACCTATTAGAAATTGTTACTTTATGAGTGCAAGTAATTATCTGTCAGTATTAACACATCATTTACATATCATTAGATATTTGTAAATTGCATAGGCAAAGTTTATAGCTTAGGAAACTATTTGTAAAATTTCCTTGGCCAAGGATCTAATCTACTAATCTACTATGTTCAGTAAGTCTACATGACCATAAAGACTGGATTGCCACACCCAAATATATCTACCAATAATGAAAATATAAATTTAAAAATACTTTATCTGATCCCCTTATGTTTAAACCCACATGTGCCAATGATCATTGACTAAAACCTGAGAAATACATTAATCATGAATTAACATAATTAGATGCTTGGATGTAAACACAGCAGGAAATATTCCCTCTCTTCAAAGGATAAATTTGTAAAAAGTAGTTTACATTCTAGAAAATAAGTTGATCTACTTGTAAATATATATGTACTTTCTTAGTTACTAACACCATTTGCCCTTATAAATTATCTACATATAAGATTTGACACATTTATTAAATATATATGTGTTATATCAGTCAGGCGTTTGTGGTTGAAAGTGATAGTAAAACCAACTCAAACCCACTTAAACTAAAAAGGGAATTTGTTAGCTTGATTAATTGAAAAGTACAGGCAAGGAATTCTCGTTTTACTCACAGTTGTATCAAATAATGTTATTGGGACTCACTACAGTTTGCCCCTTGACTTCCTAGAATTTATACACCCTTTTTTCATACATACGGGTTTTAAAATGTATCCTCCCAGCATTATACAACTGTTCCATGGACTGCCAAAATTGCACTTACCCTCTTCCCAAAAGAATATACTCCAATGCTAAGTCTCATTAACTTATTATACCCAAGATATCTCAGTGATGTCTCCCAGACAAGTCTAAATGCAGCTCCTTATTGTCTGGAAGTCTATAGATAAGTTATTTAGCCACAACCAACAGACCCAGTGTACGAAGTTGCACGGACAACAGGACCACTTTAGAGAAAAAGCTCCCATTTGAAAAAAGAAAAGGGAAGAAAAAACACAATGATCGTACACAATAATATATCCTCCTTGAGAAGAATTTCAGCAACTCCCTGCCCTGGAAAACCAGTTGCCCCTGGTTTTGCTCTCTGGGAAAAGCTTCCTTACTCCTCGTCTTTCACACCTGCAGCTGAGGTGGGCATTAGTGGGGGAGTCTCCTATTAGGGGACTGCACCTTTTAGCAGTTTAATCCTCATTGTTGCAGGTGTGGAGGCCTGAAAATAACCTTTTAGGTTAAATAGGAGATCATGGGGGGAGGGGGGAGGGATTGCACTGGGAGTTATACCTGATGTAAATGACGAGTTGATGGGTGCAGCACACCAACATGGCACAAGTATACATATGTAGCAAACCTGCACGTTGTGCACATGTACCCTACAACTTGAAGTTTAATAATAATAAAAAAAAAAAAAAAATAGGAGATCATGATCTTTACTCATTGGATCTAGGGTTTCTCCTGCAATACAACTTACTTACTTGACAAGATCTCCTGACTTTGGTTCTTAGCTGGAAGAATCCACTGAATGAATATAAGCAAAAACTTATCAGGTCATGGTCCATGAATCCAGACCCTAAACTAAAAATTTCTGTCTTTCAAAAACAAATCTCAGTGCTCTGCCTGCAGCCTCCAGCTTAATGGCCTCCATCTTGATATCTGATTTACATCTTGACATCTTGACATCTGACATCTGCAAAACAATAGCAGAATTGGGGAGGCCCAGATACTCTGTATTCCCAGGCTGCATGTTCTAAACCTTTGATAGGCAGGGAACATACAGCAGAAGATGCCCAGCAGAGGCAGGGATGTGGAGGCTTCCCAGGCCCCAGTTTCATTACCAACTTTGTTTTCTGCCTCTCTCTTTTCACTTTAGTCTCTAACAAAGAATTCACTTTTTCCAATCCTGCATGTGTTGTGATTTCCTGACTCTCAGACAACTTAAACTACTGGCTGCAGGCCAAACGACTTCTAATAGTAAAGCTTTGAAATAGCTCCAAGTTGAGATGCTTTTCTCTTGTAAAAGTTATTGGAGACCACAGAAAATCACCAGCATATTCCAACATCTTCACTTGTTTACCTACCAATTCTCCCAAAGTTTTGGCTTCAGTAGATCTGTGGTCTTGATCCAAAAATGCCATGGATGCCGGGCACGGTGGCTCAAGCCTGTAATCCCAGCACTTTGGGAGGCCGAGACGGGCGGATCACGAGGGCAGGAGATCGAGACCATCCTGGCTAACACGGTGAAACCCCGTCTCTACTAAAAAGTACAAAAAACTAGCCGGGCGAGGTGGCGGGCGCCTGTAGTCCCAGCTACTCTGGAGGCTGAGGCAGGAGAATGGCGTAAACCCGGGAGGCGGAGCTTGCAGTGAGCTGAGATCCGGCCACTGCACTCCAGCCTGGGCGACAGAGCCAGACTCCATCTCAAAAAAAAAAAAGAAAATGCCATGGGTGACACTTTAACCAACTTCTTTGCTAATACAAAACAGAAACTGCCAACTTCTCAGCCAGGAATGGGCAATCCCCGTAGCCCCACCCACAACTTGATTATCCAGTTCCATATCTTAGCTCTGTTGCCCATTTACTGGTACATGTTTTGACACTTAGTCTGGGCAATGCACTCTACCAGGCTCATCAGAAATCTCCTGACATGCTCATCCCCTTCTGCATTATCACATGCCCTTCCCTTTTTATTCAACCTTCCCCTCATGTTACCATTTCAAAGAAATGCTGGGGAGTCCCAAGGCAGGCGCTTGAAGCCCAGCTTGCTTTTTCCTTGCAAGAGTTCTGATTTTCTCAAGCTCACATCCCTCCCACTACCCCAGCACACAGCTTCTGTAGTTAGGGTCCTCTATCAGGCCTCTAGGCAGTTATTACTGTATCCCCTCCCCCACTTATCCACTCCCACCCCACACACATGTCAAATCCACATTGCAATCCCCAGCACATAATGGCCTAGTGATTGTGTGGCGGGCCAGGTCTCACTAATGCAGGCCTCCATACAACTGTTTCAGTACAGACTGAGGGGTTCAGTTAAATATCAAAAGCTGAAAGAACCAGTGCCCTATACAAAGGCTGGAATGGAACAAAAGCCCACCAAGAGTTTTGCCTAGACCTTTCCTGGGCCTTAACCCATTTAGAATTAAACAAGTTTTATTGGGGGAGTCAAGAAACTCCCCAGGCCTCCACAAACAAGTTTATTGGGGGTCTGAAGGAACTCCCCAAACCTGCATGATTTAACAGGAAACAAGATAAGGGTAATCACCCCAGCACCTGGACCCATTTAGCTTAAGTAAATTTACTGAGGCTCTCAGAGGAAGGTGTTCAGGACTCAGACCTCTGAAGTCACTCCAGTCTGAGCAACAGAGTGAGATCTTCTCTAAAAAATAAAAGTTATAGATTAAAAGAAGTTAATCACTTGTGTCTTTAGATGAATGCACACTTACACGTAGACATATGGCTTAGAAGGCATATAAGCTCTGGAAAACTTTGTAATTTTGAGGTTGGCCTGGTGATATTTTCCGGGTCTTCTCCCTGTAACTGGTTACAGAAATAAAAATTATCTTCCTCCCCAGTTCATCTGCATCTCGTTACTGGGCCTCGAGAAATAGCAGCCCGACCCTCAGTTTGGTCCAGGAACCAATTGCCGTAATTGACTTCTTACCCTCACACATAAATAGATATTGAACGTGGTAATTTGAAAGTCAAAAGTCCAGTCAAATTATCTTAAGTCAATAAGACAAAAAGAGATCCTCCCTGCTCTGTTTAAGTTGTTAATATATAGCTGCTGTGTACCCAGAGCAAATCAACTTCTCAGGCTGCCTAAATAGAAGCTTCCCTTCTAAGATGGAAATAAATAGGTAGACAGAGAGAGGGATTAAATATAAGCCAAAATAGCAGTGGTTGCCTGTAGATTGTGGAATGAAGGTTTTTTATTATTATTATTATTTAGTTCTTTCTGCTTTTATGTATTTTCTAAATTATCTGAAGTGACTTTAAGAAATGGGGTCACTCTATGTTGCCCAGGCTGGAGGGCAATGGCTATTCACAGGCATGATATAACTCGCTACAGCCTCAGACTCCTGGCCTCAAGTGATCCTCCCTACCTCATCCTACCTAGTAGCTGAGACTACAGGCATGTGCCACGATGCCCAGCTTTAAAGTAACTTTCTATTGTTTTTATAACAAGAGAAGGTAAAAATATATATACATTAAAAAATTCAGTCAGCCCTGGAGACCGTTTTGGGATCATGGAAATGTTCTAAAACTAGATTGTGGTTATGGCTGCACAACTCTAAATTTACCGAAAATCATTGAATTGTGCACTTAAAATAGATGAATTTTATGGTATGTAAATTATACCTTAGTAAAGCTGTTAGCAAAGACAGAACTTCTATTTGACTAATTTAAAGGATAGTAATCCCATCAGAATACTCATATAGAACCTCACAGAGTTTAGAGCAAGAATAACAAGGAGAGGTCAGATGAGAAAGTGATGTGGAGAAGGAAGGAAGAAGGAAGAAAGAAAGGAAGGAGAAGGAAGGAAGGGAGGGAGGGAGGGAGGAGAGAATGAGAAAGAGAGGAAAGGAAGAAGGAAAAGAGTGTGGGGAGAAAGTGTGGGGAGAAAGAAAAAAGCTTAAAAAATTAAGCAAGAGATATCCTACTACAGCATAGCTAAAGACAGCTAACGGTATAGCTCACTCTTCCTCATATTGTGGGATCTTTGTGGTACTTCAACATGTTGGTAACTGAATTTTTCTTGGCCCTCCAATATAGCCACAGAAGGCTGGGACTTTGAAGATGTTGATATAATTTGGAAATTTTACCACCAGTTCTGTCAGGATGCCCTCCACATGGCAATTTTGGATTATGTCTTTGAAAGACAGATTTTATGCAACAAATAAAATGCTATAATGATGTTGATGTGTCACATGGGCACAAAAATCTCAAAGTGTTTGTCTCAGCTAAAATGGAGAAATGCTGTCTTCACATCATTTCATTCAGCATTTGTTGAACACAGGTTGGGCCCAATGAAATAGGCATCCTGTTTTGAAGGATACAGAGATGAGCAAGGTATGCTTCCTACCCTCTAGCAATTTACAATCAAACGCAGTAAATACATTCTATTTTAGGGGTGCTGTCATACTTTATGAAGAAGGTAATTTATGAAAATAAGTGTAGGACTTTTGTGGAGGATTTGAAAAGAAAGATAAGGAAGTACCTTCCAGCCTGGGGTAAGAGCATCCATGAAGGTACAGAGAATGGTAGATTTAGGGTGTGATTAAGAAAAGGTGAATCCTGATCATTAGAGAAATGCAAATCAAAACCACGAGATACCATCTCACACAAGTCACAATGGTTGTTATTCAAAAGTCAAAAAATAACAGATGTTGGCAAGGTTGTGGAGTAAAAGGAACACTTATACACTGTTGGTGGAAGTGTAAATTAGTTAAACCATTGTGGAAAGCAGTGTGGCAATTCCTCAAAGATGTAAAAACAGAAATATTATTTGACCCAGCAATCCCATTACTGGGTATATACCCTGTATTAGTCCATTCTTGCATTGCTATAAAGAAATACCTAAGACTAGATAATTTATAAAGAAAAGAGGTTTAATTGGCTCACAGTTCTGCAGGATGTACAGAAAGCATAGGAACTTCCATTCATCTTCTGGGGAGGCAGGCATGTCTTACATGGCCAGAGCAGGAGGAAGTGTGGAGGGAGGTGCCACATACTTTTAAACAACCAGATCTCACAACAATACCCTCACTAGCATCACAAGAACAGCAACCAGGGGAAATCCACCTCCATGATCCAGTTACCTCCCACCAGGCCCCACCTCCAACATTAGGGATTACAATTCAACATAAGATTTGAATGGGGACACAGATCCAAACCATATCACACCCAGAGAAATATAAATCATTCTACCATAAAGACACATGCACGCATATGTTCATTGCAGCACTATACACAATTGCAAAGACATGGAATCAACCTAAATGTCCATCAATGATAGACTGGATAAAGAAAATGTGGTACATATACACCATGAAATACTATGCCGGCATAAAAAAGAATGAGATCACATATTTTGTGGGAATGTGGATGGAGCTGGAGGCCATTATCCTCAGCAAACTAACACAGGAACAGAAAACCAAATACCACATGTTCTCACTTATAAGTTGGAGCTAAATGATGAGAACACATGGACACAATGAAGGGAACAACAGACACTGGGGCCTACTTGAGGGTGGAGGGTTGGAGGAGGGAGAAGAGTACAAAAAAAAAACTATTGGGTACTAGACTTAGTACCTGGGTGACCAAGTAATCTGTTCAGGCAACCCACATGACACAAGTTTGCCTGTATAACAAACCTGCACACGTACCCTCGAACCTAAAATAAAAGTTTTAAAAAAGAAAGTGATAGGTACTCAATACAGAATGGTTAATATGATGGCTCTGTCCCTCCCCCACCCCAGCCTGCCCTCAAAATGTGCTGCCTGCAGAGAACCCAGGCATATCCCACTGCCTCGGGGTTTTTTGTATTTTTTACAAAAAGTTATAATTAAATATATAGTAAATCTTCTTTTTTTAAAAAAGAAAGAAATAAAAGAAATGGTGAATCACTTGATTTGACTGTATGCAGGATTCATAAGCAAGTGGTGGAAAATATGTAATTAGGACCAGATGGTGGAGGATCTGGGGAGTTTGAGCCCTTCCATGTACGTAAAATGGAGTCCCTGAAAGATATGTCTCAAGATCCCAGTTTCTGTGGAGCGTAAGATGGTGTACTAGTTTTAAATATATGCCCACAAATTATTTGATATGTATTTTGCATGTGGGACGAAGACAAATAATTTGTGGCCAGAGAACAGATTTTGGTGGTTTTTTAGATACATTCACAAATTCTTCCATACTCCTCTCCTCAAGAGATGGAACTTGGTTCCCCTTTTCTTGACTGTGGGCTATATTTAGTGACACTCTGTTAATGAATAAAATATGGCAGAAGAGATGGGATCTCACTTTCAAGACTACACAATAAAAAGACTGCAACTTCCATCTGGGAGACTCACTCTCTCTCTAATTACTCTGCAGGAGAAGCCACCTTCCATGTGCTAAGGCAGCCCTGTGTCAAGGCTCATGTGGTAAAACACTGAGGCCTACTAAAAACCACATGAGTGGGAGGTGGAACAAAACGGCTGAACAGAAGCCTCCAGTGAACGTCCCCCTTGCAGGAATACTAAATTGAACAACTATCCACACACACACAAAAAAAAGCACCTTCATAAGAACTAAAACTCAGGTGAGCGATCATAGTACCTGGTTTCAACATTATGTTACGGAAACAGGCACTGAAGAGGGTGGGAAAGACAGTCTTGAATTGCTGATGCCACCCCTCCCCCATTCCCTAACAATGACAACATGGCACAGAAAGAGAATCTGTGTGCTTGGGGGAGAGACAGCCCAGTGATTGTGGTACTTTGCACTGGAACTAGTGCTGCCCAGTCACAGCAGAAAGAAACATGGGGCAGAACTCAGCCAGCACCCCCGGAGGGAACATTTAGACCAGCCCTAGCCAGAGGCAAATCATCCACCCTCACAATTGGAATCTGTGTTCTGGCAAGCCCTATCACTGCGAGATAAAGGCAAGCACTCTGGGGTCCTAAATAAACTTAAAAGACAGTCTAGATCGCAAGGACTGCAATTCCTAGGCAAGTTCCAGTGCTGGACTGGGCTTAGAGCCAGTGAACTTGGGGTGCATATGACCTAGTGAGACACCAGCTGAGGCAGCAAAGGGAATGATTGTGTCATCTCTTCCCAACCTCAGGCAGCACAGCTCACAACTCTGGAAGAGACTCCTTCCTTCTGCTTGAGGACAAGAGAGGGGAGAGCAAAGAGGACTTCGTCGTGCATCTTGGACACCAGCTTAGCCATTTTCTGTATTATTCCCTTCTCACATTGCTCTAAAGAAATACCTGGGACTGGGTAATTTATAAAGAAAAGAGGTTAACTGGCTCATGGTTCTGCATGCTGTAGAGGAAGCACAGTGGCTTCTGCTTCTGGAGGGGCCTCAGGTAGCTTTCAATCATGGTGGAAGGCAAAGGGGGAGCAGCTGTCTTACATGGTGGGAGCAGAAGCAAGAAAGAGCAAAGGGAAAGGTGCTACAGACTTTTAAACACCCAGACCATGTGAGAACTCACTATTGTGGGGACAGCATCAAGAGGATGGTGCCAAACCACTCATGAGAAACTGCCCCCATGATCCAGTCACCTCCCACCAGGTCCCACCTCAAACACTGGGGATTACGAATGAACATGGGATTTGGGCACAGATCCAAACCATGTCTGAAGACTTTGTCTTGCATCTTGGATATCAGCTCAGCCACTGTAGAATAGGGCACCAGACAGAGCCATGAGGCCCCCATTCCAGGCCCTAACTTTCAGATGACATTTCTAGACACACCCTGGGCCAGTAGGGAACCCACTACCTTGAAGGGAAAGACCCAGTGCTGGCAGGATTCACCGCCTGCTGATTAAAGAGACCTTGGGCCCCTGAATAATCAGCAGTGGTAGCCAGGCAGTACTTGTTGTGGACTTTAGATGGGACCCAGTTCCGTGTTGGCTTCAGGGGTGACCCAGCACATTCCCAGGTGTGGTGGCTATGGGGAGAGACTCCTTCTGCTTCAGGAAAGAAGATAAAAGTGTAAAGGGAACTTTGTCCTGCAGCTTGGGTACTAGCTCAGCCACAGTCGGGTAGAGCACCAAGTGGACTCCTGAGATCTCTGGTTCCAGGCCTTGGCTCCTCGATGGCATTTCTGGACCTGCCTTGGGCCAGATGGGAGCCCACTTCTCTGAAGAGAGAGACCCAGGCCTGGAAGCATTCACCACAAGCTGACAAGCTGATTGAAGAGCCCTTGGGCCTTGAGTGAACATCAGCAGTAGCCAGGCAGTACTTGCTATGGGCCTGAGGCAGTGGTAGCCATAAGGAGAGACTCTTTTGCTTGAGGAAAGAGGAGAGAAGAGTGGGAAGGATTTTGTCTTGTGTCTTGAGTACCAGCTCAGCTGCAGTAGAATAGAGCCCCAGGAAGATTCCTAAGGTTCCCGACTCTAGGTCCTGGCTTCCAGATGGCATCTCTGGACCCACCCAGGGACAGGGGGGAGACTTGATGCCCTGAAGGAAAGGACACAAGCTGGCTGGCTTCACCACCTACTGATTGTAGACTCCTTGGGCCTTGAGTGAACATAGGCATTAACCAGGTAGTGGTCACTGCAGGCCTTGGATGAGACCCAGTGCTGTGCTGGCATTGAATCTAACCCTACACACTCCCAGTGGTGGTTGCCACAGGGGTGCTTGTGTCACCCCTCCCCCAGCTCCAGGCAGCTCAGGACAGAGAGAGACTCCAGTTGTTTGAGGGAAAGTAAGTGGAGACAAGACCCTTTACCTGGCAATTCAGAAAATTCTCCTGGATCTCACCCAAGACCAGCAAAGCAGTACCTCTGTGAGTCCACAAAAGCCACAGCATTACTGGGTTTGGGATAGCCCCTAATGCAGATATGGCTACAGTGACCAAACACTTAGATCACAACACCCAGGTCCCTTTGAATACTTGGAAAGCCTTCCCAAGAATGATAAATACAAACAAGCCCAGATGGTGAAGACTACAATAAATACCTAACTCTTCAATGTCCAGACACCAACAAACATCCAAAAACATCAAGAACTTCTAGGAAAACATGACCTCACCAAACAAACTAAATAAGGCACCAAGGACCAATCCCAGAGAGACAGAGATATGTGACCTTTCAGTCAGAGAATTCAAAATAGCTGTTTTGAGAAAGCTCACTGAAATCCAAGATAAAACAGAGAGGAAACTCAGAATCCTATGAGATAAATGTAACAAAGAGATGGAAATAATTTTAAAAGAATCGGTCAGAAATTCTAGAACCAAAAAATTCAATTGAATAATGAAGAATGCATTAGAGTCTCTCTTTTTTTTTTTTTTTTTTTTTTTGGAGACAGAGTCTTGCTCTGTCGCTCAGGCTGGAGTACAATGGCATGATCTCGGCTCACTGCAAGCTCCGCCTCCCAGGTTCACACCATTTTCCTGCCTCAGTCTCCCAAGTAGTTGGGACCACAGGCACTCACCACCACGCCCAGCTAATTTTTTTTTGTATTTTTGGTAGAGACGGGGTTTCACCATGTTAGCCAGGATGGTCTCGATCTCCTGACCTCGTGATCCGCCTGCCTCAACCTCCCAAAGTGCTGGGATTACAGGCATGAGCCACCATGCCTGGCCACATTAGAGTCTCTTAACAGCAGAACTGATCAAGCAGACGAAAGAATTAGTGAACTTGAAGACAGGTTATTTGAAAAATACACAGTCAGAGGAGACAAAAGGAAAAAGAACAAAAAAGAATGAAGCACACCTATAAGATCTAGAAAATAGCCTCAAAAGGGCAAATCTAAGAGGTATTGGCATTAGAAAGGAGGCAGAGAGAGAGATCAGAGTAGAAAGTTAATTAAGAGGATAAAAACAGAGAACTTGCAAAACCTACAGCAGAATACCAATGTTCAAATACAAGAATATTATAGAACACAAAGTAAATTTAACCCAAAGAAGACTACCTCAATACATTTAATAATCAAATTCCCAAAGGTTGAGGATAAAGAAGGGACCCTAAAAGCAGCAAGAGAAAAGAAACAACAGACAAAGGAACTTCAATACATCTGGAAGCAGACTTCTCAGTGAAAACGTTACAGGACAGGGGAGAATAGCACGACACATTTAAAGTGCTGAAGGAAAAAACTTTTACCCTAGAATAGTATATCCAGTGAAAGTATCCTTCAAACATAAAGGAGAAATACAGACTTTCCCAGATAAACAAAAGCTGAGGGACTTTATCAACACCAGACCTGTCCTACAAGAAATCCTGAAGACAGTTCTTCAATCTGAAAGAAAAGGACATTATTGAGCAATAAGAAATTATCTGAAGCTACAAAACTCATGAGTAATAGTAAGTCCACAGCCAGGCACGGTGGCTCACACCTGTAATCCTAGTACTTTGGAAGGCCAAGGCAGGCAGATCACGAGGTCAGGGGATTGAGACCATCCTGGCCAACATGGTGAAACCCCATCTCTACTAAAATACAAAAAAATTAGCCAGGCGTGGTGGCACAGACCTGTAGTCCTAGCTACTTGGGAGACTGAGGCAGGGGAATCGCTTGAATCTGGGAGGTGGAGGTTGCAGTGAGCCGAGATCATGCCCCTGCACTCCAACCTGGGCAACAGAGCAAGACTCCATCTCAAAAAAAAAAAAAAAAAAAGTAGTCCACAGAAAAACATAGCTGGGAGATGAAGTTCAAGTGTGGAGTTTTAGTTTTTTTCTTTGCTAGTTGGTTAATTTGTTTGTTTATGCAATCAGTGTTGTCAGCAGTTTAAAATAATAGGTTATAAGATAGTACTGCAAGCCTCATGGTAATCTCAAATGAAAAAACTTAAAACAGATACACAAAAAATAAAAAGCAAGAAGTTAAATCATAACAACATAAAAAATCACCTTCACTAAAAGGAAGACAGGATGAAAGGAAAGAAGGGAGAGAAGACCACAAAATAACTAGAAAACAAATAACAAAATGGAAGAGTAAGTCCTTACTTATCAATAATAAAATTGAATGTAAAGGGACTAAACTCTCCAATCAAAAGACATAGAATGGTTGAATAGATTTAAAAAAAAAAAAAACAAGACCCAATAATCTGTTGCCTACAAGAAACACACCTACCTATAAAGACACACATAGACTGAAAATAAAGAGATGGAAAAAGATATTCCATGCTAATAAAAACAAAAAAAAAAACAAGCAGGAGTGGCTAAACTAAAATAGATTTCAAGGCAAAAACTATAAAAAGAGACAAAGAAGGTCACTGTATAATGACAAAGGGGCCACTGCAGCAAGAGGATATAACAATCGTAATATATATATGCACCCAACACTGGAACACCCAGATATATAAAGTAAATTTTATTAGAGCTAAAGAGAGGTAGACTCCAATACAGTAATAGCTGGAGACTTCAACACCCTACTTTCAGCATTGGACACATCATCCAGACAAAGAATCAACAAAGAAACATTAGATTTAATCTGCACTATAAACCAAATGGATCTAATAGATATTTACAGAACATTTCCTCCAAGATCTGCAGAATACACATTCTTCTCCTCAGTACATGGATCATTCTCAAGGATTGACCATATGTTAGGACACCAAAACAAGTCTTAAAATTTTCAAAAAAAAATTGAAATTATATCAGGTATCTTCTCCAACCACAATGGAATAAAACTAGAAATCAGTAACAGGAGAAATTTTGGAAACTATATGAACACATAGAAATTAAACAATGTGCTCCAGAATGACCAGTGGGTCAATGAAAAAACTAAGAAGGAATAACACAGAAACAGAAAACCAAATACCACATGTTCTCACTTATAAGTGGGTGTTAAACATTGGGTACATACGGACACAAAGATGGAAACAATAGACACTGGGAACTCCAAAAGGAGGGAGCAAGGGGAGCAAGGATTGAAAAACTACCTATTGGGTACTATGTTTACTATTTGTGTTACAGGTTCAATAAATGCTCAAACCTCAGCATCATGCAATATATCCATGTAAAAATCCTGCATATGTACTCCCTGAATCTAAAATTTTTTTTAAAAATTACAAAGAGAAGGAAGAGAGACTGGAGAAGGCAAAGAGATAAGTTAGGAGAGTTGGCATTAGGCAAGGCAAGAGATAATGAAAATATAAATCAGAACAGCAGCAATGAGTAGAGAAGAAGGAATCTATGCCCAGGGCTTGATGGAAGTTTAATTCACAGGATTTATGGGCTGATTAAATTGGGGGTGGTATTGAGAGAGCTATATTATAATGCTTTTTCTATGTCCCATTGAGATGACCATGAAGATGGCAATATCATCATCAAAGAAAAATGGAATTTAGAAAAAGAGTCATGTGAAGGGGATAATGATGAGTTAAATGTGTTTTGCTGTATTTGTGTGTGTGTTGATTTTAAGCATGTTGAGGCTGGGCACAGTGGCTCACGTCTGTAATCCCAACACTTTGGGAGCCCAAGGTGGGAGGACCACTTAAGCCCAGGAGTTCAAGACCAGTCCAACATAAACATAGCAAGACTTCATCTCTATTTTTAAAAAATAAAATTAAAGGCCTGTTGACTCTGCTATACTAGCTGACATCCACACAGAGATATCCAAAAAGCTATTGGAAAATCATATCTGGCGCACTTAGGGCACAGATGATTAAGAATAGAGATTGAGATTCAATCATTAACAGAGGTAAGGTGAAACGATCCACACTTTAAGTAGCAAGGCTCTAAAGTACCTTCCAGACTTTCAGTTCTGTAATTGCCCAAAAATAAGGGAAAGTCATTGACAATATAATAAAGGCTCTGGGAGTCCAGTGGAAGGGAATTTGAAAGAAAAAAGATTGAGATTGGTAGAATGAAAGTATAAAAGAGGATCCTTTGTCATTGACATCATTAAAGCTGGAGAAATTCTTCTTGTATATACATCAACAAAGTTTTATTTTTAAAATTTGTTTGTATGTGAAAAGGGGAATGATGAAAATAAGAAAAGGAATGCTTTAGGATACTTAGTCCCACTACTAACGAGGTAATGATATAAACAAATGATTTAACAATAATGTAATAAAAAAGCCAGAACTCTGAAAGTAAATAAATATTCAAGACCTTCCTATGATACCTTACATCATTAATACTTTCCTATAGAAGTTTGTTTATTTGCATGAAAATAGGCATTTGTATATGAAATAGGATACATCTAGACAGCCAATTTATTCACTTAAATAAAATCACAACCTGAAATGCTTTAAGCCAATATTTGAAAACACATCAGTGATTCAAAGTTAATATAGAGGACTTTAAGGAAAGAATTAAAAGCCTCAGGAAAAATCATGCTGCCAAAAGTGGAACGATAATGAGCTGAAGTTTCAAATTTTGTTCCTGCATTAGGTAACACAGTTGGGCAGAAACTGCTCAGAGTAAATTTATTTCAGTGCTGCTAAGAGCCAAATGTCTTTCTTTTCCAGTCTGTGCACACTGCAAAATCCCAAGTCCCTCAGGTGCCCTTCTTTAGGTCAAATAACCCTATGAGTCTCCCCTCTCTTGCACACGAATCTTTATTTCTCTGCTTCCTCTGCAGTCAGAAGTGGTCACATCCATCTTGGCAATCTAGTGCATCAGATCATTTCTGTTTCAATAGCTGAGAGTCCCTCAGTGCACTGGGACAGATTCAGGGAGGTAAATAATTATTCCCTACACTAAAAGATACCATTTATTGGACATTTTTAATAAGAAACAGGTGTGGATCTCAGCTAGCAAATTTAACTGTGCACAAAAAGCCACACTTTTAAATTGTTTTTAAGTCAACCTAAATTGGACTCTGAGCCCTAGTTCCTCCCAGCTGGCAAGAATCCAAATCTTAATCATTTGTGCCCACTTCCCCTCCCTTCCCTATGGGTTGTAAAATGTCCCAACACCAAACCAGTTATTAGTCATTGGTTCTCATTGGTTTACAACTGAGAAGTCCAGTAATCCATAAGTTACAACTGAAACCACCTTTGCAAAAATTGTAATAGTGATAAAATCATGACAGTGAAAGAGATCTGACCTAACAAACTCCATCTTGCCTTTAACCTCCAAATTTCCCTTGGTCATTCCTCAGCATGGGCCAAGCTAACTTTGGGAGAAATTTACTTTATAGTTTAAATGGTAGTAGCCCTTCCCAAAACTAAACTGCCTTTGTAAAACTAATAAAAGGCCACCAGGTTAGGAGAATGAGAGGAGCCTTAATTCTGCTAAGATATAGATGTAGTTAAATGATTATCAGCCATTATTCCAGAGGTCACAAGATTTGCAACTTCCCCAATTACTAGAGCCTAAGTGTATTAGTCCATTTTCACAACACTGTAAAGAACTTCCCTGAGACTGGATAATTTATAAAGGAAAGAGGTTTAATTGACTCACAGTTTTGCATGGCCAGTGGGGGCGGGGGGGCGCCTCAGAAAACTTACAATCACAGCAGAAGGGGAAGCAGGCACCTTCTTCACAAGGCAACAGGAGAGAGAAGAAGTGAAGGGGGGAAAGCCTCTTATAAAATCATCAGATCTCATGAGAACTCACTCACTCATAAGAACAGCATGGGGGAAAATGTCCCCATGATCCAATCACCTTCCTCCCTGATACATGGGGATTACAGCTCCCTCCCTCAACACATGGGGATTACAATTCAAGATGAGGTTTGACTGGGGACACAGAGCCAAACCATATCATTGCATCCCGGCCCCTCCCAAATCTCATGTCTTTCACATTTCAACACCAATCATGCCTTCCCACAGTCCCCCAAGTACTTAACTCATTCCAGCATTAACCCAAAAGTCAAAGTCCAAAGTCTCATCAGAAACAAGTCAAGTCCCTTCTGCCTACGAGCCTGTAAAATCAAAAACAAGGTAGTTACTTCTGAAACACAATGGGGGTATAGGCATTAGATAAATTCTCCCCTTCCAAAAGGGAGAAATTGGCCAAAAACGGGGCTAAGACCCCAAACAAATCTGAAATCCAACAGGGCAGTCATTAAATCTTAAAGCTCCAAAAGGATCTCCTTTGACTCCATGTCAAACATCCAGAGCACACTGATGCAAGTGGTGGGCTCCCATAGCCTTGGGCAGCTCCTTTGCAGGCTGGCATTGAGTGCTTGTGGCTTTTCCAAGCACATGGTGCAAGCTCTTGGTGGATCTACCATCCTGGGGTCTGCAGGATGATGGCCCTCTTCTCACAGCTCCACTAAGCAGTGCCCCAGTGAGGGTTCTGTGTGGGGGCCCCAACCCCACATTTCCCCTCTGCACTGCCCTAGCAGAGGTTCTCCATGAGGGCTCTGCCCCTGCAGCTGATTTCTGCCCAGACATCCAGGCATTTTCATACATCCTTGGAAATCTAGGTGGAAGCTCCCAAAGCTCAATTCTTGTCTTAGGTGCACCCACAGGCCCAACACCAAATGCAAGCCACCAAGGCTCAAGGCTTGCACCCTCTGATGCAACAGCCTGAGCTGTACTTTGGCCCCTTTTAGCCACGACTGGAGCTGGAGCAGCTGGGACAAAGGACACCAAGTCCCTAGGCTGCACGGAGCAGGGGAGTCCTGGGCCCAGTCCACAGAACCATTTTTTCCTCCCAGGCCTCTGTGCCTGTGATGGGAGGAGCTGTTGTGAAGGTCTCTGACATGCCCTGGAGACATTTTTCCCATTGTCTTGGCTATTAACATTCAGCTCCTTGCTACTTACATAAATTTCTGCAGCCAGTTTGAATTCCTTCCCAGAAAATGGGTTTTTCTTTTCTACCTCATGGTCAGGTTGCATATTTTCCAAACTTTTATGCTTTACTTCCTCTTGAATGCTTTGCCACTTAGAAATTTCTTCTGCCAGATACTCTAAATTAACTCTCTAAAGTTCAAAGTTCCACAGATCTCTAGAACAGGGTCAAAATGCCACCAGTCTCTTCACTAAAGCATAGCAAGAGTAACCTTTGCTCTAGTTCCTAAGAAGTTCCTCATCTCTATCTGAGACCACCTCAGCCTGGACTTCATTGTCCACATCACTATCAGCATTTTGGTCAAAACCATTCAACGAATCTTTAGGAAGTTCTAAACTTTCCCACATCTTCCTGTCTTCTGAGCCCTCCAAACTGTTCCAGCCTCTACCTGTTACCCAATTCCAAAGTCGCTTCCACATTTTCAGGTATCTTTATAGCAGTATCCAATTCCTGGTACCAATTAACTGTATTAGTCTGTTTTCACACTGCTATAAAGAATTTCCCTGAGACTGGGGAATTTATAAAGGAAAGAGATTTAATTGACTCACATTTCTGCATGGCTGGGGAGGCCTCAGGAAACTTACAATCGTGGCAGAAGGGGAAGCAGACACAGAACCAAACCATGTCACTAAGATTGGCCTTTTGGGATATCTTTACAGGCTTTTACATTTCTGAAGACCAGATGACCCCACTTGTACCAGCAACTTCTCTGTGGCCCCCACCCAGAAGGGAACTCAGTGCAAAAGAACTGTTTTCCACACCGCTATGATTGCATCCCCAACCAAGCAACAGCACCTATTCCCTAGCCCCCCTGCCCACCAAACTTTGAAAAACCCTAGCCTCCAAATTTTCAGGGAGGTTGATTTGAGTAAAAGTAAAACTCCAGTCTCCTGTTTAGCTAGGTCTATGTGTATCAAACTCTTTCTCTATTGCAATTCCTCTGTCTTGATAAATCAGCTCTATCTAGGCAGTGAGCAAGATGAACCCACTGGGCAGTTTCACAATTTCTTCCTGCCTCCTGGGTTACATACATTCATCAGGAAGCAAAACAGAAGCCATATTAAAGCCTCTTTAATAACTTCTCAATGACTGTGCCATGGTCTTGTGTGTGTGTGTGTGTGTGTATGTGTGTGTGTGTTTGTTTTTTGTTTTTTGTTTTTGAGATAGGGTCTCACTCTGTTGCCCAAGCTGCAATGCAGTGGCACAATCCTAGCTCAAAGTAACCTTGAATTCCTGGGCTCAAGCAATCCTCCCACCTCAGCCTCCCAAGTAGCAGCTGGGATTACAGGCACATGCCACTATGCCCAGCATTTTTTTTGTTGTTGTTAGAAACATTGCCTCACTATGGTGTCAAACTCCTGGACTCAAGCAGTCCTTCTTCCTCGGCCTCCCAAGGTGCTGGGATTACAGCATGAACCACCATGCCTGGCCCACATAAGTTATATAAAATTAAGGTGTACAACATCATTTTGTACGTGGGGCAAAGATTTTAAGGTGTATATCATGTTGTACACCTTAATTTTATACAATAAAAAATAGCTATATGTGGGCCAGGCTGAGGTGGGAGGATTGCTTGAGCTCAGCAGTTCGAGACTAGCCTGGGCAACACGACTCCGGTGATGTTGAGCTCAAGCGATCCTCCCTCCTCAACCTCACAAAGTGCTGGGATTATAGTTGTGAGCCACTGTGCTCAGCCCCACAGTCTTGTTCTAACCCATAGGTTACATCTCAGACTTTTGCCTACCCTGATTCTACGTTTTCACCTAGAAAAATATCCAAGTTCCTAGGCCCTTGTTGCCATCATGAGGAATGTAGACAACCTTAGGCAAGGATTACAGGAACTGAAATAAGACTGAATATAAAGGACAGAGTCAAGGAACCAGCCAGGCCTATACAAGGGCCCAGGAGTTCATGGTCAAGATATATGTAGAGCTCTTGAGCTACAGGAGCAATCCAGTGGTGGGTGCCAGAGGAGTGGAAAGAGCCCATTGAATTGAGCAGTTAAGGAAGTCATTGGTCACTTTGATGAAAGCCACTTCAGAGGAGTGATGGGAAGGGAAATCTGATTTAAATGGGCTTAAGTGTTTTTAAGAAGTAAGAAATGGATACAGCCAGCTTAGTCTGTTCTTTTGAAAATATGATAGCTAGAGGTGATTTGTCAAGTCTTGTTATAGTTTTTTCTTTTGTTTTGTTCTGTTTTTTGAGGTAATAGCAGCTTGAGTATCTTTAAAGGCTACAGGGAAGATACCAGGTTGAACACATTTTCTTATCAGAGAAATATCAGAGGAAGCTCTCCTTATTCTAGCAGAGATGGGAGAGAAGAGACTTAAAAGCACAGAGAAAAGGGCTGGTTTGTAAGAGGAGAAGGGAAAAGGATGTGCCCGTATGAATACAGGAACAGCAGTGAGGGTGGGGGCCAACTTAGGTAAGTTTGAGGTCATGAGGTCAGGAAGTTGTGGGAGTTCAAACCTCAGGGCCTCATTTTTCTGCAGTATAAGACAACATTATCTGCCAAGTTATGGAGTGGACAGTGGGTTTGAGGCATGAGGCAAAGATTTTAGTCTCATTTAGTTTATTTGTTCTTGCACATAAATATAGTGACCTCACTTAAATTCACTCATTAATTCTAATAGTTTGATAATTATTTTAGATTTGGTAGATACACATTCATGGAACCTACAAGTAATGACAGTTTCATTTCTTCCTTTATAAACGTTGTGCCTCTTATTTATTTTCCTTGCCTTGTGGCATTGGTTGTGGCTAGTCTTACATTAATTCTTTGGCAGGGGAGTGCCACACCACACGGAGACCACTATACCTTATATGAAGCAGATTTGGGGTCTCAGTTTCTCACAGAAAACTTATTTTTCTTCATCCCACACTACATCTGGGACAAGATCACTTCTTTCCTAGCCCTATGGCAGAGTTTTCTAGTTACTCTCACTAGAAAACTTTATTTCCTAGGTGGCAGCTTTGGTCTGGGATCCTAATTCCAGCTCCTCACCTCCCACACAGCCAAGACCACCTCTCTTGAGGGGATGGGCCTAGCCTCCCGTGGTCCTCCTGGACTGCCAGCCTGGGTTGCCTTCATTCCTTGCAGTGGCAAAATGGACTTAGTAACCTGGATATTTTTCTAGGTTGTGGATGTTCAATGGTAGCCCCTATATCCGATGCTTGCACCCAGTCCTTTGGGCCACCCGAACATCAGCTTGGGTGCTATGAGTTCTTTTCTTGTTACTGGCACCTGGTGATTTCCCTTTCTTATTTCTAGTTCAGCTCTGAAATTATACCATTTTAACCAACATTGTAGTGAAGTGGAGTGGGCACTGGGGTCACATTGGCTCAGTCTGCCTTGCTGCTGGTTCCTTCATGGTGCAAATCTACAGATTTACACAGTTTTCTTAAGAGGCCTCAACAACCCAGGTGGAAAGATGAAGAGAGCAAAGGTTGCATTTATCTTAGTCTGGGCTTTGTAGGGCGGACAAGATAGAAAGACGGGAATGGGATGGCATTGAGGATAGTGGCAGGAGGATGGTGAAGTGATGTACTATGAAATCTCCATTGGAAGGGGGAAGGAATTGAGTCCAGGAAGGGGGTAAAAACCTGAGAGAGAGGGAGGGGTAAAGGAATTGTGCAAATAAGTTAGGAAAGCAGATGTTCTAGAAATAAAAGAGTATGGGAACAGGCAGGCCAGGAGATCGTGCTCAGAGGGCATGGATAATAGAGCATAGGCCTTAAGAAGAAGGTCATTTCCAAAGGGTGTCCAGACCGTGGAAATGGATTACCGAAGTGTAAAGCGAGCAAAGCCTGCTGGAATTTGATCCTGGCTGGTGATGCTTCAGACTTCTCTTATCTTCTATCTTATCTTCCAGACTCTTGGGTCAACTATTTCCAATCCTTACAGTTATCTATGAAAATGTGATCTTAGCCAGAGGATACCAAAGGCTGATCCAGGAGCCCCTGAAATCAGTGCTGCCTAGAAGCTAGGCACATGAACTTGGGAGTCGGACTGCCTGAAATTGCATCCCTCCCTGATGTGTTGATGTGTTTCCCTTGGACAAGTTCTCTAACACCTCTGAACTTCAGTTCCCTCATTTCTAAAACAGGGATACTAGCACTGTCTACCAGATAGGGTCATTTTGAGGAGTAAATGAGATGATACATGTAAAGTGGTTATATCTGAAGCTGGCACATAGGAAACACTAAGAAAATGTCAACCGCTACACTTGGAGGTGAGGAAAGTGCTGCTGCAGAAATACAACCATTTCTTTGGTGCTTACAGAAGAAAGGGTGACTCCAAATACTTCTATTTCATTTAAATAAAAGACTATTTGTTTACTTGTGATTTTAATAAAGTTACTGAAATCTAGTGTTCACACCCTAGAATTTGCCCTTTACCTGAGTTTCAAGGGGACTCGAAGCCTCCTATATGGGCCTTGTCCCCATCCCCAGGAACACAGCAAATCACTTCTGCACATTTGCACATGCTGATAACATTCCCCCAGTTTGGAGGAAGGATGCTTTTTTTTTGCTGCATTATCAAAGTGTCTTGAGGTTGGTAAGATTTTCTCTTGCTGTTGTTCTTGCTTTTGAGTTATAAACTACTGTTTGGCTTCATCAACCTCAGTTTAAGTTGGGAAGGGTTGTCTGGCTAACTCTGTAGTGGGCAGTGAAACATTTTGCAACCACAGTGTTGGGAGGCCATAATGTTCCAATAAACAGATATTTGAATGCATATTCATTGACTTGCATGATTCCTTACCACCATTCTGGTGTCTCTGCAGATACTGAAAAGAAATTGTCATTTGAAAGGGCTGGCTTGTTTGAGATGTGCTAATTTCACCCCATAAACACTGAAGAGCATATATGCAGTGATTTTCTACATCACATATTTTGCAGACTTTTAACTTGGGAATTCCTATGCTAAATAAATTGGAAAAGTCCAGGCAGGTCAAGAAAACAAGGGCACTAGGTACCTCAAAGTGACAAGCTCACTTAGATTCTTCCTGAAACACAAAGACTTCAAACATCCACAGTCACCTGGTGGCTGAGCTGGGCTTAGAAGTCAAGTGCTGCCGGGCGCGGTGGCTCACGCCTGTAATCCCAGCACTTTGGGAGGCCGAGGCGGGCGGATCACAAGGTCAGGAGATCGAGACCATGGTGAAACCCCGTCTCTACTAAAAAATAGAAAAAAATTAGCCGGGCGCAGTGGCGGGCGCCTGTAGTCCCAGCTACTCGGGAGGCTGAGGTAGGAGAATGGCGTGAACCCGGGAGGCGGAGCTTGCAGTGAGCCGAGATTGCGCCACTGCACTCCAGCCTGGGCGACAGAGCGAGACTCCATCTCAAAAAAAAAAAAAAAAAAAAGAAGTCAAGTGCTGTGCAACCCTGGTTGGAAATGGAGGCTATTATTCTAAGTGAAGTAACTCACGAATGGAAAACCAAACATCGTATGTTCTCACTCATATGTGGGAGCTAAGCTATGAGGATGTAAAGGCATAAGAATGACACATTGGACTTTGGGGACTTGGGGCAAAGGGTAAGGGGTGGCAAGGGATAAAAGACTGCACGTTGGGTACAGTGTACATTGAACAGGTGATGGGTGCATCAAAATCTCAGAAATCACCACTAAAGAACTTAATCATGTAACCACACACTACCTGTTCCCACAAAAATCTATTGAAATTAAAAATTAAAAGAAAAAAGAGAGATGAAATAAGATACTGCACAGTGACAAAATAATCAAATACTTTCTGCATTTACCTCAATCTGAAACTACTAACGGAAGTTCTTTGAAATCCATTTACTGCTTGGAGCTCTCTCCCAAGGACAGCCTTCTCCATTTCAAAAACTTGAACAAAAATTCCACAATAACATCAAATATCCATTTGGTGTTCATATTTCTCTGAATACTCAAAATTATTTTCAACAATTGGCTTATTTTGATAGGAACCAAAATCCACAATTTGGCTGATTGTGATATCTCTACACTGCCTTTAATATATTGCTTCCTTTTTCTCTGTTTTTTCATCTTTCACTTATTAAGGATATAGAGCTGTTTGTTCTACAGAAATCCCTCATTCTGTATTTTGCTGATTAAATTGCCATGGTGCTGTTTAACATGTCCCTCTGTCCTGTATTTCCTGTATTTGATTAAAAGAAAGAAGTCAAGTGCTGTGGATCTCAGTCTAGGGCTCCTTGGCATGACCCACTTTGTGGCATGAACTTGGAGCTGAGTTGATCTGCAATGTCTCATCAACATAAATAACTGCTTGGTGGGTAGAAGCCTCAAAGGGCAGACAATTTTGTACTAAAGAGTAAGACCTGGAGAATTCAAATCCAAGTCTATTCTACTACGTAAATTAGCCAATTTCACAATGGATAATAGGAAGCACTACTTTTCATTGCCTGTCTGAAACTAGGAAGTCTTTTGCAGCAGTACATTTTATTTGGAGCAAAATATCTTTTATTGTGCACTCCCAGAATCATTATCGCATTTTCCAAAGTGTTAGTTCTGAAAACATAACTAGCTGAAATCAATTTATCCCTTTACATAAATTAATTTTGCAGACAATTTTTCATGGACACCTCCCTTAAAGGCTAACACTAAATGAGATACATTTATGTTTGCAATACAATTTATCTTAGTTAATGAGCCTTTTTGCTCCTTGAGGGGGATTTTTAATCTTTCGTCAAAGCAAAGGGACTTGGGAGTGAGCAGTACCTGCTTCTCCAAGCCCCTTTGAGTGCTCCCTACTACACTAGCCTGACCACCCTAGCCCTGGAGAGCCCCAAATGGGTGTTGCCTGGGCACTTAGTGTCCACTGGCCTTCAAGCTAGCCCACTACAACACCCATGCACCATCATCCATCCTTATGTATCCTCCTAGCCAGAGAAGGCTCAATCCCCTGCTAGGGAGATGACACTCCAGTGGGCAATGTTGGCACCCACTGAACAAATGTTCAAGTGTCCATCTGGTCTCCAAGGCTGTGGCCCACCATTGCAGGCTCGCACTTTCTAGCAGTTGCCCTTGCATGGCCACCTGTGGAAACTACATCCTCCGCACAGTACCAAAAAGATTATTCTATATTTTGAATGCCACCTCTGATTGAAAGCATGCTCACTATTTTATTTTCTCCAACATATTTCATTTTCATTGAGTGCAACACTGTTCTATTTTCTTCAAGAAATCATGCATCCTTATTCCCTCACCCCAACATGAAAAATCCACATGAACTTTCTGAAATGATTCATTTCACAGAAGAATCTGAAATTGCTTCCAGTCTCTGCAGTTCTTCCCTATGCTTGAATTTCAATTAAGATGAATGTAGGAAGGTGCCCCCCATCTCCATCTCCAAAGAGAAAGACAAACATGCATAAGCAGTTTGCCTCTCTGAGTTCTCTTATTTTTCTCCCTCTAACCCTCATTGTTTACAATGCTGTGAAGAAAAAGTTCATTTCATTAAATATATTAATAGAGGGAAGTGGAATGACATAAATAATAAGTCATCCGATGTTTAAACAAGACCAAGCTAGTTTTATTAAAGACAGTTTGCCACACAGATTTAAGCAATTATACGTTCATGTGATTGTTTCTCTTCTCTCTATAATTCTCCCTCTGGTTAGATATTATTGTCTGTCATAGACTATGGCTAAATATCATCTTTCCCCACCTTCTTTTTCCCTTAAGCTATCTAATTCTTAGTGTTTGACTTCATAAACTGCAAGGTATTTCTATACTTTATTCTTTTTAAATTCTTTACTTCCTTTCTTAATTAAGGCTTTCTTTCTTTATTCCTACTGGTTTGGAAGCTATAGATACTATTACTTTAGTGATTTTTTCCTTGAAATTTTAATATTTTAACATTCATATCTTGCTTAACAAAGTTAAATTAAAATATCTCTATTCTAGGCCGGGCGCGGTGGCTCATGCCTGTAATCCCAGCACTTTGGGAGGCCGAGGCAGGTGGATCACCTGAGTTCGGGAGATTGAGACCACCTTGACCAACATGGAGAAAGCTTGCCTCTGCTAAAAATACAAAATTAGCCAGGTGTGGTGGTGCATGTCTGTAATCTCAGCTACTCAGGAGGCTGAAGCAGGAGAATCGCTTGAACCCGGGAGATGGAAGTTGCGGTGAGCCGAGATCGCACCATTGCACTCCAATCCGGGCAACAAGAGCAAAACTCTGTCTCAAAAAAAAAAAAAAAAGAAAAGAAAAAGAAAATCTTTATTCTAAAGCAATGTAATCCATAGGATTTTTTTTTTTTTTTTTTTTTTTTTTGACACAGGGTGTCATTCTGTCACCAAGGCTGGAGTGCAGCAGTGCAGTCACGGCTCACTACAGCTTCCACCTCCTAAGCTCAAGCGATCTTCCCACCTCAGCTTCCCAAGGAGCTGGGACTACAGGTGCAAGCCACCATGCCCTGCTGTTTTTTTTAATGTTTTGTAGAGATGGAGGTGGATCTCACTATGTTGCCCAGGCTGGTCTCAAACTCCTGGGCTCAAGCACTCCTCCTGCCTCAGCCTCCCAAAGTGCTGGGGCTACAGACATGAGCCACTGTGCCCAGGTCACAGAAGTGTTCTTTTCTGATCATCTTCACTCTTCTTTTACATTGCTTTGGATCACCGTTTTAATTTTGCCTCTCTTCTGTTTCCAAGAGTTAATATTTTTATAGTTATTTCACATTATCAGTATTTTCGATTTGCCCATCTGTTTACCAATTTTTAATCATCACTCCTTCTTGCATCTTACTTCATTCTGGATTCAACTTACTTCTTACTGAAGTACATACCTTTGCAGCTTTTTCAGTGAGAGTATGTGAATTGTAGATTTAATTGTTGTTTCTCTGAAAACATTTCTCTTTGACTTTCATTCTTCTATGATAGTTTAGTTGCATTTAAAATTCTGGATTGGGCCGGGCGCAGTGGCTCAAGCCTGTAATCCCAGCACTTTGGGAGGCCAAGACGGGCGGATCACGAGGTCAGGAGACCGAAACCATCCTTGCTAACCCGGTGAAACCCCGTCTCTACTAAAAAATACAAAAAAACTAGCCGGGCGAGGTGGCGGGCACCTGTAGTCCCAGCTGCTCAGGAGGCTGAGGCAGGAGAATGGCGTGAACCCGGGAGGCGGAGCTTGCAGTGAGCTGAGATCCGGCCACTGCACTACAGCCTGGGCGACAGAGCAAGACTCCGTCTCAAAAATAAATAAATAAATAAAATAAAATAAAAATAAAATAAAATTCTGGATTGATCATAACTTTACCTCAGCAGGACAAATATTGTAGTACATTATGACTTCTTTTGTTGCAATTGAGACATCTGCTTTCAATCTAATTTTGCTTTCAATCTAATTGTCTTTCTTTCATAGGTAACCTATTTTTGTTTTTTCCTCTCTGGTCCCTTTTAAACGTTTACTTCATTTGCCATTTGACCACTATGTGTCCTCGCGTGGATTTATTTTTTTAGTTATTTTACCCAGAACCAATTCTGGAAAATTTGGGGCCATTATCTCTTTGAATATAACATCTTCCCCATTCTCTCTCTCTCTCAGTCATTTCTTCTTCTGGAACTTCTCCTGGGTATATATTTTAGAAGTCCTCATTTGCTTTTCCATTTCTTTGCTTTTCTTCCTTTTATATTTTTCATCACTTTAACACTCTGTGCTACTTTCTGAGAAATTTATTCAGATTTGTATTTTAGTTTATTGATTCTCTCTGAGCAGCGTTTAACATGCTGTCAAAGTCCATTAAGATTTTAATTTCAACAAACATATATTTTCATTCTAGAAGTTCTACATGTCTTTTTTAAATCTGCCTAGATATATAGAGACTTAGTCTTTTCTAGTGTTTTCAATTATTTCTTTATGTCTTAGGCCACTTCTTTTATAATGTTTATCCAACAATTCTATAATCTGAAATTACTGGGGTTCTAATTTTGCTGCTTGTTATGTCTGCTAACTCTTGCTCTTCATGGATTTCCACTAGTTTTTTAAATTTCAAATTATCAGCTCCTGTTCCATGGGATTTTTATCTGTGAGATTACACGTTGCTTAGGTTGAAGATGTGGCCCTCCAGAGAGTTTTCATCAGGAACCCCAAGATATTATCAACCTGGACCACATTTCTTGCCTATTTCTTGAGTTGGGGATTCACTTTCAATACAGGTAATGTAAATTCAAGATCCAAATTACAAGGAGGCAGGCCAATAGTTGCAAGTTCTCAAGAGAATTTGTTTCCCCACAAAAGGCAAAAACACAATAGACACATTTCCTTATTGTCTCTCGTGACAGTTGAAAAGAGATTATTTTCTGATAAAACTTTCCTTGAACTCTTCTAGAGTTCCAGATTTATGATAGTGTCTCAGTTCCATCTCCCTACCTTGAATCATTCCAAAGCCTCCTCTCCTGTCTGTACAAAGCCTCTAAAACCCAATTCTCATGGTTCTTGGGACTGGCAACCCCTCTCCGTAACCTTCCTGAGAACATCCAAAGCTTCAGTTTCCATTTGTCAGTCTTGGGATTGTGGAATGTGTTGGTTTCTCTTTATTTTTGCCCTCCCTCTCCCCCAAAGATTTTCTTTACTTTCCTGTGAACTCAGCTCTATATCCGAAATGAAGCTAGCTATAGATTATTCAGCACTTCCATTTGTTTTGTATTGGGAGGATTGTCTGATCCTCTTGCTTGCTGTGGTGTCATAAGTAGGTCTTTACAATCATAGGTCATAACTGGGTTTTAACTAAGATACGTGTCTGAAGAAGAAAATAAAATTTACCCACGTTGGTTTTGGTCCAAACAATATTTCTCTGCCTTCAAAAGAGTTTTGCATCTAGAAGAATATCAACAGATAGGTACTGGCTTGTGCATTTAGTCAATTATATGAGAGAGTAGCAACCTGGAAAAATTATTGACTCACCACATTAATCTGGTATAACTAGAGCTTTGTTCTTCTGGTTATTTTAACTCAATATGTAATATGTCAAAAATATACATAGTTTTCTGACACCCAGATATCAGCATAACTACTTTTTAAAAATAATACAAACTTTATTGCTGAGCAGTTTTTATATAGTACAACTACCAAACTTTTGTTTCTCCTAGACAATAATTTTGCAGTGACTTTGATTTGTTCTTCATCTACAATTAACAGACAAAACAGAATTTCAGAAATGGGTTTCGGCCGGGCGCGGTGGCTCAAGCCTGTAATCCCAGCACTTTGGGAGGCCGAGACGGGTGGATCACGAGGTCAGGAGATCGAGACCATCCTGGCTAACACGGTGAAACCCCGCCTCTACTAAAAACACAAAAAACTAGCCGGGCGAGGTGGCGGGCGCCTGTAGTCCTCGCTACTCGGGAGGCTGAGGCAGGAGAATGGCGTAAACCTGGGAGGCGGAGCTTGCAGTGAGCTGAGATCCGGCCACTGCACTCCAGCCCGGGCGACAGAGCAAGACTCCGTCTCAAAAAAAAAAAAAAAAAAAAAAAAAAAAGAAATGGGTTTCTTGTTGCAACAATTTCCTAGACATTTATGGAACTCCTGGAAATTTTTTCATGTATGTACTTTAGGGATCAAGAAAGCTAAATAGCCTCTGGTCCCATTATTACCTCCAAATAGGTAATAATGATATAAGCAGAAACATTCATGACCAAAACAAACAAACAAAAACCCTCTTATACATTGAGCCACAAACCATTTGGCTGCAATGTCCTTATTCCCATCCATATATGGGAATACATATGTATGTATGTAATACGTGTGTGTGTGTGTATATATACATATGTATATATAAATACAAAATTTGGGGATCATTTTGATACCCTTGCATAAGGTTTGATATTTTATGGTTTCCAAGCTCTACACTCAGATAACAGTGACAAACTCAAATGATTTTCAAACATTTGATATTCTTTTTCCTTCTCTAGAAATATTAATAGTACTTTTAAATTACTACCATTTCTTGGGCAAATGTTATGTGACAGGTAAATGCTAAAGACTTGCTACCTCATTTAATCCTCACACAACCCTATGCTTAGATGTTGTTCCCATTACACAATGAGGAAAGAGATCAGAAAATTTAATTAACATATCCTATCACTATGCTGCCTCAGGTTTGTTCTATTCTTAACTATCCTGCTGTGCAGGCTTGTGCCTTGCCCCTATTCAGACACCTGATGCCAACACCAAAAGGAACAGATGCTCTGAACAAAAATTGAAATTGACCTTGATTTGTGCACTGGAAAAAAGACTCAGCCTTTTTTCTCAAAATGAGAGAACTTTTATTTCCTTGCAAATAAAAGTTCTCATTCACTCAACAAATATTCATTGACTACCTATTCTTGTATGCCAGACTTCTGATTATTAAAACTAAAATAGATAGTACTCACTGGATCACTTAACGCTACACTAAGCAGGGTGAAAAGGAGGAAAAAATGTAATCTAGAATATTCTCCTTAGTATAGCAAGAAACTCAGCTGAAACCTAAATTTCGTTCACCACAGAAATCAGGAATATTTAGGCGCTTAGGAGGTAGATTAGGGGGTCCTTGAGGACATCCAGAAATGTGCCTTTAAGGAGCCTCATCCTAAGGAAAGAGATTCATAAAGAACAATTTGGGCACTAGGACAATGGACAAGCTAAGAGGCAGGTCTTCAGATCGTCTGGATTTACGATGCAGTTCCAGAACCAAGGGGCTAAAGCAAAGGAGCTAGCAAAACCCATGAGAGCTGAAATGCCAGGTGTCAATTGTGGTAACTCCTTTCATGGGCAACAGGACCCACTGCCCATGGCTCTTGCAGTAAAGGTAGATTGTGCCTTCCTAGGACAGGCATCGGTGCCCTCAGCATGGGGCACGGGACTTGAGCAGCTTCAAGACAAACATCAGTTCTAGCCTCATTTTGTTTTGTTTTTAATTTTTAATAATTGTATAATAGAGCCAGGATCTCACTATATTGCCCAGGCTGGAGTGCAGCAGCTATTCACAGTTGAGATACCACTACTCATCAGCACAGGAGTTTTGATCTGTTCCTTTTCCAACCTGTGCCAGTTCACCTCTTCTTAGGCAACTGGTGGTCCCTCTCTCCCGAGAGATCACCATATTGATGTTGAACTTTATGCAGACACTCCATCGGCATAGAACACTACAGCCCAGAACTCCTGAACTCAAGCCATCCATCCGTCTCAGCCTCCCAAGTAGCTGGGACTGTAGGTGCACACCACCGTGCCAAGCCTGGCCTCATTTTGAATGCCACCAACAGTGACCCAGCTGCCATCTTGGGGGATTTGCCATCACCAACAAAGGGAAACCCCGTCTCTACTAAAAATACAAAAATTAGCTGGGCGTGGTGGTGTGCACCTATAGTCCCAGCTACTCGGGAGGCTGAGGCAGGAGAATCGCTTGAACCTGGGAGGCAGAAGTTGCAGTGAGCTGAGATCATGCCACTGCACTCCAGCCTGGCAACAGAGTGAGACTCCATCTCAAAAAGAAAAGAAAAGAAAAAAGAAAAGAAAAGAAAAGAAAAGAAAAGAAAAGAAAAGAAAAGAAAAAAGAAAAGAAAAGAAAAGAAAACTCAGGTCTTAGGTCAGGCATGGTGGCTCACATCTATAATCCCAGCACTTTGGGAGGCCAAGATGGGAGGATCACTTGAGCCTAGGAGTTTGAGACCAGCCTGGGCAACATGGCAAGACCCCATCTCCACTAAAAATGAAATAATAATAATAATAATAATAATTAGCCAAGTGTGGCAGCACACACCTGTACTCCCAACTACTCAGGAGGGTGAGGTGGGAGAATCGCTTGAGCCCAGGACTTTGAGGTTGCAGTGAACTGGGCCACTGTACTCCACTCCAGCCTGGGTAAAAGAGCAAAACACTGTCAAAAAAAAAAAAAAAAGAAGAAGAAGAAGAAGAAACCCAGGTCTTGAAAGATGAACTGAAAGTGAGTTTCCTAGGTTTTTTCTTTTCTTTTTCCTTCCATAGATAGAGAGAGAGAGAGAGAGATAGGAATCTTTAGATCTATAGATACATGGATATATTTACTTCTATATATCTATATATAGCTCAAGCTCTGGGGTAACCTGCAACCCAGAATGGAGAGAGGGCACAGACAAAGGTAGCTCTAGAGAAAGCCTGCTGTCTTCAGCCATTGGGCCAGGAGGTGGGCTTCTGCAGGCTGTTACCCTTGGAACTTTTGCTGTCCTATGCCAGGCAAGGATCAGCAATGAAGCGACAGCAGGAAATCTCCAAATTTCTGGACAGAAATGTCTTTCTTGGAATTATAGAACCAAATCAAATAAAAACATTATCGACAGAAAATGCCATTAAGTCCTTGAGTTCTAAGAAGGTTCTTGGAAAATTAAAAACAAGAAAGAAAAGGAAAAATTCTTCAGGTGGAAGATAAGGATCAGTCATGGAAATGTAGAAGAAAAGAATGTGACTCATGAATTTCAGATACAGGATGAAAATGGATATTTAACAATTATACAAAAGATAGAATTAGGCAGTTGCTGGACATGCTGCTGAAAACAGAATCCCAAATCAGCTAAAGTCCATTTCTGCCTATTTCTATTTCTTTAGAATGTTCCAAGAAAAAATTTCAAATACCCAACTATCTTATAATTTCAGATTCCTTTCCCAGAGTCATAAATCAAGCCAGAAGAAATTCTAAAAACTATTTAAACCAATTATCTGTTCCAGGAACGAGCAACACTTAACTGACTCAAAGGAAAAATTTAAAGGCATTTTGGAGGCACTTCTACCACCTCCTTTGTTCCCCTTTCTGATGCACAACCCATCTCAGAGATGCCAGCTGTGGCTCCTCGGCAAATAGGAGGCCAGAAAGAAAGGCCCACGTACCCCAACCAGTGTCATGGCCTGAGCAAGTCCTGAATTCTCCCTGTGGTCTCTGCTTATTCCCAGAGTTGCTCTCTTGAGGTCAGGCTGTGATGTTCACCTGTTCCATCTCTGATCTGTCCCAAGTCACCCCCCTATGCAAAAATTAGTTCATTCACCAGTTCCCATTAAGGACCCACTCACTTCAAGCATTTTGTGAGTTTTAATATAATATTTTCAAGGTTTAAGAGCTTGCGGCAAGAGATCACACGTGAACGTGCAAGAACCTCTCCTATCTCTTATTCTCTCTTTTTGGAATCCTGTCTCAGTGTCTCCTCTTCACCCTGCATGGATGATCTCCCCACTCCCCAACCCCAGATTTTAATTTATTCATAAAAGTGTCTGTCTCTCTCCCTCTCTCTCATTCATGCACAGTCATCAAGGATTTCCCAGTCACTATTGCAAGCAGGCAAGACTTCCAAACAACTATAGCACTCTTATAAAGAAGAACTCTGATGCATTAAATTATCTCTATCTCAGTCCATCTATCCAAGTAGGATCATTTCCGAATTTAGAGTCAATATCCCCTTGTACTGTTCTCACAATCCCTCACTAAAGTCCTTGTAAGGAGTAAATTATGTAAAGCACTACCTGGTTTCTACATGCTGAAGTCCAGTTTCTACCACTGATAGGTTTTATGTTTTCTTCAGTTTTCTATTGCTTTTATTGCCTATGCTTCAAGTAGGGTTCCCCCAAGAAGCAGGCACTGAGATAGGTATTTGAATGCAAGCAGCTAATTTAGGAGGTGATCCCAGGAAGCTCTGGCAGGGGAGTTGGGAACATGAAATAGGAAACAGAAAGAAGCCAATATAGAATGCATTTGTGAGCAGTTTATCACCAGGGGCAAATGGGACCTTATCCTGCAGGGGATCTCTGGGAGATCGTGTCAAACAGGCCTTTCCAGGGGCAAGAAAGCTGAGGTATTCATCCACCAACCTCTCCATCATTGGTTGAGGGTATCCCCTGGGGACCTTCAGATCCTGCCACTTCTGACCCACCCTGCACAAGGCCCTCCCCTGTAGCCAGAGAAAGCCCTCAGGTAGAGTTGCAAGTGAATCCAGTAAGAAGCCACTGGCACTAATGGGTACTGGAAAGTTGAGTGCTTCCGAGTGTGGGTGGTGCACTACTTTCACCTGCTATGATGAATACCCTAGACCCGTTCAGCCTAGACTGTTCTCCTGCACTAGCCCCTGATGGAGCTTTTCCCGTAAAATATCGAACTGGCATAACACAACTAACTTGCACTCCAATCACCCAGCATATTTGGCTCTGCTTCTTCTATTCTCTGGGAACAATTGCATAAGGATTCCTGTAACCTAGTGAACATAAGCAGAGAAGGCAAAGAACATACACGTCACTGAAATATATGTGATATGCATCACTGTTTGCTGACGTGGTAGATGACATTTAATTCCAACACTCTTCCCGCCATTTTGACAACTTGCTTTATCCCAATGAATTTTATCACTGTCATTCTGGATTTACAAGGAAATTCCCATTAATCATCAAAAGTGAAAAAAAAAAAAAATCCATTAGCAAGAAAGGAAATGTCTGTAGAAGTGATAATGGATTCAGATACCTTGACCTCAAGTAAAGTGAGATTTCTAGTAATGCAGTATGATTTTTTTTTGTCATAAACTTTTGATGTCAAAACATGATTTACTCTTATTTGAGTTTGCATGAATGTTAGATAATGAAATGATTTAAGTAAAATTAAGTAATTATGTAAGTATCTTTCTCAACTGGAGCCTGAAGTGGTGATATTTGTCTTTGTCACTCTGCCATCTCCCATTCTTTTGGCAAATTCCTTCAACATTCCCAACCAGTGTCCTGATATTTCAGTAGAAAGCAATGGTATATACTGGAATGGAGGATGCTTAGGAGGTACAGGTGAAGCCCTTTTGTGGCCCCACCCAGGTCTTCCCAACATTTTCCTAATTTATATTTCCCGCTCATCTCACCTCTCAAAGTCCCTACTCCAGCTATATCTTATGTATATAGCAAACTAACATATATTAAGGCATAAATAGCTAAAAAGAGCTTAATGCTTTACAATTCCTTCAACATACTTTGCATTTTAAAAAGCACTGTTATTACTAGTGAAATCTTCGGTGATGTATGGAAAAGACTGCAGACATTTTTTTGTAGGAAGGCCTTTAGTGGCACCTGTCAAATCCCTCTCTTTGGGTAACTACCTTTTCTATCTTGTATCAGTCTTTGAGAAGATCCTAATAAAAATGTGAATTGCCTATTTGAATAAGGGATAGGTTAGAATATAAATACACTTCTCTGCAGGATGTCCCTTTTAAGTTTAATTTCTATGGTGTTCTCTTTGTTTATCCCATCATGGTCCCAGAGGAAAAAAACACAAAGAGAAGAAATCCTGAAAAGTAATTAAGTAGTAATGTGTGGCGAAGTCTCTGACAGAAAGTAAGTTTATAGAAAAATAATTCCCCAGAGACTATCCAACCCATCTTATGCTGCCTAAGGCATAGACTGTTGGTTGTTCTCTAACATTCATTCTGCCTCTCTTACAACCCCTGATTTTCAGCTAGGCACATGGTCACCAGAGTAAGGGTTACATTTCCCTGCATCCCGTTCAGCAAAGTTGGCCATGTGACTAAGATCTAGCCAATAAGCTAGAGATGTGATGTCATCTAGTGATTTTTTTTTTATCTAGTGATCTTATCTGAGGAACTTTCTTAACAACAAGAGCACATGTTTTGCCCCTTCTCTCACCACCTTCACCTTCCTACATCCATCTGATTAACATGTTGATGTGATGACTCTAGCTTTATTTGAACCATTAGGATGAGGCCATGCCCCAGGGATGGCAGAGGGGAGAGAGAGCTGGATGTAGCCTGAGCCTCTGATGACTTGTAGAGCAGAAGCATCACTCGAGCCCTAGAAAGCTCCCCTCAGACTTCAAAGGCATCAAAGTGAGAAGCACAACAATTTCTATTGGAGGTTTAGTTTAAAAATTGGACTCAACTTCTCGTAGAAGAGAATGTCCTATATATCATGCAGGCACATTCCCAGATCAGAAAGCTAATTTTATTACATATGTCAATACCCCAATGTTATCCAGAAGGTTTTCGTAATATTCTTCTCTCTAATCATTTCATTATGATTTTTTATTTTTAATTGACACATAATAATCGTACACAAGTATACAAAGTATAATGATCAAATCACAGTAATTAGCATATCTACAACTCAAACATTTATTGTTTGTTTGTTTATTTATTTTTTGAGGCAGAGTCTCTCTGTGTTGCCCAAGCTGGAGTGCAGTGCCATGATCTCAACTCACTGCAACCTCCACCTCCTGGGCTCAAACAATCCTCCCACCTCAGCCTCCGGAGTAGCTAGGACTACAGACAAGCACCACCACACCCAGCTACTTTTTTGTAATTTTTGTAGAGACAGGGTTTCACCATGTTGCCCATGCTCAACCACTTATCATTTCTTTGTGGTAGAAACCTTCAACACCCTCTCTTCTAGCTATTTTGAATATACATTACCTTGTTGTTAACTGTTTTTACCCTACTGTGCAATAGAACACCAGGAGTTTTTCCTCCTATCTAATTGTAACTTTATACTTGTTGACCAACCTCAACTTGTCCCCCTCATTATGATTTTTGATGCCTGGATAATTACATCATCAGAGAAAAGTGACGAGAACATAGCCAATGTAATAACTTGTTAATTTAAAAATAATAATAACAAATAATCAGAATCATGAGTTTAATATTGGCTTTATCTGCACATTAGTAAGAACTCTTTTGGAAGCCGGGGAAAATAAGAGGCCTACAAGGCACTAGAAATATCTGTAATACACTGTACTTTATAAATAAACATGTAAATGAGCAATTAGATGAATCCCAGAAGGTTTAATGATTTTTCTATTCCAATATATTAATAAATTATAACATTCAGGTTGCAATAAGACCAAAAAGTTTTTTCATGAAGCAACTAATATGGTCATATATGTTTTAGGAAGAAAAGAAGACCGCCATCACCAGGCATAGTGGTGTGCACCTATAATCCCAGCTACTCAGGAGGCTGACGTGGGAGGATCACTTGAGCCTAGGAGTTTAAGATCAGCCTGAGCAACATAGTGAGATCATATCTCAAAAAGAAAAAAAAAGGGGGGTGGCTTATATTGCTCACAGTTAGGCTAAAAAAAGACCCCAAAATTCCTATTTTTGATATAGCCTTTGTTGAAATCAGCTTATAACAGTAGCAGGCACGCATTGCTTCACAAGATATGACTTCACATAATGACAAATGTGACAGAATGACATTCTTCTTCATTGGAAGGAAAAATTGTATTATTTCAGCATGAAAAATCCAAATTGGAAAAAACAGGCCCACGAGCTTAACTAGCAGGACACTGGTTGTTCCCTAATGACTTAAAACAGGGGTCTCTCACTCTCTGTTTACACATCATTTTACAATCCTCAGTCAAATCTTCTTGTGATTTTGTTTCACACATTGCTAAAAAACCGGATCCTCCTAGACCCTCAGCAATTTCCCCAAAACAGTGTTCTTAACCTTGGCCCACATTAGAATCACTGTTAAACTTTAAAAAAGACCCATGCCCAGGGCGAATCCCAGACCACCAATTGGTGTTATTCTATGTAAGAACCTTTTGAGGCATGGGCCGAGTCACTAGCATTTTTCATATCATTCCAGGTGATTCTGAGGTGTGGACTAGGGTGTGACCCCCTGCCACAAAGAAGCCCCACTCCACCAGTGTGGCTAGAGCAGACATCTTGCTTGAGTTAAATACTAGACTAAAAGTTAATCATGCCATCCCTTCCCCACAAACAGATCATATTTAGAGTTTCCCCTCACATTCTCCTACCTGCTTCATTTTAAAATAAAGGTATTGTCACAGCCTGATGCCCCTTACTAAAAAAAAAAAAAAAAAAAAACCAGTGTGAACAGCAGGTGTTGCAGCAAAGAAAAAGTTAAATAATCTCAGGGCTGGCCAAGTGAGAAGAACAGGGAGAAATTTCTCAAGCCTATCTCCCCGAGAATTCAGAGGCTAGGGTTGTTTAAGGGCACTTTGGTGGGCAGGCGGTTAGGGTACTGGAACAATTGATTGGCTGGGGATGAAATCACGGGGTGGTCTAAAATTCTTTGAGCAGGTGAGTCAGTTCCCAGGAGTGAGGGGGTTCTCAGGACCAGGTGGTATCTCTTGGTCTACCGAAATGCAAAATCTGAAAAATACCTCAAAGACCAGTTCTTTAGGTTTCACAATAATGATGTTATCTATAGAAATAGTCCGGGAAGTTACAAACCATGTGACCCTGGTTACGTGACTCTGGGGCAGTAAGCAACTTACAGGAAAACACATTAAGCGATAGCAGGTCATTGTTTAACTGTGCCTATTCTTTATCAAAGTCCAAGCTCCTACCATAATTTTAACCTTGCCTTATGAATGCAGCTTCAATCTCCGGACAAGGAGGAAGGTCAGTTTCCCTTGCTTCAAAATTCAACTGTCCACTAAATTCCTCTCGTAGTTATCTTGGCCACTGTGCTAGAATAAGCAAAACAAAAACAGAAACAAACAAACAAAAAACAATTTAGCCTGTGAGGTTAGAAGCAAGATGGAGTCAGTCATGTTAGCTTTACCTCATTATTTATAATTCTGCAAAGGCAGTTTTAGCATTGAGAAAAGAATGTTTTCCCAAAATAGTTCCCTTTCACAGTTTTGCAGTTTCTGGTTAGCCCCTTCTCTAGATAAAACTGGATTTGTCCTTAGCAGGACAGAGAAGAGGTTAAAACAGTCAAGAAGCACTGATTCTTGGCCCTGAGTGGAGATCAAGAGAACAAATCAACACTCTCCTTCCTTTCCACTAACCCTAACCTCCTCCATCTCCATGCATCCTCTGTCCCAGATAAGGGTACCAGCCTGCTGGTGCTCCTAGAACCATTTCTGTAAGAAAATCCAGGTAATAAATAGGGGCTGCATCCCCAAATCTCACTAAAACGAGAAAGGAAAATAGATGCTAATGTTGGTCATGTCTTGAGCCTTCTCACTCACTGGGAGTCTTACTATTTGAGAGTAATCTCTCTCTTCTCTAAGCAACAAGGTGGTGGTGATTGTGCTACTGCACCCCAGACCCCAAGTTCTTTGGCGCTTATGTAGGTAGAAAATTACACCAGGTCAAGGAGATTTTCTCAGGCAAGGTTTGATAGGCTTGTGCCTCCAGCCCACAAGGGAGCAGCATACAGTAAAGGGATCCCGAGGGAATCAGTTCTTGTCATTTTAAGGAAGTTGAGGTGGGAAAAGGGATGTTTAGGTGGGGTCCAAGAATGTTTAGGTGGTGTATTAGTCTGTTCTCATGCTGCTAATAAAGACATAACCAAGACTGGGTAATTTATAAAGGAAAGTGGTTTAATGGACTCACAGTTCCACATGGCTGGGGAGGCCTCACAATCATGGTGGAAGGTGAAGGAAGAGCAAGGACACATCTTACATGGCAGCAGGCAAGAGAGCTTGTACAGGGGAACTCCCATTTATAAAACCATCAGATCTTGTGAGACTTACTTACTGCCACAAGAACAGTATGGGGGAAACTGCCCAGATGATTCGATTATCTCCACCTGGCCCTGCCATTGGCACATAGGGATTATTACAGTTCAAGCTGAGATTTGGGCGGGGACACAGCCAAACCATATCAGGTGGGGTCTTTTCTATGCTTGCACAGTGAGACATCATGCTCTAACATGCATTGCATGACCAGAAAACGGCAGATAAGACCCACCTTGGGCAGAGAGTTAAGTATTACAGTGAAAGTATAATGAAGAAAAAGTTGATGAAAGGTCCGCACTGAAGTCCATCTTGTCTTCAGGCAGCTGAATTTGGTCAGGTCCTTATTGGGAATGCCAGAGTCTTGCTTAAGCAACCTCAGAAAGCATCACCCAAAGAGATAAATGGTTTGGTTCTTCCTTTTATGGTTAGGAATTCAGCCTGGTCAGTTAAATTAGGAGAGGTCTCCCTTCCTGCTACATGACTTGGATTGGTTTGTTAAGGGAGGCAAAACGGCAGAGGAGGAATATGCTGGGACATGTGAGGCCACCGGGACCTGGGTTACCAGGCCACCTGTCTGCCAGGACTGAGTTTCTTCCCCATACCACCTCAGGTGGGGGAGAGGAGGATGTTAGAAGTTCCATTGTTAAGTAATTCTGGATGGACTTATAATCCTGATTCACTCAGAAAATATGAAGATAATCTGATTCAAATTTCAAAACCGTTCTGCCATTGCTTTGCTGTGTGATGAAATCAAAACCTGGAAAAGGGAATTGATATAAGAGACAATGGTGTATAACCAATTCAAAAGTTACACTGAGTATCTGTTAAATTATATAAAATTGTGCTGGATGCAGTGGCACATCCCATGTTCCAGCTACCTGGTAGGATTGCTTGAGCCCAGGAGTTCCTCCTGGGCAATATAGTGAGACACCATCTCTAAAGAAATTTTTTTTTTTTTTTTTTTTTTTGAGATGGAGTCTTGCTCTGTCGCCCAGGCTGGAGTGCAGTGGCCAGATCTCAGCTCACTGCAAGCTCTGCCTCCCGGGTTTACACCATTCTCCTGCCTCAGCCTCCCGAGTAGCTGGGACTACAGGCGCCCGCCACCTCGCCCGGCTAGTTTTTTGTATTTTTTTTTAGTAGAGACGGGGTTTCACCATGTTAGCCAGGATGATCTCGATCTCCTGACCTCATGATCCGCCCATCTCGGCCTCCCAAAGTGCTGGGATTACAGGTTTGAGCCACCGCACCCGGCCAGGTAAAAAAATTTTTTAATAAAAATTATATAAAATTGATTAACCTACTTTTAATACTTTCTCTTCTCTCCAACTATTCTTGAATCAGAGGCTTTCAGTAGTCACAGAGCAAGAAGAATTTCCATATTCAAAATGTTACACTTAAAATGTTGGAAACGTTTAGATTAATTAATTGAGCACTACTTGCTTGTTTAATTACATAGTATAAAGTGAATATTACCTTCAGATATTCAAATGAAACACATAAAACACTGAACATAAGTGCAGTCAAGTTTTGATTACCTATGCTCATGGAAAAAAAAAGATGACCCAAATAATGGAAAATTAGAATATATTTCTGGAAGGAAAGATAAGTGTCAATTCTTCTAAAACTAATATATAAAAGCCATTCAAATCAGCGTGAAGATGAGAATTTTTTAGTGCCTGAAATGGTTTTCAAGTTCATATGGAAGAAAAAATGTAAGAAAGCCAAAAAAAAATTAAAGAAAAATGGTAAGGGGATAATATACCTTTCCAGATTTAAAACTTACTGTAAAACTTACTGTATAGTATCTGCATAGGAAGAGACAAATAGATGACAGAACCAAGAATGGAGAATTCAGAAATAGATTCAAGTAAATATGGAATCTTACTATGCAACAAGGATGGTACTGCAATTCATTTTTAAACAAATTGTGCCAGTATAAATGGTTTTTCATCTGAAAAGAAACGTTACATCTCTACCTCACATTATGTTTTCTTAATTCCAAATGAGGATTACTGTTTTATATATAAAAACTCTCAAAAATATTAGAATAAAAGAATCAATGGATAACCTTAGAATGTGACCATCCTTCCTAAGCAAGACTCTAGTTCCAGTAAAAGCTACCATTTCATCTCACCTGGATTACAGCAATAAACTCTTAACAGGCCTGTCTGCATCTACCCGTGATCCCTACAAAAGATTCCCCACACAGGTAATCTTTAGAAAACCCTGTGCAACTGGACACACCTGGATCTCCTACGGTTATGTTCTCCCTTCCATCCTTAAAGTTGTATATTTGTGCTTTTTCTCTTTGTTTTCTTGAACTTTCGGTCTTTGTTTTTTAAAATTGTATCTTTGTTTTCTATTTTATTTTTATTATTGCTTTTATACCCAAGGGAATATAAATTGTTCTATCATAAAGACGCATGCACACGTATGTTCACTGCAGCACTATTCACAGTAGCAAAGACATGGAATCAACCTAAATGCCCATCAATTCTAGACTGGATAAAGAAAATGTGGTACATATACACCATGGAATACTATGCAGCCATAAAAAAGAATGAGGTCATGTCCTTTTCAGGAACACGGATGGAGCTGGAAGCCATTATCCTTAGCAAACCAACGCAAGAACAGGAAACCAAATAACACATATTCTCACTTATAAGTGGGAGCTAAATGATGAGCACACATAGACACATAGAGGGGAACAACATACACTGGGGCCTACTGGAGAGTGGAGGGTAGAAGGAGGGAAAGGATCAGGGAAAATAACTATTGGTTAGTGGGCTTAATACCTGAGTAATGAAATAATCTGTACAACAAACCCCTGTGACATGAGTTTACCTATGTAACAAATTTGCACATGTACCCCCAAATTTAAAATAAAAGTTAAAAATAATAAGTTTCACTGCTATATTTGGATGCTTGATTCAAATTTTTAAGCTTTTCTTTCTTTCCAATGTAAGCATTTAAGACTGAAAATTTTCCTTACAGTACTGTTTAACCTGCTTCCTGCAGGTTTTGTCACGAAGTATTGTCATCATTAAGCTGTATTTCCATCATAATTTATTTTTTAATCGTGATTATAGACACTCTTTAGTTAATTTCCAAACATATGGCATTTTCAAGACAGTTCTTACTGAAGTGCCACATAAATACTGAAAAATACAGGAATCAAAAGTATACACCTCAATGACTTTCCACAAAATGAATTTACCCCATGTACTCACTCTCAGAGCAAAATAAGGAATGTTATTAGTGCCAAATGCCCCCAGCATATCCACTCCAAATCATCACTTTCCCCAGAGGTAACCAATTATTCTTACTCCTACTGCCATCAGTTAGTTTTGTTTATGTTTGGATTTTATATAAACAGAACCATACAGTATGCTCCATTTTGTATCTGATGTCTTTTACCTTTCACCAAATTTGTGAGATTCATCCATTTTGTTGCACAGATATACAACTCTCAATGGACATACCATTGTAAATAGTCCCTCAGGTAATCGTCCCTCAGGTAATCATTGTTCTATTATCCTATTTGAGTATGATACCTGTTTCCTACGGACCCTGATTTATACTCTTATTTTTAAATATTACTAGCTATACTTAAAATGTCTAAAGTATAGTAAGTTCTATGAGCTTACGGGTGAAAAGCTTTTTCAAATACAATGCAATCATAGGACATTCACATGATCAGAAGATCTTCATGCACAGTCTCTCTCTCTCTCTCTGTCTCTCTCCCTCCCTCCCTCCCTCTCTCTCCCTGGCTCTCCGGTCAGAGCTTCCAAGTGAAACCACAGCAGGGGACCAGAGGACACCTCAAATGCTAATAACCTCAAAAGCACTTAATGTCCATGGTATCTGGCCCAAGATCTTTGAACTGTGGTCTGGCCTCATCATCTCTTCCAGGACACAGCTGGCCACAGGCAGTCCAATACAATGTTTAAAATTCAAAATGTGAAACTCAGAATAATGAAGCCATCTGGTCCATATTATGTTGTCCAACAATTATAAGTAATGTGAGCTATAAATACAACAAGCGAAAGGAAGCAAACAAGAGACCATTAATCAATACAGACAATTTGCACAAGATATGATGACTCAAGTGTATTTACACAAACACAGAAATTCCTTTTTCAGGAGAATCTTTACAAACAGTGAACCAAAACAGGCTGAAACTGAAAAATAGGACCTGCCAATGCTCTTTGGTCACAGAACTTCTCTGAAGTAATAAAAACCTGCGTAGAATTTCACACAGAGAACCTTGATGTGGCATTTAATAACACAGAATTACATTTGAAAGGAAACAGGACCAGTGTTTGTTCAGAACCCAGAGTAACTTCACGAGGGTAACCAAATAAGGACACTTTAGTGAGAGGACCCTAAGAAACCAGCAACATTTGTCATTCGCCCCACTCATGAAACTTGTAGGAACTCGGGTAGGAAAATTAACAACCAAAATGGCTTCACTCTAGATCTGTATAGCCAACAGTCTCCTTACCTCTCTGATTATCCCAGACTCACCTCATACTCCATAGATCTCACACTGGACAAATGCTCCTCTCTTCCCAATCCAGAACTTTTCTTTTATCTTAGGCTACTGACATGAGCAATTGAATGGGTAACAATGCAGTCTATTGAGAAAGGAAACACATTTAAACCACATGGTTGATTTCTCAGAACGGGGAGTATAGTCGAATGGATTATATTTTTCTCGAGTCTTCCTTCCCCTCCTTTTCCAGGGTTTGCTGTGGGCCGAGAATAAATCCCAACCCTCATTTATTTGGGGCGTGGTCCTGTTTTTGCTTTAGCCGCAAATTAAAGCTTTAGCTTTAATTCTGCTTGTGAGGTTTGGCTTGGTCTCTTTTCCACATTTCTGCCACTGGACACAAGAATACACTGTGGGTAGCCACTGATGATATATGGAGCAGACCAGAAACCAACCTGCAGCCAGAAGCCATATGCTGCAAAGCCGAAACCACCTGCAGACCCATAAGTAAGAAATAAATGTTTGCTTTTGTAAGCCATTGTGATTTGGGAGGTTAGTTGTTATGTACCACTAGCACAGCAGAAACCTGACTAACACAGGTTTCTTCCCTGCTCTGGGAAAACAGAACGATAAATATAAGAGTCTATCCTTGGTAGTTCAGCACACACACACACACACACACACACACACACCCCTTTATTCCCATGCACACATTTAAAAAATGCTACCACCTAATACAATACAGCTATCTCACATACAGCCAAAAATGAACTGACCCCCTCTCCATTAGGAGACAACCCAAATTCACAGCCAAGCTCCCATTCAGCTCCCAAGTAAAGGATCTTTTGGTGATGTCCATGTCTCAGGCAAGATGAGATGTGTCTTCCCATGATCTTGCAATTTGCGGGCTGAATGTTACCCCAATATACAGTGTGAGGAGTGGGGACCAAAAATGGTCAGTAAAAGGAAAAGCAACGAACATGATCCTTCCGGACCATTTTCTGTAAATGTCCACTCACTAACTTACTTCCATAGCCATGGAGAAAGGTTCTTGGTCAACTCAGGTTGTGCCCATTGGATTTTTATTGCCCAGGGTCCTCCAAGGCCCCACCTGAGATAGGCAGTGGGGAAGATTCCCCTGCTGGGCACTATATCACCTTAGCAGCCCACTTTCTAAGACAGCATGACTGACAGACCCTTGACATGTGCATCATTGGTCAGGGTGTATACTTCCTTAATAAAACCATAGCCAGGCATGGTGGTTTGCACCTGTGGTCCCAGCTACCTAGGAGGCTGAGGCTGGAAGATTGCTTGAGCTCAGGAGTTTGAGACCACTGGGACAACATAGTGAGACCCCAACTCTAGAAGAAAAAAAATCTTAATGAAACCATACATCAGTCTCATTCTCTGCTGTCATATGGACCATCTTGAGCCAATGCTTAGCTCTCCCTCTTGAAGCACCTCGAGAAAGGCAGAAAGACATAGCCTAGGCTGGGAAACATCCTTACATTTTTACAGGCAGGTACACAGTCCTAGGAGGAAACAAGCCATAGACTGATCAACAGTTTTGCTGCACTTTATTATTATAGCAAAATGGGGACTCTGCCATTCGCCACAACTCATTTCACATTCTAGGGTCTGTTGCTTGCAAAATCCCTCTTCTAGGTACAAATTTCTGACTTAATATACATTCTTTCGGTTGCTGGAAAACAAAAACCAATGCTAGCAATAACAAAAGAAAAGCAGGGGCTGCAGGGAGATTCACGGGAAGCACACTGAGGAAGCTCACACAATCCAAGGGAAGTGAACAATCAAGCTGTGGAAGACAGAAACCATGGCCTGAGCAACCAGAGTCCATGGACCCTTTGCCCAGGGCTGTATGATCAACAAGGTCACAGGGAATGCCCAATCTAAACATGCCTCCTTGAGCTGTGAATTCACAATGTAGTTGGATTAGATGATCTGGCAGAGTCTGACCTGCATGATGTGTGCACTCATCCTCTGAAATAGAGGCAAGGACCACACCATGTTCATCCTTTATTTTTCAGACAGATTTTAATCTTTTAAGCCGATTAAAAGAAATTTAAGAGACAGATCAACCAAGCAAGACAAAGCCTAGAATAGATCTTGGTTCAAAAAGCCAACTGTGAAAATATATATATATATATATGACAGGGAAGCGTGAACACTGATTGGCTGTTTGATTATTTTAAGGAATCACTAGGTGTTTAAAATATATATATATATTTTCAGACGGAGTCTTGCTCTGTCACCCAGGCTACAGTGCAGTGACGCAATCTCGGCTCACTGCAAGCTCCGCCTCCTGGGTTCACACCATTCTCCTGCCTCAGCCTCCCGAGCAGCTGGGACTACAGGCGCCCGCCACCACGCCCGGCTAATTTTTTGTATTTTTAGTAGAGACAGGGTTTCACCGTGTTAGCCAGGATGGTCTCCATCTCCTGACCTCGTGATCCGCCCATCTTGGCTTCCCAAAGTGCGGGGATTACCGGCGTGAGCCACCACGCCTGGCCTAGGCGTTTTAAAATATATAATAACAGTATGGCGGTTATATTTATTCCCTAGAGATACATATTGAAATATTTACAGATGAAATGATTTTGAGGATTTCCTACACATAATCCAGGTAGCAGTAGAAGTAGGTGAGGGTATAGATCAGTCAGTGATCAGTCAGTGGTTCTCAAAGTGTAGTCCTCAGACAGCAGTACAGGCATCTCCTGGGGACTTGCGAGAAATGCAAATTCTTTTTTTTTTTTCTTTTTTTTTTTTTGAGACGGAGTCTCGCTCTGTCGCCCCGGCTGGAGTGCAGTGGCCGGATCTCAGCTTACTGCAAGCTCCGCCTCCCGGGTTCACGCCATTCTCCTGCCTCAGCCTCCCGAGTAGCTGGGACTACAGGCGCCCGCCACCTCGCCCGGCTAGTTTTTTGTATTTTTTAGTAGAGACGGGGTTTCACTGTGTTAGCCAGGATGGTCTCGATCTCCTGACCTCGTGATCCACCCGTCTCGGCCTCCCAAAGTGCTGGGATTACAGGCTTGAGCCACCGCGCCCGGCCTGAGAAATGCAAATTCTTAGGCCCCAACCCAGATCCATAAAATCAGAAAATCTGAGCGTGGGACCCTGCAATCTGTATTTTAACAGAACCTCCAGATAATTCTGATGCACACTCAACTTTGAAAAACACTTGCATATATAAAACAAGAGTGTTGTGAGTTGAGGGTTTATTGTACATTCATTTTATTTTTGTGTAACCTTGTAAAGTTTCCATAATAAAAAGACTTGCTACTTTAAAAAAAAATTTAGCACTATAGCCGAGAAAGATTTATTACTTTTAAAGATGGGTTTTAAGTTTACATTTCTATCATTTTATTATCACTTTAGATTTTTTGTTTGTTGAAAAAATACAGGTTCACTATAGAAATTTTGAAGAAAAATAAATTATCCTTAATCTTGCCATGCAACTATAAACACTAATAACATTTTCTTTTTTTTTTTTTTTTTTTTTTTAAGACAGAGTTTTGCTTTTGTCACCCAGGCTGGAGTGCAATGGCATGATCTTGGCTCACCACAACCTCTGCCTCCCGGGTTCAAGCAATTCTCCTGCCTCAGCCTCCCAAGTAGCTGGGACTACAGGTGTGCGCCACCACGCCCAGCTAATCTTTGTATTTTTAGTAGAGATGGGGTTTTACCATCTTGGCCAGGCTGGTCTTGAACTCCTGACCTCATGATCCACTCGCCTCGGCCTCCCAAAGTGCTGGGATTACAGGCGTGAGCCACCACGCCTGGCCAATAACATTTTCTTTTACATCAGTCCTGTCTTTGTTTTATGCAAGTATACATGGGCTAATATTATACACTACTGTGAGTTAACCTTTTTGTTTGGCTTAATATTATAGATATTTTCTACAAGTTATGTGTTTTGTTTCTTTTCTCTTTTTCGTCACTTTTATCAATTAGATGGTCTAAAAAACCAGTATCTGTTATACATATTTCTATTTGTGGTCTCAGGATCTAGCAATTGTAAATACTTTATAAATGTTAAAATTCCTAGTTCAATTCTTCTCTCTCAAAACAACTTTATGCTAAGAAGCCAGTCACAAAGGCCACATATTGTATATTTTCATTTATTGAAATGTCCAGAACAGAAAAATCTATTATGCAGACAGAAAACAGTTGCCTAGAACTAGGAGGATTGGGGGAAATGGGAAGTGACTGCTAATGGGTATGGCATTTTTGGGGGGGCTGATGAAAATGTTTTGTTTTGTTTGTTTTTTCATAGACAGGATCTATGTTGCCCAGGTTGGTCTTGAACTCCTGGGATCAAGCAATCCTCCCACCTTGGCCTCCCAAAGTGTTGGGATTACAGGTGTGAGCCACCGCGCCTGGCCAAAAATGTTCTTAAATCGATTGTGGTGATTGTTGCACAACATTCTAAACATACTGAAACCAATCAATGCTTTTTAAGTGGGTGAATTGTATGGTATGTGAATTATATCTCAATAAGGCTATTAAATATATATATATATATATATATATGCACAGACACATTTTAAAGTCTGGAAGTCAAAGGGGAAAAAACAAAGGTTAAGAAGAAGCAGTGCACAAAGGTAGAAATCAGAATGGTTAACATCACCAGCAATCAGAAATGTCAATTAAAACAACAATGAGCTACCACTTTGTGCCCGGCGCGGTGTCTTACGCCTGTAATCCCAGCACTTTGGGAGGCCGAGGTGGGCAGATCACGAGGTCAGGAGATCGAGACCATCCCGGCTAACACGGTGAAACCCCGTCTCTACTAAAAATACCAAAAAAAATTAGCCAGGTGTGATGGTGGGCGCCTGTAGTCCCAGCTACTCAGGAGGCTGAGGCAGGAGAATGGCGTGAACCCAGAAGGCAGAGGTTGCAGTGAGCCGAGATCACGCCACTGCACTCCAGCCTGGGTGACAGAGCAAGACTCTGTCTCAAAAAAAAAAAAAAAAGAGAGATACCACTTTGCACCCATTAGAAGGGCAAAAACTAGAAAGGTGGATAATGCTTGGCAAATACATGGGGACCTGGGACCCCGCTGGCATAGACAGGCTGGTGCAGCCACTTTCCAGAAAAGCAACTGACTGGTCTTGGCTAAATTAAGTGTGCCTATTTCCATGGCCCAGCAATTCCACTGCTGGATATGTGTATTCTAAAGAAACTCACACATAGCTCCATTAGGGCATGTGTTAAAGGATAGCCTTTGTTTATGGTAGCAGGAGGGTGGAGGTAACTCGCGGAATATATAAGTAAAAGGTAATGAGTCTAGACTAAGGAATGCTATGCAGCAGCCCAAAGCAATGAGTTAAATGTACATATAGCAATGGGGTAGACTTAAAACATGGTGTTAAGTGATAATAGTAAAGCATATTAATAAAAACCATAGCACAGTGCCATTTTGGTAAATAGAACACAAATATATGCACAAAACAACACTATCAATATTTCAGGGACATTATCTTTTCAAGAACATGGTGGGGGCTGGGCACAGTGGCTCACACCTGTAATCCCAACACTTTGGGAAGCCAAGACAGGAGGATTGCTTCAAGCCAGGAGTCCAGAACCGGCCTGGGCAACAGAGTGAGAACTTGTCTCTATAAAAAATTTGAAAATTGGCCAGACATGGTGGTACACACCTGGAGTCCCAACTACTCGGGAGGCTGAGGTGGGAAGATCACTTGAGCCTAGGAGTTCAAGGCTGCAGTGAGCTGTTATACCATTGCACTCGAGGTGACAAAGTGAGACTCTGTCTCAAAAAAAAAAAAAAAAAAAAAAAACGGCATGGAGCGGGCGTGGTGGCTGTCACCTGTAATCCCAGCACTTTGGGAGGCTGAGGCGGGTGGATCACCTAAGGTCAGGAGTTCAAGACCAGCCTGGCCAACATGGTGAAAACCTATCTCTACTAAAAAATACAAAAAATTAGCCAGGCATGGTGGTGGGTGCCTGTAATCCCAGTTACTCAGAAGGCTGAGGCAGAAGAATTGCTTGAACCCAGGAGGCAGAGGCTGCAATGAGCCGAGGTCATACCACTGCACTCCAGTCTGGGTGACAGAGCGAGACTCTGTCTCAGAAAAACAAAAAAAGAACATGGTGGGGTGGGGAGAATACAGAAACAAAAACAGGAGGCTTAGACTGACCATAAATATGTAAGCCATAAATGCAGATGCATGATGAACTAAGCTGTCTGTGTCAGAGATTTTTTTTTTTTAATTAAATAAACAACACAAGTTAAATATTTTACTGACTCACTCTGGATGATTCTTAAAAAAAAAAAAAAAAGAAAGAAAGAAATTTAGAAAAAGAAAAAAAAGTTCACCCATGTTCCCCACCACTCAAAGATAACCATTGTTAATATTCCTAATGTTTTCTCACCGGAATGCTTTTTAAAGTTATTTCACATAGCTATTTTACATACAGGTGATTTATACTTCTACTACTTTTTATATAGCTATGTTACATATAAATTATTTACAGTTTTCCCACTTTGTTTTTGTTTACTGTCATAAAATAGGATTTCTTAAGGTTAGATAAGCTATGGCAAAGGGGCTTAAAAAGTGTTCAGCAGCCAGATTTGCTGACTTGCATAATAAGGTCACTTGCAGGTGTGTTTTGGGGGAAATAAAGATGCCTTATAAAAAAAAAAAAGACATTTCAGTTATTTAACGAGTGTACACCATGATGTTTACCTTCTTCACTATTTTCTTTTCACATCAAAAGATTTAGTGCTAAAAATACCCTCAGGTGTGGACCATAAATAAATTATCTTGATTGCCTTGTCAATTTATAAGCATTCCGCATTCTCCTACAGCTGTGGAATCCCACCAACAGCAGTTTTGCCTTCACAATAAACCTATTCCTAGGGCTTAAACTCTAAGTAGTTTTACCCCTAAAATGCTGTCATGGCTGCCTTCCTGAGGGGCATAAGAGTAAAGCTGCAATTGAGGAAGCCAAGAAAACAGGGCAAAACAAACCAAAAACATCTTAAGTGTTTACCTGACGTGTGCTGTATTTCTAAGTGGTATTCTAGGTTACATACTGTTTTTCCTATGATGCTCTTTCTGAATTCTTATTTCTGCCTGGAGCCAGAATTCAGTTTAAGCTAGGCTGTTCTTATAAGACCAGAAAGATACCAAGAGCAAATAATTGCCATTTTAAACCCAGTCAATTCATATTGCATGGCTTCAGATTAAATGAAGAGAAAATAGAAACATACTACCACACTCAGATCAAGAAGATGCTGTGATATTAGAGGCTGACTTTTATCCAAATCACTTCAGTAGTTTTCCAGGGCAGCCACCTTGGGCAGGCAATTTGCTCTTCTCTGGGCCAGTGGTATCCTGTTTGAGGACTAAGCCCATCTCTCTTAAATAAAAAGGTATCACTTCTCCATGAAGTGGGCTTTGGCTACCAGATCCTTGGTGAATCCGGGGTTTGCAAGATGTAACCCAGAAATTAGGTTATTCTTGCCCTCATATTCCCCTAATCAATACAGAGAAATAACATTATATATATGTACTTCATAGTGTTACTAACGATGTATTCTGGATACTCTGTTAGTCTCTGCTGCTGTAACGAAAATATCATAGGTTGGATGGCTTAAACAACAGAAATTTATTTCTCTCAGTCCTGGAGGCTGGGAAGTTCAAGATCAAGGTGCCAGCAGATCCAGTGTCTGGTGAAGCCTCTCTTTCTGGTTTGCAGATAGCCACCTTGCCTTTGGCCGAAAATGATCATCTCTCTTGTGTCTCTTCTTATAGAGGCATTAATGCCATCATAAGGGCTCCCTCTTCATGACCTAATTACCTCTCAAAGGGCCCACCTCCAAATGCCGTCACATCGGGGATTAGGATTTAACACTTGAATTTGGGAGGGGACACATACATGCAGTCCATAGCAGACACCAGGCTTCCTACTTCTGTGGGACTAGCCACGTGGTCTGGCATACCAGAGAGAATGTCCTCCTTCTTGAGGTCAACAGACCCAGACTACATACCAAATGTAAAACAAACTTCTAATAAATGTCAAATATCACTTCTAAATTAAGAAAGACATCATTTACATAGACATTTGAATGATTTTCTACTCTACAATTATGGTTTGCCTTGTTAACTGACATAGTAAAACAACTTTGATTGGATTATTAACATTAGGGACTCCCCACTTGCTGCAGGCTTCCTAGGTTACCATTATTCTCTTTTAGTTTAGAAAAAAATTACGCTAATATACAATCACTTATTATCAAGCCAGAAGTAGCCAGGAATCAGGAGAGCCATGGGAAGGGGTTCTTGTGCAATTTACTAATTTAATAAATGCTGAAAGTGCCAAAATTGTTATTATAGAATCCTTTCATAAACCGTGTCACAATTCCACAAATCTACCAATCTATATCCTAGGTTGGAGTAAATCATTCTTGTGCATGTCCACATGTATGTGAAAAGCTACACAGATTTTCTCAGTAATATTGAAAGCCTGTCACCCACATGATCACTTACTTACCCAGTAAGATGCCAAGCCATTATTCTATCCCTCTACTGAAGTACTTTTTTTTTTTTTTAGACAGGGTCTTGCTCTGTTGCCCAGGATGAAGTACAGTGGTACAATCACAGCTCACTGTAGCCTTGACCTCCCAGGTATAAGCCATCCTCCCACTTCAGCCTCTCAAGTAGCTGGGACTACAGGCATGCACCACCATGGTCAGCTAATTTTTTATTTTTCATTTTTTTTTGTAGAGACAGAGTCTCCATATGTTGCCCAGGCTGGTCTCAAACTCCCGGGCTGAAGAGATCTTCCTGTCTCATCCTCCCAAAGTGCTGGGATTATAGGCATGAGCCACCACACCCAACCACATTGAAGCACTCTTGAAAGATTCAGATGTTACTCATATGTGAATCTCTCCCTATCTGCCCTGAAAATAAGACAGAATTCTCTGAACACAGGGGTCTAAGTCACCTTTGTATTACACTGTCTAGCACCCTACTGGCAAAGTTGACTCAAAAAAAGGTTTGTTGATGAACTGAATGATCCACGTGTCTCAATATTTCTTTGTTAAAAACCTCCGTTTTCTTTAGTCCTAAGGATGAGAAGGGCCAAATTTGCTCATCAATGGTAGTTTCCATCTGAAGCTTGCCAAAAAGCCTGGCTTTTTCTAAACTATGCCCAAATCAAGGATGAAATACAGAAATAAAACACTGGCAATCAGTAGATTTTGCTGTCAAATGCTTATTCTCCTTTGAATGCAGAAAGTACTCGTTACTTGCAAACCTTCTTAAGGGGACTCTGAAAGAACCTGCCAAGTAAATTTCCCCTACAATGATCTTGGGTAGAGAGTGGCAGATGCTAGAACAGCAAACTCAATTAACCCATGTCTTTTTCCTCTTCACGAATGCTATTCAGACTAGCCTGGGAAATACGGTGAGACACCGTCTCTACAAAACCCTAAAAAATTAGCTGAGCATGGTGGCATGCACCTGTAGTCCCAGCTACTTGAGAGACTGAGATCACTTGACCCCAGGAGGTGGAGGTTGTAGTGAGCCTAGATCACACCACGGCACTCCAGCCTGGGGAACAGAGCAAGATCCTGTCTCAAAAAAAAAAAAAAAAAAAAAAAATGCTATTCAGCATCTAGAGAGTTCTAAGAGAAGCAAGCACTTTCTCAAAACCCAGAGGCTGTGTGGTAGGGCTAGGGGTCCTGGGGAGCTGCTGGAAGAAACAAGAAAGATGACAGATTACTGGGCCTAATACCAGGCCTCATACATGGCCATTTTATACTGGTTTCATCCCAAACACAGAAATATACATAACCAAAGGTTAGATGACTTAGGATTTTAGTATATATTCTCGTGCTCTGTGAATTATACCCTGGGATTCTGCCATGAGCAAGTGGTAGATCTGCTGATAAAGACTCTCTCCTTAACTACAGTCAAGCTCCTCTGAACCCTCTGCTCAACTAGGCCTGACCTTGGGCTTCCCTCTCTGTCCTTGTGGAATTCAGTTTGCACAAGAATCCTGCTAAGTCAGTTTAGTGAAAACCCTCCACCCTTGGTGTCTTACCACCCTCGATATTTTACAACCCTGGCCTGCCTTCAGCAAGAATTCTGTTGGGTCTAGAAGAATCCCATTTACCCCAGTGTTTCCTCTTACTAATATTCCATCTACTGACCCCACCCTGACCCTTGGTTATAAATCACCCCTTGTCCTTGTTGGAGTTGAGCCCAATCTCTCTCCCCCAAAGCAAGACCCCATAGCGGTGATCACTACACCTATCATGATAGTCCCCCTCCCCTTGAATAAAGTCTGCCTTATTCTTTTTGTTGTTGTTGTTTTGAAACAGGGTGTCACTCTGTCGCCCAGGCTGGAGTGCAGTGGGGCAGTCATGGCTTACTGCACCTCAACCTCCCTGGGCTCAGGTGACTCTCCTACCTCAGCCTCCCGAGTAGCTGGGACTACAGGCACGCACCACCATGCCTGATTAATTTTTGTACTTTGTATAGAGACAGAGTTTTGCCATGTTGCCCAGGCTGGTCTCGAACTCTTGGGCTCAGGCAATCCTTCTGCTTTGGCCTCCTAAAGTGCTGGGATTATAGGCATGAGCCATGGCGCCAGGCCCTTCCTTATTGTTGTTTAACAAGTGACATTGAATAAGTTTTCTTTAACACTCCACATCCCTTTTATACAGTCTAAAGCTGTGCTTTTCAATCTGTTGTTACTTACTGACATGGTAGGAGGACAGGGAAGTGCTGGGAGGAGAAGGTTGGGGTCCCTGGCGAGGGCTCCACCCCCAGGCCTGTACCCATGGACCTAGGTTAGCACAGGCATTTCTGTTTTCATGCCCAAATGTTGCATTTCCCAAGACCGCCCCGGCCCACCATGCCCCCATCCTGTGCCCATAAAACTCCTGAGACCCTGATGGGCAGAGACACAAGCAGCTAGGAACACACCAGCAGAAGAGCACACAAGCAGTTGGACATCTAGAGAAGCAGAGGGGCAGAAAAACGCACCAGCAGAACACACTGACAGACTCTGGCAAGCCATGGACTGCAGAATGATGGGATGACGCGGAGTTCAGTGGAGGGCAGTCGGAGCAGCCTGACTCCAGGGGAAAACCACCTTCCCACTCCATCCCTCTTCTCGCTCCCCATCCATCTGCTGAGAGCTACTTCTGCCATTCAATAAAGCCCACATGTGATCCGATTTTTCCAGTACACTAAGGCAAGAACTGGGGATACAGAAAGCCCTCTGTCCTTGCAATAAGACAGAGGGTCTAATTGAGCTGATTAACACCAGCCACCTGTGGATGGCAAAACTGAAAGAGCACATTGTAACACATGCCCACTGGGACTTCGGGAGTTGTAAACGCTCAACCCTAGATGCTACTGTGGGGTCGGAGCCCACCCTCTCCACGACCTGCCCATCTGCATGCTTCCCCTAGGGGTACGACAAGCAGGGCACCGAAGAAGCAAGCCACAACCCTATGGCACACTCTGCAAGGGGTACAAGGGAACTTTTCCCATTTCATTACCACATGTGGCTACTGAGCATTGAAATGTGGCTAGTCTGAATTTAGATATCCTAGAAGTGTCATATTTACACCAAGTTTTGAAGACTTGATATGGGAAAAGGAATGTAAGGTATCCCATTAGTAAATTTTATATAGATTACATGTTGGAATCTATGTTTTAAATATATTGAGTTAAAATTACTCAATTACTAAAAGTAATTTCACTTGTTTCTTTTCTTTTTCTTTTTCTTTTTTTTTTTTTTTTTTTTTTTGAGAGAGTCTCCCTCTGTCTCTCAGATTGGAGTGCAGTAGTGCAATTTCAGCTCACTGCAACCTCTACCGGTTGAAGTGATTTTCTTGCCTCAGCCTCCCGAGTAGCTGGGACTACAGGTGCGTGCCACCACGCCTGGCTAGTTTTTGTATTTTAGTAGAGATGAGGTTTCATCCTGTTGGCCAGGCTGATCTTGAACTCCTGACCTCAAGTGAGCTGCCCGCCTCATCCTCCCAAAGTGCTGGGATTACAGGCATGAGCCACTGTGCCCGACCCACCTGTTTCTTTTTACTTTTTAACATGGCTGCTAGAAAATTTAGAGTAATGCATGTGGGTGACTCACATTGTATTTTTTGGACAGCATAGGTCTACAGAGCAGCTAGCATAAAGAAGGAAAGAGAAAGGGGATCTTGGAGCTCTTCTAAAACCTGGGATGTCTCTGCCTGTTAACGAGAAGAGTGACAGCTTTCACAGTGACTCATGACTTTCAGGATGCTGATTCTAGGCAGCATTTTTTGAGAAGCTGGACACACTGGGCCTCAGGAGCATCTTTGGGAAGTGTCTGGGATGCTAGCCAATAATTGGTCTTGCCTGCATTTATAATACAATGATGCATCTACTCAATTCCTACTCATCTCTCAGGATTTGGTTCAAGCATTGTATTAAGGCCTTCCCCAGCTGGATCATATCTTACAGGTCTTCTGTATTCTCTGCTGCATCACTCAGAGTCAAGCCCATCAGTGTGTACACAATACCTGTGACAGTCTGAACTAATTATTAGCCTTTTCCCTGTACATTTTTCCTTAGTATCTCTCATAGTTATCTTTTTCACTAAATAAAGAAGTAGAATCTCATCTGAAATAAGAATGCTGCTCAAACAATATGGAAAAAAAATCATCTTTGCATGATATGTCTTTAGAAGAACCCAAAACAATCTGGTAACATGATGTCCAGGGAAGGGAACAAAGTAATTGAGGACAGAGGTAACGAGAGACTTTTCTGTGACCTTTTATTTTGGAACCTCATGTCGTACATTCTTTTAAAACCTTTTTAAGAGACTATCTTCACTATATAGAAAAAGGGTTTTTAAAACTTGGATTCTATTGAAGACTTGAAAAAGATTTTCTCACATCACACCCTTTAGATCAGCAGTTGACCAACTTTTCCTGTAAAGGGTCAGATAGTAAAAGTTTTAGGCTTTGTGAATCTCTGTATCAGCTATTCTCCTTTTGTAGCATGAAAGCAGCCATAGACAAGACATAAAGGAATGGGTGTGGCTGTGTTCCAATAAAACTTTATTTACAAAAATAGGCAGGCTTGAGCCTGTTGGCGGTAGGAGGTGGGGGGAAGTCACATCTTTAAAGAACGCCTCCTTTGTACAATACAGAATTTGTAATCATGCTCTTTACTTTTTCATTCTTAAACAGGTTAAAATAAATCTTTTAATTCAAGTAAAGAATTATGCTTAGGGCTGGGCACAGTGCCTCACGCCTGTAATTCCAGCACTTTGGGAGGCTGAGGTAGGCGGATAACTTGAGGCCAGGAGTTCGAGACCATCCTGGCCAACACAGTGAAACTCCATCTCTACTAAAAATAGAAAAAATTAGCCAGGCACGGAGGTGCATGACTGTAATCCCGGTTACTTGGGAAGCTGAGGCAGGAGAAACTGTTGAACCCGGGAGGCAGAGGTTGCAGTGAGCCAAGATCATGCCACTGCACTCCAGCCTGGGCAACAGAGCAAGACTCCAGCTCAAAAAAAAAAAAAAAAAAAAAGAATTATGCTTAGGAAGTTTGGAAAAAAGGAAAGATAATGGTAGAACAGGAGAAAAACATCTAGTTTATGAGATAAAACCATGGAGTCTGTGATAGTCCCTCAGAAAAGCAAAGATGTTTCAAAAGCCACGAAAAAAATATCCTATCAGAAATCTTGGTATGAATCAATGGTGGCAACAAAGAAGTCTCATTCTGGGTTGAAAATTACTTTTGCATCTTTGTACCTCTGAAAACATTGAAACAATATATACTTGTGCAAATCAACTCAGAAACTGCTATTCCAGAAATGTAGATCATATAAATTATCCAAATATCAATCTCTTACCATTAAATTCTCTACAGAAGTGATTATCATGACTCATCACCCTAGTCTGTGGCATGTGACGAGGTTTCTCTAGCTCAGAGAATCCCCTTGAGAGGATGATTCAGCCTGGAAAACTTTAGTTTCCTGGGATGCTGGCTCCAACCTCCAGGTTCTAGGCTTTTATCTTACTCTACAGAATTCTCCCAGCACGTTGACCAAAAGCATAGTCTCCCTCAGAGAAAACAAATCAAAGCAACACATCTATCTTCAAAACAATTTCTTGTTGAAGAGAAAGATGAAAGTTTAAGACAACACTCAAGCTTAAAAATGAGCTCTATGATCAAATGGTATCAACTGGATTCTCCAGCTTTTCACTGTTACTTGTTCCCAGAGGAAGCAGGTAATACTGACAAAGCCACAGGGATGGAAAGTGGGCCTCACTCAGGAGCAATGAAACTGAATGACGTCCACGGAATTTGCCGTCATCTTTTAGTGATATTCAGGGATATCAGTCTCAAAGATCAGAAGCTACTTGTATTGGGTACATATGAAAATAGATGGGAACAATAGACACTGGGGACCACTAGACTGGGGAGAGACTGTGGGAGAAAACACAGAAAAACTACCAATTGGGTACTATGCTCACTGCCTGGGTGATGGCATCATTTGTACCCCAAACCTCAGCATCATGGAATATACCCAAGTAACAAACCTGCACATGTACCCCCAAATCTAAAATAAAAGTTGAAATTATTTTTTTAAAAAAGAAGCTGCTTATGATGGGGTTCAGGACACATTACCCCAAAATATGTCACTTTAGCATATCAAGTATTTGAAGTTGAAGAAATTTGAGGAAACCACAACAGCAGGAAGGTGTCTCTGACCTTTCCCTGACCTTCTCCTCTGACGGAGGTCGTAAGACCCTAGGTGAGAGGCGCCCTCCCTAGACCTGGAGCAAAGGAGCATTCTTATCTCTGAAGACACAGGGACACAGAGAAGAATGTGAATGAACAGGCCTTGCTAAGTTCTCCCAGTTCATTACCCCAGATCATACTCTTTGCCCTATCATATTCCTCCATTAATCTTGTGAAAGGAAAATAAATCTTGGTGCCCCAAGATCACTAAGCTAACGGAAAAGTCAAGCTGGGAACTTCTTAGAGCCAACCTGCCTCCCATTATATTCAAAGTCATCCCCCTGCTCATTGAGATAAATGCATATCTGATTGCCTCCTTTGGAAACGCTAATCAGCAACTTAAAAGAATGCAACCATTTGTCTCTCACCTGTGACCTGGAAACCTCCTCCCCATTTCCAGTTGTCCTGCCTTTCCGGATGGAACCAGTGTTCATTTTACATATGTTGACTGATGTCTCAAGTCTCCCTAAAACGTATAAAACCAAGCTGTGCCCCAACCACCTTGGGCACATGTTGTCAGGACCTCCTGAGGCTGTGTCATGGGCACATGTCCTCAACCTTGGCAAAATAAACTTTCTAAATTAGCTGAGACTTGTCTCAGACTTTGGGGGTTCATATTTTGGCAATCATGAAGGAATTCTGCGTGGAGATGCCCCTAGCCTTAGGCAAATCTCCTATCAGTGCTTGGTTAGCCTGAGCTAACTTTATGGCTCAAATCAATAGGACAATTACCTGAGGTCTGGAAGCACCCCCTCCAGAGAATCCCCAAAATTTGCGCTTAAGATCAAAAGTTTATTTTGCTATACAACTCCTTTTTTTTTTTGGAGTTTTCCTGGCTTCCAACAGGGAAGGTAGGATTTCCTGTTTCCATGACAATAGAAGGCAGGTAACTCCTTTAAAGAGTTTGACTTACTCCCAGCAAGGAAGATGAGTTTGAGGGATTTTTCCCTGCTTCTAGGATGGTAGAAAGCAGTCTTCAGCCTGAGACCCATCCCTAGGTAAGTAGCTGAATTGGGGTTTTGTCTTGGTTAAAGTTTAACTACCAGCTCGTCTTAATTTCTCTTCACCATTAGAGCACTCAGTGATCATGTTGAGGGTTTTTTGTTGTTGTTGTTGTTTGTTCCGGTCTTTCTCCCATCAGATTTGACTAACTCTACCTGACTTAGTCAAATCTGAGTGAGAATTCTGAATTATGGGTAACAAAGCCTCTCTAATTTGGCCCAAATTCCTTGCAGCTGCAAAAGAGGAATAAAAAACAAAACAACAACAACAAAAACAAAAAACGATGCCCTTGGTTTCTGTGTTTGCTTCCTGTCTTTAAAAAAACAAAACAGTTCTTTTGTTTACTTTTCTTCCACCTTATACCTCCTTCCCTTTGCCATCTGCAGTACCAAAAAACCTAGAGAAGGCTTCTAATGACTTGAACCCCTTTAAAGAATTCAGAACAAAGGTGCCACTTACCTCTTTGTGGGGGGTGTTCTGTTTCCTTTGTGGAGTTTCAAGAGTCATGGACAGATTCTTCTCGGGATGAAAGCTCTCTTTTCCTGTATTGCCTGGCCTGACCTCTTTGGCTTTGGCGGTACCAGAGATTACCACATAGTGTGAGAGGATTTGACCTTGGTGTGTGTAATGGCGGACAAGAGCTACAAAGTAGGGGTGGCTAAGCACATTTTACAGGAAGTGGTCTTGGCTGGTTTTTTTTCTCTCCTAGGAATTTGTTAAGGATCTTAATTCTAGTTCAGGCTTGCATTCTAAGGGGTCTTCTCTATTGCTTTTTCTCCCAAAATTAATCTCAATTCAGCTTGTCTGTGCTCATTTGCGTCAGGAACTGAACTATTGTTTTCATAGGTAAATGAGAGACTTGAGTTTTCTCAGCTCCAAAAACAAAGGACATTGGCTCCTCCCAGCCAAAAGGTGCCCCAGGTGATCAGGGGCTTCATGGGAGTGTCTCGGGGGTTAACCCCAGTGGCAGTAGCCCCACAGGGAAATCCCCAACAAAAATTAATTTTTTAAAAAGGCTCTGGCCGGGCGAGGTGACTCACGCTTGTAATCCCAGCACTTTAGGAGGCCGAGGCGGGCGGATCACGAGGTCAGGAGATCGAGACCATCCTGGCTAACACAACTCCCTCTCTACTAAAAATGCAAAAAATTAGCCTGGCGTGGTGGCAGGCGCCTGTACTCCCAGCTACTCAGGAGGCTGAGGCAGGAGAATGGCGGGAACCCGGGAGGCGGAGCTTGCAGTGAGCCGAGATCGCACCACTGCACTCCAGCCTGGACGGTAGCGCGAGACTCTGTCTCAAAAAAAAAGAAAAAGAAAAGGCCATCCAGGAAACACACATAAGGGTTGATCACCAGGCATTTTGAGCCTTCTTCAAGGTCATAGACCTCTGGAGAGAGAAGCTGACACAGGTAAGAGGGTGGAAGCAACTCAGTGGTGACACACTGTGGAGTCCTGCCCACAAGTAGCACACATTGATCCACCACACAAAACCCCTAGGCCACAGCTCAGTTCCTCCTTTTAAGAAAAAAAAAAAAAAATGTGGGAGACAATCTAAAACTGAGGAGAAAACAAGGAGAATGACCTCCTTTGGAGCACTCCTTAGGTTTCATGGCACCTCTACTTGCCAGAGTTTATGTAAAATGGAAGTAATGTGGTTTTTGTGCTCATTTACATTAAGGAAAAAGAGCCCTAAGGTTGACCTGCAAACTATAGAGTTCCTAAGTTCTCTTGTTCTCTGTTTTTCTTTTCTGCCTACTTTAAATCTGCTGTTATTTTTCTATTAAGATGAAAACCACTGTTTGGATCAAACGGGTTTATTTTGCAAGCCTGTGAATTTGTATTTATCTCATGGCTAAAGTTCTCATGGTTAAAGTTCTGAAGTAAAAGCTACAGGATCTTTGTGTGTGTGTGTGTGTGTGTGTGTGTGTGTGTGTGTGTGTGTGTATTTGAAAGGCCTTTATAATTTCTATAATTTTATGTTTAATTGGCAATTAAATCCATTTTAATTTCCCTCTAGCACACCAGACTTTTTCTCTCCGTACCTTAGGATGTAAATTTTGCTTTTTGATTTTCACCTGAGTTGTTTCCTTTAATATGCAAATTTAAAGCTAATTAGCTGACAACTGCCTAGGGTAATAAAACAGGTTATCAAGAATTTGAAAGTCTAAGATGGGGGAAAAAAAGGTTTTTATGAATCTGTAACATGTATTTCTATCAGCATACCTAATACGTCTATGTATTTGTGTTGCGTACACAGTGTTTACTGAAGATATATAAAAGAGCTCTAATTAAGTGGCTTAAAAAAGTAAAGCGCTTGAATCAAATACTTTATAAAGAAAAAAGAAAACACTAGTCAAATGCTTTTTCAAGTTTATGTAACTTAAGTAAAATCTTTAATAAATAAGCTAGCTTTAAAATTATTGGTAAAGTAATATTAGAAATGTCTTAAGAATTTCCAGCATACATTTTCGTTTGCATTTATTAATCAAGCAATTTCATACTTATCCCTGCCAAATAATATAAGGTATCAAAATTTGGCATAAGGATTACAAAAGTATAAACCCAGTCCAAAACAGAACAATATTTGCTTGTGTAAACTTTAATAAATAAGACATTGATATTGGTTTAAATAAAAATAGCTACATCTTAGATTTAGTAAGATTACCATGACTTCTAATTGTGTGGCTTTAGGCAGTCTAGTCCTTGGGCAAGTAAGGTTTGTTTTGGGAAGGGACTGTTAACGTCTTTGTTTCAAAGCTAAACTATAAACTAAGTTCCTCCCTAAGTTAGTTTGGCCTATGCCCAGGAATAAAGAAGGACAGCTTGGAGGTTAGAAGCAATGAAGTTCAACTTTTATTGCATCTGACCATTTTCTGTTTTCTCTCCCCTTTTAAAAGGTGCGACACAGTAAAGCTCTCCTTCAACTCATTTTTAGCTCATGGAAGTTTTTTTCCTTAAGTTCTGTTTGTTGTGGACTAATGCTAACAATGTTTTCTTAAAGGTCTAAAGGAAATGTTTTCTTCCAACATAATATTCTGTGCATTGCAGACCTTTTCTTTTGCCTTTTGGTAACTGGCCTAACAGACTTTACATTTTATTGAAACAATACCTATGCCATTATTGTTGTCACACGCGTCCATGTGAAGAGACCATGAAACAGGCTTTGTGTGAGCAATAAAACTTTTTAATCACCTAGGTGCAGGCGCACTGAGTCCAAAAAGAGAGTCAGTGAAGAGAGATAGGGGTGGGGCCGTTTTATAGGATTTGGGTAGGTAGTGGAAAATTACAGTCAAAGTGGGTTGTTCTCTGGCGGGCAGAGGCGGGGGTCACAAGGTGCTCAGTGGGGGAGCTTCTGAGCCAGGAGAAGGAATTTCACAAGGTAATGTCATCAGTTAAGGCAGGAATCAGCCATTTTCACTTATTTTGTGATTCTTCCGTTACTTCAGGCCATCTGGATGTATACATGCAGGTTTGGGCTCAGAGGCCTGACAGTTAAGTTTCTGTTTGCTTAGGGAAAAAACTGAGATTAAAATTTTTTTAAATTAAGGTTATTACATCTGTATATCTAGAAAGATGTGTGCTTCTTAAAGTATTTGTGACATTGAGTTACAGGGCTTTGACTCCGGGTCTAAAAAGGATACCAAGTCCTGCTAAATCTTAAACACTGACAGCAATTATAGCTTCATCCTCAGGCCTGGTAGAAGATGTCAATCAAAATAAACTGCATTCCTGAGACACAGGGCCAGAAATTAAAGCTATTCAACGCCTCAAGGCCCAGGGACTATCACGGAAGACATGGACATGTGAGATTGTAAGGGCTGATTTTGAGAGATAAAGTAAGTTCTATTTCTCTATAAATTAATCATTAATGTCAAAGACACACTGATGCAAGACCAGCATATGTGCCCCTATGTCAAATTAACAAGATTTTCTTGAAGCATTAACCGACTGCTTAATAAAGGTCATAAAGTTTATAAAAGGCTTATGGAAGTCATATCTTATGGTCAAGATTAAAATTTTTATAGATTGTTTATAAAATTTCAAAAAACAAATATAATTGACTTTATGATGTTTTTATTGGGGCTTATTGTTTGGAAAATTAAGTCTCCTTTCTCAAAGAATGAAGGTTTTCTCCTTTTTTTGAAGTCCTTGAGTTATCACTTTGGTCAAAGGAATGACTTGTTTTACAATGACCTGTGAGATCAAGTGTTTTAAACCTTTGATATTTGACAGACTTTCCAAAATCAAATTGTAAATTATGTCTTTTTCTGACCTAATTAATCCTTTAAGATATCAGGTTCCCTAAAGTCCAAAAATAACATAATTTGACTTATTTGGTATAAAAATTATACAAGAAACATTGTCAAATATGAAATGGTGTTTGGGTTTTTTGGGGCTGTATTTGTATAAATATGTTATTGATATGTGTTCCAAAATTATGGGACTATAATTGTAATATACTTAGTGTACATTATCAGTAATAATTATAACTGTTGTTAAATTATTGTGTGCCACAGGGGTAATGAATCTCCATGTCAATTGTGTCCTTGACTATGGCTGCCCTTAAACTTTTTGTCATCCATAGACAATTGTTATCTTGTTTTGGTCCTCTTTAGAAGGTGGTTTTATAATCATCTATAAAACTCTTAACAGGTGCTCTTGAGTACAAGTCTGATAACTTTGAAGATTGTGACATCAGAATAGAAGAAAAAACTTTTAGGACTCATGGAGAAGTGAAATATTCATGAATATCAGGCAGAACAGGACTTAACTGCATGGACAGAACCAATACAAGACTGAGGTAATCTTTTTGACTTTTTACTTAAAATGTTGCTGATCCTTTGTTTTGTTTTATCAGAGTCAGGAAACTTTTCTTTTGCGCTACTGACAGCGTTTAGCAATTTAGTATATGCCTATGAACAAAATTTAAAATGTATTTGTTTCTCTCTACTTGATTTCTCCAGAATTTGGAAACTATTTGTGAATATTCTTAACTTATAGCAACACAGTTATTTGCATAAGTGCAATAAGAATCTGTTTTCAGACACAATTGGAGAAACTGGTTATTTTGCCAAGGCTTTGACTGGAATGGTGTCCTTTCCTTTAAGGAACCAATAAAAGCCCCTTGGAAATACTGGCCTCATACCTAGTCTACACTGTCCCTGTACAGGGTTCCTGACCTATGGTAAGTAAAGCATGTCACTTTCTGACAGGCCCAGGAACCCCAAGTTTATATTAGAACCTCAGGAGGGGAGGAATTCACTCAACTCATAGGTATTTGATGATACAAATCCATGGCTGAGCTTGGCTTTTAAAAAGTCTTATCCGAGATTCCTTCTATGGAACAAATTTCCATCAAAGCCAATTTAAAAGCCTATGTAAAAAAATAATTATTCTTGCTGCCCTTTATAGAAATAATCATGCCAAGTATAACAAAGCAAATCGGTCCTACCATGACTTCTCTTTAGTAAAAATGGGAAACTGCAGAGAGAAAAATTATGTTTCAAAAACTATAGTACACCTATTGTTAGATTCTAGCCTTGCCTAATGTTTTTCAATTGTTATTATTTTTTACAGTTTGGACTGAATTCTAATTTTTCTTGGCTACAAGTCTTCAAAATAATGTTTTCAAGTTTTTTCCTTCTTTTTTCCCCCATTTTTCCTAATTTCGAGTCACTGAAAACTAAGCTGTGCTTTTGGAAAGCCCTGCAAACTGAAGCCAGACAGTTTAAACTTTAGAAGAAAATATCAGCAACCTACTTACGTACATAAGCCACTTTCATCCCTGCCTACTGATATATAAACTCCAGAGTAATGTGGCCTATATCGATTTTCCAGGATTGTTCTTTGTTTATTGTTGTTTTTATCCCTTCCTCCCCCATTTTCTCTTCATAGGACATGAGACTTCACAACCTGCTAAAAATGAACTTTCCTAATAACTGGGGACCTACCCATCTAGGAATAAACCATCCTAGCCATGAGAGATCACATGAAACCTGAAACCAGAGACTCATTTTCTCCTAAAATGCTTTCTCCAAAAGATTTTTAGAAAGAAAAGGGGGAAAATATGAAAAGAAAATAAATCTCGGGGCCCCAAAGTCACTAAGTTAAAGGGAAAATTCAAGCTGGGAACTGTTTAGGGCCAACCTGCCTTCCCATTCTATTCAAAGTCACCTCTCTGCTCACTGAGATAAGTGCAAATCTGACTGCCTCCTTTGGAGAGGCTAATGAGAAACACAAAAGAATGCAACCATTTGTCTCTTATCTACCTATGACCTGGAAGCCCCCTCCCTGCTTTGAGTCTTCCTGCCTTTGCTTCAAGCGGTCCCGCCTTTCCTTCAAGCTGTCCTGCCTTTCCAGACCAAACCAATGTACTTCTTACATATATTGATTGATGTCTCATGTCTCCCTAAAATGTATAAAACTAAGCTCTGCCCCAACCACCTTGGGCACATGTTGTCAGGACCTCCTGAGGCTGTGTCATGAGCACATCCTCTACCTTTGCAAAATAAACTTTCTAAATTAACTGGGACCTGTCTCAAATTTTTCTGGGTTCAACACGCCTTTGCCTCGAGTTGTCCCACCTTTCCGGACTGAACCAATGTACATCTTAACACATATTGATTGATGTCTCATGTCTCCCTAAAATGTATAAAACCAAGCTGTGCTCTGATCACCTTAGGCACATGTCATCAGGACCTCCTGAGGCTGCATCATGGGTGCACGTCCTCAACCTTGGCAAAATAAGCTTTCTAAAGTAACTGAGACCTGTCTCAGATTTTCGGAATTCACAATCTCCACTCTTCACCAAACATACTATAAAAAACGCTCAGCTTTAACTGTTTCTTTGGGTCTTCATTTTCTTATGAAGGTTCATGTGTCACATAAAACTTTAAAAAATTTGTACACTTTTCTCTCATTAATCTGTCTTCTGTTATAGGGCCTCAGCCATGAACTTAGAATGGAAAGAGAAAAACAATATTTTTCCTCCCGTACACTTTTTTTTTTTTTTTTTTTTGAGACGAAGTCTCACTCTGTTGCCCAGGCTGGAGTGCAGTGGCGTGGTCTTCGCTCACTACAACCTCCACCTCCCAGGTTCAAGCAATTATCCTGCCTCAGCCTCCCAACTAGCTGGGACTACAGGCACATGCCACCATACCTGGCTAATTTTTTTCTGTTTTTAGTAGAGACAGGGTTTCACCATGTTGCCCAGGCTGGTCTTAAACTCCTGACCTCGTGATCCACCTGCCTCGGCCTCCCAAAGTGCTGGGATTACAGGCGTCAGCCACCACACCCAGCCCTCCCCTACACATTTCTAAGTATCTTACCTGATTTTCTATGGCACCTTTGGGTTGCAGAACCTTAGCTGTAGGAGAAATGGTGGTGAGGGCCAATGTCTGGCACTGACTTTAACAGAGTACAGATGTGTATGTTAGTACTTATTTTAACAAAATAGAAAGTGCAAGAAGGAAACACATCAACAAAAGTGACAATTAGATTGGAAGGGACCCATTCTTATTTGCTTGTTTGTTTTCTCCATAAGCCATCTAGCTCTTCTTTTTTTTTTTTTTTTTTTTTTTTTCTTTTTTTTTTTTTTTGAGACGGTCTCACTCTGTCTCCCAGGCTGGAGTGCAGTGGCGCCATCACAGCTCACCTCAGCCTTGACCTCCCAGGCTCAAGTGATCCTCTCACCTTAGCCTCTCAAGTAGCTGGGAGTATAGGCATGCACCACCATGCCCAGCTAATTTTTTTTTTTTTATATTGCCAAGCTAGTGATCCTCCTGCCTCAGCCTCCCAAAATGTTGGGATTATAGGCATGAGCTACCATGCCCAACCCTAACTCCATTCTTAATTGTCACTTAGCCTACACTTTCACTTGATTGACATTTGTAGGCTGACATCAAGCAGATGAAGATAGCATTGAAACAGTGCCACCATTCACCCAACTGTCCTGTCAGTCAGGAAAAGCACATCCCCACTGGGTCTCAGAGCTCTCGGCCCATTGTCTTTGCACTGTGTGACCACACACAAAACCAGGTAAAATATTGACCTGCTTTGTTCAGGAGGCTGTCCTTGGCTCTCTAGTTTCTGATGGGACCCCATTTTACACTCTCTCTCAAACCCCCTTATCCTTGTTCTTTGATCATGTCATAGCCTCTAAATATATCACAATTATTAATATAATTAAGTACTTCTTTCCCTCTATAGGGAAATTTGTTTAAAGCCTGCCTTCCCCCAAGAGGTGGTCAGGTCTGAAGGCAGGTTTATTACAGACAACAGGCTCTTGGGCCCATCATGTAATAAAAATTAACATGGGGACAACCAGATTTCTCAGACAAGGCTTTTATCTTGGGGCTTGTGCTCGAGTGCAGGGGAGACACCAGACGTACAAGGACCCTCAAGCTGACTCCCTGAAAAGGTGGTAGGGATTTTTTTATTAGGCAAACACAGGAATTGGTATCATGGGTAGGGTATGCAGGCTGGCCTGTGCAAAGCACCTAATGGGTAGGGGACGCTGGTTAGCATATCTAGCTGTGATGGTTATCTTGAGTAATGGGCCACCTGGGGGTCTGGCCAGCAGTAAGGAGGCTGCAAGTGAATTGTTCAGGGTTCCTTCCCTTCCCATGATGGGACACTCTGCAACCTCAGTTTGATGTTTAGATTTCCTAAGGCCAGTTCCTGGAATTCTTTTAAGTAAAAGGCATGGTTAAACATTATGAGAGCACAGAAGAATGGCTATTTTCTTTGTAAGCCTAAAGCCTTATCTAAAACTGATTGTTGGCCAGGCAGTGTTGTGGGTCTTGTGATCAGTGAGGCAAGAAAAGAAGAAAAAAAATATGTGAAAAAGGAACTGAGTTCCTTTTCTATTCTGTCTGAGGTTACTCCCCACTGCACCCCCGGCACCTGACACTGTGAGAGGCATTTGAACCACAGTGACTCCATCTTGAATAGGGGCTGGATAAAATGAAGCTGAGTCCTACTGGGCTGCATTCCTAGGAGGTTAGGCATTCTTAGTCACAGGATGAGATAGGAGGTTGGCAGGACTGGTATCACAAGATACAGGTCATAAAAACTCTGACCATAAAACAAGATGCGGTATAGAAGCCAGCCAAAACCAAGATGGTAACAAAAGTGACCTCTAGTCATCCTCACTGCTCATTATACTCAAATTATAATGCATTAGTATGCTTAAAGAAATTTCCACTAGCACCATGACAGCTTACAAATGCCATGGCAGTGTTCAGAAGTTACCCTATGTAGTCTAAAACCGGGAGGAACCCTCAGTTCCAGGAATTCCCCACCCCTTTTCCAGAAAACTCATGAATGATCTACCCTTTATTTAGCATATGATCAAGAAATAACCACAAGTATACCTGGTCAGCAGCTCGCGCCGCTGCTGTGTCTATGGAGTAGCCATTCTTTTGTCTCTTTTACTTCTCCAATAAACTTTATTCTATGGATTTGCCCCACATTCTTTCTTGCGTGAGATCCAAGAACCCTCTCTTGGGGTCTGGATTGGGACCCCATTACCATGCCTGGCTCAAGAAACATTTGTTGAGTAATGATTTATAGTAACTTTCTATGTGCTCATGTCTCACTCTTGTTCCAGTACCTGTATTCTAAACAGCCATGCTACTGTCCTTCTGTGCCTCCCTACATTCCAAGTTCAAGGAGACAGGATGGTTTATTGTTTCTTAAGTGCTCGTCCTTGTCTTTCTGGTCCTGTTTACATGCATCATTAGCCCACAGGAAAGCACTCTGTTACAAGTGACTTTAGAAATCACAATCATTAAAATTGAAAACTTCCATTTAAGCCAGACTGACTACCCCTTTGTGATGTTAAAAGTGTTGCCTCTGAGCTTCCAAACCCCTCTCTATGAGGCCTATTCCAGCTTTTAACCTACCGTGCATGTGGGCTTTTCATTTGGAGCCTCTTGTGATCTTCAAGCTGTAATTTTAGCAAGCGGGGCCCTAAAGCTCTTTAATTTTTTTGTTTACCAGAATTACTCATTGCATTTTTGTATGGGCTTGGTAGATGAATTTTCTGTGGCATCTTACAAAATAAGGCCGTAATACCTTATGGCATTAAAAAAAAGTAGGGGAGGGGGTGGGCAAAACCATCACAAATAAATTAACTGAACAATTAAAATATTTAAATTAGTATTAGAAAGCTTAACTGTAAGCTACAACTAAGTCATCTCAAGCACATCCAATGGAAAAAATTAGAAAGTATACTAGATAAGAATGTCAGGGAATGGGGTAAGGACTGGGGGAGGTGAAGGAGGTGCAGGGCTGGATCCTGTCTTTATTTGAAAATTTGATATTGTGTTCAAATGTGGATTTTTTCATTTTGATTTTTTTTTTTTTTGAGACAGAGTCTTGCTCTTGTCACTCAGGCTGGAGTGCAATGGTGGGATCTCAGCTCACTGCAACCTCCGCCTCCTGGGCTCAAGCAATTCTCCTGTTTTAGCCTCCCGAGTAGCTGGGATTACAGGCATGGGCCACCATGCCCGCCTAATTTTTGTATTTTTAGTAGAGACGGGGTTTCACCATGTTGACCAGGCTGGTCTCGAACTCCTGACCTCATGACCTGCCCGTCTTGGCCTCCCAAAGTGCTGGGATTACAGGCATGAGCCACCACACCTGGCCTAATTTTGATTTTTTTAAATAATATTGCATTAAAATATTACTGATCCTTCTTCAGAAGTTAGAATTACATATGACACAGCAATTCCACTCCTAGGCATACACCTCAAAAGAATTAAAAACAGGCACTCCAACAAACATTTGCATGTGATTGTTCAAGTATTACTATTCGCAATAACCAAAAGGTGGAAACAAATTGTGGTATATTCATACAATGGAATTTTATTCAGCCATAGAAAGGAATGAAGTTCTGACACATGCTACAACATGGGTAAACCTTGCAAACATCATGCTAAATGGAAGCCTGACTGACCAGGGGCTCTTGGTCTTTCAATGCAGTAGAAATTGACATGGGGCCAAAAGACTTTTCCCAGACAAAGCACGCGAAGGGTAGAGGATATAGGTTAGCATCATCCGGTTGTGATGATTATCTCGAGTAATGGGCCACCAGGTGGTCTGGCCAGCAGCAACAAGGCTGTAAATCAATTAATTATTCAGCATTCCCTCCCAAGATGGGACACTCTGCAATCTTGGCTCCCTATTTTGGATCTCCTAAGGCCAGTTCCTGGAATTCTTTAAGTAAAAGACATGGTTAAGCATTATGAGAGCACAGAAGAACAATATAGAAAGGCCATTTTCTTTGTATGGCTAAAGCCTCGAGGTTAGCAGGTATGGTGTCAATGAGGTAGTAGTATGGGTTTTATGATCAGTGGGAATGCATGAAAAAATGCTCTAGTGGAGATGAGCCAAAGCCAAGCCCCCTTCCTACTGTCTCAGAAGAAGCTAGACACAAAAGACCACATATATTGTATAATTCCACTTACATGAAATATCCAGAATAGAAAAAGCCACAGAAATAAAAAGGAGATCAGTGGTTGCCAGTGGACAGGTGGAGGGGAAAACAGGGAGTGACTGCTAGTGTGTACAGGCATTTATTTTGGAGTGATGAAAATGTTTTGGAAATAGTTAAAGGTGGTGGTTGCTCAGCATCAGTGAATGCAACCAAATTGTTCACTTCAAAATGGTTAATTCTATGTTATGTGAATTTCACGTCGATTAAAATGTATATATACAGGTTGAGCATCCCTAATCTGAAAATCCAAAATCCAAAATGCTCCAAAATTCCAAAATTTTTGAATGCCAACATGATGCTAGAAGTGGAAAATTCCATACCTGATCTCATTCCAGAAATCACAGTCAAAATACAGTTGAAACTCTGTTTCATGCACACAATTATTTAAAATATTGTATAAAATTACCTTTAGGCTATGTGTATAAGGTGTATATGAAGCATAAATGAATTTCATGTTTAGTCTTGAGTCTCATTCCCAAGATATCTCATGTATATGCAAATATTCCAAAATCTGAAATTCAAAACACTTCCAGCCCCAAGCATTTCACATAAGGGATACTCAAACTGTATTACTGATCTTGATTCCTGAGTTTTTTGGAACCCCCTTAAATTTTGTGTCTGAGGCAAAGCATTATACCCCCAAGTCTTGGACCTATTCAATTTTACTTTTACCAGGAAATAAACAGGGTAAGAAACTGAAATGATCTTGGACCACACACAAATCTGTGGCTCAGTTCCAGGTAACACAGTGACTCATTTTCTTACTCAAAATTACTTACGGCATGTTCCCTGCCATCCTTTCCATACATCACAGCAAAGGCACAGTGACCTGGACTCTTGATCGTCATCCTAACATCCTGATCCACTGGACAAAATATGAACACACTTTCTCCCCAGCGAGGTTGTTGGGAAAAATTTAATCAGCTACAGATATTTAAGTACCAAAGGCTGCCTCTGGAGGGAAAAGAAAACTACCCCTCTGGTTCTGGTTCACAGAAGTATGTATTATCAGATTCCCCGTGAGGCTTTACATCCCATGTTTGCCGGAGAACAGAGGGATTCTGTAAGAGTGTAGTGATTTCTTCAGATAGTTCCTTCATCTTGCCTTCAATTATTTCAGATGCTTAAAAGAAAAGAATATAAATATTAGCAACACCAGGAACGGAATAATACAAGTATTTCAATATCTCCAGCTAACCTCTGGACCATTTTGACTTGCTCCAAAAGATCTCCATGTTTGAGGAAAAATTAAATAGACACAGCTTTGCATCTTCCCTGATGAACATGAAGAGATCTCACAGGAAAGCAATGAACGCTTTACAAGTCTTCCAAAAGCTGCTGTCTCTGCTAAAGAACAACTTATACAAGTGAAGGCCTGCCATAATGCCTAGGGCAATCCAGGCACTATCTGCCACTGAGCATAAATTTACTGAAGCTATCCAGGCTGGTATTCTAATAGTGTATAATAGAGCAATAGAAAAATAAGCTGCCCTTGGATACTAAGCCTGTCTCTTGCATCTCCCTACAAAGAAATCAAATACTATTTTATTTTATTTTATTTCATTTCATTTTATACAAATCCAAGGAAATCTGCTCTTCTATGAGTGGCCTAGACCAGGGATCAGTGAACTGTTTTTGTAAATAAAGTTTGATTTGAACACAGCCATGCCTGTTCACTTACATACTGTCTATAGTTGCTTTCCTGCTACAACAGCAGAATTGAGTAGTTGCCACAGGAACTGCATGGCTCATAAGCCTAAGATATTTACTCTCTGACCTTACAGAAAAAGTCTGTCAACCCCTGACCTAGACTATTATGACTCTAACCACAACAGCCCCCACGTATACATTTATAGGTGCACTTATATATTTTTTTCCTGGTCCAAGGTGCATTCCATTTTCCCCAAACACTAACTCTGGACAGCACCATGGGCTGTCATGCCTGTCCTGCTAACTACCAGTCAAACGGGAGCATCTCAAAGGAGCAAGATCCTGTGAGGCAAGTCCTATAATATCCTCCTCAATACCAAGGTGAATACAGCTTGTCCATGAGAGAAATGAACAATCCTCGAAGATTCCATCTTACCCTCACAGGCAGTCCCCATTATTCCCAGTCATGTATTCATTTCAGCTTATTTCCAACTCAGCTATCCTTGGCTCTGAAAAGCTGTCATCACTGGCATCACTGTATCTATCACTAGATTAAAAGAAGAACTAATTTAGCAAGGTATAAAAAAAAACCGGGACAATTATTCAATTTGCAATTTCAAACACATTCCATATTAACCCCTTAGTATGAGAGAAAATACTAAGGAACATTCTTTTAGCACTTTCTAATCACCACAGGAAGAGGTCAGTCCAATCACATGCAACGGCCTCTTTCTTTGGTCAGAGAAACTGATCACTTGTTTTCATCATAAACTGGAAGTTACTTATTCAGAAAATTTTAAAACGCATTTCAACTTAGACTGAAATTTATAATCTTCTGAAGACCACTGATCATTTCTAAACTTGAGTGAAAGCCTTGAAAGTAGATTGCCTTCCTGCCACCATAGCTATTGCTTGCTTTCTACTAGATGTGTTATATTAACAAACTGATTTAAAATGAAAGCCTGAGTTGATGGACCCATTTATTTTCTGTGAATCTACTCTTGTCATACTAGGGCCTAAATCTCAGTCCATCTGAGGTTCAGCATCACTTAGTCCTACTCCTACTGATGTCAATTTGTTCTTCAATGTAATAACATAGCATACGATATTATCTGGATTTTCAGTTTGTTTGTTTTTTTCATTCTTCACTCTTCTGATGACAACTGTTTCCTTTGGCAATGAGGGAGTTCAGGACACACTACCCCAAAATATGGCATCTTGGCATATTGCATATGGCCCATAAGCCTAACATATTTACTCTCTAACCTTACACAAAAAGTCTGTCAACCCCTGACCTAGACTATTGTGACTCTAACCATAACAGCCCCCACGTATACATTGCATGAAGCGGAAGGAATTTGAGACGGCGTGTGCAAGTTCTCTCTGACCTTCCTCTGACCTTACCCCCCGAAGCAGGTCATAACACCCAGGAAGGATTTTTTGACCTTCTCTGAAGCAGGTCAAAAGGCCCTCAGGTGAGAGGTATCCCCAACCCCCATAACCAGAGGAAACGAGCATCCTTATCTCTGAAGACACAGGATCCCAGGGAAGAATCTGAATAAACAGGCCTTACTAAGTTCCCCTACTATATTACCATGAGATCACACTCTTTTTGCTCTATTATAACTCTCCACGAGTCTCTAGTCTTCATCAGGTCTGTTTTAGAAACACTAGAGTTTACCTGTTTCTTTGAGTCTTCATTTCCTGATGAAGGTTCCCATAATACTTAAATAAATTTGTATGCTTTTCTCTCCCTTTTTTAGAAATGGGGCCGGAGTGTGTGTGTGAGGGTGGGGAGGTGGTGCCTCGCTGTTGCCCAGGCTAGTCTCCAACTCCTGGCCTCAAAGGATCCTCCCACCTCAACCTTCCAAGTAACTGAGATTATAGGCACCTGCTGCTGTGCCCAACTGTATGCTTTTTGCTTGTTAATCTGTTTCTTTGTTATCAGGGCCTCAGCCATGAACCTACGATGGGTAAAGGAAAAACTCTTTTCTCCCCTCTAGCAACATGAAAGGACTAGAGAACAGTGAACACAGCTGTGTATCCCTGATTACATTAGCCAAATGCTATAATTATTTTCAGCTGCAGTTTGGCTTTTGGCTCTGTGTTTTAAGGACCACAGCACCTCCCTAGATCCAGATCTGTGCTGGCCTCTGTGTTGGAGGATCACAGCGCCTCCTCATTACAGAGGAACTAGTCATCTACAATCAGCAAATTGCACAGGAGCTTGAACTTGGTGGTCATGAGGACTAAGACATGCATATTGGCTCAAGACCCAGAAAACACCCTGCAGTGCCAGAAAAAATGTGAACGTACTCTCTACACTTGCCTTGAAATCTCTTCTCCTTCACATCATGTTTTCACTATGATTGTAGGTCAGCAGCATGAAAGTTTTCCCTTCCAACATTCTCATAGGTCCAAGAGTTGGAGAAATAATTTTCACAATCACGCAAATTTCAAAATTAGAAATATATGGAATGTCCTGATTACCTTGAGTCACAGACACTATTCAAAATAGGACCAATTATTGACATAAATATCGCCAGGTTGGGTTCCCTTAGAAATACATCTTCTCCATGAGATAGCTCTGCAACTCAACTTTCCCTCTGAGCTGTGGGCTCTGTTTGTGGTTCCTCTTACTCAGTTCCAAATAAATCAGCACACTGATCCACTCCACTAGAGTTCTACTGATCTATGGAGATGATATTACAAGGAAATGTTTAATGCCTGACCCATCCCCAGCCTTGGCCAAACTTTTGCTGATTTATAGCAATAAAAGTCTGAATTCCCGGCCAGGTGCAGTGGCTCACACCTGTAATTCCAGCACTTTGGGTGGCCGAGGCTGGCGGATCACAAGGTCAGGAGATCGAGACCATCCTGCCTGTCATGGTGAAACCCCGTCTCTACTAAAAATACAAAAAATTAGGCAGGCGTGGTGGCAGGCACCTGTAGTCCCAGCTACTCGGGAGGCTGAGGCAGGAGAATGGGGTGAACCCAGGAGGCGGAGCTTACAGTGAGCCGAGGTCGCACCACTGCACTCCAGCCTGGGCAACAGAGCGAGACTCTGTCTCAAAAAAAAAAAAAAAAAAGTCTGAATTCCCTAACAGGTGAAATGTTACCTTTTTTTTTTTTTTTTTTTTCGAGGAAAGGGAACAATTGGAGAAACCCTATGCTGATAGACTAGAAAAGAAAGATTTCACTCTAAACATACTGACTGAATATTAATAAATAAAATAATAGACAAATCTGTATAGACAAAAAGACAATCTGTTTCCTGATTTGCATGCTCACTCCCTTCTCTGACTTTTGAACAAAAACAGCGTAGGTGGTGGGGACGGAGCACTAGAATAAACAGAGGAGACAGAAGATTCAGAATTGGCAGAAAAGACAACATATGTTAGATAAACATATAAAACAACATACCCTGAAAACCAATCAAGTAGAAAGATACCTCCTAGTTAGGCTTTAGTTCAGAGAAATCACTTCTACTGGTACATAGGAATAACTGAACAATATTTGGGGGGAAAAAACAACAGCCAAAAAAGTTGATACATCCTATCCATGCACTCTCCCTGCTCAAATGAAGAATCCTTCCTGGTTCCATGCAACATTTTGTCATAGAATTAGCCAAGAAAGGGGATTTGGAAGTTGCACTCAACTCCCTATCTGAGATGAAATGAAGGTCAAGGATGTTCAAGTGACTTACTTGGCACATAGATCCTTCAAGGTGAAGCCAGAATTCCCATTATACTAGCTCAGGGCACAGGGTGGGGTTTAAGCTGTGCTGCAGGTAGGGCAGTAGGACCCACTAGGGCATGTCCCCTAACACAAGTGACAAGGGCCAAAGGACTGAGGAAACTTCATTTGCTTGGGTGCCAGATTTTACACCCACTTCCATCCCCATCTCCAAGCCTAGGGAAGAATACAGTGGGCTCATGTCTTCCCCCGACACTCCTGGTTGTACTATTTATGAGCCACGTACCTTTGGACAAGTCATTGACTTCTGAGTCTAGAAAAAGTGGCAATAATACCTCCAAACTCACCAAAATGTTTTGAGAGTCAAATTAAACTGTATAAACTTACTCTGAAAACTATACAAAAATATAAGATGTTGCTATTGATGGGGGTTATATATTCATAACTTGGTATCTCCTCAAAAAGTCATGGAAACACAAAGAACCAATAAAAACTGCTAAGTGTATGATTTTCTGAATTGTTTCCTATGCCAAGTATAATTTCCTACCCACATTAGCAAGTGGACTTGGGCGGGCCTGTTTCTAACCTAACAGCTCTCATTTCCTATCTGATGGCTGTCTGCCCCAAGCTCTGCCAACACATCCAAATGGCACAGGCTGAGTTTAACAAAATGAAGCTCAGCTTGAATTTATTCATCTCCAAGGTTAATGACTGGGTTCACTAATTGTCTTTCATATGTGTTCAGAGACTGGGGGTAGGACAATAAAATCACCCATGACACTCAAGAACAGAATTATCAAAATATACGTTACTGCTGAACTTGCTGATTTTAGGACATTCATCTGCCAATAAAAAACAACTGCTAGAAATAAAATGTGGGTCATCTGAATGCAGACCAACAGTGGCTCTTGCACATGCAATAAAATGTGAGTGTATTCTGTGCTGCATATGGGCTGTGAGTGCTACTCTATGCCGGATTCATTTCTGTTTCACACAGAACAAACTTAAGTCAAAAGCTAGATGTATCTGGGTATCTCTTCATTTAATTCAAGACATCCAGCTGTATCTTAGGACTAACCTATCTTTTTAAGTAATCTTTTATACACACAAACACATACACATGTTTCTCACAGGGAAGAATTATCAGATATTAGAGTCTTGCCTGTTAAATTGTATGAAGTGGCATAAAATACAGACATGTCCCTATGTGTCTTGTTACATTTGAACAGGGGAAATTTTTAATTTATTTGTTTATTTAAGACAGTGTCTCAGTCTTTCACCCAGGGTGGAGTACAGTGGCATGATTTGGGCTCACTGCAACCTCCGCCTCCCAGGTTCACACAATTCTCTTGTCTCAGCCTCCTGAGTAATCAGGATTACAGGCGCCCACCACCATGCCCGGTTAATTTTTTATATTTTCAGTAGAGACGGGGTTTCTCCATGTTGGCCAGGATGGTCTCAAACTCCTGACCTCAAGTGATCTGCCCACTTCGGCCTCCCAAGAAGAGGGGAAAATTTTTAAACTACACTGTCCAATATGGTAGCCACAAGCCACTGTGGCTATCTAAATTTAAATCAGTTAAAATGAAATAAAATTTAAGGGCCGGGCGCGGTGGCTCACCCGCCACTTAAGCCTGTAATCCCAGCACTTTGGGAGGCCGAGATGGGCGGATCACGAGGTCAGGAGATCGAGACCATCCTGGCTAACACGGTGAAACCCCGTGTCTACTAAAAATAATACAAAAAACTAGCCGGGCGAGGTGGCAGCGCCTGTAGTCCCAGCTACTCGGGAGGCTGAGGCAGGAGAATGGCATAAACCCAGGAAGCAGAGCTTGCAGTGAGCTGAGATCTGGCCACTGCACTCCAGCCTGGGCGACAGAGCGAGACTCCGTCTCAAAAAAAAAAAAAAAAAGGAAATAAAATTTAAAATTTCATTCCTCACTTGCACCTGTCACACTGCAAGTGCTCAGTAGCCATATGTGCCTAGTGCCTACCATATATGATACCATATATGATAGAACATTTCTATCAGTGCAGAAAGTTATATTGGATAGTACTGATCTAAAAACAAATGAATAATGATTTTTAAAAAGTAAACTACAGTCACCATGCAATGGTCCTTGTCATTTCCTTTAAAAAAATTTTTTTTGAGACAGGATCTTGCTCTGTCACCCAGGCTGGAGTACAGTGGCACGATCACAGCTTACTGCAGCCTCAACCTCTGGACTCAAGCGATCCTCCCACCTCAGCATCCCAAGTAGCTGGGACTACAGGCGCACGCCACCATGCCCAGCTAACCTTTTATTTTTATTTTTTGTAGGAATGGGGTCTCACTATGTTGCCCAGGCTGCCTTAGAACTCCTGGACTGAAGCAATACTCCCACCTCAGCCTCTCAAAGTACTGGGATTACAGGTGTGAGCCACCATGCCTGGCCAAAAGTTTTTTTTAAAGGTCTATCTACCATTAATTAAAATCACAGCAAATATCTCTTATGCATGCATGTGCCTCCCAAATCATGAAAACTCTCTTTTTAAAAAGTATTTTATGGTACCTTTCTTGCAAGGCAAAACCAAAATCACCAGCAGCAACACAGAAGAATCACTATACTGACAAGACTTTACCACAATGGTCAACATATAGTTCTTCTCTTTTTCTTTTCTTTTCTTTTTTGAGACAGAGTTTTGCTCTTGTTGCCCAGGCTGGAGTGTGATGGCGTGATCTCAGCTCACCACAACCTCCTCCTCCTGGGTTCAAGTGATTCTCCTGCCTCAGCCTCCCGAGTAGCTGGGATTACAGGCATGTGCCACCACGCCCAGCTAATTTTGTATTTTTAGTAGAGACAGGGTTTCTCCAAGTTGGTCAGGCTGGTCTCAAACTCCTGACCTCAGGTGATCCGCCTGCCTTGGCCTCCCAAAGCACTGGAATTACACGCGTGAGCTACTGCACCCAGCCCCCTTTTTTTTTTCTTTTGAGACAGAGTCTCACTCTGACACACAGGCTAGAGCACAGTAGTGTGACCTTGGCTCACTGCCACCTCTGCCTCCCAGGTTCAAGCGATTCTCGTGCCTCAGCCACCCAAGTAGCTGGGATTACAGGAATGCACCACCACGCCCAGCTAATTTTTGTATTTTTAGTAGAGACAGGGTTTCGCCATGTTGGCCAGGCTTGTCTTGAACTCCTGACCTCAAGTGATCCGCCCACCTCAGCTTCCCAAAGCATTGGGATTATAAACTGGGATTACAGACCCACTGTGCCCGGCCAACATGTGGCTCTTGACAAACGAAATGTTTGTCATAGTGAAGTTTGCTTGTCAAGGACTTCTGGTTCCCAATAAATTCCCCACATAAGAAAACAGATATTCCAAGGTGCTAGGGAAAGGGTATAGGAATGCCTCATATAGTCCACCTTTACACTACCCCAAGGCAGCTGTTAAGCCATTTCTTCTCCATTAACAGAAAGAGGTGGTTGGAATTTAAAGATTTTAAATTCCAACCACCAACCTAATAATTATTATCCAACCTAATAATGCCTAGTGGCATTATTGGGATTCCCAGCATGCATGAGTTCCTTGCAATACTTTATATTAAAATCCGTTTCCTGTGAAACAGCATGTTTTAAAAACAGGTTGTCATGTACACAGTTTTCCCCAAAGCAGTGTTACTACTATACTTATTTCCTTCACAAAGGCCCCTGGAAGCCATAAAAGATAAGAGCAATGGAACAAAAACCTAGTCTGCTTTGAATGAGTTTTGTATTTCATAGTAAACAGTAGAATACCACCCAGGCAGGGTGGTAAAAGCACACGGTAGTCTGTAGTACTATTAACTCCATTCCTGTCTGGCACCACACCATCCACACTGCAGTGCACCATGATCTAGTTAAAAGGAGCACCTTTTAACCAACATTTATCCCGCCCCAAGGGAAGGTATACTCAAATGTGGTTCATTAACAATAATTTACCCTAAAAAATATCTCAAGGTATGGAGTTGAAGTCAAATAATCACAGGGGTAAACGTTTTCTTTTAAATGTTTAAAAGAACTGTTTGAAAGAAAGCAAAATAGAATCTTTTGTTAATTTCAGTTCACTTTTGCTTGAAGTGTAACAAAGCGGGGAAAGTGGCATTTTGATAGCAGTTGAGTTTATAAAGCGCCACCTCAACTGTTCCTCACAGCGACCCTAAGAAGGAGGATCAGGAGGTTTAGGAGTGGTGACTTGGACAAAATTACTCAATAAGCAGCAGACCCAGAAGTCAAATCCATAGCATCCACCCTACTCGTCAATACTGTCCCCACAGAAATAAAATATTTTTGCACCACATGGTGCAGGAATGTCCCGTGGCAACATCAACCATGCAACTCAAAAGTCAAAATGCAAAGTGATTCCAAGTTTGAAACAAAGTGATTCCAAGTTTCAAACAGTGCTGGAAACAGAATGTCGGATTTGTGCAAGGGAAAAGAGTACCTTACTCTCCAAGTCCGAGAGACAGCAGAGCCACCCAACGTAAGAGAAGCATGCCTGGGAGGGTGAAATGCACCCTCTGTGAACAATGGAGGAGCCACTCTCACCTGCGATTCACCTAATAATTCACCTTCGATTCACCACCTTGTCACCTCTGATTCACCTCGTTCACCCAACGATTCCGTGAACAACCATTCTAATAGGATATAGATCCCTATTCCCCTCTCGCTAAGCAGGTCAGGAATGTGTATCAAGAGGCAACAGGGCCGGGCGCGGTGGCTCAAGCCTGTAATCCCAGCACTTGGGAGGCCGAGACGGGTGGATCACGAGGTCAGGAGATCGAGACCATCCTGGCTAACACGGTGAAACCCCATCTCTACTAAAAAATACAAAAAACTAGCTGGGCGAGGTGGCGGGCGCCTGTAGTCCCAGCTACTCGGGAGGCTGAGGCAGGAGAATGGCATGAACCCAGGAGGCGGAGCTTGCAGTGAGCTGAGATCCGGCCACTGCACTCCAGCCTGGGCGACAGAGCGAGACTCTGTCTCAAAAAAAAAAAAAAAAAAAAAAAAAGAGGCAACAGGCAAAACCCTCTGGGGAGTTCAGGGAACTGCAAGCTGCTCCATATGGATTTGTGTGCATTTTATCCTATAAACCAAGGGAAGCCATGGGGGGATTTTAAGTTCCAAAATAATGTGGGGAGATCATTCCAACAGCAGAAGATGGATTGGGAGGAAGCAAGCTGGAGGCAGAGAGACCAAGTAGGAGGCTTTGCAGTAGGCAAGAGATAGATACTGGAACTAAAGGAAAAGTAATAATAATAGCATCATCATCATAATTCCCATTTAAGTTCCTACCATAGACCAGGCACTATGCTAAGTGGTTTACATTTAGTGTGAAACTTAATCTTCATTTCTGCCATGTCAAGTAGGGACTATTACCATCCCCTTTTTATAAAGAAAGCGATGCACAGAAGAGCAAGGTCACAGGCAGCTGGGAAATAAAAGAGCCAGTTTGAACTCGGTTGACTCAGCTAGAGTCCTGACTCCGGGCCATACTCCCTTGCAGCATGGCAGAAAATAGACAAAAGATGGAGTGAATGCCAACAACAAGAATTGACAGCACCTGCTGACTATGAGCGATGGGGATGAGGGAGGAGGAATCTGAGCTTCCCCAGGGGAGTCCAGGCAGGTCACACTGTGAGGGTGATGGTACCACTTGCAGGAAGATATTAATCTTAATGTTAGTTAATCCTGGCAACCTGGGAGCATTCCCTGGGTTGCAACCACGAAAGAGAGAACAAGCTCTAATGCCAGCATTTCCCACACTGCTGGGACTGTGCGCTTGCAGGTCTGTGCCCTTTCCTGGATGGGAAGGTCTGTAGCTGAAGACCCCTAGAAGAAAGTCTATGGATGCAGGGGAGGGGGGTAACATTGGGGGTATGAATGTAAGGAAACTACAAAGTGGTATGTTTGGGCAGTTTTCCAGGAAGTGGGCCCACAGCTTTGATCACAATCTCGGAAGTCTGTCACCTCCCAAAATTTAGAGAACAGTTATACTACCTGATGAGTCCCCAGGTCAGGGAACATGTTCTTATTCAAGCGCTTATTCAAGCACCCAGCACAGTGACTGGGATAGAATAAGCTTTAACATAGGGGGTGTGTTGAGTGAATAGTGAAGTGTGCAGTCATTAAAAATGAACTTCATGCAACTTGGAAAAATGCATATGAGGTGTTAAGTTCAAAATACAAGCTTCTGTAATTAATAAAGAATTTATGGTGCTATTCCGAGAACATACGAATATTCTGTTTCTTACAACTTTCACCCAGTGGCTTTAGCATCCACTGACGACCCTTATTTGAATCCATTATTACATCGGAGATGATGTCTACATTTTTAATTGGCTTTTTTTTCTTTACTTTTGTATTTTCTGAGTATTATTATGGACGCATGGAATTTCAGAAAATGAAATGTGTTGTAATCTAATACTGTCATTGTTCTTTTTGATGTTCAAATTGTCCAAAATAAGGCCAGTGGGAGCCCTTTCAATCTGGCTTCTTTGACCTTGGAAAACTCATACCCCATTCATTTTCAGCTGTTCTTTGCTTTAAATACAGCAATATGTTCCAGGCTCATCTTGTACTCTCCCTGCCCCAGCCCTGGAATCAACCATTTCTTCCAGGAGCCCTAGTTCCTTTCAAATTTTTGGTATTTAAAAACCAAAATGGCCGGACGCAGTGGCTCACGCCTGTAATCCCAGCACTTTGGGAGGCTGAGGCGGGTGGATCATGAAGTCAGGAGTTCAAGACCAGCCTGGCCAAGATGGTGAAAACACATCTCTACTAAAAATACAAAAAAATTAGCCGGGCGTAGTGGTGGGCGCCTGTAATCCCAGCCACTCGGGAGGCTGAGGCAGAGAATTGCTTGATCCAGGAGGCAGAGATTGCAGTGAGCCGAGATCACACCACTGCACTCCAGCCTGGGTGACAGAGCGAGACTTGTCTCAAAAATAAATAAATAAATAAATAAATAAAACCAAAATAGAGAAAAATGTTCCTTTGCAAAGGAGATCTCCAGACCGTCACTGTATCACTCTTTCATCTTTTCTGTAGGTTTGTAAGTTTTCAAAATAAAAGAGTTTGGGGGGTGTGTGTATATATATCTAGATAGATAGATAGATAGACAGACAGATAGATAGATACACTCACTATTATTATCACAACCACAGAAAGAATCATATACAGGTATAGGCTCACAGGAAATATTTGAAAATGAGCACAGTAATTATGTTAGGCTGGTGGGTTTGCGGGTGCCTTTTTTTTCTCTCTCTCTCTCTTTTCTAAATTTTCTGTAATGCTACATGTAGAAGTCAACAGAAAACAAAACCATCCCAGGCTAGAAGTCAGCATGTTACTTAGCAGGAAAACCTCGATAATAATATTGTCACAGAAGAGAGACCAGAGACAATGGTGAATGAAATGGGTTCCTTCTCACCCTGACTGTTGCCAGGACTCAACAAATATAGAGGGAAGGGCTAAGCACGGAGGAGAGAATGGACTTAGATCCTAGGGGAACACAAAGGAAAGAGGAAACGGAAGGAACCGGCTCCAGGTGTGTACTTCCTTTAAAGATTCTCTTATTACAAAGTAGTTTCAGCTTTTGGGTTTGGTCTGAAACAGTCAAGCAAATACAGTGAATCACTGAGTACCTTTCCCTCCTATTGTTTTTGTACCACCCTGCTTCCTGTTTTGCCACAAAAAGATGATTTATCTGCACAAGAGACAGTAATTGCTGGATGGAGACATGGAATCCAAAGTTCCAAAACCAGAATAAAATGCTTCTGAAATGATTCAAGATTCTGGTTTTATGCTTAAAAATATGTTTCCCAAAAAGTTGCATTTCTGCAAACTGCAAACTGAACCCCATCTAAGTTTTTGCTTTCTGATATACATCAAGCACCGTCCAAGGAAGAGAGTTTTACTCTGGTCTGACAAATAAAAACTGGAAGTTGTGCCTAAACTTGGTGTGTAGTGATTGCTCCTAAGAGCCTTGCAGGCAGCCACAGAGACACACATGCCAAAAAACAATCTATGAACTTTAGACTCTGATCCTTCTCTCGTTGCTTAAAAATGGAATGCTAGGCCTCAGGCCAGGCACATTGGCTCATGCCTGTAATCTCACCACTTTGGGAGGCCAAGGCAGGCGGATGGCTTGCACCCAGGAGCTTGAGACCAGCCTGAGAAACAAAAAAAAAAACAAACAAAAAAAGGAATTCCAGAAAGAGATTAGACGCTCTGTTTCTAGATTTAAACAAACAAACAAAAAAACTTGCAATTACAAGCACCTTCATATATTCTCCTGAAATTTATTTCTTATAATTACATGAAGCAGTCTCATTCTTTTACATTATGTGTCAGCAAGACCATGCAAATTTGTGGTTGCCTTTTACATGTGAAACAAATTGTTTAGATACCAGAGGAGAGAGATCATCAAAGAATTGCAATGATTTATTTAGTGGACCATCATTTCCCATTGGATTTATTTCTTTTCTTTTTTTTTTTTTTTTTTTTGAGACGGAGTCTTGCTCTGTCGCCCAGGCTGGAGTGCAGTGGCCGGATCTCAGCTCACTGCAAGCTCCGCCTCCCGGGTTTACGCCATTCTCCTGCCTCAGGCTCCCGAGTAGCTGGGACTACAGGCACCCGCCACCTCGCCCGGCTAGTTTTTTGTATTTTTTAGTAGAGACGGGGTTTCACCGGGTTAGCCAGGATGGTCTCGATCTCCTGACCTCGTGATCCGCCCGTCTCGGCCTCCCAAAGTGCTGGGATTACAGGCTTGAGCCACCGCGCCCGGCGGATTTATTTATTTTCAAAATGGTTTGTTAGTTAGACTCATGTAAAAAAAGAGTTAACAGCAGGCCTGAGGCTGCTGTCTTTCTTTTTTTTTTTTTTTTTTTTTTTTGCAGTGGCCGGATCTCAGCTCACTGCAAGCTCCGCCTCCCGGGTTCACGCCATTCTCCTGCCTCAGCCTCCCGAGTAGCTGGGACTACAGGCGCCGCCACCACGCCCGGCTAGATTTTTGTAGTTTTTAGTAGAGACGGGGTTTCGCCGTGTTAGCCAGGATGGTCTCGATCTCTTCACCTCGTGATCCGCCCGTCTCGGCCTCCCAAAGTGCTGGGATTACAGGCTTGAGCCACCGCGCCCGGCCGAGGCTGCTGTCTTTCAAAGGGCCTGCTTGCAGGGTTAGTTCTTGGCTGGTGTCTGGGAACATGGCTTTCGGAATGTGTGCTCTATTACTAACTGATAAGGTCATTTTGCTGGGCTTAGGCTGTTTATACAAACAATGTGATCTATGGTGAACACCTGCTTTCCCTCTGGCAGTCTGGAATTTTGGTGGTTGCTAGGCAGAAAATGCCTATGCGACCAGCCGCTGAAATATCTCTAAACTCTTGAGTCTCAAACTGGCTCATCTGGGCAGAAACATCACATAGGCATAGTTGCATTTTCACTGCTGGAAGGAAGGCGACCTCGATGTGACTTATCACAGGAAAGAGAGCATAGGAAACATGGAAATGAATTTCTCCAGACTCCACTTATCTTTCCCATTACTGATCTCGCTGTGCATGTTTACTTTGCCACCGTAATAAATATTAGCTATAAGCCTGGGTGCAGTGGCTCACGCCTGTAATCCCAGCGCTTTGGGAGGTGGAGGCACGCGGATCACCGGAGGTCAGGAGTTCGAGCCCAGCTTGGCCAACATGATGAAACCCCATCTCTACTAAAAATACAAAAATTAGCTGGGCGTGGTGGCGGGCACCTGTAATCCCAGCTATTCGGTAGGCTAAGGCATGAGAATTGCTTGAACCCGGGAGGTAGAGGCTGCAGTGAGCCCAAGACCACACCATTGCACTCCAGCCTGGGCAACAAAAGTGAAACTCCATCTCTAAATAAATAAATAAATAAATATTAGCTATGAGTACAGCTATATTCTGATTACTTTCAGCAAGTCACCAAAGTGTGAGCAGTCTTGGGGGGACCCCCTAAACAAGACTCTTGGTTTGATTTTGCATGTATTTTTAAATAGCTCATAAAAACCTAAAAAATACTGTCCTGAAGCTATTGTGCCCTTGAACTGACCACAACAAGCCTAAAACCAGGTGAAATTGGTCTTCCTAACTGCTGCCATCCTGTAGATAATGAAGTTGCTGAGAATTTAGCTCACTAGCTGTAAATCCCAAAATAATAGTCTTACTGCAACTTCCCAGGCCCTAAAAGATAAATGTTCTCCACTAGGCAGAATGCAGAGGTTACAGCTCAGGTACGCTTAACGCGAAGCCAAGGATTTTTACACTCCATGCTTTCAAGACATTGGTCATACACGTGCCATACAGTTGAATATCATCAGCGCCAACTTCTGGGAAAGGAAGTCATTATTCTAGCGTTCGTATTCCTTGTCACATTTTTTAGGGTTGATTACAAGCAGTAATCTTGTTTGACAGAAATACAGCCCCAACTCAGCTCACATTAGAGCCTGGCATCAGAGGAGTCATTTTGCTTTTCAAAGCTCACTAATCCCATGGAGCTGGGCAGAGAGGAGTTGAAGTGCAAGATTCCGCTGGAATCCTGGTGTCTATCACTGGATTAATTCATAGTCACCATCCTTAGTCGGAAAACTCTCTGAAATGTGTCAAGATTAGACTCCCCTGCTACCTGCATTTATTACTTTAATGGGTAATAAACAACCCCTGGGTGCAAGGGAGCCAGGGCGATAAAGATAAATAAGATGCTGGCTGGCCTTAAGGAATGTACCAGTTTGTGGTTGATATACATAGGAATTCCCTCAGTGTCATGGAAGCCTACTAGTCAGCTATAATTCCAGTGTCAGTATCAGAGTTTGGTTAAGAGGTTGTTCCTTCTCTCTGAGACATACTATATCTCACTCAGGAGTCACTAGCAATCAGTTTTCTCAGAAACTACTAGGAAGCTTTTTTTTTTTTTTTTTTTTTTGAGACAGGGTCTCGCTCTGTCGCCCAAGCTGGAGTGCAGTTGTGCAATCTCAGCTCACTGCAACTTCTGCCTCCCAGGTTCAAGTGATCCTCCTGCCTCAGCCTCCCTAGTAGCTGGGACTACAGGCTAATTTGTATACATTTAGTAGAGACGGGGTTTTGCCATGTTGGCCAGGCTGATCTCGAACTCCTGACCTCAGGTGATCTGCCCACCTCGGCCTCCCAAAGTGCTGGGATTACAGGCGTGAGCCACCACACCCTGCTGGAAGCTCTACCCAGAGACCACCACGCGCCATGCAGGAATTGGCAGGCCATACAACACACAGGTGGGCAGTCCACACGAGCCAGACGGGATTTGTATATTAGTTGGTATTTGCAAACAGCCAGATAGTTACAAATGAATTATTTCTTCCAGCTATCTAACTTGTCCCACTATCACCTTCCTTTCGGTGTGAGAATCTAGAATAATGGGAATTGTAAAATGGCTACAAAGGGTCACAGCCCATATCTGACAAGGGACCACATTGGGATGTCCAATCAGTGGCATAAGCCGTGCAGTCGCAGAACACAGGAAGCTCTTCTTCGGATGAAATCTCTCTTGAAGAACCATGGCACATGAGCTAGATAAAGTGGAGCTGCTCAGCTGAAGCAGGAAAGAGCCCGGAGCCCCCATGGCCTGCTTTCGCAGCAGCCCAGACTCCAGTTCCGAGGGCACAGTTTGAAAGTCAGTGCACTGAAAGGGGTGAACACTAATACAGTAAGATGCCCAAACTGCAAATTACGTGAAGCTGTTCCCATATGAACATGTGGTGAAAGGAAATGCTAGAGAGCTGTGAGCTTCTCCTAGCAGGTAATGACACAAATAAGTAGGGTTGTGTAACAAGCACACACATGCACACCACACACAGATCCTGCCAGCCCTCAACAGCAACACTGCAAGGGTTGTTTGCCAGAATGAGGGTTGGCAGTGGTAATCTTCTGTACAACATATATTTGGTTATTGTGGTAATAACCCCCACCAAAGTCTATGATATTCTGGATGGTTACTTCTGCTTTTAAAGTTATTAGGTACAATATTCTTGGATGAGAAGAAATAAAAATAAACTCTCCCCAAACTAGTATTTAAATGTAATGAAATTTTGGTGGGGCACAGTGGCTCATGCCTATAATCTCAGCACTTTGGGAGGCCAAAGCAAGCAGATCACTTTAAGGTCACGAGTTCGAGACCAGCCTGGCCAACATGGGGAAACCCTGTCTCTACTAAAAATACAAAAATTAGCCAGGCGTGGTGGCGCACACCTGTAGTCCCAGCTACTTGGGAGGCTGAGGCAGGAGAATCGCTTGAACCTGGGAGGTGGAGGTTGCAGTGAGCTGAGATTGTACCATTGCACCCCAGCCTGAGCAACAGAGCAAGACCCTGTCCCTAAACAAACAAACAAACAAATAAATAAATAAATAAAATTTCAACTAAATCCCTAAGGAATTTTTTATTCAAACTTGATTTTTAAAAATCATTGTACAGGCTGGGCACAGTGGCTCATACCTATAAGGCCAGCACTTTGGGAGGCCAAGGCAGGAGGATTGCTTGAGGTCAAGAATTCAAGACCAGCCTGGACAACATAGTGAGACCTTGTCTCTACAAAAATAATAAATTTTAAAAATTAGCCAGGCATGGTGGTGTGTGCCTGTAGTCCTAGCTATTTGGGAGACTGAGGCAGGAGGATTTCTTGAGCCTAGGGGTCCAAGGCTGCAGTGAGCTATGATTGTACCACTGCACTCCAGCCTGGGTGACACAGCCAGACCTTGTCTCTAAGAAAATGATAAATAAACAACAGTTTGCTTGGAGGAATAGCAAAATACATTAAAAATGTTAATAATGGTGGGAGTAGAATCGATAAGGTATTGATTTATAATAATGCTATGAAAATGAAAAGGATGGTAAAGATTCAGGTGTAAGAGATAAAATAATCAAAGGAACAAAATAGAAATCCCTGAAACAAAGTCAAATTACTCAACTCGTTGACAATTTGGCAGGGAAGTGGGGAGCCAAATCCCAACCTCACAGGTTTCACTGAAAATAAAATCCATATCGATTACAGATTTAAACTATGAAATTGAAACCATAAAAATGCTAGAAGAAAACACAGGGGTAGGCTGGGTACGGTGGCTCACCCCTGTAATCCCAGCACTTTGGGAGGCCGAGGTGGGCGGATCACAAGGTCAGGAGATCGAGACCATGGTGAAACCCCGTCTCTACTAAAAATACAAAAAATTAGCCGGGCGCGGTGGCAGGCGCCTGTAGTCCCAGCTACTCAGGAGGCTGAGGCAGGAGAATGGCGTGAACCCGGGAGGCAGAGTTGCAGTGAGCCGAGATCGCGCCACTGCCTGGGCGACAGCGCGAGACTCCGTCTCAAAAAAAAAAAAAAAAAAAGAAAACACAGGGGTTATTATTTATATAATCTTTCCAAAAGGAAAGATGTTAGGCATAAAGGCAGAAGCCACAAAAGTAAAATATTTGACTACATACATTTTTAAAAAACATAAAAAGGACTAAACTCTTTATGTTTTTGTTTTTGTTTTTTTTTTGAGACGGAGTCTCACTCTGTCGCCCAGGCTGGAGCGCAGAGGTGCGATTTCCACTCACTGCAAGCTCCGCCGCCTCCCGGTTCATGCCATTCTCCTGCCTCAGCCTCCCGAGAAGCTGGGACTACAGGCGCCCACCACCACACCCGGCCAATTTTTTTGTATTTTTAGTAGAGACGGGGTTTCACTGTGTTTGCCAGGATGGTCTCGATCTCCTGACCTCGTGATCCGCCCACCTCGGCCTCCCAGAGTGCTGGGATTACAGGCATGAGCCACTGAGCCTGGCCTAGGACTAAACTCTTTAGGGAGAACCAAAACTACCATTAACAATTTAGAAGGAAAGCAAAATCACTTTGAAAAATATTTGCAGCCTAACAAAGGATTAATGACCTTTATACATAAAGAGCTTACCAATCAGTAAGGAAAATAATACAATACCAAAATAAAGAAAAGATGTGAACAAGCTATTCATAAAACAAACAGCCAATAAACATATAAAAATTCATATATATTAATCAAAGAATCAACAAAAGAAAATCTTTTCACTTATCAAAATGAAAAAAATTTCTAAAATAATACACAGTGTCATCACGATTTGGAAAGCTGACACATTACTACCATAGGTGTGATTAAATCATTTTCATGAAGAGGAGAAAATTACGTTTAAGAGAAAAAAACTGATTCTTCGCATTTAAAAATTCTATAATGGTATTAACTTTTGTAAGAAACCCTAAGATATTAATAACTACGCATCTTGATTTATTGCTAAAAGCAGTAAGCTGGTTACCTGGAAGACAGTTTGCAACCCTGTTGCAAGTAGGCATTCAGGTTCCCTGTTGCTGCAAGTAACAGTCCAAGGTACGGAGGGGAAGGCTTCATCGGCCTAGAAGAAAACTCAGGATGGAACTGGACACCAACAAAATAAGGATGATCTGAAATGAGAACAATAACGATGCCATTAAAGCAGGCAAACAGGAGAACTGCTTTAAAGATCTTATCTTTGAGTATGAAAGCTCATTAAATGGCAAGATGATTCTTTAACTTGTTATCATTATAGTCAGTTACTTTCACTATCCATCCATTCCTGCGTGGAATTTGAAATTGTAAAACACATCTTGGAAATTTTACGTGTGGAAGGTGTCAGAGTGAGCAAAGTCAAGCAAAAATTTTTGAACGGCAAGAAGAATTCCGCTTTCCTCAAATCTGCCTGCTTTTTGAAGGCACTTTGTAGATTTATGTTGGTTCAATTTCCCTTGGACTTTGGGCTAACCCTGGGTCTTTCTTTCTTTTAGGTGGCTTCAGGCCATTTCCTGCAAGGTCTTCTCCTTTCCCAGGGTAAGGGTCCCCTGAGATAAACCAGCACAATGTCGACCCACTGGGCTACCCTTGGGAACGCAATGAGGACAATTGCTTTTCTAGTCACAGCTTTAAGTTGGGTATTACTCATAGCACCATAAAACTGAGCATTTTTTGAACAAAGTAATTCAGAGCAATGATCCATTCATTCAAATATCCTGTCCCTGGCTATGACTCAAGCTAAAGATAATAAAATATAATAAGTTTAAGAGGGGGAAGTAAATATAACTTTAAAACTTTCAATGAAGTGCTTTATCAAATGATCTAAAATCTAGTATGGAATTCAGAATCACAAATTCCCATCACTTACCACCAAAGATCCAAAGCTACTACTACAGTAATAAGGAAATTATGATTGAATGCAAATGTCTACTTTCCTAAGGTAATCATTTAAAGCCCTGCTAGAATAGCTATTATTAAAAAGTCAAAAAACAACAGATGCTGGCAAGACTGTGGAGAAAAGAAAACATACTGTTGGTGGGAATGTAAGTTATTTCAGCCACTGTGGAAAGCAGTTTGGAGATTTCTCAAAGAACTTAAACCAGAATTACCATTCAACTCAGCAATCCCATTGCTGGGTATATACCCAAAGGAAAATAAATCATTCTACAAAAAAGACACATGCACTTACATGTTCATGGCAGCAGTATTCATGACAGCAAAGACATGGAATCAACTAGATACCCATCAATGGTGGATTGGATAAAGAAAATGTGGTACATATATACCATGGAATAGTATGCAGCCATAAAAACGAAACCATGTCCTTTGCAGCAACATGGATGCAGCTGGGGGCCATTATTCTAAGTGAATTAACACAGAAACAGAAAACCAAATACTGCATGTTCTCACTTATCAATGGGAGCTAAACATTGGGTACTCATGGACATAAAGATGGGAACAATAGACACTGGGAACTACCAGAAGGGGGAAGGAGAGGGGAGTGCAAGAGTTGAAAAACTATCTGTTGGACACTTTAGTCAGTACTTGGGTGATGGGATCCATACCCCAAACCTTAGCATCACACAATATACCCATGTAACAAATCTGCACATGGGCCAGGCACAGTAACTCATGCCTGTAATCCTAGCACTCTGGGAGGCCAAGGTGGGCAGACTGCTTGAGTCTAGGAGCTTGAGACCAGCCGGGGCAACATGGTGAAACCCTGTCTGTACAAAAAATACAAAAATTAGCTGGATGTGGTGGCATGCACCTGCAGTTCCAGCTACTTGGGAAGCTGAGGTGGGAGGATCGCTTCAGCCCAGGAAGTGGAGTTGCCATGAGCCATGATAATGCCACTGCACTCCAGCCTGGGTGACAGGGTGAGATCCTATCTCAAAAAAAAAAAAAAAAAAAAAAACAAAAAAAAAAAAACCTGCACATGTACTCCCTGCATCCAAAATGAAAGTTGAAATTATTTAAAAAAAAAAAAAAAAAAAAAAGCTCTGCTACAGAAAATGGTAGCCACTAGCCATATGTAGCTACTTAAATTCATTAAAATTAATTGCATTTGAAACATGTTCAAAGTCACATGTGGCTAGTGGCTACCATATTGGATAGGGTAGACTAGTTCTATCATTGCAGTGAGTTCTATAGGACAGCTCTGATCCCAGAAAACTCCAGTGAGTTCTATAGGACAGCTCTGATTCCAGAAAAATCCAGTGTAGAAATCCTCTACATCTAGGAAGAAACCTGCTTGAATTAGAGGAATATGCAGGTAAGAAAGCCTGATAAGGGGAATGCCACCATCTCCCAGGAATGTATTCCCTGAAGAAATGCAGAGAAATCATCCACACTTAGAGAAGAAATTAAGCAATGTAGATTTAAATTTAAGAGACAATAAATCTTACTGCATAACATCTAGGGACATCTTTGGGAAAAAAAGCAGACACTAACTGTGCTTTTGTTTCACTACAGACAGATGCTAAGCAATGTAATCATGTAATAGCCAGGGATAGAATATGTGAATGAATGGATCATTGCTCTGAATCACTTTATCCAAAAAATCCTCTATGCCAATACGAGGAGAAAGTAAAAAGTTTTTGTTTTGATGATGTTCTATCAGTTAGATACAATTATCTTTAAAATAATGCCGTGGATTGCTTTAAACCAAATTCTGACATTATATAATATTAATCCCAAGTTTTGTTGTTCTTCTCGGAACCCTTCAGGAACAGTGGAGATTCGTGGATATGTTTCCAAGGGTATCTAAGATCAACATCTTCTGGGGAATTTTCCTTAATAACTGCTTGCAGTCAGCTTTTAAAAACTGCAAGGTTTTACGCAGCTCTCATTTCCTTTTCAATCCACATGAAATTTGAAAGCCCCAAGGGGAATCTAAATCCTTATGATGAAAGAACCTTCTAAGTATTTGATGACAATAATGAGAACCAGGAGAATTAAAAGTGAATAAGTACTTAAACAAAGTAAACAAATGGTAATTTGCTTAAGAAATTTTCTGCCTTCTCACATGCTAGGAAGATTTAAGAGGCTTCAATACCAACAGCGATCCACACTTTAATTCTAAATGATGGGCATTTCCATCAGAAAGACTCCTGGAAATGCGTACTTACTATTCTCATTCAAAACTCTAGGCATGAATTGCTCACTTTAGGTAGAATGTGAAAATAAGAGAAACAATCAAATCCCACAGCAGTGGTGGCAGAAGGAGGTAACCACCTGGGTTTACTAGCTGGATGGCCCTGGGCATGTCATTTAACCTCTTTGCACTCCGGTCTCCTCTGTAAAGTGGGAATAGCATCATCTGCTCTGTTAGTTACATAAGGTATGCAAAGTCCCTAGCAAGAGGTCTAGTGACAAGCATCCAGTAAGTGCACACTAAATGTCCATTGCTTTTCTTCTTTCAAGTCTAGGTAAAATGCTGCTCTGTTCAAAGGAGCCTTCTTAGACTTCAATTCTCCCCTCTGCTCAGGACTCTGGAAGTACTTGAACAGATTAGAGACAAAAAGGAAAAGAGACAGAGAAAAGGTATTTGAAATGGAGAATAGTGACACGAGCTAAGATGGACAAAGAAGAGGGAGGTTAGAAGATGCAGAGGTAATCCAGTTTATCTGGAGCCTCAAGCATATAGCCTGGAAATGCAGGTTCTGGAATATCACGGTACCGTTTTTACAGTATCCTGCACACACTTAGTACTCAATATACGAGAGTGGTTTATCCAACAAATTAGTGTCACGCACTGCAGAGTTCTGTTCTTGTTAGGAGGCAATGGAGAAGGGATGGCTTGGAAGTAGGAAGGAGATTGAGCTGGAGTTGGCATGCACTGGGACTAGTGTTCTAGGTACCGCAGTGCAATTCCAAACACCAGCTTTCTTTCCAGAGGCAGAATCTGCAGGACTTAACAACTCACTGCTAGTTGGGATCTGAAGGGGAAGAAGAGCTAATATGTGAAATTTCTAGCCTGACAGTGTAGGAGAATTGTTCTCCACCAAATGTGCCCCCCAGGGACTTACTTTTTTTTTTTTTTTTTTTTTTGAGATAGGGTCTTGCTCTGTCACCCAGGCTGTAGTGCAGTGGCATGATCATGGCTCACTGCAGCCTCAACTTCCCAAAGCAAGAAGGTCACTCTGATGTTTCCCCAGCCTTTCCGTGTGAAAGCTGGCTATAAAGAAATTATCTGACCTACCTTTCCTGAAAGTAGGTCATAAGACCCTCATTCCAGATGAGTCCTGCTCTAGACCTGGGGGAATGGGATGCTACACAGAAAGGCCAAGAAGAATCTGAGTGGACAGGCCTTTCTGAGTTTCCCCGTCAGTCTATTACCATTAGAGTATGCCCTTTTGCCCAATCACATTGCTACATGGTTGTCCACTGTACATCGAACCTAAGCATAAGTTTTCCCCAAGTCTTTGGGTTTTCATTCCTGAAGACTAAAGTGCCACATAAAACTTCGATTAAATAAATTTGTTATGCTTTTCTCTTGTCAACCTGTCTTGTTACAGGGCTGTTGGTCATGACCCTTATGATGGGTAAGAAGATCACAGATAACACCTTTCTACCCCTAAACTGTGTTCCAATAAAACTTTATTTATGGACACAAATTTGAATGGCATACAATTTTCACGTGTCACAGACGGTATTTTTTTAAATTTTTTTAACCATTAAAAAATGTAAAAATCGGCCGGGCGCGGTGGCTCAAGCCTGTAATCCCAGCACTTTGGGAGGCCGAGACGGGCGGATCATGAGGTCAGAAGATCGAGACCATCCTGGCTAACACGGTGAAACCCCGTCTCTACTAAAACTACAAAAAAACTAGCCGGGCGAGGTGGCGGGCGCCTGTAGTCCCAGCTACTCAGGAGGCTGAGGCAGGAGAATGGCATGAACCCGGGAGGCGGAGCTTGCAGTGAGCTGAGATCCGGCCACTGCACTCCAGCCTGGGCGACAGAGCGAGACTCCGTCTCAAAAAAAAAAAAAAAAAAAAAAGTAAAAATCATTCTCAGCTCATAAGGTAGCTGTAAACAGCAGGCTAGACGTGGTGCACAGGCAGTCGTTTGCCAACCCCTAGGCTAGAACATCAAGACAAAGAGCTGAGACCAGCTGTGACCATGAGCTTACCATGTCCTTTCAAAGCTGACTGAGAATAACACTGCCTTCTGTCTCATCAATAGTAAATGTGTAGTTTGTGCCTATGTGCTCACGGGTGTTCCAGCCCGGTTACTAACAACAACTTCAGTGTTCTTCCTCAATTTTGATGCCTTTATTTCTGTTCTGTTTGCTCTTAAAAAGAACTCTGGGGACAGTGATTAGTGTTCAGAAGTTAAATGACTGACCCGTGCTTGACCACCCAGCACAGTGGAAAAAGGCAGGACAGAAGCCAGGTCCCTCATGCAACAGACATCAACATCAGTCACCAACAATGGGGTGGCACTTGGCTATTCTTTTTCAAAAGAGGAGAGCAGGCAGGGTGCCACTCAACAGTGCCACTCTGCCTTTCCCAGAGCACCTAACCTAGAGGCTGGCACAAAGAAGTAGCCTCAGAAAGAGAGGAGTTGGTAAGGAAGCATACTACTTGTAGAACTGGTAGACTTGGAATAATATATCATTTTATGGTGGAGTCAGACTAATAGGCCCTAAAATGGTCAGGATTATAAGCAGTCTGTCTTTCTGAGACGAAGAGCTATGTCGGCTCACTGCAACCTCCACATCCTGGGTTCAAGCGACTCTCCTGCCTCAGCCTCCTGAGTAGCTGGAACTACAGGTAGACGCCACCACGCCTGGCTAATTTTTGTATTTTTAGTAGAGATGGGGTTTCACCATGTTGGCCAGCATGGTCTCAAACGCCTGACCTCAGGTAATTCGCCAACCTCAGCCTCCCAAAGTGCTGGGATTTCAGACGTGAGCCACCATGCCCAGCCAGCAGTCTGTTTTTTCATGTACTTTGTAGTTACATATTTGTTTCAAAGGAGAAAAGAAAAGAAAGAATGCAAAAAAACTGCGTCTCAAATTAGTCTGTGATCCACAAAAAGGCCAGTTATCAGGCAGCTTTTCAAAAATGAAGAGCCCACTTACTTGCCAGTTCAATGATTTCCATCCTGTCTCCATCAACATCCTGACCTACAAAACTTAAGTCATTCTGCTCAAATTGGTTGATCAGCTTAGGGTTTACCTGCAAAACGAGAAATTAAGTGTTTATGGGCCACAGTGCAATACCAGCTGCCATACCAGGTCCTTCATCAATTGGGTGGGTTTTCCGTTTCAGTGATCCTCTAGTAGTTAATGTCTATATTCAATATTCAAAGCCAATTTTAAACTCATGATGAACCTGAGATATAAAATGTAACCGCAACACCTAAATCTGGGAAGCCCACCTTCTATTACCCAAAGGTGAGATTCAAAAAGTAGGCCTGTGACCCAGATACTCTGACTTGGAACCTTGAGACTGGTTATTTATAGCCATTTCCATGTTTGCTTCTTCCCTAGAGTTATGTGTACTTACCTATCTCTCTCCAAATCACAAATTTGCTTGAGGATTAAAACTATCTTATTTCCCTTGTGACTAACCCCAATGCTTTCTTTACACACACTTACATAGACGTTCTAAAGAGAAGCTTGGAGCAAGTTTTCTACTAAAATATCATAATAGACGGCAACTTGATGACCTGGCTTGTGGTCCTTTCTGGCCCCCATCTCACCTTAGCCCTTTTCCAAACTTAAGGACTCCTTTTCAGCCTCTCCTTCAGTGAAAGTGCTTCCCTGTCTAAAATTATGGTGGGGTCTCACCTATTCTTTGCAATCTTAACCTCAGAGCTTTTATTCTACATTTTAAAATTGTACCAGTTCTCGTAATTTGTAATTATTTTTCCTTCCTTAACAGTTTTAAGACATAATTCACATACCATACAATTTACCCATTTAAAATACACAAATGATTTTTCATATATTCAGAGGTATGCAACCATTACCACAATCAACTGAAAAACCCTGTACCCTTTAACCTCATCCCCCAACCCCCTCATCACCCTGACCTGATCCCCTGGCAATCACTAATCTATATCCCACATCTATAGATTTGCCTATTCTGGTCATTTTATATTAATAGAATCACACAATATGTGGGCTTTTTTTTTTTTTTTTTTTTTTTTTTTTTAGTTTTTCCCTAGGGTACATGTGCACAATGTGCAGGTTTGTTACATACATATACATGTGCCATGTCGGTGCACTGCACCCATTAACTCATTATTTACATTAGGTATGTCTCCTAATGCTATCCCTCCCCTCTCCCCCTACCCCACAACAGGCCCCAGTGTGTGCTGTTCCCCTTCCTGTGTCCAAGTGTTCTCATTGTTCAATTCCCACCTATGAGTGAGAACATGCAGTGTTTGGTTTTCTATTCTTGTGATAGTTTGCTGACAATGATGGTTTGCAGCTGCATCCGTATCCCTACAAAGGACATGAACTCATCCTTTTTTATGGCTGCATAGTATTCCCTGGTATATATGTGCTACATTTTCTTAATCTAGTCTGTCATTGATGGACATTTGGGTTGGCTCCAAGTCTTTGCTATTGTGAATAGTGCTGCAATAAACATACGTGTGCATGTGTCTTTATAGCAGCATGATTTATAATCCTTTGGGTATATACCCAGTAATGGGATGACTCGGTCAAATGGTATTTCTAGTTCTAGATCCTTGAGGAATCGCCACATTGTCTTCCACAATGGTTGAACTAGTTTACAGTCCCACCAACAGTGCAAAAGTGTTCCTATTTCTCCACATCCTCTCTAGCACCTGTTGTTTCCTGACTTTTTAATGATCGCCATTCTAGCTGGTGTGAGATGGTATCTCATTGTGGTTTTGATTTGCATTTCTCTGATGGTTAGTGATGATGAGCATTTTTTCATGTGTCTGTTGGCTGCATAAATGTCTTCTTTTGAGAAGTGTCTGTTCATATCCTTTGCCCACTTTTTGATGGGGTTGTTTTTTTCTTGTAAATTTGTTTGCGTTCTTCGTGGGTTCTGGATATTAGCCCTTTGTCAGATGAGTAGATTGCAAAAATTTTCTCCCATTCTGTAGGTTGCCTGTTCACTCTGATGGTAGTTTCTTTGGCTGTGCAGAAGCTCTTTAGTTTAATTAGATCCTATTTGTCAATTTTGGCTTTTGTTGCCATTGCTTTTGGTGTTTTAGACAAGAAGTCCTTGCCCATGCCTATGTCCTGAATGGTATTGCCTAGGTTTTCTTCTAGGGTTTTTATGGTTTTAGGTCTAACATTTAAGTCTCTAATCCATCTTGAATATACTTTTCGTATAAGGAGTAAGGAAGGGATCCAGTGTCAGCTTTCTACTTATGGCTAGCCAGTTTTCCTAGCACCATTTATTAAATAGTGAATGCTTTCCCCATTTCTTGTTTTTGTCAGGTTTGTCAAAGATCAGATGGTTGTAGATGTGTGGTATTATTTCTGAAGGCTCTGTTCTGTTCCAATGGTCTATATCTCTGTTTTGGTACCAGTACCATGCTGTTCTGGTTACTGTAACCATACTGTAGTATAGTTTCAAGTCAGGTAGCACGATGCCTCCAGCTTTGTTCTTTTGGCTTAGGATTGTCTTGGCAATGTGGGCTCTTTTTTGGTTCCATATGAACTTTAAAGTAGTTTTTTCCAATTTTGTGAAGAAAGTCATTGGTAGTTTAATGGGGATGGCAACGAATCTATAAATTACCTTGGGCAGTATGGCCATTTTCACATATGTAGGCTTTTGTGTCTGGCTTCTTTCACTCAGCGTGATGTTTTCAAGGCTTATCTATGTTGTAGCATAAATCAGTACTTGATTTCCTTCTATGGCTGAATAATACTCCATTGAATGAATACACCACATGTTGCTTATCTATTCACCAGTTGGTAGACATTTGAGTTATTTCTGCCTTTTGGCTATTATGAATATTGCTGCTATGATCATTCAGATACAGGTTTTTGTGTGGACATATATTTTCATTTCTCTTGCATATATATCTAGGAGTGGAACTGCTGGGTCATATGGTAATTCTTATATCTAACCTTTTGAAAAACTTCCAGATGGTTTTCCAAAGGGGCTGAAATATATTCCATTCCAACCAGCAATGCATGAAGGTTCCAGTTACCCCACATCCTCTCCACTACTTGTTATTATTGTCTGTGTTTGATTATAGTCAGCTTAGTGAGTGTGAAGTGGTGTCTTTTTGTGGTTTCAATAAGCGTTTCCCTGATCACTAATGATTGTTGGGCATCTTTTCATGTGCTTATTGGTCATTTGTATATTTTCTTTGAAGAAATATCTATTCATATCATTTGCAACTATTCATTATTGAGTTGTATGAGCTCTTCATATATTTTAGATACAAGTCCCTTAACCAATACATGATTTAATCTGTAATTACTATGTTATCTATTTTTTGTCCTCCCCTAACAAGAGGGAGACCATGTCTGTCTTTCCCCTTTCTATCTCCAATGCATACCAGATGCAAAATAGGTGTGAATGAATGAATGGCTATGCTATTGTGTACATAGCAGTTCTTGCACCTTCTCATTGCCACTTAGGCAAAGCAGCTCAATAATTTTTATCCCACCAGTTGGGCCCGTTCCCAATGGAAATAAGACCAAAAATGTCCTACACATACCAAATTATGTTCCTTGGTCATAGTGACACTGTTCATTGCCTAATCAGCATTGATTCCCACAAGTCCTCCTTCAAAACAGAGCCCTAGGCTTGTCCTGGTATCCACTCCACCCCTATATGAACCAGGAAACGCCATCTGTCCCATTTCAGAAACTGGTTCTAACTGGTCTAAGCCAAACATAATAAACCCAGCTCTCTTGGAAGATGAATATTGCAAGAACCCAGGTTTAAGCCACTGATGTTTAGCATTGCCCTGAAAATGGCTACTAGTTCACAGATGGGCAGGTAATCTAAGTCGATTTCCCTGTCTGGAGAGATGCCTGTTGTCCCAGATGCTGCTGGCAGCCACCTGGGAACCATGAGGGAGACCAGCTAAAGGACGAAGCAGACACACAGACAAGGGTAGGGCTGAGATAACCACAGAGACAACAGGAGCCCTGGTTGTACCATGCCTGGAGCCTGCCCAGCCTCTGGACTACCTGGTGGCTGAGATAACAAATTTCCTTAATGTTTAGGCTGGTTTGAGTGATAACGAGCAGGGATTCTGTTCTTCACAGTCAAATGCATCATAATTGACACACTCATTAATCCTGGCACAGACGATCTACATTTCGAGAAACCTGTTTCTTATGTGGCAACCTCAATAATTAACTCCTTTTAGTCATGTGATGCTAAGCCTCAAGCTTAATGTAAATTTCCAAAGAGGTTCTCAAACCAATCACCCTCTGATACCCAGGGATGCACCCCCATCCCAAAAGGCACTTGGTTCCTTCTCAGAAGATTCAAGTCCTCTTTTCCACAAACCTGGCAAAATAAAGGGTGGGGCCTAAGGATAAGAAATGACGGCCTTATTATGATTTAGAAGATGGCAGTTAGAGTAACAAAGGGCATTGATAGGCCCCGTGTGCAGGTACATAAAGATTTTACCTTTGGAAAGCCAAAAAGATGAGAGTCTCCACCCCCTATCCCCTCCCCGCCCCTCACCGCCCATCTCCTCTGGAAGTGGGAGACTGTGGGAAATTTGGCTCTCTCTGAGCCCTGTGAATACCACCAGGCTGGACACCTTTTCCAGAGGCTCAGCTTGTAATCACTGGGTTCCTCACACTAAGCATCCATATTCCCCAGTAATTCAGCATGAAAGCCGTACCTCGAACCGATGTCTGTGTCTTTCTTCTATAAAAGGAACATCACCATAAAGTTTCCCTGTAAAGATACAAGAGTGAGATTAATATTAGAGTAAGCAGCTTTATAAGCACATCCATGACACTTTGTGGAGGAAGGTGCTTGGATCGCTATCTATCTATCAGAGGACTAAAAACGAACTAATAGACTCCACATAGTCATCTAGATTTTCTTCTTTTCTAGTAGAAGATGGCGATAGCTTCTTTGAAACCCTGAAGCAATTCTCGAGTAAGCCATCACCATTGCATAAAAGGAAGCCAGATGCTACACAAGTCCACTACAGAATCCAGCAGATCTGCCCTCCTTATATACACCTGCCTGCGGGACCAAGAGACGGTTATGTCTGCACTATCGCTTCAGTGCAGATTTGTAATGAGGCTCATTTACAAAGGAAGAAAACAAAACTGGGGACAGGGAAGGGACTTGCCCAAAGCCCTGCCCTGCTGGGCAGCAGAGCCTGTTCTTGAGCCCAGGCTTCCTCACACCTGGCCCAATGCTTTCTCCACTCCACCAGCCCCCTCCAGATTTTCACACAGTACTGGCCACATTCAAAATGTACCCCAGCTTAAAAATGTACCTATCCTATGATCCTACAATTGGACTTCTCAGAATTTATCCCAGAAAATAGAAATGAGGACAAAGACTTAGCCACAAAGATGTGCACTGCTGAATTATTTAATAGCAAACAATTAGAAGCAAGCTGAGCATCGAGAATAGAAGAACTGGTGGATTAAATGATAGTACATCTATGCCAACAGCTCTTAACCAGGGGTGTGTGGCTGAGAATCATCTGGGGAGCTGCCTAAACATGCCTACATAGCTGAGGCACTGCAGCTAAGCACAGCACCCTGGGCATGACCAGTGTGGCGATGGGCACAGCGATCAGCGAGCTGCCTAGTGACTTCATTGTCAGGTGAATAGGAGTCAGATCCGTCACCAAAACCTCTCAAGAATGCCCCCATTGGGAATATCACACACCAGGGCTTGTCGGGGGTGGGGGACTGGGGGAGGGATAGCATTAGGAGAAATACGTAATGTAAATGACGAGTTGATGGGTGCAGCACACAAACATGGCACATGTATACCTATGTAACAAACCTGCACGTTGTGCACATGTACCCTAGAACTTAAAGTATAATAATAATAATAATAATAAAATGAATGCCCCCATTGGAGCCTGTGGAGAAGCAGGATGGCCCAGGGACCGAGTAGGTTCCAGTACTGGAGCAGTCTGAGCAGGCCAGAGACTCTTCCTACAGCACCAGCTCTCAAAACGCAGACCCCAGGTACACAGCCAAGGGTTAAGAAGATAACAGTGCTGGAAGTCATGTTCAAACTCCAACAGAATCGGGAGCCATGCTCAGTTCAACAGGCAGGGAATTATCAGACTCTGAAAGACATCATGAGGCTGGAACAGGATGTTTCAACCAAGAAAAACCAGAGAAATGCTTTCTTTGTGTCTTGTTTGAGTTTTTGACTTGGATCAAGCAAACACAAAAGGGTTGTATTCTCATACAACTTTGTACGATCAATGATCACAGCTGAACTTGTATTTGCAATTCTGTCCATAGAGACTGAGCTCCCAGGTGATGATATGAATGATAGTGAATATTTAAGGTATGTATTTTAGAAAAAAGAGGACAGTGGGGGCAGGGAGTTCCTCTGAGAGAATGCCAACATACCACTGACAGGGGTCATTCAGGACAGCCTAAACTAAAACAATTGTTTCATAAAAATTAAAAGAAAAATGGGAAACAAAGCACAATAACATACAGTTAGAAAACACAGAAGCATCAGGAAGGCCAGGCGCGGTGGTTCACACCTGTAATCCCAGCACTTTGGGAGGCCGAGAGGGGGCGGATCACTTAAGGTCAGGAGTTCAAGACCAGCCTGGCCAACATGGTGAAACCCCATCTCTACTAAAAATACAAAAATTAGCCCAGCGTGGTGGTGCGCACCTGTAATCCCAGCTACTCAGGAGGCTGGGGCACAAGAATCACTTGAACCTGGAAGGTGGAGATTGCAGTAAGCCAAGATGTCGCCACTGTACTCCAACCTGCCAACCTGGGTGACAGAGTGAGATGCTGTCAGAAAGGAAGGAAGGAAGGAAGGAAGGAAGGAAGGAAGGAAGGAAGGAAGGGTGGCCCGGGTACCCCAGTACCATTGATTCTGATTTGATTACACACCACGTTCTTAAGAGCAGTCCTCTGTCACAGGTGGCATGCAATGATCCTAGGAATGGGGGAAAATCTCAACAACAAAGTGACTCAGTCTTCCTTTCTGTCCTAGTCTTTTTGGAGACAAAATAAAATGTTCACTTAAGAAGTAAATGTCAGCAAAGCTTTAGAGAAAGAAAACCAACAGAAGTCTTAGGACCTATAAAGCACTCCCAATGCAGGCAGAAAGACACCAAAAATGTGGATAAAAGGGTTATCAGAAACAAAAACCACCTTTCTCTAATTTGCTACTGGGTAGATACTGCCTCATACAGAATATATTTTTACCCCTTTAATGGTCCTGCCCATGCCTACCCTCATGTGAGTAATCCTAGCAACTGAACCTAATTTTTTCCTTTCTCCTTTTGAGAGCCAAAATATCCCCCCAAAAAAGCTACACAAGTTAAAAGGTGTAAGCAACCCAAATGTTCACTGAGGGATGAATGGATAAACAAAATGTACATATCCAGTCACACAATGGAATATTATTCTGCATTCAAAAGGAAGAAAATCCTGTCCCATGCTACCATATGGATGAACCTTGAAGACAATATGTTAAGTGAAATAAGCCACTCATCAAAGGACAAATACCGTATGATTCCACTTATAGGAGGCATCGATAAAATGGCAGAGTTCCCTGACCCCCCTCGCAGGACGCGCAGCACGGGTGTGGCTCATCTGTTCAGCCACTGTGTGCACTCAAACCCCTCATGGGAAGGGGAGCACACAGACGGGCAGGTGCAGGATCCAGGGTGAACACTTTTGGGCTCCGGCTGCACAGTAGCGTCTAGGAGTAGGTGCCTGTGACTACAGAAACTCCAGTGGTCTTGCTACAGTGCTCTTTTAGCTCTGCCATCCACAGACGGCTTAAGTGTTAGCCAGCTCAGTGCCTTCTTGGTGCCTGGGTTCTTGTCTGGCATTCAGAAAGAATCAGGTCATGCATGGGCTTGAAGGATGATGAATGCGGGGATTTTATTGAGTAGTAGAGGTGGCTGTCAGCAGGATGGATGGGGAGGAGGAAAGGAGATGGAGTGGGAAGATGATCTTCCCCTGGAGTTTGGCTGTCCAGCGGCCGATCTCCTCTCCAATGGTCCCCAGCCGAACTCCTCTCCATTTTCAGATGCTCCTTCTCTTCTCTCCTTCTCTGCCACACCGCTTTTCTGCTTAGGGAGTCTGGGGTTTGGGGTTTATATAGTACAGGATAGGGGGCATGGCAGGCCAAAAGGCAACATTTGGGTGTGAAAACAGGAATGCTTTTTCTTATTTAGGGCCACAGGCTTCCAGGCTTGAGGGTGGGGCCTTTGCCAGAGAATCGGCCTCTTCTACCCAGTATTTCCCTGTCTCCCGTCCGTATCATCTAGAGTAGTCAAACCCAAGGAAACAGAAAACAGAGGCCAGGCGTGGTGGCTCATGCCTGTAATCCCAGCACTTTGGGAGCCCAAGGTGGGCAGATCACTTGAGGTCAGGAGTTCGAGACCAGGCTGGCCAACATGGTGAAACCCCATCTCTACTAAATATACAAAAATTAGCTGGGCGTGGTGGTGGATGCCTGTAATCCCAGCTATTCGGGAGGCTGAGGCAGGAGAATCGCTTGAACCTGGAGGCAGAGGTTGCGCTGAGCCAAGATTGTGCCACTGCACCCCAGCCTGGGCAACAAAGTGAGACTCTGTCTCAAAAAAAAAAAAAAGAAAGAAAAGAAAAGAAAGAAAGAAAATAGAATGGTGGTTGCCCAGGGGTCGGGGAAGGGGGAGTTGCTCTTTAATGGGTATAGTTTCCAGTTTTGCAAGATGAGAAGAGTTCTGGAGACTGTACAACAATGTAATGTACTTAACACAATTGAACTGTACACTAGGAAATGGTTAAGATGGTAAATTTTATGTTATGCATATTTTACCACAATTTTTTTAAAAATAAAAAACAAAAATCATCCAGCCCCACTCTTGTCCACGATGTCCTCTTGCTCTGACTCACCCTTTATTCAAACCTCCCACTCCCACCCTTTGCAACCTGGGTTTTGTTCCTGTGACTTTACAGAACTGCCCTCTAAAATCCAGCAGGTCTGTCTTCAGCTGCCACCCTTCCCCTTCTGTGACCTCTGCTCCCCCAGGCACTTTTTGCCCCATCTACCTGTTCCTCATCCTCAACTGGGGACCCCTGCCCAAGACTGTACCCTCTTTTCTTCTCCCACATTCGCTCCCCAGGAAGCTATCACCCACATAGCTGTCCACTCCCATTCTATACCTTCTGATCTTTACCTTTCCCCAGGTGCCATATCTCCTATTTCCAGGGGGCTAAAGCAATCACCCATAGCATCTAATACGTTGGTACAAAAGTAAAACCACTACCTGCTGGGCTTCATTACCTCTTTTCTTGGTAGAACTGCCTTGCTTTTACACAAATGTCTTTTTTGCACCAGTGTCTTAACTTACTTCACTTTTAAGACTAGCCGCATCCGTTCACCGGGTTAGCCAGGATGGTCTCGATCTCCTGACCTTGTGATCCGCCCGTCTCGGCCTCCCAAAGTGCTGGGATTACAGGCTTGAGCCACCGCGCCCGGCCTCCATTTAGTATTCTTATCTCGTTCTTGGCATCTCTTTTCTTAGATCTTATGCATTGACAGGTGGGGAGCTAGCAGCCAAGAAAGACAGAATAGAAAGAACCTTGCAAGAGGAAGGGGAAGTCTCTTCTTCCCTCCCACTCCCCTAGTGGGACCTCATTCTTAATGCCAGGTCACTAACTGACGTTTGCCCCGAGCTTTGAGAAGATCACAGGTCAATGCTCTCAAACATCAGCCACACTTAAACAGTGCCTTTTCTGTGCCAGGCACTGTTCTAAGGGCTCCCGCATATCATTTATTTAACCCTCACAAGAACCCCATGAGGTCGGCGCTCTTATCTCTGTCTTTCAAATGCAGAAACTGAGGCGTGGTGTGGGTAAGTAGCTCCACACAGCCAGAGACTGAGAGCTGAGGCTCAAGGGGCCTCCGGTGAGCAGAGGCTCCAGGCGCTGGGCTCTTAACCACTCCACTAGTTCCCTTCAGTGAAGTGATAAGGACAAGTGCTTGTCTAGAGAGGGGGCACAATGCCATCTGTTGTTAGGATGAAAGGTGCTATGTCCCAGACCTATGAACCTCCATATTAACAAACACGCTTTAGCGAATGGTTTCCCCAGTAAAAGGCAAGAAGCAGTAAGAAGACAGCCACCCTGCAGTGTGGACCTGGGCTCTGGGGGAAGGCGGGGAGGCTCGCCAAGTGGTATGCAGCTCTCACGAAGCCCTGCCACACTCCTCTGGAATTTGTGTCTCAGCACAATGACAAATTACCATGGCATGGACTCTCAGGGTTCCTAAATCCCTGGCGACCTCTTTGAAATTGTTATGTAAATTACCTCATTAGCTCAGTCGAGGATTTTTTTTAACGTGGTTTTTCTTTTTTTTTTTCCCTGCTCTAATGTTTCACGAATGTTCAGTGTTGGTTTTGGTTTTATTTTTCAAACTTCCTAATCTAATCACACCAGGAGCCAGAAGCTGTTTTTCCATATCAGTGCTTCGATAAGAGACAAGAAAGCCAAAGCCATTTTTCTAGCCCCTGAAAACTTCTCCCCATTTCTTTCAGCTCTTTCACATTTTAGATTTAACCACTCTGCATTTGCAATGCCATAAACTGTACCGGGACTCCCAGCACTGGGTCTCAATATCTTTTTAACCAGCCTCGTGCCTCTGTTCTTTCCCAACAAAACCCTTTTTCCCTTACATTAAAGCAGAACTGGTCGTTTTAGTCAAGTTCTTCTTTAATACAAGGAAATGCAGAGAAGGTCCCTGAAAGGAATGAAGTCTTTTCTTAAAGCATTCCATTTCCACTTGCCGGGTCCAGAAGGCTCCACTGGCGTCTTGTATCCCAGAGTCGTGTCATGTTCCTGCCGGCATCAACCTGAGGAGCTCTCCCTGGCCTCCTCTGCCAGCTGTCATCTGCCTGCATCAAACCTCGCTGTCCCCATGTCATCTGCTCTGAGGATGAGGGCCAGGTTCACAGAACTCTGGAAATCACCAGGTCCTGGTCTCCAGTTGTATAAACTGCACTGCCCTGGGCTCCTAATTCCTTCAAGTTTGTTGTGTTGCATTCTCTCTTTTTTTTTTTCCTTTTTTTTTTTGAGATGGAGTTTCACTCTTGTTGGCCAGGCTGGAGTGCAATAGCGCAATCTTGGCTCACTGCAACCTCTGCCTCCTGGGTTCCAGTGATTCTCTTGCCTCGCTGGGATTACAGGCATGCGCCACCACACTTGGCTAATTTTGTATTTTTAGTAGAGACTGGGTTTCTCCATGTAAGTCAGGCTGGTCTCAAACCCCCGACCTCAGGTGATCCGCCAATCTCGGCCTCCCAAAGTGCTGGGATTACAGGCGTAAGCCACCACGCCTGGCCCTACGTTGTGTTGCATTCTTAACTGGACCAGATACACCTCCCTATAGGGAGCCCACAGTACAACCCCATGCTCAAGGCCCACCTCTTCCCTCCTCTCTCTCCTGGAGCCTGTGGGCCTTCTATGCACCCTTCCACCTCGTGGCATTCCCCTGCTTCTAAGGGCAAGTGCTCCCTAACTGTTTGGGTGCTGGTTTGGAGGGCACAGAGAATTTGGGAGCTTTAAATTAGGTTGATGGCTGGACAAAATGAAGAAGAACATTTCATGCCACATGAAAATGATATGAAATCAACTTCTGGCACCCATAAATAAAACTCTGTTGGGACACAGCCATGCTCATTCACTCACATATTTGTCTGTAGCTGCTTTCACACCACAATGGCTGCAAAGCCAAAAATATTTACTATCTGGTCCCTTATTGAAAAAGTGTACCAAAGGCCATTGAGGATCTCTTGAGGCCAAGAATTTGAGACCAGCCTGGGCAACAAAGAGATCCCATCTCTACAAAAATTTGAGGCCGGGCGCAGTGGCTCATGCCTGTAATCTCAGCACATCAGGAGGCTGAGGCGAGTGGATCACCTGAGGTCAGAAGTTCGAGACCAGCCTGACCAATATGGTGAACCCGTCTCTACTAAAAATACAAAAATTAGCCAGGCATGGTGGCAGGCGCCTGTAGTGCCAGCTACTTGGGAGGCTGAGATAGGAGAATTGCTTGAACCCAGGAGGCAGAGGTTGCAGTGAGCCAAGATCATGCCACTGCACTCCAGCCTGGGCAACAGAGCAAGACTCCACCTCCAAAAAAAAAAAAAAATTAGAAATTAGCCAGGTGTGGTGGCATGTGGCTGTAGTCCCAGCTACTCAGGAGGCTAAGGCAGGAGGACTGCTTGGGTCTAGGAGGTCGAGGCTGCAGCAAGTTACGATCACACCACTGCACTTCAGCCTGGACAACAGAGCAAAATCCTGTCTCTAAAATAAAGAAATAAATAAATAAGTTTGGGGCTAGCATTCCTACTAAATGCACACACACCAGATTGTGCAGTATTCAAACACATGAGCTGAAATGGTCTGAAAAACATGTTATTTCTAGCAGGTGGCAATGTGGTTTGGAAACCACACTCAACACAGACAAAGTCTTGCCTCCCTCGCTGGATGTCTTGGCAACACATCTGGGACTTGACCAAGCAAATTAAGGCCAGGGTCTTGTAATATTTTAGAGACACTATCAAGTTATTGACCATCCCTGAATGAGCTCTGAACCTTGTCTGAATTTCTTTGTGCTTTATTATGTTCCCATCTCTTGTGCTCTCAGTTGAGAGCCACAAGCAAAACAATAAAGTTTATTTTTGGAGTCTTAAAACCATCTAATAACTTAGTTCCTCAGTGTTCCCCTGGCTCCCCTCTCACCTGAGACTGATCCCTCCATCTCTAGCCACTCCTCATTCTGTATTTCTTACTTTTCAAAGCACCCCACTTAAGACTTACCCACACTGTGCCGCTTCTCCCTGCTTTTCAAAAATCGTCTAATGAGTTAATTAATCGACTAATAGCATCACTATAAGGAGACAAGCCCTACTATCTAACTTTCCAGAGAGTATAAGCTTTTTTAAGGCCAGACACAGTGACTCATGCCTGTAATCCCACCATTTTGGGAGGCTAAGGCAGGAGGATTGCTTGAGGCCAGGAGTTAAAGACCAGCCTGGGCAACAAAGAGAAACCATTTGTTTAGAAATAGAGATTTTTTTACATTAAAAATTTTTTTTAAAAAGGAAAAAAATTAGTTTTTTAAAAATTAAGATATAATTTACATGCAATAAAATATACAGACCTGAAGGGTAGAGCATCAAGGAGTCTAACAATTGTGCATTTCAAGAGTTACCTTTTTCTTTCTTTCTTTTTTTTTTTTTTTGAGACAGTCTCTCTCTGTCACCCAGGCTGAAGTGCAGTGGTGCGAACTCTGCTCACTGCAACCTCCGCCTCCCGGGTTCAAACTATTCTCCTGCCTCCGCCTCTTGAGTAGCTGGGACTACAGGTGTGTAACACCATGCCTAGCTAATTTTTGTATTTTTAGTAGAGACAAGGTTTCACTATGATGGCCAGGCTGGTCTCAAACTCCTGACCTCAAGTGATCCAGCCACCTTGGCCTCCCAAAGTGCTGGGATTACAGGCATGAGCCACCATGCCTGGCCAAGAGTTACATTTTGGAGAGTGATTATAACACTAGACGGTGGAGCCAGGACAGCATGTTTTATTAGAAGACTAGAAAATAACATGGGAAGAGTGTCCCAGCCCTAGTTCTGGCTCTCCCAACTGTGTGCCACTTCATTTCTCAGTCCTCCATTTCCTCAGCTGAAAAATAAAGAGGTTAGATCAACTAGCTTCTGAAAGCCCCCTTAGTCCTATTCTCTGTCATGAAATAGGATATGTATGCAAGCCAGTAGAGAAGTGGGGAGATGATGTCCTTCAACTCTGCCTAGGATGGGAATAGCTCACTGCCTCATCTGTGGAGTTCATTCAATGTGCAGTTCTTTTTCTTTTATTTATTTATTTTTTTTTGAGACGGAGTCTCGCTCTGTTGCCCAGGCTGGAGTGCAGTGGCCGGATCTCAGCTCACTGCAAGCTCCGCCTCCCGGGTTTACGCCGTTCTCCTGCCTCAGCCTCCTGAGTAGCTGGGACTACAGGCACCTGCCACCTCGCCCGGCTAGTTTTTTGTATTTTTTAGTAGAGACGGGGTTTCACCGGGTTAGCCAGGATGGTCTCAATCTCCTGACCTCGTGATCCGCCCGACTCGGCCTCCCAAAGTGCTGGGATTACAGGCTTGAGCCACCGCGCCCGGCTCTTTTTCTTTTCTTTTCTTTTCTTTTGTTTTCTTTTGTTTTTGAGACAGGGCCTCGCTCTGTTGCCCAGACTGGAGTGCAGTGGTACAATCATGGCTCATTGCAACCTCAACTCCCTGGGCTCAAGCAATCCTCCTGCCTCAGCCTCCTGAGTAGCTGGGACTACAGGTGTGTGCCACCACACCTGGCTGATTTTCTAAAATTTTTTTGTAGAGACAGGGTCTCACTATGTTGCCCAGGCTGAAAGGTTCTTGTTTAGACCAGGATTCAGCAGACTATGGACCAGCCCACAGTCATGGGATCCCCCTGAGTGTTTCTGTTTGGCCCTTGAACTAAGAATGGTTTTTACACTTTAAATTGGTTGAAAAAATTAAACAATAATATTTCATGCCACATGAAAATGATATGGAATCAACTTTCAGCGCCCATAGATAAAGTTTTGTTGGGACACAGCCATTCTCATTCAGTCACATATTTGCCTCTAGCTGTTTTCACACCACAATGGCTACAAAGCCAAAAATATTTACTATCTGCCCCTTTATTGAAAAAGTTTACCAACCCATAGTTAAGTCCTAATAAAGACTTCAGACCTGGGCACTATACACACAAGTAAATCAACATTTGAGGTAGCAAATGTTTTCACTTTGTAGCAATGAACAGAAATAGGGCTCTTTTTGTTCCTGCTGATAGAGCAAGAAGAAAAATAATCCTACCAAAAAGACTAGGAAAAGCAGGAACACAAGTACAGTGATTGTCATTATGACCTTGCTCAGCCCTTCTTTCCAACAATCTGGCAGAATTATCAGTCATAAAAGTGTTCGTACCCTTTGACCTAATAATCCAACTCCTGGAAATCTATCCTAAGGAAATATTCAAAAGAACGAAAACACTGTGTCAAGATATTCAATTCAGCATTTTTCTAACAAAATGCCAGAAACCATGTGAAGTGTTTATCAGTAGGAAATGAATCAGCAGAATATGATTCCTTAACGCAATTAAATACTAAATGCACAGATCATAGACAGGAAGACCGGATACAGGAAAAAGTGATACTACCAGAAAAGACTATATAAAAACTAATCTTGATGAAGTCTGGAAAAGACCATGGATATGCAATTAATACTCAGGTAGAGGATTATAGATAATACAGTTTAGAAAAACATCTTCTGGCCGGGCGCGGTGGCTCAAGCCTGTAATCCCAGCACTTTGGGAGGCCGAGGCGGGCGGATCACGAGGTCAGGAGATCGAGACCATCCTGGCTAACACCGTGAAACCCCGTCTCTACTAAAAATACAAAAAACTAGCCGGGCGTGGTGGCGGGCACCTGTAGTCCCAGCTACTCAGAGGCTGAGGCAGGAGAATGGCGTAAAACCCGGGAGGCGGAGCTTGCAGTGAGCCGAGATTGCGCCACTGCACTCCAGCCTGGGTGACACAGCGAGACTCTGTCTCAAAAAAAAAAAAAAAAAAAAAAAAAAAAAAAGAAAAACATCTTCTTTCTTTTTTAATTCACAAATAATAATTGTACATATTTATGGGGCACATAGTCATGTTTCAATACATATAATGTATAGTGATCAAATCAGGATAATTATTTTGAATCCTTTAACAAATCTCTCCCTCTTCCTCAAAAATGTCTCATTTCTAAGGACCCTTGAATCAGCCTTGATAATTCTACACACACTATCATTAGCCCTTTTATAGGAAAAGGACTTTGCAGAGGAAGACAACACACAGAACACAGGAAGGGAATTTCTAGGAACACGCTGCTTATAAACAGGGCAAATAATTACCAGTACTTTTGTCCAAATCAATTCAAACCTATAATCTCCACTTCAGAAAAAGTGAATTCATAGTTTTCATAACCCTTAAGGAATTAACAGGTGATTAAGAAAAAAAGAGGAATTGTTCTTGAATGTAAAAATTAAGCTCGGCTGGGCGCGGTAGCTCACGCCCATAATCCCAGCACCTTGGGAGGCCGAGGCAGAAGGATCACCCGAAGTCAGGAATTCAAGACTAGCCTGGCCACCTCAAATAAAACATAAAAAATTAGCCAAGCATAGTAGCGCACACCTGTACTCTCAGCTACTGGAGAGGCTGAGGCAGGAGAATCGCTCGAACCTGGGAGGCGGAGGTTGCAGTGAGCCAAGATGGTGTCACTGCACTCCAGCCTGGGTGACAAGAGCGAAACTCTGTCTCAAAAAGAAAAAAAAAAAAAAAAAATAGGCTGACTCTAGTCATCCATCCACTGTGGCTATCAATATCTTTAGGCTGTGATCCTATTTCAAGGCATTGTTTCTTACTAGAGAACTCTTTACTTTCCTGTTTTTCTATTTAATCCAATCATTGTAACTCCTGGCCTATAAGTCAAATTTAAATGAAAAAATGAATAGCATTTAAATGCTTTCTGTCAAAATTGTTCATTGTTTTCACAGGCAATGTAGGCAAATGTATTTTGTTCATAGCATTCTTGCAAAAATGTGCTGACTTAGAAAAAAGCCTACAAAAGAAACGTGCCAATAGGGGATGGGGGACTCCTCCAAAAGAAATGTGCCAGCTTATAAAAACATAAATAAATACATAAAATTCTACAAAAGAAATATGTTGACTAGGAGAAAAAAAGGTCCATAAAACACTATTGACCGGGCACAGTGGCTCATGCCTGTAATCTCAGCACTTTGGGAGGCCGAGGCAGGTGGATCACTTGAGGTTGGGGGTTCGAAACCAGCCTGACCAACATGGAGAAACCCCATCTCCACTAAAAATACACAAAATTAGCCGGGCGTGGTGGCGCATGCCTGTAATCTCAGCTACTTGGGAGGCTGAGGCAGAAGAATCACTTGAACCTGGGCGACAGAGGTTGCAGTGAGCCGAGATCGCGCCACTGCACTCAAGCCTGGGCAACAAGAGTGAAACTCCGTCTCAAAAAACAAAAGAAAACAAAAAAAAAAACCCACTATCATGCTATATGTTTTGATATTTTTATGCTACTCAGTAGAGCCTCGCACAGGGGTCACATTCTTATCTCTGGCATAGCCTTTTTTGGAGACCTGTGGAAGACGGTGCTGCACAAGGGTGAGGGCACAAGTTCATATATCACATGCTTCTTGGAAACTATGAAGCACAACTTAAATTTAAGGCAACATAATTTTCTTTCCCTTTAGAAAAAGGACTTTTTAAAAAATTAAGGAGAAAAAATTAAAGAAATTGTTGCCTGGAAACAACCCAAATGTCCAGCAGCTGATGAATGGATAAACAAAATGTGGTCTATCCATACAATGGAATATTATTTGGCATTAAAAGGAATGAAGTAGTGATACATGCTACAATGTGGATGCAGCAAAAAAACATCATGCTAAAAGAAAGAAGACAGACCAGGCATGGTGGCTCACGCCTGTAATCCCAGCACTTCGGGAGGCCAAGGTGGGCAGATCGCCTGAGGTCAGGACTTCGAGACCAGCGTGGCCAACAAAACCCCGTCCTACTAAAAATACAAAAGTTAGCCGGGCGTGCTAGTGGGTGTCTGTAATCCCGGCTACTCGGGAGGTTGAGGCAGGAGAATCGCTTAAACCTGGGAGGTGGAGGTTGCAGTGAGCTGAGATGGCGCCACTGCACTCCAGCCTGGGCGAAAGAGTGAGGCTATCTCAAAAAAAGAAAAAAGAAAGAAAGAAGCCAGACACAAAAGACCACAAATCATATGGTTCCATTTACATGAAATGTCCATAATGGGCAAGCCTATAGACAGAAAGTAGATTAGTGGTTGCCAGGGGCTGGCGGGGAGTAGGGTTGGTGACAGCTAATGGGTACAGGGTTTCTACAGGAGGTGATGAAAATGTCCTAAAATTGCGGTGATGGTTGCACAACTCTGAATGCACTAAAAAAATCAGTGAATTGGGCTGGGTGCGGTGTCTCACGCCTATAATCCCAGCACTTTGGAAGGCCGAGGCAGACAGATCACGAGGTCAGGAGATCAAGACCATCCTTGCTAAGACAATGAAACTCCGTTTCTACTAAAAATACAAAAAAAAGTAGTCGGCGGGTGCCTGTAGTCCCAGCTACTCGGGAGGCTGAGGCAGGAGAATGGCGTGAATCTGGGAAGCGGAGATTGCAGTGAGCCGAGATTGCACCACTGCACTCCAGCCTGGGCGACAGAGTGAGACTCCATATCAAAAAAAAAAAAAAAAAAAAATCAGTGAATTGTACACTACTAATAGATGAATTATATGATGAATTATATCTCAATAAAGTTGTTTTCAAAATTTTTCAAAACAAGCTTTGGTGCTGTGTTTAAGATTCATAAAAATAATCAAATCATCAATATTTTTATGTCTACTGTGAAGAAAAACAAATTCTGTTTTTTAAATTGAGACGGAGTCTCACTATGTTGCCCAGCCTGGTCTCCGACTCCTGGGTTCAAGCAATCCTCCCACCTCAGCCTCCCAAGTAGCTGGGACTACAGGCACATTACACCACATCCAGCACTAAGAAAAACAAATCTTTTTACCCAGGCTGGAGTGCAGTAGCACCATCATGGCTCACTGCAGCCTCAACCTCCTGGGCTCAGGGGATCGTCCTGCTTCAGCCTCCCCAGTGGCTGGGACCACAGGCATGAGCCACCATGCCAGGTTAATTTTTGTAATTTTTGTAGACGCAGTGTCTCCCCATGTTGCCCAGGCTGGTCTTGAATTCCTGGGCTCAAGCAATCTGCTTGCCTCGGCCTCCCAAAGTGCTGGTGTGAGCCACTGCGACTGGCCAAGAAAAATCTTAAATCAGACTTATATCTATCAAATTTTTAACTATATTGAGTACAATGCTCTTTTTAAAAAGTTAGTACAATTATCAGTGAATCTTTCTCAATAGATATAATTTTAGGACATTAATTTTTCACTAACCATTTTTTGTCACGTAGGCAATTATTTGAACAAAGTTTCATAGTATCTGAAGACACCTGAAAGCTATAGAATTGCTAACATTCATGAAGAAAAAAAATTCTTATATAGCATTTGTAAGGAAAAATGTTAGTGACTTAGAGAACAATGGCTTTTTATGCAGAGAAAGGAGGAAACTGTATTCACTTTGAAGCCTTTCATTTTTAAATTTCATTCTGGCTGGGAAGCTTTCTATTGCTTAGAAGGTTTATATTCATCTTTAAAGGAGAAGCTCATATTTCTGGTCTTACTCTTTCTTGAGTTAAGAAGGCATTTTCTAAAGAATTCTTATAACTTCACAGGATTCTAAGGGATTCTTATAATTTCACGAAAATTACACTGAACACTCACAATTCCTGAGCATCCGGTCCCCTTAGCAATCTGCCTTCTCCTTTTGTCACATTTCTTCCGCTTGTTTTGAGGCCCTAGGAGGGCAGGGCTGGTATCTGTCCTGGTCACTATTATATCTGCACATGGCACAGAGTGGGCACTCAAGATACATTTATTAAATTGAATTAAAGGCTTTGGTTTGTTTTAAACAATAAGTTATTCTTATGTAATATGCTAATTTATGAAAACAGTTCCACAGAAATTAGAATTAACCTTTCAGGGAGTGGAAAGATCAGCAAATATCAAATGGCAAGCCGTCTCCCCACACTGGGGCTGCCAGGGAACAGAGAAATATGCTTCTGAGATGCACAACTGCCCTCCTGCTTTGAAGTTCATTTGTGAGTCACTAAGACCAGGTAAACAGACATTAAACGGGGAACCAGTTCAAATATAAAGGAGAGAACCATGGATTCAAAAGAACTGAGTGTGAATCAGGATTCTCTCTCCCAGTCCAAGTTCATCTCCAGAAGCATCGGTAACTCACAAAACAGCCCAATGAACAGGTAGTCATGCAGATCAAATGCGGAGGAGCATTCAGTGTGTTCTACTGAGGCCAGCCCAAGGGACAAGCTTACTAGGGAGAGGAATGCCCAGAGCAGAGGGTCAGTGAGGGTAAGGGAGATGGGAAGAGGGAGAATCAGGGCCCTCCAAGGATGCTGGAAGGGGCAGGGGTGAGTCTCCACCACCCAGAGTGTGGGGCACCTGCAGTCACATGAGCGACATCTGACGTCTTGTAAAATAAACAACATGGGAAACTTACTTAATATTGAATTTTCAGTTTTGAAAACAGTTCTTCTTATTCCCAGTCTCATTGTTCCTCCCAAATTGCCAGGGTTGTGCTCAGGCATATCAATCACCTTAGAAAACAAAACAAGTCCAGTTTTGCCATCTTGTAAAAATGTCATTTCCCAAATTTCAAGCTTTACTTTTTTTTTTTTTTTTTTTTTGAGACGGAGTCTCGCTCTGTCACCCAGGCTGGAGTGCAGTGGCCCGCTCTCTGCTCACTGCAAGCTCCGCCTCCCGGGTTCGCGCAATTCTCCTGCCTCAGCCTCCCGAGCAGCTGGGACTACAGGCGCCCGCCACCTCGCCCGGCTTATTTTTTTGTATTTTTAGTAGAGACGGGGTTTCACCATGTTAGCCAGGATGGTCTCGATCTCCTGACCTCGTGATCCGCCCGTCTCGGCCTCCCAAAGTGCTGGGATTACAGGCTTGAGCCACCGCGCCCGGCCTCAAGCTTTACTTTTAAAGGAATGATCATTGGGTAAGCATGGTCCCTAAACTATAACATTTGATCAGTCTTTCCAATGATCATGTTCAAATACAGGCATGATGTAGACACACCGCACATTGTACTTCCTTTCCATCTGCTTCTCATCTTTCATTTAAATCACTTATAAATAATGTATCAGGAGCATCTTGATGATGTCCCTCCTGCCATTACTCAAACTGTCAGTTCCAAGTAGTCCTCCCACTTCAATATCTGGATTGCTGAGGCCTCCCACATCAGTGTTCACATCTTTCGTGATAACCCTCTTCCCACTGCCCAGTGCATTCCCTAAAGATTTTCCATAAGCAAATCTATCAGTACTTGTACTGTGGAAAGGTATATCAAAAGAACCTATTTATAGAAAACCATTAGAGGGATTCCAAGAAAGAAGAGAGAAAGAGAGAAACAGAGAAAGAGAAAGAAAGAAAGAAAGAAAGAAAGAAAGAAAGAAAAGAAAAGAAAAGAAAAGAAAAGAAAAGAAAAGAAAAGAAAAGAAAAGAAAAGAAAAGAAAAGAAAAGAAAGAAGGAAGGAAGGAAGGAAGGAAGGAAGGAAGGAAGGAAGGAAGGAAGGAAGGAAGATGAGACAAAAGAGAAGAAAAGGAAAAGAAAAGAAAAAAGAAAAAGAAAAAGTAGTATCATCCAGTCTAGCACACTCTGTGGGTAAGAAACTTAAGTGGCATCCTTGATCGCTCCCTCTCCCTCATAGCCACTCTGTCAAGTCCTATGGATTCACCCCCTCCAAAATTCCCGCATCCATCCACTTCTCTCCAGCCCTCCCCCAGGCTACAGCAATGGCTCACTGACTGGCCACTCAACATTCCCATGGCCCCAGCACACCCTGCCTACTACAGGCAGAGTGGTCCATTCACACAGCAAATCTTAGTGCGGCATTTTTTCTTGCTTGAAACCCTTGACCTCATGGTATCGGGCCAGCCTAACCCTCCAGCCTTATCTTATATTCCCTGCCCCTCTCATCCTGAGAGCTGGTTCTTTGAGTTTTTCAACTGCATCTCCTTTCTTCCTGCCATGGTGACTTGGCACATGCTGTGCCTTCTGCCTGGACAATCTCCTCCCATTCCTCAAATGAAACCATCCTTAACCCTGAAATCTTAGCTGAACTATCCAACATCAGCCACTCCAGGGGCTGGTATTTCTGGGAACCGTAGCTGAGTCAGGGTCCTCTATCTGTGTCCTCACAGAACAAGGTTCTTCCCCATCCCTGCCCTTCTCTCAGTTTGTGTCTGGCGAGTGCTTTGTGGGAGAGACAGTCAATCTTTGAGAGCCGGAGTGGCTTTATGTTTATGACCGCAATCACACCGCAGAAATTGAGAAACAGGTGATTTTTATGAAAAGCTTGTCTCATAATTCATCCGTTTTCTCCGTTCTGTTCACTATGATCTCATGGTTTCATTTCATCTTCTTTTCTAAAGTTGTTAGAACAGACTACAGTTGGGTGAGTCAACCTGTTCTAATGGAATTGCTTGAGCTTCCCTCTCATAAAACCTTTCATTTGTTGTTGTTGTTGTTTTTTCCATACTGTAATTGCCACATATTGCTCTACAGGAATCTTTGACAACTGGAATTTTCTGAGGTAAAAAATTCCCAAGAAAATGTCTGATCTTATCAGTGCCCCAGAACTTTCTGAGCCATCTGAACCCAGTGTCCCGAGCTTGCTCCAAGAGTTACTTCAGGGAAAGGGTGGAGAAGAAACTTGATGACCTCCCTTGTTAGATGGAGTGCTCAATTCTCAAGTGCTCTTGGCCTTGGCATCTTGTTCCTATCTTTGGTTGGCTAATTATGGCTAGGTTAAGTATTACTGGGGTGAGGTGAGAGAGGGCATTCCTTCTGGCTGATGAAGCTGAGTTGCACATAAATGCCTGGCCTCTCTATGTATTCTCTAAATCAGGTAAGACTGCACTACCTGCCACAGATTCAGAAGTCCTACGTGTATTCAGAGCCTGAACTTCCATTTAAGTTTCAGACAACCTGAACCATCCAGGCAGACTACAGGGATAACCTCCCCTAATTTCTTGATAGAAGTACACTATGACTCTTCAGTCTACCCTTCCTCACTGTGTTGGGTTCCAATACCCAAGAAGAGTCTCTACATGTAGTTTGTTCAGTTACTGGCAAGGTTGGTATTCAAGAAATATTCTGGTGTGAAGCATTGAGATTAGAGTAAAATTAGCCAACTAAGAACAGGAGGCCAGGTGCAGTGGCTCATGCCTGCGATCCCAACACTTTGGGAGACCAAGGCAGACAGATCACTTGAGCCAGAAGTTCAAGACCAGCCTGGACAACATGGTCTCTACAAAAAAATACAAAAATTAGCTGGGTGTGGTGACACAGGCTGCAGTCCCAGCTATTCAGGAGGCTGAGGTGGAAAGATTGCTTGAGCCTAGGAGGCAGAGGTTGCAGTGAGCTATGATCACACCACTGCACTCCAGCCTGGGCAACAAAGCAAGACCTTGTCTCAAAAATGTGAAGAAAAAGAACAGGAAACCTGCCTTACTGCTTACTTGGGATGAACTTGACAAGCACTTTAAGACCAGAAAATATTTCCAAAAGTCAAGTGTAGGGGGTTGGGAGGTGGGAGGTGGGGAGAGAAGGAAAATGCAGTAGGCATAGGGGCTGCCTAAGAGCATTAAAAACTCCTTGAACAAAGTGAGAGAAGTCTAAAAAGTCCTCAAAGAATACTATGAGATTATTTAGCAACATGGAGACAAACACTAGGAGAAAGAGCTAGAAGAAGCTAAAGAGTGGTAGAGAGGGAGTGAGGATTAATGACTTTGTCATTATAGACTTTTCAGAACTGTTGGCTTTTTAAACTTTGCACATAGTATTTTACCAATGAAAATACAAGTTTAAGTCATCAAGAGTAAAATGTAGTATTTAGGCCTTACACTAGGGTATTAGTTCACATTATCCCTGGTGTTTTCAGAAGTAATAAACACTACCTTCTCCTGAAATGATAGCACAGAAAGAAAATCCAAGGTATAAACGCCACTGTGATCCTCTGATTAAAACATGCTAGTGTAGGAACCATTGGAGAATGCAAAAAATGCTAGAGAAGAGGTGGGAAGCAGGTGAAAATAGGTCTCCAGTACCAAATGTTGCCCTGAACATCAGTGAAAGGAGAAAAGCAGGGAGAGAATTGATAGGCAAGTCACTGATGGAGTAAGGGGACGGGAGGGTTCTGTGTGGACCTAGCTTAGGAGGTCTCATCTGGGAATCACCATTGCATACTCAGGCAAAGAAGAACACCGCCAGGCACCAGCTGGTGGAACCCCAACACTCAGGAAGGGGAAGGTCAGGGGAGGGCAGAGACTATGGTGCCCAAGCCTGACACACCAGCTGTCTTGCAGAGTTATCAGATGATCCTACAAGATGATGATGGGTGGCTGCCTCTTGGGTTATAAGCAACCTGATTCAGCAGCAAAAATTAACAAAAATGTCTTTCTTCCCTGCATTCCTTCTACTAAAAGCCTGAGAGACAGAAGAACATCACAGCTTCAAAACATACCTATTTTATCATTACTGGGGTGGTTAAAGAAATAATCTCAAATATGCCTTAGATTTAACACCAACATTTCCAAAATACTCTAGATCTAGATGCATCTGAAAGGAAAACGCATCTTCCATTGCAAAAGGATTGCCTTTGCTTCCTCTAATTCAGCCTAAATACTGGCTGTCATCTGATCCCCAGATCTGCTCTCTGTTGGAACTGAGCCATATAGCACAAGAAAAATAAGAAAGGATCAATAGCCGGGCGCGGTGGCTCAAGCCTGTAATCCCAGCACTTTGGGAGGCCGAGACGGGCGGATCACAAGGTCAGGAGATCGAGACCATCCTGGCTAACATGGTGAAACCCCGTCTCTACTAAAAAAATACAAAAAACTAGCTGGGCGAGGTGGCGGGCGCCTGTAGTCCCAGCTACTAGGCAGGCTGAGGCAGGAGAATGGCATGAACCCGGGAGGTGGAGCTTGCAGTGAGCTGAGATCCGGCCACTGCACTCCAGCTTGGGTGACAGAGCGAGACTCCGTCTCAAAAAAAAAAAAAAAAAAAAAAAAAAAAAAAAAAAAGAAAGGATCAGGAGATGTAAAAGCAGCATGTAAGGATAAATATGGCACTAATTAACCTTTACCGATGTTTTCTGCAGCCCATAATAAAAGCGTAATGAGTTCAAGACTTTACAGCATCCCAAGTGCCTTAAACAACAAAGTCTACAGGAGTGAGGTTCTCTTAGCAACAGTGAAATTCCTGACGGGACCTACCTGACCTGCCCTGGTAAGCCCAGCTTTCCTCTTGTTCCTTATCTTTGAATATTTCACCTGGAGACAAAGGGAAAGCCTACTCACCAGCAGCTATTTCTATTTCCAGACTCTTAGGCAACACACAGCAATTTCCTCTAGCATTTTTTCTTTCCATTTTGTAGCATCGGGGTTTCATCATGTTGCCCAGGCTGGTCTTGAATTCCTGGGCTGAAGCAATCCGCCCGCCTTGGCCTCCCAAAGTGCTGGAATTATAGGCATGAGCCACCACGCCTGGCCTCCTGTAGTATTCTTTTTTTTTTTTTTTTTTGAGACGGAGTCTGGCTCTGTCGCCCAGGCTGGAGTGCAGTGGCCGGATCTCAGCTCACTGCAAGCTCCGCCTCCCGGGTTTACGCCATTCTCCTGCCTCAGCCTCCCGAGTAGCTGGGACTACAGGCGCCGCCACCACGCCCGGCTAGTTTTTTGTATTTTTTTAGTAGAGATGGGGTTTCACCGTGTTAGCCAGGATGGTCTCGATCTCCTGACCTCGTGATCCGCCCGCCTCGGCCTCCCAAAGTGCTGGGATTACAGGCTTGAGCCACCGCGCCCGGCCTTCCTGTAGTATTCTTTACAAGTATTCTCCAACTCATTCCTTTCCTACTACTCATTAGGTTTTCAAGCCTGATTCTGATTTTGATTATAAGTCATATCCAAGCTGTACATAAAGTATCAAGCAGTTTTACATCAGCATTACTTTCTCTAATGTTGGGTTACACTGCTAGCTCCAGCAGCCTCCATCCCTACAGACTAAACCTAAACTCTTCTGGGTGGCTCTCAGGTCCTACCTCACACAGGAGCCCAGACTAGCCATGCCCTCCTCGTGTATTCTAACCTGTAGCTTCTACCTCAGCTAGCTGGGGCCATTGTCAATGACACCTCCACTCTCCTATCCACCACCATACTACACATGGACCGCCTCCTTCTCTACTTTTTCCAAGATGCCTTCTCTCTCCCATTCCTCAGGCTTTAGGGGCCCCCTCCAGTTCCCCTTACTGCTTCATAATTAATGCCATTGTTATGCTCAGCCTACCAAATAAATAACCTATACATTGTCAATTCATTTTCAGTAACTCATTATAGGAGACTGAATAATGCCTCCCCTACCCCAAAGCTATCCACATCCTAGTCCCTGAAACCTATGAATCTGTGGCAAAAGGGACTTGCAGATGTGATTAAGTTGAGGATTTTTTTTTTTTTTTTTCTTTTTGAGACAGGATCTCACTCTGTCTCTAAGGCTGGGGTGCAGTGGCATGATCACAGCTCATTACAGCCTCTGACTCCTGGCTTCAAGTGATCCTCCCACCTCAGTCTTCCAAGTAGATGGGGCCACAGGTGCATACCACCATGTCTGGCAAATTTTTTGGTATTTTTTTGTAGAGATGGGATTTCGCCATGTTGCCCAGGCTGGTCTTGAACTCCTGGCTTCAAATGATCCTCCAGCCTTGGCCTCCCAAAGTGCTGGGATTACAGGAATAAGCCACCATGCCCAGCCTGTAAATTGAGGCTCTGGAGGAGGGAAGATTCTGGATTATCAGGGTGGGCCCAGTGTAATCACAAAGGCTCGTAAAAGAGGGAGGCAGGAGGGTCAGGGTCAGAAAAGGGGATATGACCACAAAGCAGAGACCAGAGAGACTGGAAGATGCTATGCTGCTGGCTTTGAAGATGGAGGACGGCCATGTGCAAGTGGCCTCTAGAAGCCGGAAAAAGCAAGGAAATGGATTCTCTCCTACGCCCTCCAGAAGGAACACTGCCCTGCCAACCCACTTTATATCTCTGACTTCCAGAAGAAATGTGTATGTGTTTCAAGTCACTGCGTTTGTGGTAATTCGTTACAACAACCATAGGAATCTAATACCGTTATTTACTACAAACAGCTTTAACTTCCTCTATTATTTCATAAATGCATCTCCTCTCAAAAATTAAGTATAGGCTCATCAAGCACAAGGGTTAGATCTTTTTATTTTCCATCTCCACCGAGGAGTTCAACACAGTGTCAAGTTCAGATCAAGTACTCAATAATGGAATCTCCCAGTGTTTTAAATGTATTAAAAACTAACAAAGGAGACTAAGGGATGGGTCAGTGGGCCAGAGAGTAGCAGAGGTGTGTCTGAGATACTTATGGATGTCCCAAGTTGCAGGTAAGTCACTTCAGCAGACGGGAAGGGAGGGATGGTGCCCTGCTCAGAGGCCGAGTACACACTATGCCCAGTCCTGCCTGACAGAGTCCTGCCTCTAACCTAAAGCAGTTTTTTTTTTCCCATTTCTGACTTCCAACCTGCGTTGTGTCACCAAGTAGTGTGAGAATGGAATCTACAATGGGGAAACCAATGAGCAGTCCCGTAAGTACATATGTATTTTTCCAGTCTTTTAAACTTGTTTTTTTCCCCACTGGTAAAAGAAGGCTGCTATGGTTTGAATGCATTCCCCAAAGTTGATGTGTTGCAAGCTTAATCCCCAGTGCAACAGTGTTGAGAGTTGGAACCTTTAAGAAGCAATTAAGTTATAAGGGCTCTGCCCCCATGAATGGATTAATGCCATTATCATTGGAATAGTTAGTTATCAATGGGAATGGGTTCCTGGTAAAAGGATGAGTTCAGTCCCCTTCCCTCTCTCTCACCCATGTGATACCTTCCACCACATGATGACATAGCAAGAAGGCCCTCACAAGATACCAGCACCTTGAACTTGGACTTCCCAGCCACCCTCCAGAACTGTGAGGAAATAAATTTCTTTTCTTTATAAATTAGCCAGTCTCAGGTACTCTGTTATAGCAGCTCAAAACAGACAAAAGCCTATATCATTTTCATCAGGAAAAGAACTTTCTTACACCTCAGAAAAGAACCTTCTTATACCTCCAGATGTAAACAAAACACTTAAGTGTGATACAACTTGTGGTCCTAATGTTAACATACAATGGTTGTCCTCAGAGAAGCCCTTCTCCTGGGAGGGGCATGTGGCATGGTGGTTGAGGGTGCAGGCTGGGCCTGAACTTGAATCCCAGCTCTACTACTGACCAGCAATGTGACCTTGAGCAGGTCCTTGGATGTCTCTACAGACTGGGGGGACCAACAGCATCCACTTCATAAACTGGCAGCAAGGATTTGAGGCCCTGGGAGTTGGATGCCTAGGTCAGCACACTGCCCATGGTAAAAATATGCCCTCAAGAAGCATAGGCTATGGTCAGGAGGCCTCTGGGAACTCAACTGCTGAAGGTGAGCACAGGCTGACCCAAAAGAAGTGAGCCTCACAGCCCAGGCAAAGGTTGGAAGTGAACTTTGTCTGAAGGTCCAGGGAAGGTAGACACCAGGTCAGGTGACAAGCAAGCTATACTTTCTGGGAAAGTTGCGTTTGAGTATTCAAGTTCTCTTTTAAACTTCTGGATCAAAGATAGTAAGAACCAATGGATAGGATTTCACACCCATTTTGTTTCGCAGGGACCAGGTACTAACACTGTACCCTCTTCCTGAAGGTGCTTTTCAAGATACTCCGTGCTGTCAACTTCAAGCAGAATAACCCACAGAAGCCTGTGGTGCCCAGAGCTCTTAAAATATGTTACTCTTGGCTTTCCTAGGAAAAATTAAGTCTGTCCAAAGATCAAACAATAGAACAGTGAGGTGATAAATAACCTTTGCCTCTCCATTTTTCCAGTACCACCCTTGTGCCTGACATTTTCCCCCCTTCTCTAGTTTCAAAACGCACTCTTGTGAACACACCCTGTATTTATCACTTGTCTCCATACATTTTTAGTTAATGTTTCACGAGAGTATCTATTAGTGGATTTTTCATGTTTCCAAGTGCAAGTTTACCCTCACGCTTTTAAGTCTATGGGTAAAGAGAAAAATAAGAGACAAGAGATGTGACTGGTAGAAGTGAACAAGTAAAAACTTAAGAAGCCCCACAGGCTGTTTTTCAGGTTCGAGTTTTGCTAGCATTGGCTGCAAGTATAAATTCTGACAATAGGCAGCATTGGGCCCTTTTTTTTTTTTTTTTTAAGACAAAGTTTCACTCTTGTTGCCCATGCTGGAGTGCAATGGCACGATCTCGGCTCAACGCAACCTCCACCTCCAGGGTTCAAGCAATTCTCCTGCCTCAGCCTCCCGAGTAACTGGGATTACAAGCCTGCACCACCATGCCTGGCTAATTTTTGTATTTTTAGTAGAGATGAGGTTTCTCCATGTTGGTCAGGCTGGTCTCAAACTCCTGACCTCAGGTGATCTGCCCACCTCGGCATCCCAAAGTGCTGAGATTACAGGCATGAGCCACCGTGCCCGGCCACACTGGGCCAATTCTAATCAGAAGTTGTCCCTTGAAATAAGAGATTTGTAGCCTAAAAGACTATTAACCAATACTGCTCCAAAAGTTTTTCTTAGAGATAATTTACATATATACATACACACATGTCATATGTAATATATGGGTGTGTTATATAGAACATGTTATCTTTCATCAAATGTATCGTTACTAAGATGACATATAGTTATTAAAATCATTTCTTCAATACAGATGCAGTGGCTCACGCCTATAATCCCAGCACTTTGGGAGACTGAGGCGGGCAGATCATTTGAGCCCAGGAGTTGGAGACCATCCTGGGCAACACGGCAAAACCCATGTTGTATTTCTCTACAAGAAATACAAAAAAAAAAAAAAATTATCTGGGCGTGGTGGTGCATGCCTGTAGTCCCAGCTACTTGGAAGGCTGACGTAGGAGGATCACCTGAGCCCAGGGAGGTTGAGGCTGCAGTGAGCTGTGTTTGCACCACTGCACTCCAACCTGAGTGACACAGTGAAGCGGCCTCAAAAAAACAAACAAAAAAACCAGATGCAAGAAATGTAATAATCGCCCCATTTGATTTTAGCTCACAAGTGGTAATTTGAGAGAAAAGATGATTTAAGATGCTATTCAACAACTGGGGAGATTTGACACGGGCTACGATAATGGCATTGTGGTTACATAGGAGAATGTCTTCGTCCTTAGGAGACAGATGCTGAGGTGTTTAGGGGGGAAGCATCTGGATGTTTGTAATTCATTCTCAAATGACTCAGGGGCGGAGGAAAGTGTCTGTCCAGAGAAAGAGAAAGCAAATGTGGAGATGTTAGCAATTAGTGAATCTAGTTGAATGGCAGACTGGCGTTCATTGCACTATTCTTGCCACTTTTCTGTAGATTTGAAATATTTTTTAAAAGATGTTAAAAAAAAGATAGTTCTTGTTATGATTAAGCACAAAAGCCTACTTCCTCCCAGGAAAACAGAACATATGTGTAAAAACACTGGCAATTTTCTAAAATCTTGATTAAAATGCATTGCCAAAATCAGAATATTTTTGTGTAAAATCTTATAACTAAAAATAAAACGCCTGTCTTTACTCCAACCAGTGAGTTAATACATATTCTATATTGGTACATAGCAGAGTCAAAGAATCCGTAATAAAAACAAGAAGAATATATACAAGACAGCAAAGACGCATGGAATGATAAATGCTCAAGATTGGCGGGAAGCTTTTAAGGAATTCTATTAGATTTCCCATTTGTTCTCCAATGTAAATAAGGCCCTAGAATTTTAGAGCTGAGAAACATCAGGGAGCAATACAGTCCCAATAGTTCAGTCCTCAGTTTGTAGGTGATATAAGGCAGAGTCAGAGAAAATTATTTAAGTGTGGAAGTGTACAAGTGTTTCAAAGCTGTAAAGTGCTCTTAAAATCCACCTGGAACCCCTTCCTGTGAGTTACAATCAGCATTAGATCAATGTCCCTTGGAAATGTCCTACTTATTTCATGGAACTCTTTCCAGTAGAAATCAATTTCCTTGGCAATTTTAAATCACGGCAGTTCCAAAAAGTTTGAAGTATTTCCAATTGAACAAGAGTAAGTCAAGTGTTCTCACAAGTTTTTCGAATGGTAACAAAATATATTTGGTAAGGAAAAGGATAATGAGAAATAAAAAGCAGACATGGGACCAACAAATAATAAAAGAACTGAAAAAATGACCATGTTACTCAATATTTTGATTTGCAAAATAAAACCACAAAGTACTGAGTATCTTCTTTCCACTTCTTAAACCTGCTTCTGAAGCAATACTTCCATTCATTCAGTCATGTATTCAAATATTTAAACTGCTAATATGTAAAGACATCAGAAGGACTTCAACGGCCATACTGTAACTTTTTAAACTATGTAATATTGTCCTTCTATGACAGCATTTTTTCTTTTTTACAGACAGGATCTCACTCTGTCACTCAGGCTGGAGTGCAGTGGCACAATCATGGCTCACTCTTGCCTCAACCTCCCAGGCTCAAGGAATCCTCTCACCTCAGCCTCTACAGTAGCTGGGACTACAGGCATGTACCACCACACCTGGCTGATTTTTTAAATTTTTCAGTAGAGATGAGGTCTTGCTATGTTGACCAGGCTGGTATCAAACTCCTCACCTCAAGCCATCCTCCTGCCTCAGCCTCCCAAAGTGCTGGGATTACAGGCATGAGCTACTGAACAGGGCAGCATTTTTTTTTTTTGGATATGAAGAAAGTTATTTTTTAAAGTCTAAATATGCAACTAAATTGAAAATAATCCTCTATATCTAAGCTTTATGAAATGTGAACTGTGAGCAAATATCATAATTATACATTGGAGGGAAAACATAATCTCAGGGGAAAAAAATTCAAGCTGACACTTAGGACTCTGAACCATGAAGCAACCGTTGAGATGGACCTTTATTGGATCTTGCCCTTAATTATGGATGGAGTTCATGCAGTCTTAAGCCTGGGTGTCAAAAACCATTAATAATTACCCTTAAATGGCCAACAAAAGGATATTTTCATAATCAGGGTGGTGTGCCTGTAAAGACTATATAAGTCTCACGATTCTGCTCAGCTTTTCAAACTCCTCTTTGATTCTTCTAGCTGTTTCACTATTGGGCGACCAGGTTAGTGTGATTTTGGTACTACCTAGAGCTCCTTCTGTTTGCATTAATACTCTGCTTCCTTTCAGAATTGTGTGAAAGATAATGGTCTGGGGAGAAGGTGAGTTTATGCCATCTGAAGATATTCCCTGTAATTTAGAAGCTAGAAGCTGTGGTCAAGTATTCTTGAAGACCACAGCCTGCAGAGTACAGATCAGGTACATAAAAAGTGAAGAATGCCATTAATTGCTAATGAAAATCTTTGGCTCCAGGGACCATCCCCCCATCTCCTAACAGATATACTCTAAGAACAGACATTCAACATACTATTTAAGATGTTTTTTTTTGTTGTTGTTGTTGTTTTTTTTTTGCGACGGAGGCTCGCTCTGTCGCCCAGGCTGGAGTGCACTGGCATCGCACTCACTGCAACCTCTGCCTCCCGGGTTCAAGCGATTCTCCTGCCTCAGTCTTCCAAGTAGTTGGGACTACAGGCACGTGCCACCACACCCGGCTAATTTTGGTATAGAGACAGGGTCTCACCATGTTGGCCAGGCTTCCACGGTCTCGAACTCCTGACCTCAAGCGATCCACCCTCCTCGGCCTCCCAAAGTGCTGGGATTACAGGCATGAGCTACCATACCCGGCCTAAGATGCTTATTTTTAAAACATGTTGGCAGTTACTGATGTCATTCCCACCCCAACGTCCTCTTTTCCTTATTCTTCCCCATTTATGCCAAGGAAATGGCCCAATGGCACTAAAATCCTGCTGACAACCCTCAGCACAAAACTCTGCTTCAGCTTTTTGGTAAGTTTTATTTTCTTCCCAATTTATAGGGCACCAGAATGAGTACTAAAAGGTCTCCTGAGGAACTGAAGAGGATTTTTGAAAAATATGCAGCCAAAGAAGGTGATCCAGACCAGTTGTCAAAGGATGAACTGAAGCTATTAATTCAGGCTGAATTCCCCAGTTTACTCAAAGTAAGTGGCCATCCGCAGAGCCCGCTTAATGGGACTGATGGTGGGAGGGGAGGGAGGGGAAAGGACTCTGGTAAAGCTTTATAGGGACCATCGCTTGAGGGAGGACACGTGCAGGTGGGCTTTCTTCCCCTTAAGTCAGGCCACATTTCAGAAGGCAAGCTCTCAGAAAACAAGGGCCAAGCCTTCTATCCCTCCCGCAGCCTCAGCACAGGACTCTGCAGGACTAGCCATGGTAAACGGAAGCAATGCCAAATTATGCCTGGAAGACCCACAAGTCACCAAGCAAACCCACTAAGGCCTTCAGCAAGGATTCAGTAATTCTGTGCCAGGCTTTAGGAAAACAAAGAGGATTGCAAAAATAGTGTTAGCTGGCCTTGGATGGGCTTCATTTTTATATGTAAAACCCCTCAACAAGACCAACATTTACTTAGCAGTCTGTTAGGAAAACCCACTGACAAATTGCCTTGTCAGCACTCATTTATATTTCAAAAGCATTTAAATTTGTGTTCATCACTTAAATTTGTGTTAATGAGGCAACCATGCATTTCTAAACAACTTTCAAGAAAGGACTAAATTTCCTGGGCCATAAAGTTTCACATCAAAATCGCCCCAGAGTTGTCAAAATCAAAATGTATTCAAGGCAACAGAGTGGAGAGAAGAGCTGATCCTCCTCTCTCCAATATACAGTACTTTCCTTTTGCTAAAGAAAAAACTGACTGAGTACATTTGCTAAAGATGGTAAGGCAACTCACTCCAGGAGGGCCATGGCGATCCATACTGAAATAGGTTCTTGCCATGGGGAGAGAGATTGGGCTCAACTCCTAAATGGACAAGTGGGGGTTTATGATCATGGAACAGGATGGGGGTCCAATGGATGGAAAATTACCAGGGAAATACCCAGGATAAGGAGTTTCTGGTGAAATTGCCTTGATAGGATTCTAGCTGAAGGCAGGCCAGGTGATCAGATATTAAGGGTGGTCAGATACAAGGACAGAGAGGGAAGCCCAAGGTCGGGTCTAGTCAAGCAGGGGACTCAAAGGAGAAAGTCATTGTCATTTTGCAATTAAAAGCCATCTTCACAACAGAAATGATATGCAATTGTTTTTATGACTCAGTCACTATTTAGCTCTAACTTCAGGAGAGAACATTTCTTCAAATATTTTAACCAGCTCTCCAGATTTTAACCAGAAATGTCCCTTCTGCCAATATGACAATTGGAAAGACTTCTGTTTTTAATACTAAAAAGAAAAAAAGCTGAATTCAATGACCCTATAATCTGATATTTTCTCATTTTCTTATAGCTGAAATATAGAAGAACTTGTAAAAACAGTTAAAATCACTAGCAGAAAAATGGACTTTTTAATTAAAAAGCAAAACAAGTTAGTGAGACATTTTAAATTTTTTAAAAACCCTTTATTTTTTTCTAAAAGGAAGAAAAATAATCATCTAACAGGAAAGCCTAGGCCATGTACTCAAACAAGTTAACTCAAAAGGTAATATAAGTAACTTTTTCTATACTTTATGTCCTTCCTACAAAAAGTACATAAGACATAATCTGGAACAAGGTAGGAAGACAAATGGTAAGTTCTGAAAGTGTACTTACATGTACCTGATTATATTTCCATAAGGTTTCCATTACTAAGGTTTTCCACCATACTCTGTTTACATATATCATCACCATGTATGGTTTAGAATCTAGTAAAGGCTTCAGGAAAACAGTGTTTCATATTCATAAATCAAAGGCTGAATAAGTAACTTACAGTTTGGTCTTGTAATCAAAGCAAAGTGCTGAGTGTTTTTGTAGGAATCTTAGGGGTTAAAACAGATCTTCCATAGAGATGTGTTGCACCTAATTGTGAATCTACTTAGCACTACTGGGCTGTATGCTTAAAAATGATTAAGAGCATAAATTCAATGTTATGTGTTTTTTACCACAATTTATATATACATATACGTAATATAGTCTAATTTGAAACTGACAAACTGAACTGTTATTTCAATCGGTTTTCTAAGTAGTATTTTGCACAGATAGACTCCTACCTGAAAATCCAAGTAGTAATGGCTTTAAGGTTAGAGTTTTATGGTAGAGACAAAAATTAAGTCCGCTTAAGACAGTGCAGGAAGTTCAGTAGTCAAAAAGCCTGCACACGATCTCACATGACATCTCAAGCAGTGGTTCTCCAAGTGTGGTCCCAGAGCAACAGCATTGGCACCACCTGGGAAGCTGTTGAAACTATAGATTCTCCAGCCTGGACAACATAGCAAGACCTTGTCTCTACTAAAAATTTTCAAAAATTAGCCGGGTGTGATGGTGCATGCCTTTAGTCCCAACTACTTGGGAGGCTGAGGCAGGAGGATCATCTGAGCCCAAGAGGTGGAAGCTGCAGTGAGCTGTGATCATGCCACTGCACTCCAGCCTGGGTGACAGAGCAAGACCTTGTGTACAGATTCTCAGGCCCCACCCCAGGCCTAGTGAGTCAGAAACTCTGGAGGTGGGGCTGGCAATCTGTATTTGCTAAGGCCAGCACGCCTATCGTGTGATTCTGATGCATGCTAAAGCATGGGAAGCATTGAGCCAAAGTCATTTTGCATAACTCAGCGTTTGGGAAAAACTGGGCAGTGGTTAGTTAAGGGGTTGAGCTCTGGAGTCAATGTGTGGACCCCAACCCCTCTGCTAACCAGCTGTGGACGCTCAAGCAAGTGACCGGCTATCTCTGAGCCTGTTTCCCCACCTGTAAAGTAGATCTCCCTCATAGCATGGTCGAAAGGATTATAGAAGGAGCCCTCCCAGCCTGCTGCCTCATGTAATATGTCAGCCCTAGCCCTGGAGCAGGAGACAAACCCAGCTCCCAGGAAAACCTTGGGGCAGGGGTCCTCAACTGTTTGTGCACCATGGGCAATCCAGTGAAGCCCAAAGATCCCTTCTCAGAAGAATGTTTTTAGAGGCATAAAGAAAAAGACCCAAGATTACACAAGAAAACAACTGTATTAAAATACACATTGTATTAAAATAATAAATGTGTGATATGGGCGGGGGGGAAGGTAGCCAGTTCTATGACACAGAGCAACATGACAGCTAGAGCTGGTCTCCCTCTGTTAGCTATTAGATGCATGTCACTGGAAACCTGGGCTGCCGCCTTCGCACACAGACCCAAGGCCTCTGATTTCTGAGAATGTGTAGCAGTAACTGATTCATTTTTTCTCCCCTCCCCTGTCCCATTCTTTTTTTTATCTAAAACAGGGTCCAAACACCCTAGATGATCTCTTTCAAGAACTGGACAAGAATGGAGATGGAGAAGTTAGTTTTGAAGAATTCCAAGTATTAGTAAAAAAGATATCCCAGTGAAGGAGAAAACAAAATAGAGCCCTGAGCACTGAAGGAAGAGCGCCTGTGCTGTGGTTTTATCCTATGTGGAATCCCCCAAAGTCTCTGGTTTAATTCTTTGCAATTATAATGATCTGGCTGTGAGGGTCAGTTATTATTAATAAAGAAATTATTAGACATACCTTACTTTGTTAAGTACTGACCCTCATAACATAATAGACTTGAAAGTGACCTTAGTCTGATTCAACTAATTCTATAGATTTAAAAGAGAGAGAGAGAGGGAGGCTGAGGCAGGAAGAACACTTGAACCCCGGAGGTCAAGGTTGCAGTGAGCCATGATCACACCATTGCACTCCAGCCTGGACCACAGAGGGAGACCCCGTCTTAAAAAAAAAAAAGAAAGAAAGAAATGTGAGGGCCAAGATAGCTCTGTGATCCTGCCCAAAACTACAAAGATGGTGTGGGAGACCTGAAAAGAATCCAGAAATGCCAAACCAACTCCCTTGCTCCACTTTTCTTCCAGAATCACCCTGTTGCTTGCTCTCCTTCCTTAACTCCTCAGTGCTCGGGTCATCTCCAATTTGAGATCGTGATCTCACACTATCCACCAGCGAGTGAGAAAAACACTTCACAAACAGACACTTGATATCATGCTATCTCCCAGACCTCACTGTGCTTTCTTAATGAATGACCCTACAGAAGGAACACAGGACCTAGAGGCGGCCCCACTCATCACTGACCGGGTGGCCTCGCGTCTACCAGCCTAACGCTGTGGTTCTGGCATGTGACGTGTAATATAAAAGATCACAGGAAGACCTTGGGCCCTCTCAACTCTTGGCATCCTGTATCCTGACAAAACAGCCAGCCCTCAAGTTCAAGTTCCACTTTTTGTGTCCAGCTGGGGGATGCAGGGGGTGAAGTGACGACAGTGGGGAATATGGAGGCACGAAGCGCAGAGGAGGGAAGGGAACTTTCTGCTACCCCTTACCAGATAAGAGTTCAAATGTTAACTTCAAGTTTGTCCAAGTTACCAATGGCTCAAGCTGACCCCAATAGCCTGGTCACAGCAGTGCCCCAGAAGCTAGATTTTTATTTCTTCTTTATCCTCGCAACTCTCCTCCACAAAACACCCATGAAGTATTAAAGTATCAGTATTGGGTCCCATTGCCTTTGAACGGTCTCTCTCAACCTTTCTTATTTTCTTTTTTTTTTTTTTTGAGACAGAGTCTTGCTCTATCGCCCAGGCTGGAGTGCAGTGGTATGATCTTGGCTCACTGCAACTTCCGCTTCCTGGGCTCAAGCAATTCTCCTGCCTCTCAGCCTCCCAAGTAACTGGGATTATAGGCGTGTGCCCCCACACCCAGCTAATTTTTGTACTTTTAGCAGAGACAGGGTTTTACTATGTTGGCCAGGCTGGTCTCAAACTCCTGACCTCAGGTGATCTGCCAGCCTCAGCCTCCCAAAGTGCTAGGATTACAGGTCACACCCAGCCTCTCTCAACCTTTCTTAAGCCATTATCACCCTCCTAAGGAGCCTTGTTAAACACTTGTTTCTAATCGCCACCCTCCAGGAAATTTTAACTCCAGAGATGCCTTGTGCATCTGTTTATGTGCTGTATGCATATCTGTGCTTTAGACATGAAGTTTTTTTTAACCCCACTGCTGCCCTCCCCACCAAAAACCCAATTGTAACCCCCTTGGGAGTGACATGATATGCTTTTGAACAATGTTCTTCAAGCCGTTTATTATTTTTACCTCACTCTCTAGAGCCCAGACTGCCACACTATACACTTCCTGTAGTTGACATCAGAAACATATCGGATCATTTCCGCTATACAGCCCTACCCTCAAACTGAAAATCACTGCCTGCAAAGTACTGCCTTTGACTTATTTTCAGTTTTAGGGATTGTTTGTGTTTTTTTGCTTTTTGTTGTTGTTGTTTTCGGTTTTGTTTTTTGTTTTTTGTTTGTTTCTGTTTTTTTGATAGGGTCTTGCTCAGTAGCCCAGGCTGGAGTGCATTGGCATTTTCAGGGCTCACTGCAGTCTTGACCTCCTGGGCTCAAGGGATCCTCCCACCTCAGTCTCCCAAGTAGCTGGGACTACAGGCATGTGCTACTATGCCTGGCTAATTTTTATTTTTTTACTTTTTGTAGAGACAGGGGTCTCCCTGTGTCGCCCAGGCTGGTCTCAAACTCGTAGGCTCAAGCAATCCACCCACCTTCATCTCCCAAAGTGCTGGGATTACAGGCATGAGCCACCATGCCTGGCCTTTTTTTTTTTTTTTTTTTTTTTAATCCAATGAACTTGAATGTGTATGCTGGGTTCTTCTGTCAAGTTGGCTGCTGTCATTTTTCCAGAAGCTGGATGACTCTCTGAAGTGGGCAGAGGAGCACATACCCACACTCCCACCTCATCTACCCATAAAAGGCTGGGCAGGGCCAGGCTTCTCTCTGGGGTGTTTGAGCTCAGAGAGAGAGAAGTCGCGGTTGATGTAAGCACAGGGGTGGTGGGGACAGGGTGACCAAAGTGAATTGCGCACAAGATGAGTAGCTGGTATATAGTGACTTGGAAGGCAAGGTGCTTGAGATTTCCTGGAAGATCTCTGCAAGTGCACAGTAGAAACTATTATCATTGGTTACGTACTTCAAGAGGACTGGGCAGATGGCGGGGGCAGGAATGAGAGAGCTACTACTCACTTGACAAACTCTTGGACATTTTGATTTCTGAGTCATATGGATGTGTGTCCTATCAAAAAGAATAAATGAAGCCGGGCGCGGTGGCTCACGCCTGTAATCCCAGCACTTTGGGAGGCCGAGGCGGGCGGATCACGAGGTCAGGAGATCGAGACCATCCTGGCTAACACGGTGAAACCCCGTCTCTACTGAAAATGCAAAAAATTAGCCGGGCGAGGTGGCGGGCGCCTGTAGTCCCGGCTACCCGGGAGGCTGAGGCAGGAGAATGGCGTGAACCCGGGAGGCGGAGCTTGCAGTGAGCCGAGATCGCACCACTGCACTCCAGCCTGGGCGACTGAGCCAGACTCCGTCTCAAAAAAAAAAAAAAAAAAAAAAAAAAGAATAAATGAAAATGTTCAATGGTAAGAGAACACTTTGTAAATCTCTGGCTGTTCTGGCTGCTGCTCTTTGTGATTAGCCTCTCAGCACTCTTATTTGGAACCATCTGAAAAATACAACTATCTAAATTTTGGGAGGAGAGTATACTTGTGGAGATTTGGGAAGAAAGAAAATAAGTATGGAAGTTTCCCCTAATAATAAAATGAAATTCATTGGAAGCCATTTCAAACATTTAGAAAGCTAACTAGAAAAATAGAAAAGTGGCTAGGCGCAGTGGCTCACGCCTGTAATCCCACCACTTTGGGAGGCCAAGGCAGGTGGATCGCTTGAGTCTAATAGTTCAAGACTAGCCTGGGCAACATGACGAAACTCTACAAAAAATACAAAAATTAGCCAGGCATAGTGGCGCACACCTACAATCCCAGTTACTCGGGAGGCTGAGGCAGGAGGATTACCTGAGCCCAGGAGGTGGAGGTTGCAGTGAGCCAAGATTGTGCCATTGCACTCCAGTCCAGTCTGGGTGACAGAGCAAGACTCTATCTCAAAAAAAAAAAAAAGTGATTTCTAACTCACCAAGAAACAGAGGAGATTTTTATAAACAGTTGAGGGACCATTTAAATACAATTTGTATCATTCTAACTCAACACAAGAGCATTCTCATGGTACTAAAACTCTTAAATATTTCTAATGACTCATTACATTCCACTATACAGATACCCCATAATAGTCTTAACTATTTCCCCATTGTGGGGCATTTAGATTGTTGTCATTTCCGATTCTTCCAAATGTTATGATGAGTAGACTGTTGTCATTGCTAATTCTTCTAAATGTAATGAGTACCTATTCATATTTCTGTCAACATTTCCGATTTCCTTAGGAGAATTTCTGAGAAGTAAATGTCTGAGTCAGAGGGTATGGATGTTTGTATGGTTTGTCAAACAGACCACCTAACTGATTTCCCAAAAGGTTGTATGGATTCATAACTCTACAGGCAGGAAGGAGAATGCCAGCTTCACTCCCCAGAGAGCATTTGCTGGTCTCATTTTAACAACTGTTTTGTTCATGATGGTGCACATTTTTTATCTGTTGCTGGTTGTAATAAGAATCCCTTACTATTTCACCATGAAGTTGACTGTCAGCTATTGCTTTGTGAAAGATACTCTTCTTCTTCTTCAAGAAGCACTGGTCTCTTCCTAGTTCATTGTGAGACTACGGGCACCAGGTTTTGATATTGAGCATGTATGACGCTACACGGTTTCTCTCTTTTGTTCAATCAATATAATGTGTTAATTTAATTCCAGGATAAACATACTACCCAGTCATGATCATTCTTTAATGCTGTTAAATTGGATGTTCTAATATTTTATTTGAGATTTTTCACATCTTCATTCCTAACCAACGTTAGTCTATGGTTTGGGTTTTTATTATTTGCGGTGTGTGTTTTGTTCGGTTCTAATACCTAGCTCATGCTAGCTTCTCATTTTAGCCTAGGTTCGTTCTAGGTATCAATTAGCCCCTCGCAGAGTTAATATACATTATCTATTTCAATTCCAACATATATAAAGTACCTATTATGGGCAAGGCACTATACGAGATGCCATGAGAGATACAAATTTCCAGACCTCTGAGATTCTAAGTCAGTAAGTCTGGGACCAGGTCAGGGGAAGGATTCCTCAGAAAAGTAGCATTTCAACTGCACTTTGTAGACAGAACCTTGAGGGGAGCATGCAGGAAAGGGGCAGCAGTGGGCATTCAGAGAGAGGGAAAATAGCCCGAGCAAACACATCATGCCAAATGCAAGGCCATTCAGAGAACGCGCACACCATGTTTGGGGTGGAATGTCAAGTATGAGGAATGAAGAGGGCACACCCGCTTCAGATCATGAAAGTCTTTGGTCGCCATACTGAGTCCACCCAAGGTCACAAAGGGAGTAAGAAGGTGTAGGAGTCACAGAATGACCAAAAACAAACAAAAAAAATTGTATATATTCAAGGTGTACAACAAGGTATTTTCATCTATGTATACACTGTGGGAGGATTACCAGAAGCAAGCTAACATATTCATCACTTCACATAGTTACCGTTGTGTGTGTGTGATGAGGGCAATGAAGATCTACTCTCTTAGCAAATTTCAGCCTCCCAAAGTGCTGGGATTACAGTATTATTAACTATGGTCCTCATGCTGTACATTAATATAACTGCAAGTTTGTGCCCTTTGACCAACATCTCCCCATTTTTCCCACTCCCGTTTCACCCCGGTAATATCACTCTACCCTCGGCTTCTACTTTGATTGTTTTAGATGCCACATATAAGTGAGATTATACAGTATTTGTCCTTCTGTGCCTGGGTTATTAACATAATGTCCTCCAGGGTCATCCATGTTGTTGCAAATGGCAGAATTTCCTTCTTTTTTGAAGCTAAGTAGTACACACCCCACATTTTCCATTTTCTTTATGAACACTTAGATTGATTATGTATCTTGGTTATTATGAATAATGCTGCAACAAACATGAGTGCAGATATCTCTTGAACATACTAGTTTCATATCTTTTGGTATGTTTTGGATACCCAGTAGTGGGGTAGGTGGATCATATGGTAGTTCTATTTTTAATTTTTTGAGGCACCTCCACACTATTTTCCATAATAGCAATGCCAATTTACATTCCCACCAAGAGTTTGCAAGGGTTCCCTTTCAGGAGAATTTTTCTTTCTTTCTTTCTTTCTTTTTTTTTTAAGACAGAGTCGTACTCTGTCACCCAGGCTAGAGTGCAGTGGCATGATCATGGCTCACTGCAGCCTCGACCTCAGGTTCAGGTGATCCTCCCATCTCAGCATCCTGAGTAGCTGGAACTACAGGTGCACACCACCATGCCCAGTTAACTTTTAAATTTATTTTTTATTATTTATTTATTATTTTTTGAGACGGAGTCTTGCTCTGTCACCAGGCTGGAGTGCAGTCACACGATCTCAGCTCCCTACAACCTCCACCTCCCGGGTTCACGCAATTCCCCTGCCTCAGCCTCCTGAGCAGCTGGGACTACAGGCAGCTGGGACTACAGGCACATGCCACCATGCCCGGCTAATTTTTTTGTATTTTAGTAGACACAGGGTTTCACTATGTTGGCCAGGATGGTCTCAATCTCCTGACCTCGTGATCCACCTGCCTCAGCCTCCCAAAGTGCCAGGATTACTTTTTTATTTTTTTGTAGACATGAGGTATCGCCATGTTGACCAGGCTGGTCTTGAACTCCTGGGCTTAAGCGATGCTCCTACCTTGGCTGCCCAAAGTGCTTAGATTACAGGTGTGAGCCACCGTGCCCAGGCAAGAACTTTTCTTTCTCTGAGTAGAAAAAAGTTACCTCAGCCAACACTCTGATGTCAACTCTAAACCTGCTATCCCCACAGAGGCAGTATCAGAGGAGTATTAGGCTCCCAGAGTGATCTGTAACAAGCTATTTAACCCATATTATAGCTGTATTTTTTTTCTTTTTTTTTTTTTGAGAGAGCATTTCACTCTTGTTGCCCAGGCTGGAGTGCAATGGCACGATCTCGGCTCACTGCAACCTCTGCCTCCTGGTTTCAAGTGATTCTTCTACCTTAGCCTCCCAGTAGCTGGGATTATAGGCACCCGCCACCACACCCAGCTAATTTTTTGTATTTTTAGTAGAGACAGGGTTTCACTGTGTTGGCCAGGCTGGTCTCAAACTCCTGACCGCAGGCAAGCCACCAGCCTCAGCCTCCCAAAGTGCTGGGATTACTGGTGTGAGTCACCACACCTGGCCTATAGCTGTATTCCTAATGACTGCTTTTGTGGAAAAAACGTTTTTTAGCCCTAACTAACCTCCAAGTGATTTCTATATGATCTTTTTAATAGTCAGGAGATGCTTACTTCAACACTCTAAATGCAAACAAATCCTCAAAGTAATCAAAATTGCCTAAAAGATAACTCTAAGTGGGCCGTCTGGGTTTTTTTCAACACCTCTTAATTTCCATTCCATATGAAGTTGTTGAAAAATAATATAGATGAGGAAAATATTTTAAACAGGGCTTCAACTAAAGGCAGGAAAATGTTATACATTAATTAATTATACTTAATGTATAACAAAAATCAACTTTCACCCAAATCAGCTTTTAATTATGTGACTGTTTCACAAATCTACGATGGTAGATGTAAAATTCACTTAACCCTGAAAATTCCTGGATCAAAAAGGGATAAATGACGTCATACCTATGATAAATAATGAAAATTGAAATAATATCAAATACCGAAATCTCAAATATCCATTTGCATCTTGTTAAAATGCTTTGAATTTCTCCCTGTTCCTTTCCAATACCACCATCCAAGTGTGCATGTGTGTGTTGATGTCTTCTGAAGGTGGAACATGAATTCTGTCTTCAGGGTGTAATATCTTATGTAAATTCAGATTTTTTAGTTACCTTTTTCAACAAACAGAAAAGAAATGCTTAGAGTTAAGCATATTCACATGCCTACACATTAGACAGAGATTGTTCATATATATATATATGCCTCAAAACCTGAAAATATTCAAAACACAAGGTCCAAAATGCTGTGAACTACCCTACAGATGAACTGGAGAGATCTGAAGCCAAATTCAAGGTCAAGGATGTCAGCAGCAGCCATGTGACTGATAGAGAGTTAGAATGTAAGTCAACAACAGCTACGCTCCTGGTTAGGTACCATCTAGAAGGCAGCTGAGACTACTCTGAGGCAGGGCAAAAAACCAGAGTTGCTATAGAACCTTAAGTATTCTGCAAAGTCCCAGAGCCTTCAATTTCACCTTGTGGATTGAGCAGAGAAATGACACAATAAAATAAATTTTACTCATTCTCTCCTGGGCACTCTGAGACGCAGAAAGAGTCTACCTTAACCCTTAAGGAAAAATCTGTTTCTCTTTTTATGTGTGTAAGAGACACCTTCTCTTGGATCTGTTCTGGATGCCAGTGTCTCTACTGATTTCATAATCAGCCATAGCACTAATCATGCATGCCAAAGGAGGGTTATGATGGCCCCTGAACAGATTTTAGGAGTAAATATTCCCTATAGAAGGCTCCTGGCTTCCAAACTGTTTACTTTCCTAGCTAGAAGAGTCAGAATGACCAATTCCCACAAAGTAACTGTTATTTGTTCAAGCTTAAGTAACTCTGCAGGCTTCATGGTGCTTGCTGCCTTATGATTCTATCTCCTTAGTCTTTTTTTTTAATAAGACTTCTGACATCGATACAAAAGCTGGCTCTTAAGGCTATTTTTCTCCAACAAACTGATTGCAGGCCATAAAGATGTTCAATAGCAATTAGCTTTTATTGTTCTCATCTCATTTATGTGTATAGGATCCATCAAAATGTAAAATGCACATATCCTCTGACTTAGCAACTCCCCTTCTAGGAATTTATCACTGCAGATGTGTTCACGCATGGGTGCAAGGGTATATGTACATGGATACTAATTTGCAGCATAATTTAAAGAGCAAAATAATGGACACAAACTAAATATGAGACTGGTTAAATAAATAAAGATGCAGCCATATAGCATACAGCAGGGCAAGCACACCAAAGATATCCCTGCACATTGATGTGGAGTGATCAGTAGATAAAGCAAGGTGGGAACAGTGTCTGGACCATGCTACAAAGTTGTTTTGTTTGGTTTTGTTTTGAGACAGGGTCTCGCTCTGTCACCCAGGCTGGAGTGTAGCGGCGCGACCACAGCTCACTGCAGCTCAACCTCCCGGGCTCAAGTGATCCTCCCACCTCAGTCTTCCGAGTAGCTAGGATTATAGGTGCATGCCACCATGCACAGCTAATTTTATGTATTTATTGTAGAGGCAAGGTGTAACTATGTTTCCCAGGCTGCTCTTGAACTCCAAGACTCAAGCAGTCCTCCCGCCTCAGCCTCCCAAAGTACAGGGATTACAGGCATGAGACACTGCACCCAGTCAAGATTTTTTTTTAAAGGGAATACATATTCATACGTGTGTGGCTAAGTGGGTACACACACACACACACACAAATCTCTGAAATAACTAAAGAAATGCATCAGCTGAGCTCCTGTAGTTCCAGCTACTTGGGAAGTTGAGGTGGGAAAATAACTTGAGCTCAGGAGTTCGAGGCTGTTGTGTGCTATGATCAAACCTGTGAATATCCAGCCTGGGTAACATAGTGAGACGGCCCATCTCTTTAAAAAGAAAAAAAGAAAGAAAGAAATGGATCAAAGTACTTGCCACTGGGGAAGGGAACTGAAGGGAGGTGGTGGCAAAGGAGAGAGAGTTCTGTCCCTTTTCCGCAGGGCTTAACTTCTTTACCCTGTGTATAACATTTTTTTTTTCTTTTTTTTTTTTTGAGGTGGAGTCTCGCTCTGTAGCCCAGGCTGGAGTGCAGTGGCGCGATCTCGGCTCACTGGAAGCTCGTCTCCCGGGTTCACGCCATTCTTCTGCCTCAGCCTTCCGAGTAGCTGGGACTACAGGCGCGTGCCACCATGCCTGGCTAATTTCTTTGTATTTTTAGTAGAGACAGGGTTTCACCGTGTTAGCCAGGATGATCTTGATCTCCTGACCTTGCGATCTACCTGCCTTGGCCTCCCAAAATGCTAATTACAGGCGTGAGCCACTGCGCCCAGCCGTGTGTAAAAATGTTTTAATGCACATACACATACCCCCAGTAAAGAATAATCATCAAAGAATTAACCTTGCCAACACTATCTAACAGTGGCACCTACTGGTAAAATCGCTTCCTATCCCAAAGTGTATCTTAGAAAAGAAAACCCATAGTTTTCCTGGCACAACCATTTCAGCTATTAGTCAGGAAATATGTTTATATTAAAGGCTCATAAGGAACCCTTCATTGGCATTAGGCCTTCTGAGCATAAGAGTTAAAAGTACCATCTGGCTGGTAAGTTATGGTTCATTATGGTTAGAGTTACAAGCTATAAAAAAAGAGTGGAGAATGCTTCTATGTGCTTCCATGGGGTGATCTCCAGCATATAGTGTTAAGCGAAAAATACAAGGCAGGACAAAACTGTGCAGAGTATGCTACCACCTCCCTAAGAAGGGCAGTGGATTACAAAGACATACAGCTTTACTTATATCTAAAAAATGGGAAGATAAACCAAGAAAAAAAGAATGAATGCTTGCCATAAGGGAAGGGAGTGAACAGGCTACAGGGGACAGAAATAGAACTAGATTTCTCTAAATCAGTGGTTCTCAATCAGGGTGATTCTGCTCCTGTCCCCAAGAGACATTTGACAATATCTGGAGGTACTTTTAGTGTCACAATTGGGCAGGGGTGAGGGAGTGATACTGGCACCTAGTGGGCAGAAGCTCCCGCACACAACAAAGAATAATGTGTCCCCAAATGTCGATAGCACAGATTATGTATAAGGAACTTATATCTAGAATATATAAAGAACCGTTACAATTCAATAATAAAAATACAAATATCCCAATTTTAAAATAGACAAAGGATGTGAATGGACGTTTCTCCAGAGAAGACATACAAGTGGCCAATAAACACATGAAAAGATGCTCAACATCCTTAGCCATCAGGCAACTGCAAATCAAAGCCACAATGAGATACCACTTCACATCTACTAGGATGGCTATCATCAAAAAGACAGAAATAACAAATATTCACAAGGATATGGACAAATTAGGACCATCATACATTGTTGGCAGGAAATTAAAATGTTGCAGCCACTTTGGAAAATAGTCCTGCAGTTCCTCAAAGGGTTAAACACAGAATTACCATATGACCCAGCAATTCCACTCCTGGTGAAATGAAAACATATGTCCACACAAAAATTTTCACATGAATGTTCACAGCAGCATTACTCACAATGCCAAAAAGTAGAAACAATGCAGATGTTCATCAATGGATAAATAAAATGTTGCATGTCCATATAATGAAATATTAATCAGCAATAAAAAGAAACAAAGTACTGATACATGTTACAACATAGACAGACCTTGAAAACATTATCCTAAGTAAAAGCAATCAGTCACAAAAGGCTACATATTGGATGATTCCATTTACATGAAATGATTCAAATAGGCAAATCTATAAAGACAGAAGGTAGACTAATGGTTGCCTGGGGCTGGTGGGGATAGGAGGTTTGGGGGTGTCAGCTAAGGTGTGTGGGATTTCTTTCTGGAGTAATGAAAATGGCCCAAAATTGCTTGTAATGAGAGTGGCACAGATCTGTGAATATGCTTAAAAAACATTGGATTATACAGTTTTTTTGTTTGTTTTTTGAGAAAAAGTCTCATTCTGTTGCCCAGGCTGGAGTGCAATGGCACAATCTCAGCTCACTGCAACCTACGCCTCCCGGGTTCAAGCAATTTTCCTGTCTCAGCCTCCCTAGCAGCTGGGATTACAGGCATGCACCACCACACCCGGCTAATTTTTTGTATTTTTAGTAGAGATGGTGCTTTAACTTGTTGGCCAGGCTAGTCTCGAACTCCTGACCTCACCTCAAGTGATCGACCCATCTAGGCCTCCCAAAGTGCTGGGATTGCAGGCGTGAGCCACCATGTCTGGCCGGATGATGTAGTTTCAATGGCTAAATTTTGTGGTATATGAATTATATCTCAATAAAGCTGTTTAAAAAAAACAATCACGATTGTGAGGCGCGAGCTCCATTAGAAGGAGGTGCCCAGCAGCAGGTACACGATTGGGTGTGCATGGGTGGCTGGCAAACAGCCTGACTGAAGGCCAACCATCATCTTGCAGAGCTCACTCTGTTAGTGGTGAGCACAGTAGCATGGGGCAGAGGGCAGAGGCAGGTAAAGAAAAGAGGTCAGGAAAGCCTTCCTCAGGTGAATAGGAAGTTGTTGGTAACTGAGTTATTTTTTGTTTTTTTGTTTTTTTTTTTTTTTGAGACGGAATCTCGCTCTGTCACCCAGGCTGGAGTGCAGTGGCCGGATCTCGGCTCACTGCAAGCTCCGCCTCCCGGGTTTACGCCATTCTCCTGCCTCAGCCTCCCGAGTAGCTGGGATTACAGGCACCCGCCACCTCGCCCGGCTAGGTTTTTTGTATTTTTGTAGTAGAGACGGGGTTTCACCGTGTTAGCCAGGATGGTCTCGATCTCCTGACCTCGTGATCTGCCCGTCTCGGCCTCCCAAAGTGCTGGGATTACAGGCGTGAGCCACCACGCCCGGCCTGAGTTGTTGTTAATTAAATTCTTCATTGGTTTCATTGAGATTCCAGGGGGAAAGGGATTTTAGGCAGGTGGACATCTCAGGTATGGGAAACCTCAGACTGCATCTGAAAACTAGTTCAGACTGTCCAAACGTAAAACTCAAAGCATGTAGCCTGGGCAACATAGTGAGACCTTGTCTCTACAAAAAAAAAATCAAAAAATGAGGTGGGAAGATTGTTTGACCCCAGGAGGTCTAGGATTCAGTGAGCTGCGATCATGCCACTGCATTCCAGCCTGTGTGACAGAGTGAGACCTTGCCTCAAAAAAACACAAAACAGAAAAAACCTCAAAGCCTGGGAGGAATCAGGATGCCATGGGATGAATCAGCAAAGCAGCAGGTGACAGAGCACAATGGCTTTGGGACCCAGCCCAGAATCCTGGACTGAATATTTTAAGGGAAAAGAAACTGATGGAAGATGAGGACTGGCAGCAGAATCACTGTCACTTTTGTTTTAGAAAGACAGATGACCACCAGTGTGGAAAATAGGCAGACTGGCGATGAGTCTGGAGACAGGACAGCTCATTTATTTATAGTAGATGTTATAAATTGTTGTCACAGTCAATTTAATCCTTTCCTAAACATTAAGCTTGAAAGCTGCGACAAAGAGAAATCAGTCCAGGATTGTGACTGTCTTTAAAGCATAGCTGAGAAGATGGACTATCAAGAACAAAGGAATTTAATATAAGAATAATATAATTTAAAATGTTCTGGTGCTATAAAGAAAAAATAATAGATCCCCCCCTTTTTTTTGAGAGGGAGTCTCACTCTGTCACCCAGGCTGGAGTGCAGTGGCACGATCTCAGCTCACCGCAACCTCCACCTCCCGGGTTCCAGCGATTCTCCTGCCTCAGCCTCCCGAGTAGCTGAGATTACAGGCATCTGCCACCACACCCAGTTAATTTTTGCATTTTTAGTAGAGATCGGGGTTTCACCATGTTGACCAGGCTAGTCTCGAACTCCTAACCTCAAGTGATCCGCCTGCCTTGATTTCCCAAAGTGCTGGCATTACAGGCGTGAGCCACGGCGCCCAGCCAATAGCCCCTTATGAATTTAGGCAAGAGCCAGGACCCAAGTGACAATGACTGGACCCAGAAAGATAAACAAGCCACTTACCAGAGGAACTGAGGCATTTGGCCTAAATTCTGTGGAATCAGCATCTGAAGATTAAGAAAAGAGTTCAGTAATTCACCAATAATGCTGAAAAATATTTGAAGAGAGAAAATTTTTAAAATAAATGGTCATTAGCAAACCTCAAACTTACCTTTCAAGTTAAGGCAGTTTCTTGCAAACTCTATCACTGCTAGTTGCATCCCAAGACAAACTCCTATTTTAAAAAGCACATATGCAAAGCAAATGAACTCACTTTGTATTTGTTCATATTTTTTGTTCATTTGTTGGCTGCCTGCCTCCCCTATCTAGAATGCAGAGTCCCAGAGAGCAAGACTCTGCCTGTTTTGATCCCTGCTGTCCCCTCAGAACAATCCCTGGCAGAGAGCAGGGCAGGGGCTTAGACTATTAAGAAGCCACCTAAGTCCCAAAGTTGACAAAGAAGGAACACAAGGTCAGAAAAGTGCAGAGTCAACCGGGCACAATGGCTCAAGCCTGTAATCTCAGCACTTTGGAAAGCCAAGGTGGACAGATTACTTGAGGTCAGGAGTTCGAGACCAACCTGGCCAACATGGTGAAACCATGCCTCTACTAAAAATACAAAAATTAGCCAGGTGTGGTGGCGTGCACCTGTAATCCCAGCTACTTGGGAGGCTGAGGCAGGAGAATCACTTGAGCCCAGGAGGCAGAGGTTGCAGTGAGCTGAGATTGCACCATTGTACTCCAGCCTGGGTGAGAAGGAAGGAAGGAGAGAAAGAGAAGAAAAAGAGAAAGAGAGGAAGGAGGGGCCAGGTGCAGTGGCTCACGCCTGTAATCCCAGCACTTTGGGAGGCCGAGGTGGGCGGATCACAAGGTCAGGAGATCGAGACCATCCTGGCTAACACAGTGAAACCCTGTCTCTACCAAAAAAAAAAAAAAAAATACAAAAAAATTAGCCGGGCGTGGTGGTGGGCGCCTGTAGTCCCAGTTACTGGGGAGGCTGAGGCAGGGGAATGGCATGAACCCAGGAGGCAGAGCTTGCAGTGAGCAGAGATTGTGCTCCAGCCTGGACTTCAGCCTGGGCAACAGGGTGAAACTCTGTCTCAAAAAAAAAAAAAAAAGAGAGAGAGAGAGAGAAGAAGGAGGGAAGGAGGGAAGGAATGAAGAAGGGAAGAAGGAAGGAAGGAAGGAAGGAAGGAAGGAAGGAAGGAAGGAAGGAAGGAAGGAAGGAAGAAGGAAGGAGAAGGGGAAGGGGAAGAGGAAGGGGGAAAGAAAGAAAGAGAGGGAAGGAAGGAAGGAAGGAAGGAAGGAAGGAAGGAAGGAAGGAAGGAAGGAAGGAAGGAAGGAAGGGAAGGGAAGGAAGGAGGAAGGAAAGAAGAAGGAAGGAAAGAAAGAGTCCCTGAGACAAATCTGTCACTTTCTAGATTTGTCCCTGAGTTGAGGCATCTCAGTGGGCTGCAGTGCCTGATTCCTTCAGAGAACATCTAACACCCCAACTCGGAGGGAGTTTCCTGGGCTAAGATTTCCCACTCCTTCTCATGGTGACTTCACAGCCACAAACACAGGATTGGCCAGAGGGTAAGCGCCTACTGGACGTCAGGCTGCTAACCTGCAGGACAGCCCCATAACCTTCACTGTAAGGAAAAGCAGCAGTGGGGGGTGGGGGGTGGAGACTCCACAGTGGGCTTGAGCATGGTGGGCAGCAGGGAAGGAGACACGCAATGGGACTGAACAGAGTGCTCGGTGATGAAGACAGGCAGACCTGTGTCGCCCAAGCCTGTTGCCACAGGGATGCTCCCAGACCCAGCTCTGCCTTCACTGCAGTCCACCAATTCTCTCCACTAAACACATGCCAAAGAGCATCCCAGATGCTCCTCCAATAGATACATAAGAAGTACACAGGGGAAACAAAGAAGGGAGCAATCAATATATCAGGGACGCCAGAACAGAAGTCAATAAGCAGGAAACAGCTGAATGCTGGGGGGTGGGGGTGGCGGTGAGGGGGATTTCAGAAAGTTCCATATGGCTGGGACATAAAGAGATGCTATGCTAGAGGAAAAGCTAAAGACCTGCAAACCATTCCATACCATTAAAATAATCTGAGGAACATTACCCACATTTAGACAGAAACTTCAAAAGAAAACAATGGCTCCCGATGAGCTTAGACCAGTAAAAGAAAACAAGGTATCCAGGTAACTACTCCAGGCTTCTATTTTGAAAATGGATCCTAAGAGGAGAGAGTCTAAGAAGCTAATCAAAGAGCAGGTAATGGGGGGAAATAAATGGTCTGCTGGCACTAAAAGCCTGTCCAATCGGCTCATAAACCCACCCAGCCGTCCACTGCACAGTGGGAAACACAGCCTCTCCACACTCCCCCTCCTGCCTGAGTCCCCAGCTACAGGGCTGCCTCTCCCGCGTCAAGGTCTCATTTCCTCTGGTTTCCCTGGTACAGAAGCCATACTTCACAATTTGAAAAAAAGTATTAAAAAGGCTCAACTCAGCCGGGCACAGTGGCTCAAGCCTGTAATCCCAGCACTTTGGGAGTCTGAAGCAGGCAGATTGCTTGAGCCCAGGAGTTTGAGACCAGCCTGGGCAACATAGCAAGACCCCATTTCTAAAACACACACACACACACACACACACACACACACACAAATTAGCCAGGCACAGTGGTGTGCACCTGTAGTCCCAGCTACTCTGGAGATTGAGGTGGGAATTGGAGAAGATAAGCACAGTTGCAGATGGAGCCTCCTCCCAGCCTCTGCTACCCAGCCAGAATAGCAGCATGTTCTCCTAGGGTGAGAAACATTTTCTGTAAATGGTCAGATAGTAAAGATTCTAGCCGCTTTCAGATAGTAAATCTTCTAGGCTGTAGGGTCTGAAGCTCTGACGTTGGACCACAAAAGCAGCCATAGACAATATATAAATAAATTGGTGTGGCTGTGTTCCAATAAAGCTTTATTTATAAAAACAGGCTGTGGGCCAAATTTAGAATATAGTTTGTTGACCCTATAGCAGACTATTTGGCACCTGAACTTTCAAATCCGAGTTCACACCTTTATGATAACAAACCTTTAGTGTTACCCCACCTAGGTGTCAAAAATCTAATAAACTCATAGTCAGGGTCAATAAACATGAGTTTTACCCAGAAAAGGAATCTTCTTTGTCCTTGCCCAAGAAATCGCCTGGAGTTTTCCCAATGTTCCTCTGATTCCGAAGCCTCCAGGCACAAGAATACCACTGAAATCAACACAAAATGAGGGTAAACTTGACTATCCATTATTTTTTTTTAACTAGTGTTTTCAGCCATTCATGCAACGCTTGCTCCAATCACTAGTGACTATGCTCAAGCTCTATTTTCAGAATCAATCATACGACTTCACACCCTGAACTTTTTTTCTGAAATCTTCCCAATGTTATGAAGAAATTGTGACAATTTCTCACAACTGACCTCAATATATATTGTATGATAAGTCTTTGTGGCATCAGAGCCTACTAACTGGGAAACCCAATTCAATTAAGAATGGCACTGGGAAAAGAAACTGAATGAAAATAGGTTAAGGTTCTTTTAAAGCACTATTATAAAAATGTTAAGATCTCTTACATCATCAGAAAGAGTTAAATTGGAAAAATCAGCCTAAGATTTCAAATGCTAATTAAGTAGTGGCAAATGAAAATTTCTTGGCTAGAAGACTTTAGCGACCTAGGCAAACACAACAGCAACACAGTTCAACAGAAAACCCAGGAGGATCATGCTAACCTCATGATGCAATGCTGCCCCCAAGAGTTCTGTCAATTACTTGCAAAATAAAACCTAAAATCTAAGACATGTGGAAAAGAAAATATAATCAAGAGAGAAAGGGCTGCTCTGTCAATGGAGTAGCTATTCTTTATTTCTTTACTTTCCTAATAAACTTGCTTTCACTTTACTCTATGGACTCACCCTGAATTCTTTCTTTAGCGAGAGCCAAGAACCCTCTCTTGGGGTCTGGATTGGGACCCCTTTCTGGTAACATCTTTCTAGCGACCACAGAAGGAACAATACTGAGTACGTGGTAGGGTCCAGTTACATCTTTCTTTTCTTTTTTTTTTTTGAGACAGAGTCTTGCTCTTGTCACCCAGACTGGAGTGCAGTGGCGCGATCTCAGCCCTCTCCAACCTCCGCCTCCTGGGTTCCAGCAATTCTCCTGCCTCAGCCTCCCGAGTAGCTGGGATTACAGGCGCACACCACCACGCCCAGCTAATCTTTTGTATTTTAGTAGAGATGGGGTTTCACCATGTTACCCATGCTGGCCTCGAACTCCTAAGCTCAGGCAATCCGCCCACCTCAGCCTCCCAAAGTGCTGGGATTACAGGCATGAGCCACCATGCCCGGCCTCCAGTAACATCTTTCGAGCGAAACACGGAAGGAACAACACTGAAGAGACTCCGTACCCAAAGGAAAATCATCTGTGTGCACCAGTTGGCTGACTTTGGGTAAGTGGGGTGCATATACCCAGGTAAAGGATGGGATTGGGTTAGAGGCCCAATTTAGCAGAGTTAGAGTCTCTCCTAAGACAGAGAGGGTTAAAGGCTCCTCTCAATAAAAGGCAAGGATGCTTGACTGACCTTGGGTTCGAGGTACAACTTAGGAAGGTTAGAGTCAGTAAAGGGACTTTTCCTCAGTAAAGTCCCTCTCTGCTAAGAATGGGTTTGGCACTATGGGATGTTAACTGCTATTCTCTTTGGATTATTCTGCCTTGCACTCTTTGCTGATAGTTATGGGTGACAGAACTAGGCATGTACAGGACCATGGGACATGGGGAGCTTTTTCCTCCCCAAAAGGGGAAACTTGAGAGCTGATGAGACTCCTGGAAAAGATCCCTTCCGGACTGACAAGCAGCCACCTGAACTTTTCAGTGTCGCTGCAATGGGTGTGTCTTTCTGGACTCCCTGAGCGCTTTGCCTTCCCCAAAATGCCGCGGGCAATGCTTTTCTCCCTCTCTCCTTTCCTTTTCTTATCTTTTCTATTGCTCAAGGCGACCATCTTGCCCAGAGACAAGTTGAAATTCCTGGTCAGAGGTTGGATTAATGATGATGGGGCCCAACCGGGGACAAGTTTGAGCCTTGCCAGTAAGATACTGGGTGCTAGGGAGATTGGCTAATGTCGTTTTGTCACACATATTTTGCTTTGGCCAGAACAGGAAAAGATAATTTTCCTTTGTGTTGCAGCTTGGCCCCCAGGGCTGTGGTGCAGCCAGCCGGGTCACTAGGGCTGCTCAAGGAAAGGGAACCCAGAAGCCTAGCATACTGACAAAAGGCTAAGAATTTTTTACTAGTCAGACTTCTGGCTTCTCTCTGTGCAAATTGGTTGAATGAATGGTAAAAATCACTGTTTATCTCCTCTGTAAAGTTTTGATTAATGGTAAAAAGGATTTGTGAGGCTACTCTTAAGCTACAGTGAATCTGGTGTGCTTTGTGTGTCTTTCCGTATTGTTCTGTTATAACGAGGGGTATCTTAGGATAGGATGTGGGCCTAGGACCCCTGTGAGCCTGCTGTTCAAGCCATCCCAGCAAACTGGTCAATCACAAACTTTGCTGTAGGTCCCTGAAGAAAAACTGGATAAGGGTTCCCTCTCATCTTGTTTCATGTCCTTGGGAGCTTGACCTTGTAACCATGTGGCAGTACTTTCTCTTGGTCTCCACCATCACAATGGCAACCTGGGTTCAGGGTTCAATTCCTAGTTTAGGGGATAAGCCTCTCTGATTGATATTTGGGTGCTTACAACTACTGGATCTTCTTTCTGTCTGTGCATTTATATGTATTGTATGTGTGATGTAAAAAAAAAAAAAAAAAGCTTTAATTGGTTTAAAAATAGTAAGGCTTAAATCAAGTATTTTGTAAGAAAAGTAAAAATTGTAATGACTTTTAGTTCACATAACTTTAGTAATCTTTGGGTAATAAAAACAGTTTTAAAGATTATTGGGAAAATAAAGACATTTGTTCTAAATTAGGCAGGTCAGATTAGGTTTTCTCAATGCTTTAAGGTCATAAACTGCTTTGACTTTTGAAAATTGTTCAATTGCCGGGCGCGGTGGCTCAAGCCTGTAATCCCAGCACTTTGGGAGGCCGAGACGGGCGGATCACGAGGTCAGGAGATCGAGACCATCCTGGCTAACATGGTGAAACCCCGTCTCTACTAAAAATACGAAAAACTAGCCGGGCGAGGTGGCGGGCGCCTGTAGTCCCAGCTACTCGGAGGCTGAGGCAGGAGAATGGCATAAACCCGGGAGGCGGAGCTTGCAGTGAGCAAGATCGCTCCACTGCACTCCAGCCTGGGTGACACAGCGAGACTCCGTCTCAAAAAAAAAAAAAAAAAAAAAGAAAATTGTTCAATTTACCTACTTTGGAGCATTAGATTCTAGATAAGGCCTGGGGACATGTTGAAAGTCATGCCCCCTAGCTATGCTAGAAAAGGTCAGACCTTATCTAGTGTCCTAGGCTCCATACCTAGTACATAATTAAAATTGCTTACTAACCAGATTTTTCACTAAAAGTAAAAGTTGCTGAGAGTTAACAGGGTAACCTGTAATTGAGACTACTGAAGAAACAGTTTTACATGCAAGTTATATAAGGAAAATGAAATGTGTTTTTAGTAAAAGATTATAAGAAGGCATGGAAATGTGGATTTTTTTTTTTTTTTTTTTTTTGCCTAGATAAAAGGTTAAAGGATTGTTTTTTGCTTCGTGTTTTTGTTTTCAGATGAAGTTTCACTCTTGTTGCCCAGGCTGGAGTGCAATGGTGCAATCTCGGCTCACTGCAACCTCCACCTCCTGGGTTCAAACGATTCTCCTGCCTCAGCCTCCCAAGTAGCTGGGATTACAGGCATGCACCACCACACCTGGCTAATTTTGTATTTTTAGTAGAGACAAGGTTTCACCATGTTAGTCAGGCTGGTCTCGAACTCCTGACCTCAGGTGATCCACCCACCTCAGCCTCCCAAAGTGCTGGGATTACAGACGTGAGCCACCGCATCCAGCTAACGGATTCTTTTAAGTTAGATAAGATAAAGCTGAAAGTTTGAGCAAGTTGTAGAAGGTTTGTGAAAGAGTAATCTTATAAAAGAAATTATGCGTGTGGACATTGGCTGAAGTTAAACGTATATTCAGGTTTTCCATAAATTGAACATTGAAATGAAAGCACAACAGGTTTCTCTTAGAGCGCTGATCTGCTCTTTAACAAAAACTTATAAAGGAGCCGGGCGTGGTGGTTCATGTCTGTAATCCCAGCACTTTGGGAGGCTGAGGTGGGCGAATCACTTGAGGTCAGGAGTTCAAGACCAGCCTGGCCAACATGGTGAAACCCCATCTCTACAAAAATACGAAAAAAATTAGTCAGGCATGATGGCAGGTGCCTGTAATCCCAGCTACTCGGGAGGCTGAGGCAGAATTGCTTGGACCCAGGAGGCGGAGGTTGCAGTGAACCAAGATCACACCACTGCACTCTAGCCTGGGTGACAGAGCAAGAGACTGTGTCTCAAAAAAAAAAAAAAAAAAAAAAAAACTTGTGAAGGATTATAGAAGGTTTGTAAAAATCTTACCTTATGGTCAAACTAATTAAAATTGGATAGATTTATCTATAAGGTTTTATTAAAAATTGGGTTTGACATCAATTTAATGCACTAATGCAATGGTGAAGTTTGGTATATTTGGTATAAAAATTATACAAAAAGCACTGTCAAATATGAAATAGTGTTTGGCTTTCTTTGGGCTGTATTTGTATAAACATGTTATTGGTATGTGTTCCAAAATTATGAGAAACTTCTATAATTCTAATATGACTTAGTGTATGTTATTAATAATTATCATTGTTATGTAAAATTGTTGTAAGCCACAGATGTAACAAATTCCTAGTCAATTGTGGCTTTAAGAGTGGCTTCCCTAAAACATTTTGTCACCCACAGACAATTGTATTGTTTTGGTACTCTTCAGAAGGTAGTTAATAATCAACTATAGAACTCTAACAGGTGTTCTTAAATGTAGGTTTCTGATCACTTTGGAGATTGTGACAGCAGAATAGAGGAAAATTTTTCAGGACTCTCATGGAGAGCTGAAATATTCATTACTATCAAGTAGAACAGGAGTTAGCTCCATGGAATGAACTAATAAAAAATTAATATTTTTTACTTTGCTTAAAATGTTGCTGATCCTTTTTGTTTTATTTTTCAGAGTCAAGAAAACTGTTCTTTTCAGCTATATGCAGCTTATAACAATTGAGTAAAGTATACTCCTGTGAACAAAATTTGGAGCATATTTGTTTCTTTCTACTTGATTTGTCCAGAATTTGGAAACTATTTGTGATTATTCTTAACTTATGGCAATATAGTTATTTGCATAAGTGCAATAAGAATCTTTTTTATTTTGCAACAGGACACAATTGGAGGGAGAAACTGGTTATATTACCAAGGCTTTGACTGGAATGGTGTGCTTTCCTGTAAAGAATCAAACTTGAATTATAAAGCCAATACAAGCCCCTTGGGAAAACTGGCCTCATACCTTGTCTACACAGTCCCTATACAGGGTTTCTGACCTGTGGTAACTAAAGAATGTCACTTTCTGACAGGTCCAGGAGCCTCAAGTTATCTTGGGACCTCAAAAGGAGAGGAATTTACCCAATTCATAGGTATTTGAGGGTACAAACCCATGGCTAGGCTTAGCTTTAAAAAAGGTCTTATCTGAGATTCCTTATGGAATAAGGTTCCATCAAAGCCAATTTTAAAAGTTCATGTGAAAAATAATTATTCTTGCTGCACTTTATAGAAATAATCAGGCCAAGTATAATAAAGCAAACTGTTCTTACCATGATTTGTCTTTAGTAAAAATGGGAAACTGGAGAGAGAAAAAATTATGTTCCAAGAACTATGGTCTATCTGTTATTATTACAGATTCTAGATGCATTGGTTGTTTTTGAAGTTTTTTTCTGCAATTTAGACTGACCCTGCTTATTCCTGTGAAACAATCAGTGATCTGTGACTGCAGCTCAGAAAAAAACAAGAGCAGGGCTGGGCGTGGTGGCTCACGCCTGTAATCCCAGCACTTTGGGAGGCCAAGGAGGGTGGATAACAAGGTCAAGAGTTCAAGACCAGCCTGGCCAACATGGTGAAACCCATCTTTACTAAGAATACAAAAATTAGCCAGGAATGGTAGTGTATGCCTGTAATCCCAGCTACTCGGGAGGCTGAGGCAGAAGAATTGCTTGAACGTGGGAGGCGGAGGTTGCAGTGAGCCGAGATCATGCCACTGCACTCTAGCATGGGAGACAGAGCAAGACTCCATCTCGGGGGGAAAAAAAAAAAGAGGGATGGGTAATGTAAAAATTGGGATCAGTGTTCTAATTCTAATTCTAATTCTAATTGGGATCAGTATTCTAATTCTGGGCATGTACTGAAATCAGCTAGCAACCGCATATCAGTTTGGTTCCAATAGTTGCTCAGTTCACGGAAAGCCTTCTACTTTAGTTTACTTGGGGTAATTTTTTGCTTTACTGTTGTGGAATATATTGCTATTGTACTCTTCGTGTAGGAATGCAGAATAAGCTTACTCAATGTTTTCTTAAATTAAACATTTATTAATCTTCCAGATATCACCTTTTGTTGGAACTCAGAGTTGTGAATGGCCCTCACCATCTGAGGCTTTCTGACTGACCTCTTCTCTACCCCAAATACAAGAGACTCTAAGTTAGGGAGGAATGTCATTGCCCCTATTCAACACAAAGAAGTTACAGAAGATGGAGCTTTGTCCCTCTGCAACCCTTAGTAATAAGAGTTCTCTTATAAAAGGGAGAGGGGAAATGTTGAACCAGAGCAACTCCATCTTGAATAGCGGCTGGGTAGAATAAGGCTGAGACCTACCAGGCTGCATTCCCAGATAGTTAGGCATTCTAAGCCACAGGATGAGATAGGAGGTCAGCACAAGATACAGGTCATAAACACTTCGTTGATAAAACAGGTTGCAGTAAAGAAGCCGGCCAAAACCCACCAAAACCAAGATGGCAATGAGAGTGACCTCTGGTCATCGTCACTGCTACACTCCCACCAGTGCCATGACAGTTTACAAATGCCATGGCAACATCAGGAAGTTACCCTATAAGCTCTAAAAGGGGGAGGCATGTATAATCCATCCCTTGTTTAGCATATAATCAAGAAATAACCACAAAAGGGGCAACCAGTAGCCCTCAGGGCTGCTCTGCTTGTGGAGTAGCCATTCTTTCATTCCTTTACTTTCCTAATAAATTTGCTTTCACTTTTTAAAAAGAGAGAGAGAAAAAAAAGCTGTCATTCTTATACTTTAACTTTGTATACATAAGATTTATCTCTGCATCTTTCAGGAGAATCAGCACACTTTCCCTCCAGTACAGTATCCCCATCCTCCCCAAATAAAACCATTTCTATGCACATGCCACCAGCATTAACATGGCACATTTCCAATCAACGCATACGATTGTGGCACAACCACCTGCAAAGACCACAAGTACTCCAAACTACCTTCCAAAATGCATGAAAGTTAGCAATTAGGGTAGACTGAATCATTACAGAAAAAGTACAATGGTCCTGTCCTAACTGGTGTGCATGGGCCCTGGTACTCACTCAGCTTTGCATAGCTTCTGCCAAGCTTCGTGAAATTTCACAGGGTCCTCGGTTTCAGTGATCTTCTCCAGATCAATGGAGTCTATGTACTAAAAAACATCCAACAGATAAAAGGAGTATTTAAGAAAAATAAACACTCAAAAATACTACAGCCATCTAATACTATGACACATTATTCAATAATTACTTATTATGCAAACACTGTACTGGGCACTAGGGATAGAAAACATAGTCTGTGTTTTGTAGCTCTTATCATCTTTCAGAAAGATTACAAAACCAGATAAATGGGCATCCATACTATACTATGATAATGGCTATGACAGACAAAGAAGAGAATGATGCAGAAGTAACTAGGGGTTAACTGCGTGGGGTGGCACGTGCCTGTAGCCCCAGCTACTTGGGAAGCTGAGGCAGAAGGATCCTTTGAGCCTGGGAGGTCCAGGTTGCAGTGATCCCCGATTCTGACACTGCATTCCAGCCTGAGTGACAGAGTGAGACCCTGTCTCAAAAAAAAAAAAAAGCAACTAGGAGATCACTAGAACCGGACACTGGAGGAAAGACAGGAAGGATCGACATCAAGGAAGAGCTCTGGGGAGGTAATATTCAAGAAGCCAGCCGAGAGGAGAGCAGAAGCAAGATAAGCATGTGTGTGATGGGACACAGCAGGGAAGGCATGCAGGAGACAAACAGAGGAGGGGAGAAGGGTATGAAATCTCCAGCAGGCCAGGCGCATTGGCTCACACCTGTAATCCCAGCACTTTGGGAGGCTGAGGCAGGCGGATCATCTGAGGTTAGGAATTCAAGACCAGCCTAGCCAACATGGCAAAACCCCGTCTCCACTAAAAACATAAAAATTAGCTAGGCGTGGTGGTGGGTGCCTGTAATCTCAGATACTTGGGAGGCTGAAGCAGGAGAATCACATGAACCCAAGAGGCAGAGGTTGCAGTGAGCTTAGATTGTGTCACTGCACTCAAGCCTGGGCAACAGAGCGAGACTCCGTCTCAAAAAATAAAAAATAAAAAATAAAAAGAAATATCTAGCAAAGGAGCCACTTATATGAAACCTCAGAGGAAAAAGACAGAAAGTGGTAGCCACTCTGGGACCCTCAAAAAAAGCCCCACCCAGCGAGAGGACAGACCTAATTAGTTGGAGGAAGGCAAGGGACGAGGCTGAGAAGCCATGACACAGAGTTGACACTTGAAGGCACTTGCAATGGTTTGAATGTCTCTGATCTCCCAAAATTCCTATGTTGAAATCCCAACTCCCAAAGAAATGGTATTAGGAGGTGGGTGGGGTCTTTGAGGGATGATTAGGTCAAGAGGGCAGAGCACATAGGAATAGGATTAGTACCCCTATAAAAGAGGCCCCAAAGACCTCCCTCACCCGTTCTGCCACATGGGGATATAACCAGAGGTTGGCCCTCTGCACCCAGAAGAGGGCCCTCACCAGAGCCCGGTTACATGCTGGCACCCGAATCTTGGACTTTCAGCCTCCAGAATTGTGAGAGAGAAATGGCAGTTGTTTGTAAGCCACCTGATCTATGGTACTTTGTTACAGCAGCCTGAACAGACTGAGACACCACTGAAAGATCTTAAGTAAAGGGATGACAGGAACAAAGAGAACCGAGAAAGATTTTACAAAGATCACTCTGGTAGAGTGTGGCAAAGACAGGGAAGATTGGCAGCTGGAAACCAGCCTGGAAGCCGCTGCAGCTGCAGCAAACCAGGAGAGATAGACAGATGCAGCTCAACCTTAGAAGGAAGATGACAAGGCAACAATTCAAATAGTACTTAGGAGAAGCTAATGTCAATGAATCCTATCAGATGAAGCATCATGTGCACCAATTCCTATATATATAACAGTCCCTCTCTATCTATATTAGTTTAGTATTTCTTCTGTAAAAATGACTATCCTGGCCAAGCGCAGTGGTTCATGTCTATAATCCCTGCACTTTGGGAGGCCAAGGCAGGTGGATCACTTAAGGCCAGGAGTTCAAGACCAGCCTGGCCAACATGGCGAAACCCTGTCTCTACTGAAAATGCAAAAATTAGGTGTGGTGGCAGGCACCTGTAATCCCACCTACTCGGGAGGCTAAGGCACAAGAATTGCTTGAACCCAGGAGGCGGAGGTTGCAGTGAGCCAAAATCGCACCACTGCACTGCTCCCTGGGAAACAGGGCAAGACCCTGTCTCAAAAAAGAAAAAAGAAAAAAAAAAGAAAAGAAAAGAAAAAAAAGACTATCCAAATAAACTTTATGATACAAATTTTTAAAGGCTTTATAAAATATATATGTCATGGCAATTTTCCCATTGCTGTTTTCTTTTTTTATATAACGGGGCAGGCAACTTGAAGTAGTGGGAGGAATGGGAAGTAAACTATTCCTTAGAAAGCCAAAAATAAAAAGTGATTAGGGGCCGGGCATGGTGGCTCATGCCTGTAATCGTAGCACTTTAGGAGGCCAAGGCAGGAGGAATTGTTTGAGGAGTTCAAGACCAGCCTGGGCAACATAGCAAGACCCCATCTCTATAAAAATTTTAAAATAGGCCAGGCACGATATCCCAACAATTTGGGAGGCCAAGGCAGGTGGATCACCTGAGGTCGGGAGTTCCAGACCAGCCTAGCCAACATGAAGAAACCCTGTCTCTAATAAAAATACAAAAATTAGCCGGGCGTGGTGGCGCACACCTGTAATCCCAGCTACTTGGGTGGCTGAGGCAGAAGAATCACTTGAACCCAGGAGGCAGAGGTTGCGGTGAGCCGAGATTGTGCCACTGCACTCCAGCCTGGGCAACAAAAGGAAAACTCCGTCTAAAAAAAATTAATTAATTAAAAAATAATAAAATAAAAATTTTTTAAAGTGATTAGGAAAGGAGGCTAAAAAGAAGAGAGAGAAACAGCAGCTAGGTCAAACTGGAAGTCTAAGCTGGTGCCAAAGTGGAAGTCATTAAATTTCTTTAACATATAAATGGATCTTTTTACTCATTATACAAAGTTTTTGCCATTTAAGTCAAGATGATAAGGCTTGCTTAAAAAATGATATACTCATATTGAATATAATTAAATATAAATGTGAGATAGATATATAAACATACGTATCCAACTGGTAACAAGTGGGATATCAGGGAGGAGGAATCTGCTTTCTGCATTTTAGACTTATGCTTTATTTTGTTTTGCTTTGTTTTTTGGAGACAGGGTCTCAATCTGTCACCCAGGCTGGAGCGCAGTGGCGCAATTATAGCTCACTGCAGTATCAAACTCCTGGGCTCAAGCAATCTTCCTGCCTCAGCCTCCCAATTAGCTGAGACTACAGGTGCATGCCATCACACCTGGCTAACTTTCAAGATTTTATAGAGATGAGGTCTCCCATTGTTGCCCAGGCTGGTCTTCAACTCCTGGGCTCAAGCAACCCACCTGGCTCAGCCTCTGGAAGGGCTGGGATTACAGGTGTGAACTACTTCACCTGGCTTATGCTTTGTTTAAATGTTTTACTCTAAACATGTACTACATCCGTTTTTATATGGAAGAATATACTCAAGCTATATAAGATAACTACACCTCTGTTATTCCACAATACTGAGTTTCCAAAACAATCACTGTTTGCTAGCTATCATTCTTCCAAGTTAGAGAGGGGAATATAGTATTTTTAAAATCTAGATTCCGTTCCAATGCTAAAGGAAAAAAATATCTTATTATTTTCTTGTTAGCCAATTATGACGTACTTGAAGGAGCATGACAAGCATGCTCATTCATCTGAATGTGCAAAGCCTAATTTCAGAAATGTGCCTTAAACCTACATGTAGAAAACAGTTTACACAGGCCAAGCTCAGTGGCTCATTTCAGTAATCCCAGCACTTTGAGAGGCCAAGACGGGCAGATCACCTGAGATCAGGAGTTCGAGACCAGCTGGCCAACATGGTGAAACCCTGTCTCTATTAAAAATACAAAAATCAGCTGGGCATGGTGGCGGGAGCCTGTAGTCCCAGATACTCAGGAGGCTGAGGCACAAGAATTGCTTGAACGGTGAAGACAGAGGTTGCAGTGGGCCGAGATCGTGCCACTGCACGCCAGCCTGGGCGGCAGAGGGAGACTCTGTCTCAAAAAAGGAAAAAAGAAAACCGTTTACACAGCAAACCTAGCTGCTGCCCTTGGAAAGGATTGCTACAAGATTGAGCCTTGACTGGCTTCTGGAAACTCTGACTTTGGGAGGGTTCCCATCATTCCAAGAACTGATAGGAGAAGCTCACTGCGCTGAAAGTGTCTGTACAGACAACATAGTTTCTGCTGCATGCTTTCCTTCTGGGAGGCTGGCATTTTGGGAAGTGTTAAGCAAAGGGTGCGTATGTGACCAGCCCCCAGTAAAAACCCTGGGCTTCAAGTCTTCAATGAGCTTCCTTAGTAGATGGCAGTTTGCATGTATTATCACAACTCACTGGACTCTACCAGGGGAGGGCGCTTAGAAGCTTGCGCCTCGTTACCCCAGACTTCACCCTGCACGATTTTTCCCTGGCTGATTTTGCTTTGCATTGTCTGGCTATAATAAATCTTAGCTATGAGTATAACTATATGCTGAGTCCTGTGAGTTCTTCTGGTGAATCATAGGTCCTGGAGATGATCTCAGGGACCCTTTAACAAAACTTGCCCCTCTGGAACATGTGCTATTGGCATGAATTACTGAGATAGCCAAAAGACCAGGCCAGGACTCACCATCAGATTCAACTTGTGGTTGATGGCCAGGGCTGAGTGTTCCAGGGCTTTGAACACAGAGGCGTAGCAGTCTCTGAGCTTGGTGTATTTGCCAACCAGGGCTATGGAGCATATTTTCTGTAACCTTTCATACCTGGGAAAGAAAACAAACTCAAAGGTTATATGCATGTAACAGAACATCACAGACAGAACAATGGCAGCTGCTGCTCTTATTCCAAGGCACTTTTTAAAACCTTAGGAGCAGCTGTAATCCCAGCTACTCAAGAAGCTGAAGCGAGAGAATCACTTAAGCCCAAGAGTTTGAGACCAGGCTGGGCAACATAGTTAGACCCCGTCTCTACAAAAAATACAAAAATTAGCCAGGCGTGGTGGGGCATGCCTATAGTCCCAGCTATTCAGGAGGCTGAGGTTGGAGGATCACTTGAGCCCAGAAGGTCAAGGCTGCAGTGAGCTATGATCACACCACTGCACTCCAGCCTGGGCAACACAGTGAGACACTGTCTCAAAAAACAAAAAAGAAATCCCAACGTTGGCTTACATAAGCAGGTACAGATAAAAGTTCAAGTATATCAGAGAAAAAGTTAAAAGCATTAAAAGTAAAAATTGAAAAGCTATCCCAATCTCATAAATACGAGCTGTTCTTACATTGGTTAATAAGGTGACATTGTATAAGAAAATGCATTCTGCGTGTCAATAGAAAACATTCCAATATTAACTTTGTAAGGTGACATTGTGTGAGAAAATGCATTCGAAGTGTCTACATTTAAAATGGTTACATTCCCAGCTGACCCACAAAAGTCTGGTTATTCATGGCATGCCTGAAGAATGGTGCTAAGAGAACGATTTAAAATATTACTAGCCATTTAGATCATTTTTATGAGAAAAATTCCATTCTACAGAAGACACTCAATCACATTTTACCATTAGAGACACAATTTTTAGTGTTGCTTTTGTCAGGAAATCTGTTCAAAGAACATGAAAAATATCTGGTCTGGTATTAGGTACGTGGAAATGTCATCTTGGGGCTGAAGATGTTTTAGGGCTTTGAAGCAAACCATTCCCCAAACACCTTAGAAAAATATTACCATGATGATGAATATCCCTCTTCAATATCAACATCAGCAAAGAGTGGCTGGGCACGGTGGCCCACACCTGTAATCCCAGCACTCTGAGAGGCCGAGGCAGGTGGATCACCTGAGGTCAGGAGTTCGAGACCAGCCTGGCCAATATGGAGAAACCCTGTCTCTACTAAAAATACAAAAATACAAAAATTAGCTGGGCATGGTGGTACTCACCTGTAATCCCAGCTACTCAGGAGGCTGAGGCAGGAGAATCGCTTGAACCCGGGAGGCGGAGGTTGCAGTGAGCTGAGATCATGCCACTGCCCTCCAGCCTGGGCCACAGAGCGAGACTCTATCTCCACACAAACACACACACACACACACACACACACACACACACATCTGTAAAGAGTACAAGAGAAACTTGATCACAAACAGGCTGTGTGCAGGAAAAATGCACAAGAAGCTAAGAAGTCAAAACTGATAGGGAAGGTAACTTTCTAGAAAGGTGACTAAAATAGCTGAGACAAGACTGCTAACCCTTGAACTCGCTACTTCATTTTATGTTGTTCTGGAGGTTCCACAGCTGTCTGTACCTCACACCACCTCTCCATACAGTATGCAGGTAACAGGCCGTGTGTGGTGGCTCACGCCTGTAATCCCAACACTTTGGGAGGCCAAGGCGGGTGGATCACTTGAGATCAGGAGTTCCAGACCAGTCTGGCCAACATGGTGAAACTCTGTCTCTACTAAAAATACAAAAATTAGCCTGGCATGGTAGTGCATGCCTGTCGTGGTGCATGCCTCCAGCTACTCAGGAGACTGAGGAAGGAGAATCACTTGAACCCAGGAGGCAGAGGTTGCAGTGAGCTGAGATCACGCCACTGCACTCCAGCCTGGGCAACAGAGCCAGACTTCGTCTCCAAAAAAAAAAAAAAACAGGATGCAGGTAACAGAAAGCAGGATGACAGCACACCAAGTAGCAGAGATGTCAGAGGCAGGCAGGCACAGCCACATTTGAGCATAGCAGATTTGGCTTCACCCTCTTCTCCCTCCTCCACAGACGGAAGATACATCAGCTGTGCCTCCGGAAGGAAGCAGCACTGGGGTCAGTATCACAGGTTCCGCCTTCGACTCACTCACGGCTGGTCTTCCCAGGGGAGGAGTCACTGGGCAGCAGGTGGTACAGGTGAGTCCACTGGGTCACACCTACCAGGGAGCTCTCATTCCCCCTTGGACCTATACTTCCGAGAGCAACCAAGTGTCTCCCTCATGTGCCCCACTCAGCCATCAGCCATCACCGAATGTGAGGCAGGCATCTGATACTACTTCAAGCTGCTGTGGGAGGGGGAGGGGAGTCCTCTTTGCAGGGCCGCCCCCAACAGTCGGGTCTCAAGAGAGATGAAGAGGGCTGGGCATGGTGGCTCATGCCTGTAATCCCAGCACTTTGGGAGGCCAAGGCAGGTGGATCACAAGGTCAGGAGATCAACACCATCCTGGCTAACACGGTGAAACTCCGTCTCTACTAAAAAAAATACAAAAAAAAAAATTAGCCGGGCATGGTGGCAGGCGCCTGTAGTTCCAGTTACTTGGGAGGCTGAGGCAGGAGAATGGCATGAATCCGGGAGGTGGAGCTTGCAGTGAGCCAAGATCACGCCACTGCACTCCAGCCTGGGCGACACAGCAGAAGGATCACTTGAGCCCCAGAAGTTCGAGGTTGCATTAAGCCCTGGTTGCACCACTGCACTCCAGCCTGGGTGACAGAGTGAGACTCCGTCTCAAAAAAAAAAATAACAGAAATAAAAGATGGAGGACAAGATTGGAGTGATGCGGCCACAAGCCAAGGAACACCACTGATTGCTGGCAGCCACCAGAAGCCAGGAGAAGGGGTGTGGCAGAGATTCTCCTGCAGAGTCTCCAGAAGGAACCAACCCTGTGAATGCATTGATTTTGCACTTCTGACCTCCAGGACTATGAGAGAATAAATTCCTGTGGTGTTTTTTTAAGCTACCCAGTTTGTGATCATTGTTATGGCAGCCCCCAGGAGGCTAATACAAAGACCAAACATTTTGCTTTAAAAAGCACAGAAGCGCCAGGCACATGGCTCATGCCTGTAATCCCAACACTTTAGGAGGCTGAGGCAGGAAGATCACTTGAGCAAGATGGCAAAACCCCGTCTCTACTAAAAATACAAAAATTAGTTGGGCGTGGTGGAGCGCACCTGTGGTCCCAGCTATTGCGGACGCTGAGGCGGGAGGATCACTTGAGCCCAGGAGGTTCAGGCTGCAGTGAGCCAAGACTGTGCCACTGCACTCCAGCCTGAGCAACAGAGCAACACTCTGTGTCAAAAAAAAAAAAAAAAAAAAAAAAGAAAGAAAACGAAAAAAAGCATAAACGCATAGAGTATAATTTAGAGCTATTTCCAATAAAAAGAGTTAAAATATTAAAACTTCTAGTGCCTAAAGTGTATCAGCCCCAAGCTACTTAGAAAATTCCTACGAAATGACTGGCACTTTAAGCACTCTAACAAGGGTTTTAGAGGATCTAAGCTCAGAAACTGCTCTTTTTTCCCGATTCCACTTGCCCCAGAAAGTCTAAAGCATTTTTTAAAATTGTAAATGAAAGGGCAAGAGAACGTCAATCTGATTAGTCACCTACCAAGGGTCAGTGATTTTGTGACCATCATTTTAATTATAGTTACCAACATCAGCAACTGATACTCATTATAGTACGTGACTCAATGTTAAGTCTTTACAGGTTTCCTCTCATAATTGCCACTAGGTAGGCACTGGTATCCCTTTATTATATACAGATGGGAAAACAAGCCTAGAGAGGTTAAGTAATCACCCAAACTCACACAGCTGGTAAGAGGAGAGGTCAGGATCTGAATCTAGAACCTACATTTGTAACAGCTGCACCTACCGGCTCTGCTGTATGACCTAAGCTGCCCAAGAAGTCCCATCTCAACTACATTTAGTAAAAGAAAACAGGGCTGGGCACAGTGGCTCACACCTGTAATCCTAGCACTTTGGGAGGCCTAGGCAGGCGAATCGCCTGAGGTCAGAAGTTCAAGACCAGCCTGGCAGACATGGTGAAACCCCTTCTCTAATAAAAATACAAAAAATTAGCTGGGCGTGGTGGCGGGCGCCTGTAATCCCAGCTACTCAGGAGGCTGAGGCAGGAGAATTGCTTGAACCCAGGAAGCAGAGGTTGTAGTGAGCCGAGATTGCGCCACTGCACTCCAGCCTGGGTGACACAGTAACACTCTGTCTTAAAAAAAAAAAAAAAGAAAGAAAGAAAGAAAGAAAGAAAACAAGTAACAGAGACTTAATTTCCCCTTTTTTTTTTTTTTTTTTTTTTTTTTAAGATACAGGGTCTCGCTATGTTGCTCAGGCTGGCCTCCAACTCCTGGGCTCAAGTGATCCTCTCACGTCAGCCTCCCAAGTAGCTGAGACTACAAGTAAATGCCACTGCACACAGCTTAATTTTCATATAACTTCAAATTAGAGAAACTTTGCTTAAATTAATATGGTTGTCTGAAAGTTAGAATCCATCAGGAATTTTAATAATTATGCTGAATAGTTAATGAACGCAGGGTGAAACAAAAATAGCATAGCCAAAAGTTCCCATTCAAAATGATTTCCTTTAGGAAAAGTTAGCCAAATCTTAAAAACAAGCAAAACAAAACAAAAAACCTGCAACATTTAAAACTGTTTAAGGCCAGGCATGGTGGCTCATGCCTATAATCCCAGCAGTTTGGGAGGCCAAGGTGGGCAGATCACTTGAGCCCAGGAGTTCAAGACCAGTGTGGGTAACACGGAAAAATCCCGTCTCTACAAAAAAAAAAAAAAGAAAATTAGCCGGGTGTGATGGTGCGTGCCTCTAGTCTCAGCTACTCAGGAGGCTGAAGTGGGAGGATGACTTGAGCCCAGGAGGTGGAGGTTGCAGTGAGCCGAGATCGTGCCACTGCACTCCAGCCTGGGCGACAGAGCGAGACTCTCAAAAAACAAAAAACAAAACAACAACAACAACAACAAAAACATTTAAAATACTCAGAAACTAAAAAATGAACTAGTAAATAAATCAAAATCCTTCCAGAGTTAAAAACATTCCTTCCAGAATTCAAATTCCTTTAATTCACTTTGATTTATGTATAACAAAATCAAAGGCTCCAGAAATCTTCAAATAATACAGCAAAGCACCGTAACAGTATGCTCCATCTTTAGACATATCCAGACCAAAATGTGCACATGCAAAATGCCAAATACACATGCTTACCCTTTCAAGTAGGTCTTATTTCTACTCCCAAACTCAAGAATTGTTAAAGATCATACAAGTAATTCCTTTCGCTTACCTGTCAGCCATATTTCTCCACTTAAAAAGCAAATTACTTGCAGAATCACCAATGGGCAGGTGCAATCTCTCCTTAAAATATTTGACAATGCCTTGTTCCTCCAAAAGCACAGGAACTCGATATGTGGAAGAAACATCATGGATACATATGACCTAAGTGATGATGAGAAATCACCTTACTTAGATGGATCTACTCAAATATGCCACCACAAGAATGAGACAAAATTCAGGAGAGACTGACAGTTTATTTACACTGATATCACACACACACACACACACACGCATGCGCACACACACACACACATACACACAAAAACCCAGCAACCAAAACTAGCATCAGAATTTGCACATGGTTAGCTTCATTTAATTAGAAAACTAATCCCAGCACTATGGGAGGCCAAGGCGGGCAGATCTCCAACTCTGACTTCTCCAACTCTGAAGTCAGGAGTTCGAGACCAGCCTGACCAACATGGTGAAACCCCACCTGTATTAAAAACACAAAAACGGTGACATGCGCCTATAATCCCAGCAAGTCAAGAGGCTGACGCAGGAGAATCGCTGGAACCCAGGAGGTGGAGGTTGCAGTGAGTCGAGATCGTACCATTGCATACCAGCCTGGGCAACAGAGCAAGACTCCATCTCAAAAAAAAAAAAAAGAAGAAGAAGAAGTGTACACAAAACGACTGGACAGGTCAGGTGTAGTGGCTCACGCCTGTAATCCCAGCACTTTTGGAGGCTGAGGCAGGTGGATCATCTGAGGTCAGGAGTTCAAGACCAGCCTGGCCAACATGGTGAAACCCTGTCTCTACTAAAAATACAAAAATTAGCCAGTCATGGTGGCACACACCTATAATCCCAGCTACTCAGGAGGCTGAGGCAGGAGAATCGCTTGAACCCGGGAAGTGGAGGTTGCACTGAGCTGAGAGTACACCACTGCATTCCATCCTGGGTGACAATAGCAAAACTCTGTCTCAAAAAAAAAAAAAAGATTGGATGCAAACAAAATGGCATGACAACATACAAATGCAGAAGTGTCCCTTCAATCTGCCATCACATTTTTCAAAGTAGTTCAGACTTTGGCAATGACTCTGAGGCATCAGGCGGGGGCTCTCCATCAGAGTGCTTTCCAAGATGCCAAAATTCAATGTGATCGTTTTTAGACTTCAGAGAACCCAGAGTTATAATCTGAAGAAAAGATTTCTGCCAAACCTCACCCTTTTCCTGTGTGCCATTTATATCCCTCTCTTTAAACTATAGGCAACTCCAATCCCTTATACCCAAGCCTTATTGGAATCAAGAGACAGAGATCAGAGAAGGAAAGAAAAAAGAAAAGCGAATTATCAGAATACTGAGATGGAAAGCCCTGCAGAGCAGAGAACCTAAGCCCAAATCACAGTAGGGTTTCTGTACCAATGAAGTCAACTGAGCCCACTGATGGAGTCAGAAGAGCTAGTGTGAATGCCAATGTGCTTGGGGTGACTTAAGCTGCCACAGGTAGAGAGGAGAAATGAGTGAAAGCAGTAAGTGTCCCAGAAGGAAAGACAAGATAAAGAGATGATAAGTAGGCTTCATGTGGTTCTCTCTCTAGAGGTTTGACTGTGAGTTAAACGCCCACCCTGGTAGGCTGGGCACGGTGGCTCACGCCTGTAATCCTAGCACTATGGGAAGCCGAGGCGGGTGGATCATCTGAGGTCAGGAGTTCGAGACCAGCCTGGCCAACATGGCGAAAACCCACCTCTACTAAAAATACAAAAAAAAAGTATCCAGGCATGGTGGCAGGCACCTGTAATTTCAGCTGCTCAGGAGGCTAAAATAAGAGAATTGCTTGAACTTGGGAGGCAGAGGTTGCAGTGAGCTGAGATCGTGCCACTGCACTCCAGCCTCACTCTGTCTCAAGAAAAGAAATAAAGCCCACCCTGGTTTTGTGACATAAGTTGAGTAATCATGCAAAGAAACATGCATCCTATCTCATTTAAGGGCTAGGGAGTCATGATTGGATCAGGGTGCCCGGCGCTTGCATAAATGTCGTGAAAAGTAGTATGATGATCATTGAAGAGGCACAAAACACTGGCATCAGCAGAAGTGCCTGCCAGACAATAAAATCTAAAGAGCAGCACCAACCTGTTCAGGGTTCACGTGACAAAACATAGAAATCTTCTCCTTCACGGCCATCTCGACGGGCGTTGAACTTCGGCAGACAATCTGTCAAAGCCAGTTATGCGTCAGCAAACAGGATTCGTTTTCAGCAGGATGCCACATTCATTTCTTTTTACAAGAAACTTGGCCAAGTATATACTTGTTCACTTTGGACATTCCACTGGACTATTAGAAATTGGTCTGAGCACTAAAATAAGTATAATCAAATTCAGCACAAGTGTATCAGTAAGAACTCGAAACATCGAGACGTCTCTGGTGAAAAGAGTCCAGGCTCATAAGTGTTGCTTCATTAACTATCAGAAAAGAGCTAGATCAAGGTTAACAAACTTTTTCTCAAAAGGGCCAGATGGGAAATATTTTAGGTTTGCAGGTCACACAATCACTGTCCTGATCCTCAATCGTGGTGCAGTGTGAAAGCAGCTACAGACAATATGTAAATGAATGGGCGTGACTGTATGATAATACAACTTTATTTACAAAAACAGGCACGCAACTTGTGGGCTGTTATTTGTCAACCTCTGACAGAGACTATTGGTGATGACTGGATCACCTGCTATAAGGACACATCACTGTTTAGACTAAAAATAAGAGCAATGGGCTGGGCGTGGTGCAATCTCAGCACTTTAGGAGGCCAAGCCAGGAGGATTGGTTGAACCCAGGAGTTCGAGACCTGCCTGGGTAACATAGCAAAACCCTGTCTCTACAAACACACACACACACACCACACACAAAAATTAGTGCACTGTGGTAGTGTACACCGCTAGTATCAGCTACTCAAGAGGCTGAGGTGGGAGAATCGCTTCAGCCCAGGAGGCAGAGGTTGCAGTAAGCCAAGATCGCAACACTGCACTCCAGCCTGGGCAACAGAGCCAGACCCTGTCTCAAAAAGAAAAAAAGAGCACTGAAAACCCATCACAGGGTTATCACTGATAGCAGGGTTACAGGAAAATCCCAAGATTTCACCTTCATTCTAAAGAATCCAGGAATCATATAAATGATAGGACATCACACTTGCCCAACTATCAATGTGGCCCATCAAATGAGAGCCTAGGGAAGAATGGATTGAAGCAACACTTGAGGCTAAGGGAATAAGCCTTTTCCAGCTCCCAGACAGAAAAACCTCATTGTCATAGGAGCTGTTTGAGAATGAGAAAGGACTTAGATGATGATAAAGATAAAGAAGTGAAGGGCAGCCAGGCATGGTGGCTCTTGGCTGTAATCCCAAGCACTTTGGGAGGCCAAGGCAGGCAGATCACCTGAGGTCAGGGGTTTGAGACCAGCCTAGCCAACATGACAAAACTCCGTCTCTACTAAAAATACCAGGTGTGGTGGCATGTGCCTGTAATCCAAATACTCTGGAAGCTGAGACAGGAGAATCGTTTGAACCCGGGAGGCGGAGGTTGCAATGAGCCAAGACTGCACCACTGCACTCCAGCCTGGTGACAGAGCAAGACTCTGTCTCAAAAAAAAAAAAAAAAAAAAAAAAAAAAGAAGTGAAGGGCCTGCTCCCAGAGACCTTTGGGATAGACTTACCCACTGTCCTCAACTCACCAAATCTGGAGACAGGCCTAACCCCCTCAGCGCGCGGACACTGTTTTGGGTGGGTTTGGTTTTTTGTTCTCCGGTAGCACTGAGCTGAAAAAAAATGGGGTCCCGTCAGCACACTGGACACTAGCTCCTCTTGATGATTAACGGTGCCCCACTTTCAAATGCGGGACACATAGAATATCACCAGAAAACTTATCAAAGTTGCTGTCCACATACTTATCTGGAAAGCCCACCTGTGGGACAAGGCTAACATGGATATTACAGAAATTCTCTCTCTTCGCCTTAAACTGGAATTGTCTAAACGCTTCCACAAACGGCATTCCTTCGATGTCTCCAATGGTGCCTCCCAGCTGGGAATGGAAAGCAAACAAAAAAAGACAAATGACCACACATCTCCCACAGTACACAAGCTAATAAAAAGAGTTCTTAATAAAGTGAGCATGAGAACTAAAGTTTGATGGTTACACAGAGGTTTATAAATACATTCAAAATCACTCAATTGTGGCTGGGTGTGTCGGCTCACGCCTGTGATCCCAGAGCTTTCGTAGCCAAGGCAGGAGGATCACTTGGGCCCAGGAGGTCAAGGCTGCAGTGAGTGGTGATCATGCCACCGCACTCCAGCCTAGGTGACAGAACGAGACCCTGTCTCTGAAAAAATATAAAAATAAAAAATAAAATTTCATAAAAGATTTCACCACATGTATACTCTTCGGTAGCCCACTGCTTCATTAAAACTAACAACGAGGCCAGGTGCAGTGGCTCATGCTTGTTATCCCAGCATTTTGGGAGGCCGAGGCGGGCGGATCACAGGTCAGGAGATGGAGACCTTCCTGGCCAACATGGTGAAACCCCTTCTCTAATAAAAGTACAAAAATTAGCTGGATGTGGTGGCGCACACCCAAGTAGTCCCAGCTACTCGGGAGGCTGAGGCAGGAGAATCGCTTGAACCTGGGAGGCACAGGTTGCAGTGAGTCGAGATCATGCCATTGCACTCCAGCCTAGATGACAGAGCAAGACTCCGTCTCAAAAAAAAAAAAAACAACTAACATCAAATCTCCTTAATGCAGCCAACAAAAGGCTCTCAGGACCTGGCCCTTGCACTGAGTCTCCAGTGCCATCCGGTCCCCTCCCCACTGGCCTCTTGGGTACTCTATGCTCTTCCTTCCTGCCCCTCAAGGCCTCCTACCCTCCTTCTTCATCTACAGCAACTTCTTTTTATCCTCCAGTCCAAGAGAGATGCATCCTCCTTGGAGGGCGGACTCTGACCCCACCCCCCCACCTAAAGCAGCCTACATCCCACTAGCCCTTGTCACAGCACTGTACGCATCCTAGGAACTCAGCACAAGTTGCCTCTATTTCATTTCCGTCTTTGTTTCCTGGCTCTCTACCCCACTAGACTGTAAGCCCCATGAGGGCATGAGCCCAGTACCCTGCAGGCAGCACTGGAGGTTTACTTTAGTAGTCAGGACAGGACAGAAAGGTCCTGAAATTCAATATAAGCCCTAAGTAACGGTGTTCTAGCACCTGTTACCAAAATTACAACAGAACCAAAGCCAGGGCTGGGTGCAGTGGCTCATGCCTGTAACCCCAACACTTTGAGAGGCAGGCGTATCACTTGAGCCCAGGAGTTTGAGACCAGCATGGGCAACAAAGTGAGACCTTGCCTCCACAAAAACATAAAAAATTAGCTGGGCATGGTGGCACAGCGCCCATGGTCCCAGACACTCAGGAGGCTGAGGTGGGAGGATTGCTTGAGCCTGGAGAAGTCCAGGCTACAGTGAGTCATGATCATGCCACTGCACTCCAGCCTAGGGGACAGAGTGAGACACTGTCTCTTTAAAAAACAACAACAACTCAACGAAATGAAAACATCACATGCAATCAGGAACTTGGCAGGAGTGAAGAAGTGAGTGTAAGTACCCACTAAATACAAGGCACCAAAATCTAATTTTTTAAAATCATTTATTTTCTCTAAGGAAAAACAGGTCTGCACTTAAACTAAACCGTATGCTTCCGTCCTGTGTTTTGATGGGGGTTCTCTGGGGTGTCAATAATAGTGAATGCGAAAAGGAGGCCAACTTTAAACATTATCCGCTTCTGCCCTCACGTGGTCAACAGTGGTACTACAGTCTCTCTGCTAATTCAGAAGTTCCCATTACCATACCTCTAGGTCACCATCATTATTGTGTTCAGAAACTTTCAACATAACTATTGGAAAAGTTTGAAGTTAACTGTTGCCCCAAATAAAAGGGAAAATATCACCCATAACAATACTTTATGCTGAAATGGAAGCAGCAGCAAATTTATGAGATGTGCAAAGTTGTTTTTGCCTGTCTTTAATGAAAGGAGTCTTTTTCTTTTTTTTTTTTTTTTTTTAGAGACAGTGTCTCGCTCTGCCACCCAGGCTGGAGTGCAGTGATGAGATCATGGCTCACTGCGGCCTCAAACTCCTGGGTATAAGTGATCCTCCCGCCTCAGCCTCCCAAGTAGCTGGGACTACAGACCTGCACCACCACACCTGGCTGAGTCTTCTTTTTTGGAAAATAAACAAGAAGAGAGAAAGAAACATGTTATTCCTTTAAGACAAGCATCATTTATTTCAGGTTCATGCCAAGATAACTCGTACTAATATAAATAAAACCTGTCAGCTCCACTGGTCTGAGAAGTTGAGGTCTCACTCATAAAATGGCTTTGAAGACATTTCAACAGCTCCTCTATGATTAAAACTGAAAATCAGCTTTGGCAGTCCTTCTTCAAAAGCTTAAATGGTGCACAGACACAGCTGTTGAACACAATTTACAATGAACCAAAGAAGATGTTGACCACTAGTATCCAATAATCAAATATAAACATCAGGGTTATAATGGAGAAGGGGTTCTGTTTGTCAGTTTCCCTGTTTCCATAAAATTTAAAATCCAGCCAATGAGGTCCTGGAGAGCAGGAGTCAGATCACACTCAACCTCACATCCCTAGCAGCTATCATCAGGGCTAGTACATATTAAGTGCTAAATTAATCATTGTGAAGGCAAACAAGTCAATCCAAAGGTAGAATAAGAAACAAAATTAGAAATTTGCCAGGTTGGCCAGGCGCAGTGGCTCACGCCCGTAATCCCAGGACTTTGGGAGGCCGAGGCGGGTGATCACCTGAGGTCGGGAGTTCAAGACCAGCCTGACCAACATGGAGAAACCCCGTCTCTACTAAAAATACAAAATTAGCCAGGCATGGTGGCGCATGCCTGTAATCCCAGCTACTCGGGAGGCTGAGGCAGGAGAATCGCTTGAACCCGGGAGGCGGAGGTTGAGGTGAGCCGAGATCGCGCCATTGCACTCCAACCTGGGCAAAAAGAGCAAAACTCCGTTTAAAAAAAAAAAAAAAATTTGCCAGGCGTGGTGGTACACCTGTAGTCCCAGCTACTTGGGAGACTGAGGCAAGATGATTGGTTGAGCTCAGAAGTTTGAGGCTACAGTGGGCTTTGATCGAACCTGTGACTAGCTACTGCACTCCAGCCCGAGGCAACATAGCGAGACCCTATCTATAAAAAATAAATAAATAACCAGTAACTTTATCAGCTCTACTATTAACAAAATGGATCTTCTACATATCATGATATCTGCTAACACTTACATTGATGACAATAATAATAGCTAACTTACATTTACTGAGCACTTCCTAAATGCCAGACATTGCAAAGTGCTCTTTATTATTGCATTTAATCCCCAAACAATCCTGTCATTATCTTATTATTACAATATTATATTATTACCACATTATTACAAATAAGGACGTTAAAACTGTGAGAATTTTCCAAAAGTCATACAGGCATCTGAATACTAGTTAATAATTTTTAAGCACTTACTATATCTGTGACACCATTCTAAGCACTAAGTGTAGAGACTTATTTAATCTTCAAAACAACGAGTTAAATGAGTTACAAATGAGGTAAATGAGTTAAAGAGGCAGAGAAAGGTTGAGCAAACTTGCCCAAGGTCACCCCCTCCTCCCTGTAAGTAACCTTGCTAGGCTACAAACCCAGCCCGTTTGCCTCCAGACTCTTAATCACTGAGCTACACATGGCTCAGGGGTCACTGCAGAAATACGAACCAAGGCAGCCTGACTCTAAAAGCCAAATTGGTCATTATTCTGCTCTTTCGCTGGGCAATTAAGCCAACTGACATTTAGAGGAGGAGGATATGGATGTTATTCTCATTCTGCAAGTGGAGAGGAAGGGAACAAGGTGAAGGAAGTGAACAAACGGCAAGTTCAAATACTACTTTTTTTTTTTTTTTTTTTTTTTTAAATTAAGACAGGGTCTGGCTCCATCGCCCAGGCTGAAATGCTGGTGCAATCATGACTCTCTGCAGCCTCAACTTCCCGGGCTCAAAAGATCCTCCCATTTCAGATTCTCAAGTAGCTGGGACTACAGGTGCGTACCACCATGCCTAGCTAATTTTTGTAGTTTCTGTAGAGACAGGTTTTCGCCATGTTGTCCAGGCTATCTCAAACTCATGGGCTCAAGCAATCCTCCCACCTTGGCATCTGAAAATGCCGGGATTACAGGCATCAGCCACCTCGCCCAGCCACTAGCTGCTTTCTTTAAACAGCTGATACTAATCACTTATCACCTCTACCATCTGACTTCCCTAACCCAGTGTCTCTTTACACTTCCAAAGCACTTCGGAAATACTTTTCAAATAGCATGCACTAGAGTGCAGTCTGTCGTGTGTGGACAGGGTTGTCTGCAAGTTCCCCAAGGGTACAGACTGTGCCCATCCCAGGCCCCAGCACAGAAGAGGCCCTCACATTGACTTTATCAGCAGCTGATCAGTCTCCACAAGCAGATCACTGCACATCTTGCCCACTCACTTGTGACCACAAAGACAGAAGCCATCTATGTTGTTTCTTGCTGTGACCCACCTCCTAGCCCAGTGTCCAGCACTCAGGAGGGTGTGTGTAAGTATTTGTCAAATAAATGAAGATCAGATGCTCAAAGACCCAGCAGGATATAATTTTATAAAGAAAGTTCTGTGCTTGCCTCAATAACGCATATTTGGGGCTCTTCCTTATTACCATCCACCGGCACCTTGGCTTGGTTCATAACCCACTCCTGGACAGCATCAGTAATGTGAGGGACAACTGTAGAAAGAAGTATTAATACAAAAGTTTATTCCATGTTCATGAGAAAAGAATGTGCTTTAGGCCTCCCCAGTCACCTGAAAGTCACCTGGCAAGTCACCCTGACATTTTTGGAAAATGAAAAGAAAAAAACGCAACAAGTTTAAAAGAATTAGAACTTGTAGAGCGCAGGGACTGTGACATTTTCAGTTCTATGTGGGTTTTTATTTTTGTTTTTTGAGACGGAGTCTCACTCTTTCGCCCAGGCTGGAGTGCAGTGGCACGATCTTGGCTCACTGCAACCTCTGCCTCCTGGGTTTGAATGATTCTCCTGCCTCAGCCTCCCAAATAGCTGGGATTACAGGCATTCGCCACCACGCCCAACTAATTTTTTGTTTTTAGTAGAGATGGGGTTTCACCATGTTGGCCAGGCTGGTCTCGAACTCCTGACCTCAGGTGATCCGCTGGCCTTGGACTCCCAAAGTGCTGGAATTACAGGTGTGAGCCACCGTGCCTGGCCTTCAGTTCTACTTTTGAGCAGCACAAAGATATTCAGCACACAGGGCTCCATAATGTCTGTGGAATATAATACCTTGCACTGTTTTCCCCAGGTAATCGCCACGCCTCTCTTTGTTGATCACATGCTGATATATCTTCCCCGTGGTGATATTGTTGTCTTTATAAAGATTAATATCCAAAAATCTTTCATAATTTCCAAGGTCTAAATCAACTTCTCCACCATCATTTAAGACGAAGACTTCACCTAGGATTAAAAAGGCAATGGAAAAATCAAAATTTTGCTTCCAGTAGATTTTTCAAAGGTGGATATATTTTTGTTAAAAAGTTGGTAAAAGATGTATTTCTAAGCCATATTCTATCACCATCTCCTTTTTGGTGGAGAAAATAATTCAATTCTATCCAAGAAAATGCATCAGAAAATTCTATTTATAGTATTCCATTGTGGTTTTTGTTTTTTATCTACTGAAATTCTGTCTTCAGGATTTAGCTTTTCCAAACTCAACATATGCCACACAAAAAAAGGACTTGAAAACAGCAATTTTAAAAACAAACAGTATTTTACTTCAAAGCATCAGTATCCTGGACTCTGGAATTGCGATAAGAAACTTTTACTTGATTCTCATCTTGGTTGAAGCCACAATTAGACAGTAGGTGACAAAGCAAGGCCACAGCTAACCCATAAGGCAACTTGGTGAAAGTGAGGGAAAAAGCCTGTGTGTGCCATAAGCTATGTGCACAATGCACTGTCATAAAAGACAGGTGCCGACTTCATCACATGAGAAGCACCCACTTTACTAGACACGTCTGTAGATCTCTATTGTCACTTCAGGGCATTGACTGAGAGTTGTATATTTCTAAAGCCACCTTGTGGGAATTAAACCTTTCCTCTATTAAGGGAACTATCATTTATTCCTACTGCTAGAAGTCCACAGGAAAAAAGAAGGTTGACTAACTTACAAACTTAATCAGAAACCTTTTATCTCCTCATTTACTTATCCATTCTAAGGTACATAACTGTGGTCTAGAAAATTAATTTTAAGGAAAAAAGCAAACTGATATCACAATACTTTTTTTTCTTCCTCTTTTTTTTTTTTTTTTTTTTTTTGAGACAGAGTCTCACTGTCAACCGGGCTGGAGCACGGTGGCGCCATCTCAGCTTACTGCAACCTCCACCTCCTGGATCCAAGCAATTCTCATGTCTCAGCTTCCCAAGTAGCTGGGATTACACACATATACCACCATGCCTGGCTAATCTTTATATTACTATTATTATTATTAGTTTGAGATGGGGTCTCACTCTATCGCCAGGCTGGAGTGCAGTGGCGCGATCTTGGGTCACTGCAATCTCTAACTCCCTGATTCAAGCCATTCTCCTGCCTCAGCCTCCTGAGTAGCTGGGATTACAGGTGCCCACCACCACACCCAGCTAATTTTTTTGTATTTTTAGTAGAGACAGGGTTTTACCACGTTGGCCAGGATGGTCTCCATCTCCTGACCTCGTGATCTACCTGCCACGGCCTCCCAAAGTGCTGGGATTACAGGCGTGAACCACTGCGCCCAGCCTATTATTATTTTTTTTTAATAGAGACAGAGTTTCACCATGTTTGCCAGGCTGGGTAGGAGAATCACTTGAACCTGGGAGGCGGAGGTTGCAGTGAACCGAGGTCACACACTGCACTCCAACCTGCATGACAGAGTGAGACTGTCTCAAAAAAAAAAAAAAAAATTCATAAAAAAAATCCAAAGAAAATTTAGTGTAACACATGGCATTAGTCAATGGTGCCGCACAACAACCCCGAAATCTCTGCAACTTACAAAACATTTATTTATTTCTCCCTCATGTTACACGGGGGCTGTGAGTCACTTGTGAGTCACTTGTTTCTTCTCATTCCAAGACCAAGGCTGAACGAGAAATCTCTGAAAAGCAAGCTGTTCTCATGGTGGAGGGCAGAACCACAAAACAGACTGAGCCAAACCACGCAGATGCACTTGACATTTCTGCTTCAACAAGGCATATGTTAATATTCCCTAACATCCCATAGGACAAAACAAATCACATGGCCAGAGTGACCAACCTGCTTGGTTTGCCCAGGACTAAGCGGGTTCCCAGGACATGGGACTTTCTGTTTTAAAATCAGGAACATTCCAAACAAACCAAGACAAGTTAACTATCCTACGTGGCCAAACTCCAAGGTCAAAGGGCAGGGAAATGTATTCCACAGAGGGATGGTGGGTGATATTTTGAAGCAAAAATACAATCTACCACAGACTTGAATAAGTCATTCACAAACAAAATCAAAATCAAAGAAATCTAAACTAAAACAATAAGATACCCTCTTTTTGTTTGTTTTATTCTCCGGTTAGTGAAGTTTAAAACAAAATATTCAAGGCCGGGCGCCGTGGCTCATGCCTGTAATCCCACCACTTTGGGAGGCCGAGGTAGGAGGATTGCTTGAGCCCAGGAGGTCGAGACCAGCCTGAGTAACGTGGCAAAATCCCAGCTCTATTAAAAAAAAAATACAAAAATTAGCCAGACGTGGTGGTGCGTACCCGTAATCCCAGCTACCCAGGGGACTGAAACAGGAAGATCACTTGAGCCCAGGAGGGGGAGGTTGCATTGAGCCGAGATCTTGGTCACTGCACTCCAGCCTGGGTGATAGAGTGAGACCCTGTCTCAAAAAACAAAAACAAGAAGACAGAATAGCAAGGGACACAAACATTTCTGTTTCTTGATCAGGGGCTGGTTACACAGTGTGTTCATTTAATGAAAATTCATCCAACTGTACACTTACAATTTATGCTCTTTTTTGCTTGCATATAAAAAGGTTTTTTTGGTTGGTTTTTGTTGTTGTTTTGTTTTTTGTTTTGTTTTGTTTTGTTTTTTTGAGACAGAGTCTCGCTCCGTCGCCCAGGCTGGAATGCAATGGCTTGATCTTGGCTCACTGCAACCTCCGCCTGCCAGGTTCAAGTGATTCTCCTGCCTCAACCTCCTGAGTAGCTGGGACTACAGACACATGACACCACACCCAGCTAATTTTTTTTTTCTTTGAGACGGAGTCTCGCTCTGTCGCCCAGGCTGGAGTGCAGTGGCCGGATCTCAGCTCACTGCAAGCTCCGCCTCCCGGGTTCACGCCATTCTCCTGCCTCAGCCTCCCGAGTAGCTGGGACTACAGGCGCCCGCCACCTCGCCCGGCTAGTTTTTTGTATTTTTTTTTTTTAGTAGAGACGGGGTTTCACCGTGTTAGCCAGGTCTCGATCTCCTGACCTCGTGATCCACCTGTCTCGGCCTCCCAAAGTGCTGGGATTACAGGCTTGAGCCACCGCGCCCGGCCCACCCAGCTAATTTTTTATATTTTTAGTAGAGACGGGGTTTCACCGTATTAGCCAGGATGGTCTCGATCTCCTGACCTCGTGATCTGCCCGCCTCGGCCTCCCAAAGTGTTGGGATTACAGGCATAAACCACCGCGCCCGGCCTCATAAAAACTTTTTTTTAAATAGCATGTAAGGGCTAAAGCCATTTTAAAAATAAATAGAATACACTCATACATCAAAATGTCACCATTAATAATAGTTACTACAGGCAGTGGGAAATGTTAAGAGAAACATACTACCTTTATGATAAAAATAAAACAGAATCCATAGTACAAAAAGTACAATGTTTCCACAAGGGTTGATTAATTTGGAATGTCATCAGAGGTATGAACAATGTGTCAATGACCATGAGAAAATTCACGGATTCATAGCATGCAATCTAGTCACTCTAAATCTGGAACTACATCCTAAAGAAATTACCCAAAGCGGAAGAAAAAAATGCAGTTGAGCCTAGCGCTATAAGGGGGAAGTGGTTCTCTTTCGTACCATGTTCATAAGGTGAAAAAGTGCCAGCATCGATGTTAATATAGGGGTCGATTTTGATGGCAGTAACTCGGAGTCCACATGATTTTAGAATCGTCCCAATGCTGCTGGCAATGATCCCTTTACCGATGCCTGAGATGACCCCACCCGTGACCAGGATGTACTTCATTGGCAGAATAGTGGCTGGGTGCCAACACCCAGATATAATCTGAAAGGCAATAAAATTATGGATAAGGAAAGAGAAATATTTGAAACTAGTAAAGCAGACAGTGCATTCAACCAGAATTTTTTTTTCTTTTTTTTTTTTAAGACAGTCTCACTCTGTCTCCCAGACTGGAGAGCAGTGGTGCAATCATGGCTCACTGTAACCTCTGCTCGCTGGGTTCAAGCGATCCTCCCACCTCAGCATCCTAGTAACTGAGACTGTAGGTGAGCACCACCACATCCTGCTAATTTTTGTGTTTTTTTTGTAGAGACAGAGTTTCACCATGTTGCCCACGCTGGTCTCCAACTCCTGAGCTCAACCGATCCACCTGCCTCAGCCTCCCAAAGTGCTGGGATAACAGGCATGAGCCACCGCCCCTAGCTCAGAATTTTTTTTTTTTTTTAAGAGACAGTGTCTCACTAGGTCACCCAGGCTGGAGTGCAGTGGCATGTTCATAGCTCACTGCAACCTTGAACTTCAGGGCTCAAGCAATCCTCTTGCCTCAGGCTCTGGAGTAGCTGGGACTACAGGCACGTGCCAACTCTCTCAGCTAATTCTTAAAACATTTTTGTAAAGACAGGTTCTTACTATGATGCCCTGGCTGGTCTCAGACTCCTGGGCTCAAGCAGTCCTCTTGTCTTGGCCTCCCAAGATGCTGTGATTACAAAAGTGAGCCACCATGCTTCATCTCACCAAAATTTCAAAAGCACACAGCAGTTTTCTATCTAAACTAAATACTTGAACTTTTTTTGAAACAGAGTCTTATCTTCTAGGCTTTTTATTATTGTCACTATACAGAAAGCTGTGGATACCTTCTGCAAGCAAAGTGCCTAGGTCTGTTGCCCTGGGTTTCCAAAGACCTCAACTCTATCTAATGCAACAAACTTCATCATGATAAACCAAATTTCTCTAGGATTCACAGGCATGCTAAAATGTTTAAGAGCTCAGACTCCAGTGTCAGACTGATCTGTACAAACTGTACCTGGGCAAGTTCTTTTTTTTTTTATTTATTTTTTCTTTTTTTTTTTAGACAGGGTCTCACTCAGTTGCCCAGGCTGGAATGTAGTGACACCATCTCGGCTCACTGCAACCTCCACCTCCCCGGTCCAAATGATTCTCATGCCTCAGCCTCCCAAGTAGCTAGGATTATAGGCATGCACCACTATGCTGGGCTAATTTTTGTATTTTTAGTAGAGATGGGATTTCACCATGTTGGCCAGGCTGGTCTCAAACTCCTGGTCTCAAGTGACCACCCACCTCGGCTTCCCAAAGTGCTGGGATCACAGGCGTGAGCCATCACGCCCGGCCTTGGGCAAGTTCTTTATCTTTTCTGTGCCTATTCCTTCATCTGTAAAGTGGGAAAAAAACAGCAATCTCTAGGAATATAATTTGATGTTAAAAAGAAATGGGCTACCAAGCCTTGAAAAAACATGGAGGAATCTCAAGTGCATATTACCAAGTGAAAGAAGCCAATCTGAAAAAGCTACATACTGTATGACTTCAACTATATGACACTTTGGAAAAGGCAAAACTAGAGAGACAGTGAAAAGATCAGTGGTTGTCAGCGGGTAGGAGGGAGAGAGGGATGAATAGGCAGAATACAAGGGAATTTTAGGGCAGTGAAACTATTCTGTATAGTACTGTAATGACGGATACATGTCATTATACATTTATCCAAACCCACAGAATGGACAACAGGAAGAGTGAACCCTGATGTAAATAAACTACGGACTTTCTGCTGGGTGCGGTGGCTCACGCCTGTAATCCCAGCACTTTGGGAGGCCGAGGCGGGCACATCACCTGAGGTCAGGAGGTCGAGGCCAGCCTGGCCAACATAGAGAAACCCCGTCTCTACTAAAAATACAAAATTAGCCAGGCGTGGTGGTGCATGCCTGTAATCCCAGCTACTCGAGGGGGCTGAGGCAGGAGAATCGCTTGAACTCGGGAGGTGGAGGTTGCGGTGAGCCGAGATCATGCCATTGCACTCCAGCCTGGGCAACAAGAGCGAAACTCCGTCTCAAAAAAACGAAACAAAATGAAAACCTATGAATCTTAGGCAAAAATGATGCGTCAGTGTAGGTTCACTGATTATAATAAATGTACCACTCTGCAAGTGCGGGATGTTAATAGGAGGTTGGGCATAGCGGTAGGGGAGAGGGTGTATGGGAACTCTGTACTTTCCGCTTAGTTTTTCTGTGAACCTAAAATTATTCTTAAAAAAAAAAAAGTCTTGCTGGGTGCAGTGGCTCACTGCACTCCAGCCTGGGCGACAGAGCGAGACTCTGTCTCAAAAAAATAAAAAACAAAAACTGTTTTTAAATAAGCAATATTAAAACAATTACAACTCATCTAGCTCACAGATGCTGACTGTCTGAATCCTGTTACACCAGTCAAAACTACAACATTTATTGGACAAGAGACTGATTTCAGTAACTTTCTCCTGATAAGACCACAACCATAGACTGGCTCTGGCCAGTTTACAGAGGCTGCGGACTTGCGTGCCTTCATGTCCTGAAAAGAACTTTTGATGTATAGGGCTTAACTGAAATTCATTTAAATGTTAAGTCTCCACCCCAAAGTGAACAGGGGTCATATGCTATTTGCATGTTTATTCAATACACATGAGTCAGGACCACCTTCATAAATATTCATAGCTCCTTCTGTAACCTGTTGAATATGTATGTTTAGTCAACCTGTTCAGCATAAAGCTGAACCCTCCTCCTTCAGAGTGACTGCCTCTGGTTTTGGGAGGCCAAGGTAAGAGGGTCACTTGAGGCCAGAAGTTTGAGAACAGCCTAGGCAACATAGTGAGACCCTGTCTCTTTAAAACGTGTGCTTCCCAGCCTGTGGGATGGCCCCTTTGCAGGCTGTAACCCTTTTTAAGAAATAAAGTAAGCCAGGCGCGGTGGCTCACCCCTGTAATCCCAGCACTTTGGGAGGCCGAGGCAGGTGGATCACAAGGTCAGGAGTTAGAGATGAGCCTGACCAACATGGTGAAACCCCGTCTCTACTAAAAATACAAAAATTAGCTGGGCGTGGTGGTGCACGCCTGTAATCCCAGCTACTGGGGAGGCTGAGGCAGGAGAACGGCTTGAACCCAGGAGGCAGAAGTTGCAGTGAGCCGAGATGGTGCCACTGCACTCCAGCCTGAGTGACACAGCAAGACTCTGTCTCAAAAAAAAAAAAGAAAAGAAAAAGAAAAGAAAAAAGAAATAAAGTCACCAGGCACAGTGGCTCAAGCCTATAATCCCAGCACTTTGGGTGGCCAATGCAGGCGGATCACTTAAGGTCAGGAGTTCGAGACCAGCCTGGCCAACGTGGTGAAACCCTGTAAAAAAATTAGCCAGGTGTGGTGGCAGGCACCTGTAATCCCAGCTACTTGTGGGGCTGAAGCATGAGAATCACTTGAACCTGGGAGGCAGAGGTTGCAGTGAGCCCAGATCGTGCCACTGTACTCCAGCCTGGGCAACAGAGTGAGACTGACTGAGAAAGTAAGAAAAATCTTGGCCGGGCTCAATGACTCATGCCTGTAATCCCAGCACTTTGGGAGGCCAAGGCGGGTGGATTACCTGAGGTCAGGAGTTTGAGACCAGCCTGGCAAACATCGTGAAATCCCATCTCTACTAAAAATACAAAAATTAGCCAGGCGTGGTTGTGGGCACTTATAATCCCAGCTACTCGGGAGGCTGAGGCAGGAGAATTGCTTGAACCTGGGTGGCGGAGGTTGCAGTGAGCTGAGATCGCACCATTGCACTCCAGCCTGGGTGACAAGAGCAAAACTCTGTCTCAAAAACAAAAACAAAAACAAAAACAAAAATTTACCAAGCGTGGTAGTATGCACCTGTAATCCCAGCTACTCGGGAGGCTGAGGCAGGAGAATCACTTGAATCTGGGAGGCGGAGGTTGCAGTGAGTTGAGATCATGCCACTGCACTCCAGCCTGGGCAACAGAGTGAGACTCTGTCCCAAAAAAAAAGAAAAGAAAAGAAAATGTTTTAAAAAAGAAAGTCTCCTTTCTAAATATATAGATCTTGTGATTTTTTAAGTTGACAGTCATACGGAAAATTTATTTGACTTTTCTGCTGCTGTCTGATTCAAACCCTTTTGTTTTATAGGAAGCCCAATAACTCTTGATCTTCTTTACTTTGAGTACTACTGTTTTTCCCTTGAGTGTGTACAGGGGCCTTCTGCTCTTGTAATTTCACCATGTATGTGAAAGTAGACCATAAACAGTATTATCTATGTACTCATGGCAGGCAAATGGGCAACTGAGTAAGACCACTAATATAAAATTACAGTTACAGAAAGAGAAAAATAATGCCAGGCATGGTGGCTCACACCTGTAATCCCAACACTTTGGAAGGCTGAAACGGGAGGCTCTCTTGAGGTCAGAAGTTCGACACCAACCTTGTCAACATAGTGAGACTCCCTCTCTACAAAAGAAAAATAAAAAATTAGCCAGGTGTGGTGGCACACACCTGTAGTCCCAGCTACTGGGGAGGCTGAGGCAGGAGGATTGCTTGAGCCCAGGAGATCGAGGCTGCAGTAAGCCAAGTGATTGTGCCACTGCACTCCAGCCTGGGTGACAAAGCAAGATCCTGTCTAAAGAGGCCGGGTGTGGTAGCTCAAGCCTGTAATCCCAGTGCTTTGGGAGGCCAAGGTGGGTGGATCACCTGAGGTCAGGAGTTCAAGACCAGCCTGGTCAACGTGGCAAAACCATGTCTCTACTAAAAATACAAAAATTAGCCGGGCATGGTGGTGTGTGCCTGTGGTCCCAGCTACACGAGCTGCATGGGAGGCTGAGGCAGGAGAATCACTTGAACCCGGGAGGTGGAGGTTGCAGTGAGCTGAGATCACACCACTGCACTCCAGCCTGGACGATAGGGTGAGACCCAGTACCAAAAAAAAAAAAGAGAGAGAGAGAGAGAGAGAGAGACAGTAACTAACAGAAGGTAATAACTATAAATCTCGCTTTCATTTGTAATTTCACAATTTTTTTTTAAGTACTTGGAAATTCAGCACAAATGCATTTGGGTAGGAACAATTTCAGTTACCCACTTCTTATCTGTCCTCCTCAAAGGAATGCCCATTCTGATTTTGTGGTTTCCTCTGTTTACCTTTCAAAACAACTATCTTAACTAAAGTTATCGCACTTCAGAGCTATGAATTCCATTTGAACTAGCTGACCATGGTCAGGGTGAGTAAACTGAAGCTATTCAAAATATACATGTTCCATCCCAGATAGCATCCCTAAGTCCCTGGGCCTGCCTTTCTCTGCACAACACAGTTGATCACATTCAATGCCATTGCACATCTTCACTAGCCACCGGAGCACCCGCCTATCTGACCTATGTTTATAACTTAAAACATCCTCAATCCAAACCCAGACCACTCCTCCTGGAGATCCAAAATGTATCTGAATATTCCTCTTTCCACTTCTACTGCCCCAGGTAATCATTACAGCGATAATTTCCTCACAGCCCTACCTTATTCATCCCACTGTTGATTTCTTCTTCTTCTTTTTTTTTTTTTTTTTAGGCAGAGTCTCTGTCACCCAGGCTGGAGTGCAGTGGCGCAATCTCGGCTCACTGAAACCTCCGCCTCCCAGGTTCAAGCGATTCTCCTGCCTCAGCCTCTCAAGTAGCTGGGTTTACAGGTGTGTACCACAATGCCTGGCTAATTTTTGTATTTTTAGTAGAGACAGGATTTCACCATGTTGGCCAGGTTGGTCTCAAACTCCCGACCTCAGGTGATCTGCCCGCCTAGGCCTTCTGAAGTGCTGGGATTACAGGTGTGAGCCACCATGCCTGAGCCACCCGGCCTGATTTGTTCAATTTTGATAAGTGCCTGTCCAGGAGAATCAGACAGCCTGGGTTCAAATCCTGACTCTTGTCCCTTATAGCTGTGATCCTCGGCAAATACTTCAACACTTCAAAACCTCAATTTTTACAAACCATACAGTATTTACGGATGATGATAGTACCTACCTTAGAGAGTTAGCAGGGATTTACAAAGACAGTGCCTAAATGCTAAATTAAGCTTAGCTATTACCATTTTTCAGTGCCGCCTACATAATGATTCAGTCAATAAGCTCACAAATGTTTATTGATAAACTGGGTGTCGTGGTGCACACTTTTAATCCCAGCTGCCCGGGAGACTGAGGCGGAAGGAATGCTTCAGCCTGGGAGTTCAAGCCCACTGTGGGCAACATAGCGAGGCCTCGTATGTTTAAAATATATATACATGGCTGGGCGCGGTGGCTCACGCCTGTAATCCCAGCACTTTGGGAGGCCGAGGTGGGTGGATCACTGAGGTCAGGAGTTCGAGACCAGCCTGACCAACATGGTGAAACTCCATCTCTACTAAAAATACAAAAAGTAGCTTGGCGTGGTCGTGGGCACCTGTAGTCTCAGCTACTAGGGAGGCTGAGGCAGGAGAATCGCTTGAAACTGGAAGCAGGAGGTTGCAGTGAGCCAAGATCACACCATTGCACTCTAGCCTGGGCAACAGAGTGAGACTCCATCTCAAATAAATAAAAAAATAAATTATATATATACGTATATTACATATATAATGTTTATTTGAACATCTATTACATGCTTGACATATTTCCAAGTCCTAGGGATATGGAGATAAACAAAAAGACAAGGTCTATGTCCCACTGGACTTCACCTTTCCTGCAGGATTAAGGGGCAAATAAACTGTGCTTTAATTATACCTTATTCTGGCACTGTCATACTGTTCAAATGACTCTCTTTGTAAAAGTTACCAAAATGGAAAAATGCTGTAGAGGTATGGTGAAGAAAACTGGCATACATTCGTGCGAAGTCACATTATGCCTAATAATTTTTTATATAAGAAAATGCTTCTTTGGGAGGCTGAGGCGGGCAGTTGGCCAATATGGTGAAACCTGGCCTCAGCCTGGCCAACATGGTGAAACCCTGTCTCTACCAAAAATACAAAAATTAGCCAGGCATGGTGGCAGGTGCCTGTAATCCCAGGTACTTGGGAGGCTGAGGCAGGAGAATCACTTGAACCCCGGAGGCAGAGGTTGCAGTGAGCCGAGATGGCACCATTGCACTCCAGTCTGGGGAACAAGAGCAAGACTTCATCTCAAAAAAAAAGAGTAAAGAAAAAAGAAAATGCTTATGTGGCCGGGCACAGTGGCTCATGCCTGTAATCCCAGCACTTTGGGAGGCCGAGACGGGCGGATTGCCTGAGCTCAAGAGTTCAAGACCAGCTTGGGCAACATGGGGAAACCCCATCTCTACTAAAATACAAAAGATCAGCCGGGTGTGGTGGCGTGCACCTGTAATCCCAGCTACTCGGGAGGCTGAGGCACAAGAATTGCTTGAACCTGGGAGGTGGAGGTTGTGCCAATGCCCTCCAACCTGGGCAACAAAGCAAAACTCTGTCTCAAAAAAAAAGGAAGAAAGAAAGAAAATGCTTACGTTACCTGAAAAAGAGAGAGCAGACTATAACATTGAATATATTACTGACTATGTTTTTTTAAATTAAGATCTAACTGTTAATAGTCACCATTAAGATTTCCATCTTATGGCCGGGTGCAATGGCTCACGCCTGTAATCCCAACATTTTGGGAGGTCAAGGCGGGTGGATCACAAGGTCAAGAGATCAAGACCATCCTGGCCAACATGGTAAAATCTTGTCTCTACTAAAAATACAAAAATTAGCCAGGCGTGGTGGCGCCTGCCTGTAGTCCCAGGTACTTGGGAGACTGAGGCAGGAGAATCACTTGAACCCAGGAGGTGGAGGTTGCAGTGAGCCAAGATTGCGACACTGCACTCCACCCTGGCAACAGAGTGAGACTCTGTCTAAAAAAAAAAAAAAATTCCATCTTTATTTGGTCAAAGATACACCATGTTATATCTTAATATATTTAGGTGATTAGGTTGTCTGTGTTGGGGCTCAAGAAAACAAAACCCCAAAATGAAGGCCTCAGAAGCAAAGTTTCTCTCTGACCTTCTCCTGCCCTCCTGCCTGTCACCCCTCATACTCCCCCAAGGCAAGTCATAGAAACTAGAACCCCTTTCCCTGCAAAGCCAGCCAGAAAGTCGAAAAATATGACTCTAACCTTCTTCTCAACCACCTTTCTATACAACAGCTGGCCATAAAGAAATGAAGACCCTCATTCCAAAGAGGTTCTACCCCATACCGGGGAGGAAGAAAAGCTACAACACAGAGGCCAAGAAGAATGTGGACAAGCCTTGCTGGGTTTCCCCACTCCGTCTATTTCCATCAGCTCATCCGTCCCTGCTTCATGGACTCCAAGCATAAAATCAGATCATTTCCCTTGCATCTTTAAGGGGTTTTCATTTCTGAAGGCTTCCATGTCACATAAACCTACGATTCAACAAATTGTTATGCTTCTCTCTTGTTAATCTGTCTCTTGTCTAAGGCTGTCAGCCGTGACCCTTATGATATCAGTTCTTTCCTCCCCTACATAAGCAATTACTCATTTTCTGTTTTGTCAAAAACACAAGATACCTTTTTAAAGCACATTGGATATTTTAGAGACCTTTTGTAAGAATGCAACTTAATACCAAGGAGACACCTAATTCTTTCTACTTTGTTGTTGTTGTTGTTGTTTTGAGATGGAGTTGTGTTCAGTCACCAGGCTGGAGTGCAATGGCACAATCTGGGGCTCACTGCAACCTCTGCCTCCTGGGTTCAAGCAATTCTCCTGCCTCAGCCTCCCAAGTAGCTGGGACTACAGGTGTGTGCCACCATTCCCAGCTAATTTTTGTATTTTTAGTAGAGACGGGGTTTCACCATGTTGTCCAGGATGGTCTCGATCTTGACCTCGTGATCCTCCTGCCTCAGCCTCCCAAAGTGTTGAGATTACAGGCGTGAGCTACCATGCCCGGCCCTTTACCTCTTTTAAGCAAACAAGTAACTTTAACAAAGTTTCAAAGGTGCAGGGAAAGGCTGGCCCTGTTTTAGATCACTTTCTCCATTGGGGATGGTTTCTGGTGTCAAGACAAGCTTTTCATTTACTCTTACATACAGTGAGCAGAACCAAGTGTTTATAGAATAGCACCGTGTAGAGCTGTGCCGTCTCCACTATATAATAAAAAATATTACACAGCCAGGTATGTAATTTTAAGTTTCTAGTAGCCATATTAAAAAAGTAAAAAGAATCAAATGAAGTCCATGTTAATATATGTTATTTAACCCAATGTAGCCAAAAATGTTATCACTTTTAACACACAATGTAAGAATTTATTAGTGAAATATTTTACATCCTTTTTGTGTACTGAACTTTCAGAAATCAGGTGCCTATACTTAGAGCACATCTCAGTAAGGATTTTGCCACATTTCCAGTATTCAATAACCACATGTGACCAGTGGCTCCCACATTAGACCAGGCAGGCCTAGAGCAAATAAAAGCACCAGGAGCACCCAGAGACACCTTCTCAGTGATGGCCATTTAAAAAGTAATGTTAGACACAAAAGAGTACTTACCTGATGATCTTGTTCTATGAAGTTCTAGAACAGGCAAAGCTAAACTATGATAACAATCAGAACCAGGGTTGCATGAGGGGCCTGGGGCGGATTGACAGGAAGGAGGTACCAGGGAACTTTGCAGGGTGAAGGAAATGGTCAATGTCCACTTGGGATAACGGTTACAGGAGTGTATAATTTGTCAAATCCCGTCGATTTGCACACTGAAAATGGGGCATTTTATTGAATATAAACTATACATACAATTTTTTTTTATGTTGCCCCCAAAAAGCTATTTTGTAGCAGCAGCGTAGTTCGGCACTACGCGCCCTAACCATCTAGTACGGGGAAAACGCGGGGGTTGTTGTTTAAGGGGTGCACTGGGACCGGGGAGAGAACAGAAAGGCCATGTTACCGGCGCTGATCACCAGCCTCGCCGACCCCCGCTTGGGGCTTCACTTCCGCCAACGCCATCTCAGGGCTCTTCGGGTTCCCGAGGGCCGGGAGAAGTGGGGATCCGGGTGCGGGCGCTGGCGCGGGCGGGGGCGGGAAGAAGCGCGTCCCGGGGACGCGCGGGACAGGCTCCGACCGCACTGGGCACGGGCCAGCGTTCCCCAGTCCCCGCGCCACACCCGGCAGCCGAGGTCTGCGAGCGCGGGGTGCGGGACGCGCGGGGCTGGCGGCCGGACTCTGGACTCAGCGCTGGGGAGGGAGCCGGCGCCATCAGAGAGGGGACAAAGGAGCCCAGCCTCACAAGTGCACCGAGGCTTGGGGGTGCAGGGCAGAGAGGCCCTGGGGACGTGGGATGGCCCGGGCGCCAAGGCCCTGGGGGTCTGGGACAGGCCCAGGAGGGAAGTTACCTGCGCGGTGGTGGTAGCACCGGGTAGGGTGGCTGGTGGGCACAGCGGGCTCCACCCCGCAGCTGGCCTGGCGCTCACCTGTCGGACTGGGGAAGGGGTCGCTGCCGGGGCTGTCCAAAGCCGCCCCCAGGATCTTGCCACCGCCCACCCGGGCCTCGGGGTGCGCGGCGCCCTCCTCGCCCACCCTCCCCTCTCCCTGCTGCTGGCCCAGCTGACTCACGCTGGTGAGCTTGGGGTTTGCACCCGGGTTTGTGCAATGGTCCAAAACAAGCGCCTAAAAAGTGATTCCTCCAGCACAGGCAGCTCCCGTCACCCTCCGCTCTGGACGCACTGGGCCCCAGGCCTCGCCCAGCTCGGGGACCGCTCCTCCCTCCCGTGGCTCACTTCGCAAAGGCACTTCGAGTGCGCGGGTGAACTCCACAATTCCCGGAGAGCCCCGGCCTCCTGGCAAGCCGAGACCCTCGCTCGAGTCCTCCCGTCCAGATCTCACCCTTGTAAAGAACTTCACTGGTCACAAACGTTTGTGCATCCCCTACTACGCCCCAGGAACTGCAGGAGCGCTCAGGAGAGAAGGAAAAGAAAAAAGAATGCCTGCCTTTGAGGAACTAGCTCACAGTCTGGAGGGAGGTCCACCCGTCTGTTGGAACCAGTAAGGTTCCCAGAACAATATTTCTGCAGCAAAGAGCTGCGGGGGTGCAGGGAGGGGGGAAGGCAATTAAGGCCTGGAAGAGTGACCTTTTTTTTTTCTTTGAGAGGGAGTTTCGCCCTTCTTGCCCAGGCTGGAGTGCAATGGCGCGATCTCGGCTCACTGCAACCTCCACCTCCCGGATTCAAGCGATTCTCCCTGCCTCAGCCTCCGGAATAGCTGGGATTACAGGCGAGCGCCACCACGCTTGGCTAAATTTGCATTTTTAGTAGAAACGGGGTTACATCACGTTGGCCAGACTGGTCTCGAACTCCCGACCTCAGGTGATCCGCCTGCCTTGGCCTCCCAAAGTGCTGGGATTACAGGCTTGAGCCACTGCACCCGGCCCAAATACTCTAAAAAGGCATTCTTCGGGTGACTCGGGCCTGTAATCCCAGCACTTTGGGAGGCCGAGGCGGGCAGATTACCTGAGGTCGGGAGTTCAAGACCAGGCCTGGCCAACGTGGTATAACCCAGTCTCTACTAAAAATGCAAAATTAGCCGGGCGTCGTGGCACCTGCCTGTAATCCTACCTACTCGGAAGGCTGAGGCAGAGAGAATCGCAGAATCGCTTGAACCCGGGAGGCAGAGGTTGCAGTGAGCCGCAATCGGGCCAATGCACTCCAGCCTGGGCGACAGAGGAGACTTTGTCTCAAAAAAAAAAAAAAAAAAAAAAAAAGTACTGGAGGATGATTGGTGCTGGGAACGGATACAGGAGGTTTTTCGGGTGAAGGCAAGAAGCAAACCACTGAAGGAAGCTAACATGGACAATAGAAGGGTCTGAAGTGAGATGGAAGATTTTAGGAAAGTGGTGGAAATTTTGCATAACCAGTGTGAGATGCTAGAGCAACAAGTTAGTCAAGAGTCACTGAAAACCTAGTGGAGTTTAGAAACCATCATTGTGTAGTGGTGTCCAGCTATAATCTGGCAAGGTATCTACAGAAATATAGCTTTTAGTTATAAAACCCAAGTTTCCTGCTTGCATAGAGTAGAAGGACAAGAGGGTGAGGAGGTGGAGGACACAGAAAGACTGTGATTGCAGTGATGGGCCAGAGCTCTAGTCCTAGAGGACAGGAACTATTAACAAAACCAGTGGGGAGCTGATAGACTGGGAGACAGATGAGAGAAGGGCTCCAAGGCCAGGGCCTCTGAGGAGAGGACTGGCAAACTGGCAGCAGAGAGTGTGGTGCTGGAGTTCAGGCCTTCAAATGGATATTCCGGGAAATGAGACACTTTGGGGTGTAGCAGCTACAATGGAGTATAAAAGTGAGATGGGCATCACTGGCCTTGGGTTTAGTGCCCACAAGGCTGGCGTGTTGGACATCGAGGGTCCCAAAAGGATGGCAGGAGGTGGAGGAGTCAATCGAGGTCAAGGAACTTTAGAGAATTGGGGTTGCAGGGTGGGTAGTGAGTCTGAAACTAATAGATGATTGACAAGGAAAGGGAGAAGGTTGCAGAATAAATTTCCAGTGCCTTTCAAGACACAATGGAGGCCTGGTGCCGTGGCACACCCCTGTAATCCCAGCACTTTGAGAGGCCGAGGCAGGCAGATAGTTTGAGTCCAGGAGTTGGTGACTTGCCTGGACAACATGGCAAAATCCCGTCTCTACAAAAAATACAAAAATTATCAGTTGTGCTGGCATGTGTCCCAGGGGAGGCTGAAGCGAGAAGATCGCCTGAGCCCAGGAGGTCAAGGCTGCAATGTGCTATGATCATGCCACTGCACTCCAGCCTGGACGACAGAGTGAGAGCTTGTCTCAAAAAAAAAAAAAAAAAAATCAATTAATTTAAAAAAATAAACACAGCCAGGCATGGTGGCTCACATCTGTAATCCCAGCACTTTGGGAGGCCAAGGCAGGTGGATCATGAGGTCAGGAGATTGAGACCATCCTGGCTAACACGGTGAAACCCTGTCTCTACTAAAAATACAAAAAATTAGCCGGGCGTCTCCCCACTGAAGACGAAAGAACAGTATTATGGAGGAAGCAGTAAGAAGCTTGGAACAATTATGTCAATTTCTGGGAAAATAAGCAGAGGCTTCACTCAGCAGGGTATCCTTGGGAGAGATCCAGGTCTCCATGGGTATTGGGGGGGTCCAGGGGAGGGACAAGGAACCACCTTGTCAAAAGGCTAGAGGAATAAACAAGTCTTCCAGAAGGCTCAGGGGAAAGAACATTTGTGAAATGGGTTGGTGTGGGTGCTAATACTTAATACCCGCCACATATGTAAGGTTTCCTTCCACAGTTCCATCTTTCATTATCTGTTTACAACCAGGACAGTTGTTATGATCCCCTTTTTAGAATGAGGGACCTGAGGTTCAGAGATGTGAAATGTCTTGACCAAGGGTACATTAGTTAATATGAGTGGCAAAGCCAGGACATCAATGCACAGCCAGACTCCACCACAGGATGTGAGGCCTGATCTAATTGTCCTATTCCATTCATTTATGAGGCTAATGGATAAAGATAGTCTGTATATACAAAGGGCTCAGTATAATAACTATTGTATTTTTAATCTCAAATGGGAAAAATAACGAGCTGGAAAACAAATTTGATAATAGGGTGCGGATTGACTGAATTGTGTGGGATAAGGGTGTATCCTCATTCAACAAGTGTCAGTTCATGGCCCACCACCAGCATAACATTTTGCTAAATCCGCACAAGATGACTTTTTTTTTTTTTTAAGATGGCGTTTCATTCTTGTTGCCCAGGCTGGAGTGCAATGGCACAATCTCGGCTCACTGCAACCTCCACCTCCCGGGTTCAAGTGATTCTCTTGCCTCAGCCCCCTGAGTAGCTGGGATTACAGGTGCCCACCACCACGCCCGACTAATTTTTGTATTTTTAGTAGAGATAGGGTTTTACCATGTTGGCCAGGCTGGTCTTGAACTCCTGACCTCAGGTGATCAACCCGCCTCAGCCTCCCAAAGTTCTGGTATTATGGGCATGAGCCACCGTGCCCAGCCAGATGATTTTTTTTTAATGAAAATGAAGCCCATCATTAAGTTGATTGCTTATGTTCTCCTTTTGTAATCTTTTTTTTTTTTTTTTCTATTTTTTGAGTCAGGGTCTCACTCTATCACCCAGGTTGGAGTACAGTGGCATGATCACAGCTCACTGCAGCCTCCAGCTCCCAGGCTCAAGCAATCCCCCTGCCTCAGCCTCCCAAGTAGCTGAGACGACAGGTGCAAGCCACTACACCCAGCTCATTTTTTATTTTTTGTATAGACAGGGTCTCATTATGTTGCCCAGGCTGGTCTCAAACTCCTAGACTCAAGCAATCCTCCCACCTTGGCCTCACAAAGTGCTGGGATTATAGGCATGAGCCATTGTGCCCAGCCTAATCTCTTATTTTTAAGAATTCTACCTTTCAGAACAGTTATAAAACTGTCTATCCCTTGGTGACCACAGTGTTCACCACAATTTTAAGTGTACCTTAAGATAAAGCAGAGTAAGGCTGAAAGGACTGGGCCCCACCTCTGCTATGGGAAGGACCAGCACTATACTTCTTTTGCAAGTGAGGAAACTTGAAGGGTAAAAAGACAAGTAAAACATCAAGTTTAGGCCGGGCACGGTGGCTCACTCCTGTAATCCCAGCACTTTGGGAGGCCGAGGTGGGTGGATCACCTGAGATCAGGAGTTCGAGACCAGCCTGGCCAACATGGTGAAACCCCGTCTCTACTAAAAACACAACATTAGCCAGGTGTGATGGCAGGCGCCTGTAATTCCAGCTATTTGGCAGGCTGAGGCAGGAGAATCGCTTGAACCCAGGAGGCAGAGGATACAGTGAGCCGAGATTGTGCCACGGCACTTTAGCCTGGGCAAGACAGAGCGAGACTCCGTCTCAAAAAAAAAAAAAAATAGTCAAGTTTATTCACCTACTAGATGATGGAATTAGAAGCCCATCCTAGGCTTCTCACTCAAATTCCAGGCTCTGTTCAATCATACTTGAAGCAAATATCCTATTCCGGAAAGTCACAATCACTTTCAGGTTCTCACTGACTTAATAAAGCCTAGAAAGGCATTGATCCTAAGACATCTCCTGACTTCAAAGCTGAATCAATACTTGGACTCTAAAAACAGGCTGGAATGTCATTAATGTAACTGAACTGTACACTAAATAAAGTTATGTTTACTACAATTTAAAATATTAATAGTGTAATATACCAAAAATATATACCATTGAATTGTACACTTTAGACAGGTGAATTGTTTAAATCTCAATAAAGCTGTTTGGGGGAAAGAAAAAACAGGTTGGGCTTGATAACCTAAAATCCTGGACCTGAATAAAATGTAAATATAAGTCAGGCTGGAAAACTGGACAGCAGGGAAATCAGAGTTGTAATCAATTCCTCATGTACTCCCTCAGGTCACTGGAACCATCCTCCTCTTCTCAAAATAGCTGGGGACCAAGGAATCATGGATGTCCTTCCACAACTAATGACTGGAGACTGTGCTTGGGAAATGTGTCCATGAACTCCCTGCTCTGAAGCGGTACTTATTCACATCACTAGTTTTTTGTTAGTTTTACATGCTATTGTGGGAAAAGTTAAAAATATAGAAAAGACAAATGTTTAATTACCCAGCTTCAACCCATGGCCAGGCTTGTTTCATCTATATCCCTACCCATTCCCCCCCACCCCCATCCTGTATTAATTTGAAGCAAATTCCAGACATGGTATCATTTCTTTTTTTTTTTTTTTTTTACGGAGTTTTGCTCTTGTCGCCCAGGCTGGAGTGCAACAGCAGGATCTCAGCTCACTGCAACCTCCGCCTCCTGAGTTCAAGTGATTCTCCTGCCTCAGTCTCCCGAGTAGCTGGGATTACAGGCACCCGCCACCACGCCTGGCTAACTTTTTGTATTTTTAGTAGAGACGGGGTTCTACCATGTTGGTCAGGCTAGTCTCAAGCTCCTAACCTCAGGTGATCCACCCGTCTCGGCCTCCCAAAGCACTGGGATTACAGGTGTGAGCCACCGCGCCTGGCCCAGATATGGTATCATTTCTTTGGTAAAATCTCAATACGCGCGATGGATAAACAAAACATGGTGTATACATACAAGGGAATACTATTCAGTCTTAGAAATTGACACAGCCTTGAGGATATTATGCTAAGTGAAAGAAGCCAGTCACAGACAAATATTGAATAATTCCACTTATATTAAGGTATCTAGTCAGACCCACAGAGACAAGAAGTAGAATGGAGGTAGGAGGGGGATGACAAGGACAGGAATGGGGAATTGTTTAATAGGTAGTTTCAGTTTTGCAAGATGAAGTTCTTTCTATTTTTCATTCTTTTTTTTTTCTTTTTTTTGTGAGACGGAGTCTCGCTCTGTCACCCAGGCTGGAGTGCAATGGCTTGATCTTAGCTCACTGCAAGCTCCGCCTCCCGGGTTCATGCCATTCTCCTGCCTCAGCTTCCCAAGTAGCTGACTACAGGCACCCGCCACCATGCCCGGCTAATTTTTTTTGTGTTTTTAGTAGAGATGGGGTTTCACCGTGTTAGGCAGGATGGTCTCGAACTCCTGACCTTGTGATCCGCCCGCCTCGGCCTCCCAAAGTGCTGGGATTACAGGCGTAAGTCACCGTGCCCGGTCTATTTTTCATTCTTTTAATTGCAAGATGAAGAGTTCTGAATATTCATTTCACAACAACGTGAATGTACTTAACAGTACTGAATTGTACACTTAGAAATGGTTAAGATGGTAAATCATATTAAGATGGTAAATTTTGTGTATTTTACCACAATTAAACATTTTTAATTTCACAATTCCTCCATTTTATCAACTACCCAGTGTCCAAATTTCCAGTTCTTATAATAAGTATCATACTATTTTTTTCAATGTGTTTGCTGAATTAGGGTCCTAATAAAATGCACAAGGGGCCATGGGTTACATCTCTTAAGTCTTTTTTAATCTATAGGTTCCCCACCACACCCCCCTCTTCCTTGCAATTTATTTGAAGAAACAAGGTTGTCTGTACTGTGGCTTCTCATAGTCTAGATTCTGCTGACAGCATCCCATTGTGTTGTTTAACACCTTATTCTGTTCTCTTATTCCCTGTTAGTTGGGCTTGGCAGCTTTGGGTTAGTTTTCAGTTGGGCTCAGGAGGAGGCTAAAGACATCCAATTCCGCGGGAACCCAGCCCTGCGGGACCTGAAAAGGCGAGGCTAAGTTACCAGCCAAGCTGCTTAGAGGCAATCTTAAAACGAGACTGGCTAGGACTTCGACAAAGACACCGTCTACACGCCTACTAGGTCAGTCACCTACAAAGCCGGCGAATGAGGAAAAAGGCAAGGCGGGGCTACGCTGGGAAAGCTCTTTGTCCCCTATCCACACGCACAAAAGAGTTGTCACAACTGACGTCACCAGGGGCGGAGCCTTTGGACGGAAGTGACGCTTGTGCAGCCGCGGCGGAGTCGCCATAGAGGCGGGGCTGCAGGCGACTCCCGTTTTCCTCCGACTTCCGGACATCTCCCTGAGAGTCGCGCAGAGTGGAGTCAGAGGCAACCAGTGCTCGCTCCGGTCTCTGGGGATCCGGACCGCGGCGGCGGCCCCGCGGACGGGATGTTCCGGGGCTTGAGCAGTTGGCTGGGCTTGCAGCAGCCGGCGTCAGGCGGTGGGCAGCACAATGCAGACGCTCCACCCGAGCAGCCATCCGAGACGGTGGCTGAGTCCGCGGAGGAGGAGCTGCAGCAAACGGGAGACCAGGAGCTCCTCCACCAGGCCAAAGACTTCGGCAGTGAGTCTCCCCTGGCTCTGGGACCGGGATGGTGGGGGGCGCGTTCCTCCTCTGGGACGACCCTGGGGCGCGGGCCCGACTGGCTGTGGGATGAGGGGGCCGAGGTGAGAGGCAGGGGAGGAAGATGTGTCTGTCGGTCAGTCCTCTCCGGGTCGGGAGAGATTGGTGAGGATCTGGACAAGGCCACAGCTTCGTCTAGCAGTCAGGTCCTGTCCCTGAAGTTCCTGGTGGCAAGTCTACAAAGTTTGCAGACATTGGAATCTGGTATGCAGCCAAGCAGTGTGACCCAACGTCTTCGGGTTTGACGAGGAATCTTTTTTGTTCAATTTAAAAACCTTCACCTTCACGCCCCAGGTCGGGATCGTTGGCGAGCTTGAACTGGTTGAAAAAATGTTTTTTTGCCCTTAGGTCAGAATGTGTTGTCTGAAGTAAACTGACAATTACTGAATGTCTGCCCCTGGCCATCTGCTTTTTAGGTACAGTGGGACCTTTTTCCTTGAGGGAGAGAAAATGCCACTGTCTGCTCTACGCAAGTTGCAGTACTAGATGTTTTATGAAAGATACCCCGTTTCATCTGTTAAACACCCCCAGTGAGTTAGGGGAACAAGCCCAGAGCTATTGGGCCCAAGTTATACTGATAGTGAGTGGTAGAAATGGAATTTGAACTTCGATCTGCCTAATTTTAAAGCCCATGCTCTTTCCGAGTTTACAGCCTACAGGGGTTGGGGGACGAGTAATAATAGACGTGAAGTAAACACATGCTGTAGTAATTCTCATTTATGGAGAGACCGTAGTGGGCTTCAGTGATCAGAGGAAGCATCTTTGAGGCCCAGTGCGGTGGCTCACGCCTGTAATCCCAGCACTTTGAGAGGCTGAGGTGGGCGGATCATGAGGTCAGCAGTTCGAGACCAGCCTGGCCAACATGGTGTAACCCCGTCTCTACTAAAAATACAAAAAATAGCCTGGCGCGCACCTGTAATCCCAGCTACTCAGGAGGCTGAGGCAGGAGAATCGCTTGAACCAGGGAGGTGGAGGTTGCAGTGAGCTGAAATCGCACCACTGCACTCCAGCCTGGGTGACAGAGCAAGACTCCATGTCAAAAAACAAAACCAAAAAAAAAGCATCTTTGAGGAGTTAAGCCCTAAAGCAGCCCAGCACTTCAAGTGAGAGAACTGCAACAAAGGTAGATATTAAGTTCAGCAAGCATTTGAAGAATCTACTAAAAGATGGGGGTGTGGGAGGAGAGAAGCCTGAGAGTAGATAAACACATATTTGAGTAAGACAGGGCCTAACAGTTTTTCTGGAGACAGGGTCTCACTCTTTTGCCCAGGCTGGAGTGCAGTGGCACGATCTTGACTCACTGCAACCTCCGCCTCCGGGGTTCAAGTGATCTTCCTACCTTATCCTCTCCAGTAGCTTGGATTACGTGCATCACCACGCCCAGCTAATTTTTGTATTTTTAGTAGAGATGGGGTTTCACCACGTTGGGCAGGCTGGGCCCTAACGTTTAAAAGTTTACTGTGGGATGAAAGCACAGGGAAAACAGACATCATCTCAAACCATGATAGTACATAGTCTCAGCCCAAGGCCCCCAGATAGTCTTGCTCTGTCGCCCAGGCTGAAGTGCAATGACACGATCTCACTGCAGCCTTGGCTCACTGCAACCTCCACCTCCTGGGTTCAAGCAATTCTTCCTCAGCCCCCTGAGTAGCTGGGACTACAGGCACGCGCTGCCACACCTGGCTAATTTTTTTTTTCTTTTGTATTTTTAATAGAGTCAGGGTTTCACCATGTTGGTCAGGCTGGTCTCAAAGTCCTGATCTCAAGTGATTCACCCACCTTGACCTCAAAGTGGTGGGATTACAGGCATGAACTACTGCGCCTGGCCCCTCTGATTATTTTTTAATAACTGCATTTTTCATATGGATGTGTACTTTGGAGCTAATGCTGCCATCTTTCTGCTCACCAGATTCTCTGTTGATATTTACGGAAGCTGAGGTTACATGGAAGTACCCACAAACACACACACATTGTGAATTTAAAGCTTCAGAATAAATGAGAATTCTTTCCTTTCTGAAATTTATGCAATTTTAGAAAGTCGTGAAGGTTCTAGTTCATATACAAACTGTGAGAGACAAGAGAGATGATCCGATATTTTTTATTTCTACATATTGATCCTAAGAAGTATATTGTCTTTAAGAAGACCCATTTATGTTTTGAAAACTGGAATTAAACATCTGTGAACCTGACTCCCAGAATAGATGCATTTCTTAAGTCTTTTGAAATCTACATAAAATCTCAGCCAGGTGCGGTGGCTCATGCCTGTAATCCCAGCAGCTTTGGGAGGCTGAGGCGGGCAGATCACAAGGTCAGGAGATCGAGACCAGCCTGACTAACGTGGTGAAACCTTGTCTCTACCAAAAATACAAAAAATAGCCAGGAATGGTGGCGGGCACCTGTAATCCCAGCTACTCAAGAGGCTGAGGCAGGAGAATTGCTTGAACCCAGGAGGCGGAGGTTGCAGTGAGCCGAGATCGCGCCATTGCACTCCAGCCTGGGCAACAAAGCGAGACTCCATCTCAAAAAAAAAAAAATCTCCTGGGAGCCCCATTTGTTCTGCATACATTTGTTGAGTGCCTACCTTCAAGACTGGACACTAAATACTTCCTGGTTCCTGGTGACCTATTTATACATTTAGGCAACTCACCAGTTAGTGGTGGGCACCCAGGCCTGCATTCCACTCCCTCACTCAAAACCAAACCTCCTGGTCTCCTGATTCTTGGCCTTCCCTCCTGATAAACTTACAACCTCCTGTTGTCACTGTCTCCAAAGGAAGGAACAATTTATAGGAGAACTCACTTAAGAGCTCCTCCCTACCTCCCTCAAGACCCTATGCCCTTAAGTTGGTTGGTTGGTTTTTGTTTAAGTCAACCAAATCAGAGCTTCGCCTCTACTCTTTCTAAAAAAAGAATAAATAATAAAAAGAAAATCTGTACCTCTGAGAATGTTAAATATCTAAATCATTCACACAGTTTACATCAGTGGGAGGATGACCAAAGATGAGCTTTGTGATCTTTGGCTTTTTCTAAACCGTCCCTAAAACTACTCTATGCTTAGGAATGGGGAAAGGGCCACTTCCTCCTCCTCCTCCTTTGAAAAGTGCTATTAGTATTGCAGAGGGGCTGTGTTAGACTGTCCTTTTTTTCTGTAGGGAAAGTATATTTCGAGTTCCAGCTGCCTAACTTGCAAACTAAGAGGACTCCTAAAGTGTACAGAGGTGACTATGTACCTGCTTTGATGCAGAAGTAAAATATCTAATTGAGTTCTGATAACACACCCAGGTTTACAATGCAAACAGTCAATAGCTTGGATCCTAGGGCTTATGAACAATACTTTTTAGAATTGGGGATCTCAATTTGAAGAAGAAACTTAGGGACATTGCAGAAAATCTGAAAGGTCTTTTGCAGAAAAGAAGTCGTAGATGTTCCTTATGAGGATAGACCTGAGGCTGTGAGGTAGAAATTACTAGAGAAGTGAGAAGAATTTTCTGATTAGAGATGAGTAACGGTAATTACTAGCTGCCCTTCTAAGTCCTGTGCTCCCCACCCCTGGAAGTGGGGCTACCTGGATAGGAAGGTCCATTCCCACACTAAGATGCTGAAATTCTAAAATTATATGAAATATAGTATCTTTGAGAAATTAACCAACTACTTTATAAGAATATTAATCTCCTAAGACTTTGCCACTGTATCCTTATTCTCTTCCTATTCTTGCTGCAGGCCTTAAACTCTACCTTGTGCTGTGTTTACTTTGACAAATTTATGTTTTTTTCTGACCTTTGAAGCTCTTCCTACTTTCCTGTATTCTTACCATTCCTTTCAGTTCTTCAAGCCCTTGTCAACTTGCTCAACTGACCTGAGGCAGTATGGGATTGGAGCATGAGCTTGGGATTTAGAGGCAGATAGCCTGTGTTTGAGTTCCCTACACTACTTGCTGTCTTTATTGTTATATCATTTGCAAATTGCAGAAAGTCCAGTGATCAGAAGCTTAATGAAAGGACCTTTATTTTTGTGTGGGGGAGTCCCCAAGAACCATCCCCAGGTTTGATGATTGGCTGGGAAGACTTATGGGACTCAGCATATAGTTGTATTCATAGTCGTGATGTATTGCAGTGAAAGAGTACAAGAGTAAAATCAGGAAAGGAAAAAGGCACATGGGTTGGAAGTCCAGGGGTAAGCAGGCACAGTAGCGCCACACAGGATGTGCTTAATTCCTCTAGCAAGGAGTTGTGACAACACATGTGAGATGCTGTCTTCCAGGAAAGCTCATTAGAGACTCAGTGCCCAGGACTTTTATTGGGGACTGGTCACATAGGTACCCTCTGCTTGCCACATATCCAAATTCCAGACCCCCACAAGGAAAGCAGGAGTTCAGCATAAACCACAGTGAGGCATTCTTAGCAGTTTAAGAAATGGTGGGAGCCCTCCTGAAATCTAAGTTCCCGGACACCCAGTCAGTGGCCAACCTTGAAAGCAACCTTTCCAAGGATAGCAGTCTCAGGCCTGCCATGTTAATGCTTTTCTGCAGAATCTCCAAGAAGTTTGGGGATGGGAGGGAGGTCCCAGGGTTGGTTCCATGGCTCAACAATGTGATCAGGGAACCAATCTCTTTGACGCTTCCTCTCCTTCACAGTGAGTTGGTTTCCATCCTCAGGCTTGTCACTTCAGACTCACAAGACAGCAACTGCAGTGAAAAGGGAGGACGAGGACTTTCCCCACAGCTCCCTTTTAGGAAAGAAAATCTTTCTGGATGCCGCCTTGCAGGTGTCCCTTAAATTTCTTGGGGGTGGAGCTGTCACATGGCCTTTCTAAGCTTCACGGGACTCTCAGAAAGCAAGTATCTGGCAGAGATCCTGACAAAGGCAGTGCCATTACCTTCGTTGGTGTGGACTTGTCAAGATTCATTCTCTGGGGCTGGCCACATGGGCACGCATCAAAATTGGGGTGGTTTTGACAAGGCAGAAGAGATGGGCTACTGGCTGGGCAGTAAGCAAGATCTGCCCCTATCACATAGGACAAATCGTTTTTTCTCTGTGAGCCTCAGCTTCCCTTTTTTTGAACTGGGCAGATTATTCCTTCTCCTTGTCCCAGGAAGGTGATGAGAATAAAATGACATAATTAAAATGAAGGTAAAATAACTACTTTAAATGTTAGCTGTCGGCCCCCACCTTCCAGAAGGTCGCTAAGTCGTATTAACATACGTTTGAATTTGACTTCCTTTTCTTTGGCGCTGCTTCATTTCAGACCCTCACTTTATGGACTGAAGTGGACATTGTACTCCTGTTACTTCCTGTTAACGCGTATCTTAGTTTCAGTTTTTTCCTAGCCAGTTCATAAAAACTGCCTTTGGCCAGGTGCAGTGGCTTACGGTTGTCATCCCAACACTTTGGGAGGCCAAGGCAGGTGGGTTACTTGAGCCCAGGAGTTTGAGACCAGCCGGGACAACATAGTGAGACCCCATCTCTATAAAAAATAAAAATCAAAATAAAAACTGTCTTTAATGTGGTTCAGCTGATCTCTTTGCAAAATTAATAAATCACTTCTTGTCTTTATGGGCTTCTTCCCTGAAAATCTCTTGTCATGCTCTGCATCTCACTCCCAGGCCACTCTAATAACTCTCTGGAGACAGTTCTCCCTCCATGTTGCCACATTTGCTTAATGAATAATCTTGTTCCTCTTTTTGTCTTTGATTCTCTGTTTATTTGTTTTGCTTTAGAGATGTACGTTCCTTGAGGGCAAGAACTGTGCTTTCTCAAATATTCAGTGTGTTCAGTAAACTCTACCCACAGAGTCATTAAAATCTAACTGAGGAATGAAATGATTATGCTAAAATACCAGTTTTTAAATGACAGTTCTCCCTTGGAGTAAAAATCGTTGTTTGAACTCAAAATATGTTTCTGAGGAAAGGGTAAAAGGAATTTATTTCCAAAAGAACCCTCTTCTTTTGGAACTTTAGATTTGTTTCTCTGACTGCAAAGCATGGTTTTGTTCATGGACCAAACTGAGGGTCAGGCTGCTATTTCTCATGGCCCAATAACGAGATGCAGATTAACTGGGAAGGAAGAGAGTTTTTATTTCTGTTACAGGGAGAAGACCTGGAAATTATCACCAGACCAACTCAAAATTACAAAGTTTTCCAGAGCTTATATACCTTCTAAGCTATATGTCTACGTGTTAAGTGTGCATTCATCTAAAGACATAAGTGATTAACTTCTTTTAATCTATAACTAAGGTCTGAGTCCTGAAGACCTTCCTCTGGAGCCTCAGTAAATTCACTTAATATAACTGGGTCCAAGTGCTGAGGTGATTACCCTTATCCTGTCTCTAGCTGAATCATGGAGGTTTGGGGAGTTCCTTCAGGCTCCCAATCAAGTTGTTTGTGGAGGCCTGGGGAGTCTCTTCAGACCCCCAGTAAAACTTATTTAATCGTGCTTTAAGGTTCAGGAAAGTCCTAGGCAAAATTCTTGGGCTTTTGTTACATCCCAGCCTTTGTATAGGGCACTGGCTTTTAATATTTAACTTAACCACTCAGCGAGTACTGAAACAGTTGTGATGGAAGCCTGTGTTAGTGAGACCTGGTCTGCCACAATCCCTACTGTCAATTTGAGCATGATTTCTATCATGCTTGTATATTTATTTATCATGAGAATCGTAGGGAGATGGGGCATCATAATCTTTCTGGCTACTTCCTGCTTAGAGGGGCTCATCCTTATGGGGCACCGAATGCAGCACTGAAGTAAAAGAGGTTGACTTGTTCCCAGTAGCACTCTCTGTTTCGGAGGCTTCGAGGCAGCACCTGCTGAAACTTAATAGTATGCAACAGCAACACATATAAATAGGTTACTGCTGTTTTCTTCTGAAGTTTAAGTTGTCTAGACTTCAGTTCACAGGGCTTTAAGAAAGCACAGCTTAGGTTTCAGTGATTTCCAATTAGGAAAAATGGGGGAAAAGGAAAAGGAAAAATTGAAAACATTATTTTGAAGACCTGTAGCCAGAAAAATTAGAATTTAATCCAAACTGTAGAAAATAATAAAAACTGGAAAACATCAGACAAGACTAGAATTTAACAGGTATACAATAGTTTTTGAAACATAATTTTTCTTCCTCCAGTTTCCTATTTTTATTAGAAGACAAATCATGATAGGACCAATTTGCTTTATTGTACTTGGCCAGTTTATTTGTATAAAGTGCAGCAAGGGGCCAGGCACAGTGGCTCACACCTGTAATCCCAGCACTTTGGGAGGCCGAGGCAGGCGGAGCACGAGGTCAGGAGATCGCGACCATCCTGCCTAACACGTGAAACCCCGTCTCTACTAAAAATACAAAAAATTAGCCAGGCATGGTGGCGGGTGCCTGTAGTCCCAGCTACTTGGGAGGCTGAAGCAGGAGAATGGTGTGAACCCCGGAGATGGAGCTTGCAGTGAGCCGAGATCACCCCACTGCACTCCAGCCTGGGCGACAGAGTGAGACTCCGTCTCAAAAAATAAAAAATAGAAAATAGAAATAAGTAAATAAAGTGCAGCAAGGAAAATTATTTTTTTAAATAAAATTTTTTTATTTAACATATTTTTTAAAAATTAAAAAAAAAAAAGGCTTTGATGAAACTTTGTTCCGTAGAAGGAATCTGAGATAAGACTTTCTTTTCTTTTCTTTTCTTTTTTTTGAGACAGAGTTTTGCTCTTGTTGCCCAGGCTGGAGTGCAGTGGCATGATCTCGGCTCACCACAACCTCCTGCTCCTGGGCTCAAGTGATTCTTCTGCCTCAGCCTCCCAAGTAGCTGAGATTACAGGCACACGCCACCATGCACAGCTAATTTTGTGTTTTTAGTAGAGACGAGGTTTCTTCATGTTGGTCAGGCTGGTCTCGAACTCCTGACCTCAGGTGATCCACCCACCTCGGCCTCCCAAAGTTCTGGGATTACAGAAGTGAGCCACTGTACCCGGCAAGATAAGACCTTTTTAAAGCCAAGCCCAGCCGTGGATTTGTACCATCAAATACCTATGACGTGGGTGAATTCCTCTCCTCTTGAGGTTCCAAGATAACTTGGGGTTCCCGGCCTGTCAGAAAGTGACATTCTTTACTTACCACAGATCGGAAACCCTGTACAGGGACTGTGTACACAAAATATGAGGGCAGTTTTCCAAGGGCTTTCTTGGCTCCATAAGTCAAGTTTGATTCATTAAAGGAAAACACACCATTCCAGTCAAAGCCTTGGTAAAATAACCAGTTTTTCCAGTTGTGTCCTGTTACAAATGAAAACAGATTCTTATTGAACTTATGCAAATAACTATATTTCCATAATTAAGAATACTCACAAATAGTTTCCAAATTCTGGAGAAAATCGGGTAGAGAGAAGAAACAAATGTGCTCCCCATTTTGTTCATCAGAGTATACTAAATTGTTAAAAGCGGTCAGTAGTTCAAAAGAAAAGTTTCCTTGACTCTGAAAAGCAAAACAAAGAATTAGCAATATTTTAAGCAAAAAGTCAAAAAAATCACTCCAGTCTGCTATTCAGTTCATGCAGCTAATTCCTGTCCTGCTTGATATTAATGAACATTTTAGGTCTTCAGGAGTCCTGAACATTTTTTCTCTATTCTGATGTCGCAATCTCCAAAATTATCAGAAACCTGCATTCAAGAGCACATGTTAGAGCTTTATAGCTGATTGTGAGATCACCTTCTAAAGAGGACCAAAACAGCCGGGCACAGTGGCTCATGCCTGTAATCCCAGCACTTTGGGAGGCCAAGGCAGGTAGAGCACCTGAGGTCAGGAGTTCAAGACCAGCCTGGCCAACATGGTGAAACCCCATCTCTACAAAAATACAAACAAAATTAGGTATGACAGCAGGTGCCTGTAATCCCAGCTACTTGGGAGGCTGAGGCAGGAGAATCACTTAAACCTGGGAGGCGGAGCCAAGGTCATGCCATTGCACCCCAGCCTGGGTGACAGAATGAGACTCCACCTAAAAAAAAAACTAAAGAGGACCAAAACAAGACAACAATTGTTTACAGATGACAAAAAGTGTTAGGGTAGCCATAGTTAAAGACACAATTGAGGCTGGGCATGGTGGCTCATGCCTGTAATCCTAGCACTTTGGGAGGCTGAGGTGTGGATTGCCTGAGCTCAGGAGTTCGTGACCACCCCGGGCAACACAGTGAAACCCCGTCTCTACTAAAATTACAAAAATTTAGCTGGGTATGGTGGTGTGCACCTCTAATCCCAGCTATTCGGGAGGCTGAGGCAGGAGAATTGCTTGAACCCAGGAGGTGGAGGTTGCAGTGAGCCGAGATTGCATCACTGCACTTTAGCCTGAGCAACAGAGCGAGCATCTATCTCAAAAAAAAAAAAAAAAGACACAATTGACAAGAAAATCTGTTACCTCTGTGGCACACAATTATTTAACATAATTATAATTATTACTGATAACGTACACTGATATATCAGAATTATAGGAGTTTCACATGATTTTGGAACACATGCCAATAACATATTTATACATATATGGCCCAAGGAAAGCCAAACCCCATTTTATATTTGGCAATGCTTCCTGTATGGTTTTTGGTACTAAATAAGCCAAATTTCACCTTTACGTTAGTGTACTATTAATGTTAAACCCAATTCTTATTAAAACTTTATAGACATATTGACCCAATTTTAATGTTTGACCATAAGGTAAGATTTTTATAGACCTCTTATAACCCATTATAATTTTCATTAAAGAGCAGGTTAGTGCTTTCAGAGAAATCTGTTTTGCTTTTATGTTATTGATTGTAATGATTTTTTTTTTTTTTTTTTTTTTTTTTTTTGAGACGGAGTCTCGCTCTGTGGCCCAGGCTGGAGTGCAGTGGCCAGATCTCAGCTCACTGCAAGCTCCGCCTCCCCGGTTTACGGCATTCTCCTGCCTCGGCCTCCCGAGTAGCTGGGACTACAGGCGCCCGCCACCTCGCCTGGCTAGTTTTTTGTGTTTTTTTGGTAGAGACGGGGTTTCACCGCATTAGTCAGGATGGTCTCGATCTCCTGACCTCGTGATCCGCCCGTCTCGGCCTCCCAAAGTGCTGGGATTACAGGCTTGAGCCACTGCGCCCGGCCTTTTTTTTTTTTTTTTTTTTGAGACAGAGTCTCACTTTGTCACCCAGGCTGGAGTGCAGTGGTGTGATCTCGACTCACTGCAACCTCTGCCTCCTGGGTTCAAGCAATTCTCCTGTCTCAGCCTCCCAAGTAGCTGAGACTACAGGCATGTGCCACCATGCCCAGCTAATTTTTGTATCTTTAGTAGAGATGGGGTTTCACCATGTTGGCCATGTTGGCCAGGCTGGTCTTGAACTCCTGACCTGATCTGCCCGCCTCAGCCTCCCAAAGTGCTGGGATTACAGGCGTGAGTCACCATGCCTGGCCTATGTGCTTTTATTTTAATACTCAATTTACAGAAAAACTGGATGATACCCTTTTAACTTTGGCCAGTATGTTTACACACAGAATTTCCTTTACAACCAACCTTCCACAGCTTGCTTAAACCTTCATGTTTATTTTATCCAACTTAAAACAATCGTTTCCTTTTAATCTTGGCAAAAATTCACATTCTCATGCCTCCTTATAATCTTTTTACCAAAAGCATATTTTACTTCCCTTGTAAATATGCTTTTTACCAAAAAAAAAAAAATATGCTTTTTACCAAGAGCATATTTTACTTTTCCATGTAAAACTGTTTCTTCAGGCCGGGCACAGTGGCTCACACCTGTAATCCCAGCACTTTGGAAGGCCAAGGTGGGCAGATCACGAGGTCAGGAGTTCAAGACCAGCCTGGCCAACATGGTAAAACCCCGTCTCTACTAAAAATACAAAAATTAACCGGGCGTGGTGGCGGGCACCTATAATCCCAGTTACTCAGGAGGCTGAGGCAGGAGAATTGCTTGAAACCGGAAGGCAGAGGTTGCCGTGAGCCAAGATCACACCATTGCACTCCAGCCTGGGTGAAAGAGCGAAACTCCATCTCAAAAAAAGAAAAAAAAAACAAAAGCAAACAAACAAAAAAACCTATTTCTTCAGTAGTCTTAAATGCATGTTACACTGTTAACTCTTAGCAGCCTTTACTTTTGGTGAAAAGTTTGATAAGTTTGGGATTTTATGTACTAGGTGTGGAGCCTTAAGACCTAGACAGAAGTGCAGATAAGGTCTGACTTATTCCAGCATCTAACTCCATGTGTCCCAGGCCTTACCTAGCTGTAAAGCAGGCAATTTGTACAGCTAGGAGTCATAGTGGCATTTTATAAAGCATTTAGGAGACCTAATCACCTTTAAATTATATGATATTTGTTGCATAAATTCCCTTTCATAAATTCTTTCACGACTTACACAGACAAGCTATGACATGCTTTGACTTTCTGATTTGTCCTAAACATCCCTCTTTTTTAACATCCAGTTACTTTAGTACAAGAATTTGCCATACAGATCCTTTCTTATATAAAATCTCTTTTCTTTAATACCTTTTTGCATAGCTAGGGGGCATGGCTAATTTCACATGTCTCCAGGCCTTATCTAGAATCTAATGCTCCACAATAAATCGAACAATGTTTAAATTGAAGAAGGAATTTATGACGCAAAGTGTTTAGCAAACCTAATATTTGACCTGCATAATTTAGACCAAATGTTTATGCTTTGAAGATATTTTACCAGTAATATTTTAAATTCTCTTTATTTTTATTACTTTATTTATATATCTCTTATTTCCTTGTTTCTTTTACCATGTTTTTTATATAACCTTTAAATAAGCTTTGAGTTAGACAAAAATTAGTTACCCTTTAAAAAGGACACACTGTTTAGAAAGAATGTTTTCCTATAATCTATTTTTATTGGAAAATACCCAAATAATGAAATATTTGTTGTTTAATTTAATATTACTTTAGATTCAAAATTATGATATTTGTTTACAAGTATTTATCCCATTACATTTATCTAATTATTTAATCATTTACCTAGATTATTTATAAAAACTGCAGTAGTCATCATTGAAAGTTATGAGACCACCATTGCAAAATTACAACTGAGACAGTGAAAGTGATCTGCTGTAACTGACTCCATCATGCTTCTAACCTCTAAGCTATTCTCATTCATTAACTTAGTTTTTAGTTTAGCTTTGAAACAAAGATGATAACCGTCCTTTCCCAGAACAAACTTCCTTTATGTCTGTGAACTAGACTGCCTAAGGCCACAAGATCAGAAGTTAGGGTATTTTACTAAATAATTCAAGATGTAGCTATCTTCATTAAACCAATATCAATGTTTTATTTATTAAAAATTACGCAAGCAGCCAGGCACGGTGACTCACACCTGTAATCCTAGCACTTTGGGAGGCTGAGGTGAGCAGAACATCTGAGGTCAGGAGTTCAAGACTAGCCTGGCCAACATGGTGAAACCCTGTCTCCACCAAATATACAAAAATTAGCTGGGCATGGTGGCGGACACCTGTAATCCCAGCTACTCAGGAGGCTGAGGCAGGAAAATCACTTGAACTCAGGAGGCGGAGGTTGCAGTGAGCTGAGATTGTGCCATTGCACTCCAGCCTGGGTGACAAGAGTGAAACTCCGTGTCAAAAAAATAAGAAAGAAAAAGAAATTACACAAGCAAAGATCACTCTGTTTTGGACTGAGTTACCGTTTTGTAGCCTCTATGCCAAATTTTGACACATTATAGTATTTGGCAAAGATAAGTATGAAATTGCTTGATCAACAAATGCAAGCAAAAACATATGCTGGCAACTCTGAAGACATTTCTAATATTACTTTACCAATAATGTTTAAAGCTAGCTTATTTATCGAAGATTTTACTTAAGTCACATAAACTTGAAAAAGCATTTGACTAGTCTTTCCTTTTTTCTGTTAAAGTATTTAAACACTTTTATTTTTCTGTGAGCCAACTAATTAGAACTCTTTCATATATTTTCAGTAGTGAAATAATTTAGTCATGCTTTAAGGTTCAGGAAAGGCCTAGGCAAAACTCTTGGTGAGCTTTTGTTACATTCCAGCCTTTGTATAAGGTCACTGGCTTTTAATATTTAACTGAACCACTCAGTCAGTACTGAAACAGTTGTGATGAAGGCCTGCGTTAGTGAGACCTGGCCCACAACAGTTTTACAAACTAGTATGGCTGTCTACCCATTTTATCATACCACTCTGTACAAGTAGAGTAGTCATAACTAAAGAGAAACGAGTGATTTCACTCAAGCTCAGCATTTGTTCTATCACTCCTCATTCATCCATTCAACAAGTACATACTGGTCACTGGTCATCCACTGGGGATACAGTGGGGAATCAGACAGCCTGGGTCCCTGCACTCATGGGGCTCAGCATGGGCTTTCAGTCTGGCTGAGAAGACATTCACCAAGTAATCGGTAGAGTGTTTTGAAGATTGTTGATCAGGCAACAGTCTTCAGGGATATATGGAGGGAACACATCTCAGGACATCCATCCTAGTCAAGGGAATATTTCCTAAGGAGAAGTGATATTTAAGTGGTGACCCACAGCATATGGAGAGTTAGCCAGATAAAGACAGGGCAGACAAAAACGTTTCAAACCAAGGAGGCCTCCTTGGAGGTAGTAAAGAATTTCCATGTGATCATATGACTATAGACTAGGAAGAAGGAGAAAGATGAGAACTAGAGCAGAGATAAGTAGCAAGTAGCTTCCTGTGGTATTTCCTAGGGGTGTTACGTTGGGGTTGACAGATAAACAGTACCAGACACAGTGGGAGGAAGTAGACTGTTAAATGGGAAGCTGGTGAAAGGATCATTCAGATGGAGTGATAATATTACTGGCTCCCAGGCACACTTATACAGTCTGCTGGTTTCCTGAAAGTAATACCACCCACAGAATGAGGATGGAATCTGGTGGGCAGAGCTCCCTTCGCCATTCGTATGGGACCTTCTCCACCTGCCTGCCCCTTCAACAGGTGTAAGTAAGAGGCAAGACTGCCCTAATGTGCCAGCTATTTCTCATGAGAGGAGGACGTCAGTTGCCTGGGGGTATCCCTCAGCAGGTCTAGCTTCAAGACCTGCCTCAAGTCTCTTTCGGCAGCCTGGATTCTGTAGGATGTGGACTTTGAAATGATATATGTCTACAAATGAACCCTGATAGTGCAGTAGAACCTTGACACTTATATCTTTTCAGGTCTTCCAGAAAGCTAATTCTGTGGTTTTGTTTTGTAAAAACTGGAAGTTTTTTGGGTTCCACTTTTAATCTTGTTCTACATATTTGCTCGTTATTAGTAAGAATGATTTCTAGTCCAGGCTCGGTGGCTCACACCTGTAATCCCAGCACTTTGGGAGGCCAAGGCAGGCGGATCACCTGAGGTCAGGAGTTTGAGACCAGCCCGGCCAACATGGTGAAACCCCATCTCTACTAAAAATACAAAAATTAGCCTTGTGTGGTGGCGGGCGCCTGTAATCCCAGCTACCCACTTCCACTTAAACCTGGGAGGTGGAGGTTGCAGTGAACTGAGATCTGAGATCACGCCACTGCACTCCAGCCTGGGTGACAGAGTGAGACTTCATCTCAAAAAAAAAAAAAAAAAAAAAAGATTTCTGTTTCTACTAGGGCTTAGGAAGATTTCTTTTCTTTTTTTTTTTTTTTGAGACGGAGTCTTGCTCTGTCGCCAGGCTGGAGTGCAGTGGCCGGATCTCAGCTCACTGCAAGCTCCGCCTCCCGGGTTTACGCCATTCTCCTGCCTCAGCCTCCTGAGTAGCTGGGACTACAGGCACCCGCCACCTCACCCGGCTAGTTTTTTGTATTTTTTAGTAGAGACGGGGTTTCACCGTGTTAGCCAAGATGGTCTCGATCTCCTGACCTCATGATCTGCCCGTCTCGGCCTCCCAAAGTGCTGGGATTACAGGCTTGAGCCACCGCGCCCAGCCGGGCTTGTAAGAGAAAAAAGATTTCTATTTATTATTTAAAATTCCCCCAGATTTATCTTGGGACATGTTAATTTGAGAAAGGAGGGGCATTTTTTCTTTGAACAGGAGGGAAGGAGGAGAAAATAAAGATGGCATACATGAGATCTAGAAAGGAAGGAAAGTATAAAGGAGCCTTGTTCTTACTGGCAAAGTAGGAGGGTAGATTATTTACTGAGATAAATTAGAACCAGAGACTTGAGAAGAGCAAGATAAGTTTGAAGCAGCTACTAGGAAGAGTATGCTAAGGGTCTTTGAAAGAGATGAATGAGGCCGGGGGCGCGGTGGCTCATGCCTGTAATCCCAGCACTTTGGGAGGCTGAGGCAGGCAGATCATTCGAGGCCAGGAGTTCGAGATCAGCCTGACCAACATGAGGAAACCCTGTCTCTACTAAAAATACCAAAAAAATTAGCCGGGCGTGGTGGCAGGTGCCTATAGTCCCAGGTACTCGAGAGACTGAGGCAGGAGAATCGCTTGAACCTGGGAGGCAGAGGTTGCAGTGAGCTAAGATCACGCCACTGCACTCTAGCCTGGGTGACAGGGCGAGACTGTCTCAAAAAAAAGACAAACAAACAAAAAGAGATGAATGAAAGGCCCCGTATGGTTGACCAGTCCTCCAAGAAAGTGGTGCTTTTCAACACTGTCAGTGCTTCTCATTCCTTGTTTCAAGTCCTTATGAGAAAGGAACATGCCCTAATGCTTTAGATTCTCCTAAGATCTCTTTAAGGGAAAAATCTCAAACATAATAACCACAGATTCTTTTTATTCTTTACAGACTATTTATTTAACTTTGCATCTGCTGCCACAAAAAAGATAACTGAATCAGTTGCTGAAACAGCACAAACAATAAAGAAATCCGTAGAAGAAGGAAAAATAGATGGCATCATTGACAAGGTACATTCAATTATCTTTTGGAAGTAGAAATGTATGAAATTCATTGTTTCCTCTTGATTGTTTCTTCTTCTTATGAACATTTTCTAACCTAAGTAGAATATCATATTCTGATAAAAATGTTAATTTTTGAGATTTTTGGTTTTTTCCTCTCTTTGTGTAACAAGTATCATTCAAATTACAGTACTTGGTTTAAATAGCTGTTTTTATTTTAATATATTACAATCAATACATTGATACTTGGGGGTTATACTAAACTTTTCATGTTTTTTGTTTGTTTGTTTGTTTTGAGATGGAGTCTCGCTCTGTCACCCAGGCTGGAGTGCAGTGGTGTGATCTCATCTCACTGCAACTTCTGCCTCCTGGGTTCATGCAGCTCTCCTGCCTCAGCCTCCCAAGTAGCTGGGATTACAGGCATGCGCTACCATACCCAGCTAATTTTTGTATTTTTAGTAGAGATGAGGTTTCACCGTGTTGGCCAAAACTGGTCTCGAACTCCTGGCCTCAAGTGATCCACCTGCCTCGCCCTCCCAAAGTGCTGGGATTACAGGCATGAACCACCACGCCTGGCCGACTTTTCATGTTGTAAGTTTAACTTTATAACTGTTTGAGGATATATTTATGCCTTTGCATCATGCGACTAAGGTCCTAACCTATTAGGAACAACCCTTTTAAGACTCTAAGGAGTGAGTTTGTTTTTTGCAATGGGCCTATAGCTTTTCGTTTATGTTGGTAAATATTTGAACTAAGGAAGTCATCAATTCAACCTTAGATATATTGCTATTTAATTTGACTGTGTATTTTTTTAACAGACAATTATAGGAGATTTTCAGAAGGAACAGAAAAAATTTGTTGAAGAGCAACATACAAAGAAGTCAGGTATGGTATAGGTTTGTCTTAATTAACCTGCCAAGTTTTATTGAGCACCTGTTATGTGCTAGATACCACACTGAGGCTCTGAGAACACAAAAATGTATATGCAACGGCCCCATCCTTTGGGGAGCACAAAGACTAGTGAAGGAGACAAACCTATAAACTTCCATGATTTAAAGGAAGGGACTAGATTGTTTCTGGGTGGGGGCTGCCAGTGCCAGCCCCACTGGGGAGCTGGCTGTGAAAGGGGCAAGTAAGCTTTCAGTTCTGATTTTTTTTTTTTTTTTTTGAGACGGAGTCTCGCTCTGTCACCCAGGCTGGAGTGCAGTGGAGCGATCTCGGCTCACTGCAAGCTCCGCCTCCCAGGTTCACGCCATTCTCCTGCCTCAACCTCCCGAGTAGCTGGGACTACAGGCGCCCGCCACCACACCCGGCTAATTTTTTGTATTTTTAGTAGAGACGGGGTTTCACCGTGTTAGCCAGGATGGTCTCGATCTCCTGACCTTGTGATCCGCCCGCCTCGGCCTCCTAAAGTGCTGGGATTACAGGCGTGAGCCATCGCGCCCGGCCTGATTTTCTCTTTTTTTTCCCCCCATTGAGACGGAGTCTTGCTCTATCACCCAGGCTGGAGTGCAATGGCTTGATCTCGGCTCACTGCAACCTCTGTCTCCCGGGTTCAAGCAATTCTCCTGCCTCAGCCTTCCGCGTAGCTGGGATTACAGGCGCCTGCCACCACGCCCAGCTATTTTTTTTGTATTTTTAGTAGAAACAGGGTTTTGCCATGTTGGCCAGACTGGTCTCAAACTCCTGACCTCGTGATCCGCCTGCCTCAGCCTTCCAAAGTACTGGGATTATAGGCATGAGCCACCGTGCCTGGCCTCAGTTCTGACTTTCTACCACATGCCCAGCACAGTGCTCGGTATGCACATGACAGGCATTTAGCAAGTGGTGGCTCCCTTCCCGCTCTCTTCAGGAGAAAAAATGGAAGAGCTTCCCAGGGAGGCGAGTGACTGCACCTGCAGTGACAGAGGGCCGTAAAGAGTCACAGGTGTTTGGAGAACATACTCAATACATTACTGCTGAGAGTTGCCTCTTTATATGTTTGAAGTTATAAGGCCTCAGTATGCCTACTCTTACCATTTGGTAGCACCCAAACACAAAACCAGCATCGTGTCTTTTGAGTTCGCAAAAGTAGTATAACTGTAATCCCAACACTTTGGCAGGCCAAGGCGGGAGGATCGCTTGAGCCTGAAGTTCGTGATCAGCCTGGGCAACATAGTGAGACCCTATCTCTACAAAAAATAAGAAATTAGCCGGATGGATGTGGTGGTGCACACCTGTAGTCCCAGCTACTTGGGAGGTTGAGGCAGGAGGATCGTTTGAGCTTGGGAGTTTGAGGCTGCAGTGAGCTATAATCATGCCACTGTACTCCAGCCTGGACTACAGAGTGAGACCCTGTCTCAAAAAAATAGTAGTAGAAAACAATTCAGTTCGAGTTGTGCCACAGTTAGTCCCATGGTGAATTTCCATCAGGCATTCTTGCACCTAGGTAAACTCAAAAGCATGAGGCAACTCTTTTAGACAAGTGAGGTATACAAGTTAGCATCACTTAGTGATTATTTGGAAGCAACAAAAGTGATCCTGGCTTGGGGACTTGCTATAGGAGCTGATGCCTCTGAGATAGGAACTGTGAGGGCGTGGGGGTGGAAGGTTTGCAGTCAACTTCAGTTTTAAAGTGAGTTATACATCCCAGAGATAGGAACATGTAGAAAGACAGGAAAGGGAATGCAAGTGCTTTATCTGGGGAAAATTTCCTTTTGTTGCATCAGCCACGTTTCAGGTCCTCAATAACTACATATGGCTAATGACTTCCGCACTGGACAATGCAGATATAGAACATTTTTGTCATTGCAGAAAGTTCTTTTGCTCAGTGTGGCTCTGAATTAAATAAGCAGGCTCCTGCAGCAGTTTATTCCTGTTTGAAGCATAAAGGAGAATTCAGTCTAATGATTCAGATTATTATCAAGTCACATAAAAACCATGAGAGTAGATGAGCTCCTCTGTGGAAAGTGTGTCAAGCATGAAGGGAGATGAGCAGAAGCTCCACAGTGTTTAGGGAGGGGAGGAGGGGAAGGAATTGACAGTCACTGAGTGCCTGCTGAGCAGCAGGCATTTTATGTATAACATCTCATTTCAAGATGCAGTCAGGGCCAGGTGTGGTAGCTTCATGCCTGTAATTCCAGCACTTTGGTAGCTTCATGCCTGTAATTCCAGCACTTTGGGAGGCTGAGGTGGGCAGATCACTTGAGGCCAGGAGTTCGAGAGCAGCCTGGCCAACGTGGCGAAACCACATCTCTACTAAAAATACAAAAATTAGCCAGACGTGGTGGCACACACCCATAATCCCAGCTGTTTGGGTCTGGGTGGCTGAGGCACAAGATTTGCTTGAACCTGGGAGGCAGAGGTTGCAGTGAGCCGAGATTGTGCCACTACACTCCAGCCTGGGTGATAGAGCGAGACTCTGTCTCAATAAATAAATAACAAAGATGCAGTCAGCAAGGGTAAGTTATTTGCGGAAGGTCGCTCAGCTGGTAAGTGATGAAACTGAAATTTGCCTTCAAAACCAAAAACAAAAATTAACCGGGCCTAGTGGCATGTGCCTGTAATCCCAGCTCCTCAGGAGGCTGAGGCAGGAGAATCACTTGAACCCGGGAGGCAGAGGTTTCAGTGAGCCAAGATCATACCACTGCACTCCAGCCTGGGCAACAGAGCAAGACTCCATCTCAAAAAAGAAAATAAAAACAGTGCCCATTTACCCAAGAGAGTGGACAACTGGGAGAGAGAAGTAGCAGAAGCCCAGAGAGGGGAGAGTTTCCAGGAGAGCAGTCAGCCATGGGAGGCAGGGCCAAGAGGTCCACTTACAATGACCATGAGAAGGGCACCTTGGAAATGTGTTTCATGCATTTCTTCACTTCATAATCACAGTAACTCTATGAAGTACTTACTGTTACCTCCATTTTCCAGATAAGGAAACTGGCCTAGAGAGAAGGGAACTAAGAAGCGTCGTTGGGGTTGGGGAACCAAGAGGTTTTGGTCACTCTAAAAAGAGTAATTTCAGGAACTCGGGGTAGGGAGCATCTCCTCATACAAGTATCTTAGGAGGGCCTCATTATCTGAGCATAAATAACACTAGGAGAGACTACCCAAGGTAAAGAGACTTGGAATGGAGACTCAAGTGTGCGAGAAAAAATGTTTTGGGGGCTTTACCCTAATTTTTTCTTTAAAGTGTGCAAAGATGTTTAGATTATCTTATCATTAATAGCATTTGGATTATAATTGCCACCATTTGCTGACTTGGGACAAGCCAAAGAATGAAGCGTGTGCTCATCTGCCCATCCGTCCCCGTGTCCATCCACACATGCATGTAACTTTTCTCTCAGTGGGCTCGTGATATGATATGTCTTCCCTCTGACTCAGAGCATAATAGTAAAGGGACTCTGTCTGCCGAAATATTCCAGGACAGCAAGGCATTTGCTCTCCAAGGGCCTGCCTCAATTGCCCCTTTGGTTTTCAACTCATTCTCTCTTTTTTTTTTTTTTTTTTGAAATGGAGTCTCTCTGTTCCCCAGGCTGGAATGCAGTGGCACCTTCTCAGCTCAGTGCAACCTCTGCCCCCCGGGTTCAAGCAGTTCTCCTGCCTCAGCCTCCCGAGTAGCTGGGATCAAAAATCATTCTCTTTTAAAGTACTTGCTGGGTCACCAGCCTTGTGTTTCCTTCAGGCATAGGGGCCCTAACTGCCAAGTCCTCCTTATTTGCTTTGTGGTGATACAGGCAGCTATCCCATGTCACTTTACTTTGACTTCGTGAAGCACCATGCGTTTTGCAAGATTTGCCTTTTCACTTTGTGTTGCAAGACCAATAGGGCTAGAATCTAGTGTTAAGGCAGCAGGAGTGATTGAGTGGCTCATGAATTAGTCCACATTTTTGTGACTTCTGCTTCCCTTCGTAATCTTGCCGCTGTGGGCTGCTGAATGAGGCTATTAAGGGCCCCCTGCCTGTGTGTCTTCTGTGCCGATCTCGCAGATCTGCAGCCTTCACTCTGCCCTCTAGCTGCTCCATGCTGCCAACGTGGGAGAGATCCTCAGACGAGCTTGCCGTTGTTTTCGTTTCCACTATAAACACCCCCACCGCCATCCACCACTGACCTCCTCTTCCTAGTCCAAGATTGGGCTCCTGGGTCACCAGAAAATCTTGTAGGTCTCACCTCTCCAGAGGATTGTCATTTGTCACCTGGCACGGCACTTACAGTGCTGGATTCTGATCACCTCTATCTGTGAGCCCCAGAAGAGGTGGGCTAGATCTTGGCATTCCCAGCATTTGGCTTCTAATGGCTCATTGAGGATTTGATTCCAGCCCTATTGTTTACTGCCTCCAACTTGTCCATTTCTTTCTTTCTTTTTTTTTTTTAAAGCTCCTGAAAACCCTCTTATTCCTAATCACCTGTCTTACAACATCACCTTTTATCATGAATCAAGTACAGTGAATATACTTACCCATTTTTCTTTCATTTTTTTTAAGTAACTTTCTAAAAATTTTTCTATTTGGAAAAAATTTTAATTTACAGAAGACTCGCAAGAATAAAAATAGTGCAGACAACACCCATATACCAGTACCTAAATTGCTCTAGTTTTATTGTTTGTCTTATTCACGCCCTCTCTCCAGCTCTTGCTGTCATGTGTACCCTTTTTTCCTTGTGTGTACATAAATGTTCAGTACACATTTCATAAGAATTAGGGATATTCTCTTTCATAACCATAGTATAGTTAACAGCATTAGGAAATTTCACATTGATGCAATACTTTACTGTTCATCAGTTAATTTTGTTAGTTGACCCAATAATGTCCTTTATGACTTCTGTCCCCCTCAGTATAGGATCCAGTTGAGGATAAGGTATTGTATTCTTTGTCATGTCTCTTAGCCTTCTTTAATCAGGAACATTCCAACAACCTTTCTTTGTCTTTTATGATATTAATGTTTTTGAAGAATACTGCTCTTCCTTTTTTTTAATAGATTCTTCCTCATTCAGGCTTTATCTGATATTTCCTCATAACTAGACTCAGATTGTCCATTTTTAGCCAGAATACTACATAGGTGATGATGTCCTCCTCAAGATGTCGCATCTGGAGGGCCTTGATATTCATCTCTCCCTCATTGGTGATGTTGATTTTGATCACCTGATTAAGGTGTTGTCCAGTGTCTCCACTGTATAATTTAAGTAGAGTTTTTTGGTTTTTGGTTTTTTTCTGAGACAGGGTCGCAACTCTGTCACCCAGGCTGAAATGCAATGGCGCAATCACAGCTTACTACAGCCTCGACTCCTGGATTCAGGTGATCCTTCCACCTCAGCCTCCCAAGTAGCCAGGACTACAGGCATGCACCACGACATCTGGTTAACTTTTGTATTTTTTTGTAGAGACAAGGTTTCGTCATGTTGCCCAAGCTGGTCTCCAACTCTTGGGCTCAAGCAATCTACCCACCTTGGCCTCCCAAAGTGCTAGGATTATAGGTGTAAGCCACCACGCCCAGCCTCAAGTAGAATTTTTTTAATCAAATGCATATGTGCATACAACTCATAATAAGAAGTCTGGTTATTAGGGTTAATGTTCATATTTGGAACTTATTGGTAAATTGCTATTTTTAGTGGTCATGCAGAAACTTTCATGCTTTGAAACCATAGACTGCAGTGTAACCACTGTGACCTATTTTTTTCTCTTTTCTTTGCCATTAAAAACTGTATAGAAGCAGCTGTGCCCCCATGGGTTGACACTAACGATGAAGAAACAATTCAACAACAAATTTTGGCCTTATCAGCTGTAAGTATCTTGTGGTACCCCAGATAGAACATACTTTCTTCCTGTTGTGATGTATCTCTGTTGATATGACTTTAGTAGAATTTATTTTTCTTTACAGTTTTTAAAATATTTTGAGATGTTAGGAATGTACACATTAACACATGATGTATACATTAACAAAATGTACACATACTTTTTTTTTTTTTTTTGAGGTGGAGTCTTGCTGTCACCCAGGCTGGAGTGTAGTGGTGCAATCTTGGCTCACTGCAACCTCCACCTCCCGGGTTCAAATGATTTTCCTTCCTCAGCCTCCTGAATATCTGGGACTACAGGCGTGCACCACCATGCCCAGCTAATTCTAATTTTTATGTGGTTTTTTTTTTTTTTTTTTGAAACGGAGTCTCGCTCTGTCACCCAGGCTGGAGTGCAGTGGCGTGATCTCGGCTCACTGCAACCAACCTCCTCCTCCCAGGTTCAAGCGATTCGCTTGCCTCAGCCTCCCAAGTAGCTGGTGTTACAGGTGCCCGCCACCATGCCCTGCTAATTTTTGTATTTTGAGTAGAGACAGGGTTTCACCCTGTTGGCCAGGCTGGTCTCGAACTCCTGATCTCATGATCCACCCCTGCCTCAGCTTCCCAAAGTGCTGGGATTATAGGCATGAGCTACCACACTCAGCCTAATTTTGTGTTTTTAGTAGAGACAGGGTTTCACCATGTTGGCCGGGCTGGTCTCGAGCTCCTGACCTGAAGCAGTCCGTCTGCCTTGGCCTCCCAAAGTGCTGGGATTACAGGTGTGAGCCACCAATGCCCTGCCAAAATTTTTAATTTAATTTTTTTTGTTTTGTTTTGTTTTGTTTTAAGAGACATATTCTCAATTGGTCATCCAGGATAGAGTACAGTGGCATAATTATGGCTCACGACAGCCTTGAACTGGGCTCAAGTGATTCTCCGGCCTCAGCCTTCCAAGTAGCTGGGACGATAGGCATAAGCCACCATGCCCAGCTAATTTTTAAAAATTTTTGTGACGGCCGGGCGTGGTGGCTCACGCCTGTAATCCCAGCACTTTGGGAGGCCGAGGCGGGTGGATCACGAGGTCAGGAGATCGAGACCATCCTGGCTAACACGGTGAAACCCCATCTCTACTAAAACTACAAAAAATTAGCCGGGCGTGGTGGCAGGCGCCTGTAGTCCCAGCTACTTGGGAGACTGAGGCAGGAAAATGGTGTGAACCCAAGAAGGGGAGCTTGCAGTGAGCTGAGATCACGCCACTGCACTCCAGCCTGGGCAACAGAGCAAGATTCTGTCTCAAAAAAAAAAAAAAAAAATTTTGTAGGGATGGGTTCTCACTATGTTTCCCAGGTTGGTCTCAAACTCGTGGCCTCAAGCAATCCTCTTGCCCAACTTCCCAATGTGCTGGATTATAGGCATGAGCGACAACTGTGCCCTGCCCGCTTCTATTTTTTTTTTTTTTTGACAGTCTCACTGCACTCCTGCTGGTCAACAGAGCAAGACTGTTTCAAAATAAAGAAAGAATATAATACTTCTCCAGTCTATGATAAATTGTTATGTAGTAGGCTGGGTGCAGTGGCTCACACCTGTAATCCCAGCACTTTGGGAGGCCGAGGTGGGTGGATCACTTGAGGTCAGGAGTTTGAGACAAGCCTGGTCAACATGGCGGAACCCCATCTCTACTAAAAATACAAAAATTAGCCAGGCATGCTAGCACATGCCTGTAATCCCAGCTACTCGGGAGGCTGAGGCAGGAGAATTGCTTGAACCCAGGAGGTGGAGGTTGCAGAGAGCCGAGATTGTGCCACTGCACTCTAGCCTGGGCGACAGAACAAGACTCTGTCTCAAAAAAACAAAAACAAAAAAACATTGTTACATATTAATCGCATTTTGTGGAATACCGTGTGTTTTTTTCTTTTTTTATCAAAGGACAAGAGGAATTTCCTTCGTGACCCTCCGGCCGGCGTGCAATTTAATTTTGACTTTGATCAGATGTACCCCGTGGCCCTGGTCATGCTCCAGGAGGATGAGCTGCTGAGCAAGATGAGATTTGCCCTCGTTCCTAAACTGTAAGCAGGGTGTTCCCCAGTGTTTCCTCACAGCCTCGGTTATGTGCTCAGTATCAGCACATAACGATAGAAGGGGCCAGAAGGGTCTCTATCTGTTCATAAAAGCAGGCCCTGCAGCCCTTTGGCAGTTCCCCTGGTCAGGGCACCCTGGAATCAAAACCAAGGGCTGACTTGGCAGGAAATACAGGGTGGAGATGAAATGTGCCTTTCTATCCCAGTTACAAGGTAGAACACATTTCCCTACAGAAACCACAAACATGCTGCATCACCCTGAATCACATTCTGGTCTCTGAGGCTCATCGGGATCCTTTTTCCAAGCTGATTGCGTTTTCCATTCAGGCTCTGCCCTCCAGCGGCAACGTTTCTGCTCTCTTTCCTGAGGCTTTTCTTCCGACGGCTCCTCTGGGCTCCACAAATCCCAGCTTGTCCCGTAGGCTCCAGCGCATGCATGATGCATTCTGGAAGCCTGCCCTGGTGGTGCGGCCAGCAGGGGCCACCTTCCCTGCTGCTGCCTCCCTTGAGTGTTCTACCTCAAGCTCTTCCGTGCCTCCTCTAGTTCAGTCCCTTGTATTGAAGCTGTCACATGTTTGGAGTCAGCATTCCTTCTTATTCTGTCAGTGTTCCCTTTCTCTTAACCTTGTCATATGGGTGTAGTATCTTACTGTTCCCCGAGAACGTGAGTTATGGTTCTCTCAAAAGACTCCTTTTTCAGCTGGATGCGGTGGCCAATGCCTGTAATCTCAACACTTTGGGAGGCTGAGGCAGGAGGATCACATGAGGCCGAGTTCAAGACCAGCCTGGGCAACATAGCAAGACCACCATTTTTACAAAGAAATCAAGAATTAGCCGGGTGTAGTGGTACGCACCTTTAGTCCCAGCTACTCAGGAAGCTGAGGCAGGAGGATCACCTGAGCCTGGGAGGTCAACGCTGCAGTGAGCCATGATCACGCCACTGGCATTCCAGCCTGGGCAACAGAGTGAGACCCTGTCTCAAATAAAAGAAAGACTCCTTTTTCTATGCTGTTTCCTCGGGACTCTTCTGTTTGTTTGGGGCTCTGTCTTTTATGTGGCAGGCTCTCCTTACCTGTCCCTTCGCATTAGCAGTGCCATACTGAAAGGGTACATGGCCACTGAATGTGGGGACAAGCCTTTTGGCCTGGAGAGGCTCGGTAGCTGTGGGAAGGTAGCTTGCCCCCAGAAGACTCCTTGGCCTCCTGCCTGGCTGCAGGCAGGACAATGGGAAGAGCCAGTTGATAGGCAGACTGTCCCTTGACCCCTGTGGCTTGACCTTGGTGTCACACCCCCAATCTCAACTGCGCCACCGGTCCCTGAGTGTAGAGCAGCTTGGCTCCCCTCCCAACATGGGCAGAGCAGGGCAGGGCAAGGCAAGATGGGAGACCCAGGGGCTCTCTGGGCTTCCACCCTGCCTGCAGGCAACTCAGTACAGCTTTCTCTGGTCAACAAAGTAGACTGCTGTTTGCCTAGGCCGGGCACGGTTGCTCACGCCTGTAATTCCAGCACTTTGGGAGGCCAAGGCAGGCAGATTGTCTGAGCTCAGGAGTTTGAGACCAGCCTGGGCAACATAGTGAAACCCTGTCTCTACTTAAAAAAAGAAATACAAAAAATTAGCCAGGTGTGGTGGCACATGCCTGTAATCTCAGCTACTCGGGAGGCCGAGGCAGGAGAATTGCTTGAACCCGGGGCGGAGGTTGCAGTGAGCCGAAATCGTGCCATTGCACTCCAACCTGGGCGACAGAGTGAGACTGTCTCAAAAAAAAAAAAAAAAGATTACTATCTGCCCTTGACATTTCCACTTGACAGCTTTCCACTTGACTGCCCTTGATAGCTTCCACTGTCCTCTCCTCTCATTCTCTTTGTCCTTGTGTTTTTACATATGTAATTCCTTTTCTGTTACTTTCCTGACATCTTCAGAGGGAGCACAGATGAACACGTTTGTTTTGCTCTGCTTCCCCAGCCACATAGTGGTTTTCACAAGTATTTGCTAGCCTTTTGGTTCACACAGCAGCACAGGTTTTCTGTTTGTGAAAACACCACTCTGGAAGTGTTCTTCCAGACCAGAATAACAGTTATATGGAATCTTTTTTCTTTGTAATGAAACTCTTCCCTCCATAATTATTAACATATTAGTGGTAAATTTCTAGACTCCTCCCCAACCCTCCCATAAGAAAAGTATGTTTTATGGCAAAAAAAAAAAAAAAAAAAAAAATCTCATTACAAATTTCATCTTTCGACTTTATCTTTTTCTTTCTTTCTTTTTTTTTTTTGTTTGAGATGGAATCTCACTCTGTCGCCCAGGCTGGAGTGCAGTGGCGTGATCTCAGCTCACTGCAGCCTCCGCCTCCTGGGTTCAAGTGATTCTGCTGCCTCAGCTTCCGCAGTAGCTGGGGTTACAGGCGCCCGCCACCACACCCAGCTAATTTTTGTCTTTTTAGTAGGGACAGAGTTTCACCAGGTTGGCCAGGCTGGTCTCGAACTCCTGACCTCAGGTGATCTACCCGTCTCGGCCTCCCGAAGTGCTGGGATTACAGGCGTGAGCCACTGCGCCCAGCTAGACTTTGTCTAAAATAGCTATAGTTAAGAATATTTTTAGTTAAGGTGTTTTGTTTTGTTTTGGAGATGGAGTTGCGCTCTTGTCACTCAGGCTGGAGTGCAGTGGCTTGGTCTTGGCTCATCGTAACCACCTCCCCACCTCCCAGGTTCAGGCGATTCTCCTGCCTCAGCCTCCCAAGTAGCTGGGATTACAGACGCATACCACCACGCCAGGCTATTTTTTGTATTTTTAATAGAGACGGGGTTTCACCATGTTGGCCAGGCTGATCTTGAACTCCTGACCTCCGGTCATCTGCCCACCTTGGCCTCCCAAAGTGCTGGGATTACAGGCCACCACACCCAGCCTAGTTAAGGATATTTTTAAAATGTACCATCTAATCTATGTTTTACTACATATGCTCACAAAATCATAGGAATTGACTTTTTATTTTAAAAATTATTATTTTTTAGAGACAGGGTCTCTGGAATGCAGTAGCACAATAGCTTACTGCAGCCTTGACCTCCCGGACTCAAGTGATTTTCCTGCCTCGGCCTCCCAAGTCGCTCAGAGGCCTGTGCTGCTATGCCTGTCTAGTACTGTTTTTAACTTTTTTAGAGATAGGGTCTTGCTATGTTGCCCAGGCCGGTTTTGAACTCCTGGCCTGAAGCAGTCTTCCTGCCTCAGCCTCTCAAGTTGTTGAGGTTATAGAGGAGAGCTACCCACACTCCTGGTAGAATTGAATTTTGAAGAGTTTGTATATATAATGTGTATGCATATGTGCTTGTGTGTGTGTGTTTCAAGCTCTTCCCTCAGAATTTGAGGCTGTGCCTGTTCTGAGTAACTGACTCTGAGGGAAGGGTACCCAAGCTCCGGGGTGCAGGTGGCCTTTACACTTGCAGCCTCTGTCAACTTGAAGACCCTTTGAATCACCCTGAGCCACATGCTGGGCTCCTGCTGTGGCTCTCAAGACCAGCAAGAGGCCCTGAGTGGCTAGAGCCTGAGGCTAGTGGCCTGGGGTGCTCATAGCAGGCATGTAGCTGTCCACAGTTTTGGTTCTTTACAATTGTGGACCGCCCCCCTCACTGTTGACGGTAATTTTAGATTTTTTTGAAACCGTCTGAGAATTGGTATTTGGCAATTAGTGTTTCTAATTTGTCACAGGGTAACCTGCCCATCAAATATTTCAATATGATGCCAGTTTCCTCCTACTAATTTGTTGAGGATTACTTAGAAATTATAGTTATTATTTATAAGTCCTTATCTGTTAGAAATGCTTGCTGAAGCTGAGCGCGGTGGCTCACACCTGTAATCCCATCACTTTCCGAGACCGAGGCAGGTGGATCACCTGAGGTCAGGAGTTTGAGACCAGCCTGGCCAACCTGGTGAAACCCCATGTCTACTAAAAATATAAAAATTAGCTGGGCGTGGTGGCGCATGCCTGTAATCCCAGCTACTTGGGAGGCTGAGGCAGGAGAATCATTTGAACCCGGGAGGCGGAGGTTGTGGTGAGCCAAGATCACGCCATTGTACTCCAGCCTGGGCAGCAAGAGCGAAACTCCATCTCAAAAGAAAAAGAAAAAGAAATGCTTGCTGAAGTATTTACAAATGAAAGAATGTGATGTCTCACATTTGCCTTAAAATATTCCAACCCATTCCCAAAGAAAAGCGTGTGTGCGGGGGAGGGGAAGATAGATGGAACGCAACTGGTGAAATGCTGATACTCATGGTAGGTAGGTCACAGATACGTGGACTGCATTGTTCTAGCCGCTCCACATGTGTTTTGTTGAAAATTTCCATAACAAAACAAAAACAAGCTGTCAGACACAAATATACGGTCTCCAGACTTTTCCTCCCTGACACACAGAAGCACAACTTTGCTCCTTTGAAACACTTTTTCTGAACAGATAGTTAATGCATCATTAACTAGGAACACTTTAGAAAACAAAACTCTTGCTCTGGATTTCAAACTGCATATTAGTAGCTTAACCCTTCCCTGTGGCAGTCTAATGCTGTGACCGAGATGGGGTCCTGCTGGTACATCACAAGCACCCTCTGAGGCCCTCATTCTGATGACAGTAGGGAAATCACAAGTCCTTTCCTGCCTTGGCCTTGGCCTGTGACATTTGCCCAGTGTTTCCCAGAGGATTTTCACAGTATACGATGCCTTAAAATAGTCCAGGAGGCCGGGCACGGTGGCTCACGCCTGTAATCTCAGCACTTTGGGAGGCCAAGGTGGGCGGATCACGAGGTCAGGAGATCGAGACCATCCTGGCTAACACGGTGAAACCCCGTCTCTACTAAAACTACAAAAAATTAGCCGGGCATGGTGGCAGGCGCCTGTACTCCCAGCTACTCGGCAGGCTGAGACAGGAGAATGGCATGAACCCGGGAGGCGGAGCTTGCAGTGAGCCGAGATGGCACCACTGCACTCCAGCCTGGGCGACAGAGCAAGACTCCGTCTCAAAAAAAAAAAAAAAAAAAAAAAAATTGTCCAGGAACACAAATAGATAAATGTTTGAGAGTTGCTGTGCTCAATTTTCTTCTTTCTCTCTCTTTCTTTCTTTCTTTCTTTCTGTCTGTCTGTCTGTCTGTCTTTCTGTCTTTCTTGTCTTTCTTGTCTTTCCTGTCTTTCTTGTCTTTCTAGACGGAATCTCACTCTGTCACCCAGGCTGGAGTGTGGTGTGCGATCTCGGCTCACTGCAACCTCCACCTCCCGGGTTCAAGCGATTCTCCTGTGCCTCAGCCTCCTGAGTAGCTGGGACTACAGGTGCATGCCACCACACCCAACTAATTTTTGTATTTTTAGTAGAGACGGGGTTTCACCATGTTGGCCAGGATGGTCTCAATCTCTTGACCTCGCAATCTGCCTGCCTCGGCCTCCCAAAGTGCTGGGATTACAGGCGTGAGCCTCCACACCCGGCCGTGAGTTTTTTTCTTTTTAAGAGAAGGTATCTCTCTGTTGCCCTGGCTGCAATACAGTGGTGTGATCATGGCTCACTGCAGCCTCAACCTCCCAGGCTCAAGCAATTCTCCCACCTCAGCGTCCCTATGAATAGCTGGGATTACAGGCACATGCCACCATGCCCATCTAATTTTTCATTTCTTGTAGAGTCAGGGTCTCACTCTGTTGCCTAAGCTGGTCTCAAAGTCCTGAGCTCAAGTGATCTTCCTGCCTCAGCCTCCCAAAATGCTGGGAGTACAGGTGTGAGCCACTGCCGTGCCAGACCTGGATTTCTTTACCAGAGGACTTGACTTCTCAGAACCTTTAGTAGTCATCTGTATTGTGACTCTTCCCCGGAGGGTGACATAGATTATTTCTGCAATGTGCCTCTGACCGCACCTCTCATATCAAGAGGGAGAGACTATGGAAAACAAAGCAGTCCACATGTTTGTTTTTATAATCAAGACAGCAAACAGTGCCCACAATCTACCATAGGTACCTAGAATACCTAAGTCTCATGTTGGGCATTTCACAGAGCTCAGACTTAAAAGTGATTTCAAAGATATTTAGGCAGCCCACTACCTCCTGGGAAGGTTCATTTCACTTTTGTTTGCCTCCAGTGTTAATGGCTTGAGACCCTGGAACTTATCAGGACAAACAGACCCAGTTCTTAGTTCCCCCAGATGTCTTAGTCTCTATAACCCCTCACCATCCGGGTGATTTGCCTGTAAATACCCTTTGGTTTGTAAGTGTCATCGTTAAAGTGAGTCCTCAGGAGTGAATATAATGCGTTGTCTTAATTGCAGAAAGCACACGATAGCATATCTTGTATGTTTTTGATGCAGCCTAAGATTTCATGAGCTCTTTTAGCAGCTGTAGCATACTGTGGTTTGCTCAGCTAAACTCATGGTCAACTATAATCCTTTACAAATTGCTATGAAGCCCAATATCCCTCTTGCCGAACTACTTCCAAGAGATGTTACAACAGTTGTGTGGCCACATCAGTTTGGGAAATGCTGCTTGGCATGTAGTAAGAACTTAACAAGTGAGAGGTTATTATTCCTGTGACCATCCGTGATGGCAGACAACTTGTCTTATTCCCCTAGCACCTAGCATAGTGCCGGATGCACATGGCACCATAATTCCACCGGTAAATGTTGGTGGCATTAATAAAAGTGGGGCTGTGTCTAGCAGCAAATTCCATCTTGTTACCTGTCCTCGCTTGTATAGGTAATCGTGCATTTTGCCTCTATCACTTACACACTAACTTCCAGGCCTAGCTTCTCCATTCATAGGTGTGACAACTGTACATTCTGATGTCTCATCTAAGACAAGCTCTGTCCAGATTCACAAGCCTGAGTCTTATTGTTTTCTGCTAGTTCTCACTGATTTTCTTTTTTTTTTTTTTTTGAGACAGAGTCTCACTCTGTCACCCAGGCTGGAGTGCGATGGCGCCATCTTGGCTCACTGCAACATCTGCCTCCCCAGTTCACGCGATTCTCCTGCATTAGCCTCCCAAGTAGCTGGGATTACAGGTGTGCACCACCACGCCTGGCTAATTTTGTATTTTTAGTAGAGATGGGGTTTCACCATGTTGCCCAGGCTGGTCTCGAACTCCTGACCTCAGGTGTTCACCTGACCTCAGGTGATCCACCTGCCGCAGCCTCCCAAAGTGCTGGGATTACAGGCATGAACCACCACACCTAGCACTCACTGATCGTATTCTACTTTTTCAAAGTATTTTTCTGTCAGGCTTTCTTCTCAATCTTCCCCCCATTCTAAGAACCTTGCATCCCTTCTTAAAAAACAGGGGATTGACCAGGCGTGGTGGCTGACGCCTATAATCCCAGCATTTTGGGAGGCCAAGGCGGGCGGGTCACGAGGTCGGGAGATCTAGACCATCCTGGCTAAGACAGTGGAACCCCGCCTCTACTGATACAAAAAATTAGCCAGGCATGGTGGCACGTGCCTGTAGTCCCAGCTACTCGGGTGGCTGAGTTAGGAGAATCGCTTGAACCCAGGAAGCAGAGGTTGCAGTGAGCCGAGATCACGCCACTGCACTCCAGCCTGGGCGACAGAGCCAGACTCTGTCTCAAAAAAAAAAAAAAAAAAAAAACCTGGATAAAGAGGCATTCTCCCACCCTTTTGTCATTTCTACTCGCCAAAAAAAAAAAAATAGAACATAAAATGAGCCACTCTTCCAGGCAAAAACAAACAAAAATAAAATTTCACACCCCCTGCACGTCACCAAAGCCATTCCTTGGGTAGGGAGTGTGTACATGTTTGTGTGCATGTGTGTGTACTTTTTTTATGCTTTTTATTCTTTTTTTTTTTTTGGATACGGAGTTTCACTATTGTTACCCAGGCTGGAGTGCAATGGTACAATCTTGGCTCACTGCAACCTCCGCCTCCTGGGTTCAAGCCGTTCTCCTGCCTCAGCCTCCTGCGTAGCTGGGACTACAGGCATGCAGTGTACCCGGCTAATTTTTGCATTTTTCATAGAGATGGGGTTTCACCATGTTGACCAGGCTGTTCTCAAACTCCTGACCTCAGGTGATCTGCCTGCCTTGGCTTCCCAAAGTGCTGGGATTACAGGCATGAGCCACTGCACCCAGCCTTTTTTTTTTTTTGAGAAAGAGTCTTACTCTGTTGCCCAGGCTGGAGGGCAGTGGTGCGATCTCGGCTCACCACAACCTCCACCTGCTGAGTTCAAGTGATTCTCCTGCCTCAGCCTCCCAAGTAGCTGGGACTACTGGCACATACCACCACATTGGCTAATTTTTATATTTTTTGCAAAGATGTGATTTCACCATATTGCCCAGGCTGGTCTCAAACTCCTGAACTTGCATTCCTCCTCCCTTGGCCTCCCAAAGCATTGGGACTACAGATGTAGGCCACCATGCCTGACCCATTTTGCTTTTAGTTTTGTTTTTCATATTCAACCCTCAAGATTTTTATTTAATTTCTCTGAAGCGAGCACAGTTATCAATTGATTATTATTATTATTATTATTTTGAAACACAAACTTAGAGAAAAATTGGGGATGCAACATAGAGAACTTTCTTGAAATCACTTGAAACCTAATGTTGCATCACTCCCAAATGCTGTAGTGTTATACAAGCATTCTCCTACATGACCACAGTGTGCCCATCCAAATCAGGAAATGATCATTTACACATTATTGCCATCTCACTCTCAGACCCTATTGAGGTTTTTCCATTCATCCCAATAATGTCCTTTTTAGCAAAAGAGCCCAGTTCACACTCACAGGTTACATTTGGTTTTCATGTCTCATCAATCTCCTTCTGTCTGTTGCATGCTGTCTGGTGGCACATGCAGCCATTTGTCCCATTACTGTTCATACTTGGGTCATTTGATGCAGGTGGTGTTTGCCAGGTTTCTTGACTGTAAAGTTACTCTTTTCCTCTTTGAATTAGTATTTTTCTGGGATGTGCTCTGAAACTGAATATTCTGTTCATCAGACTTTCCATGTATATATATTTGTACAGACTCATGCAGTGGATTATAATCCGACGCTGTTGTTTATTTTGATGCTCAAATTATTACCAGTTTGAGGCCAGGCATGGTGACTCACACCTATAATCCCAGCACTTTGGGAGGCCTAGTTGGGAGGATCACTTAAGCCCAGGAGTTCAAGACTAGCCTGGGCAACATGGTGAAACCTCATCTCTACAAAAAATTAGCTGGGCATAGCCGGGTGTGGTGGTGGGCGCCTGTGATCCCAGCTACTCGGGAGGCTGAGGCAGGAGAATTGCTTGAACCTGGGAGGCGGAAACTGCAGTGAGCCAAGATCACGCCACTGTACTCCAGCCTGGGTGACGACAGAGTGAGACTCCGTCTCAGAAAAAAAAAAAAAAAAAGCCAGGCATGGTGGCATGTGCCCGTAGTCTCAGCTACCTGGGAGACTGAGGCAGAAGCATCACCTGGGCTGGGGAGATCAAGGCCACAGTGAGCCATGTTCATGCCACTGCACTCTGGCCTGGGTGACAGAGTGAGACCCTGTCTCAAAAAAAAAAATTACCAGTTTCGCCAGTGGGAGACTATTCAAACTGACTTGTGTCTTTCTAACTCGTCCCCATCATTTCTTCATGCGTTTCCTTGCTTTCTGGCACAAGATAGTGTTCTTCCTCTGCTCTAACCCTGGAATCGGCCATTTACCCAGGGAGCTCTGGATCCTTTTAGTGGAAAGTCTAAATCTTGGTATTTAGAAAGCAAGATCTGGATGCTAGGTGTGCTCATTGCCATTGGGGTGCCACTGCTCTGCATGCTCTCAGTGGACACAGCCAGGGAATGTGTGTGTGCTCATTTCTATGTGGAATGAAAACCATGTGTTCATGGTGCTACCTCATGACAGGGATCATTTTCATTTTTTCCCTCCCCATGTTTGTAACTCTTCTCTCTGGTGGTGAGAAACCTGGTTTCTACTATCTTTAATATTTTTACTTATTCGCCATGCATGTGGCTGATCTGTCATTTTTGCTGCCACTCACTCCTCTACTCAAATACCTTTCTCTCCCTGCTTGGTTCTCACTCTCCATTCTAGGCCACCCCCCTGTGTGGACACTTACCTGATCCACTTGGGCACCAACACATTACACCAGGTGATTCTAATAGGTAGCCAAGTTTGAGAACCACCAAGAGTTTTCAGATTGAACTGCACTTCAATCTTTTTATCAAGCATTTCCCACCCCATTGCTGACTTACTGGTTACTAGTTATTAGCAAGCTGCCAAACATTCTCTTTCATAAGGAACAACAGCCGCAATGCTTTCTTCTCACTGCTGGAAAGCATTTAATCGTCTGAGAAACAGCAAGTGATTGGTGGAGTCCTGGCTCTGCTTCTCGTTTCCCAGGTTGATCATGCTAGTTTCACAACAATGCCCTGTTTTCTTCTACTGAGAGCAGTATTGGTATCATTAAGATACCAAGAAATGCTGAGGTTTCATTGGTATTCTGTAACTTGTATTTTGCTGCTACGGGGAAGATAGCTGTTATGTTTATCCTGTTGTTAGCTTTCAATTCTAAAGCGAATACGGACTGGGCGCGGTGGCTCACGCCTGTAATCCCAGCACTTTGGGAGGCTGGGGCGGGCAGATCATGAGGTCAGGAGTTTGAGACCAGCCAGGCCAACATGGTGAAACCCCGTCTCTACTAAAAATGCAAAAATTAGCTGGGCATGGTCACGGCCACCTATAATCCCAGCTACTCAGGAGGCTGAGGCAAGAGAATTGTTGGAACCCAGGAGACAGAGGTTGCAGTGAGCTGAGATCACACCACTGCACTCCAACCTGGGCAACAGAGCAAGACTCCGTGTCAAAAAAAAAATTGTTAAAGCCAGTACGAACCCCCTCTGAACCTCACTCAGCTTTGAAAGTGCTCCTGCAAATCATCTACTCCAGTCCCCTTTACAACAAATAACCCCTGCGTGCACTTGTCTTTGTACGTTCTCAAATGTGTTCTTGTCTATCTGCTTTTTATTCATTTTTAATTTTGCCTTTTTCCACTGTTCTAATTTGCCTTTCTTTAAAAGTGTGAAGGAAGAAGTGTTCTGGAGGAACTACTTTTACCGCGTCTCCCTGATTAAGCAGTCAGCCCAGCTCACGGCCCTGGCCGCCCAACAGCAGGCCGCAGGGAAGGAGGAGAAGAGCAATGGCAGAGAGCAGGATTTGCCGCTGACAGGTACATTCCGGGTAGAAGACAGCACTCTACAAAAAACATTGTTCTTAGAGACTCAAATGAGCTTGACCTTTTATACATACCAGAAATGTCATTGTCTTAGGGAAAAATTATTTTCCTCCTGGAGGAAATCTTCATTTTTCTCTTACTGCCTTCTCTCTGACCCATCTCAATCATGTCTTCCCCAAGCTTTCCTTTACTTTGCTTATCTCCTTTCTCATTCCTTATTTTTATTTTTGTTTTTTTTTTTTAGACACGGGTCTCACTATGTTGCCCAGGCTGTCCTCAAACTCCTAGACTCAAGCGATCCTCCTGCCTCAGCTTCCCAAGTAGCTGGGACATACAGGCATGAGCCACTGTGCCTGGGGAGTTTTTTTTCTTTTTTTTTCTCTCTCAAACATCCGTCATCTTCCCCACCTCTCATTTTTGGCCCTTAACCATGTGATTCTTTATACTTCTGTCCCCTACTCTGATTCAGTCCGCCTCCTTTTTGTTTCTTTCAACCTGATGTTTCTCCAGTGCGTGTAGTCTGTAGAGCAGAACAAAGCTCCATTCCACTCCAAGTTACAAGGATCTATCTAGTTCTGAGCTAGGCACTGATGAACATTGGACTCATTGTGACACTAACTTACCACTGGTTGTGGGAATGTGTTGTATAATAATGGCAGCTGTTTGAAATCTGTAATAATTAAAACAAGAAACACATTTTGTGTCATATTTTAAATTTTTAGTGAGTACCTGCTGTGTATAGTAGGTACTCATTACAACTGGACATGCATCCCACGAGAAGCGGGGTGATTTCATTCACAGAATTTTAAATGATTAAGCAAAACAGCATGTCCTGAGGTACAGGTTATATAGAATACTAGGACAGGATCCGACACTGCTCTTAGTGTCAGCGAAATGGAGTGAAGTTGCTCTACACAGGAAAATTTGTCATTTTGTATATCAGTGTTAACATGCATCCCAATTGTCTATCATTCTTTAGCATTTATGTTAATTTTGTTGGAAAATTCCATTTTATCAAATACTGCCTTAACAAAATGGACTTATGACAGCATTCCATAAAGACTGCCTTTTTCTAGCACTCATGTCAGCAGGCAAACTTGATAAGTAACTTAATCCTCATTATCCTAAAAAAGTACAGAACTATTCTTCAATGAATTTTGCTCACACTGTAGTTAAAAATTATTTCCTGCTGGAAATTTTATATAAGGAGTATTGAATATGATGACATGTTAAAAATATCCCCAGAAGGCTGAGGCAGGAGGATCACTTGAGCCCAGAAGTTTGAGTCCAGCCTAGGCAACATAGTGACACTCCATGTCTAAAAACAAATAAATGAATAGATAGGTAGGTAAGTAGATAAAAATATCCCCAAAGTAAGAGGTTGACATGGTTTCACCATGGCTGTTTCTTATAACTTAAGAAAAGCTGAAAGCATAACATAAAAATTCATTTCTGAAAATTATTTAGTATCATAATACTTGTGGATATTTTACTGTGATTATAATATATATTCAGAACTGAACCAAGCAATTATTGTCTCTCTTATTCTCACTTCTTAGAGGCAGTACGGCCCAAAACGCCACCCGTTGTAATCAAATCTCAGCTTAAAACTCAAGAGGTAATCCAGTTTTACATTGTACCTAGTAGTTGATATCTGGAAATAAAGTAACTGTGTTAACTATCTCTGATACCATTTAAAACTATGTATGAATATGGGTTTGGAAGAAGCAGCATCTGGTACTTGAATAGTCAAGGAACTATGGCTGAGACTTGAGGGTGATTTACTGGCATATGTAATTCTAGATGTGCTCATCAGGGATTGGAGAGAACGGTTGGAGTGATTCAAGCTGTGAGGGAGAATAATAGCCTCAGGTGGTAACTCATGTAGTTACCAAGCAACTGCAAGTTAGAAGGTTGGAGAGCAGTGCTCATTGTCTTACAGCTCACGGAGAAAAGAAATAAAAATAGCATGGCATTAAATTGTGAGACAGTAGCAAACCAGAATAACACAAATGTCGCTTAGCAAACCATTTCAAGAGCTCATTTGTTGCATTTCAGGATGAGGAAGAAATTTCTACTAGCCCAGGTGTTTCTGAGTTTGTCAGTGATGCCTTCGATGCCTGTAACTTAAATCAGGAAGATCTGAGGAAAGAAATGGAGCAACTAGTGCTTGACAAAAAGCAAGAAGAGACAGCCGTACTGGAAGGTAAAAAACAAAACAAAGAAACTATTCACCTCCCTAATTCCAAAGCCAATTATAGAAAATTGTTATTCTGAAGCCAGTGCACAATCTTGTAAATTTTGCATCAAAATTGATTCTTACCGGACACGGTGGCTCACGCTTATAATCCCAGCACTTTGAGAGGCCGAGGCGGGTGGATTGCTTGAGGTCAGGAGTTTGAGACCAGCCTGGCCAACACTGCAAAACCCTGTCTCTACCAAAAATACAAAAATTAGCCAGGCATGGCGGCGTGGGCCTGTGGTCCCAGCTATTCGGGAGGCTGAGGTGGAAGGATGGCTTGAGCCCAGGAGCTCCAGGTTGCAGTAAGCCGTGATCATACCACTGCATTCCAGCCTGGGTGACAGAGTGAGACCCTGTCTCAAATAAATAAATAAATAAAATTGATATTCTATTCCCTACTAGAAGGTGGAGTCTAACAAACATGACCAGACCTCACTCATGTCCTTCTGCCTTAAGCACTCACAGAAGCAAATCAAAGGGTTAGGGAGTCTGGTGTGACTATAGAGCTCCTCTGATGAAACCCCCAATGTAAAGGGGAAAGCCTGAGACTCAGAGAGGTTAAGCAATTCACCCAGGGCATCTCAGCCCCAAGGACATGTAACCAGGAATGGGGTGAGGGCATGTACCCCTGGGCACATGGAGATACTGCCCTCCAGCCTTCTGCTTTAAAAGCTGGCATTTTGCTGGTATGTTGTCACGTGCCTATGGTCCCAGCTACTCAGGAGGCTGAGGCAGGAGGATCACTTGAGCCCAGGATAATTTTTTTTTTTTTTTTTTAAAGACAGAGTTTCTGTCACCCAGGCTGGAGTGCAATGGCACGATCTCAGCTCACCGCAACCTCTGCCTCCCGGGTTCAAGCGATTCTCCTGCCTCAACCTCCCAAGTAGCTGGGATTACAGGCGCATGCCACCATGCCCGCTAATTTTTGTATTTTTACTAGAGATGGGGTTTCACCATGTTAGTCAGGCTGATCTCGAACTCGCAACCTCAGGTGATCCACCTGCCTTGGCCTCCCAAAGTGCTGAGATTACAGATGTGAGCCACCGCACCCAGCTGAGCCAGGACTTGAAGGCTACAGTAAGCTATGATCACACAACTGCACTCCAGACTGGGACACAGAGCAAGACCCTGTGTCTAAAAAATTTAATAAAATAAATTTTTGGCAGCCGGGCACAGTGGCTCACGCCTGTAGTCCCAGCACTTTGGTAGGCCAAGGCGGGCAGATCACGAGGTCAGGAGATAGAGACCATACTGGCTAACATGGTAAAACCCCGTCTTTACTAAAAACACAAAATAAATTAGCCGGGCGTGGTGGCAGGCGCCTGTAGTCCCAGCTTCTCGGGAGGCTGAGGCAGGAGAATTGCGTAAATCCGGGAGGCGGAGCTTGCAGCGAGCTGAGATCCGGCCACTGCACTCCAGCCTGGGCGACAGAGCGAGACTGTCTCAAAAAAAAAAAACAAACCAGTTTTCTTTTTGAGATAGGGTCTCACTCTGTCACCCAGGCTGAAGTGCAATAGTGCCATCATAGCTCACTGCAGCCTCAAACTCCTAGGCTCACACCATCCTCCCACCTCAGGCTCCAGTGCAGCTGGGACTACAGACGTGTGCCACCACATCAGGCTAATTTTTTAAATTTTTTATAGAGGTGGAGTCTTGCCAGATTGCCCAGGCTGATCTCAAACTCTTGGGCTCAAGCAATCCTCCCACCTCAGTGTCTCTAAGTGCTAGAATTATAGGTATGTGCCACCACACGCAGCCCAACAACCTTTTTTTTTTTTTCTTTTTTTTTTTTTTGAGATGGAGTCTTACTCTGTTGCCCAGGCTGAAGTGCAGTGGCACAACTGTGGCTCACTACAACCTCCACCTCCCAGGTTGAAGCAATTCTCCTGCCTCAGCCTCCCAAGTAGCTGGGACTACAGGTGCACACCACCACACTGGGCTAATTTTTGTATTTTTTGTATCGCTATGTTGGTGGGCTGGTCTCGAACTCCTGGTCTCTAGTGCTCTGTCTGCCTCGGCCTCCCAAAGTGCTGGGATTACAGGCATGAGCCACCATGCCTGGCCCCAATAGTCTTTTATTTATTATATGTCTTGGCTCCAGGACTAAATTGTAAGCTCCCAAGGGCAGTTACACATTGTCTTTCTATCCCCCTACAGTACCTAACATGGAACTTAGCACTCAGTAAGCACTCTAATAAATATTTGTGAAATTGGTGGCTTCCTGCATAACACAGGGTGTCTTTTCCTTTGAGGTTGCTGCTGTAGAACAATTAAAGCATTTCATTTTTTGTTTTTTCTATAGCTAAGTTTAAGGTTTATTTTTAAAGACAAGCCGGGCGCAGTGGTTCACGCCTGTAATCCCAGCACTTTGGGAGACCGAGGCAGGCAGATCACGAGGTCAGGAGATCGAGACCATCCTGGCTAACATGGTGAAACCCCGTCTCTACTAAAAATACAAAAAAAAATTAGCCTGGCCTGGTGGTGGGCGCCTGTAGTCCCAGCTATGCGGGAGGCTGAGGCAGGAGAATGGCATGAACCCAGGAGGCAGAGCTAGCAGTGAGCCGAGATTGCACCACTGCACTCCAGCCTGGGCGACAGAGCGAGACTCTGTCTCAAAAAAAAAAATACAAAAAGTAGCTGGGCATGGTGGTGGGCACCTATAATCCCAGCTACCTGGGAGGCTGAGGCAGGAGAATCGCTTGAATCCGGGAGGTAGAGGTTGCAGTGAGCCAAGACGGTACCATTGCACTCCAGCCTGGGCGACAGAGTGAGACTCCGTCTCAAAAAACAAAAGACAAAAATGAATCTTAGCTTTACTTTTTAAATAGCCAGTTTGTTTTATAACATTACATAGCAGATGCATTATCCCACACACACAGAGGTATATTGAGTGTCCACGCGGAAAGTTGCAGCTCTACATCTCAACACGAAAGACCAGTGTGAGAGCTCCAGTCAGAACACCATGAGAGAGTCCAGGCTGACTTCAGACCCCAGTGTCTGTCTCCACTCTTAAGGAGACAACTCTTTGTCTGCATAGTGGTTAAGCATAGACTGTGGAGCCTGCAGATGTGGTTCCATTCTTATATCTGTCGCTGTCAAACGGTGTGATCTTGGGCAAGTTGCTTAACCTCTCCTAAGTCTCCATTTCCCCATCTGTAAGATGTGGCTAATAGTAATACCTTGTCCATGGACTGTTCTAAGGATGAAAAGCATGATACACAGAAAGCAGGCCGGGCGCGGTGGCTCACGCTTGTAATCCCAGCACTTTGGGAGGCCGAGGCGGGCGGATCACAAGGTCAGGAGATCGAGACCATCCTGGCTAACATGGTGAAACCCCGTCTCTACTAAAAATACAAAAAAATTAGCCGGGCGCGGTGGCGGGCGCCTGTAGTCCCAGCTACTCGGGAGGCTGAGGCAGGAGAATGGCATGATCCCGGGAGGCGGAGCTTGCAGTGAGCCGAGATAGTGCCACTGCACTCCAGCCAGGGGGACAGAGCAAGACTCCGTCTCAAAAAAAAAAAAAAAAAAAAAAAGATACACAGAAAGCAGTTAGGCCAGTGCCCAGCTCAGTAAGTGCTCAATAAACATTAGCTGCTTTTGCTACCATCATCATCATTGGTAGTGGTAAAAATTAACTTGCGGCCGGGCGCGGTGGCTCAAGCCTGTAATCCCAGCACTTTGGGAGGCCGAGACGGGCGGATCACGAGGTCAGGAGATCGAGACCATCCTGGCTAACACGGTGAAACCCCGTCTCTACTAAAAATACAAAAAACTAGCCGGGCGAGGTGGCGGGCGCCTGTACTCCCAGCTACTCGGGAGGCTGAGGCAGGAGAATGGCGTGAACCCAGGAGGCGGAGCTTGCGGTGAGCTGAGATCCGGCCACTGCACTCCAGCCTGGGTGACAGAGCCAGACTCCGTCTCAAAAAAAAAGAAAAAATTAACTTGCAACCAAGTATTAATTATCAATTACCCATTTAAATAAAAGGAAAAGCAGAGGCATAGGGAAAGCAAAATAATACCCAAAATATATTGATGACATCTGATACCTTTGCTTCTACATTAACAGATTTATCTTTCTAATTGTATTTATCCTTGGTCACTGTTAAAATTTACTGAGTTTTTCTGAGCACACACAGTAATGAAGGCTGAGATGTTAAAATTACGGCAGCTAGGACTTTACGTAGGTAATTGAGATGGACCGAATTGTGAACACTAGCAGTATGAATTCAGAGAGAATCTTTTTCTTCTCCTTTGTTTCTTTTAGAGGATTCTGCAGATTGGGAAAAAGAACTGCAGCAGGAACTTCAAGAATATGAAGTGGTGACAGAATCCGAAAAACGAGATGAAAACTGGGATAAGGAAATAGAGAAAATGCTTCAAGAGGAAAATTAGCTGTTCCTGAAATAGAAGAATAATCCTTAACAGTCTGCAAACTGACATTAAATTCTAGATGTTGACGCTCACTGAATCAGAAGGCATAAAAAAGTATAACTTTATGAAATTCAAAATTACCCTTTTTTCAGGTTGAAACTTGCCTCTTCTACTTTAAAAAAGTATATAGAACAGTTACTTGTAATAATCAGAAAGAGATGTTTTGTAGAACGTTTCTTTAGTATAAATAGAGTTGGAGATGTCCTCGTAGGCAGTATGGCTATCTTTGCCACAGAAACGTAAGTAAAATTTTAGAGTTCTGTTTTCCATGAGGTCAAAAATACAATTTATTCCTCAGTCATGGTTTTCTAAATATCTTTACTCCACATTCCATTTGAATTGATATGTGGGTGTTAAAGTACCTACTTAATGGATTGATTACTATCAAAATGACCAAATTATACCAAAGAACTTAAGAGGAAGCACTTTCAGAACTATTTGCTTGCCAGGTATTTTCTAAAATTCCACCTGAAAGCCAAAAGATAAAATAAGTTGATTTTAATGATATAAACATCACACAATTTTACATTAAGAAATACTGTGCAGACTAGGCGTGGTGGCTCAGGCCTGTAATCCCAGCTCTTTGGGAGGCCGAGGTGGGTAGATCGCTGGAGGTCAGGAGTTCAAGATCAGCCTGGCCAACATAGTGAAACCCTGTCTCTATTAAAAATACAAAAATTAGCCGGGCATGGTGGCGGGCGCTTGTAATCCTAGCTGCTAGGGAGGCTGAGGCAGGAGAATCTCTTGAACCTAGGAGGCAGAGGTTGCAGTGAGCCGAAATGGTGCCACTGCACTCTAGCCTGGGTGATAAAGCAAGACTCAGTCTCAAAAAAAAAAAAAAAAAAAAAAAACTGTGTGAAAATATTTGTTTTTCTCTGGGGCCTTTTCTTTCTTTTATTTTTAAACTATACCAGAAATTTTGCATCACAGTTTTTATACAAAGTAGGACCTTCCATCCTTTTTCTATTATAATAACCTTCAGAAGCTCATTCCCCTGCAAGGCTGTTGTTCTTGTTTTTCGTTGTTGTTGTTGTTGTTCTTGTTTTAATCATCACCACATACAAATGTTTGAGCTTTGTCTTAAACTGAGTCTTCATAAAATTGTGTTCCTCCGAGTTCACCTTCTAGGACTTTATTGATTAATCCTTCTGTTTCTGCTACACCAGCAGACACATGTTCATAGAATATGATTATTTTTAAAGAACAAGGTGAGGAGGCTGAGGCAGGAGAATCACTTGAACCTGGGAGGTGGAGGTTGCAGTGAGCTGAGATCACGCCACTGCACTCCAGCCTGGGTGACAGAGTGAGACTCTGTCTCAAAAATGAATGAATGAATGAATGAATGAATGAATGAACAAGGTGGTTTAATGTCAGAAAACTTCCTAAGCATTTGCTCACCAAACCTTTCATGTTTTTCAAGAAGCCTTTATTACATAAAGGGGAATAGAATTAAAATGTTTCTTTATAAGAAAAATATACATATTTGTGTTCTTGGCCCCATTAAAACTAGTCAATAGTCCTTTGGCAAAGATATAGTCAACAGGAGAACTGGGTATGGGTCCAGGCATTACTCCTGTTCATAGTTGCGGATGCACGTGTCTGAATGAGCCAGACTGTCTCAACTGGAGTCTCTTGGGTTATAGCAGTAAACCCGTGTATTCCATGAAACCACTGGCCCCATCATCAAAAGGTTTCCACTTGTGGTCCCACAGTTGCTTATTACTGAGTTTGGGTTCCAAGATGACTGGCAACTTCTGAAATAATCTCATTTCAGGAAAGAGTTTCTTTTTTTTTTTTTTTTTAATAGAGTTTGCTGGAGGAAAAGAGGCATGTTAAATGTGTTTAAGCAGCTAAAAGTCCTAGATGGAAGCATATCAGGATGTGTTGGTGCTTGGCTCTTAATGAATGCACTAAAATTCTTATTGATAAATGTTGAATAAACACACCAAAAAAAGTATCAGAGAAAGAGAAAAACCCTAAAATGACAATAGAGGTGTGTGACAGTTACTGCTATCAATTTTATATTTAAAAACAACCTAATTATGCATTGCCCTGTGAAAATAAAAGGATAAAATAAGATTTTGTACATACTGTAAGAATACAGTTATGCTGTATTTTTATGGATTCATCAAGGAGTAAAATGTTCTGCTTTAGTAAATTATATAGGTAATAAGTGTTATTCCTTTAAAGAGCAAAATAATTTATCACCATGTTTGGTGGAAAATTTCTAAGTATTACATGCCCAGGGGTTAGCCACCAAGATATACCGAGCATGAAAACCTATAAAACTTAATAAAATGCTAAAATATGAACATCACACTATGGAGATTATGCCTCACTGCTCAGAGTGTGGCTCAGGAACCAGTGTAGCTCGGCCATGCCCTGGTAGTATGTTAGAAATGCACCATCTCAAGCCTGCCCCAGACCAGTTGATGTTACCAAGAACCCCCAGGGGATGAGAATGGACTTTATTTACAGTTTGGGAAGCACTGGTCTAATATGCTCTCAGGGAAGCTGAGGTTTCTACTGCTTTTTACTTTTTACCCTTCCACTAGATGTCCTTTGCAGCAGTGTTTTTCTAGTTGGCATTACAGGTGTCTTCTCTGAGGTTCCGATTATTTCTATACTACCAAAATTAAAGAGACCCAAGGGCTGGGCGTGGTGGCTCACACCTGTAATCCCAGCACTTTGGGAGGCTGAGGCAGGCAGATTACTTGAGCTCAGGAGTTCAAGACCAGCCTGGGCAACATAGGGAGACCCTTGCCTCTACAAAAGTACAAATGAGCCAGGTGTGGTAGCCCGCACCTGTGGTCCTAGCTACTTGGAAGGCTGAGGCAGGAGAATCGCTTGAGCCCAGGAGATCCAGGCTGTAGTGAGCCGTGATCATGCCACTGCACTCCAGTCTGGGTGACAGAGACCCTGTTTCAAAAAAAAAAGGGGGGGGGCAAGTTTTTAGGGGGATGAGAAATATTCTTGGTAAATCGGGCCTTGTTTTGTTTTGTTTTGTTTTGGAGACAGTCTTGTTCTGTCGTCCAGACTGGAGTGCAGTGGCTTGATCTCGGCTCACTGCAACCTCCACCTCCCAAGTTCAAACGATTCTCCTGCCTCAGCCTCCGGAGTAGCTGGGATTACAGGCACCCCACCACCATGCCCGGCTAATTTTTTTGTATTTTTAGCAGAGATGGAGTTTCACCGAGTTGGCCAGGCTGGTCTCGAGCTCCTGATCTCAAATGATCCGCCCACCTTGACCTCCCAAAGTGCTGGGATTACAGGCGTGAACCACCATGCCGACCTTAATTGGTAATTTTTGAAAAAAAAAAAACTAGAGAAACATCATTTCAGAGATAAAGCAGCAATTACACTTGTACTCCCAGTGATTTAAGATGCACTATTGTAATCAAGATGATTTGCTTTAATCAAAATATTGTTAAAAATAGGATTTCAAGACATTTAAAAGGTTTCAGCAGAAATCTTATGATTATGTCTGACTTGCAGTATTTTATTTGCCTGTTTGACGGCTTTTTTTTTTTTCTTTTTTGAGACAGAGCCTCACACCGTTGCCTGGGCTGGAGTGCAATGGTGCAGTCTCGGCTCACTGAAACCTCTGGCTCCCGAGTTCAAGAAATTCTCCTGCCTCAGCCTCCCTAGTAGCTGGGATTACAGGCATGCACCACCACACCCGGCTAATTTTTGTATTTTTAGTAGAGACAGGGTTTCGCCATGTTGGTCAGGCTGGTCTTGAACTCCCAACCTCAGGTGATCTGCCTGCCTGGGCCTCCCAAAGTGCTGGGATTACAGGCGTGAGCCACCGCGCCCGGCCTTGATGGCTTTTTGGTATTAAAAACCAGGACTCTGAATGTGCATCAGTAATTCAAATTATTTTATATAGTTACTCTTTCTAGTAATAGTGAGATATCCCCCTCCATTTTTAAGTAAAGATAAACATTTTTTAATTAGGAAAATTAGGCACATTTAATTTTAGCAAATTTAGTTTTCAACTTTTTTTTCTTTTTTCTTTTTTTTTTTTTTTTGAGATGGAGGCTCACTCTGTTTCCCTGGCTGGAGTGCAATGGCCACAATCTCGTCTCGTCTCACTGCAACCTCTGCCTCCTGGGTTCAAGTGATTCTTCTGCCTCAGCCTCCAGAGTAGCTGGGATTATAGGCCTCTGCCACCACACCTGGCTAATTTTTGTATTTTTAGTAGAGATGGGGTTTCACCGTGTTGGCCAGGCTGGTCTTGAACTCCTGGCCTCAGGTGATCCGCCCACCTCGGCCTCCCAAAGTGCTGGGATCACAGGCATGAGTGGTAGAATTTTTTTTTTTTTTTTTTTTTTGAGACAGGGTCTCACTGTGTCACCCGGTCTGGAGTACAGTGGTGGGATCTCAGCTCACTGCAGCCTCTGCCTCCCAGGCTCAAGGGATCCTCCCGCCTCAGCCTCCTGAGTACCTGGGACCACAGGCACACACCACCACACCTGGCCACTTTTTGTATTTTTTGTAGAGATGGGTGTCTCCCCATGTTGCTCAGGCTGGTCTTGAACTTCTGAGCTCAGGTGATCCATCTGCCTCAGCCTTCCACAGTGCTGGGATTACAGGCATGAGCCACTATGCCTGACCAAAAGTGGCAGAAATTTTGATATGGTTTATAATCAGTTTTATTGTGGGGAAGATGGGCCATTTTAATGAATGATTACTTCTGTAGGCTAAACTACCGAGTCATGACATGACAAATACACATGAAGCTTTAATCACATGCAGTTACATACTTCTCACAAATCATCAAATGATTTATCTGGTCTTCACACTAAGGGATTTACTTAGATAAAGCCATCTATGATTTCAGTTGTTGAAAGTATGGCTTTTTAAACAGCATTTATTCAATGCATCCTGATTTATTTCAAAATGAAAAATTGTATTACCCTTTTTTTCTGAATAAATAAACCTTACTTTTAGTGGCAAGGTATAAGTTATAATGGTTGTTCCTGGATAACTAAAATTTCAGATAAAGAGGACCTGTAAATATTTCAAAGCCATCTGGTATGTAGGCTCCTATTGTTAGAATTAAAGCTGCCTCGAGATAGTATTGCATTTTAAGAACACATTTTACTTTCACTGTAGACTTCTCAAATTCAATGGGTTGTCCTTCATAATGAAAGACCATTCTAACCCACAGTCAGTAGCTCTGGTATTCCAAGGCTGTTTTGGGATTTTTCCTTCACTGCCACCCGCCCCCAAGGAGTGATAATACGTAGTGATTTTTCTTGTTCTTCCCTGCTAACCATAATAAACAGTGACTATGCTTTTTGCTGGCCAGAGCTAAAACTCAGCGACGTTAACCAGCTCCTATGACCTAATAAATAGAGATAATAGATAAATTCATCATAATGGAGGTTTCGAGTAACTACTCCTACGGTATCCAGTGTCCAGCTATAATCAGCATAGTAGCCATAAAGTGCGTAATGTTCTCTGCCATTACTGCACTTAGACAATGAAAACATCCTGATATAGCAAAATGACCACATCACTCAGCAATTTTAAACTGTTTCATGGAGATTTGCTTTAGGGTATAAGTGGCATGTGAGAACTGAGCTAAATAATATGCCACTATCAAAGGACTGTGGCACAAGAACACCATATTGATGCCACTAACAAAATTGTTGAGTGTTCATTGTTAATTGGATTAACAGAATACATGCTTGTGAAATTGAGGCATGAAAATAGATACTATTTTAAATCTGGGGCCGGATGTGGTGGCTCACGCCTGTCATCTCAGCACTTTGGGAGGCCAAGGTGGGCGGATCACAAGGTCAGGAGTTTGAGACCAGTCTGGCCAACATAGTGAAACCCCATCTCTACTAAAAATACAAAAAATTAGCCAGGTGTGGTGGTGTGCTCCTGTAATTCCAGCTACTCGGGAGGCTTAGGCAGGAGAATCGCGTGAACCCGGTAGGCAGAGGTTGCAGTGAGCCGACATCACGCCTTTACACTACAGCCTGGGTGACAGTGCGAGACTCCGTCTCAAAAGAAAAAAAAAATCTGGATAACACACAAAGGTAATTAATAAAAATAGGCCAGGCACAGAGGCTCACGCCTGTAATCCCAACACTTTCGGAGACCAAGGTGGGCGGATCACTTGAACTCAGGAGTTAGAGACCAGCCTGGGCAACAGGGTGAAAGCCCGTCTCTATTTAAAAAAAAAAAAAAAAAAAAAAAAATTAACCAGGCGTGATGGTGGGCACCTGGAATCCCAGCTACTCGGGAGGCTGAGGTGGGAGGATGGCTTGAGCCCGGGAGGAGGAGATTGCAATGAGCCGTGATCAGGCCACTGCACTCCAGCCTGGGCGACAGCCAGACCCTGTCTGAAACAAACAAGTAATAATGAGCTTGTGATGGATGTCTTGATGTCCCCATTACCATGCTTTTAGAAATGGGGCTAAACCGGTCAATCTCCTGGCAGCAGGTAGTCATCCTCAAGCATGGCTGCACAGTAGGACCTCCTGGCAAGTCCAGGTGCTACTGATGCCCAGGCTCCCCTGCAGAGAGACTGATTTATTTGGCGGGGGATGTAGCCCTGAGGGTACAGGGTTGTTTGAAACTCTCCAAGACTTTGTAACAGCAGCCAAGATTGAGAACCACGGGGCCGGTGAAAGAGATTCGAGTGGAAAGTCAGGAGACTTGGTGAAAATACTCAGCCTGACACACTCAGCTTCTTTAACAGTACAATGAAAGGGTTGGACTGCACGTTTTTTAACAACCTGTGTCTAAAATGTCATCCTATTTTTAAAGAGGCCTTTGTAAAATAAATACTGTTTTAGTTCTGTTTTCAAAGTGGGGTTTTGTTTTTTAGTTTTCTGAAATGTACAATATCTCAGGTTTTCACACAAATATATGCATTTATCGCCACTCCATCCACAAACCCCACTGAATGACAATAAAGGAATGAAAAGAAAAGCTGTAAATTCATAGTGACAAAAACAGAAGGGCCAGCAACAGTCAAGTGATAACAAGAACACTTTCATGCTTCAGAAGCCTGGAAAGGCTCAGGAATTCTGGAGGTGCAATAGCTCTGAAGGCTGAGGAAAAGCTGGTATCAGAGTGGGCAATTTGCAGTCTATGCACAATCTACAACTGAAAATCAAGGGCAAGTGGCGTAAGCATATTGTTATGAGACATAGACGCAAACAGACAAAACTGCTAAGAGTTGTAAATGGCTCCTGGGAAGTGGGAATTGGGGATGTGAAACGGCCTTTGCAAAAATTATAACAGACAGTTATGGCAGTGTGTAGATTTGACCTAACTGACTCCATCTTGCTTCTGTGTTCATTCCTGGGCATAGGCCAAACTAACTTTGGGAAGAACTTAGTTTATAATTTAACTTTGACACAAATTATAACAGCCCTTTCCTGAAACAAACCCCATTCTTGCGTGGGAACCAGACTGCCTTTGTAGGACTAACAAATTAGCCACAATATTATGGTTTAGTGTTACAGCTGTTTTAGAATTTATCTAGCAGGTTTTCTGGTCTTTACTGGAAAGCCCAAGAAAGTAAAAATAGCCGGGTGTGGTGACTCATGCCTGTAATCCCAGCACTTTGGGAGGCCGAGGCGGGAGGATCACTAGGTCAGGAGATCAAGACCATCCTGGCTTACACGGTGAAACCCGTCTCTACTAAATATACCAAAAAAATTAGCTTGGCTTGGTGGTGGACGCCTGTAGTCCCAGCTACTCAGGAGGCTGAGGCAGGAGAATGGCGTAAACCCGGGAGGCGGGGCTTGCAGTGAGCCGAGATGGCGCCACTGCACTCAAGCCTGGGCGACAGAGCGAGACTCCATCTCAAAAAAAAAAAAAAAAAAAAAAAAAAAAAAAAAAAAGGCCTGGCGCGGTGGCTCAAGCCTGTAATCCCAGCACTTTGGGAGGCCGAGACGGGCGGATCACGAGGTCAGGAGATCGAGACCATCCTGGCTAACACGGTGAAAACCCGTCTCTACTAAAAAATACAAAAAACTAGCCGGGCGAGGTGGCGGGCGCCTGTAGTCCCAGCTACTCGGGAGGCTGAGGGAGGAGAATGGCGTAAACCCGGGAGGCGGAGCTTGCAGTGAGCTGAGATCCGGCCACTGCACTCCAGCCTGGGCGACAGAGCGAGACTCCGCCTCAAAAAAAAAAAAAAAAAAAAAAAAAAAAGAAAGTAAAAAATAATAATAATAAAAGAAAAATAGCCTGGGCACAGTGGCTCACCCCTGTAATCCCAGCACTGAGGCTGAGGTGGGCGGATCACCTGAGGTCAGGAGTTCGAGACCAGCCTGGCCAACATGGTGAAACCCAGTCTCTACTAAAAATACAAAAATTAGCCGGGCGTGGTGGCGGGTGCCTGTAATCCCAACTACTCAGGAGGCTGAGGCAGGAGAATTGCTTGAACCTGGGAGGCAGAGGTTGCAGCGAGCCAAGGTAGTGCCATTGCACTCCAGACTGGGCAACAAGAGTGAAACTCTGTCTCAAAATAAATAAATAAAAATAAAAAATTAAAAAATAAATTATGGTTCTGGAGTCTTGCAGCTAGAGGCCACAGGATTCTAAACCTCCTCAATTGCTCCTAGGGATAACATCACTACCCACTACGGTAAAACCTAAGATTGGTGCTCAAGATATTTTTCAGTCCCTGCACTGAATGGACTAGCTGGTACCACCCAGATCAATAAACTGGCTCATCTGGTGTTGTGGTCCCCACCCAGGAACCGACTCATTGCTAGAGGACAGCTTCGACTGACTCCCTAGGATTTCATCTCTGACCTGACCAATCAGCACTCCCCACTCCTTAGCCCTCTACCCACCAAATTATCCTTTAAAAACCTCAGTTTCCAAATCTTTAGGGAGACTGATTTGAGTAAAGTGAACCTCAAAAATCTGAGACAGGCCTCAGTTAATTTAGAAATTTTATTTTGCCAAGGTTGAGGATGCGTGCCCATGATACAGTCTCAGGAGGTCCTGACAACATGTGCCCAAAGTGGTCAGAGCACAGCTTGGTTTTGTACATTTTAGGGAGACATGAGACACCAATCAACATATGTAAGATGAACATTGGTTTGGTCCGGAAAGGCGGGACAAGTGGAATCAAAAGTTGACAACTCCAAGCAGGGAGAGGGCTTTCAGGTCACAAGTAGGTGAGAGACAATGGTTTGCACTGAGTTTCTGATTAGCTTTTCCAAAGGAGGCAATCAGATATGCATTTATCTCAGTGAGCAGCGGGATGGCTTTGAATAGAATAGGAGGCAAGTTTGCCCTGAGCAGTTCCCAGCTTGAATTTTCCCTTTAGCTTAGTGATTTTGGGGGCCCAAGATACTTTCTATTCACAGTAATAATAAAACTCCGGTCTCCTGTTCGGCCAGCTCTGTGTGAATTAAACTCTATTACAATTCCCTTGTTTTGATAAATCGGCTCTATCTGGGCAGCGGGCAAAATGAACCCATTGGTAGTTACAGAGAGAGAAGCACTGGTCAGGGGTCTCCGTTGTTTTAAAAGCCTTGTGTAATTTGACTTCTAAAATTAAGGGCATGCATCCTTTAGAGTTTTTTGGGGGTTTTTTTGGGTTTTTTTTGAGACGGAGTCTCGCTCTGTCGCCCAGGCTGGAGTGCAGTGGTGCGATCTCCACTCACTGCAACCTCTGCCTCCAGGGTTCAAGCGGTTCTCCTGCTTCAGCCTCTGGAGTAGTGGGATTACAGGCACCAGCCACCATGCCCAGCTAATTTTTGTAGATTTCTTTTAATACCTAATTTTGACACAGGGATGGGGAAAAAGCATAAAAATACTGTAAATGGGAATGTAACATTGTTAAATCTTTCCAAATGGCAGTCGGGTAACAAGCATCAAAATGTTAAATGTGAGGAACATTTAACCCAACATTTCTACTATTGGAATTCATGCTAAGGAAGTAATTAGACAAGCACTGCTTTGAGTATACAACAGAAAAATTGGCAGCTACCTATATGTCGTACACCAGAACCTTGATTCGAACAAATGATGGTTCATCCACACGATGGAATTGTGTGCAAATATTTTAAGTGATACATTTTACACCCATCAGATAGTCAAAAATGTAGAAGTCTGAAGGTTGGGCTCAGTGGCTCACGCCTGTAATCAATCCTAGGACTTTGGGAGGCTGAGGTGGGCAGACTGCCTGAACTCAGGAGTTCGAGACCAGCCTGGGCAACATGATGAAACCTCATCTCTACTAAAATACAAAAAATTAGCTGGGCATGGTGGTGCGCGCCTGTAGTCCCAGCTGCTTGGGAGACTGTGGGGGGAGAACCACTTGAACCTGGGAGGCAGAGGTTGCAGGAAGCTGAGATCGTGCCACTGCACTCCAACCTGGGTGACAGAGTGAGACCCCATCTCCAAAAAAAAAAAAAAAAAAGAAATCTGAAAATATCAAGAGTTAGTAAGCATGTGAAACAACAGGAACATCGACATGCTATTGGCGCGACTATATACTGGCACAATCTCTTTGGAAGAAAGCCAAAACTGGCATTACTTCAATGAAAAGTTGAATATGTACTTCTCTTTGCCCAGCAAGCAGTTCCTCTCCTGGGGAGTACCAAATGTATTAACCACTTATGAAAATAACTACCATTACTTAGTAAAGTGGAAAATAAAAACATCATATGGCATGTGCTAGTAGGTGGTACATGCACAACTGTCAATAAAAGTGATGTTCTAGTGACCTCAGGCTGCACCCAACCCTAATGTGCATCAACAGTAGAATGGAATTATAATGACAATGTAATAACCATAGAGAAGAGCCAAGAACACGAAAAAATAACAGCTGTGCACAATGCTGTGAGTGAATCTATGAATCTCATAAATGTAATGTTAAACAGAAAATGCAAGATTGGAGAGAAGACCTATGTAAACTCCAAATTCAGGTATAACTATACTACATATGTAGTAGAACTAAAAGAAACAGCTACCATAAAAGTCAGATATTACATAGCATAAGAGAAATCAAGAAACTACAGCTACATAAAACAAGAAGACAGGTCCCAACATTACACACGTCAATAAAACACCCAGTTAAAACTCTACTGACTGGGCCTGGCACACCTATAATCTCAGCACCTTGGGAGCCCAAGGCTAGCAGATCCCTTAATCCCATGAGTTCTATACCAGCCTGAGCAACATAGTGAGACTCCATCTCTAATAAAAAAACTAAAAATTTGCCAGGCATGGTGGCATGCATTTGTAGTCCCAGCTACTCGGGAGGCTGAGGTGGGAGGATCACTTGAGCCTGGGAGGTCAAGGTTGCAGTGAGCTGTGACTGCACCACTGTACTCCAGCCTGGGCGACCGGGCAACTGTCTCAAAAAACAAACAAAAACCCAACAAAGACTGTCTCATAAAACAAACAAAAAAAACCCCCAACAAACTCTACTGTCTCAAAAAACCCAAGTACATAAAAAGTAAAAATAAAAAATTAGCTGGGCATTTATTGCAGTGGCAAGAGGATGGCCCGAGCCCAGGAGGCCAAAACTACTGTGAGCCACATTTGCACCACTGCAATCCAGTGTACATAGCAGAACAAAACCCTGTCTCATAAAACAATAATAGAAATTTGAAAAAAAAAAAAAAAGGCAACTAATTCTAGCAATCTAAAGAGAAAAAACCGCAACAGCAACCTCGGAAAGGCAGTTGCCAGGTAACAGCCACCTCTGGTACACTGAGGGTGAAATTAAGCCCAGCTCAAATACATACAGCAGTTCTTTCAGGCGAATGTGTAAAGAAAAGTATCATTCTTCAAAACAATAGGTTTAAAGGACACCTACGGCTTTTAACTTGTAAATGTTTTGCATGCAGTGCACCATGGTTATGCAAATGAAGCTGAGTCATTGCCCTTTAGATTAATGCTGTAGCTCCCAAGCATGACTGCAGCCTGCAAGGCAGGGAAAAGGCCCAGTCCAGAGTCCACCTGGGAAACTGAACCAATTTGTTTTGTTCATCAATGCCCTGACTGTGATTTCTTTTGGATAAACGATTTCTTGAATGCTTTAAAAAATGACGTCAAAGCGCTACATTTGACATGAGAGAAGGTTCACAATATAATGTTAAATGAAATATAAAAGGGAATTTACAAAAATATTTAATATGATTACACTTTTTCTTCCAAAAATGCCCGTGTATGTGTGTGTTGGGCATGCGTATGTGTTACTGGTGGAAGGTGTCCAGGTTCTTGGCGTTTTGAACAAAGAATTGGACAAAACGCACAAAGCAAGGAAAGAATGAAGCAACAACAACAGAGATTTATTGAAAACAAAAGCACATCCCACAAGGCAGGAGCAGGCCTAGTATAGGAGCTCAAGAGCCCCAGAATTTTCTGGGGTTTAAATACCCTCTAGAGGTTTTCCATTGGTTACGTGGTGTACATCCTATGTAAATGAAATAGTGGCCTGCAATCAGTCTGATTGGTTGTGGAAAGCAACCAATCAGAGGATGAAGTGTATTTACAAAGTTACACTCACTCCTATGCAAACGTCTGATTGGCTACAGAAAGCAACCAATCAGGCTAGGCGTGGTGGCTCACGCCTGGAACCCCAGCACTTTGGGAGGCCAAGGCGGGTCGATCACCTCAGGGCAGGAGTTTGAGAACAGTCTGGCCAACATGATGAAACCCCATCTCTACTAAAAATACAAAAATTAGCCGGGTGTGGTGGCACATGCCTGTAATTCCAGCTACTTGAGAGGCTGAGGCACAAGAATCGCCTGAACCTGGGAGGCAGAGATTGCAGTGAGCGGAGATCGCGTCACTGCACTCCAGCCTGGGCCACAGAGGTAGACTCCTTCCGAAAAGAGGAAAGAGAAGAGAAGAGGAAAGAGACGAGGAAAGAGACGAGGAAAGAGAAGAGGGGAGGGGAGGAGGGGGGGGAGAGGGGGGGAGAGGGGAGGGGAGGAGAGGGGGGGAGAGGGGAGGGGAGGAGAGGGGAGGGGAGGAGAGGGGAGGGGAGGGGAGGGGAGGGGAGCAACCAATCAGAAATGCTTTCAATTTTCCATCTGCCACACAGAAAAGGTGTGGAGCGCGGGATTTGCAAAGGGAGTAGCTTCCAATCCTTTTGTTATTTAGGTGTGGAAAGTCGGGGTTTTCCTTCTGACTTAGTTCTAGGAAGCTCTCGTGAATTGGCCTTAGGTTCCCTGCCTCCAGACCCTATTCTCCTGCCTCATATGCATAGAAAAAAAAAAAACAACTGAAGGCTTACACCAAAATGGCGGCTATATCTTTTTTTTTTTTCTTAGAGGGCGTTTCGCTCTTGCCGCCCAGGCTGGAGTGCAATGGCGTGATCTCGGCTCTCCGCAACCTCTGCATCCCGGGTTCAAGCGATTCTCCTGCCTCAGCCTCCCAAGTAGCTGGGATTACAGGCATGTGCCACCACACCTGGCTAATTTTGTATTTTTAGTAGAGACGAGGTTTCTCCATGTTGGTCAGGCTGGTTTCGAACTCTGGACCTCAGGTGATCCACCCTCCCTGGCCTCCCAAAGTGCTGGGATTACAGACGTGAGTCACCCGCGCCTGGCCATCTTTTTTTTTTTTTTTTTTAACTATTTGTGGTTATGTTTTTGGGAATTTCTGTGCTTAACATAGTAAGAAAAAAATAATAAAAATCGGTAATAATTTACATTTCCTTTCCTCAGACCTAGAAGCAGGCATTTCTTCAAGGAATCTTGATTCCTTTTGATGGGAAAAGGTATTTACTCTTCAAGAATTGTCAGCCTGGCACAGTGGCTCACGCCTGTAATCCCAGCACTTTGGGATACCAAGGCAGGCGGATCACCTGATGTCAGGAGTTCGAGACCAGCTTGAACAACATGGTGAAACCCCGTCTCTACTAAAAATACAAAATTAGCCAAGCGTGGTGGTGGTGCATGCCTGTAATCCCAACTACTTGGGAGGCTGAGGCAGGAGAATTGCTTGACCCCGGGAGGCAGAGATTACAGTGAGCCAAGATCAGGCCATTGCACTCCAGCCTGGGCAACAAGAGTGAAACTCCATCTAAAAAAAAAAAAGAATTGTCCTGCAGGCTGGGTACAGTGGCTCACACCTGTAATCCCAGCACTTTGGAAGGCCAAGGAGGGAGGATCCTTTGAGCCCAGGAGTTCAAGACCAGCCTGGGCAACATAGTAACACCAAGTCTCTACCAATAAAATGAAATAAATAAATAAACAAACAAATAAATAAATAAAAATTAGCCAGGCATGGTGGTGCATGCCTCTAGTCCCAGCTGTTTGGGAGGCTGAGGTGGGAGGATCACTTTGTTACCGGGGAAGAGTGTCCAGGTTCTTGGCGTCTTGAACAAAGAATTAGACAAAACGCACAAACAAAGCAAGGAAGGAATTAAGGGATTTATTGAAAACGAAAGTACACTCCACAGTGTTCGAGTGGGCCTGAGCATAGCTCAAAGGCCCTGTTTCAGAATTTTTGGGAGTTTAAAAATACCCTCTACTTGAGGTATGCCCTATGTAAATGAAGAGGATAAAGTTACAAAGTCATTTACTTGGCCTACGCCCTATGGAGAGGATATTTCATGTCATAGCTGAAGTGTGAATCGGCCTTATAGTCCCTGCCTCCAGACCCTATTTTCCTGCCTCAACTTGAGCCCTGGAGGTCAAGGCTGCAGTGAGCTATGATCATACCACTGCACTCAGCCTTGGTGACAGAGCAAGACCTTGTCTCAAAAATTAATAATTAAATAAAAATTAAATAAAATATAATGACATTGATCAAAACTTCGTTAGTAGTATTAGAAGACAAAGTTGAGATCATCTACAAAGTACAGATGTTCCCTGACTTATGATGGGGTTATGTTCCAATAAACCCATCAGAAGTTTAAAATATCATAAGAGGAAAATGCATTTAATACACTTAACGTGGCTGGGCGTGGTGGCTCACGCCTGTAAGCCCAGCACTTTGGGAGGCCAAGGCAGGTGGATCACCTGAGGTCAGGAGTTCGAGACCAGCCTGGCCAACATGGTGAAACCCCTTCTCTACTAAAAATACAAAATTAGCAAGGTGTAGTGGCACATGCCTGTAGTCCCAGCTACTCGGGAGGCTGAGACAGGAGAATTGCTCGAACCTGGGAGGCAGAGGGTGCGCAAAGCCAAGATCACACCATTGCACTCCAGCCTGGGTAAGACAGAGCAAGACTCCGTCTCAAAAAAAAAAAAAAAAAAACACTTAACCTACCAAACATCATAATTTAGCCTAGCCCACCTTAATGTAAGCTCATAATACGTTTGTTTGTTTATTTGTTTGAGATGGAGTCTTGGTCTATCGCGCAGGCTGGAGTGCAGTGACACGATCTCAGCACACTGCAACCTCCACCTCCCAGGTTCAAGCGATTCGCCTGCCTCAGCCTCCCAACTAGCTGGGATTACAGGCGCCAGCCACCATGCCCGGCTAATTTTTGTATTTTAGTAGAGATGGGGTTTCACCATGTTAGCCAGGTTGGTGTCGAACTTCTGACCTTAGGTGATCCGCCCACCTCGGCCTCCCAAAGTGCTGGGATTACAGGCATGAGCCACCACGCCCGGCCAAGCTCATAATACTTACATTAGCCTACAGTTGGTCAAAATCATCAAACACAAAGCTGTTTTACAATAAAGTGTTGAATATCTTATGTGCTTTATTGAATACTTGTACTGAAAGTGAAAAACAGAATGGTTGTATGGGTACTCGAAGTCAATCTACTGAATTCATATCACTTTGGCACCATTGTAACATCAAAAAATTGTAACCCTGGAACTGTCTGTAGCAAAACAGGATATAGGAAAATAGAAGAGAAAAGAAACATGGAGCAGGGCACCGTGGCTCCCACTGAGGCGGGAGGATCACTTGAGTCCAGGAGTTTGAGACCAGCCTGGGCAACAGAGCAAGACCCTATCTCAATTAAAAAAAAAACAAAAAAAGAAACATAAAAAAGAAATTATTAATAGGATACTATACAACTAGGTTGTGGATAATATTTACATGAAAATAATGTAAAAAAATTAAGATATTAAATTAACAAAATGAAAACACCCATTTCCAGAGGATGGTGATGGGAGGAAGTGAGCATGTGTGTGTGTGTGCGTGCGCGCGCGTGTATGTGTGTGTGTGTATGTGACTGTGAGTGAAAAAGCATAGACCCTCTTCCCTAGAAGCAAATCTATATATATCTTTCTGTGATTTCAGAATCAGTTTGATGGCAAGTGACAGAAAAATCCAAAATTACAGTGGTGTAAACTGGATGTTGATTTCTTTCTTTTCTTTCTTTTTTTTTTTTTTTTTTGAGTCTCACTCTGTCGCCCAGGATAGAGCGCAGTGGCACAATCTCGGCTCACTGCAACCTTCACCTTCTGGGTTCAAGGGATTCTGCTGCCTCAGCCTCTCGGGTAGCTGAGATTACAGGCGCCCGCCACTATGCCTGGCTAATTTTTTGTATTTTTAGTAGAGATGGGGTTTCACCAGGTTGGCCAGGATGGTTCTCTTTTCTTTTCTCTTCTCTTTTCTTTTCTTCTCTTCTTTTTTCTTTTTCTTGAGATGGATTCTTGCTCTGTCGTCCAGGCTGGAGTGCAGTGGCGCGATCTCAGTTCACTGCAACCTCCACCTCCCAGGTTCAAGCAATTCTCCTGCCTCAGCCTCCCAAGAAGCTGGGATTACAGGCACGCGCTCCCACATCCAGTTAATTTTTTGTTTTTTTGAGATGGAGTTTTGCTCTTATTGCCCAGGCTGGAGTGTGATTGTGCGATCTTGGCTGACCGCAACCTCCGCCTCCCAGGTTCAAGCGATTCTCCTGCCTCAACCTCCCAAGTAGCTGGAATTACAGGCATGCGCCACCACGGCCGGCTAGTTTTGTATTTTTTAGTAGAGACGGGGTTTCTCCATGTTGGTCAGCCTGGTCGCGAACTCCCAACCTCAGGTGATCTGCCTACCTCAGCCTCCCAAAGTGCTGGGAGTACAGGCATGAGCCACTGTGCCTGGCCTAATTTTTGTGTTTTCTTAGTAGAGATGAGGTGTCACCATGTTGGCCAGGCTGGTCTCGAACTCCTGACCTCAGGTGATCCACCCGCCTTGGCCTCCCAAAACGCTGGAATTACAGGCGTGAACCACCAAGCCTGGCCCTTTCTTTTCTCTTTTTTTTTTGAGACAGAGTCTTGCTCTGTTGCCCAATTCGAGGCTGTAGTGGGCTAGGATGAAAACCACTACACTCCAGCCAGGGTAACACAGAGAGAGAGATTCTGTCACTTAAACCAAAAAACAACAACAAAAAACACAACTTAAAAAAAATTGTTTGACTGGGCACAGTGGCTCACACCTGTGATCCCAGCACTTTGGGAGGCTGAGGCCAGCGGATCACGAGGTCGGGAGTTTGAGACCAGCCTGACCAACATGGTGAAACCCCCATCTCTACTAAAAATACAAAAATTAGCTGGGCATGGTGGCTCGTGCCTGTAATCCCAGCTACTCAGGAGGCTGAGGCAAGAGAATCACTTGAACCCGGGATTGCATTGAGCCGAGATCATGCCAACTGCACTCTAGCCTGGGTAACAGAGTGAGACTCTGTCTCAAAAAAAAAAAAAAGTTTTAATTGTTTTGAGTCAGGGTCTCACTTTGCACGCTAGCCTAGGTGACACAGCAAGACTCCGTCTCAAAAAAAAAATTGCTTTGTTTTGAGACAGAGTCCTACTCTGTCAGCCAGGCTGGAATGCACTGGCATGATCACAGCTCACTGCAGCCTCAACTTCTCAGGCTCAAACAATCCTCCTGCCTCAGCCTCCCAAGTAGCTGTGACTACAGGTACGCACCACCACACTTGGCTAAGGCTAATTTTTAATTTTTTGTGGAGATGGGGTCTCCCTATGTTGCCCAGGCTGGTCTTGAACTCCTGGCCTCAAGCAATCCCCCTGCCTCGAACTCCCAAAGTGCTGGGATTACAGATATGTGCTACCACGCTGGGCCCCGTGATTTTCAATAAAGCCTAAACTTACTTGTATTTTGTATTTTTCTTTTCCATTGTCTCTATACATGAACATTGTTTCCATGTCCTTGAAGTTTATAATTATAGGCGAGACTTGGGGAAGTATATCAGAACAAAATTAATGAATCCCAATACTCTGAAATATGCAATATACGTATTCGAATTTTCAAAATGCACATACTCTCTCCCAATAGTTCATACATGAGAAGAGTTTTTATTTTAAAAATCCTCTTTCTGCTAGAGCTGGCACCCTGGTATGTGCCAATCTAATAGTACACTCCATAGCCTGCCATCAGTATGCCTGAGTGATCTGTGTATAAAGTACAATCATTTTCTAAATCTTTCAGTGTCTGCCAGAAATGTGGACATCTATAGCAAATGCAGAAACTGGCCAAATTCCTACAAGGACTAAAATCAGGGTTAGCTCAGAAAGATGGTATTGTGTAATCATATTAAACAATAAGCTCTTTGTTCTGTGAAGAGGCAAACACTCTTTTTCACTACCTACAACCCCAATAGTATGCAACAAACATGAAATTCAACTCTTTTGATGAAACAATACTCTTGGCTGATTTAAAAGTTAGTAGGAGCTTTTCTTTCTTTGAAAGTACTCTGAGGTGGACAAGTCAGAATAGTGTGGCTAACTTAACTTCTGTTGCCCTTTAGACACAGCTCAGATGTCACCTTAAACCATCCTTAAACTGCCCACCACCAGTAGAAAATAACCCTCAAGAGGTTACCCTGCAATACCTCCATTTTATACATTATTGTTTGTTGTACATGTTCAGTGTTGTACGTGTTCAGTGTTATACATGTTCAGTGTTGGCCTGGGTGCCCCTTATTCTAAATCAAGGTATGCCCGGTGGCTAATACAGTGCTCCTGTTTAACTGATGAATGAAAACTTTCTATTGCCACCAAGTTTATACTGGGTTGGCCTTGGTCCCGTGGCTGCTGGAGGGTCTACACAGTGTTGCAGAGGGACATTGCTAACAGAAAACTCTCCAAGATGTTTCAAGAAGGGATAGGATATCACCTTGGGGAACTGAAGGTTTGGTCCTCATCTGAACAGATTCAGAAAATTGATTTATTAATGCAGTTATCTATTCAGGGTTCTTTTTCTCAGTAAGTATGTGTGGAGAGCTTTCTCTGTGCCAGGCTTTTTTTTTTTTTTGGTGGAGTCTCACTCTGTTGCCCAAGCTGGAGTGCAGTGGCGCGATCTCGGCTCACGGCAACCTCTGCCTTCAGGGTTCAAGCAATTCTCTTGCCTCAGCCTCCTTAGTAGCTGGGATTACAGGCGCCCACCACCACGCCTGGCTAATTTTTGTATTTTTGATAGAGGTGGGTTTCAACATGTTGGCCAGGCTGGACAGATCACCTCAAGTGATCTGTCTGCCTCAGCCTCCCAAAATGCTGAGATTACAGGCGTGAACTACCATGTGCAAACTGTGTCTGGCATTCTGCTGGGCACTGGGAACACAGGAGTCTCATGGGTACAGTCCTTGCCCTCACTTTGTTCACCATCTGGCTGGGGGAAAGAGTCAATTAGACAAGCCACTGCCTTGAAGAGTGGGGACTGGCCTGGTATGGGAAGTACAGTATGCTAGGGGTGCATAACATGGGCAACTAAGCTACTCGGGAGGCTGACACAGGAGAATTGTTTGAACGTGGGAGGCAGAGGTTGCAGTGAGCCGAGATCATGCCACTGCACTCCAGCTTTGGGCGACAGCAAGACTCCGTCTGGGGAAAAAAAAAAAAGAAAAGAAAAAAGAAAAGCCCATCACCACACCATGCCCTGCTAATTTTTGTATTTTTAGTAGAGACAGGGTTTCACCATGTTGGCCAGTCTGGTCTCGAACTCCTGACCTTCGGCAATCCATCAGCCTCGGCCTCCCAAAGTGCTGGGATTACAGGTGTGAGCCACTGCTCCCAGCCACCATTTTTTTTTTTTTTTTTTTTTTTTTTTTCTGAGACAGGATCTCACTCTGTGGCTCAGACTGGAGTGAGTGGCACAATCATAATTTGCTGTAATCTTGAACTCCTGGGCTGAAGAGTTTCCTCCCACCTCAGACTCCCCAGTAGTGGTGACTACAGGCACCCACCACCAGGCTGGGCTAGCTTTTCTATTTTCTGTAGAGATGGGCACTCACTATGTTGCCCAGGCTGGTCTCAGACTCCTGGCCTCAAGTGATCCTCCCACTTCCACTTCCTAAAGTGTTTGGGATTACAGGCATGAGCCACTGCACGGAGCCCCAAAGAGCCTTCTAAAAACCTCTTTATAAACATACTTGGAGGTTGGCTGGGCGCGGTGGCTCACACCTGTAATCCCAGCACTTTGGGAGGCCGAGGCGAGCGCATCACGAGGTCAGGAGATGAGACGAGTGTGGCTAACACGGTGAAACCCCGTCTCTACTAAAAATACAAAAAAATTAGCCGCGCGTGGCAGCGTGCGCCTGTAGTCCCAGCTACTCGGGAGGCTGAGGCAGGAGAATGACGTGAACCCGGGAGGCGGAGCTTGCAGTGAGCAGAGACCGCGCCACTGAACTGCAGCCTGGGCGACAGAGCGAGACTCGACTCAACAAACAAACAAAAAACACACTCGGAGGCAACTCTACATAAATGGAATATTTTTTCTATATCAATTTTTAAAAAATGTTTATCAGTTTTAGTGGCTTCGTGGCATTCTATTGTACCATAATTTAACTACAGTGCATTTGCCACTTGATCCCTGGAGAATTGCATTACCGATAGATTTATTCTGCATCTTGTTGGGACTTGCCTTTAAGAATATGAGACATGGTGGCTAAGGTCATCAGTTTTATAGAGTCCAGTTATCGGTTCATTATCAGTTGTCACCTACGTCTCAAACTATGCTTTGGTTTTGAAATCGCAAAGCTAGACTGTGATGTTCTGCCCAGGAAACAAAATAATGATACTTTTTTCAAACTTACAGAAATATTTAAAAGCAATGGATGGAATTTCCCCAATATTGAAATTTACTCTCATCTATGTTATTAAATTTTTGCCGCCTGCTACCAACGTTTTGTATTCAAATCTAATAAAAAGTGATATGACTTGCACAGATTTTCATAATGAATTATTATTATTATTATTTTTGAGACGGAGTCTCCCTCTGTTGCCCAGGCTGGAGTGTAGTGGCGCGATCTCGGCTCACCGCAACCTCCGCCTCCCGGGTTCAAGCGATTCTCCTGTCTCAGTCTCCCGAGTAGCTGGGACTACAGGGCGCACCACTATGCCCGGCTAATTTTTGTATTTTTAGTAGAGACAGGGTTTCATTATGTTGGCCAGGCTGGTCTGGAACTCCTGACCTCGTGATCCACCCGCCTCAGCCCCCCAAAGTGCTGGGATTACAGGCGTGAGCCACCGCGCCCGGCCTCATAATGAATTATTTAAGACAATCTATCAGGCTTTCATGACGGTCTGTGCCTTTCAGAGGCTCGGCCATTGGAGATCTGGTTCCATCAGATGGAAATAGGGAATATTCCTGAGGAAAACTCCCCTCTCTCCCCCAACATCATATCAAGAAAAAAAAATTCGTTCAGCAAACCGAGTTTGTTGAACAATTTAGGTAATGAAACGAGTAAATGGGGTGGGAGAAAGCAGGATACATTCAACGTGAATGAAGTGCCAAGTAAGTGTGCAGAAGCCGGGGCGGTTCAACCAAGGTGAATAGAATGCGGCACCTATCCCGCAGGAGCTCGGGACAAGTAAATCGTGGTGACAACTCTGGTGGAGGGCAGGACTCGGAGCAGGTGCCCGAGCACGAAACTTCAAATTCTAAGACCCAATACGCCTTCCGTCTTGAAAGTCGCGAAGTATTTTCCCTTATCCCCAAATCATTCGCGCCCGATTCCTAAGAATGGCAACAAAAACAAAAACACAAGAATGTGTCGCCGATCGTGCTCCTTCTCAAACACGGGGATATTTCTAAACTTTCCCCGAAGGATCATAACGAATACCTTCCTGTAGCCAGACATCGCCCCCAGAAACCGCAAGTCCCACTAGGCTGCACACGAAGCACACTGGGTGCAGCACTCTCCCCTTCTCAGAACGCCGCTTTATGTTGTTCCAATCCCGATCCGAGCCTGCTAGCTGTGGCCGCACGCCCTGCTGGGACTTGTAGTCCACTCCCGAGTGCTAGTCCCGATCGCGCAGACTCACACGGCCTCTATCTGCCCTTCGGTCTTGCAGAAGCCCAGCCCAGTATTCAATGCTCCCCACCCCCATCTCGCCCCGTCCCCTCGGGGGCCAACCTCCTCCGGTCACGTGGGAAGTCTCGCATGCGGCGATTGGTCATGGGGGCTCGGGGGCGGGGCGACAGGCCCTGCGAGATTCCGTGCCCCTTGTCGGGCCGCTTGTTTGGCTGCTGCCGTCACCTCATGGCGACGCGGGTAGAGGAGGCAGCGCGGGGAAGAGGCGGCGGCGCCGAAGAGGCGACTGAGGCCGGACGGGGCGGACGGCGACGCAGCCCGCGGCAGAAGGTCAGTCAGGGGGACGCCCTCGTTGTTGCTGGGCCGGGGGGATGTTTGGGCTCCCTTTTTCGGGGTCCACCTCTTCTCTCTCCCTGGTTACCTTTAGCCACGGGACGAACATCCGGTCCTCTTCCCTCCCGGGGGTGACGACAGTGGGAGCAGGTGGGGGGGGTGGGACCGTGATGGATGGGGTGGGAAGGGACGAAGGTTGGGGTTTGGCGGCTCGCGGCTGGGAAGCCGGGAGGGAGGGCAGGGGGCGCACGCGGTTCTAAGGGGGAAGGGGTGCGAGGCGGGGGTGCGCCAGGTGTGACAGCCACGTGCGGCCAGCACCGCGGGGATCCGGGCGCCAGGCGTTCGGTCTCCCAGTCCCCGCCGTCACCGTGCTCCCGGCGCTGAGTGCCGCCGTCTGGGGGCGCGCAGGGGTCGTGCACTTGCCCTCCTGGCGTCGGGCAGGTGCGCAGGGCGCGCTGCGGGGTGCCCCCGGGCTGCTCAGGCTAGGCTGTTGCGCAGTAAGATAACCGCGCCGGAGCCGGGGTGTGCTTGGCCCCCCTTCCCCCGCCCCCCTGCGCTCCCCGCCACTGCGCGGGCGGGCAGGCGAGCGGGTGTGCGTCTCAGGGCCGGTGCGAGCGGGACGCTCAGCCCCCGGGCCCTAGATCCCGGGGCTCCGCGGGCTTGGCTGCACGTGGGGCCAGGGATGGATGGGGAGGCGATGCGATGCTGTAGGACCTTTTTTGGTTCCTGCAGAGTTGGGATGTCGCGTGATAGCTGGTCCTCCCAGTCCTATTTACCACCCTCCCCTTTTTTTTCCTCTTTTCTTTCTTTCATTTATTATTAGTTTTTTTTTTTTTTTATTTGATGAGCGGAAACTTGAACGCCTTCTGGACCCTGGCCTTGGGTCTTTCTTAATCTGGGAAACAGGCCGGACTGTTCCCCTTGCCTTACTTGACTCACGTCAAGGAGTTTTCAGTCCCTCTCTAGATACAGGAAAATTGAGACCTCTTTCAGAATGGGATAATTCCACTTGTTCTGGAGCTCAGTGGGTGGAGTTTGAAAAAGATTGCACAACGAATGGGGTACAGGGCTTTCGGGGCCCTGGAATGGATAACTGCGGGGACTGAGGCTGGGAAGATGGGAACCCCATCTCTTTTTTTCCTTGCAGGTGAACATATTGAAACGTTCAGCTTGTTGGATGTCTTGCTTCATCACCGAGGGCTATTTAATATTACTTAATTATGTATTTGAACACACTTAACTCCTGTATGAAATTACGAAATAATATTTTTCTAGTGCAATTCATAAACTTCAAATGGGAGAACAAAGGTTCAGTTTACATCTGAGCAGAGTGTTAAGAATTAGCTTTTTGGGGCCTGTTTCTAAGGTCAGGTGTTTTCATGTTTTTGCATGACAGTATTACTACTTCTCAATTACCTCTCTTTCTTTCTCTCCCTCTCTTTGTATTCTAAGAGAAAGATCCAGTGCTTGCAGGACTGAAAAAGAAGCTGTGGACCAATGTCCTGTAAGGGATTCAACACGTCACTTTGGACACTTTACTTATTCCCTGAGGGTGGGGTGCCAATCTCAGTATTTGATTTCATAGGTTTCCCAGGGGAGGAGGACTCCGAGGTTGAATTAGGAACTGAGGTTTAATCAACTAGCATTTTAAATAACCAAGATAGGAGGTAATGATCCTTTGGGGTGCAGAGCTCTGCTTAACAGCTGGATAGGAATAGTCATGTGTATGTCTACTTATTTTTGTTTACGTACCTCATACTCCATTCTTCTTTGCTTATGCTCTTCTGGGCATCTTTTTCCTTTTGATTTCTAACTGACAGTGACGGCATTCAAATACATGGTAAAATATTAATCTTTGAATTTTCATTTAGCAAATTGGGTGAATATCTTGTGTTTGCAAAAATCATTTTTAAGCCAGCTATGGTGGCATGCACCTGTAGTACCACCTAGAAGGGAGGCTGAAGCAGGAGGTTAGCCTGTGCCACAAAATGAGACCCTGTCTCTTAAAAAAAAAAAAAAAATGTTTTTTTTTAAAGTCAGAGTCTCGCTCTATTACCTCGGCTGGAGTGCAGTGGTGCGATCTTGGCTCACTGCATCTTCTACCTCCTGGGTTCCAGCGATTCTCGTGCCTCAGCCTCCTGAGTAGCTGGGATTACAGGTGTGCGCCACTACACCCAGCTAATTTTTGTATTTTTAGTAGAAACAGGGTTTCACCATGTTGGCCAGGCTGGTCTTGAACTCCTGGCCTCAAGTAAACCACCCACCTCGGACTTCCAGAGCGGCAGGATTACAGGCATGAGCCACTGCAACTGGCCAAAAATTTTTTTAAAAATCATTTTTACATTACTTCTTTATGTCCCTTAGTTTTTAAAATTTCCTTTGGGTCACTGACTTGAAAAAATATGCTTTAATTCCAACTTAACCTCTACCTTTTTTTTTCAGGAAGCAGAAATGATGTTTAATGAATTGAGTTTTTTGAAAATACTGAAAGAATGAAAAGAAAAGTGACTGTTTTGTCGTTATCTAGTTACATCATGGGACCTGAAGTGAGGAACAATTGGAGATGGGCTTTTTTGGTTCCTGGTTGCTTTAACCATTTGCCTAGTCGTGACCTGCTCAGTTAATTGTGGCATTGTTTCATAACTACATTCATTTGAATGGTCTCTTGAGGTAACCTTTTGCTTCTAAAGGTAATGTTACAGTACATTACTGGGGTCTCTCGGAGTTGTCTAAAACTGTGCTGATAGTAGTTGCTAGTGACATGTAGCTAAATTTGTTAACTATCATTAAAATTAAAATTTTTTTTCTTCAGTCATACTAACCAAGTTTCAGGTATTCAGTAGCCATTGTGGCTAGTGGCTACTGTATTAGAGCAGATCTAGAATGTTTCCATCATTGCATAAAAATTTTATAGAACAGCATTGGGCTAAAAAGATGAGTACACAATATCTAGTTTGTCAGGCATTTTTAAGAACACCAGGCTCATTCCTTTTACTTCCTAAATCCCTAAGTAGAATTTGCTTTATAAGGTTGATTTAAAAAAAAAAAATTAATAGACTTTTTTTGGGGAATGGTTTTTAGTTTTACATCAAAATTGAGTAGAAAGTACAGAGTTTCCATATACCCCTTCACGTACCCTCTTTCCCCCTATTATTATTATTATTTTTGAGATGGAGTTTTGCTCTTGTTGCCCAGGCTGGAGTGCAATGGTGTGATCTCGGCTCACCACAATCTCCGACTCCCAGGTTCAAGCAATTCTCCTGCCTCAGCCTCCCGAGTAGCTGGGATTACAGGCATGTGCCACCACGCCCGGCTAATTTTTTTGTATTTTTATTAGAGACGGAGTTTCTCCATGTTGGTCAGGCTAGTCTCAAAGTCCCGACCTCAGGTGATCTGCCTGCTTTGGCCTCCGAAAGTGCTGAGGTTACAGGCGTGAGCCACTGTGCCCGGCCCTTATCCCCTCTTATTTACATCTTACATTAGTATGATACTTGTGTTAAAATTCATGAGCCAATATTGATATATTATTATTGACTAAGTCCATAGTTTACGTTAGGGTTCACTCTGGTGCTATATATTCTATGCATTTTGACAAATGTGTAGTGACATGGATCCACGATTACAGTGTCACACAGAAGAGTTTCACAGTCCTGTAAATCCCTTGTGCTCTACCTATTCATCCCTCTCTCCCTTTCTGTAGACTACTGGCAGCCACTGATGTTATTTTATTTTTTTGAAATTTTATTGAGATGGGAGTCCTGCTGTGTTGCCCAGGCTGGTGTTGAACTCCTAGGCTCAGGCGATCCTTCTGCCTTGGCCTCCTGAAGTGCTGGGATTATAAGTATGAGCCACCACACCTGGCCTGATCTTTTTACTGTCTCCACAGTTTTGCCTTTTCCACATGTCTAAGGTTGATATATTTTTTTTGTTTACTAGATTTTTGCTTGGGAATGTTAAAAATTATTTAACTACTATTAAACTAATTTTTAGATCCATAAACCATGTGGAAGAATAATACAAGGTACCCAGGCCCAAATTAACAAAACCTTGCATTTACATAATGCCCTGTAGTTTTTATGGCACATTTGCACATACATTAACTCTTTCAACACCAGTCAGATGCTGTGGAAAAGGCTGGGCAGCTGTCACTGCCCTCATTTGCTGATGACAAGCTGCTCAACAAGGTTAACTCACTTGCCTAAGGGGTGAAGCTGAGTCTGGAACCCAATACTCTTTCATCTATACTACAGTAATAAGTAGTGTAGTACTGGGTAAATCTATGGATTTTGGAGTCAGGACTCCTGGCTTTCTGCCGCCCATAGCTCTGCAACCTTGGGCAAGTTTCTCAATCTTTCTAAGCTTCAGTTGCATCATCTGTAAAGAGGGGGTAATGCTCATCCCTACCATAGAGGATTACTGTGAAGAAGGAGTTAATGGGACACATTTGGCACAGTGTGGGACATGTAGAAATTTACATGGTTTGGAGGGGAGGACATATGGAAGAGATTCATTTCTCTTGCATTTAGGGTGCTAATTTTGTAAATCCATCTTCCAACCTTTGTATTCTCTCCTCTTCCCAGAATCTCTCCGTGATAGACATAATGAGGAGAAATCAGGTCAGGGTTGGGCAAGAGTATGGGGGCAGGAAGAAGCCATTTCATTAATCTTGTTTTTCTCCTCATTTGCCAACTTGATGAACTTCCACTCTTCTGGTACAGAGATTAAGTAATGAGAAGTAAAGTGATCTTCTGCTTACACCATTGTTTTCTAATTGTATCACCAAGCTTTGGTAAATTTATTTTTTTCTTTTACTGGGATCAAATAGGACAAGCAGTAATGAGAACAAACCAGCTACAGCATATTCTGCTATTCATGCCACATTTTCATATCATATTATGCCATATTTATTGTTATTGGAAGGTGTTTTGTTTATTTTTAATTTATTTTGTTTTTTTGAGATGGAGTCTTGTTCTGTCGCCCAGGCAGGAGTGCAATGGCGCAATCTCAGCTTACTGCATCCTCCACTTCCCGGGTTCAAGTGATTCTCCTCCATCAGCCTCCCGAGTAGCTGGGATTACAGGCATGCTCCACCAGGCCTGGCTAATTTTTGTATTTTTAGTAGAGACGGGGTTTCACCATGTTGGCCCGGCTGGTCTTGAACTCCTGACCTCAAGTGATCCACCTGCCTCGGCCTCCGAAAGTGCTGGGATTACAGGAGTGAGCCACCGCGCCCGGCCTGGAAGGTGTTTTATATGTTACTTTGTGTGTTATTTATATTGGTCTTGCCTAGAGAAGTTTTATTTAGGGAGGTATATATCAAATCCAAATGACATAAAACTGCTTTTGTGGGATTCTTCACAAGATTCACTATAATGGGCTTCTGTTAAATAGATATGCTGTTACAATTTTACACTTCTCAGAGTTAACGTTTCAAAGGAAAGAAATTTTGAGGCCTCAAATTTCATTTGTGTTTCATGCACTGTGTTAGTCACTTAAGGTGTGAATGCATTCTAATATCTCCTTAACTCTGCAAGGTAGGTGGTATCTCCAGGTATATAGGTAAGGCATCTGAGTCTCAGTCAGAAACAAACTTGCTTGAATAATAGAGCCCACAGTTGGTGAAGTTTGCTAGAGTGTATAGTGTGATTGATAATATGACAGATGTCTCCTAATGCATGGGAAGTTTCTGCTTACCTCCTTAAGTTTTAACTTAATACCTCAAGAAATCTGTTTGCCTGTTCCTCCTCTTCCTGCTGCCCTCCCCCTAATTCCTTTTGTTTGGTTCTAATGTGATTATGAATAACTTTTAGTTAATATAACAGATGTGTCAGTATTTATAAAGTGTGGGCCAGGCATGGTGGCTCATGCTTGTAATCCCAGTGCTTTGGGAGACCGAGACGGGAGGACTGCTTGAGGCCAGGATTTTGAGACCAGCGTGGGTAACACAGGGAGACTCCCGTCTCTATGAAGAATAAAAAACTTAGCCAGGCACAATGGTATGTGCCTGTAGTTCCAGCTACTTGGGAGGCTGAGGTGGAAGGATCACTTGAGTCCAGGAGGTTAAGGCTGCAGTGAGCCATGATTGGGCCACTGCACTCTAGCCTGGGCAAGAGAGTGAGATCCTGTCTCTAAAAATAATAATAATAATAATAATAATAATAATAATAATAATAATAAAAAGTACAGGCCGGGTGTGGTGGCTCATGTCTGTAATCCCAGCACTTTGGGAGACCAAGGCAGGTGGATCACCTGAGGTCAGGAGTTCAAGACCAGCCTGGTCAACATGGTGAAACCCCATCTCTACTAAAAATATAAAAATTAGCTGGGCATGGTGGTGCATGCCTGTAATCCCAGCTACTCGGGAGGGTGAGGCAGGAGAATCACTTGAACTTGGGAGGCAGATATTGCAGTGAGCTGAGATTGCGCCACTACACTCCAGCCTGGGTGACATAAAGGGAGACTCCGTGTCAAAAAAAAAAAGTATACAATAATATACAAATTTAATATCATATTCATCAGCATTGAGATGGGGCATTTCTAGAAGAGGGTAGAAATAGGTAAGGTGACCTTTAAGATCCATTAAGACCCTGGGAGTATATTTTTATGATTGAATTTGCCTCCTAGTTGAAATTCTGTTGGCACTTATAAATACTTACATTTTATTACTTGAAGGAAAAGATACATAAAATAACAGTTGTCCTCCTATGCTATCAAAATAATTGTATTAGCATTTATTGCTTAAGGTGTTGATTTGCATTCTGTGTTGCATTTCCAAAATGTCCCTAGAATGACCTCTGTTATCTCCTACTTCCCACCTTATAGTCTGTCCTGAGTAATATTTACTGGCTATTTTTTTTTTTTCGTGTTTCTTTCCCTACTCTCAAGGTAGAATGGTTTGGCAAGAAAGATGTGCCAGTAGTTTAGAAACTCATTTCTTTATGGGTCTTTTGGATTGCAAAATGGGCTGTATTAAAAGTGAGAATGAATACATTTTGTAAAATCTCTTTTTTTTTTTTTTTTTTTGAGACAGGATCTCCCTGTGTCACACAGGCTGGAGTGCAGTTAACGCTTATTGCAACCTTGAACTCCTGGTCTCAAGTGATCTTCCTGCCTCAGCCTTCCTACTAGCTAGGACTATAGGTGTGTGTACCACCATGCCCGGCTATTTTTTTTTTCTTTTTTTTTTTTTTTGAGAGACAGGGTCTTCCTATGTTGCACAGGCTGGTTTTAAACTCTTAGGCCCAAGCATGATTCTCCTGCCTTGGCCTCCCAAACTGCTGGGATTACAGGTATGAACCACTGCACCCAGCCTATAAAATGTCTTCATTCAAATATTATAGCAGTTCTATGTGTCAGCAATTTATATCTATTATATCTACTTATGGCTCTAAGAAGCTAAGTACTGTACATCTCAGTTTACAGATAAGGAAACTGAGAGGTTGGCCTCCCTATGGTCACACAGGAGATGCTAAGTGGTATATTCAGAGTTTCGGCTCTTTGGGCTCCAAAGCCATTGTCCATATTTCGTATCTCTCATGTTAACATTTCCTCAGATAGTAAAGGTCACAAAAGTGCTCCTAGTTGAAAGTGAGCAAAACATGCTGATAGGTAAAATAGTAATAGTAATAGTTTTTGCTAAACGAAGACAAATTATGAGGGATGGAGTTGGGTGATTAGGGAGTATCAAAAATTGATTGTAATTTGGGGACCAGAGGAGTTTTGAGCCTCTTAATATCTTTTGCTTCATTCACTTAAGCCCTAGGTTAACCTTAAGATTTATGATTTAGGAGGTATGCCATGCTGCAACTTCCTGCAACAGTACCTCCAAGTGTAATTTAAATAAATTGAAAGGTAGAGAGTTTAGAGAGACTCTCTTTAACTTCTTCTAAATAAAGTCCATATAACCTGGTGTTAGCACAGAGTTGAAGTGGTCTGGGGAAGTAAGACAAATAAAAAGAAGGCTTGATGTTTCAGAGGTGTATCAGGATTGGTCCATATGGAGCTAGGGAAGGATGACTTCATAAAATTGGGACAGGAATGTTCATTTAGGTAACCCATAAAAGTAAAGGACCATTTTACATGTAAGAGTCTGTGGCTTAAAGATGCTAGTTGTGTGACCCAGCCCCTGTCCTGTAAAATAGATCAGGCCCAAGTATATTTCAGTGGCTTTGGGCATTAAAATCTTTGAATTTATTGCTCCTTTGCTACTGAGATAGGTACCTACGCTAATACAAGTATCTTTCAGGTTGCAGATATTCACTGAGTTACAGTTTTAGAACTAGAAGTGATTTTGCAAATCATGGAATCCAGTATCCTTTATTTTTATAAAAGAATAATTTGTAAAAGAAATAGCCACAGAAGTTAAATGCAAAATTTAATGCAGTCATTAACATTCACTTATTAAAAGGCACATGATGACACAGTCTAATATAGATGTTACCGGTAAATGTACAATATTAGCACTTATACTGCTAGGTTATGAGACTAAAGAAGCTGTGTCCAAAGTAGACCTTTCCCGGATCCTTTTGCTCATTCTTGGCTTCTTCACCAGTGGGGGAGATCAGGTTCCCTCATCCCTTAGTTTAGCACTAGTCTGCCTCTCTTTTCTCGTCATTTACTTATTAATGGTTCCATGTGTTCTTTGTGCTCTTACATGCTGTGACAGTTACTCTGGATCCTTTAGCCGCCTGCCCCCAGATAGTAGTTAGGACAACTCCTAGAACTTACCCTGCCTCCAATTTATGATCCCTCCTCAGAACTCCATCATTTCTCTGGCTTCATTTATTTATTAATTTGTTTGGGTAACATGCCACACAGTTTGCCCATTTATAGTGTATAATTCAACTTTTTTTTTTTTTGAGTTGGAGTTTCACTCTTGTTGCCCAAGCTGGAGTGCAATGGTGCAATCTCAGCTCACTGCAACCTCTGCCTCCCGGGTTCAAGCAATTCTCCAGCCTCAGTCTCCTGAGTAGCTGGGATTACAGGCACACGCCACCGTGCCTGGCTAATTTTTTGTATTTTTAGTAGAAACGGGGTTTCATCATGTTAGCCAGGGTGGTCTTGAACTCCTGACCTCAGGTGATCCACCCACCTCAGCCTCCCAAAGTGCTGGGATTACAGGTGTGAGTCATGGTGCCTGGCCTCACTTTTTTTAGTATATATGCAGAGTTGTGTGGCCATCACTACACTTGTTTATTTTTATTATTTTTTATTAGAGGCGGAGTTTCACCATGTTGTCCAGACTGGTCTCAAACTCCTGGGCTCAAGGGATCCTCCTGCCTTGGCCTCTCAAGGTGCTGGGATTACAGGCGTGAGCCACTGTGCCCGGCCGCACTTGTTTATTTTTAATATAACCTGGGAAGAGCATGCTCTTTAGAGAGTATGCTCTTTACAGAGAAAGACAGGAATTCAGTCTCTGCTTTCCTTTCCTAGGTTCCTGACCGTGGACATGGTACTTAAATTACCTTATCAGTGAGGCTGCTTGTTTATCATACCTGCCTATAAGATAGTTCTGAGAATTAAATGAGGAAGTAGTCTATCAGATACTGTTACAGAGGCTTCTGAATGAGCCAGAGCAATGAAGGTCAAGGGAAAGTGTTTATACCAGTTGTCCCTCACCACCCATTTGGATTCTACTGATTGGCACACCTGTCACTTAACAAAAAGGGAGAAAGACGCCTGTTTGTTAGGTGTAGTTGAATAAGAAGGAAGTGGCACTCTTCTCCCTGTTCTCCTCCCTCCCTGGTCCCAGGGCATATTCCCTAGGGGTGGATCTGCCTGCTTATTGCTGCCAAGATGTGGACCCCTTTCTGGTCATGATTTGACAGAGCTGGCCTTCTAGTCTCTCTATTCCTGCTCCCACCACAACCGGGACAGCAGTTCTCAAACTTTGGTTTGGGGATCTTTTTGTACACTTACACATTATTGACAGTCTCAAGGAACTTTTGTTCTTGTGGGCTTCTTTACCTAATTTACCATATTAGAAATTAAATAAAAATTTTAACATTATTAATTCACTTAAAAAATGAAATGAGGCCAGGTGCGGTGGCTCATGTCTAATCCCAGCACTTTGGGAGACCGAGGTGGGTGGATCACCAAGGTCAGGAGTTCGAGACCAGCCTGGCTGACACGGGGAAACGCTGTCTCTACTGAAAATATAAAAATTAGCCAGACGTGGTCGCGCATGCCTGTAATCCCAGCTATTTGGGAGGCTGAGGCAGGAAAATCGCTTGAACCTAGGAGTTGGAGGTTGCAGTGAGCCGAGATCATACCATTACACTCCAGCTTGCTCGACAGAGCAAGACTGTCTCAAAAAAAAAAAAAAAAGAAAGAAATGATGTTGTACTCTAGTTATCTGTCGCTGTGTAACAGATCACCCCAAAACTTACTGACTTGAAACGTTTGTGATCTCACAGTTTAGGGGTTTAGGAATCTGGGTGTGGCTTAGCCAAGTTCTTTGCCTTAGGGTCTCTCGAGGGCTGCAGTCACCTGAAGGCTTGACTGGGAAGGATCCACTTCCGAGCTCACTCTTGTGGCTGTTGGCAGGATTCAGTTCCTCGTGGGCTGTTGGACTGAGGCCTCAGTTCCCCATGAGCAGTTGGCCGGAGGCCTTCCTTGGTTCCTTGCCACATGGGTCTTTCTGTAAGCATCTCACAACATGGCAGCTGCTTCATCAGAGTGAGTAAGAGAGAGTGCCAGCACGAAAGAGAAGGAAGTTGCAGTCTTTTGTATCATAGTCATAGAAATGAGATCTTCTCACTTTTGATGAATTCTGTCTTCACTAGGTTCAGCCCACACTCAAGGGGAGGGGACCATTGGGGGCCATGGCAGAAGCTGCCTACCATACATGTTAACATAAGTAACATTTTTTAAAAATTAAAAATAGCTGATTTTCCAAAATGTTATTGGGAAGAATGGCATTCTTTTACATTTTTGCAGATCTCTTTAATGAATGGCTTAATAGAAGACATCTGCTTCTGCATTCAATCTGTTGTAATATGCCCTTTCAGCCTATGTATATGAAGAGAATGTGACCTCACACATGTATGTAGTTGGAACAGGGAGGGGTACTATAATAGTCTGTGGATAATTGTGGAAATCCTTTGATTCTGTTGGTCTGTCTTGCATGTCAAATGGGTCTCTTTTCCCCATGTATCATTTTGTAATACCATCCATTGGTCATTTGGAAAATACTGGTTAACTAAACTGTGTTCATCTTCCAAATGTTGGTACGTTTTGGTATACTATATAAAAATCACATTTGTTAATAAATCACTGATTTCATCAGAAAAGTCTTTTTAAGAATTGGGAAGCTGTTTAGCTCATGGTGGCAGATAATTTTCAAAAATTCTATTTTTTGCTTGAAAGCTCAAATTTTATCATTGGCAACAAGTACTGTTGTTTGCTTGCCTTGAAGTGACAGGCTCTCTTCGTATATTTTGGAGAAAATGTCTGCCAAATACCCAGGTCTGAACAAACAACCATAGTTTGTCTATTTAAAAAATGTTCCATGGAAAGAGCAGCAAGTTGGGTTCATAATTCAAACAGCACTCGTGCTTTTTTCGAAGACCACCAGCATACTGTGGTGTACAGCAAAAGTTTTTTGTTTTTTTTTTTCTTAGAGACGGAGTCAAGACTGTTGCCCAGGCTGGAATGCAGTGGCATGATCATAGCTCACTGCAGCCTTGAACTCCTAGGCTCAAGCAGGCCTCCTGCTTCAGCCTCCCAAGTAGCTGGGGCTACAGGAATGTGCCACTGTACAAGGCTAATATTTTTATTTTTTGTAGAGACAGGGTCTCACTATGGCTGGTCTCCAACTCCCAGGCTCAAGTGAACCTACTGCCTTGGCCTCCCAGAATGCTGGGATTACAGGTATGAGCCACTGCGCCCAGCCAGCATTTCCTTTTTTTTTTTTTTTTAAGACAGAGTTTTGCTCTTGTTTCCCAGGCTGGAGTGCAGTGGTGGGATCTCACCTCACTGCACCCGCTGCCTCCCGGGTTCAAGCAATTCTCCTGCCTCAGCCTCCTGAGTAACTGGGATTACAGGCATGCGCCACCACGCCTGGCTAATTTTGTATTTTTGGTAGAGACGGGGTTTCTCCATGTTGGTCAGGGTTGTCTCGAACTTGCAGACTCATGTGATCTGCCCGCCTTGGCTTCCCAAAGTGCTGGGATTACCAGTGTGAGCCACCACGCCCGGCCACATTTCCTTTTTAAGGTGGAATGATATTCTATGTTATGTATTAACCACATTTTGTATATCCATTCATCTGGCTATAGATACTTGGGTATTCATCATGATTCTTAGCTTTAAATGTGGTTCTTTAGGACGTCCCCTTATAGAAGCATCAACCTCCACGCCAGGCTTAATAAATGTAGGTCTGAAATAATGGCTTCCCCCCCTCACTTCCTACTCTGCTCCCTAGTTTCTTTAGCTATACAATGGGGTAATGTTCTTACTATCTTAGAATTGTGACGCTGAACTAAATAATGTATTTAAAATGTCAGGCGTTAGGCCGGGCATGGTGGCTCATGCCTGTAATTCCAGCACTTTGGGAGGCCAAGGTGGGCGGATCATGAGGTCAGGAGTTTGAGATCAGCCTGGCCAACATGGTGAAACCCCATCTCTACTAAAAATACAAAAATTAGCTGAGCATGGTGGCGTGTGCCTGTAACATTATTAATTCACTTAAAAAATGAAATGAGGCTGGATGCGGTGGCTCACGCCTGTAATCCCAGCACTTTGTTAGGCTGAGGCGGGCGGATCACCTGAGGTCAGGAGTTCGAGACCAGCCTGGCCAATATGGTGAAACCCTGTCTCTACTAAAAATACAAAAATTAGCCAGGTGTGGTGGCTCATGCCTGTAGTCCCAGCTACTCGGGAGGCTGAGGCAGGAGAATTGTTTGAACCCAGGAGGGGGAGGTTGCAGTGAGCCAAGATAGTGCCACTGAACTCCAGTCTGGGCGACAGAGCGAGACTCTGTCTCAAAAAAATAAATAAAATGTCAGGCATTTAGTAATGTTAGTTTTTTTTCTTCCTTTTTTTCACTTAGAACTTAGCCTTGCATGTATTCTGTTAGCCATCTTGTGTATTCCATTTATCTCACATAATAAACTTAGATATTGACCATCTAATTCCACTTGGGAATAATTATCCATCATCAAATCTTTTTTTTGAGACAGAGTCGTTGCTCTGTAGCCCAGACTGGAGTGCAGTGGCATGATCTTGGCTCGCTGCAACCTTCGCCTCCCGGGTTCAAGCGACTGTCTTGCCTCAGCCTCCCGAGTAGCCGGGATTACAGGCATCTGCCACCATGCCCGGCTAATTTTTGTATTTTTAGTAGAGACAGGGTTTTACCATGTTGGCTAGGCTGGTCTCAAACTCCTGACCTCAGGCGATCCACCCACCTTGGTCTCCCAAAGTACTGGGATTACAGGCGTGAGCCACTGTGCCCAGCCACTTTATTATTATTTTTAATTTTAAATTTTTTAAATTTTTTAAAAACCGGATCTCACTAGAACTCACTATCACGGGGATAGTTGGCACCAAGCCACGAGGGCCCCTATGATCCAATCACCTCCCACCAGGCCCCACCTCCAACACTGGGATTACAATATAACACGAGATTTGGAGGGAACAAGATCCAAATCTTGTCTTTAGACAGGGTCTCACTCTGTCACCCAGGCTGGAGTGCAGTGGCACAGTCTCCGCTCACTGCAGCCTCAACCTCCCAGGCTCAGGTGATCCTCCTGCCTATGCCTCCTGATTAGTTGGGACTATAGGCGTTAACCACACCTGGCAAATTTTTGTTTAGAGACGGGAGAGTTGCTGTATTGCCCAGGCTGGTTTGGAACTGCTGGACTCAAACAGTCTGCCCACCTCAGCCTCCCAAAGTGCTGGAATTACAGGCGTAAGCCACCGAGCCAGGCCTGGAGAGGAGGAAACTTTTTTTTTTTTTGAGATGGATTCTCACTCTGTCACCCAGGCTGGAGTGCAGTTGCGTTATCTCAGCTCCCTGCAACCTCCACCTCCCGGGTTCAAGCTAGTCTCCTGTCTCAGCCTCCTGGGTAGCTGGGATTACAGGTGTGTGCCAACACATCTGGCCATGAGGAGGTACTTCTGAAAAATACTTATTTGTTAGTGTATTTCCTGTGAAGCAGTTCTTGGCTTCAGCAGCCTTAGACCTGATATGGTTTGGATCTTGTTCCCTCCAAATCTCGTGTTATATTGTAATCCCAGTGTTGGAGGTGGGGCCTGGTGGGAGGTGATTGGATCATAGGGGCCCTCGTGGCTTGGTGCCAACTATCCCCGTGATAGTGAGTTCTAGTGAGATGTGGTTTTTAAAAATGTGTGGCACCCCTGACCCCTTAGCTCTCCTGCTCCTGCTCTCGCCGTGTGGCACGCCTGCTCCTGTTTTGCCTTCCATCATGAATAAGAGCTCCCTGGGCCTCTCCAGAAGCAGATGCCAGCACCGTGCTTCCTGTACAGCCAACAGAACTGTGAGCCAATTAAGCCTCTTTTCTTATTACCCAGTCTCAGGCATTCTTTTTTTGTTTGTTTTTTGAGACGAAGTCTCGCTCTGTCGCCCAGGCTGGAGTGCAGTGGTGCGATCTCAGCTCACTGCAACCTCCACCTCCCAGGTTCATGCAATTCTCCTGCCTCAGCCTTCTGAGTAGCTGGGATTACAGGCACATGCCACCACACCCGGCTAATTTTTGTATTTTTAGTAGAGATGGGGTTTTACCATGTTGGCCAGGCTGGTCTCGAACTTCTGACCTCAGGTGATCTGCCCACCTCGGCCTCCCAAAGTGCTGGGATTACAGGCGTTGGTCACTGTGCTCGGCCTCAGGCATTCTTTTATAGCAATATGAGAATGACCTAACACACCTCCCTTTCCATTATGCTTACCTGAAGTCTACTCCCCAAAACATCCAGATAGTCAAGGACTTTCCCCCTTTACTCAGTGGTCAACTGATTTATTTAAAGGCAACTTACCTTTCTCCCAAAGATAGTGATTTCTTTAGCATTATGCTAGATTAATTCTCCACCTAGTGGGGTTGGAGGGAAAGAGGTTGGCTATTTTCTCTGCTTATAAACGAGTCCAGTCGTTGGTGAGTTCTCCTTCTGAAGCCCATGTCGTGCATGTATTTTATTCTTAATGTTAGTGTTGCCTGTGAACCCTCTGACAGTAATAAAAAGCCCGGGCTTTGAACAAAGCCAGACTCCCTGTGTTTAGATCTTGGCCTGTTACATAATCTTGGGCAAATAAGGGATACTTTTTATTAGCGATTTATTTTTTTATTTTTATTTTTTGAGACGGAGTCTTGCTCTGTCGCCCAGACTGGAGTGCAGTGGCGTGATCTCGGCTCACTGCAACCTCTGCCTCCTGGGTTCATGCGATTCTCTTGCCTCAGCCTCCCGAGTAGCTGGGATTACAGGTGCACACCACCACGCCCGGCTAATTTTTTTTTTTGTATTTTTAGTAGAGACGTCTAGGGTTTTACTATGTTGGCCAGATTGGTCTCGAACTCCTGACCTCGTGATCTGCCCACCTCGGCTTCCCAAAGTGCTGGGATTACAGGGGTGAGCCACCGCGCCTGGCCTTTTTTTTTTTTTTTTTTTTTAGGCAGAGTCTCACTCTGTCACCCAGGCTGGAATGCAGTGGCACAATATTGGCTCACTGCAGCCTCTGCCTCCCAGGTTGAAGCAATTCTCCTGACTGAATCTCCCGAGTAGCTGGGATTAAAAGTGCACACCACCACGCCCAGCTAATTTTTGTATTTTTAGTAGAGACGGGTTTTGCCATGTTGGCCAGGCTGGTCTGGAACTCCTGACCTCAGATGATCCGTTCACCTCAGCCTCCCAAAGTGCACCTGGCCCCTTTTATTGGTGATTCTGACAGCTACTTGTGTTAAGTTGGCTTGATTGCATTTCCCACTGGCATAGAGCAAGGCGAAGGGAAAAGATGACATGAAATAATGTATGACCTCCTGCCATGTTCAGATTCTGAGCTTGCATTAGTAATGGAAAAGTGAGTAAGTATAATACTGTGATATCCAACCAAAATCTCAACTTAAAAGGTCTTTTTTAAAAAATAAAAGTAATACATTCATACAATAAAAAACACTGCTTTCGGTTTTCTGCTCGGAGGAGGCCAAGATGCTTTCTTTTTTTTTTTTTTTTTTTTTTTTTTTTGGAGACAGAGTTTTGCTCTTTTGCCCAGGTTGGAGTGCAGTGGCACGATCTTGGCTCACTGCAACCCCTGTCTCCCAGGTTCAAGCAATTCTCTGCCTCAGCCTCCTGAGTAGATGGGGGTTACAGGTGCCTGCCACCACGCCCAGCTAATTTTTGTATTTTTGGTAGAGATGGGGTTTCACCATCTTGGCCAGGCTGGTCTTGTACTCCTGACCTCGTGATCTACCCTCCTCGGCCTCCCAAAGTGCTGGGATTACAGGCGTGAGCCACCGCCCCCGGCCTGCTACTTTGATGGTCCCAAATCTGCGTTCGTCGGACACCCGCTGCCTCCACCATGCAGCTTAAGTTTGACCTAACGAACTTTGCCTTACAGATGTGGCACGGATCTTTAAGAACTCTCTGTAACCATTAGAGATCCTGGGGACTGCCCAGTCTGGATTGCAGTGTTGATGGCTGTCACTCTCATGACATTGTAGATGACATCAACAGTGATGCAGTGCAATGCCCAGCTATTTAAGAAGCACAAAGGGGCCAGGCATGGTGGCTCACGCCTGTAATCCCAGCACTTTGGGAGGCTGAGGCAGGCGGATCACGAGGTCAGGAGTTCAAGACCAGCCTGACCAACATAGTGAACACTCCATCTCTACTAAAAATACAAAAATTAGCCGGGCCTGGTGGCGCACCTGTAATCCCAGCTACTCGGAGGGCTGAGGAAGGAGAATTGCTTGAACTCCGGGAGGCGGAGGTTGTGGTGAGCCGAGATTGTGCCACTGCACTCCAGCCTGGGCAACAGAGTGAGACTCTGTCTCAAAAAAAAAGAAGCACAAAAGAAAATATTCCAATAAAGGATCATTTGACAGCCAAAATGTAAAATAAGGCAGAGCCAAGAATTATAAAAAGAAAAAATAATTATTATTTCCAACTTCTAGGCCCACAATCCAAACAAAGGTAATTATGGTGAACAATTTTGGGGATATTCTTGTAGGAAATTGTACATATATTGGCTTATGTAGTATATGGATATTTTAAATTTATACTGATGTATTCATCCTGTACTGGCCATTTGCCTTTTTTCCTACCTAATTATACTGTGTCAACATATGATCTATTTTATTCGTTTGAATGACTGCATAGTTTTACCTTGTATGGATGACCATTATTTAACGAGTTCCCTCTTGGTAGACATTTAGGTTGTTTTCTGGTTTGGTGAGTAACCATTTATACTTGAGTGAGAATATCTGGAATAAACTCCAAGTGGTAGAATAGCTGGGTGAAAGTGCATGTGAGTTCAGACATTGATAGAGCTTGCTAAATACCTCTACAAACCTACTCTACCAATTTAGAGCCCCCCATCCCCCGCCAAGAGTATGCTGAGTGCCCTGTTTGCCCACACCAAAGTTGTTTTTTTACTCCTTTAAAATGTGGTTAGTTAAAGATGGTACCTTGGTTTGCTTTGCATTTTTATTTGTATATTGGGCATTTTTAGTTCTTTAATCATGATCTGCTTGTTCACAAACCCTTGAAAACTGCGTCTCTGGCTCATTTGTAAGGGCTTCCTGCAGTCTTTTGGTTAGTCTGAAAGTTTTAGTTTTTTAAAATTTGTTGTAGATTTAGGGGGTACAAGTTTTGTTACATGGATACATTATGTAGTGGTGAAGTCTGGGATTTTAGTATAACCATCACCCGGAATAGTATAAGTTGGCCCCAATAGGTAATTTCTCATACCTCACTGCCTGTTGTCCCTCCACCTCAGGAATTTCAAATATTTTAATTATTCAGTAAACTAATCTCCAATCACCACCACTGACCCTGCCTCCTTTTTTTTTTTTTTTTGAGACAGAGCCTGGCTGTGTAGACCAGGCTAGAGTGCAGTGGTGCAGTCATAGCTTGCTGATCTTCCAAGCTCAAGTCTTCCTCCCACCTCAGCCTCCTGAGTAGCTGGGACCGACCGCAGATGTGTGCCGTCACACAAGGCTAATTTTTTAATTTTTATTAGAGACAGGTCTTGCTGTGCTGTGCAGGCTAGTCTTGAACTCCTGAGCTCAAGCAGTGCTCCTACCTCCGCCTTCCATAGTGTTGGGATTACAGGCGTGAGCCACCACACACGCCCCCCAACCCCCTTTTTAAAAATAGCTTCTGGGTTTTTTGCTTTCCTTTGAAAGGCCTTCTTGGCTACTCTGTGCTACTGAGATAGCCATGCTCTGTCTATGGAGCAGTCATTCTGCTGTATATAATTTCATAAAAATAAAAAAACCAACAACAACAAAAGAAAGGCCTTCTTCATGCCAAGGTTATGGAAAAAAATTTGTTTAGGACTTCTTCAAGCTCTTTGTGGTTTTCATTTTTCATGTTTCAATCTTGGTATATCTGGAGGGGGTAAGACAGGATACCCCTTTGTTTCCCCATATGGTTTGGGAGATATCATAAATCATTTATTTCCTTTACCAATTTGAAATGACATCATTTTTAATGTAGTAAATTCCCATGTATGGGTCTGTGTGGTCTGTTTTTAAAGACAGTGCTATATAATTTAGGAAGTCTCAGACAAGTATTTCATGCCTAAAATTTAAATAAGATCTCACCTTTGGGAGTTTATATTTGGAAACATTGAGAATTTATTATCTTAAAGAATATAGGCATGTTGTAGAGACATGTATACCAGAATCTAATTATATAATAGTGCACAATAATATATCATTTTTATCTGTTAAAAATAAAAATCCTTTCATTTCTTTGTTCTAACACAGTAAAACAGACTACTATTTAAGGAGGCATTGAGTTATGTAATACATATTATAAAGGCTTTGATCCAAAATGGTTAAAACAGGAATTTGAGATAAATGATTGATAAAGTATTAGCTGTGAGGAAAACTGTGCTATCCAGAATAGTTCTTTGGAAGATTAAAATAGCCTTAGTGTATACACTATTTTAAATGACTTGTACAAAGCTAAAGTCATTTTTGTAATTTAGCCACATGGCAATGTAATTTTTATAATAGGTTTGTTTGTAAAACTTTGTATTTGGAAATGTGAAAGCCCCTCAAAATACTGGAAGGGTTTAGGAGGAAGGTTTATGTTTTACGAAATCAAATAAGGCCAATAGCTGATGCCCTGAGGGTATGGGGTATCTTTGATATCTTTCACTATTTCTTCATCTATTTCTGCCTCCATGCCCCTCCCAGGGCAGCGCGAGCATGGTTGCACATACACTGTTGTCCGTACAGTCCTGGTTAAAGTTAACAACTCTTAGGGTAAATTATTAGAAACATAGGGTTGGAAAGATTTTTTTTTTTTGAGAGGGAGTCTCGCTCTGTTGCCCAGGCTGGAGTGCAGTGGCCGGATCGCAGCTCACTGCAAGCTCCGCCTCCCGGGTTTGTGCCATTCTCCTGCCTCAGCCTCCCTATAGCTGGGACTACAGGCGCCCGCCACCTCGCCCGGCTATTTTTTTGTATTTTTTTAGTAGAGACGGGGTTTCACTGTGTTATCCAGGATGGTCTCGATCTCCTGACCTCGTGATCCGCCCGTCTCGGCCTCCCAAAGTGCTGGGATTACAGGCTTGAGCCACCGCGCCCGGCCGGAAAGATTTTTAGAGATACTTTGGTTTATCCTAAAACACAAAATTAAGGCCGAGCATAGTGGCTCACTCCTGTAATTCCAGCACTTTGGGAGGCTGAGGTGGGTGGATCATCTGAGGTCAGGAGTTTGAGACCAGCCTGGCCAACATGACAAAACCCCGTCTCTACTAAAAAATATAAAAATTGGCCGGGCACGGTGGCTCACGCCTGTAATCCCAGCACTTTCGGAGGCGGAGGCCAGTGGATCACGAGGGCAAGAGATCAAGACCATCCTGGTTAACACAGTGAAACCCCATCTCTACTAAAAATACAAAAAAATTAGCTGGGCGTGGTGGCATGCGCCTGTAGTCCCAACTACTCGGGAGGCTGAGGCAGGAGAATTGCTTGAACCCGGGAGGCGGAAGTTGCAGTGAGCTGAGGTCGTGCCACTGCACTCCATCCTGGGTGACAGAGTGAGACTCCATTTCAAAAAAAAAAAAAAAAAAAGCCAGGCGTGGTGGCACATGCATGTGGTCCTGACTATTCAGGAGGCCGAGGCAGGAGAAGTGCTTGAACCCGGATCGTGGAGGTTGCAGTGGGCCGAGATAGCGCCACTGCACTCCAGCCTGGGCGATGGAGCAAGACTCTGTCTTAAAACAAACCACAAAATTAAAAAACAACAACAAACTAACCTCAGTTCCTTAAATAATCACTTCAAATTATTTGAAGCTATCCCTACCCCCAAATTAGATGTGTCTTACCTCCCTAAATCCCAGAGTTAATCCCTGCTAAAAATTCTACGTATCTTTCATGATGTTTTCTAAATGCATATTGGTATTTCTAGTGTGCTGTGTATTTTTAGACATTTAATTTAGATTTATTTTATAACTGCGTCAGAGATCTGTTTGACTTTGAACTTGGCGTTTTCCAAAAGCTGATTAACAGTGTAATAGAGAGAACATTGACTCTTGAGTTCGGTGGACCTGGTTTTGAATTTTCCCAGCCCCTTTTATTGGTTTTAATATGATTTTGAGCGAGTTACTTAATCTCATCAAGTCTCATTTTCTGTACCTGGGAACAATAAGGCCTGTATTTCAGTGAGGCAGGAAAGGTTAAATGGGGTCACTTTGAGAACACCACGCACAGTGTCAGCCTGAGGTGCTAAAGGTTCCCTTTACTTATTTGATAAGTTCCTCCTAGACTGTTAAGGAATCTGAGGCAAGCTAAGGATGTCTGTCTAGGAAAATGGAGAAATATAGACAACCTTTCCCACCTGCTGCCTCTGAAGGTCCACTCTAGCTCTTGCTGGCAAGGACTGGGTAATTTGTGTCCTCTGCACATGCCTGGCCCTGGTCAAAGGTGTTTGAGCTCATGTGAGCAAGCAGTAGTTGAAATAATTAGGAAGTGAATGTAGGTGTTGGTAGAAGGGAAAGAAACCTAAAAAATTTTTTTTTCCTTTAGGTTTTAATTTCCATGTTCTCAGTTTTGAATGTTTTGATCCAAAAAGCTATTACAAGTAGTTGATGAATGCAGAGTACTTCCTCATGTCCATTTGCAAAAGTTTCTATGATAGTTGTTCTTTGCTCCTGCCATTTATTATTGATAAACTGGTGGCCGCCCATTTAGAAGGCATCTCTTGGTCAGTTAGCGAGTCCTCTTAACTCCAAGTATTGAGACAGTGGAAGGAAGATTGCGAAATATATCCTTTGACCGGAGGGGAGTGGCTAGGGTGGAGGATTATTGGTGTTTAAGGCTCTTGTAAATAAACATTTGTAGCACAGTGTTGTGCTTCTCTAAGAGGTACACATACTGCTCACAAGATGCAGATGTGTTAGCTTTTGTGTCATGATTTTCTATAGGGAAGGGTTCTAATAGAAATCCAGCTGGAAACTACTCAGTGTTGGTTTCATTTTCATTTGAGATTGGAATTTAAATAAACATTTCCTCCCCTTTTGTTTTTCCTAATGAGGCACTATATTAGAGAGCTCTCTTCATTTTGCTGTTAAAAAAAAATGTTAAAGCTCTTGTAAAGGTAACTCATGGCACCCAACTTAAAAGGTGAAAACACGCCTGCTGTGAAAGTCTTGTCCCCACTCACTCAGTTTGTCTCCAGTAATGTTTCTTTGTGTCTGGCCAGAGATTGGATATACTTCTCTGCTCATAAATTTATCCAGTACCTCCTCAAGCCCCACATCATGGCATATGGTAGGTACTACAGGGTATTTTGCTTTTTCCCTTATCAACCTATCCTTACCAGTAATTATATAACTGCCTTATTCTTTTTTTTAACAGATACTACGGTACTCAATTGGATGGATGTACGGCAGTTTATTCATCCAGTCTATTATTTATTGATATTTAGGATATTTTGGATTTTTTGCTACCATAAATAATGCTGCATAAATAACCTTATATATTATGTCATTCACAAATGTACTGGTATATCTGTAGGAAAAACTGATAAGAAATGAATTTGGTGGATCAAAGCATATGTGACTTGATGTTTTCTCCCTCCAACATCTTATAAAACATTTAAAAGATACTGCAAAGTTGATACTAAACATCAATTTTTCCACCACCTAGATTTTACCTTTGACATTTTACTCTGGTTGCTTTTTCAGTTATCTGTCCATTTAACTGTCGCTTCACCCATGAAGCCTTCAGAAGTGTATATGTGCTCAATTCTAGCAAATGCATGCAGCTCTGTAACTTAAATCCCCATCAAGATACAGAGCATTGCCAATACCCCAGAGGTTCCTTTGTGCTGGTTCCCGGTCAGTCCCTTCCGCAACTGGACTCCTTGGTGGTGAAGTCAATTTATCCTCCCACCAGGAATGCTTGAGAATGCCCCACACCCTCTCCAACAGTGTTGTCGAAGTTTTTGATGTGTAAAATGATATCTTATTTTTTTATTTTATTTTTTTTTGAGATGAAGTCTCGCTCTGTTGCCCAGGTTGGAGTACAGTGGTGTGATCTCAGCTCTCTGCAACCTCCGTCTCCCAGGTTCAAGCAATTATCCTGCCTCAGCCTCCCGAGTAGCTGGAATTACAGGCGCCCGCCACTATGCCTGGCTAATTTTTGTATTTTTAGTAGAGATGGGGTTTCACCATGTTGGCCAGGCTGGCCTCAAACTCCTGACCTCAGGTTATCTGCCTGCCTCAGCCTCCCAAAGTGCTAGGATTACAGGTGTGAGCCACCACTCCAGGCCAAGATATTTTCTTCCAACACTTCTCTGTGAGTGTGTGTATATACATACGTACATGCACACATATGGTTCCTGGCTTACTGTGGTTCAACTTGCATTGTTGACTTTAGGATGGATTTATCACTGTGTAACCCCAACATATGTTGAGGAGCATCTGTATACATATATATACTGCGTATACAAAATATACAGTACATTCTGTTTTGTAATTCATTTTTGTACATCTTATTTTGGGAGCATCTCTTCCCATTATTAAATAGGCTTCTCTAAGATGGCTGGGCCAGGACAAGGATGTTTGAACAGTGGTAGACAAAGGGTAATTATGAAGCGGTATATTTTTGTAGTTAAGAGCATGGACTCGGCAGCTAGACTGCTAGAGTTCAAATCTTTGCTCTGCAGTTTACTAACTGTGACCTTAGGCAGGATACTTAACTTTACATGCCATAGTTTGCTCATCTCTAAAATGGAGAAAATAAAAGTGCCTACCTTGTGGCATTGTTGTGGGGATTAAGCTAGTTAATATAGGAAAGTTCTCACAGTAGTGCCTGTATGTACTAGTTACTGTTTGTTAGCTGCTACTACTATTATTTATATAAGATATTGATCCAAGAAAAGGCGTCCAGAATGGGCATCAGAGAGAGAAGACAGATTAGGAAATTGTACTGGGCATATGATATGGAATTCTCTGGTTGAGGAGATGAGGTCTGAGAAATCATTTACAATTTAATAAAGTTATTGGCCTAAGAATTTGCTTAATATTCAATAGCCCAGGTACAGAGCCTCAAGTATAGGTTGTTTATTGAATAGTCCTTGGGGTAGAAAAATTGGGGCCTGCTATTTCAAGAGTATTTGTAGACTGTGGTGTGAATCAAGTCCTGTTGGAACTGGGTTTATTAATAAACAAAAGGATTTTGTAGAGCCAAAGTATATCTTCCATTAGCAAATGTAAAAAATACCCCAATACTACATCAAAATTAGTTGTACAAGAGAGAAGGGAAATGTAATACTGTCTTGCTTCTAATGATAAAAATAGTGGTATTTTCTTTTCTTTTTTTTTTTTTTTTTTTTTTTGAGACAGAGTCTCTCTTTGTATCCCAGACTGGAGTGCAGTGGTGTGATCTCAGCTCACTGCAACCTCTACCTCCTGGCTTCAAACAATTCTTGTGCCTCAGCCTCCCGAGTAAACTGGGATTCCAGGCATGTACCACCATGCCCAGCCAATTTTTATATTTTTACCAGAGATGGTGTTTTGCCATGTTGGCCAGGCTGGTCTTGAACTCCTGACCTCAAGTGATCTACCCACCTCAGCCCCCCAAATTTCTGGGTTACAGGCATGAGCTACCGTGCCTGGCCAGTAGTGGTATTTTCTTTAACTTGTGTATTAATGCCTAGGTTCTTTTCGTGGACTGTTTTCAGCAGCCATTTTTGCCCCTGTATGCTCCTCATCAGTTGGCATTTGAGTACTATTTGTGCATAAGAAGCTGTTGCTACCTAGGAGGATGTATACATCAAATATGTGGTATTGTAGTATGTGATAGGAGTTCAGAGGCAGGAGTGTCTGGGAAGACAAAAAAAATCAGAAGTATTAACTACAAATAGGAAGTGATGACATACATTAAAAGGAAAATAGGTGATGTGGTATTTGTGCAATATACAGATTAATGTTCTTGTTTATGCCATATGGCACCAGCTATTATTACACAATAGTTTTTTGGCCTTCTTTGAGTCTTTTTTTTTTGAGACGGAGTTTTCGCTCTTATCGCCCAGGCTGGAGTGCAATAACGTGATCTCGGCTCACTGCAACCTCTGCCTCCCAGGTTCAAGCAGTTCTTCGGCCTCAGCTTCCTGAGTAGCTGGGATTAAAGGCATGCGCCACCACGGCCGGCTGATTTTTGTGTATTTAGTAGAAACGGGGTTTCACCATGTTGGCCAGGCTGTTCTTGAACTCTTGACCTTGGGTGATCTGCTTGCCTCGGCCTCCCAAAGTGCTGGGATTATAGGCGTGAGCCACCGCGACCGGCCTGTAGTGCCATTCTTATACCTAATGGGTTTCAGGGAATAGGTTTGAAACTACTATTATTATTTTTTTTGAGATGGAGTCTTGCTGTGTCACCCAGGCTGGAGTGCAGTGGCGCGATCTCAGCTCACTGCAACCTCCGCTTCCCGGTTTCAAGCGATTCTCCTGCCTCAGCTTCCTGAGTAGCTGGAATTACAGGCGTGCTCCACCATGCCCGGCTAATTTTTGTATTTGTAGTAGAGGTGGGGTTTCACCATGTTGGTCAGGCTCGTCTTAAACTCTTAACCTCGTGATCTGCCCGTCTCGGTCTCCCAAAGTGTTGGGATTACAGGTGTAAGCCACCGCGCCTGTCTGAAATTTTTTTTTTTTTAAATTGGGAAAAATGGTATTAATAGTACTCACTTTTTCCCTCTCTATTGCTTTTGTGTAAAGGGTCTCTTTATATATCTGTGCACCCAATTAGTACATGACATTTTAATATTTGATTAAAGTAGAGGCGAAACTAGTAGTTACATGTGAAATGTAGCATTGAAATTATCACTTTGCACCTGTTCTGTTAATAATACTGCTATAGTATGTTATTCGGGTATATTAATGATTTTTTTTTTTTTTTTTTGAGATGGAGTCTCGCTTTATCACTCAGGCTGGAGTGCAATGGCGCAATCTCGGCTCACTACAACCTCTGCCCGGCTAATTTTTGTATTTTTAGTAGAGACAGGGTTTCACCATGTTGGCCAGGCTGGTCTTGAACTCCTGACCTCAAGTGATTTGCCCACCTCAGCCTCCCAAAGTGCTGGGATTACAGGCATGAGCCACCTCGCCCGGCCTATTAACAATTTTAAGAAGTTTCTACAGTAGTGAAATCATACAAATGAGTTTTCCTGAAACTTGATTGTGAATCCTCTCCCACCCCAAGAGATGAGGTCTCACTGTATTGCCCAGGCTGTCCTCAGACTTGCCTTAGCCCCCCAAATAACTAGGACTACAGGCATGTGCCACGATGCGTGCCATCGTGAATTTTTGAAAAACTTTATGGGTTATGCTTCAGAAACATTGCTCTATAGAATATGATACATATGGAAGTGAATTTTTGAAATCTTTTCAAATAATTTAAGAGTTTCAGTATTTGTAAGTTCTTTCTATCTGAATTAGACTTAGAGTGTGGCATCAAACCATAACTCTGAAATAGATAACCCATTTCCCCTTAATGTGTTACTTTTTTTAAGAAATCAAAGTATTACAAGTACATTATTTTAGAAGTGTCATGAAAAGCAGCGTATCTTTAATCTGTCTTCTTAGAGGAAAATATTTGTTTTGGTTCCTCTTCTTGAATAATGTATAAATTGCAACTTTAAAAATAAGCTTTACTGAAATAAAACATAAATTGAGAAAAGTATACAAATCATAAATGTTAGGCTTAATGAATTTTCACAAAGTGAATGCGTCAAGCTCATCTAGACCAAGAAATAGAACACTACAAGCACCCCGGAGGCCCCACCCCCAATGGTAACCACTATCCTGATTTCTAGCACCATTTATTAACTTGCCTTGTTTTCGAACTTTATACATAAATGATTTCCTATAGTAGATACTCTTCTGGCACCCTTTTCACAACATAGGTCTGTGAAACTCATCTATGTGGTTGCATCTAACAGTAGTTCATTCTTACTGCTTATATACTACAGTTTATCCATTCTGCTACTGATAGCAATTTGGGTTGATTCCATTTTGGAGCTATTACGAATAGTGCTCCTTTATTCTTGGCCTTTGGATACACATATGTACACACTTGGGCAAAATCCCAGGAGTAGAGTTAACTAGGTTAGAAGGTATCCATATTGCCAAAGAGTTTTTCAAAGTGTCCTTGCCAATTTGTTCTTATGAAAGCACAGTATTGGATTTATCAACATTAGACTATAAAATATAAGATTTTATTTTCCTTCTCCATCCCCTCCTACTTTGATATTTTGACTTCTTCAGTTGCATAAAATGATTATAACCTAAAATCTCAAATATCTGCTCTCCCATACATTTTTGAATGTAGCTTTTGTCCATTTGTGATAAGAGAAGGATACTAAACACCTCCTCACCTCAACTGTATTATTCAGAAAAGGAAGAGGCCCTCTATCATATGGAGAGTAAATGCACAGAATTGAAATTTGTGCCACATCATGACCAGGTAGTGTTCACAAGGGGAAAAAACTCAAATAGGGTTAACAATGTGATAGAAGACAGAGTAAGGTAAAATTACTGACGTTGCCGGGCGCGGTGGCTCACGCCTGTAATCCCAGCACTTTGGGAGGCCGAGGTGGGCGGATCACGAGGTCAGGAGATCGAGACCATCCTGGCTAACACAGTGAAACCCCATCTCTACTAAAAATACAAAAAATTAGCCGTACATGGTGGCGGGTGCCTGTGGTCCCAGCTACTCGGGAGGCTGAGGCAGGAGAATGGCGTGAACCCAGAAGGCAGAGCTTGCAGTGAGCCGAGATTGTGCCACTGCGCTCCAGCCTGGGTGAGAGCGAGACTCCGTCTCAAAAAAAAAAAAAAAAAATTACTGACGTAAGAATAACATACTGGAATAAAGGCATCTTTACCATGTGTATTACCTGTATGAAGGCTGGGATAGTTGCTTAAAATATCAGTCTCAAAATTTCCATGGCTTAGCATGAGAGAAGTTTATTTCTTGTACACCTATACTCCAGTGTAGGTTTTCTTTGTAAGTAAGGTGGCTTTCCTGTATGTACATAGGATATGGAGGCTCAGGCTGCATTTATCCTGTGGCTCTGCCATCTCTTAGGGTCTTGGAGATGTCTGCGTTTTACCAGAGTTGGGGAGAGATGGTGGAGAAAGAACTTGTGCTTCTGAGAATAAAAGTCTTGTTACAGAAAGGACAGTCGTGTCCTATACCCACATTCAGTTGGTGGGAACTTCATGCGGAAGTCGCCCCTTGGTGTAAGGGGCCTGGGGAATGTAGTCCCTGGCTGGGCACTTGTCTCATAGTGTCAGCTCCACAGGAACTTGGGGGAGCATGGGATTTTAATGGATAGCTAGCTAGCTACCCCTGCTGTACTCTCTCCTTGAGGATAAGATCAGAATAATTAATATTCATTAACTGGGGACAGTTTCACTTCTGTTAAGGTGCTAATTATGTTAAGTGGTGAATTTTCATATGGAAATCAATTTAGATTTATAACTAAATGGCTTTCTTGCCTCCTTTGGTACTGCATAGTTGTGTGATTCATTTTAACTTTAATTTCCTTATACTTTATAGTTAGGTCACCTCTCAGTGAAACCTAGAAAGTACCATATTTACATCAATTTTGCATACCACTAAGGAAGAAAAAACCGTCAGGCTATGATGTTCCGTTGCTTGTGAACATTCATTACATTTGATTTAACCCCTTCTCCATCTTTTTTCTCCTTCTCCTTTCCTCTAGTTTGAAATTGGCACAATGGAAGAAGCTGGAATTTGTGGGCTAGGGGTGAAAGCAGATATGTTGTGTAACTCTCAATCAAATGATATTCTTCAACATCAAGACTCAAATTGTGGTGGCACAAGTAACAAGCATTCATTGGAAGAGGATGAAGGCAGTGACTTTATAACAGAGAACAGGAATTTGGTGAGCCCAGCATACTGCACACAAGAGTCAAGAGAGGAAATCCCTGGGGGAGAAGCTCGAACAGATCCCCCTGATGGTCAGCAAGATTCAGAGTGCAACAGGAACAAAGAAAAAACCTTAGGTAATAATCCGTTCAGTGGTTGGACGTTTCACATACTAATCATTTTGCTTGTGTTTTCTGCAGCCCAGATCATTTTGAACACAACCACTTTAGAGGTGCTTAGCCAACACACCTAGTGTCTTCAGTGAGGTTAGTCCATGTGTCTGCTGCAGTTATGTACAGGAGGCCAAAACAGCAGGGAGGACGCTTAGCTTTTTTTCCAAAATAATCAAGAATTGGCTAATTAAAAAATTTTTTTTTAGAGACAGGGTCTCACTGTGTTGCCCAGGCTGGTCTCAAACTCCTAAGCTCAAGCAGTCCTCTCCTGCCTTGGCCTCCCAAAGTGCTGAGATTTCAGGTGTGAGCCTCTGTGCCTGGCCACACTGCAGTTATTTCTGATCATATTCAGTAATCGTGTTTAATCGTCTCTTAAAGGTCTTATTGGCTTTGGGTTAAATGAGAGAAGATTTCACTAATAAAATTTAATGTGAGTAGAAAAGCATTCTTTTTTGAAGTCACCCTTCCCCCCCACAGCAGTCTATATGTCAGAATTATTTTAAGATATATATTTTGATGCAATATCTTACATACAAGAATGAACATTACAAAAATAAAAATGGTACCTATCACCTAGCTTAAGAAATAAAAGATTACCCCTTACTTTGAAATGCCATTAGTCCCCTCCTATCTCAGCCACCTGCCTCTCTCTGCCAAAGTCCTTACAGTATTGTTAAGGTCTTTTCCCCACGGGAAGAGCTATCTTGTCATCCTTTAGTTAGTTGACCTTAGTTAACACATAGAATATACTTAGTAAATCATAAGAAAAGCATATGTTTTTAAATTGTTCATAGGAAAAGATATGTTCACCTGTGATTATGTGTGTCTTAGGCAAAGTGTAGTACCAACTGAAACTCCCTTTGAACTTGCTTCTATATTCGAACTTGGTTAGGAGGAAGCTTTAAAAAAATTTCCATGCAATTTGTAACTTGCCCTTTGTCTTAACTTGGACATCAGTGATTAGGCAAGGAAATTTATAAGCTTTTAACCAGAGTTCTTAAAAATAGCTAGCAGTGTTAGTGAGTGAGTTAAGAAATTTGGGGTGGGGGTGGGGAGGGGAGCGAGGCCTGCTAATCCAGAATTTAAAAATTGCCTTTTTCATTGAGCTGGTAAATCTCTTATTTATAATCATAGGTGTAAGTTACTTTACTCTGGATGTCAGAGCACAGGAATCGTTAGTAGAATTTACAGGTTAGATTTGATCTCATTCTTCTGGGACTTATTTCTTTTCTTGTTAATCATCAGGAAAAGAAGTTTTATTACTGATGCAAGCCCTAAACACCCTTTCAACCCCAGAGGAGAAGCTGGCAGCTCTCTGTAAGAAATATGCTGATCTTGTGAGTATTAAATCAAGGATGTGAGCCATATAAAATATAGTGAAATGTGTGTGTGCTTGGTAAGTTTCTTAAAGTACAAATTTGATATGGCCTTAAATGTAAAATTGTATTTTATTCTGAAATTGAAGAAGAGAATCTGCTTTGTTGGGGCTTTTTGTTGGTTGTATAGTTTCATTTTATGAGGTAATATTTAGGGAACATTGTAATACTAAGATGTGGCAAAGATTTTCTAAAACTCGGTTTTAGAGTATAAGTCAGCCTTTGCATTGCTGTGTTGTGATGCCTTAGGTGCCACTCAGTTGGGGTGAGGTGGTTCCTGTCTTAAACTTTTCCTAATGGAATTCTAGAGATCAAGGGCTGTTTTGATTGAGATTGTGAGTTACATGAAATCGTCTGCTAAAACAATACTGTGTCTCAGAAATACTTATTTAGCGGCCGGGCGCGGTGGCTCACGCCTGTAATCCCCGCACTTTGGGAGGCCAAGGCGGGCGGATCGCGAGGTCAGGAGATCGAGACCATCCTGGCTAACACGGTGAAACCCCCGTCTCTACTAAAAATACAAAAAAATTAGCCAAGCTTGGTGGCGGGTGCCTGTAGTCCCAGCTACTCAGGAGGCTGAGGCAGAAGAATGGCGTGAACCTGGAAGGCAGAACTTGCAGTGAGCCGAGATCGCACCATTGCACTCCAGCCTGGGCGACAGAGCGAGACTCTGTCTCAAAAAAGAAATACTTATTTAGCATCTACTATGTGTCAAGCATCCTTTTTTCCATCTTCCAAAAAACATTGACCTTATCAAAGAGTTTGTTCTCAGCTACATTATTACAGGTAGCATTAATTCTGTTTTTGGAGTTTCTTTCTTTCTTTTTGAGACGGAGTCTCGCTGTGTCCCCCAGGCTGGATTTCAGTGGCGTGATCTTGGCTAACTGTAACCTCCGCTTCCCGGGTTCAAGCGATTCTCCTGCCTCAGCCTCCTGAGTAGCTGGGACTACAGGCGCGTGCCACCACGCCTGGCTAAGTTTTTGTATTTTTAGTAGAGACGGGGTTTCACCGTGTTAGCCAGCATGCTCTCCATCTCCTGACCTCGTGATCCGCCTGCCGTGGCCTCCCAAAGTGCTGGAATTACAGGTGTGAGCCACTGTGCCCAGCCCGTGAAGGTAGTTTCAACTTGGAAACCCTGCCATCCTATATGAATTGAAGAATGGGAAAGTCATAGAATCCTTGGAAAGAATGGTTGGGGGAAACTTTTAGAATAAGTGGTTCTAATATAAATGCTGGCATTATTGGCTTTTGTGAAATACTTAGGTGAATTCTCATGTACAATTTATGTGCATCTTCATCTGTTAAAACAGTTAATTCCATATCATAAGCCTATATATATATATATATATATATATATGTTTTTTTTTTGTTTTTTTTTTTTTTGAGATGGAGTCTTGCTCTGTCCCCCTGGCTGGAGTGCAGTGGCACTATCTGGGCTCACTGCAAGCTCCTCCTCCTGGGATCATGCCATTCTCCTGCCTCAGCCTCCCGAGTAGCTGGGACTACAGGCGCCCGCCACCGCGCCCGGCTAATTTTTTTGTATTTTTTAGTAGAGACGGGGTTTCACCATGTTAGCCAGGATGGTCTCGATCTCCTGACCTTGTGATCCGCCCCTCTCGGCCTCCCAAAGTGCTGGGATTACAAGCGTGAGCCACCGCGCCCGGCCATATTTTTTTTTTGAGACGGAGTCTTACTCTGTCGCCCAGGCTGGAGCACAGTAGTGCAATCTCGGCTCACTGCAAGCTCCACCTCCTGGGTTCACACCATTCTCCTGCCTCAACCTCCCGAGTAGCTGGGACTACAGGTGCCCGCCACTACGCCTGGCTAATTTTTTGTATTTTTAGTAGAGACAGGGTTTCACTGTGTTAGCCAGGACGATCTCGATCTCCTGACCTCGTGATCCACCCACCTCGGTCTCCCAAAGTGCTGGGATTACAGGCATGAGCCACCGCGCTCGGCCTACGCCATTACGCTTTTTAAATCAATGATTAGCTCAAAAAAAAAAAACAAAACAAAAACTGAATCCTATTAGTTTGTTGCTTCAAAAATGACAGTTACAGGCCAGGCAAGGTGGCTCATACCTGTAATCCCAGCACTTTGGGAGGCCAAGGCGGGCGGATCACGAGGTCAGGAGATTGAGAGCGTCCTGGCTAACACGGTGAAAACCTGTCTCTACTAAAAATACAAAAAAAAGTAGCCGGGCGTGGTGGCAGGTGCCTGTAGTCCCAGCTACTGGGGAGGCTGAGACAGGAGAATGGCGTGAACCCGGGAGGCGGAGCTTGCAGTCAGCTGAGATCACACCACTGCACTCCAGCCTGGGCGACAGTGAGACTCTGTCTCAAAAAAAAAAAAAAAAAAGAAAAAAGAATGACAGTTACTTTCCCTTAGTTTATGAAGTAGTCCAGGTATACCTCACTTAGCTGGCATTCAGCAGCCTGGCACCTTCCACTGTTTGTAGCAACAGCACGCCCTGTACATCAATGAAAATGTCCCAGAACAGTCACAAATGCAAAGATGGAAGAAAACAGCGTGGTTGGATTGATGGCTTCAGGAAAGGAATGCTTCCATTGTCTGTGGAAGCCAGTTCCCCTTGGTGCCTTTCACATGGGGAGAATGATGCAAGAAATGGTGGAAAAAGAAGAAAGACAAGAACAGAAAAGGGAAAAGAAAAAATGGAGAAAAGAGTAAAAACCAGAAAAAGTGGTGTCAAAGGTTAGCTACCCAACCCAGTGATGTGACAATGACAGACAGCCTTGAATTAGTTAGAAGAGAGAACAAATAGTGATCTGGGATAGTTGTTCTCAGACTCACACCGATCATTGAACTTTTGGTTAAAATGCACATTCTCATTCACTAGGTCTTGGTTGGGGCCTGAGGATCTGAATTTTAACAAATGCCCGGGCAACAGTGATGATGCTGCCAGACCTTGGATCACACTTGAAGTAGCAGGGGCGTAGGGTGTTTTTGTTTGTGGCTTTTGATTTTTTTGTTTTGATTGTGGGTTTGGTTATTGCTAAGCACCAGCAGTAATGACTGTGTTCATTTCAGGATGTGACACATCGAAGACTTGCCTAGTGAGTAATCTCTCTTTTATACAGATTTGTGCCAAAAATTTGAAAAACAAAATATGTATTGTTTCCAGAAAATGTTCTAAAGCTTGATTTCTTGAAGCAACACATATTTCACTTAAAAGGTAGATATAGGCTGGGCGTGGTGGCTCACGCCTGTAATCCCAGCACTTTGGGAGGCCAAGGCAGGCGGATCACCTGAGGCCAGGAGTTCGAGACCAGCCTTACCAACATGGAGAAACCCCGTCTCTACTAAAAATACAAAATTAGCTGGGCGTGGTGGCGCATGCCTGTAATCCCAGCTACTCAGGAGGCTGAGGCAGGAGAATCGCTCCAACCCAGGAGGCGGAGGTTGCGGTGAGCTGAGATCGTGCCATTGCACTCCAGCCTGGGCAACAAGAGTGAAACTCTGTCTCAAAAAAAAAAAAAAAAAAAAAAAGAAAGAAAGGTAGAGTATATATAGGTTGTATAGCAGTGAGACCACCAAGGGAGTCATAGCCTTTCCCAAGGATTATTCTGAAAAGTTCCCTTTTGCCATCACTGTCCTCTGCCCTTTTGTGACACATATCATCTGATGTCATTGTGCTTGTTGCACTGACATGCATAACTGTTTTGTGGAGCAGTTGGAATGGATTTTTGTGCACTGTAACTGGGATTGTCCATTGGGGAGACCCTATGGCCAACATGTTCACCAGATCACACAGATTCATGAAATTGTAGCATTTTGCTTTTAGCTGTGGATACCATTAACATGATCCTTAAGTACTTTATAATGCTTTTCTTTCCCATCCTGTAGTCAGTTTGTATAGATTATTATAGTGTAAAAATCTTAATGTATGCTTGTTTAGGTTCCATTCTCCTTACTCTTTTCTTCTGAAGTATCTTGGCTCTTCTTGGCCCTTTACTCTCTATAGATTTTAGATTCAATTTAGTAGTTCCGTGTGTTGGGGGGCACTATTTGGGATTTCAAAGAGCATTTCACAGAATCTGTAGATACATTTGGGGGAGAATTGCCGTCCTCATATTAATGTAACTTAAAAAGTGGTTATCCTGGCCGGGTATGGTAGCTCAGCCCTGTAATGTCTGTACTTCGGGAGGCTGAAGCAGGATTGCTTGCTATCAGGAGTTCAAGACCAGCCTGGGCAATGTCGCAAGACCCAGTACACACACACACACACTCACACACACACACACACTCTCACACTCATGCCTGTAGTCCCAGCTACTTGGGAGGCTGAAGTGGAAGAATCACTTGAGCCCAGGAATTGGAAGCTGCAGTGAGTTCGTGCCATATGGCACCCTAGCCTGGGCGACAGAGCAAGATGCTATCTCCAAAAAAAAAAAAAAAAAAAAGATTCTCCTTATGAGAAAAAAGTGAAATTAGATCCTTACACACCAGAGGCAACAATCAATTCCAAATAGATTAAAGGCTTAAATGTCAAAAATTAAGCTTTAAAATTTTTAGATATTATTTTGACTTATCAATAGGTAAATATTTTTCCAATCTTGAGTTAAGGAAATATTTCTTATAGCACAAAAAGCATTGTCAGAGGAAAGATTGTACAAATTGGCTTTATTGAAATCAAGACTCTCTTTTTGTCAAGAGATGCCCTGAAAAAAGTGAGAAGATGGCCAGGCTTGGTGGCTCACACCTGTAATCCCAGCGCTTTGGGCGGCTGAGGCGGGCGGATCACGAGGTCAGGAGTTCAAGACGAGCCTGGCCAATATGGTGAAAGCCCGTCTCTACTAAAAAAATTTAAAAAAAAAATAGCCGGGTGTGGTGGTAGTGCGCCTGTGGTTCCAGCTTCTCAGGAGGTTGAGGCAGGAGAGTTGCTTGAACTGGGGAGGTGGAAATTGCAGTGAGCCAAGATCACGCCACTGCACTCCAGCCTGGGCAACAGAGTGAGACTTCATCTCAAAAAAAAAGAGCAAGAAGACATTACAAACTAGAGAGAACATATTTCCAACAAATATAACCAGCAGGAGATTTAGTATCAAGAATATCTAAAGAACACTAATGTGAAAAGGACAAATATCCCTATGGAAAGCTGGATGAGAGACATGAAAGGGACATTTCATAGAAGTGGAAAAACAAAGATACGAAGATACCTTAACATAAGGGTCCATAAACATTCAAAGAAGTGTTCCACCTGATAAGTGATTAGGGAAATGCAAATCAGGACCACAATGAGATGCCATTTTACGTCTGTTATAGTGGCATAAATGAAGAAATCTGATTATTTTGGAGAGGATGTGGATCTATATGGTCTCTTATATATTGCTGTTGGGAATATCAATTCGCCATTGTCACATGAAATCAAACATTTAGAAATCATTGCCCGGCAACCTCATTTCTGATGTTTGTGCACAGAAGAGAAATTCCTGACATGTGTATACCAGGAAACACATGAGAATGTTCATACCACTGTGAGTAATAACAAAACCTAGAAACAGCCCAGATGCCCATTTATACAAGAAGATGGATTAATAAAGAGTTTTGTGTGCCATATGTGTTATGTTTTTATTTTTTATCTATTTGTTTATTTTTGAGACAGGGTCTCACTCTGCCACCCAAGCTGGAGTGCAGTGGCACGATCATGGCTCACTGTTTATTTTTTAGAGACAAGATCTCATTTTGTGTGGTATGTTTGTGTGTGTGCTGTGTTTTTAAAAAGTGGAATATTAGACAGCCTGTGGGCCAAATCCATCCAGAGTCTGTTTTTACACGCCCACGAGCTAAGAATGGTTTTAATTTTTAAGATGTTTAAAAATAAAGAACACATGACAGAGACCATATGTGGCCTGCAGTGCCTAAAACTATTTACTTGCTGGCCCTTTACAGAAAAAATCTGCTAAGTCCTGATCTGCAGCTACACGCCAACAATGTGGATGAGTCCTAGCAATGTAATCGAGTTGTGCTGTCCAAGACGGTAGCCATCAGCCACATGTGGCTTATTAAACTAGTATAAATTAAAGAAAATGAAAATTTCAATTCCTCATCTGCACTAGCTACAATAAAGTCAAAACAGCTAAAACCAAAAGGATTATTTTTTTTTGAGAAGTACACACAGAAGAAATGAAATAATACAGAAAGGAAAGCGAAGGAATGATGAACACCGGATTCAGGATTGCACTAACCCTGGGTCAGGAAAGGCAGGAGCTCCGCACCCTGGTCAAAGTACAGCTAGTGTGTGCTGGACCCGCAGCCTCTTAAACTGGGTGGTCGCATGTAGTTCGCAGTAATTTGGCTTTACAAAATTATGCAAAAACAATGATTTTTTTCCTGCAAGAATTCCAGTAAAGGTGTTTTTGATATCTGTAAATGTGGCTGTAAGGATGCGTGATATGTTTTGGTAGGCCACAAGATGTCACTCTTGCTCTTCAAATTGTGACTCAGCATCATTTCCTTTTTCAGTAAAAGCTTTATTGAAAGGTCAGTAAGGCTGCCATCTTATCTGTTCATGTTGATTTAACCTTGAAACAGACTGATTTGTTCCATACCTAAAATTGCAGCAGTTCTTCTCACGAAGAACCCTGAGTGCTGTTTACTGAGTTTTAGATTCTGATGACTGTTTCAGTATAGTAGCCTGTGGGTGTAAAACTTGATAGTATTGACTCCTAAAACATCATTTAAAAAAACAAAACCCTGCCGGGCACAGTGGCTTATGCCTGTAATCTCAGCACTTGGGAGGCCGAGGTGGGTGGATCACCTGAGGTTGGGAGTTCGAGACCAGCCTGACCAACATGGAGAAACCCCATCTCTACTAAAAATATAAAATTAGCCGGGCGTGGTGGCGCATGCCTGTAATCCCAGCTACTTGGGAAGCTGAGGCAGGAGAATTGCTTTAACTCTTGTTGCCCAGGCTGGAGTGCAATAGATCGTGCCATTGCACTCTAGCCTGGGCAACAAGAGCGAAACTCCATCTCAAAAAAACAAACAACAAAAAACCAAAAACAAAACCCAGCCGGGCAATGGTGGCTTATGCTTGTAATCCCAGCACTTTGGGAGGCCAAGGCAGGTGGATCAATTGAGGTCATGAGTTTGAGACCAGCCTGGCCAACATAGTGAAACCCTGTCTCTACTAAAAATACAAAAATTAGCTGGGAGTGGTGGCAGGTGCCTGTAGTCCTAGCTACTTGGGAGGCTGAGGCAGGAGAATCGCTTGAACCCGGGAGGCAGAAGCTGCAGCGAACTGAGATTATGCCACTGCACTCCAGCCTGGACAACAGATTAATAGTCCGTCTAAAAAAAAATAAAAATAAACCCCCAAAGAAAATAAAGAAAATAAACTCCCCCCAAAAAAATAAAACCCCAAAGCACAATAAATTTGATTTTTAAAATATTTGGATTTCAGCAGGTTTTTTGCCAGGTAGGAAATGATCTAGACAGACATTCACCCAGCAAACAGCAATTTGGGACATGCCTGGCTTTAGCACTGAGTCACTCCTGGCCTTCAACATTGGAGTAGGTTTCAGCGAGAACTAGGGCTGGTTTATTTTCCAAAAGGTTAAGGCTGGAATACTTGGGCAGTGTTCCCAGTGGGCCCAGGAAAATTCTGGGGCAGGAGGTATCCGGTTGAAGGGCATCATCCTTCCAAAAGCACAGGATTGTAGCTAGAAGTTGAGGAGCCCATGTTGCTTGTGAGTTGTTGGGTTGAGAGCAGGAAAAAGATCTGTGATCAGTGTCTGAAGTCAGGAAGCTGGCAAAATTCAGGACCCCAGGGGATAGGAGGCCAATACAGAAGTCAAGAAAGCCAGAGATTCAGGCTGCTGGCTTCAAATCCCAACCTCACCCCATACTGATTATCTGTACTAATTAAAGAATGTTGGGCAACTTATTGATGTCTCCAGGCTTATACATTTTTTTTCTGTAAAACCTGGATAATAAAGGGTTGTGAAAATTAAATCTGTCTAAAGGATTTTTTTAGAAAGAAAAAGATTGATTATTTTCTGCTACCCTAAATTTGCTTACTTTTCTGTCACAACTGGAAGAGAGGAAAAGGGTGGCAATGTAGCATGGCATGAAACAATTTAAATAATATATTACACCATAGTATTTGACTTTTTGAAAATGTGTTCCATAGCTCTCATTATAATTCTTCTAGCCATAACTGTAAGGTTTTTACTGTACTTCCTAAATGTAAAGTGCTTATGAATTTTAGCTGGAGGAGAGCAGGAATGTTCAGAAGCAAATGAAGATCCTGCAGAAGAAGCAAGCCCAGATTGTGAAAGAGAAAGTTCACTTGCAGAGTGAACACAGCAAGGCCATCTTGGCAAGAAGCAAGCTAGAGTCTCTTTGCAGAGAACTTCAGCGTCACAATAAGACGTTAAAGGTTAGTTGGTTCGTTTGTCTGTTTTTTTCAGGAGGGACTTAGCTGATTTCATAATCAACCTTGTGCCTATCTGAAATAAATCCTTGTCTCTGCTTGGAGACAGATACTGCCTTGCTTTTTATTTTGCTTGGCCTGATGCCCTGTGTGAGGTCATTGTAAATGTAAGACCAATTCTTTCTACGTAAGTTTTGGTTTCCTGTTCAAGGAAGAGCGCCTTAGTTGCCTCATCCTTGGCCCCAGGGAATCTATGCCCAAGGCCCTCCTGCTTAGAGCCATGGCTTAGGAAGCTCAGAATTGCCATTTTTCTGCTGAGCACTGATACAGCTGATCACCAAGTAGGAAAAACTGCAGTGAAATGAGAAACTAGTAACAGACAGTCTGGGAAGGGAGAACTCCTGCTGAACTCTTGGGTGGAGCATTGCCCAGGAGTTCACCCCCAGCTATTCAGTTGCTAAGTACTTTTAGGAAACCACTTAACACCTTGGCTGATTGTAAAGGAAGAGGGAATAGGTATCCAAAGATTCATTGGTATCAACAGGGGAAGAAGGAAAGGAGCAGAGCTGCAGGAAGGAATCTGCCACTTAGAATGGGACAGGCTTGTCCCCATGTACAGTTGCAGTATGACTTTGAGCAGGATCTCTGATCAAATTCCCTTTATGCCGTAACAAACCCCCAAGGCCCTAGACTATAAGAGCACTCTTGAAATGGATCTTCACCTGGTATGGGAGCCATTATTATCTTCTTTGCTTTTGAGCCCTTGGATTTAGATGTCAAAGTAAGTGATATTTTTTTTTCCCATAGGAAATCAATGTTTTGAGTAGGCTCATAACTGTTCAGACACGTAAAGGTCTTTTGACACTCATATCCTAGCAAGAATTGAAAGTAAGCTTTGAATTTTTTTTGTTTTTTTCTTTTTCATCATCAGAAAGTAGTTACAGAAAGGAAACTTTCTGAGATGAGGATTCCATTTGTCCTTTGCCCTTTAGGGAGTAGAAGTTGTGACCCAGAAAGTAAGCGGCAAGGGAGCAGAGGGAGCAGGATCTCTTCCGACCCATCTAAGATGATGTCCTGTGTAACCGGCGAGTATTGCAGTAGAGTGAATTGCGGACAGCCATAACATTTATTTCATAGCAGGACAGTTTGCATCTCTCTGGTTATCTGTCTACTTAGGAAAAAATGCTTTTCAATGAGAGCCTTCTGGTCATAAATAAGGGGGAGGAATTGTAGTTCAGAAGCAACATGTCAGGGCAGCAACAAATGAACCCACACTGCAGCAGCTTATCTTGTGAGCATCTTCTCTATAGGTCTGTATTAACAAAAATTATTTTGGGTAATAAGGAGGAAAATATGCAGCAGGCACGAGAGGAAGAAGAACGACGTAAAGAAGCAACTGCACATTTCCAGATTACCTTAAATGAAATTCAAGCCCAGCTGGAGCAGCACGACATCCACAACGCCAAACTCCGACAGGAGAACATCGAGCTGGGGGAGAAGCTGAAGAAGCTCATCGAACAGTATGCACTGAGGGAAGAGGTAACGGAGTTTGGTTTATTTAAACGGCTTCTCAAGATTAGCAAAAATGTCACCATTCACACCTAAAGTAAAATCGCTGTCACGGGGTGTTTCAGAACTTTGCATATGCATAGTGCATAGTGGCAGTCGGTTATTTATTATTTATTAGGCAGTCGGTTATTTATCAGGCACCACAAGTGAGATCATGACTTGATGTCCCAGGAGTCACTGGGTTTGGATAAAGGAGGTTATTTCTAGGAGACATGTTAAGTACTGCTTGTCTTCATGAAATACTGGAAGATTGCAGTTTTTGCATGCAGATTGTTTTCGCTTATCCAGACTAATAATGAATAAATATTTGGGCCCCAAATACCCTGTATCTCAGACATCTGATAATCTGTATAGTATCCACTACCATGGCATTATACCTATATACTTACGTTTCAGATTTTTTTTTTTTTAAACGAGGGCTTTATATTATTTGGGAGGAAAAACTTCTAACCCTTCACACATAAGCCCATTGAGGGTAAAAAGTTTACTGGGAAGATCCATGGCTAATGAACTTGGCCATTGGCCTTCAATGAAGACTTTTGGAATTCTTTTATAAGCTAATCTGAAAGTTCAGAGGTAGTATCCTCTGAACAAAGTGAGGAACTTTTAAAAACCAGGTTTGTACCTATTTGCTAGAAGGTACAAACCTGGTTTACACAAACCTGGTTTTTAAAGTTCCTCACTTTTAGAGGTTTGATGGACAGGGTTAGAGGCTTTAGGTTTTTTTAAATGGTGCATCTCTGCCTTTAACTTTAGTGAAATGTTGGGCTTTTATGTTATGTTCCTTACAGAAAGGGATTCAAAAAGCTGATTCAAATTAAAAAAAAAAAAAAAAGGATCAGGCATCTGTGTGTTATTTTATCCTGTTTTCAACTCAAACTTTATAGTTTTACATACAGCCTTTCAAAAACTGCTGTTTTTTTTTTTTTTAAGGATTTTATTTTTCTTACTGCCTTTTGCTTTTTAAAAAAAAAAATAATGAAAAATTTCAAGCTTAACAAAAAGTAGAGAGATAATATAGTACCTGGCTTCAGCAGATGAAACCATAATTCGTGTGTGTGTGTGTGTGTGTGTAGACAGTTTCTGGCTAAATTGCCCAGGCTGGTCTTGAACTCCTGGACTCAGGCGATCCTCCCTGTCTTGGCTTCCCAAAGTGCTGGGATTATAGATGTGAGCCACTGTACCTGGCTGATAATTTCATCTCTGTTCCCCTAGATTATTTTGAAGCAAATCCAAGATGTCAGATATTCCATGGATAGATATTTGAATGTGTAGCTCAAAAAAATAAGGATTTAAGTATAACCACAATACCAGTTTCATACCTAAAAAATTAACAGATAGGCCAGATGCAGTGGCTCACGCCTGTAATCCCAGCACTTTGGGAGGCCAAGGCAGGAGGATTGCTTGAGCCTAGGAGTTCGAGACCAGCTTGCGTAATATGGCGAAAGCCTGTCTCTACAAAAAATACGAAGACTAGCCGGGTGAGGTTGTACTCACCTGTAGTCCCAGCTACTCAGAAGAGTGAGGCAGGAGGATCACCTGAGGCCGGGAAGTCGAGGCTGCAGTGAGCCATGAGTGCACCACTGTACTCATGGCTGGGTGACGGGAGTGAGACTGTCTCAAAATAAATAAATAAATAAATAACAATTACTGAATATTAAGTATCTAGTCACTATTCAAATTTTTTGGATTGACTTCTTTTTAAAAGAGAAATTGCTTGAAACAAGATCCAAAGAAAGTCCATTTCACTGATTTATATAACGCCAGTCTCTAAAATATAGGCCCCCCGCCTTTATTCTTGCAGTGTACTTATTGAAGAAACGTCTTTTTTGTTGTAGAGGTGAAATTTTGTTTTTATTAGATTATAAAGCCCTTAATTGTCTTAAAGTGGTTCTTTTAGTTTTGTTGTTTGACAGTCTATGTACCTCATAATTGATGGAGCAGATTAGAAAATGAGATTTGTTTAAATCATATTGTGTGTGTCTTATGTAATGTCCTTTGGTCAGAATATAATGATCAGATTACTTGCAGGCGAAGATCAGTTGTGTGTGGTGCTCTCAATACATAGTTAGACCACCTTATTTTACCAACCAGCATTTTCCCCTCTCATATAGGGTATTGTAACTAGAAGAGTTCTGTTTCTCCAGCTGGGAAGGGATTGTTCTGTTGACTTTATTATACATCAGTAACCACTTAACAGTTTTGTTTGGAAATACTAATGAGCTTTTACCTAATGTCTAAAGTGTGCCAGGCACCAAGCACCTTACCTAGTGCCACCGTCGCATTTACTGTTACAGCTCTGCAAGGTAGGTGGAGGTATCCCCCTGTACAGAGGAGGGCACTGCGCTTCAGCGTGGAGAGGAATTAGCCCAGGGCCACACACTGGCCAGGGTTTGACCTGGGCCATTCCTACCGTCATACCATGTTGCCTCCAGCTGAGGAATTTGGGAAAATTTGGGGAGGACAAAAAGGAACTGTGTGCATGATGTATCGTTTAGTACTTTGCTCTTCTTACCCTTCTTTGTCTTGGTGCACTCTGAGCCTTGTTTTCAGTGTGGGGCAGAAATAGGAAGTACTAAGCTGGTGAGGGGGACAGCCCATGTCTGACAGGGCAGGGGAACAGGCAGCAGTCAGAGGGCCGTGCTCCTGCCAGTGTGGGATGGTTTGCAAGGTGGTGTCCAGTAGCCACTTCTCTAAGTGGAGTATACAGGGAGAGAGATCTGGTGTTCTTAGCTGCAGTGGCAGCAGCGGAACAGCAGGGTGAGCAGGGTGCTGTAACTGCTGTGACGTTTCCTCCCCACTGTGCTCCTTTCTTTGGTGAGTGATGGAAGAAACTCTCCTTTTCCCATAGCACATTGATAAGGTGTTCAAACATAAGGAACTGCAACAACAGCTCGTGGATGCCAAACTGCAGCAAACTACACAACTGATAAAAGAAGCTGATGAAAAACATCAGAGAGAGAGAGAGTTTGTAAGTTCTACTTCTTAAAAACAAAGACATTATTACCAACATTGTGCATGAGGCCATTTGAAACATCAAATTGTAACCAAGGCTGTTTGAAACATTTATCTCTTCTACCTTTAATGTAGCACCTGGGGCCATGCCAGCTGGTGTTTTGCTCCATTGAGAAGGGAGTGTGTGGTGTGTGTGTGCTAGAAAGTATTTGGCTGTTTATTTCTGTTTAACCTTTTATACGGAAAATACACTGGAGAGATTACACCAAATCAGTGGGAAGACCTGTACTTGTTGTTTTTCTGTGCTTAGAATATTTAGTTCCCATCTTAGATAATGGTCATCAGGTTCAAGAGTTGTGCTCACATTTAGCACGTTAAATTTGGTGATTCAGTTTAACAGCAAGCTTACCAAGCCACAGGTCTCCTATATATGGTTACATTTTGTTTTCAAACAAGTAACTTGAAACTGGGGAAGTCATTTGTTTACTTTCTCTGGTATAATTTTCTGATAAAAATTTTAACAGAATTTTCTACCCTAATCACTCACCATTGTTGCCAGTGTATGCTGAGATTCTGTTGCCTGTCAGTAATTGTGAATACAGTGGAATCTCATTGGGTGTGTATATTACCATGTGCAAATTCAGCTGTGTGTGCTTATCCACAAGGGAGAAATGATTGCAATAATGCAGACTGTTGGATCCACAACCCTGACATGAGCACGGTGTGAAGATTCAGTTCCTGAGTGGCCCTCATCATACGGGTGTGTCACACTGAGTGCATCTAGGGTTTAGAGAGACATGTTTTTCACACAGTGTGATCCTTCAATATGAACTGACAGTAGTATCCAGTGTTTAGCTGAGAAATGGTTATCATTTCCAGAGTTGGAGTATAAATTGTATACACACACACACACATACATACATTACATGTGTGTACTTTCTGGTTGCTTCAGTAGGACTTTTCTAGGCTTCTTTGGACTATGTGTGATATTTTACTTCAGGGACTGAATTTCACAGCTGCCTACTATGCAACTTTGTAATTTTTTTGAAAGCACAAGTACTATATATAAATGAAAATGCCCATCCCCTCCCTGCTTTCTAAAAAAGTGCTCAGAAACCAGGTCTCAGATTGATTGCGTTGCTTTCCCCATACCCTTTCACCCTGCCTCATCTTGCCTCAGGGAATAGCGAGGCTTTCTGAGTCACCCAGACAATATCAAGGTTCCCAGCCATGTTTTCTGCTAATACTGTACGTGTAATTATTTTCACCTAAAACACAACAATTTAACTGAGTTTTATAAACCATATTAGGCCCCCAGGGTACTTTATCTGCTTCAGCAATAAAAGATAATTCCTACATTCCTAAGTGTTAACCAGTGGGACAGATAGAAGATACAGGTAAATGGCAATTTGTGGGAATAGAATGTTTCATCTGTAGACCTGTGGTTCTTGCTAAAATAGCAGAAGGATGAAGCCTAACTCTGATCATTTGATATTTAGTCCTGCTTGTAATTACCATTAGCATTTTGCCAGAATGTTTCTGTTTTCTAGTTATTAAAAGAAGCGACAGAATCGAGGCACAAATACGAACAAATGAAACAGCAAGAAGTACAACTAAAACAGCAGGTAACTTCACAGCAGGGAAGAGTACAATTTGTAAGAAAAATCTGTGGTTCCTTTGATTCTGCATATCTTCAGTCTCCTCTAAGATGGTTTTGCTTTTTGCTTTTTCCCAGCCAGAGCTGACCAGGATTGAGGCAGAAATCTCATGGCCCTCTTGGGATTTTCCACTTCATTTAGGTTAACTACCTCATCGCAGTTTGCCCAGCACTTTCCTGGGTTTAGTACTGAAAGTCTTGTGTCCCAGGAGATGCCCCGTCTCAGCCAGCCTGGGATGGTTGGTCAGCCTGTCTCCAGTGACCTTTCCAAGAGTCCAGATAATTCCTCCCTTTTTCAGTCTGTTCCCACTACATTTCCCACTAAAGGAAAACTGAGACATCTGCATATTTTATTTATTTTGTATTAAGTTGAACTACATGAAATTGCTAAAGAAGACAAGAATATGTCCTTGGCCTAAAAAAATGGCAGTTTCATGTAGTGAACTCTAATATTTTTAGAGTTTTGTGCTATAAGCACGTAAGTTATTTTAAAAACTACATATAGCTGGGTGTGGTGGCATGCGCCTGTAGTCCCAGCTACTCAGGAGTCCGAGGCAGCAGGATCGCTTGTGCTGGTGTTTTTCATCAGGGCCCTCCCTCTCGCTCAGTCCAGACCCTGTAAGTGTGTCCTACTGTGATCTCTCTCTGTGGTTACCTTGTGTGGAATGAGTGTAGGAGGAGCTATCTCCTTAAAAAAAAAAAAAAAATAAGGTACAGGAAAGACTTGCTGTGGCTTTACAGATGGGTAAAATTAGGCGTTTGTACCTGTACATTCATCCTTTTTTCAGGTAACTAGATTACATTTGGCTGAAAGAAGTGTTACTTATTTAAAAGTTTATCATAAGTTTTCGTGAAGACTCTAGATTAGCTGTGATATAACACTGATACCTTGAGACTGGCGTGGTCTTCACGCGCACCTCTTTGGAGCGCTGCTTTTCTTTGGGAACATCTTACAATGTGGTGAATTTAAGGTCCTATAAAGCTAGCCTAACTGAGCGTGAATATTCAAGAGTGTCAGATATGAAGAATCTTTGGAACTGAAGATCATGCCAGAAAGCTTCTAGATTTGAATCCCTTACTTATCAGCCCTATCCAGTCAGTTGTCCATGTAAATAGAGATGAGAATTGATGTGGAGAAGGTGTAAAGTCTCCAGATGGTTTTGGAAGATGTTCCTGAATGTGGGAGTCATTGATAATGCTGCGGAAGTCACCAGAGGGCCCTTTTACCAAGCCCGCAGGCCAGCTCCGATTCTGTTGTACTGTCACCACCGTAGCTTCTGTTGTCTGTGATCTGTACCACTCAGAGTCCTCTTATCCAGTCACTATTTTGTTTCCTTTGCTGTCACCTCTTGTTTTCCTCTACCTAAATGTGGCCGTCCTTCCCAAGCATATCTCACCTTCTCTGCTGTCACTATGTCATTTCCCAGCATCTGCTGGTGATATTTGTGCTGTCTTGACCCGCTGTTTTATAATCTAGCCATGGAGGTCCATGTGTGATGATAGGGGCCACTTACTGGCTACCCATCGGGCCAGCGTTGAACTCTCACATGGGACAGTCTTTATTTGGATGTTCCATCTTCAATAAAAGTGGACCATGGCTGCCAGGCACAGTGGCTCATGCCTGTAATCCCAGCCAAGGCGGGCGGATCGCTTGAGCTTAGGAGTTTGAGACCAGCCAGAGCAACATGGTGAAACCCCATCTCTATAAAAAATACAAAAATTAGCTGGGCGCGGTGGCTCACGCTTGTAATCTCAGCACTTTGGGAGGCTGAGGCGGGTGGATCACTAGGTCGAGAGTTCAAGACCATCCTGGCTAACATGGTGAAACCCTGTCTCTACTACAAATATAAAAAATTAGCCAGGCATGGTGGCACGCACCTGTAGTCCCAGCTACTTGGGAGGCTGAGGCAGGAGAATCACTTGAACCAGGGAGGCGGAGGTTGCAGTGAGCCAAGATTGCATCACTGCACTCCAGCCTGGGCGACAGAGTGAAACTCTGTCTCAAAAAAAAAAAAAAAAGCCAGGTGTGGTGATGTGTGCCTGTAGTCCCCTCTATTCAGGAGGCTGAGATGGGAGGATTGCTTGAGCCCAAGAGGGAGGTCAAGGCTGCAGTGAGCCGTGATTGCTCCACTGCACTCCAACCTGAGTGACCGAGTGAGACCCTAAAGGACCACATCAAAACTGCTGTAACTTCTAAATGTCCCTCAGGCACTAATACTGCTCCCTCCCTCTGCGTAAGCACCACTCTTGGCCCCAACCCCAGGCTTGTTATGTCAGAGGCCCCGTCAATGTCAGAGGCCCCGTCAGTGTCTGCTAACAAATCCTGTGTATTCTCCAGGTCACCCTGCATTTATCTTCCTGCTTTGTCCTCATCCCAGGCCAGGCGCTTGGGCAGACGTGGCTTGGCCATCTCACAGGGACCTCATCTAGCCTGACAAACACAAGGTCACTGTGAGATGACTAACTTTCAGTTGGCTTCTGCGTCCACCACACCACAGTGCGTGCTGCTAACGTGCTTCCTGCATGGCCCGTCCCCCTGCTGGCTGTGGTTGGGCGGGCACCATCATATTCCACCCTGCCCTGCATCCTGTGTGCTAGGTGGTGCTGGTGAATATTCTGCATCCAGCACTGCTTATGCTCTTTCTTGGCCTCTGAAGAGCCTTTATTCTTCTCTGCTTTTCTTGTATCTATCGTGTGATCTTGCCCAAAATACTTTATTCCTCTGGGTCTCTCTCTGTTCCCCTATCCTGAAAATAATGTCATTATGTTGGATGGTCTCTGAAAGGTTTCCTCCTGGTCTAAGATGAACTCATTCAGCTCACCCGTGAGGCCCAGCTCAGGCCTCCCACAGGAAGCTTCCCCTAAGTATCCTGAGCCTCACTGTGCCCTTCCCCTTGCACTTCTCTGGACTCCTTTCTAAGGGGGAGAAGATGGTGACTGCATTTTATATTCTGATTGCCTTGTTGGTTGGCATTTTTTTCCTCATCCTTAAATAAAAATTCCTTGAGGGTAGGACTATGTTAAGAGTAGATCTCGGCAGGGCGCGGTGGCTCACGCCTGTAATCCCAGCACTTTAGGAGGCCAAGGTGGGTGGATCACAAGGTCAGGGGATCGAGACCATCGTGGCTAACATGGTGAAACCCCGTCTCTCCTAAAAATACAAAAAATTAGCCGGGCGTGGTGGTGGGCGCCTGTAGTCCCAGCTACTCGGGAGGCCGAGGCAGGAGAATGGTGTGAACGCGGGAGGCAGAGCTTGCAGTGAGTCGAGATTGCGCCACTGCACTCCAGTCTGGGCGACAGAGTGAGACTCCATCTCAAAAAAAAAAAAAAAGAGTAGATCTCTACATTTTCTTTTCATTTTACTCTCACTGAATTCTTCTTCCCCAACCAAACCAATTCTTTGGCTTCTGTTGCATTTTCCTCCCTACATTAAGGAAAGAGATACCATTGCTATCAAACTAAACTCTGCAGGTGGCATTCTAAAGGAATGATCTTTTCCCTAGGACAGTTTTCACGTGGCAGGAGAGGGGTAGTTGGGTGAGCACTCCACATGTATGACGTTTATAGTCACCATGTCCTTCAGGCTGTGTTATGATCAATGGGTGATCTAATATTAAAGTCAACAGAATGTCCTCAGTTTTAATGCATTTCTGTGGTTTGTCAGAACTTTAGCCATCTATGTCTGGTGTCCAAGGATTGGATGTGCATTTGTTCGTATTTCTATCACTTGTAATAAGTAACCATACTACTCTTTTGAAAGTTTGGGAACGGAAATTGTTTGCGTGGAACTCAGAATGTTTCATATTTTTTTTCCGGTAGCTTTCTCTTTATATGGATAAGTTTGAAGAATTCCAGACTACCATGGCAAAAAGCAATGAACTTTTTACAACCTTCAGACAGGAAATGGAAAAGGTATTTGCATATTTTTAGTAGAATATTATATCAAATGGAATTTGTATAAGCTCTTTTAAGTGTGATTACTACTTTGCTGAGTTCCCATTGTTTTGATACTGTCTTCATTTTCTCTTTAGTGATCCTCCAGTGGCATTTTTGGTCATTTTGCCCTCAGTGTACCCCAAGTAGCTAATGTCCTCTGTGCTCTCCTTTATTATAGTGAAATCCTATATTAAATGCAACTTGTTAGAAATAAAGTGGTGATTTTTTGGTGTGTTGCTGTTTTTTGTTTGTTTTAACCGCTTTAGGGATCATCCTCACCCCTCTCATAAAACTCTGTGACCTTGGAGATTAAACTATTGAAAGACGTCCAAGCCTAGAAGAATAATCACATGTTTTGGTTGGTTGATGTATCAGTGTTCCTACCTTTTTTAGCTTCTCTGTTTTTCTTATCTTTACTCCCATGGAATTCTTTCTCCCCTGACCAAACCAATTCTTTTGCTTCTGTTGCATTTTGTTGCCTATGTTAAGGAAAGAGATATCCTTGAGATCAAGCTAAGGACCAAAATACGTAATTCTATACATATCTATCCAGCCAGCCAGCCAGCCTTATTTTACTTGGCATCCTGCCCTTAAAAATGGGGGATTTAAAAACACAGTGTTGGGTTGGGGAGAAGTACAGTAGTGCCTGGCACTTTGTTAGCATTCAATAGATGTTAGTCATGACTATTATTAGATCTCACATAGTGATGGAGACCGTGTGCCCTGAGTTAATGTCCCAGTTGCATCATAGAACGTGTGACTGTGGACAAGTTGTTTAACCTTTCTGTTCCTTCACTGTTAAAAATGGTAACCAAAAACCTGTCCTTCATGAAACAGAGTATTTCAGACAGTGCTTGGCACATTAACATGTACTCAGTTACCATGTGGCTGATTGGTGCTCAAATTACCACCTCCAGGTATTTTTAGACCTGGTAATCTGGAGAATTCCATGAGCAGCAGATTCGTTCTGCCTGCCAGTCCTTTCAGTTGAGGCTAGAGTCGAGGGGGCGCTGTTAGGCACAGTGCAAGTGATAGCTGGACGCCAGCACAGACTCACTGGTGAGGTGGAACAGAGTTCCCGCCTCCTGGATCTACCATCCTTCTGGTCCTCTGGGACTGGAACACATTCCTCTCTGTCCGTGGCTGCAGAGATCACTATGGGTCAGCAGTCAACCTGGGTCTTCCACCAGCTCTTCCCACAGCCTTTGTCCCAGTTTGCCTTGTGTTACAGTTTTGTGGGTAATTACCCAAGGCACAGGGTGCTGGCTGTGTCTTGTCCTTGTTTCCCTTAGCGCCACCTGGCTCAGTGCCCCAACCTGGATCAGAGCTGGTGTGCAGTCCACAGTGGATGAAGGCATATTGGGAATGTAGCTGGTTACAGGCATGGATAAATGCATCCTGAATTTCTGAAAACTGTTATGGTAGCATAGGTTTAACACTTCCCTGATTTGGGGACTCACTTTATCTTTAGCAAAATCTGAAGTAAATCAGCCTCATGACTTGTGAGGATGAGCAAAGCTGAGGTATTAACTACTTTTATCTTCTTGGTCACTGGAGTCTTACCTGAATCATGCTGCCTTGGAGTTCTAAAACTGATGTGTTCTTGGAGGTTGTGGTGGAGCGTCAGTTCTTAATGTCTTGTGGGGCTGAAGATCGCTGTCTTCCCAAGAATCTGAGGAATTCGTTTAATGGACAGAAAACTCAGTCATGGGCATTTTTTTCATACAACTTAGGGAGAAGGAGGGCTTGTCTCTCACTACCCAGAGCTGGGATGAAAGCTGCACTTCAGCCTTAACTGAGTTCAGAGTGTGGTGGCTGACAGCTTCCTCCATGTGCTGCTGCCTCTGAAATGGAGATTGAATTTTTCTCATAATACAAACCCCCTTCTTTGGTTCCACCCTCGGAGCTTCTGAGATAAGCTCTGCTACCGACAGGCAGGCACAGCTACTTCTATAAAGACACACACAGCTGTCAGCCGGGTGAGGCAGGTGCAGGGATGGGGAGTGGAGGGGCACAGAAGCATTTTTGTGTAGTGGGACAGGGAGTAGAGATAAGGAAGGGAACTTAGAATTTAAATGTGCAATTGTGTTCACAGATGACAAAGAAAATTAAAAAACTGGAAAAAGAAACAATAATATGGCGTACCAAATGGGAAAACAATAATAAAGCACTTCTGCAAATGGCTGAAGAGGTGAGATGGTTTCCTGCGACTAAAGTGTAGTCTTAGTCATGGGGACTCCTTGAGTTCAGGTATCTATCTGGGCCGGGGACGTGTGCTCTAACACTACTGCCATAGCTGAGGACTCCAGCCCGAGTTGGGGTGGGGGTGGGGTTGAGTTGCTGGGTAAGAATCTGTGACTTCCTTCCTAGAAGTTAGGTTAGGGACAGGGCCCCAAGTGAGGGGCTGAGCTTCCTAACACCCAGTTAACCAGCCCAGGCTTGTGTCGGAGATAGCATAAAACGTCTAGATTTTGCTTTTTTTCTACAGCAGTGATTTTTCAAACTTGAGCTTGCATCAAACTCCCGCTTGTTAAGACCAGGATTGCTGGGCTCCACCCGGAGGCTCTGAGTCACTAGTCCTCGGGGGCGGAGGCAGGTAATCTGCCTTTCTAAAAAGCATGCAGGTGATGCTGATGCAGCATGTAGGGCCTTTCTAGCTTGACTTACTAGGCTTTCAAAAAAGCAACAAAGTGCATTTTGCCTGTTTTATTATAACACTTCAGGAAAGAATATGCTGGGGCACATGTGTACAAGAACCTTGTTCTCGGCTGGGCGCAGTGGCTCACGCCTGTAATCCCAGTACTTTGGGAGGCTGAGGCGGGCAGATCACGAGGCCAAGAGATCGAGACCTTCCTGGCCAACATGGTGAAACCCCATCTCTCCTAAAAATACAAAAATTAGCTGGGTGTGGTGGTGCATGCCTATAATCCCAGCTACTCAGAAGGCTGAGGCAGGAGAATTGCTTGAACCTGGGGGGCGGAGGTTGCAGTGAGCCGAGACTGCACCACTGCACTCCAGCCTGGGCGACAGAGCAAGACTCTGTCTCAGAAAAAAAAAAGTCGTCTTCTCATCTAAAAATTGGTAGAGGAGAAATCTATGTAGAAGTGAGTCATGTTCTGTATGTAGGCTTTTGTGTCTGCTAGTCTTTATGATGAATATCTTGAATTTCCTAATAGTTCAATAGGAAATGTCTTAAAAAGTTTATCTTTGGCTCACGCCTGTAATACCAGCACTGTGGGAGGCCGAGGCAGAGAGATCACGAGGTCAGGAGATCAAGACCATCCTGGCCAACATGGTGAAACCCCGTCTCTACTAAAAATACAAAAATTAGCTGAGCGTGGTGGCGCTTGCCTATAATCCCAGCTACTCGGGAGGCTGAGGCAGGAGAATCACTTCAACCCAGGAGGTGGAGGTTGCAGTGAGCCAAGATCACGCCACTGCACTCCAACCTGGCAACAGAGCGAGACTCCATCTCAAAAAAAAAAATAAAAGTGACAAAAGGAATTTAATTTTGTCCCCCTGAAACAGTATCATGGTGCTAAATCTCATTTGGTATACTTAGTTATGGGTGCAGTCACGCTAGCTAGCTAGAATGTTAGGAGGCTGAAAAGATGGAACACGTTCCATAGGTGAGAAGTGTCCAATAAGGCTCAGCTGGCTTAATTTTGTTGTAACCTGATTGATGCTTAACAAAGTTACAGAAATCCTCTTTTTTCTTACAGAAAACAGTCCGTGATAAAGAGTACAAGGCCCTTCAAATAAAACTGGAACGGTTAGAGAAGCTGTGCAGGGCTCTTCAAACAGAAAGGAACGAGCTCAATGAGAAGGTAGAAGTCCTGAAAGAGCAGGTATCCCTCAAAGCGGCTGACAGGGATTTAGCAACACCTGTGATACAGCCCTGTGCTGCTCTGGATTCTCACAAGGAGCTGAACACTTCCTCGAAAAGAGCCCTGGGAGCGTACCTGGAGGCCGAGTCCAAGAGCCAGAGAAGCGCCGTGCAAAAGCCCCCGTCCACAGGCTCTGCTCCGGCCATTGAGTCGGTTGACTAAGATGAGGTGTGATCACTGTATTGAGAGATATATTTTGTGTATAACTTTCTCTGTTAGTAGTTAACTATTGGTTTTGTGGTGAAAATTTTCTTACTTTTTCTACCATATCTGTATTTTCTTAGAACTACTGGACTTACGTGGTACAGGAGGCTGCTTAGCAGTTTTGAATAGTTTAATCTATAAATTTTCCTCGGCTGTGTTGCACATCAGCCTCATTCTCTCTCCACTGGAATGCATGTGTTCATTGCCTTGTCCTTTCTCTCCCTGCTACTTGCACATTATCATCCTAATGAAAATTTCACTGACAGGGCCGACCATTACAAGGGAACTTTGTTCTGATGATGGTTCCTTAATGTGAAAACAATATTAATTTAAACGTCTTAGGTTCCCCCCCAATTAATATTATTCAAAAAAAGAAAATACCAAGGTGATTAGTTTTGTCTAATAACCCATTTAAATGCCAAGTAAAAATAAAACTCTAATGTTGGGTCAGAAACAAGCATATTTGACTGAAATTAGCTTTTTGAAAATATATCTTGGGACAAATTGAGATGGCCACATGGCTAGAATCCAAGTTTCAGCAGAATATGTATATAAAGATGTCACTTGTTGACAAAATAGTATATGCAGGCAAATCACTAGACAAATAAGCTTAGTGTTTATGTGACTGAACAGTCATCCCGCTTTGGTTTCAGGTGTGGGATTTGGACCATGAGGGGCTCCTGTAGAGGATGGCGGTTTGTGTTTGATTCTGATTTGAGATTTGAGTACATATTCTCCACTTCCCACACAGAAGGTCACTTATTCTTTGAAAACTGGTGTTCATGTTTGCTGTTCAATGAAGTCCCTTGTCAAAGACAAGGATGGTCAATTCACGTGTAGCTTTCACTAGGCAGAAGTTTCTCCAATACTTTCTGGCTACTTGAAAGCTATTACAAAAGTTCCACCAGCAAAATACTCCAGGTTTTTCAAAAGGGAATTTTCATTATGGATCAGTAGTACCAACTGAAATTGATTTTCATTTGCAAAGCAAACACTGGCACCAACATTTTTACTTTGGGAAGACTTGGCAGAGTGTTAGTCAGGATCTATTACTTATGTGTTCAGTCTGTTTCTCACCCCCTTCTTAGTTACCATCTCTTTTTTTAAGAAGGAAAAAAAAGCCACAGTATTATCAAGGTCTCTACACTTGGAATGGGGGAACATTTGAAATTAAGCACGTAACTTTTGAATTAGTTCTTTGTTTCAATGTTGAATGTGGCTCAGTTATGCAGATGATTAATCAGGCTGCACTGATGGAAGTTTTGACTTTGTCCCTGCTTTAATTTGCATTGAAATGCTTTATGAAATAAAAGGTTCTACTAGAACTGATGTTAGCACATTCCACTGAGCAAAACTATCAGACTGACACTTGTTAAATTGCTTACTGGACTGAATAAACTCTGTTTTGTCCAGTTAAAAGGGTTTTCTCTTTGTTACAAGTTTTATTTGTAAAGTCCTGTCACATTCATGGTCTAAACTGGGTTGAAAGAATTGAAAATTGTCCAATAGATAGGAAACCGCCTGGAGTGGAGGGTTGTATCTAAGCCTCCACCATCAGTCATGTTAATTCAAGGGGCCAAACAGTGGAGGAAAAGAAATCCACAAAGTAGACTATCTAATTACCATTCAAAATGAGTCAGAAACAAAAAACAATACCCTCCAACAGCCTCTTATGAGTATACCCCGTTCTGCTACTAAAGAAATACTAGGCTCATTTCCCTGGGTGGGTGGGTGGGGGGGAAATGCAGGTATAGATCAGAAATATAATCTACCTTAAAATTAGTACTAATGATCACATTTCACAAGAACTCTGCTGGATGTACAGCTCTTAACATTTTATTAAGCCATTTGTGTAGCCCACCACATTTCTTTGTGGTGCTTGTCCTGTGTGGAAGATTGTCAATCTTCGGCCTGTTGCATACTTCCAAGGGCTTTAAAGCAATGTGATTAACCGTACTTGGCCTGCTGCTTTTGGCTTACTTTGTATTTTTAGCTAGATGCTACTGTAGTCTTGAAAGGATATGGATTCTGTCTGGGATGCATCTGTTCCTTTCAGAACCCTTCCTCCCATTACCCTGTGAATAAAAACAAATGGGGACCCTCTGAGAAGGACATCCTCCTACAGTGATCACCTCACCAGCCCAGTGTTGTGGCTTTGTAGCACACCCCCTATCATATTCTAGAACACTGTAATGCTACTAGGCTGGCCCAGAAAAGGTTTAAATGTTGAATTCACTTAAGTTGCATTTGTTGCACCATCATGGAATCATGATGTGTATTATTTATAGTGGCAGTAGACTCCAAGGTGTAGAGAAAACTTGGGTCTTGGGTAACATGGACCATTTCATCCTCAGACTTGTTAGGAGTACATTTCTTGGTCTTGAGACCAGTATTTTTCAGTTATGTATGCAACTGCCTTTATTACACCTGGTTATCACAATTCAATTCTCAGGTGTTGCAGAAAAATCTACCTCTTTCAGACTGTAGATGGAAATAACTGTGAAAAAATGATGCAGATATCTTCTAGTTTGTGCTAAACACACTGCTTTATTTTTACAGCCCACGTCTTTCATTGAGGATACGAATTGTTAAGAGGCAGTCTTGTTTTGCTTTTCAAAGACATTTTGTAGAGATTTTTCACTAATGTGAATCTGATTTTATCTACTTGATTCTGTATAGATTAAGTAAATATGTATGATAAACTTAACAGCTTCTGTGTATTCTTTTATTATCCATGTGGCCTTAACTGTACGAGTCCAAAGGTACCATTTTACCCATTTCTACTCAAAAAGCAGACCCCCACCCCCCCCCCAAGCTTCTAAAAACACACAAGTTTTATTTTAAAACTTTATTTCTGCAAAGCCAATCAAGAAGTGTTGGAAGGAAAAAGTGTAAAAGTTATTCTTGCATATTTGGGAACAGCAAGCACTTAGTTTGAGAAAATGAGGACTTAAAACAGTTGAATCAAAGGCAATACCCTGCTACTTGTATTTAAAATCAATGATGTTCTTTCTTAAGTAACATTCTTCTCTTCCCTAATAGCTACAATATGATACAGTACGCAACAGCTCACTTGAAAGTGCTAGAATCAGAGGATAAAGAAGCCATAAGCCAACCCACTTAACATTTCCTACTATACAATGCCTTTTTGGCGCTTGACAAATCAAGCATTCATGTAGCATTACATTCAACAGAAACATCTCTCATACTTTGGGTTTAAGATCCTTGTCCCTCCAGTTCGGATGTCGTGACATCTGACTCTTCATCGTTGTAAATATTTTCAGCCTGGAGATAACCAAATAAATTCACAGGTGTAAAAACTCCCTATGGTTTTCACAAGGTCATCTAAAAACAATTTAATCTATTTAAAACTTACTAGTTTCACTTTTACATTTCTTTCTAAAAGCTTCAATAAGGAAATGGCAGGCTAGCCAGTATTTTGAAAAATTCTTTGCCAGTGTGTAATTCCACATGTATACTTAGCCACCCATCCATGCACTAATTTCAATCACTGTTCATAAGAGATGTTTTCCAAAAGCACTTCAAGCATCGTTTAGAGGAAGTGGTAGCCCAGATGTTATGGAAGTCTCAGTTAACACCTTAGAAATGTCAAGTACTCAGTGCTCATCCTCAGAGAACTTGGTGTCATTTGAATGCCTTGACATCTCCTTCCCGTATCCCTCATATCTACCACACAGAACAGACACTGGAGACAGAGCAGCGATGCCAAGACTCCAGTGTATGAAGAGCGCAACAACAATGAAAATCAGTGCAGATGCAGAGATTTCTCCTGACCTGACAGGTGCTACAAATAGCAAACAGTGGACGAAGCACCATATGGGACTAAAGATTGTATTGTTGAAATGGAAAAAGTTCTTTTAAACTGTTTCTGTAAATGTTTGGCATAATATGCACCTACATATTCGAAATAACTTTATTACATTATGTAACTAGTAAATCTCTACAAGATAGTCATTCAAGAAAAACATTTTAACTCACCATTTGCCATATCTGCATGATGTTATCCTCAGACACTGAGCAAATGACCCAAGGCTCATTGGGGTTCCAGCTAAAATCTGAAATCTTAGCAGTGTGTCCTCCATGAATAAACTGTTACAAGAACAAAAAAAACTTTGGTTTCATATACTCTCCTGTTAATCCTAATAAAGATTTTAAAAAGTCTTTAGAGCATCAGTATTTCAACTGGGGGTGGGTGCTGTCTGGTTTTGAAGAGAGGGTGGTACAGGCTCAGTAATCTATACCTGTTTTGCAAATTTCCAAACCTCCAGAAAAGGTGACAGAATATAGTACAATGGATACCTGTATACCCTTTACCTAGATTCAACAAGTACTAATAGCATAACCGATGCTTTATCCACGTGTCTATACAATGAAATGGCTGAATACTTCAGCCTGCATCCCTTAAGAATGAGGACATTTTCCTATATAATCAAAATGCCATTTCCATACTGATTATGATGAACATTAATCTAGCATCATTTGCTCATAAACAGTTACGTGCAAATATCTAAGGTAATCAATCCATTATATGCCATGTAACATACTCTTCTATTATACAAGGGGCCTGAGGAGTCTTCTGGTTCTTCCCCTCTGCACTTTACTAAGATAGGCATACTTCTTGCCCATCTTTCCAAGGTACACAAACAGCACCAGGGTGAAAGAAAAATCCCTGGCTCCAAAAGCATAGCTCCAGATAGTCCCTCATAAGTTATGCCTAAGGTGAGACAGCTTTGCTAAACAATTCTGAAGAAAGCAGTTGTTCCCTGAAAGAGACAACCTCATGGGAAGGCACTATGCCTTATTTATCTTAGAATTAAGACTTAAATGAAACAGTTCTTCACAAGGATAGTATTAAATACATTGCTTGGAATTGGGACATCACACTTTCTGACAAAGTCTGATTTGACTCTAGTTTGACAATGAGGTCCCTGCCTGCCGACAACTATGTCTTATGCAATATATCTATTTTACCGAATAATCTTATCAGGTTAAAAATATGAGGTGGGGCTGGGTAAAACTCAACGCCTGTAATCCCAGCACTTTGGGAGGCCAAGGCAGGCGGATGGCTCAGGCTCAGGAGTTCAAGACCAGCCTGGGCAACATGACAAAACCCTGTCTACAAAAAATATGAAAATTAGCCGGGCGTGGTGGGGTGTGCCTGTAGTCCCAGCTACAAACTGGGAGGAGGAGGTTGAAACTGGGAGGTGGAGGTTGAGTGAGCTAAGACTGCGCCACTGCACTCCAGCCTGGGTGACAGAACCAGACCTTGACTTTAAAAAAAAAAAAAAAGGTAAACAGCTTTTTAAAGTACTCTTAAGGGGTACACAAGTGAATATATTGGCTGGGTGCGGTGGCTCATGCCTGTAATCCCACCACTTTGGGAGGCTGAGGCAGGTGGATCACGAGGTCAAGAGACCGAGACCATCCTGGCCAACATGGTGAAACCCCATCTCTACTAAAAACACTAAAATTAGCTGGACACGGTGGTGTGCACCTGTAGTCTCAGCTACTCGGGAGGCTGAGGCAGGAGAATCGCTTGAACCCGGGAGTCGGAGGTTGCGGTGAGGGGAGATCGTGCCACTGCACTCCAGCCTGGGCGACAAAGCGACTCCTCTTAAGGGGTACACAACTGAATATATTTTAAGATCACTGGGGCTTAGAATACATACAGGAGTTATCAAAGCATACTGGTGGAATAGTTCACTACTTTCTTTTTGGGACCGGGTCTCACTCCCATTGCTCAGGCTGGAGTGCAGTGGTGTCATCATGGCTCACTGCAGCCTCAACTTCCCCGGGCTCAGGTTTCTCCTACCTCAGTCTCCCGAGTAGCTGGGACTATAGGCACACGCCACCACGCCTGGCTAATTTTAATTTATGTATTTTTTTTTTTGGTAGAGACAGGGTTTTGCCATGTTTCCCAGCCTGGTCTTGAACTTTTGGGCCGACGTGATCCACCCACCTTGGCCTCCCAAAGTGCTGGGATTCCAGGCAGGAGCCACCATGCCCAGGCCCAGTTTAATTCTCTCAAATGTCCCTTGATTTCAAGCTTTCTTGTGAAAAACAAAATCCTAGTGTATTTTCTCAAGCACCTTGGAATTGTTGCAGAGCCATAATATACAAAGTAATACGCTTTCCTTTCTCCCTAAAAAAATTGCTGGAGACCTTGAAAACACTGTACTATGTGAAAGAATCACTCCCAAAAGACAAAAGTCACATTTACATGAAATATCTAGAATAGCCCAAACCTATAGTGCCAGAAAGTCTCGTAGTAGTTGCCAAGGGCTGGAGGAAGAAGCGAATTCAGAGGTGATAGCCACAGTTTCTTTTGGAGGGTATGAATAATGTTCCAGAATTGATTTGTGGTGATGGTTGTACAAGTCTATGAATATACTAAAAACCACTGCCTTCAAGAACAAAAAAAGGAGGAAAAAAATCCCCCAAAACCCAAGAACACCCCCTCCCCACTGAACTGTACACTTTAAAGAGGTGAACTGTGTAGTATGTAAATTATATCTCAGCAAAGCTGTCATCAAAACAAAAGGGACTGGGGCATTCTTACAAGGTGGGCTTAGTGAACATCTTCTGTGTGCAGGGCTTGCTCTCAAGGGCCTTCTTTACCTTTGAAAATGTGTGGACATTCAATACAATCCATAGGTTCAGACAAAAAATAAATAAAACTCATGGACAAAGTACAAGTGTGCCAAAATGAGTACTGGCATTAGAACTAAAATCATAAATGACAAGTGTGATGAGTGACTATCTGCCAAATGATAGGAGGAGACAAATGTTAGCTTCAGAGCAAGGACAAGGAACCATTGCTAAATCTGGCAATGTTTCACAGAAAAATGACGAAGTGAGCACTGAAGGACTCAGACGGGAAGAATGAGGATGGGCAGATACCACCATAGAAGCTTTCAAAAGGCCAAGGAGATGCATGTGCTTCAATTGGGCATGGGAGGGAGGTAGTGGGCTCTGCTAGCATCAAGATCGAGAAAGCCCTCCTTTTCTGGGCAGGAAACTTAAAAAGCATTTAAAATTTTTTCTATGCTGTTAGGAAATGTTAAGTATTGTCAACTGAATAGCAGTTATACTCACTCCCCATCCCCAAACCATCACAAATACCAGAGTTGAAATCAGTGAAAAATCACTACACACTATTTTCCAGGACCTCAAACCATTCCCAGTGAAACATTCATAAAAACCTACTGGGCACCATTTACTATTTTTGATAAATGTCAAAGCCCAATCGCAATAACCTTCAGGACCTCCATTTTGAAACCATCTGCAAGAGCTAGAATTTGAAGTTCTGACTCATTCTCGAAATAAACGGATCAATGACAATCCAATCTGCATATGGCATTTCATCTTCTATAAGCCAATGCGTACCAGGAGTTCTGGAGGCCCATCTTCTGCATCTTCTGCTGATTGTTCTTCCCCAATTTTACTGTAAGAATAAAGAATATAACGCTTTCATCAGTGACATTCTTGTAGCACGAACATCTGCTAAACCAGTATCAGCCCAGAAAGTAATCTTAAAACACAAACACACTCACAAAAATAACTTATTTCTATACTACAATCAATTAGGTTTTTTTTCTTTTTCCTTAGAGACATGGCCTCTCTGTTTCCCAGGCTGCAGTGCAGTGGCTATTCATTCACAGGCACGATCACTGTGCACTAGAGCCTTGAACTCCTGGGCTCAAAAGCGATCCTCTCGCCTCGGCCTCACCACACCTGGCTACTGTTTATATTTCGTGTAAAGGTGGAATGTTTACTTTCTGGAAATTAAAAGTTAGAGTTGTTCATAATTAAAGCTGCAGAATGAGGAATTATTGTCAATAATAAACAACTCAAAATCCCTTCATTATTTTAACTATTTATTGCCTTAGAACTAAAAGGTGAAATGTATAGTTAAAAAAATCTACACATGAACTGACGTGTAATTCCTATACTTCACTCAAAAGCCTTTTGCATCCCAGGAGTAAAATATAATTACATATCAGTACTATAGATCTGTCTAAAGATATGGCAATAAAACTTTACGCAATGTGTAAGCCAAGGAAAGGTTTTTAAGGTTTTTCTCTTAAAAACTTCAATTTGTAGAATTTGCCAGTGCTCAACAGTGGAATCACTCTTTATATATCAGTATCAGCCCTATCCTTTTACCTAACCCAAAGACTTTACTAGTAACAACTGCTAAAAAACAAAACCCAGCCCTCCAAGTGAGACATTTTTTTCCTTCCCATAAAATTAACCAAACAATCTCAAACCTGTGGGATTGCTAGACAATTATATTTCTCTTCCACCTGTCAGTACAGTTGCTAACACTCACCCATTTTAATCCCAAATTTTACCTAATATTTTTAAATTTTTTGTAGAGACAGGGTCTATGTTGCCCAGGCTGGTTTCGAACTCCTGGGTTCAAGCGATCCTCCTGCTTCAGCCTCACAAAGTACCGGGATTATAGACATAAGCCGCTATGCCTGGCCCCCTATCTAATGTAATTTTAATATTAAACAAGCTAAGAAATAATTGTAATAAGAAATTACACACAATGGTCACAAATTATTGGCACCTTCAGGGGCAATTCAGTTGCCAGGGCATCAGACTTCCAAACCTTACTGTACACTTCATACAACCTCTTTATAGTTTTGATTTAGGTTTTTTTATTTTACTACTAAAATTGTTTTTAAATCAAATACAATGCCCCGAACTGTCTGCTTTAAAGGTTTTCTACATCTTCAAGTATTTATCACGGCAAGAGTTTGCTCCATCAGAACCCTGAATATTAGTCATTTTAAGTTTTATATACAAGCATTTTATTCTCCAGTGTCTCTTCTATATACTGAGAATTACTGCCTCTGTAATTAAGGTAGCCTTGGTTTTAATATACAGGTTGAGGATCCCAAATCCAAAATGTTACAAAATCCAAAACTTTAAGCACCACACGACACTCAGAATTTGGACTTTCACACCGAGTGCAATGGCTCATGCCTGTAATCCCAGCACTTTGGGAGGCCAAGGCGGGAGAATCACTTGGGGTCAGGAGTTTGAGACCAGCCTGGCCAATATGGCAAAGCCTTTTTTTTTTTTTTTTTTTTTTTTTTTTAAATAAAAAATACAAAACCAGGCATGGTGGCTGTGGCAGTGCCTGTAGACCCAGCTCCTCAAGAAGCTGAGGCACGAGAACCGCTTGAACCTGGGAGACAGAGGTTACAGTGAGCCAAGATTGTGCCACTGCACTCCAGCCTGCGTGATAGAGCAAGATTCAGTCTCAAAAAAAAAAAAAAAAAAAAAAAAAAAAAAAAAAAAAAAAAAAAGCAGAGGAAGAATAATTTGGACTTTCAGTTCAGATTTGAGACGCTCAACCAGTTAAGTATAATGCAAATATTCCGAAATCCTAAAAATTCCAAAATCCCAAACACTTCTTATTCTAAGTATTTTGGATAAGGGATACTCAACCTGTACTAAATTCAGTCCACTTCAAAGCAATATATTTAATACAAGCAGAAAATAAGTTATTTTTTGGTAATTTAATGATTTAAACTTAAGATGACATCTTATGGAGAAGTATGTAACTGAGCAACTTTATTAAGTTGTAAAGGCTCAGATGAAAAAAGTAAAGGAGTCTAAAATTCTTAGAACAGCAAGCTGAAGTAAAGGAACTTTTAAAAATTGGGAGAAACTCTTTATACAATGAGGCCCCAGAGAACATAAGCTCTCTGACAGCTTGGGCTGTCCTTGTCCCCTTCACAAAGGTCTCCCCGGCAGTTATACAACCCACAGCGGGAGTGCACATCTGCAGAATGAATCACTGAAAGCAAAGTAAATGGTACAAAAACTCAGAATAAACAGTCTTGCCTACATGTACTATGAGATCCAGTGAGACATAAAATAGCTAACATCTTGATCTCTCAAGTGTTTTAAATACAGTCATTTGAATGCAAAAACAGACAGACACATACACCTTCATGCCTGAATATTAAGAGACAAAACTCACACCAGAGAAATTTATTTTATAGTTCATTTGCTGCTTCACTTCCATTTTACAAAACAAAGACTCTTTAGGAAGATACTTAAAAGTTTCTTTAATATTAGGTTTCTTGAAGGTGGATTACCAAATTGCTTTTCTAGTTTATGAATTACTATGTAACTTGCCAGATGAGCATATTTATGCAGTATCTTGTCACGGGACTGTAAGTTACCTTAAATCCCACACATTCAGGCGGCGGTCAGTACCACTTGAAGCCAGAATAGTTTCATTATGTGGAGACCAGTGGACCTAGTAATAGATAATTTTGAAAATGTATTTAAAGAATCATCCGCTGCTAGGTTTGTGGCTGCTGTTTTAATCTTGTATTTTCCCATCTTGTGCTCTATGATCTTATCCTTGGCCTGATGTCCTCTCTCTCTTGTCCCGGACTTTCTTTTTTTTTTTTTTTTGAGACGGAGTCTCGCTCTGCCACCCAGGCTGGAGTGCAGTGGCCGGATCTCAGCTCACTGCAAGCTCCGCCTCCCGGGTTCACGCCATTCTCCTGCCTCAGCCTCCCGAGTAGCTGGGACTACAGGCGCCCGCCACCTCGCCCGGCTAGTTTTTTCATATTTTTTAGTAGAGACGGGGTTTCACCGTGTCAGCCAGGATGGTCTCGATCTCCTGACCTCATGATCCGCCCATCTCGGCCTCCCAAAGTGCTGGGATTACAGGCTTGAGCCACCGCGCCCGGCCTGTCCCGGACTTTCAAGTGCTCTGAAAGGGCTCAGCTCCATCCTGTCCTCAGGAAGGCTGCACTCCCCAGCACTAAGGAACTCAGCCTGGGATTTCAATGAATTTATTCAACCCCATAACCATCCCACAAGCTTTTTAATTCTTCAATAAGGTGTACCTTACCCTATGAATATCTCCATGTAACACCATGGACAAGGCATTTTTTTCAATAGTGGACCCACCAGTCTGGTATAGCTTAACTGATGAATCCCTGGATTTCATTTCTTGACATACAGACACCAGAAAACTGTCACATACCTGGAAAATTTCATCTTTATGAGATTCGAAGGTATGGAGTTTTAATTTTAAGTTACGCAGATCCCATAAAGCTACGGTCTAAAAAAAATAACAAGTGAAAATGATTTCTATGCTTTACCTAACAATTTTCAAATATCTGATTAAAGCACAAGAGAACTGGGTTTTATAAACACCAAATAATGCAAAACCTTATCCGCAGAGCCGGTGGCTAGAATAAATTCGCTGTAGGGATTGAATGAGAGGCAGTTGACTTCGGCAGTGTGCGCATCCACCAAGTGGCTCGGCTTGGAGGTGGTATTGGACCTGGTGTCCCATCTAAAACACAAAGGTAAAGTCACACAGCACCCAGGGAGGACACACTCACATTTGGCCCCACGTCACTGTCACTACACTCCACAACTAGCTCCACTATGTGAGCCCCTTCATGAGGAAACCAACCACACAGCTGGTGATTCAGACCTTGACCACTAAATATACATTCAAAACCTTCAGAGAACAAGCTAGGGCTGTTAGTTCTGTTTTTTAAATTAGATTCCTATTTTAATTACCAGCTACTTCAAGCATACACAAAATACAGACTATGTAGAGAATAATGTTAACAATCTGATACCTACAACTGGTTTTGACAAATGCCCAGTATTTTGTCACATTTGCCTCAGGTTATTTGTTTATAAGATTATAGGTGAATGAAGCCCTGTGGCCATACCTTGATGCAATCATTTTCCTCCCTGACCTCCAACTGGCATCACTCTGGATTCCAATCTTGATATTTACCACCACACCAAGTATATTCCTTCACATGTCCATACCTATTTTTTTTTTTTCTAAATAATAAGCAATCCTCCCACTTCAGCCTCCTGAGTAGCTAGGACTACAGGTGCACACTATCATACCTAGCTAATTTTTTGTTTTTAAATTTTGTGTAGAGACGGAGTCTCACACTCCTGGTCTCAAGCAATCCTTCTGCCTCAGCTTCCCAAGGTGTTGGGATTACAGGAGTAAGCTACCTAAAGCTGTTTTTTCAAAGCCATAACTTAAAAAAAAATAATCAAACTACAGCCTGCAGCAATCACTGATGGTCATTCAGGTCACCCATTTAACAAGATCCCACTGAACTTTCCACCTTACATCATAAGTTTCTGATCATCAGCAACAGATCCAAACAATGACTCGTGCAGCAGGTGCCAGGCCACATCCTCTACAACAGCTGAGTGGCCAGTAAAGATCGCTTTAGCATCCACAATTTTGCCTTCTTTTGGTCCTGCGTTTATATCCCATAGACAGACAGTCTAAGAGAGAAGCAGAGAAAAAAAAAAGAACAAGGGCTATAAGAGACTATTCCCCCCCACCCTCGAGAGAGTGTCTCAGTCTCACCCAGGCTGGAGCACAGTAGTGCGATCTCGGCTCACTGCAGCCTCCGTCTTCCAGGCTCAAGCGATTCTCCTGCCTCAGCCTCCTGAGTAGCTGGGATAACAGGTGCAAGCCACCAGGCCTGGCTCATTTTTTTTGTATTTTCAGTAGAGACGGGGGTCTCGCCATGTTGGCCAGGCTGGTCTTGAAAACTCCTCACCTCAAGTGATCCACCTGCCTTGGCCTCCCGAAGTGCTGGGACTACAGGTGTGAGCCACTGTGCCCGGCCAAGAGATTGAATTTAAATGCTAACATCTTATTTAAAATAATTTCATTACAAACAAGACTATTCAACTATATAAAAGTTTGAGGTAAACACAAGAGAGAAAATATAAGCAAACAGAAGAGTATGTGGGTGCAGCCTCCATGTGAGGTGCAGAGGAAAAGGAAACTCCACTGTAATGAGGGGGAGGGGAGACTGAGTACGGTGGCAGGCAAGGACACTGACGCTGGAGTTTCTACCTACATACATTCGGACACTCAAGTACCCCAAATTCACTTAGTCTACTCTGAGAGGTCAAGGCCTGGGGCCCACAGACAGATCCCCAATGATGTGCTCCTTAAAGCATCAGCAGAGTCCAAGGAGGGGCCATGGGGCCTTGCTTGGGCCTCAACATCCTATCACAGAAAGAATTAAGAGGAAAGTCTTAAGTTTTTAATGAAAAAATATTGCAAGGTATAGGGCAACGATTCTCATTCAATGGTTAATAAGAAATAATCCCATGAAGGTATATTAGCACTACAGTTCCACTGACACTGGTATGGGCTTCATGTTTTGTTTTTTGTTTTTTAAAATTCAGAACACGTGACCATGAAAAGGCTTCATCTCTTTTTATTAAATCACTTTCTTACATGAAAGAGTTTCTTTTCTATTTTTTTTTTTTGAGACGAAGTCTCGCTCTCTTACCCAGACTGGAATGCAATGGCACAATCTGGGCTCACTGCAACCTCCACCTCCTGGGTTCAAGCAATCCTCCTGCCTCAGCCTCCCGAGTAGATGGGATTACAGGTGTGTGCCACCATGCCAATATTTTTGTATTTTCAGTAGAGACGGAGTTTAACCATGTTGGCCAGGCTGGTCTTATACTCCTGACTTCAGGTGATCCACCCGCCTCGGCCTCCCAAAATGCTGGGATTCCAGGCATGAGCCACTGTGCCCAGCCACATGAAGGACTTTCCGTAACAAAGTTATTTCCCAGTAATGGCTATTTTCCCAGTAACAAAACTTTTTTTTACACAATACATATGCCCTCCAGTCTCTGTTGTTACTTACACATGAAGACACTCAATGTACGTAAACTGAAGAGAAAGGAACATGTGGCGCTGCTGCCATTCACACCAACTCAGAAGGACCTGGCAAGATTAGCATGATACTTGGCATGGGGGGAGCCCCTGGTAAATGTCAGCTATTATTACTACTACCAAATTCCCAGCCTGGTCTCTTCAAAAGGTACTAGTAATTGGGTTAATGAGTACAGTCCACTTTCCCTACTTGGGAAACCATCTCATATACACTTTGAGGGAAGCATCCTTTCAGAAAGCCTGTAATCCCAGCTCTTTGGGAGGCCAAGGAGGGTGGATCACTTGAGCCTGGGAGTTCAAGACCAGTTTGGGCAATATGGCAAAACTCCATCTCTACAAAAAATACAAAAATTTGCTGGGGTGGTGGTGGGCGCCTGTAGTCCCAGCTACTTGAGAGGCTGAGGGAGGTAGCTACTTGAGCTGGAGAGGTGGAGGTAGCAATGAGCCGAGACTGAGCCACTGCGCTTTAGCCTGGGCGACAGAGCAAGACCCTGTCTAAAAAAGTGAAAAGACAACCAACAGAATGGGAGAAAATTTTTGAAAATCAGAGGGACTTATACCTAGAATACATAAGAAACTCTTATAACTTGACAATAAAAAGACAAAATTAAAATATGGGCAAATAATTTAAATACCTATTTCTCCAAAGGAGATATGCAAATGGCAAGTACAAGAAAAGATGCTCATCATTAGTTGTCAGGGAAACGCAAATTAAAACCACAATGAGCCAGGTGTAGTGACTCATGCCTGTAATCCCAGCACTTTGGGAGGCCAAGGCAGGAGGATTGCTTGAGCCCAGGAGTTCAAGACCAGCATGGCCAACATGGTGGAACCCTGTCTCTTACTGAAAGTAAAAAAATTAGCTGGGCTTCATGGCGCATGCCTGTAATCTCAGCTACTTGGGAGGCTAAGGCAGAAGAATTGCTTGGACCCGGGAGGTGGAGGTTGCAGTGAGCTGAGATCGTGCCACTATACTCCAGCCTGGGTGACAGAGACAGACCCCATCTCAAAACAAAAACAAAAACAAACAAAAAAACCCCAGGAGATACCACTTTACGCACACTAGGATAGCTATAATAAAAAAGACAAGCATTGGTGAGGATGTAGAGAAACTGGAACATTTGTACATTGCTTGTGGAAATGTAAAATGGACAGCCACTTTGGAAAATAGTTTGGTAGTTCTTCAAAAAATTAAACAGAGATACCATATGATCCAGTAATTCCACTCCTAGGTATATATCCAAGAGAAATGAAAACATACATCCACACAAAAACTTGTAAACAAATGTTCATAACATAATTCAAAGTAGCCCAAAAGTAGAAAGAACTCAAATGGTTCATTGACAAATAAGTGAACTGTGGTATATCCATACAGTGGAATATTGTTCATCCATAAAAAGGAATGGAATGTAAGTAATGTTACTTGAGAACATTATGCTAAGTGAAAGAAGCCAAACAGAAAAGGCTACATATATGATTTCATTTATATGAAATATCAAGAACAGATAACTCTATAGAGACAGAAAATAAACTAGTGCTTACCAGGAGCTGGGGGAAGGCAGCGAATGAGTGGGGAGTCACTGCTTAATGGGTATGGAATTTCTCTTTCAGAGAGTGAAAACATTCTAGAATTAGTGGTGATAGTTGTGCACTTTTGTGAATATACTAAAACCCACTGAATTGTACACTTAAAAAATACTTTATATTAATCAGGTCCCACAAACATTCTAGAGTTTCCATTGTAAGGGCCTGGAGGATCATCTTTTAAATAATGGGAGGCCTTTTGCCTATGCTCCCTCCATCCTAAGGCTACTTCAAAAGAACTTTGTGGAATCCGAAGACTCATACAGGGCAGTATGAAAACCATGTCTCTAAGTCCTGGGGGAATGTTACCACAATAATCAGCAGTATTATCTTAGAAAACGTTTCATCTATATAGCACTCCTTCAGTACAGCTGTGACACATCAGCTCTCACTATATGAACAAATTACAAAGACTATGTTTCTCACATGGTCATCAGATGCACTTAGGAGATGTCCACTCAAATTCGAATTCCAGGAGAGACCATAGCCTTCCTTCTGGTGACCTCTTAACCTGAGATCAGGATTACATTCTCCACTTGGGTCTAAGAAAAGATGAAAAAACATTAAGTTGTTCTCTGTTTATCAGAACTGGTGAGAATAAATTCTCACTCCTTCATTGAGTGAGCCATTACAGCAATTGCACATGAACAAGATCTGGTCTGACCCATAACCACTTTAAAAAGCTGTTCTCTTTGCTTCGTTCTTAATACCCAATGCAAATTGAGCCTCATGACCATTAAACGATTGGTTTCTTTGGAAAACCTAATATTATCCCCAACACAAAAATACTAAAAACTATAGCTATCCTATAAATTTGGGCAGTGGTAATCCTATCCCCCCAACTCCCCAATTTTTTAGAAATATTTCTAACACAGCAGGTCTGGTTGCTCAGTCCTTGCATGCCTCTAGGGTAGCCTGCAACCATAAATGACCCTTAGCCAACCCCTGGGAATGTGACCCTCAGAAAGTTCTTCACGTCACTGACTGGTAAAGTTGTGTAAGCCCAGAGCAGTGGGGTATGCCATAGGAACCTGTCAAGACTTGTAGGATTGTTTAGCAAGATTCACAATGTATTTGGCTTCACTATTGGGGTTCTCAATTTTGTTACCACGGCTGGTCACAGAACAGGATGTGCCCATGCCAACAGACCTCCACAAAAATCCCAGATTCTGAAACTCAAATGGGCTGCCCTGGGTAGAGACATTTGGCACATGTTCCTATGGTTTGCTGCTAGAGACAAAGTATGTCCCACGTGACCCTGGATGGGAAGGACTCAGACACCTGTAGCTAACCTCTCTGGACTTCCCCTGATGTATATCTTTTTCTTCCTACTTTTGCTCTGGATCCTTTGCTGTAATAACTTTAGCTGTTAGTATAAGTTGCTTTTAGGTAGTTCTGGCAAATCCCTGAACTTGTGTATGGTTATGGGACCCCCCCTAAGCAATTTTTAAACCTTTAAATATTATAAAGTATGCTACTTTGACTTAAAAACATTACCAGTTTGAATCAAGAAAACTGCTCAAGTAATGACCTGACTTTATTATTACATACCTGGTTTAGCAGGGTGTTTTGTATAGTCAAAAACCAACACATCAGAAGATGGTGTTTTTGTAGCAATGATGTGAGGATTCTGCGGCATGTAACGAGCACGGTTTACTTCTCCTTCATGATTGATTTTAATTTCACATTCAATTTTTCCTGTTACAGAACCAAAGCCACCAAATTCTGATGTGAGGAGAAAGAAACACACACACACTCAGGATTAAAATTCACAAATTACTTAGTTCAATCAACCCAACAGATTTTGACCTGGCAGAATACAACACAAATTGACAAGCCAAAGACAGAGACATGCATAGAGAAAATCCACAAATGTGGGTTCATTTGCCACATCAATTTATTCTTAATTTGCACTGGAAAACATTGGTAGCTGCCTTATGCAACTTAATTCAGTTCCACCTTGGATCTAAAACAACTGTCCTCTTTCAGTTATGAAGATGATACAGTTATTCACTGAAATTTCAAATAACCATATAATAAGCAGACCAACAGCTTTTTAGTTCAAATACAACTCATTGGAAGTGCTGCACTGATTTAGCATCTTATTTTAGGATTCATAAAAACAGGAAAAGTTTTAACCCTCAGGAGTATGAACACCCTTTGAGTCTAAAGTCAGAAGCATCCTCAAATCAGTGTGAAACCCATGCTAATCCCTACCTGTCCCTAAACACACATACGTTGGCCCTGCTAGCATCCTTGGTTTAACTGCTAGTGCAATGCCAAGGTTAACCTCTCCGCCCATCTGGTGTGTGAATAAGACTGTAGTATTAAATAATCATGAAAAAGGCCTTGTAAAGTAACAAAGCCATATAAAAAGCACAGTAACTTCCAAGAAGTAGCAACATATTAGCAGAAAGAATACAAATAGAGAATATCTAAGCAAATACAACAAACAAGAACATTCTTTTTTGTGCTCATAGATAAAAAACTTGAATTAGTTGCTGAAGCTTAAAAAAATAGGAGAGTTCACACTACAATTGTGTTATTCTTCCTGACCTATATTGCCTTTTCTTTGCACATTCCATTTTAGCTCACCCTATGTCTCAGGTCAGGGACAACTAACACAAATGCCTACTGGAGCCAGGCTGGTAAGAAGTAAAATAGACCGGGGCCTGGAGCAACCACCAAAAGGAGCAAACCATTTCTCAGTTCCAGGCAGCTCCTTCTATGTGGAATGCTTAATGAACACTGGCTTCCATGTCTTAATATTAGTATCTAGCTGTTCTCTCTGAAGCAAACATAGCTTACTATTGCAGTGCGGCTGAAAAAACCGTATCTCAAATCCATGATTACTTCAAAGCTCCTCTACCCACTACTCTCACGTGACAACATGCAAAAGGACCCTTTTTCCTCGTAGCACCTTCTGTTCCATGGTGTCAATGAAAGAAGTGTGCCTCAGCATGCTAAGACCCCTCCTGATCCAATAGTCTCCTGCCTCCTGAGACTGCTCCAAACATGCTTCACTTTGACCTTCAACATCCCATTGCATGGACTCCAGTGGCTCTAACCCTTCTGCTACAAAGATACTCAAGTTTCCTGATTCCTTTAGCTAAAACAACCTGAAGAGCTCTCCAAAAAAAGTGGGGGGAAGGGGCGCTTCCAAGTAGGATTTACTTTGAACACAAGAGTTTTGTTTTCTCAAACTTAAAATTTTGAAGTCACTGTCTTAATGATCACATCCATTAAAAAATATAACTGAATATTGGCCAGGCACAGTGGCTCACACCTGTAATCCCAGCACTTTGGGAGGCTGAGGTGGGCGGATTACGAGGTCAGGAGATCAAGACCATCCTGGCTAACAATGTGAAACCTTGTCCCTAACTAAAAATACAAAAAGTTAGTTGGCTGTGGTGGCGGGCGCCTGTAGTCCCAGCTACTTGGGAAATCACTTGAACCCAGGAAGCAGAGGTTGCAGTGAGCCGAGATCACACCACTGCACTCCAGCCTGGGTGAAAGAGCAAGACTTTGTCTCAAAAAAAAAAAAAAAAAAAAAAAAAAAAAAAAAAAAAAAAAAATCACACACATATAAACGTAAACTGAATATTAACAAAGGCATTAAATTATTTCAGCTACTTGTTAGAATACATTGGATGTGTAACTTTAAGACTTTAACAGTATATTAATATCGTTATGCAGAGACTGTTAAACTGCAAGCCCAGTAAATACATACTTCAGGGCTAAAAGCCATTTAAAAATTTCTGATTACAATACCTTCAGGCCGGGAGTGGTGGCTCATGCCTGTAATTCCAGCACTTTGGGAAGTTTAGGCAGGCGAATCACTTGAGGCCAGGAGTTTGAGACCAGCCTGGCCAACATGACAAAACTCAGTCTCTACTAAAAATACAAAAATTAGCTGGGCGTGTTGGTGGGCGCCTGTAATCCTGGCTACTCTCGAGGCTGAGGCATGAGAATCACTTGAACCCCAGAGGTGGAGGTTGTAGTGAGCCGAGATGGCACCACTGCACTCCAGCCTGGGCGACAGAGCGAGACCCTGCCTCATAACAAACAAAAGCAAAACACAAAAAACTCCCAATATTTAAAGAAAGAATGCATACAGTTGTCGGGGAATGAACGATAAATTGTGGGAGGGGTAAACTGGGTGAATCACTTTGGAGAACAGTTTTCTATGAAGTTGACAATGAATACACCATACAATCCAGCAGTTTCACTACACTAGAGAATGTAGTATTTTTGAGACAGGATCTTGCTCTGTTGTTCAGGGTGGAGTGCAGTGGTGTGATCCTAGCTCACTACAGCTTCGAACTCCTGGGCTCAAGAGATCCTCAGCCTCCCAAGTAGCTAGGACTATAGGCATGCGCCACCACACATGGCTAGTTTTTAATCTATTTTTTGATAGAGACAATGTCTCAGTGTGTGCCCTGAGTGGTCTTAAACTCCTGGGCTCAAGTGTTCCTCCTGCCTTGGCCTCCCAAAGTGTTGGGACTATGGGTGTGAGCCACTGTGCCTGGCCAGTATTTTATTTTCAATAAAAAAAAAAAAACCCTAAGGCACGTATTAGAAAATGCTAACGGCATTAAGCTATTTGGGACTGTGAAGAGAGAGTTAATATAGCAGTCTGGGTGCTTAGCCCTGGAGTCTCTGAGGAACACTGGGACCCCATTACTGACCCTTGGCAAGCTCCTGGGAACATGCACCTCAGAATGTTCTTTCTGTCACTGATGAACTGATGATTTTGTGGTGTGCACCTGGAGCAATGGACCGCGTTGTACCAGTTTGTCAGGTTTACTTTGCAGATATCAAGATTGATGATACATACCTTCTTTTATTACTGGGTCCTCAGTTTGTATTACTGGGGTCCTCAAGTTTCAGTCGCCGTGGCTGGTTGTCAGCAGGATGTGCCTATGTAACTAGTCCCCCAAGAAAACCTCAGACCCCAAGACCCAAACAGGCTTCCCTGAGCAGAGATATTTCACACATGTCCCTGCAGTTTGCTGCCAGAGAGAAAGCACATTCTGTGTGGCCTTGGACAAGACTTGTGCCAGACCTCCCTGAGCTTGCCGATGTACATCTTTTTCCTGCTGCTTTTGTTTTGTGTTCTTTACTGTAACAAACTTTAGCCACAAGTATAATTTGCTCTTGGGAGTCCTAGCGAAATCACCAAACTTGGGGTGGTCATGGGAATACCAAAAACAGGAGAGTATGTGTTTGACTAAATTAAAAAAAGAAAAAAAAAAACCAAGAGATTCCTAAATTAACCCTACCACTACTGCCACTCTCCTCAAACAAAAAAATACCCACTGCACACACCAACACATATTACTTCTACCAAAGAGGAATATCTTAATTACACATAGCAGTTATTCACTTAATTTATCTTGGATACCTTCCTATAACAATGTGTACAGATTTTTCTAATTAAAAAAAAATTTTTTTTTGAAATTTTGGTAGAAACGAGGTCTGTGTTTTTCAGACTGGGCTTGAACTCCTGAGCTCAAGCAATCCTCCCACCTCGGCCTCCCCAAGTGCTGGGATTATAGGTGTGAGTCACGGCACCTGGCCTTTCTTTCTTCTTAATTGCTGAGTAGTATTTCAAACATACCATGTGCTTAACCAACTTTCTATGAACCAACATCTGGGTTACAAGGTTGATCCTAATTTTTCAATTCTGCAATTATGGCTAAAATCCTTGCGCACATGTAGGTGAGTAGTTCTGTAGGATAAAGTCCTAGAAGTTAAATTACTGGGCCAACAGCTAATAGTATAGTTTTAATAGCATATGCTTTGAAAGAGGCATTTTCCCTTTGACATCAATATTGGAATATATGATATACCTACCACCCTTGTCACTGTCACAATGGGAAGCATCAAACTGTGCATCATCATTGGGAATATGTACTCGAGCAACCACCAGATGATTCTGTTCATCAGACGTATGAGTCCCCAGCACTAGCCAATGAAGGGCATAATCTTTTCCTTCCGGTCTGTTTAAGAAAGAAAATAAGTCACACTGATCTGACAAGAAATCTCCAGTTGCTAACAAATTCAGTCTAGTTCCCTCAAAATACATTCAAATTTCTTTAGCAAATATATGCTTAGCATCAATTGTGTATCTTCTCCCCCTCTGGTTACCAACTTTACAATCCCCACATATGCAAATATAAGAAAATATTCTAGCTACAATATGCAGAGGGCTTGCTTCTTTCTCAAAGACTCATCTTCCTGTGCCTCAATTATCAATGTGAACACTACCTTTTATAGAGCAGCACTCTGGGGAAGGCAGGCCCAACTCAGTATAACACAGACAAACATCTACACAGGAATCCACCAACAATCCCCACACTCATAAATCACAACTTCCCACCTAAAGAAATCATCTTCCCACCTAAAAATATCTTACACACTAGATGTTTCCTATTTCCCAATAAGAAATTCTACAAGATAGTATGGACAGAAAGTACTGAATCAAAAAAACAGCTTAAATCCTGGATCAAACTAAAATGCAATTGCTTAAAACACAACCTCCCTGGGGCCTCAGTTTCTTCACTGAATAAAACAGGCTATAAGTGCAAATGGCATGATGTGAACTCCTTGACGTTTATGATACCTAAGTTTATGAAACGAACATTCTCAATTTTACTGAGGCATCTTTGTTACCTTGTTCTGTGGAAACTCACCTTGAGGCTGAAGAACTTGCCCAAACCTCTTGGCACCTTGGTCCAAGCAGTGATTTTTGCATCAGTATCTATCAAAAAGGCTTCCCCATTTGTATTATCTAGAACACAATTTTCAACTGTGCTCCATGGTCCCACTTCAATGAAGAGGACTGAGAAGTAGGGCTCTAGGCCCCAACACAAGACAAGTTAGGCCATTTATTTATCTGTTTCTAAATTTCAGCTGCACGAAGGACTCAATGTTTTTTTTGTTTTTTGTTTTTTTCCCTAAAAAGATTGAAGGTTACTTCTAGGCAAGTAATTTAGTAATAACTTAAGAAAATACAAGGCCGGGCGCGGTGGCTCAGGCCTGTAATCCAGCACTTTGGGAGGCTGAAGCGGGCGGATCACGAGGTCAGGAGACTGAAACCATCCTGGCTAACACAATGAAACCCCGTCTCTACTAAAATACAAAAAATTAGCCAGGTGTGGTGGTGGGCACCTGTAGTCCCAGCTACTTGGGAGGCTGAGGCGGGAGAATGGAGTGAACCTGCGAGGCAGAGCTTGCAGTGAGCTGAGATCGTTCCACTGCACTCCAGCCTAGGCGACAGAGCGAGACTCCATCTCAAAAGAAAAAAAAAAAAAGAAAATACAAGATGCAAATTTACCAAGATTTGGCTTACAGTAAGAAAGTGCGTGCACAGACACACACACACACACACACACACACTCCCCCAAGAAGAAAGTAAGGCAGCCATGACTAAGCAATAGCAACGTGTTTGAAAAAAAGACACCTGGGCGCGGTGGCTCATGCTTGTAATCCCAGCACTTTGGGAGGCCAAGGCAGGCGGATCACCTGAGGTTGGGAGTTTGAGACCAACCTGTCCAACATGGAGAAATCCCGTCTCTACTAAAACTACAAAATTAGCCAGGCATGGTGGCACATGCCTGTAATCCCAGCTACTCAGGAGGCTGAGGCAGGAGGATCACTTTAACCTGGGAGGCGGAGGTTGCAGTGGGCCAAGATCACACCATTGCACTCCAGCCTGAGCAACAAGAGTGAAACTCAGTCTCAAAAAAAAAAAAAAAAAAAAGACGACAACGACGACATGGGTCTTGATTGATACATGCACAGTGGGCCAACAATATGATGTGGCTACCAAAAAAGTAATTAATTCCATCTTAGGTGGTCTTTATATGCGTGTAGGGGGCAATGCACATGAGCCCATGTGCCCCCGCCCCCACTTTTTTTTTTTTTTTTTTTTTTTTAAGAGACAAGGTCTCCCTATGTTGCCTAGGCTGGTCTCCAACTCTTGGGCTCAAATTGATCCTCCTGCATCAACCTCTTCAGTAGCTGGGACTACAGATGTGTGCCACCATATCTGGCTTGCCCACTTATTTTTAACCAGTAAAACCAACATACTTTATGAGGACTTGGACAGAAATCAAACCTTTACAGGGAATAGTGGCTTAAAATGAAAGGGTAAGCCAGGTACAGTGCTGTGCACCCACAGTACCAGCTACTAGGGAGGACTGCTTAAGCCTAGGAGTTCATGTCCAGTCTGGGCAACATAGCAAGACCCTGTCAAAAAAAAAAAAAAAGAAAGAAAGAAGAAATATTTGGCCACATGCGGTGGCTCATGCCTCTAATCCCAGCACTTAGAGAGGCCAAGGCAGGCGGATCACTTGAGCCCAGGAGTTCGAGACCAGCCTGGGCAACATGGCAAAATCCCATCTCCACCAAAAAAAAAAAAAAAAAAACAGTAAATATTTAAAAAGAGAAATAAGAATGCTTGAGAGAAAGAAGGCACCACAAAGCAATGCCGGGACTGACATCAAAGGAAAAAAGTGACTTGTTTTTTGTGGAGTTACGCAAGAAAACTGAGACTCATAGGTAAAAAATTACAGGTAGACAGGTCAGTTTATCATAGGCCCTTTCTAATGAACACTGTCCCAAGATGGACTGGAGGAGCTTAAAAATCCCTCTGGACTCAAATTTAATTATTCCAGTTTTCCCCAACTTGATCATCATATGAGGACTTTTCTTTTTACTAGAAATCCTTTCACCTCCATCACTAAAACACAGCCTGTTTTCCTAAACTAATCAATATGACACTATTTTCCTCCAATACTGGATGTACTTAAAGGCTGCAGAAGCACTAATGGTTAAGAGAGTCTATTCATTTTCAGTGCAGAATCCTCTGACCCCAGTAACTACCACTAGGAAATTTAGCCAAGCATCACATAAATATGGCCTATTACAAGATTATTCTCAGCAGTATTGTTTATAGCAGCAAAAAGACTGAAAATAACTAAACATCCATCAGTAACGAACTGGTATCATATATTACACAGTGTATCTATAAACAAAATTCTATGGCACCCTTGAAAAGAACAAGCATATCTAAGCATGCTGACAGGAAAATCTCCAATATATACTCTTACTGACAAACTCAAGTGAAGAACTTGCTACCATAAAAAATGATGAAGATACAGGTATGCATTTCTATGCGCTGGCAAGGATGGGTTAGGAAATTGAAAACAATGACTGGGGAAAGGAAGTAGGACAGTAAGGGATGTGGAAAGGGGACTTATTCACTCTATATCCTTTTGTACTTCCTGAATTTGAAAAACTACAAAGCTTTTTAGGTAGACAATAACTTAGTCTCAATATATTTAAAACATTATTCAACAAGAGATATGAAATAACTACCTAATTTAAAAAAAAAAAAACAATTTCTTAGAGATATCTAAATAAAACCTTTTAAAAGTCAAATCAACAATTGTAAACCCAGCATTCTGGGAGGCTGAGGTGGGTAGATCACGAGGTCAGGAGTTTGAGACCAGCCTGACCAACATGGTGAAACCCTGTCTTTACTAAAAATACAAAAATTAGCTGGGTGTGGTGGTACACACCTGTAATCCCAGCTGCTCAGGAGGTTGAGGCAGGAGAAACGCTTGAACCTGGGAGGTGGAGGGCGCAGTGAGCCAAGATAGTGCCACTGCACTCCAGCCTGGGAGACAGAGTCTTGCTCTGTCTCCAAAAAAAAAAAAAAGCAAGCCAAATCAATTATTTGGACAATTACCGAACTCAACTGAAGGACAATAGCTCAGAAAGTCCAAGTAATCGTTATGAAGCATGTTGTAAGTCAGCAGAAGAAAGGCTTATGAGGTGGAGCAGGGTCTTGTTCCTCAGAGTCAGACACTGAGGAACAGTCAACATTTTTACTGTTCTGTATGGTGATAAAACACAGTCCCTTTATACCTCTAACTGAACCCTGCAAAGCACCACACAGCAATCCTCAACATCCAAGAATGCAGGCTGCTTGGCATTTTCTTACATTCTCTAAGGCACTGCACGTCCCACAACTCAATCCCACAACAGCTTTGTATACAAAGAACACCATGATACATATTAAATAATTTAATTAAAGCATTTTCTATTACATTCCTAAGTATTACATATTATAGGTAACATTTAAAAAAAAAAAACTTCAGCAAGTAGCTTCCATTGAAATCCAAATGAAGAAACACAGAGCTATTTCAATCCTGACAAATTATTTCTGAACAGGAAGGGGTGGGAGAATCAGCATCAGTCACCACTTACTGTGTACTTATGCTGCACCAGGCACTTTAACATGCATGATCTCATTTAATTCCCTCAAATGTAGGTAGTCAGTACGACCATCATCTCCATTTACAGCCCAGACAACACGGCCCCAGTTCACAAAGCTAAGAAGAAGCAGGGGCATGATTCTAACCCAGGTCTCTTAAGTTTAAAGTCCCTGCTGTTTTCCATTATGTTACAGTGGGTCAAAAAGATCCCCAAAAAGGTAAGTTAATACATTTTAAATCTGCTTAACAGACCAAAGAGGCAAACGCACACAGTGCTCAAACCAGAACTTGAATACCCCTGGACATATGATGCTTAGTCTAGTTTTCAATCTGTTCAAAGGTGACTGTAAACGTCAATGCTTCCAAGTGTCCATCACTTAGTTCTTCTCTACTCTTCCCACATCTGTACATTTACATATAGATTTTTGGGAAGCCCAGTGGAAATTCCTATCTGTATGGAAATCAATGTTTGCATATGGAGAACCTAGCCACTGTAAGAGCAGTTTTATATACAATTAGATTATTATTGTAATTATTATCTTTATTTTTAAGAAATAGAGTCTCGCTCTCGCTCAGGCCAGAGTGCAGTAGTGCAATCTTGGCTCACTGCAACCTCCACCTCCCAGGTTCAAGCAATTCTTCTGCCTCAGCCTCCCTGTAGCCTGTAGCTGAGACTACAGGCACACGCTGCCACGCCCGGCTAATTTTTTTTTTTGTATTTTAGTAGAGACAGGGTTTCACCGTGTTGCCTGGGCTGGTTTCGAACTCCTGAGCTCAGGCAATCCACCTGCCTCGGCCTCCCAAAGTGCTAAGATTACAGGCGTGAGCCACCACGCCCAGCCAAAATTAGCTTATTATTTTTATAACTTGTTGCAAAATCCTCTTTTTAGGTTAGAGTTTCATTTAATCCTCTTTAAATTATATGCCCACAACACCCAAATTTAAGATGCTTTTTTGTTGTTTCTTTGGAAGACAGGGTCTCACTCTGTTGGCTAAGCTGGAATGCAGTGGCGCAATCATGGCTCACTGCAGCCTTGAACTCCTGAGCTCAAGCTAACCTTCCAAAGCGCTAGGATTACAGGAGTATAAGCCACTGTGCCTGGCCCCATATTTAATACACTTTAAAAGTACATGGTCAAGTTCCTACTAGAAAAGGTTCCAGTGAATGAGAAAGGCAGACTAACGCAGGGACCAGCTGTGTGATCTTGGGATGGCACTTAAACGCTCACTCCCAGTTCCCCTATCAGTAAAACAAGGATAATGAAAATTACCTACAGCATAGTACTACTGTGAGGATTACAACAACAAGACGTAGATTCTTCAGATGTGCCATGCCCTGTTCTGAGTGCTCAATAAATGCCAGCAATTATTACCAGAGAAACCGTAGATCTAACAGAAAAGAATACTCTTATGAAGACTAACGGCAATCTCAAAGTGTATTCCATAAGCCGATAACATCTTTTCTTTGGTCAATTGCTGACAAGGTCTTTTTGCCTTTACCAATTAAAATGTATTTACCTTGGGTGACTGTTACGTGTGTTCACTTTGCAAAAATTTATGAAGCCATACAACACTTAAGATGTGTGAACTTTTCTGTAAATATTCTCTTTTTCAATAAAGTTTTAAAGAAACGCATTAGTTTGGGCCCAGAGAGATGCTGTTCTACATTCGAGCCCAGGAACTGTCAAATATATTCAGTGTTTCCTCCAAATACCATTAATCTCACAACGGATTCTTTCTCCCCTTTTACCACCACACTATACGCCAGAAATCACGTTAAGTTTTGAAAATAAAAACCACCTGCCACCCCATGCAAGGGCTGATTACATACTTATGTTCTAGGTATAAAACGCCAAAACTAGGAAATTCAGAACGACAGTTAAATTTAAGCAAAAAAAAAAAAAAAAAAGTTGCCAGAAACCCTTACTTAGTCACTTCAGGAAGCCACTGAACGGTAAGACTGGGCCACTGAAGAGCATGGGTCATAACCAGGTCATACAGAAACGGTGTATTCTTCTTCCAGATTTTATATTCTTCATTGATGACACGCTCCTCCACAGTATCTTCAAACACTGAAATTTGGAGAAAGCCCACACAATTAAGTGGCTGAGATGGATCGAAGTCAGAAATTGGAGGTCACCTCAAGATGGCCACACCTCATGTACTCTTTCCTTTTACCTCTAATTTGGACACGGACAACTAACTGCTCTTACAGAAGGTGAAGAAAATACTACCAACCAGGAAGCCTCTTTTTTTCCGTTGAGATCAATACCCTCTGCGTATACCATGTTGGGTAGTCAATTACACGGACATGGAAATTGTTTACCCTGTTACAGCTGTTCGCACCTGTTCTAAGATGACGACCTGTACGTACAGGGGCTGCGCGACCCACTCGGGAAGACAAATGCACGTGTACCAGAAGCCCACAGGCCTGGTCCCTCCAATCCCCATCAGGGGAGGCCCCAGCTCCCACGACACCCGCCTCGGCAGCCATAGGCCTGAGGGCTCCAGCAACCCCCGGACAAGGGCCGCGACCCCGAGGCGGTCAACGCGCGCGCGTAGGAGCCGCGGCGCTCGCTTCCCGGCGGCGGCGACCGCCTCCGCCCCGGGGCCGAGGGCGCCGGAGTGAGCGCAGCCGCTGGAGGAGGGAAGAGAAGAGGGGGGCCCAGCCCTCGGCCCCGCGCCTGGCTCCGGAAGTGCTCGGAGCCCTCGGCACGGCGGTCCCGTCCCGCGCAGGCCCCACGAGGCGCGCGCCCAGCCTCGCGCCCGGCCCCGCCCCCTGCTCCGCACGCCAATTCGCGCCTTTCGCCGGCGCGTGCCGCGGCCTCGCGCGCCCGCCGCCCCCCGCGGCCCCGGCGCGCGCCGCCCCGCAGGGCCTCTTACTCTCTTTACTCGCCATCTTGCGTCGGGTCGTTCGCCCCTCGCCGCCGCCTCGGACTCCCCTCGTTAGCCAAGAGCAGCCCGACCACTGGCGCTCCTGCCTTTCCCAAACGCGTCACACACTCCCCGCGGTCGAAAGCCCGGGCCCAGTCTTGCTGCCTGGGTGCTCCCCAGACGCCGCGTCCTTGTTTCCTGCCTCCTCCCCGCTCGCGGGTACCGAGGTCTGAGGCGCTCTTCTCTCTCTCTCCAAACTTGGAACGAGACTTTTCAACCCGCGCCTCCCAGCCCGCCCAGGCAGCTAAGCGCAGGCGCATCCGCCCTGGGAAAAGTGAGAGGAGGCGGAGAGGCGGGTCTGGGAGCCAACGGCTCCAGCGCCGCGACCAATGACGCGCGGCGGGCGGGTTTCACGCGGCGTTCGGAGGCGGGCTTCTGGGGGTGGGCGGAGCGTGCCGCGGCAGGAAGTTGGCGATGCGCAGGCGCGAGGGCTCGCCCGGCGCTCCCAGGGCCGGCCGCGGGGGCGGATGGGGGCGCGCGGGGGCGGGGCGGATGAGGGCCTGAGGGGGCGGGGCGGATGGGGGCGCGCGAGGGTGGGGTGGATGGGGGCGCGGCTGGCCGGCTGAGCGGGGGCCGCGAGCCTCGGGGCGGCTAGCCTTGGGGCCCGTGGGGCGTGGTTGCTTGTAGCGGCAGCGGTGGTGGGGGTGAGAGGGGGGCAGGGAGGCTGCTGCCGCTTAGCCAAGCAAAATCTCAGAGCAAGAGGGGAAAATGGTTCCTGTTCTCGAGAGATTACTGTGCCTTCAAAGTCTCCCTGATAATCACGGACATGCAATTCTCTGCACCCCTGAAATGTTCTCCTCCAGCCGACTGGCCTTTCCTGGGGCCCGGTCGGGCCGAGGCGGGGCTGGTCTCAGAGGGAGGAGAGCTTTTGGAGAGGCCGCGGGCGTTTTCTGCCGGCAAAAGCCGCCGGGCCGCCTTGTTAGGCTAAATGTGCAGCCTGTAGAGGCACAGGCCGCCGGCGGGCCCAAACTGATTTACATTGTTACATTTTAATTTGTCTTAAGATGATGGTTTGAGGCCTCTTCGTGCTTCAGGGGATTTTGTTCCTGCACTGGCGTTTCTTTCGCATCCCAGCCCCGGCCCCTGCTGAGTCATTTTTGTCACCTGCAGGGGTCCCAGGGCGACCCCACCCCAAGCTGGCCGTAGCTGGAGAGAGCAGGGCTGAACTGCCCTGGGCCTGCTTACCTGAGCCCTGCTCTGCTCGGGAACTTCGTAGCCCCTGGGGAGTGTATCGGGGGAGGAGAAAACTGGCTGCAAGGCCAAAAGGGGAATAGAAGAAAATGAGGGCCGGGAGCAGAGGGGACGGAGTTGGGGGAGGCGACCAAGGTGCCTGCGTGCAAAGGGAACCGAAGTGTACGTCCAGCTCCGAGAGAGGCTCCTCTTGCAAAAGCACCCCCGGAACATTTGCTGCCTTGATACCTTTCCAAGTGCCTTTATGCTCAGATGCTATCTTGCAGATGCCGCTGTCATGCCCACTTTTCTGACCGGGACGCAAACCCAGACGTTAGTCGGTAGCAGAACCAGTCACACATTCCCTTCTGTAGATATTTACTGTCTTGTTTCCGATACAATACAGTTCATTATTATAACGCCCTCCCCCTATGCCGGGTCAAAGAATCTTGTTAGTGCCTAAGGCTGAGGGGGTGGCTGGAGAGGGAAAAGAGTTGGAAGGGTGTTTAAGCAATACAGCCCTCATATTCTAGGACGCTGGTTGGCAAGACTTTTTCTAAAAGGACCGAGAGTAAATATTTTAGGCTTCGGGGGCAACTGCTCGACTCTGTCGCGTTGTAGCGCAAAGCAGCCGTGGAAAATGTGGATACATTTGGCCGTGTTCCAGTAAAACTACAGACACTGAAATCGTTTTCAGGGTCACAAAATCTTTTTTTCAACCGCTTGAAAACGGAAAAACCATTCTCAGCTCGAGGGCCATACAAAAACATGTGGTGGGTTAGATTTAGTCGGAGGACTGTAGTTTGCCCACCTTGTTCTAGAATAATTGTACCTTATGGCTCTGCTTCAAAGAGAACCTCGTGTGCAAAACAAGAGGCGGCTTGGGAGATGATTTGTATCCCTTTAATACAGTGTACTGATTTCTGATAAGTAGGCATGATTTCCAAAACCTATTAAAAGAAATGTTTGAAGGACTGAAAGAAAAGAAATCTTCCCAGACGACGTGGCTTTAAAATCTTGATACTGTTGGCCTCAGTGAGGGTCAGAGAAGGAAATACGGAACAAATATTTTGGGAGTTTCTGAGAATATTCACATGCTATCATGCATTTAATCTGAAGGTATCATGTGCAGCATATTTCATTGGTTTTGCATTTTTGTTGTTGTTAAATTGAATCTGTCAATTATATTTAAATTTTTTTTGGCCTTTTTTCCATCAACTACTTTTTTGAATTAAAAAAAAGTGATGTTTTCTCTCTTGTATTGCTTATCTGTTGGGTTTGCCTTTCTCCCCAACCTGGGCTCTGGTCCTAATCTTTTCTGGCACTTTTCTGGGGTTGTTCTTTTTGTCTCTTCTGTGCTCAGCTAATAGAGTAAGGCACAAACAGGTGCACACACACAAGCAAGGGATGAATTTTATTTCATTTTTTCAAAAATGCAGATTCTAAATGGACTTCATGATTGAGCTTAGTCACAACTTGAAGTTTGAAAAACACTTACACTATGATTTTTTAAATTTCTCTTTCCTTTTTCTTTTATTTTCTTTTTCTTTTTTCTTTTTTTTTTTGTTTTTTTGAAAGAGGCTCTCATTCTGTCACCCAGGCTGGAGTGCAGTGGCACGATCACAGCTCACTGCAGCCTCAACCTCCTGGGCTCAGGCGAACCTCAAACCTCAGCCTCCCGAGTAGCTAGGACCACAGGCACAGGCCACCATTCCCAGATTTTGTTTTGTTTTGTTTTGTTTTGTTTTTAGTAGAGACAGGGTTTCACCGTGTTGCCCAGGCTGCTCTTGAACTCCTGAGCTCAAGGATCTGCCCACCTTGGCCTCTCAAAGTGCTGGGATTACAGGCATGAGCCACCATGCTGGGCCTAGTGTTTAAACCTTTAGCTGTTCCCGACTACCCTTTATAAAATAGCAACATGCCCCCATCCACCCCCACAGGTAATCACCTTCTATTCCCTTTACTCTATTTTCTGTTTTTTCACAGTGCTTATCGCTTATCGCCATCTGACAGATGTTCGTCCACAGGCTTTTTCTTGCACACTAGAATGTAAATTAGAGGGTAGGATTCTTGTTTTGTTGCACCCTTAGCACCTGGACCTGTGCTTACCAGATGAGGAAGCTGAGCCAGAGTGGTGAGGTTTCTTGCCAAGGTGCCATAGCTAGTGAGTGCTGGAGTTGGAATTTGAATTTAATCAGTCTTATATTAAGACAGCAAAAGTGATCCTATGGATAGAATAAACTATTTACTAAAAGGAATCAGAGACATAATACCCAGACATACCTGCAGAGTGATTCCATGTTCATTAGCAACTATGGTTCACTAGGTTGGGGGCAAAAAAGTTTTAGCCATTCAAAAAAAGTTTTTGAAGTACCTACTGTGAGCCAAACAGTGTTCTGGAAACTGCAGCTAGCTGGATGAACAAGACATACAGAGATCCTGCTCTTTTATACTCTCCTTTATTGTTTGTTTTCTTATTACAAAAACAAAGCTTGTTACAGAAAGATCTGAAAATTATACAAGCAAAAGAGGAGCATAACGAATACCAATTTTGTTTCTAGCCAAATTGTTTTCATCCAGTCATTATTAGGAGCAGAAGAAAATACACTAAGATATTAATAGCCGTTGTCTCTTGATACTAGTATATTGTTATTTTATTCTTCATATATTGCCCTATTTTAGCATTTTTTCCACTGGACGCATAATGCTCATATCAATAGAAAAAATGCATGCATTTTGGAAAAAAAGTCGGAGTAATACAAATGAAGAGTTGTCTTAATGTGATAAAATTCTAAGTAATTTAAAATATTGTTTAATGCAATTGTGTGAGAGGGAGTTGAAGGAAAATTATTATAATAGAAAACACACTGTTCTTTGAACTTGTACTTTGTTTGCATTGACTATTGTGCTATTTTATTAGGTAAAGTGAAGTGACTGTTTTATACTTACGAATGTGTTAATATGTAACCTTTGTGGGGTGTCCCTCTGGACTTCTAAAAGACCAACCTACCCTGTTGCTAGCTGTTGAGGCTCAGCCACTTGAGCTCTGCATTGGGGACAGTGAATAAAGGAAATGACCTAGACCAGAATCACTGAGGCTTAGGCTTAGAATCACTGGGGCGTGGTAAATAAATATTTGTCAAACGAAAAATAATGAACAAGAAACTCCTCTTAGGCTTGTCCCAATCCATAAGCATCAATGAGAAAGCTTCGCATGTAAACCTTTTTTTAATTTTATTTTTAATGGACATCACAATCATATAAATGTATGGGGTACAATGTGATGTTTTGATATATGTTTACATTGTGAGATGATTAAATCAAGCTAATTAACAAATTCATCACCTCTCATAGTTAACATTTTTTTTGTGGTGAAAGCATTTAAAATATATCTTTCAGCAATTTTGAAATATTTAACACATTTCTATTTATTATAGTCACCATTCTGTAGAATAGATCACTAAAGCTTATTTCTCCTAACTGTAGAATCTTCTTGTAGACATATAGCCCTGAGTGTTTCACTCCAAGCACAATGTTCTTTTATTCAAAGTTTTCATATACAATGCATTCTTATTTACCGCTGAAGACCTCTTCTGAAATTCATTGTAGTGTACGTTTGTTGTAATTTCTGGCCACCATCCATTTTTCCTTCTCCAGGAAACAGCATGCTGGATTTCTTTTGAGTGAACTACTCTTCCTTAATCCATTACATTTTGGGAGGACTGTCCATCAGGATGTCCAACTCTCCACCAGCTAAAAGGTAGGGCGCCCGACCCCAGTGGGCAACACCCTTCTTGGAATGTGAATTCTATAGATTCATGCTGGTGAAACACCTGGAGGTGCAAGTCCATTGATTCCTGCTTCCTGGATCTCTGGAATGGCTCTGGTTCCTACCCTTTCCAAGTTGGCTCCTTTGATTCTGTGAGCTCCTACGTAGCTTTTCAATTAGCAATAATCGCGCCTCAGATAAACCTCATTGGCTATGATACTGCCACTGCACAAAGCTCCTATGTAGCTTTTATGGATTTCCTTTTTGCTTAAGTTAGCCTGTGTCCATTTGTTGCCTACCATCAAAGAAATCTGGTATTTGCACAAACCTACCCCCTTCTCTCTCCAAGTTCTGAATTTAACCACAGATTATCCCGAATAAGGAACATGACCTTTGTAGCTGGAGAGGACACAGACATGATACTAAAAAATTCGCAAAATTGTTCTTGCAATTGTATAAGAAAGCTACAACACTCTGTAAGGCAAAAGCTATGCTAAGTATTTCACATAGAGCTGATTCAATACCGAGAGAATTGGGTACATATCAGCTACCTCACCTGCTGGCTGGCACTCCCCACAGTCATTGCTCTGACAACTGAAAAGTGTACTACTCGGCTGAGACTCAGATCACCAAGGAAGGTGTGGCTGGTTGGTGCTGACAGCTATGTGGTATGGTGATGCTGGGAAGACTGAAAGAAAGTGGAGGCTGGAGCCATGTGTGTTGGGCATCTGTTGATAGGAGTTGGCAGCAAGAAGACCCTTCTCACCCCTTCCAATCTCCCATCAGAACCTTCCATTGACAGAACCTAACAGGAAGGCAACCAGCAAGGGAGTTTGGGAAAAGCAGTTTGCAGTGCCAGCCCTAGCATCACAAACAAAGTGAAAGGGGGTTAGCTTAGCATTAAGAGGAGGCAGGAAAATAACCACAACAAAACCATGCTTCACTTTTAAGAGGATCAGTAATGGTTTTTGAAAATAGAATTCCCTAGTAAATTGGAAATTTGCAATATGACTGTGGCTGAATGTAAATTACTTCATTATTGTACTATGCTGAAAGACCTAAGGGCACAAATTTCAAATCTGTAACATGTTCTCTGGCCCTCAGTGATGGCATATGGATATATCAGTCAGAAAATATGCCTTTGAATACATATTTATGAGGTACAGGAGGTACAGCAAGATTGTTTAGTTTGATTATTACAAAGAGGAAACTGACACTGATGTAAAGCTATCATAGCCGTCAAAAGGTCTGTAATTATAAGGTCACTTACAAATTCCTATTGAGAATTGCTTTTCAAAATAAGTTAGAGGAAAAACCAGAGACACTCATTATATTGTTGAAAAAATACTTCACAATCTCTAAAGGGAAATTATACATGCTTCAAATGTACAGATCTATTAAGCCAACAGATTTTACTCAGAAAGTTTGCAAACTTACTGCTCATCTGAGATTAACCGATAGAAGGGGAAACTATTATACTAGTAGAAAACAAAATGTTAGATGAAAATGCATCTGTGAATGTTCACAGCACTTTATTTGTAAAAGCTAAAAACTGAAATCAGACTAGATGTCCTTCAACTAGTGAATGGTTAAACAAACAAACATATGTATGGTACATACATATCATCAATGTACAAGAAAAAGGAAGAAACTATTGATACACACAATGACTTGGATGAAGCTCCAGGGAATTAGACTGAGTGAAAAAAGTCAATCACAAAAGGTTACATACTATATAATTCCATTCATATTACATTTTTGAAATAAAAATCAGGACAGATTAGTTGTGCCAGGGAATAGGGATGGGGGGTGGTGTATAGGAAGGTAAGTATGGTTATAAAAGGGCAAAATGAAAAATCCTTGTGCTTGTGTAGTATTGAAACTGTTCAGTATCTTGACTTTGGTGGTAGATACAAGAACCTACAATTTTGGGTGATAAAATTATATAGTACTTTACACACACACACACACACACACACGGACAAGTAAAACTGGGAGAATCTAAATCAGATGAGTGGATTATATCAATGTCAATATCCTGATTGAGATATTATGCTATTCTTTTGCAAGATGTTACCTTTGTGGGAAACTGGGTGAAGTATACAGGGGATCTCTCTATATTATTTCTTACAACTGTGTGTGAATCTATAATTATCTTAAAAATTATAATTAAAAATTATAAATGGTGCGCAGACCGCATGTTCTCACTCATAGGTGGGAATTGAACAATGAGAACACTCGGACACAGGAAGGGGAGCATTACACACTGGAGCCTGTCGTGGGGTGGGGGGAGGGGAGGGATAGCATTAGGAAATATACCTAATGTAAATGACGAGTTAATGGTGCAGCACACCAACATGGCACATGTATACATATGTAACAAACCTGCACGTTGTGCACATCATGTACCCTAGAACTTTAAGTATAATAAAAAATAAAATAAATAAAAAATAGGTCAGGAGATCGAGAACATCCTGGCTAACACCGTGAAACCCCGTCTCTACTAAAAAAAAAAAATACGAAAAACCAGCCGGGCGAGGTGGCGGCGCCTGTAGTCCCGGCTACTCGGGAGGCTGAGGCAGGAGAATAGCGTGAACCCGGGGGGCGGAGCTTGCAGTGAGCCGAGATAGCGCCACTGCACTCCAGCCTGGGGCACAGAGCAAGACTCCGTCTCAAAATAAATAAATAAATAAATAAATAAATAAATAAATAAAATAAATGGTGTGCAGAAAAAAATCGAAAAACCTTAATGATGCTTTTAGTACTGTTCCATTTATCAACTGAAATAAAGGCAACAGTTTCTGTATCTGTGGAGTAGTTCTTTAAAACGCTTTAAAATTATAGACAATTTTAAACACAAAAAAGAAAACAGAATAGTGGAATGAACTATCAATGTACATGCCATCCAACTGCAATAGTTATCAGCTCATAGTCAAATGTGTTTCATCTCTCTCCCCAATCCACCCTTCCCATCTCTTATTATTTTGATGCAAATATTACATATCACACTATTTCATCTGCAAGTATTTCTCTATGCATCTCTAAAAGATAAGGACTTTGCAAAAAATTCAAAATAACTACAATACATTCTCATATGTAAAAAAGTAGCAATAATTCCTTGATATCAATATCCAGATAGTATTTACGTTTCCTCCTTGTGTGTGTTTTAGCTTTATGGAGGTATAATTTATGTACAATACACTGCACCCATTTAAAGTATGCAATTCAACGAGTTTTGACAGATGTAAACACCCATGAAACCACAACTACAATTAAAAAAAAGAAAAAGAACATTTCAATCACACCCAGAAGTTTCCTTGTGCCCCTTCCTCTATCAATGACCACTGAGCAACCACGAATCTGGCTGCTGCCACCACAGATGAATTTACAGAGAACATGATTTTGGAAAAAAACCTACATAAATGGTACATAATTTTATAAAAATTAGAAGGGGGTTTAGAGAATGAAGAAAGATGTGTATATATTTTTGTCTGATATATTTCAATAGTGAGCCCCAAGGCAGAAAGCAAGTTAAATTTTGAATACTCCAATAGTAGCAGCCCTTACTCAACACTTATTGGGGGCTTACTATGTGCCAGGTATTTTGCCTGTATTATCTAATCTGTCTCATGATAACCTTACAATTATTATTAATTATTATTAATCATGTTATTATCATCAACCCCATTGTACAGTTGAGTATACTGAGGCCGAGAGAGGTTAAGTAACTTGCCCATGATCTCACAGCTTGCAACGGAAAATGTTTAGATAAAAAAAAGATCATCTGACTCCAGAGACAATTCCCTTAAACACTTAGCTGTAGTCAGTTTATCAGCAAAAAGAACTGATACAAAAATAACACCTCGAGGTATTGCTAAAAAGTCTTACCTCTCTTTGACAAAGGAGCAAAGGCAATTAATGCACAAAGGACAATCCTTTTAAAAAATGGTGCTGGAATAACTGGACATCCACATGCAAAAAAAACAAAAAAACCAAAACAAAACAAAGCAAAAACGAAGCTAGACATAGGCCTTACACCTTTCACAAAAATTAACTCAAAATGAATCAGAGACCTAAATGTAAAATGCAAAACTACAAAACTCCTAAAAGATAATATAAGAGAAAATCTAGATGACTTTGGGAATGGTGATCACTGCTTAGAGACAGCACCCAAAGTATGATCTGCCAAAAAGAAAAACTGATAAATAGGACTCCATGAAAACTTAAAACTTCTGCTCTGCAAAAGACATTGTTAAGAGAACAAAAAGATAAGCCAGAGAGAAAATATTTGCAACACATTTATCTGATAAGGACTGGTATCCAAAACATACAAGCAGTTCTTAAACACAACCTTAAGAAAACAAACAGCTCAATTTAAAAACGCAAAAGATCTGAACAGACACCTCACCAAAGAAGATCTACAGATGGCAGATAAGCATATGAAAAGATGCTCCACATCATATGCCATTACAGAATTGCAAATTAAAACAAGAAAATACCATTACACACATATTAAAATGGCTAAAATCTATGGAACAGTAAAAAGATCATTGTTTGCCAGAGATTCAGGAGCGGGGAGGCAGGGATGAATAGATGGGATTTTTTGGACAGTAAAACTATTCTGTATGGTACTGTAATGGTGGATACATGTCATTATATCTTTCTCAAAAGCCATATAATGTACAACACAAAGACTGAACCCTAATGTAAACTATGGACTTTGGTTAATAATAATGCATCTATATTGGCTGATCAATTATAACAAATGTGCCATATTAATGCAAAATTAATGTGTGAAATTAAAGTAATAGAGATTAACATGTGTGAATTAACATGGGAAACTGTATTGATGGGAACTGTACTTTCAGCTCAATTATTCGGTAAACCTAAAACTGTTCACAAAAATAGTCTATTAATTTAAAAAGCCTTATCCTCTCTAAGACTCATTTTCCTCATCTCTGAAGTGAGGAGTTGGACTAGATCTCAGAATGAAATGCTGTATTTATTAGAGATAAATTGTTTTTTTTATCCCCTTACATTTCCAAAAGGATTCACTTTATTATTTTTCCTTCTCTCTGCCATGTGGCTTTCAATGATTGCATTGATAGATCAGCCAAGCTGGCATCACTTGGCTATGGGTGTTCCGGCAAAGAATAGGCTCACACAGAGGAGTCAAAAGTTTTCTTTATCAAGTCTTTTTGGTGGTCTTTTAAATAAAACTTTGGGGGAAAACGTGTTTCTCAGGTCTAGCAAATGTTTTCTGTTTCTTAGTTTGAAGGTCATTTTGTGTATTCATCTATAATTTAGCTTCAGCAACCTTGAAAATATGATCATTTCAAGTTATAGTAAATATTCAAATTTTAGGGGGAAATCCCTTCCTTCCTTCCTTCCTTCCTTCCTTCCTTCCTTCCTTCCTTCCTTCCTTCCTTCCTTCCTTCCTTCCTTCTTTTTGATATAGGATCTCGGTCTGCCACCCAGGCTGGAATGCAACGATGTGACCACAGCTTATTGTAGACTTGACCTCTGGGACACGAGCAATCCTCCCTGGACTGTAGGTAAATGCCACCACGCCTGGCTAATTTTTGCATGTTCTGTAGTGACATGGTCTCACTATATTCCAGGTTGGTCTCAAACTCCTGGGTTTAAGCCATCCTCCCATGTGGGGATCACAGGAGTGAGCCACTGCACCCGGCCAGGAAATCTTAATTATCCTATGATTTTATTTTATTTTATTTTATTTTTTTATTTTTTTATTTTTTTGAGACGGAGTCTTGCTCTGTAGCCCGGGCTGGACTGCAGTGGCCGGATCTCAGCTCACTGCAAGCTCCGCCTCCCGGGTTTACGCCATTCTCCTGCCTCAGCCTCCGGAGTAGCTGGGACTACAGGCGCCCGCCACCTCGCCCGGCTAGTTTTTTTTTTTTTTGTATTTTTAGTAGAGACGGGGTTTCACCGTGTTAGCCAGGATGGTCTCGATCTCCTGACCTCGTGATCCGCCCGTCTCGGCCTCCCAAAGTGCTGGGATTACAGGCTTGAGCCACCGCGCCCGGCCAATTATCCTATGATTTTAGTGAAATCCTTTGTTAACCATGCCGTGTAGCCAAATATCACAGTAAGTTAGTCTTAAATGAACATAAAGATTTATATAGTAGTGTAAATTGGTCACATGGACTTTATTGTTTCATCCTGGCATTAAATTAAAAGACATTCAAGAGCATCATGGCCATATAAACTCTGCCATTCTAACTTCTTCCTTGCTAAGGGGAGGTACAACATTTATATAAGCCACCGTGTCCCATTCTCCCTACTGGCAGCCATAAGCGTTTGGTCATGTTTAATGAGTCAAACTGAGTGAAGAATGAGGTACAAGAGAACTAGATTTTAAGGAATCAGCAACCATCACAATGTATACCATAATGTTATTTAAGTTGTAAATGTATAAACGTGCTGTGGATGATTTCTATTGAATCATTTATTTTATTTCATTTATTTTTTTGTGAGACGGAATCTCATTCTGTTGCTCAGGCTTCCCAGGTTCAAGTGATTCTCCTGCCCCAGCCTCCCAAGTAGCTGGAACTATAGGCACCTGCCACCACGCCTGGCGTTTTTTTTGTTTGTTTGTTTGTTTTGTTTTTTGTTTTTTTTTTTGAGATGGAGTCTCACTCTGTAGCCCAGGCTAGAGTGCAGTGGAATGATCTCGGCTCACTGCAACCTCCGCCTCCCGGGTTCAAGCGATTCTCCTGTCTCAGCCTCCCGAGTAGCTGGGCCTACAGGCGCGTGCCACCACACCCTGCTATTTTTTTTGTATGTTTAGTAGAGACGGGAATTCACCGTGTTAGCCAGGATGGTATCAATCTCCTGACCTCGTGATCCGCCCGCCTCAGCCTCCCAAAGTGCTGGGATTACAGGTGTAAGCCACCACGCCCGGCCTAATTTTTGTATTTTTGGTAGATACAGGATTTCACCATGTTGGCCAGGCTGGTCTCGAACTCCTGACCTCAAGTGATCCACCCGCTTCAGCTTCCCAAAGTGCTGGGATTACAGGAGTGAGCCATTACACCAGTCTGCGTGTTATCATTTAATTCCTAAGGAGTCAGGGTAATTTGAGTTGATGGACCTTAAGTTTATATTAAATAGTATTTTGTTGTTCTGGGGGTAACTTAAATTTACATTAAATAGGTGTTGTTTTTCTGGGGGTAACTGTTAACACTAAGTATTTTTACTTATGTTATATTAATTATTCTTTTCTAGTCAAGAAAGAAGAGACTTGTCCCATCCACTACTTTACTAACATTATAGAAAGGAATGTTATATATATTTAGATTGCTTACAGCAGTGGCTTTTACATTTTTCTTGGCTGTAACCTATAGTTATGCATATATTTTTCATCTATCTATCTCATCTGTCTATCTGATACTGAAACAATTTTTTCAAAAAATAGTACTTATTTTTGTTATGTATAATATACTCTGATATGATCTGTTTTGTTCTATTTCATTTTAAAAAGTGCTGCTCGTGACCCTCTAATTTGATTCCATGAATGGGCCAAGACCAGCAGCTCGAAAAATGTGGCTTGGAGAGCTCCAGATAAAATGTGCAGTGAATAGACCAAATTATCACATGTAATGATAAAAATGCACTAAAAGAAGGTTTTTACCACTTCACTTCTGAATAAATGTAAAAATTTAAAACTAACATACCATACACTATTTCTGGGGAGTAGGATTGAGAGATAAATCCTTTTAATTTTAGCTTCAAAATTGTTTGAAAAAATAATTTTCATGTAGAACTTTTATAGTAAAAAAAAAAATCTAACATGATATAGTTATTTACCCCAACGAGCTGATGTTGTACTTTCTAAAAGTAATGTTTTATAAAAAATAGTAAAAAATTGGGCGTAACAGGAACGTGGAATTATAGGGTATTAGTTGCATAAATTGTAGATTATTCATGGGATGTACTATGGAATCATCATAAATGATTATGTAAGGTCTAGCTCAGTGGTTCTCAACCAGGGGTAATTTTGCCTCCCAGGGGCCATTTGCCAATGTCTGGAGACATTTTTGGTTGTCATAACTGGGAGAGGGGGATACTCCTTGAGTCTAGTGGGTAGAGGCCGGGAATGCTGCTAAACATCTTCCAATGTACAAGACAGTCCCCCCACGACAAAGAATAATCCCCAGATATCAATAATGCTGAGACCAAGAAACCCTAGTCTAGCTAAAAGCCTATATCTATATTTATCTCATTTTGTAAAGCTGTAAGTAATCTTTTTTTGTACATGTATCCCACCCAGAAAAAAAAGAAGCTTTCTACCTAGGAAACCAGACCACCTGGTTTCTTGTAATTATTTAATAAATATTTGTTGAATTATTACATAAGAAAGAAGATGAACTCTGTAATTACTGAAATGGAAAGATGTCCACAATGTATTTAACTGAAAAGCAAGCAGGTTATAAACAGTATAAGTGATCTACAGATTTAACGCAATCCCTAACTCAGTTAAATTCTTTGCAGAAATTGATAAGCTGATCCTCAAATTCATATGAAAAGTCAGGGGATCTGGAAAAGCCAAAACAATCTTGAACAAAGTTGGAGGACTCACACTTCCCTAGATCAAGACTTACTACAAGCTACAGTAATCAAGACAGTGTGGTACTGGTGTAAGGATACACATATATATTAATGGGATTCCATCAACTGACAAATGGGTAAATAAAATGCATTATGTCTATACAATGAAATACTACTTGGCAATAAAAAGAAATGAAGTCCTGATACATGCTACAACATGGATAAACCTTGAAAACATCATACTAAGTGAAAGAAGCCAGACACAAAAAACACATATTGTATGGTTCCTTTATTTATTTATTTGTTTGTTTATTTATGAGATGGAGTCTGGCTCTGTTGCCCAGGCTGGAGTGCAGTGGCACAATCTCGGCTCACTGCAACCTCTGCCTCCCGGGTTTAAGCAATTCGCCTGCCTCGGCCTCCCGTGCAGCTGGTTTTACAGGCATGTGCCACCACGCCTGGCTAATTTTTTTTTGTATTTTTAGTAGAGTTTCACCATGTTGGTCAGGATGGTCTTGAACTCCTGGCCTCAAGTGATCCGCCCACCTCGGCCTCCCAAAGTACTGGGATAACAGGCGTGAGCCACCTCGCCCGACCGTATGGTTCCATTTATATGAAATGGCCATAAAGACACAAAATAGGTTAGTGATTACCTAACGTTGGAAGGTTTGGGGGAAAATGAGGAGTGATTGCTAATTTGTCTGCTTTCTTTTAGGAGGTATGAAAATGTTCTGTAATTAGATTGTGAATGTACTAAAAACTAGTCTAAAAACTAGTCACTTGTATGCTTTAATTGGGTGAATTGTATAGTATGTGATTTCATCTCAATAAAGCTAATTTTTTAAAAAAGAAGAGCCAACACGATGTGTCTCTGTGCCCCAGAATGTAGCGGGCTCAGATAAATGTGGAACATTAGCGGGTCAGTGTGTACCTGGTTTCCAAAAACATTCTTTGTGAAACTCTTGATTGATGAGTTGCAGCTGCACGAGAAGGGATGTGACTTGGCACTTGCTCCCAAACAGGGACAATGCACCGAACACAGTGTACACACGTAGGTGCCCATTTGAAGGGATAGCTGTTCTGAGTTGAAGAACTGCACCGGGTTCAACCCAATTCTTGTACTGTGCATGTCCTGCGTGGGGGAGGGACCCGGAAACTGTGCCAGACCTCAGGAGGCAGCTGCTGTTTGGCCACGTGCATTGCTCACTGAATCTCTCTTAAAAATAAGTAAACCAGTGTAGGGAGAAATGCCATTATGTGTAGTATAACCGTATATTTAGCTGTATTAGTGATGTTATCTGGGTGACAGGATTTTGAGTGATCTTTATTTTCTTTGTATTTCTCTGTGTTTACTAATTTTTTTGTGTGTGGAAATATTAATATACTAATGTCTTCAGAAAAAAATCTGTACAAAGAAGTTTAGCTCTCCGCCCGCCCCGCCCCTCCCCAGCACCAGGGGTGTCACTGGTGAGGCTGAAATCCCAGGCAGAAGTCAGCGGCCGCCCAGGTCCCTCATGTTTTTTGCATCCTGTGGCGAGGGTGCTTGGGGACCCGCAGAACTCAGGCGGGGACTGCTTCGCGGGAAGCCCCACCCCGCCGCCACGGTTTTTCATTTCTAATGCGCAAGCGTGAGAACAGCCTTGCATGGGTGGTAGGTCGGGCATAAACTCTTGGGCTCAGGCTCCAGGCAGGCTAAGCTCTGGTGCCAGCTGTGTGGGGGAGTGCCCGGAAGGGCCAGGTGCCCGGCACCCAGAAACAGGAGTCCCCTTCATCCAGTGGGAAGTGGAGTCTCAGTCTAGTCCTCCCAGTCCCCACAGGGGGAGCCACAGGTTCCAGCTTGTTTGTTGCCAGGTGCCACTGAGAGAGCGCCTGGGATCATTCATCGAATAATCCTGCCTGTCTCTCCTCACTTTTAAACAGCCATATAGTACCATCCTTTGTTTAAACAGAGAATGTCTTTATCCCACAAGGGTAGGTAGTCCAGGAAATACTGAGATACAGGAATAATAGGATTACGTGATCAAACCTTCTCAAACAGATTTTCCTTAGTAGTCTCTAGAGCATTCAAAATACATATTCTATTTTATGTCGCTTTTCTTTCTAGTGGTCAGATTACTGAAGATTTCTAAGCTATCCCTTTTATAAATGTGCCGCTTCATCTGCTAAACGCATACTAGTTTCCACCTCTAGCCACGGGAGGGCGCACGAATCAAGTGACGTTTGGTATAACATGTTTTGGGACCTCCTTGCTTGGGTTGAGGAAAAAAACAGGGGCATTGTGGTCCTCTCATGAATGTAGAGCAGCGCTACCCAATGGAACTTTCTGCAATGATGGAAATGTCCAATATCTGTGTTGTCCAGCACGGCAGCCACTAGCCACAAGTGGATATGTAGCTAAAATGACTGAAGAAATGAAAATTTAATTTTAGTTCGTTTAACTATACATTTATTTTTATTTTTACTTTATTTTATTTTATTTTATTTTATTTTATTTTATTTTATTTTATTTTATTTTATTTTGTTTTTTTGAGACCGGGTCTTGCTCCGTCATCCAGGCTGGAGTGCAGTGGCAAAAGCACGGCTCACTGCAACCTCAACCTCCTCGGCTCAAGTAATTCTCCCGCCTCAGCCTCCCAAGTAACTGGGACTACAGGCCTGAGCCACTGTGCATGGACAATTTTAAATATTTTTATAGAGACAGGGTCTCCCTTGTGTTTCTCAGGCTGATCTCTCACTCCCACCTCGGCCTCCCAAAGGACTGGGATTACAAGCGTGAGCCAACACACCTGGCTAATTAAAAATTTAAATAGTCACACTTGGCTACTGGCTACTACTATATTGGAGAAGAGTATTAGACTGTATAGGAATACTGATTTTTCTGAATGACTTTACAAAGTTGGCATTTAAACGATTTTGAATCTAACAACAATACCTTAAGTGGTGAAGAAAACTAACATTGGTGTTCCCACCATTGACCAGCTTCTGTGTCAGGCAGACTTACATTTCCATCTCATTTAACCTTTGCTATGCCCCTCAGTGAAGGATATTAGTATGCCCATTTGATGAAGATGCAGCAGACCCAGAGAGATGAAGTAACTGGTTCAAAGTCATCAAGAAAGTCACTGAGCTAGATAAATGCATCTAACATTCATTGAGAACTTACAATATGCCAATAAATATTTCAGCAAGACACTGTTACAGACACTGGAAATTTATAATAGAAACCAATGTTAGGCTGGGCACAGTGGCTCACGCCTGTAATCCCAGCACTCTGGGAGGCCGAGGTGGGCGGATCACCTGAGATCAGGAGTTCAAGACCAGCCTGGCCAACATAATGAAATCCTGTCTCTACTAAAGAAAACCCAAAAAACAAACAAACAAACAAAAAAAAAAACAGAAATTAGACAGGCATGGTGGCGGATGCCTGTAATCCCAGCTTCTAGGGAGGCTGAGGCAGGAGAATCACTTGAACTCGGGAGGCAGAGGTTGCAGTGAGCGGAGATCACACCACTGCACTCCAGCCTGGAAGGCAGAGTGAGACTCCGTCTCAAAAAAAAAAAAAAAAAAAAAAAACCCAGAAATAAAGAAACCAATGCTAGATATGGGGACCTTTTTAGCAGATGCTGTCATTTTGTCCTATACAGCATTTTCTGATTTATCAGAGGACAATCCATACATTTTAGCACATTGTATTCTCAGAGGTAAAAGGTACTTCCACACTAGCCCCTTATCGCTGCCTCTGATGTATGAAATTCTCTAATCACCGTGAGCTCTGATCAAGGCAGGGAGATAATTGCATTTCATTTCCAACTCTGTCACTAACTAGGCCTATCCCCTTAAGTAGATAGTTTGCTCTTCCGGATCTACAATTTCCTTGTTTCTCAATGCTTTTAGCCCAGGAGAGATCCAAAGGTTATTTCATATTTCACTGATTATGAGACTCATTCTCTTTTTCTCCCACATTTTAACATCTCTGAATTCACATTTCATCTGAAACATGTCATAGTATAGCTGGCAACATTTTTTTCTTAGTTTTATATATAAAATAATGGTGTATCTTATAATCATGACACCTTAAACTAGATGAAATATGATCTGTGTAATTTAATAACGTCATTGAAAATATGTATCTTCATATTTATTTTAATGTATCTTCAAAGTCCCCCAGAAACAAAGACAATGACCTTTTATTGTGATTCTAAATCCAATTTAGAATATTAAATTACATATGCTATAATCAGAGCTTCCCCAAGTAACCATGCAACACACAAACTCAAAAATCTCCACTGCAGGCCGGGTGTGGTGGCTCACACTTGTAATCCCAGCACTGTGGGAGGCCAAGGTGGGCAGACCATTTGAGGCCAGGAGTTCCAGACCAGGCGGGCCAACATGGAGAAACCCCATATCTACTAAAAATACAGAAATTTGCCAGGCGTGGTAGCGTGCACCTGTGATCCCAGCTATTCGGGAGGCTGAGACAGGAGAATCACCCGAACCTGGGAAGCAGAGGTTGTAGTGAGCCAAGATCGCACCACTGCTCTCCAGCCTGGGCGACAGAGGAAGACTCTGTCTCAAAAACAAAAAACAAAAAACAAAAAACTTCACTGCAGTGTGCTCCCATGTAGAATGGAAGATCAGCAGGATTCATCTTAGGCAAAGTTGGGGGATGGGTACAATTTTGTTTCTCTTGAGTTTCCCATCCTTTTCCTTTATTTTTCTCCTTCAGGTACTCAAAGCTTTTAAGCAACTTCTCTGTGATGCTTTCTACCTTTTCTTCCCTCCCTAACCCCCATCTCTATCAGCTACACTTGAGAGTAAATTCATTCCAGGGATATTTTCTCATGAAGATTTATGACCAAGGGAATCACCTGGTATTATACCAGTGATGTGTTGTTATATGTTTAACAACTGGCTCTCTGGTGGCGGGGGAAGGCCTGATTTGCAGCACTTGCCAATTTCTGTGGTATAAATACTCCTGCAGTGGCTGATTTCAAGCTACCGATCTGACGTTAGTCACCTCGTAAAATTCCTGAAAACTTCACAATGAGCTCTCATGAGCCAATATGATCCTTCTCCAACACATCACTGCTTGGTACAGATCTGATTATTCCATTCTTCTGCCAGAATCCTGTGATGGTTCCTGATTGGCTCCAGAGTGGATTCCAGTTTCTCCAGCTTGATATTTAAGAGGAGAAGATGATCTCATGGGTGCTGAAGCTTATGCAGTTTGGGGGCCCTCTTTAAGAGCAGTAATACAAACTTCATAGTATAACATTAGATACAAAAGTGAATAATTATTTGGAATGAGAAATCACGACACATTACAAATGTTAAAGAGCTGACAAATACCAGAAACATCACAAAATCTGGAAAAATCACATAATATGCTTGGAAGAACTTTCCCCAGACTTGCTTCTGGCTTTGTGTGTTTGAAGCCTTATTATTATTATTATTATTTTTGAGACAGAGTCTCGCTCTGCCGCTCAGACTGGAGTGCAGAGGCACGATCTCAGCTCACTGCAACCTCCGCCTCCCAGGTTCAAGTGGTTCCTCTGCCTCAGCCTCTTGAATAGCTGGGATTACGGAAGCACGCCACCAAGCCTGGCTAATTTTTGTAGTTTTAGTAAAGACGGGGTTTCACCATGTTGGCCAGGCTGGTTTCAAACTCCTGACCTCAGGTGATCTGCCCGCCTCAGCCTTCCAAATTGCTGGGATTACAGGCATGAGCCACTGCACCTGACCATAAGCCTTGTTTTTTGTCCACCACCCACATCTGGTGCCAGGTGCCCTCGGACATGATCATATTGTGATATGTCCTCTGGCAGTGGGGTGTAGGAGCATTCCTGAGAGCTATTCCTTATTTGGATGGCTAATGCATGACTTAACCATTCATGGAAATGACCGTCAAACATGTATGTTTCTCTAAACCCTAGCCAAATATATCTCCAACTCAACTTCCCCTAGCTAGATCCCCAAAATGCCTGTAGCCACTCTAATGTCACTGAGCATAGTGGGAAGTGTATCAGTCAGGGGTCCATCTGACAAGCAGAACTGCCAGAGATCTAAAATAAGGGATTCATTATAGGGATTCGATCCTATGCCACTGTGGGGTCCAGGGGAAGAATATGTGTAAGCTGTCACCTCCGTGTTTATTGTTGAGCCTGAAGTTGCTGTAGATCAGCCAGGCCGGCATTT